>NW_024104487.1:2983828-4403876 GCF_003945595.2 Pipra filicauda | reverse complement strand
AAAGTGAAGGGTGTTGGCTTGACACAAAGAGCTATGATTTTCAGTCATTATCTTCAAAGCAGGCAGCATCTCGTCACCTGTTGTCTGTTTTACGTGCTAATTAAGGTAAGACACCTTCACTTTGATGTATAAGGTTGGCCAACAGCATAGCTTCTTCATGGCATTGTTCACAGTATGAGGAAATGTTTAATTCAAAGCTATTCAATGTTTATTAATAGAACAAAGGAAAACACACCCATGTCTCACTTTTTCATGTACATAAAACATTACCATGGAATGCTGACCTGTAAATTGGCTTTTAAATAGTATTAGTCACTTGATTTGGGGGATAGCTAAATGTCACTGCAACTGGGGAGTCATTGCTTCTTACAACCCTATCCCCTCACCCCAGATGGAAACATTGTCACTTCCAGTACCACAAGGATGATGACCTTACTAAATTTCTCCAAATACTGACACAAAATGGAAAAACTGCTAGTAATTTAGCTTTGTGTGTTTTCCAGATGGTACTGTTGCTCCAGGACTGCAACTGGAATTACATCATCCCATGTGATCTACTCTTATCCCATGTGAGTTGCTGGTTGCTAAGTGACCAGGCTGGTCACTTAGGCTCACATTTAAGAGTTTAGGATGGCAATTTAAAGTGAAAATTTTCAGGTACATTAGTAATACTACTTAATGGTTGGAACCTTATTTATAGGAGTTTCAGCAGAATAACTGTGTCCAAATATGGAAATCTTTTGTGAAAAACTGCTGTTGCCCCTTACAAGCGTGTCTCATTATAAAAAATAACACTCACACAGGATTGAGGAATAACATCACTAACACAGAATCAAATGAGTTCATCCCATCAGGGCCCATGGACTTGTGGACATTAAGTTTGCCTAGGTGCTCTCTAACCTATTTTCCTTGACCAAGGGAAATTCTTCCCTTCAGCATTCATTTACCCTGGTCTCCTAGGTCAGGAATTCCTTAGGGCTGATCCTGTCAGTGAAGACTGATGCAAAGAAGGTGTTCAGTAACTCTGCCTTCTCTGAGTCCTCTGTTACCAGAATCACCTCTCTGTTTACTAATGGGCCCATATGATCTTTAGTTTTCCTTTTGTTACCGATGTATTTGAAAAAGCCATTTTTTATCTTTGACATCCTCAGCCAGATTTAACTATAGACAGGACTTGACCTTTCTAGGTTCATTTCTACTTACTCTGACCACCTCCCTATATTCATTCCAGGTGGAGACTCTACTTCCACCTCCTGTGTATTTCTTGCTTATACTTGAGTAATGGCAGGAATCCTTTATTCGTCCATGGAGGTTTCTTGCCCCACTGATTCAATGTTTTCTCACTGAGATGTATCGTTCTTGAGCCTGAAGGCAGTGATTCTGGAATACTGAACAACTCTCTTGGACCCCTTCCTGTCTGTTCCCATGGGATTTTTCCAACAAGACCCTTAAAGAGGCTAAAGTTAGGTCTCCTGAAGTCCATGGTTGTAAACTTCCTCACTATCCTGCTACGTCTTCATTCGATACTGAAATCTATAATCTCATAATCACTACAGTCAAAGCTGCCCCCAGCTTTCATTACTCCTGAGTCATTTGGAACAGGAGTTTATTATAATCTGTACAGCAAATCATAGTGGATAACATTAAAATCCCATCTTTATCTGCATTCCTGTAGAGCATTTTGTATTTTAATTCTAGGAAGAAATCAGTGTCACTGTAAGTAGTTTGGATAGTGAATTTTACAACACTGTTCCATTTGGGAAAGTGCCAGCGTTACTGTCATTGTTGCTCCTACTAGCTAGAAAGACTCACAGTCAAAAAAACAAGTAGTGTGAGATACCCCATGAACCTCCACGTAAATGGATGGACTGGGAGAAGCAGGACACACTGAAACTCTTCTCTTGCCACTGAGGCTGCATGTGGGAGGGTGAAAATTTTGTGTGGTATTGGGCTGAGATAAACAACCTTCACTTGGGTCTAAGGAAACTTGCTAAAGGCAAAAGCTCTTTCAGTAGCATATCAAATCACTAGGTTCATAGAAAGGAAACTTTGTGGCTTGAAAAAAAGTAGAAAAATCCTGCATAAGGAAAGCTGAGTTCTACAGATGAACATACTGCCTTCTCTAGGAGCCAAAGACTGTGGTATCTGTCTGACTCTAAGCGGGGAGACGCGTACAAAGAGACTCTAGCTTTCTCTCAGGCAGCTATATTTCACTTTCCTCTGATTTGTTTCTGGATACTTTTTTAAATTGCATTTTGATCTCCATTTGAGGATCATAAGTTGCAGTAAGAGCATTCAGTGGCCTAATATTTTAGGATGGTGACAGCAGGAGTAAGTCAGTATCTCTTTCTTCAATAATTTGCACAGTGCCATGCTTCAAGACAATTTGAAAAAATTACAGCCAACCCCTGTGATCCCTCCTCCTGACAAACCCTGCAAGTCACTGCCAAATTCAATACAATCCATCATTTCTGTTCAATTTCTCTCTCAATATGAGCTCCTGCTTTCTTACTTTGGCTTCTATGAAACAAAGCCTTTGGCCAGTAAGTAACAGCAGATCCTTAGCACTATACCAACAGCTCTTAGCCCAACAAAAGACGCTGCATGCAGCCATGAGAGAAATGCAGCCAGCTCAGATAGGTGAGACCCTCATTGGAGGCCATGAGAAGACCCACCCTACTGCCTGTCTTTCCCTCTGTCAGGTGACAGAAAGGACAGCAGCAGAGCTGCCAGTGCTTGTCTTTGAACGATCATCAGGAGTGTTAGGTCACATGCCCCACTCTGCTCCATCACCCATTTCAAAGCCAGGGTGATGTGCACAGTGTCATTTGCAAGTGCATTTAACAGTCTTGTTTTTCACACCATACTCTCCTGTTACCATCCTACAGCCCCTTCAGTATTTATACTCTCAGCAAGGGAACCCACTGCCTCTCATTGCCTATAAAAGATGCAAAATGGTGAGGGCATAAGCCTCATGACTGGCCACAGCTGCAGGGCATTGGCTGTTGGCTGCCCTTTGTGTGTGGCCCGCAGCCTTGGCAGGTGCTAAGGACCAAGTGCAGAGTCCTGCATGTGGGTTGGGGCAATCCCAAGCACAAATACATGTTGCATGGAGAATGGATTGAGAACAGGTCTGTGGAGAAGGACCTGGGGATGCTGGTTGATGAGAAGCTCCACATGACCCAGCAATGTGCATTTGCAACCCAGAAAACCAATCCTGGGCTGCATCAGAAGTGTGGCCAGCAGGTCGAGGGAGTTGCTTCTCCCCTCTACTCTGCTCTGGTGTGACCCCACCTGGAATACTGCATCCAGCTATAGGGTCCCCAAGATAAGAAGGACATGGACCTATTGGAGGAGTCCAGAGGACACACATGAACATGATCAGAGGTGAGGGACACTTCATCTATGAGGATAGACTGAGAGAGTTAGGGCTGCTCAGCCTGGAGAACAGAAAGCTTTGGAAAGATCCTGTAGCAACTTCCAGTACTTAAAGGGGCCTGCAAGAGAGTGGGAGAAGAACTTTATACAAGGGTATGTAGTAATAGGACAAATGAGAATCATTTTGGATTAGCAATTAGGAAGAACTTTTTTACTGCGAGGGTAGTGAGGTACTGAAAGAGGTTGCCCAGAGAAGTCATAGATGTCCCACCCCTAGAAGTGTTCAAGGCCAGTTTGAGTGGGGCTCTGGACAACCTGGTCTAGTGGAAGGTGTCCCTACCATGGGAGGGGAGTTGGAAAGAGTTGATCTTTAAGGTTCCCTCCAATCCAAACCACTGTATGATTCTCAATTCTATGAATTCCTCAGCCTCTCCAGGGATGGACCAGGACTGGAAGTGGTACATACCCCCCCAGTGGGATGCCAGGTGAGGGTGTCAGTACAACTACTTTGTTTAGGAGTAAGAAAATACAAGGATCTCCAGAGCATAATTCAGAAAAATAAATAAATAATTAATTAATTTCAAAAAGAGCTGATTTTAGCTGGATAACTTCAATTCTACATCACACTACTGGGATAATATAAAGATCTCCATTCTTAATTCCTGAAGAGAGCACCGTAGAAATAGATGTTTCAGCCTAAAGGACAGTCTCTACTCCTCAGCAAACCCAAGGAAAATAAAGAATATTTAAAAAGCTCTTTATGTTCAAATGATCTCGAAACAGGCTATTTTAGCCGGAGCCCCAGAAACCACTAGAACAATCTAGAGGATAATCTAATTTATACTCACTGCCCACGTCGACAGAAAAACTATTTCTGATGAGTTCAAACAAGGTGCATGTGGTGCTTCTAACAGCTTTACCAACATCCTGCAAATAGAGAGGTCCCTCCCTGCGGGGGAACATCAGTGAGCAGCCGTGGCTCTGCCAAGATGGAGGAGTTCCAGCTGAGGAAGCCATTATCTGGTGTTTGCATTGGTCCTGGTCATCTGAAAAGAGAGAGGAGATCAGTATTTAGTTTTCTGGAGTTTTTGGGAGAAGAAAAGAGGAAAAAAATATGGGCAGGCTGAACTAAACTCTCCCTCAAATCTCCCAGCTGTCACATTTGACAGGACAGCTAACACAATAGAAGAGCAATCAGGAACCAGAAATCCTTGGAGCAGAGTTACAAAATGTCCAGAAAATATGCTGTCTTGGCTTGAAGGGCTCCCACTTCCCACACTGGGCATAAAGGTGGGAGACCTGCCAGGAGCTGTCCGTGCTGGAACAGGGTGGCAGAGAATTCAAACTTAGATACTCAGCCATGTGTATTAAAGCTTTTGATAATCCCAGAGCTGCTGTTTTTTAAACAGGCTGTTCAGACAGCACTGCACCTGACCTTTTCATGCTAAATCTTAGGCTTTGCCTCTGTGACTTTGATCCTCCCTCATGTGCTGTCATACAACACCATGTTTTCTTTCACAATCCACAAATGAAAAAATATGAAAAGGTGATCTCTTCTTCATTCTGCACTTTACCTGTCGTAGGTACTTTGGCACATGTATAGTATTTGTTCTGAAAGAGAAACTCAGGAGGAAGGAGGCAGGAGTCACAGTTATAATTCTTTTCATTTTCATAACCAGCTGTACCAGTGGTCTTCAAAGTGCATGTGAATGAGATTCAGAGATTTGCTGCTACACATTCACCCTTCTGCCAACCAGCATTATTCCGTTATCAATATTCTGCAGGCGCCGGCCCTTGGCTTTTGTGTGTGTGTGCCTGCATTGAACATCACCACTCCCTTCCTTGGGTATGGCTGTAGTCAATTATAATTATGCAAAGCAAACATGTCAGCTCACACAGCAGCAAGCTCTGAAGAATGAAGTCTCTACGCTTGCCTCTTAGCAATAGGAAGATCACAAGTCTTTGGTGTTTGATTCTGATCTCAGACTTGTTCCTTGCTAATGGAATTTCCTTGACTTCAAAGCAGACACAATTTACGCCGGAATGAGATCCCTGTACGGCCCCATGAGTGTAAACCGCTCTCACACAGTCACATATGCTGGTCCAGGAGAGAAATAATCACTGCAGGACAGAGTTCTTTCACTCATTTAATAGCTACATCCCACTGAAGAGTTGTTAACATCAGTGAGTATGTGTGAATCCTTCATTTTCCAGTGTCTGACATCGCATCAACACCAATGTCATTAACCAGTCAGGGCCAATCACATCTGACCATGATGTCAGATTTTAGACCTGCCTCAATGCTAAGAGCTCAGCACTCATTTCTAGTGGCCAGCTGGAGGGACAAAAACATGACAACAGCCTAAGAAGGGCTTAATAATGACTAATACAATAATAATCCTGATGGGATCCATCCGAGAATACTTAAAGAGCAGGCTGATGTCATCGCAAGGCTTCTCTCAACGATTTTTAATGGTCTTGGGAATCTGGACCAGATTCTTCAGTTAACTGGAAGCTGGGTAATGTTGTACCCATTTTCAAGAAGGGCAAGAAGGGTGACCCTGGAATCTACAGGCCTGTCAGTCTCACTTCACTGACTGGTAAAATTAGGGCAAGATTATTCTGGGAGGTATTGAAAAACACCTGAAGGACAATGCAGTTATTGGTCAGAGCCAGCACAGGTTCATGAGGGGAAAGTCCAGTGTGTCAAACTTGATTTCCTTTTATGACAAGGTAACCCATCTAGTTGATCAAGGGAAGCCAGGTGATAAAATTTGCACTAGTACTGTTCATGTAAAAAGCATCATGGCAACATCACAGCAAGCTATAGGAAAAGGACAATAAAAGACATCAGAAATGGATAGGGAGGCTTCAGACTACCACCATGGCCAGATGAGCTTGCAGACAGCTTTCCAGACCCCACATAATGGCACAGAGAGAAGCACCCTGTTCCCCAGGGCAAAGACCTACTTTCTGTTTTTTGCAGACAGCCACCAGACAGGAGCATGCAGTGTTTCCCCAGTGCAGCTGATGCACTGCCAGCACACGACCTGCCTTATACTGCAGTGACTTGTTCCATCTCCAAGCGCTTTCTCTGTGTGTGAACTGTAAAATAAGGAAGGTTGTTTCCTGACCATGTAAGAGCGTATCGACATTTTCATGTCTTTGCAAACCATAAGCAATTGTTTGAGCCGAAAGAACAAAAGTAAAGTTGCTTATGAACAGAGGATGACAGGATTGCTCTAGCCAGGACTTGCTGCATCCTCTACCCAGCCTCCACTAAGAGTGCTGGCAGACCCCAGTGGTCTCACTTCTTCCCAAAGATTTGGGGAAACCTTTCCCCAAAGCTTTCAGCATAGTACTGTCCAGCCATCATCTGTTGCTGAGCCTCCAGCCTAGGAGGCTCATTTGCTCATTTGCTATCCTTGAGAGCTGCATGTTTCTCTGGCACTGCAGCTGGCACCAGTGTGGGAAAATAAAGAATTGATAATGTTTGTTCTGGCTGAAAAGCAGGAAGAAAATGCATGATGGTTGGTGGGTGACAGCCAGCATAGAACTAACTGCAGTTCTGCAGGTTTTTCCAAACTGGATTGATCTAAATGGCAGAAGATATCAGATTAAACTCCATGCAAACTATAGAATATACATAAATATTACATGCATTAAGATATATGCAGATTACAAGGCATAACAGTGAAGAGGCACCGGATCAACAGAAGCATAGAAATACCTAATAGACTTTTAAATTCCCACTTTCACATTTTACACACTAACAGTTCCCTAAATATCTCATGCCAAACTCATAAACCCAGCAGATTAAGCAATAGATTTTGTCAGACTTTCCCACCCTCCCAAGTTATCTAGGTTTGATAAACCTTAACGATGTCAGTTTCTCCATTTCCCACAGTGTTTTATCCTCCCAAAAAGGTTAGAATTCAACTTTCTAACACTGCTGTAAAAACAGTGTCTAGAACTGCAGTGCACCGGAGCCTCATCTCTGTGCTGCCACACAGTACAGTGAGTACTTTCTTTAAACTGAGGATCCCAGAAACCCCAGAGAATATGTGGAGTCTGCAGAAAGCAACTGAGAAAAGTAAGACTGTGTCAGCAGGCTAAAATTTACTATTTAGGCATCTGTGCTATCATTAAAACCAAACAAAAAACACCCACACCCACCAAACTACAACAAAACCCAAACAAAAAACCCGGCCAAGTCCCCAGAAAACAGCAAAACAAAACAAACAAAAAACCCCCCACCAAGCAACCCTACCCCCCAAAAAACAACCCAAATACCTGGTATAGCACAAATATAAATTGCAATGATTTTTTTGCCTTACTCTGTATGTATATGGGACTTGGATTTTTCCTCCAAAGAGGAAGCAATATTTTGCACTTAAGATAGAAAGAGAGGGTGAGGTTTCCTGTTTGTTTGCTCTTCAACGTCAACAATAATCTACAATCCATGTCAGAAATTACTTCAGTATAAACTATAGAGGATCAAGGGGTGCTTGAGTTTTGGTGACACTCCTATGTATTTTGAGGATTTTCAATGTTTAGAAAATTGTGTGTGACCACTGCCCCAGAGAGATAGTGTAGGCTAAGAAGTCATGGACCAGTTACTTGACCGTGGAGAGTTGAGCTTGGTGTTGGATTGGCCCAAATGGTTTGAGTGGCACTAGTCTAACATCGAACAGTATTCAATACCTCAAGAGAGGAACAATTTGGAAATGGACACATTTTCAGGCTCAGTTATTTCTCTTTAGCTCAGTCTCAGTTCATTCATCACTACAGTGATGTTATTGTGAAGCATATTGAAAGTTTTAGCAGGCATCCATCACTGAAAGGGCTGCCCCTTCCTTTGGGGGAGGTACTCATCTTTGCCTCTGTTTTCCTCTCTCAGCTGCTGCCTCTGGCTCCCTCCTCCTGCTCTACAGCACTCCCCTCTCTGTCGGCACAGCATTCAGCAGTCAGGCTTGCTATCGGTCTGAAGTGGGCACAGTGTCAATTAGAGAGCTAAAAATAGAAAGATGGCTGGATTTTTTGTTTCCTCAGTAGTCTATAATACCTGTCAAAAATGAAGTAGCTTGTTCTTAGGCTAATGTTTGCTAACTTGTGTTCCTGTACCAGGCAGTAATCCCTGAGACCCAGGTTTCCATTCTTAGCCTACCTATTACAATGAATCAAGCACCCCATGACAAGATTGGTATGTATTTTATAATAGATGTAGGTTAGGAGATGCAGGAAAGAAAGAACAGCTGAATTCTAGAATTCATGCCTCCCTTTGTTTAAATGCCAACACAGAGGAGCTACACATGCAAATAATTCAAAGCATGTCAAATGTAAGCAGCTATTTAGCACCAGCTCACACTGTATTATTATTGAATGAGTAGCAGCACACTATCAGGATGGTGTGGTGGGTGACAGAAAGCCGCTACTGACTTTTTTATTATTATGACTTTTTGCTGAAAAAGTTCACCTTTAACCTTACACAAGTGTATTATTTTGCCCTAAGATACAAAATGTCCTCATAGGTAACTGGCACATTTCACTTGTGCTATGATCCTTTGGACTTCTCTCCTCTCCTCTGGTATATCTTTAGATGCTCCTGGTGATAGAGATGTGGTGTAGTGTACTGAAGAGGGCAAGAAGCACTGATGATCTAACACTCTCAGACTGTGTAATCCTGCTGTCCAATTCAGTGTGCTACCACTTCGTCAAACTTTGATATCATAACTAGCCTATGGCCCCTTTGTAGCCTGCCCTGTTCAACTCACTGGAGATTTTGAAGATTGGTGCTGGTATCTCAGTCTCTCATTACTGTTGCTGTTATCTGAACCCTAACCTGTAATCACCACAAGTAGGAGGACTGGGAGAGTCTGGGCATGCAAATAATCCTAAGATTATTTGTACCACATCGATTTTTTCTTGTCATCTGATGCATACAAAAAGAAGAGGCTCTCAAATGAGGTAATGCACTTTGAAGGCATTGATAATATATTGTGACAGACATAGTAAATTAATCTGGAGGCTACTATAAGCAGTGTGAGAACACAGATTTTATTGCAGTTTCTTCTGTGGAAAGATGGCAAAATATCTCTTTTCTAGTAATTTAAGAGACTGTAGTTGCTTCCAAAATACTTTGATGAAAACTTCAGCTTCTGAGACAAGGGAGACTCCACTTGACTGGCCAGAGTCCAGCAGAGCTGTAGCAATTTAAAGCAGCTGAAACCATGGCTCATAATGTTGTGTTTACACCCTCAGCCCTGGAGAACATTTAAACAGGACAGATCCAAGTTTCTACAGCCAGTGGAAAGACTAACATTAATTTCAGAGCTAAACTGAGCCGTTTGCCAAGCTTTTAGATGAAATGGAGGCATAGATGAAAACAAGTCAGATTACCAGTTCTGAAAGCACAGTTTTCAGAAGGTGAACTGATTAGTGAGGCCAATCAGTCTAAGGAGTTGTAAGGTGCTTCAGTTGAAGGAGAACTATAATTTATTTTCAATAAAAGCTGCAAGGAACTCTCTGGAATTCATTTCACGAGGAAAGGAGGAAAACTTGCAAGAAGGGGCTACAGACCAAAATGGATGGAGAATCCCCTTAGAAAGTCCAGCACAGCTAATAAGCAAAGAAAACTTTGGTTTGGAGGCCAGGAAGCACAGGGCTGGGGTAAACATTGCCAAAAGTCAAACTGAGTTAGAAATTTGCAGAGGAAATTAAATAGTAATAATAAAAGGAAATAATAAAAAAAGTCATTTAGCTATTGAAACAAAAAATATTTTAGAGACAAGAAGAAAAGAAGTGATGTTTTTACACTGAGAGGATTTGAGTTGGCGTAGGTGTGTGAAAACACTAAATGAAGCTCAGCTTTGGTTTTCTGTAAGAACATTAAAATCTGGAGAAAAGGAGGACAGATACGGGATGAGTGTCAGGAAATTGAAAATACCTCCTTGGTGGAGATGCAAAACTCTGAGAGCTGGATGCGCTCAGCTGGCAGGGAGCAAATCCCTCACTGCAGGACTCTCGGAGACCTGGCAGCCAGTCCACATAATTTTGTCAAGCTGTGAAGGAGAGGAATCCACATGACTTGAGAACTACAGTAAATATAGTAACCCTAATTAAGGAAGTGAACTTGTATCTAAAGGCCCATTAGCTTGATTGTAATAGTATGCAAGAGTACATGACAAATTTTAATGGAAGGGAATGATTAATGATATGATGATTAATGAAAAATGAAAGAAAGAACAACAGCTTGTTGTTCTTCCAGCTGAAGGGTACCAGGCCAGCATAACACCTCTGCTTTCAAGAGAGCTGGTTGATTGCTTTAAGGAAGGTAGTTGCATCCAAGTGAAGCTGTCCAAACATCTGAGAAGCACTTGGGATGTGGGAAATCATTAGGTGAAATGGAAAACACAAAAAGGAAAAACACACAGATTGTAGAAAGAAAGTAAGAAATGGCTTTAAAGTGAGATGGTAAGGGGTTGTGCTGAAGGACATCTTGTAGCTTTTTCTGGGAACTAGGTGATCTTTTCACAGCTCTTTCAATAAAGGACTATGGTTGAAAAAGTAGATGTGTGTTAATGAAATCTGCTCTTTAGGCATTTGCAGGTGACAACATGGCGCAGAAACACATCTGAACATGGTGCAGATAGAAACAAATAACCTACAGGTCTGTAAAATAGTAATACACTCATTTCAAGATCTTGCCTTTAACATCTAACAGGAGGTTTTCTGCAGTAGTCTGAGGGTTCACTACTACATCTCTGCAGGAGTCTGAGGAAGTGACAGAGAAGAAGAAAGAACAGCTACTGTAATTCACTTACAGGAGTTACTGTGAGTAATAGATTCATGCTCAAAGTCATCATCATGGCTAGGCTTCGCGAACAAAGATTTGGGAAGGACTCTACCTACATTTGCTACAAGCGCGCTGGTGGCTAAAGAGACCAATGCGAGATAGACAAATCCGGTTGCAAAAGGCACAGCAGAAAGACTCTTTGCATGGTATTGGCAAGACACGATTCTTTCTGCATTGTATTTTCTCCTCTAGAGTGATCCTGCGTGCGTTCTCAAAAGAAGAAGCAGCATTATAGTGTGTCTCCAGCCCCTCATCCAGGAAAAGGGTGAGAAGGGCTGAGTACTCTCCTCAGCCTGGAAGGCTGTCTGTCTACATTTCTTAAGAGGGGGTTCTAACCTATAAGATGTAGGTGAATCTGGGGTATGGACATAATGCACCTTTTGTGTTCAAGTAATGCCACTTGGCATTTGAAAACTAAATCTTTGTGAGGCTAGGGGTAGAGGAAGTCAGAGAAATGAGCTTATAAAAAAGGGCTTGAGTGAGAGAAGATAGGCAGGCAGAGCAAAGAGCATGAGCCTTGTTCTCTTAAGAAACTGGAATATATAGTTAATTAAAATGAACAGTTAGCCCTTTCCCAGAGACAGGACTTATACGTAAAGACATAGCTAGTGTATCCCATACACACATGGGTGTTGGAATGGGTGCCCATCCAGACATCTTATCTATCTGTCATTTGGGTTAGCTCTTTGGGTGGAATTCATCCCACCTGATCAACATCGGGAGTTAGGTGCAAGCTAGTTATCCAGGTGCCTCCATGACCAGAGAAAGGAGACAGGGGTTCAGCATTCCTACCTGGTGTGCTCGTCCCACATTGAGGCCACCTTGCTGTCTTCACAGGTATCTTTGATGGTTACAGGGAGAGCTGGACAGCCAGCTTAGATTACATACCCTGTGTCTGAGAGCTAACACCAAGTGAGACAAATCCCAACATGTGCACCTTAGCGCACAAAGATCCCAGTCATGAAAACTTGGGCTCCTCTGGGGTTCAGCTGTTTTGGGGAATTGTACCTGGCAAAAAGCAGGATGGAGAATGAAGATCAGCCTGCCTGTGAGAGACTTCAGGTCAAACAGTTGTGGATCAAATAGTTTAATAGCTCAGTTTCTTCACTGGCAAAGATGATAGACTTTTGCATGTTCAGCAAACCTAATCTCTTCATTTAACTTCAAAAATTTACAACCTCTTCTGGCATAGTTGCTGGGGCTTGTAACCTTTGTGATCAGATTAAGCCAAGAGAATATATTTACTATGATGTTCATTTCCCCTCCTTCCACCTTTAAAACAGAAGGAAAATAAAAGTCAACAACTACCATCAAGAGCAAAAACCAGAGCATTCAAATCCCAGAAATCTCACAAATCAGAGAGCTCACTGCAGAAATAATTCTCATCCCATTTATCTATCTCCTTTCTGTGAGAAGTGTTTATCATCTATATGTAGCAATACCACAGAGATTATTATTTTACAGCTGGCAACATCCACTTCAGAAATATAATTTCTATTTCAGGGCTTGATTTCTCAACCTGATTTTTTTCATTATCTTTAATGGTTTGCTTTTCATTATTTTCCCATTAGGAAATGACAAAATAACTAGGAATGCCAGTTTTGCGCAGGAGTTGACTTACCATACACCTACTCATTTTCCTGTTTGCATTTGTGTAACTAGGCTCAGCATGTATCGATAAACAGAGTCCTGTAGGTCCAGACATAAGTCAAATATAAAGAAAGAAGCAAGTAAGCCAAGCTAACTCCTGCCAAATAATGCCAAATACTTCTGAGTTCGTTGGATACATCAATGTACCCAAGAAGCTGAAGTAGGTTAACAAGGAAAATGCTAAGAGGGAATATTGCAGGGGGTTATGCCTACTCTGCATTCAGAGGCCAGCCTTGCTGCCCCAGTGTGTGCCACACACAGCAAAGATGCAGCAGTCCTAGGGAAAGGAGCAGTGAAAACGTACCTCCTAGGCACATGGGACCCCTGCACTTCAAACATCCCTGAGTGTCCTTTGCCCACACACACCTCTGGTACAAGCCACCCACAAGCAGCCTCTGAAGGTTGCCACTGCAGTGGGGTGGGTTGGGATAGGGTGGGAAGCATGGATGTCCTGGAGAGTATTTTTCAAGGCAGTAGAAAGCTTTTGAGTACAAAGTGACTGAAAAAGACTCACCTCAGAACACTCCACAGGGAAAAGCAATATCAAAGCCTCAGGAGTGCTTAAGGTGGAACTTCTGGTATCACCTTTAGAGGTTTCACACTGTGGGAGTCTGATCCAACAACCAGGATGGGAAGAGATTAGTCAGGATCCTTTCTGTGGGGGCAGAGAAGTACCCAGCACTGCAAAGGTGCCATTAGAAAAGGAGGAAGTGTTTTTCACCTCTTCTTCTTCAATTTATCATCGTTGTGAGGATTGTTTAAAGCAACAGTGTTCTTGTGCCTCCTTTGACCCTTGTGTCAAGATGAAGCTCTTGCTACATGAATAACACCCCGAAACACCTCTGGTATTGACAACCCACTGCTTAACTGAACGGAGCCCTAGGCCATGGCAGTTTCATGAACATCTAATTTTTTTTCAGAAGAGACAGTAAGTATTGGTTTCCAGGAGTCAAGACTGGTGAATTGTTGAGGGTTGACCTTGGCCAGATTCTAGGCAACCATGAAAATCGCTAAGAGCTGGGAGAGGTCACACAGGCAAGACAGACTCAATATGGGGATAATACTAAAATTTAGTACTAACAGGATAAGAGCTAAAGAGTGAGAAATAAAACAGTCTTAAAAACACTTTCCAACCACCTCTCCTTCCTTCCATGTTCTCCCTCCTCCCCCTGCATCAGTGCAGGGAGAGGAATCCATCCATAGGGCAACACGTCTTCCAGGTTTGCTGTCCTGTGAGTCACCCTTCCACGGGCTGCAGGAGGACAGCCTGCTCCACCACAGGCTTCACCACGGGCTACAGGGGGCTAAAGCTGGGAGTCCTTCCCCTGTTCTCTGGAGTCTGTCCCAGGGGAAACAGTCCTTGATGGACCTCTCCCACGTGCGTTCCCCTGCCAGGCCGCAGGTCTTCCATATCTGCCATCCCGAAGTTCATTCCTCCATGGGGTGCAGGGCATCTCTGCACCTCGATGGGTTTTCCATAGGATGCAGTCCTTGACAGATGAGTTGCACCGATGTGGGTTCCCCACAGGGTCCTGAGTCGAGTCTTACCTGGGAGTAACCTGCTCCAGCTTGGGCTCCTCTCTCCACGGGCCACAAACTCCTGCAGGAGCCCACTCCATACTGGGCCTCCCACGGGTGACTGTCTTCTCTCATGCATCCATCTGCTCCATCATGGGCTTCTCGTGGGGCGAGCCCGGGGGCTGCGGGGCCACTCTGCCTCCCTGGCCTAGGCCACGGCGCCCCCGCGTCTCTCGGCTCAGCCACCCCCGCCCGTGGTGGGGAGGCGGCGGGGCCGCACCAGCCCAGCCGGCTAGGCTTAGCCGGCAGGATCGGTTCCAGCACAAGCTGTTCGTGGGGCGGGCCCGGAGGAGAGCTGCAGGGCCTGTCTCTGCGGCCCCGGCCTCGGCCCTGGCCCTGGCCCCAGCCCCAACCCTGGCCCTGGCCACCCCTTCGCAGGGGCCACTGTTGCCTGCTCCGGGCTAGGTGCCGAGAGGCCCGGGCCAGCTTGCCGCTGCCCTCCCACAGGGGGCGGCGGCGGGGCTGCTTGGGAGCTTCGGTCAGCTTTCCCTGGCTCAGTCATAGTCTTTTTAGAGTGTTGAACAGCAGCTCGATAGGCACAGGCCAGGCCCCAGTACAGGGTGAGAAGTTGCTGGTTTTGATCGGGGTAGGCAAGGCATCCTTCCATCAAACGACATGTGAGTTTGTTGGGGTTGAATACTTGTTCTGATGTGAAGTCCCAAGCAACAGGGGGTGTTAGACGCCCTAAGAACCTGCCTAAATTCATCCACATCCCTTGCCACCCAGGAACTGGCCCCTTTAGAAAACATCCCAGTAAATTCTCTCTCGAGGTTAGTTTTGTCCTAGTACAAGGCAACAAAAACAACACTACCTTCCCCGCTCCCCATAATGTTTTAAGAGCATTGGTTATAAGCAGTAATATAGCCAGAAAACTCAGGCAAGGATTAGTAAGAATCGCAGGTCCTTTCATTACCAGGCCCTCTATGTCAAAATTAAGAAGGGAAAAAATTGATTTTTTTCCCCTTCTATGTCCTTTAAGGGATAAGTTCCACATCCCATCAAAACTGTTAGTAAAATTACAGGAACACCCACCAGAACCGGGCGAACTGCCATGCTTTTGTTATATGTTCCCAGGTTAGCAAAACAAATAGATAAGTGAGGCAGCTGTTATATAAACAATCTTCCCTTGGCAATCCTGCCGGGTTTCGGCACCAAAATCTGTCAGTTTTGAAGTTATTCCACCATTTTTGCCTATGTGCATATGCGTTCACATGCATATATAATGCTCTTCCACCTTTTTTAAAGAATGGCCTTCTTTTCCTAACTAAAAATCAGTATGTATGCCTGCATTTGATAGCTTGCAACTTAAGAGCTTGCAAACTGATTATTTTTACCATTACTTCACTAACCTCCTAAAAAAGCTAGATTTTACTACCTTTCTCTTAGGCCATCTTTCATAGGAGCTTTTCGACTCACTGCCCATTGCAATCACATTTGACAGAAGGACAGAAAGTGTTGATGAAATTAGTATCTATGTAGAGGAGAAGATTAATTTCTTCAGTGAAGGCAAATTTTCAGGGTACCGGTTGCTCCATCAGCTGGCATATTTCACCTGAACACCAAGTTCCCCAGCTATCTGCTGGTGGGATTCAGCAAAGAGTTCAGATGGGAGGACTGGGGCATGAGTGGGTGGAGGGCAGGGGAAGAAGCTGGAGTCTTTTTGGGGACTCAAATCTTTGCTGTTGCCACCCATAGTAAGCTCTGATACGTGTCTAGGCATCAGCTTTAACACTAGGGCTCTGTCTGCATCAGCACAATGCTATTTTGTTCTCTGTCATATGGATCCTGAGCACTTTTTCTCTTAGTGATGTGGAGTCTAGCTCAAGTTTCACTTTTTATCTTCTCCTAGGACAACATGTTTTGGTGGCAACATACAATCCTCCTGCAGAGCATGGAGGAAACCTCATGGTCAGCTGCAGCGACTTCTGCTGTGACATAGTTAATGCTGACAATAGGCACCATTATTAGACGTTGAGCTGACCCTACAGGATGAACCTGCAAGAGGAAAGTGCAAGTGATTTAATCACAGTTACAATGTCACTATCATCCCCCATCTTCTTTCTGCTGTTTCTTCACTCTGCAACAGTTTCATTATAACCCTCGAAATTCCATCATAGGTGAGTTCATAACTTGTTGTGTCTGAATTAGTGGTAGCTACGTAACTTGTGCAACAACTTATCTTATTCTTAGTAGTGGCTAAAACTTCACCACTTTTCTTCCTGGCCATATCTTTACATCAGGTACCAGGAAAACACCTTCCTGCAGCATCTCACCCAACACACACATGTCTCTGGCTGTTCCCTTACGTGCTGCATTCTGCTGAGCACGAGTATTCACAGTCATGAGTCAAGCCTCAACCCTGCTTGAGAGTCTCCTAAAAAACAACAGTAATTCTAGGTAATTGTCTTCTCAAGCAAATTTTGGGGAGTTACAGCTTGCAGCTTGTTTTATAGGAATATAGGAGGCATTGTTCTTATATTCCTGTGAATCAGGTTCTCCCATCCCCACAGGAGCCCAAGAATCCCACTATTTTAATTGCAGCCTGCTCTGGATCCAGAGAAGCATGGAAACCTCCTGCAGTGCCTTTTGTTCTGGCCTGCTCTGAGTATGAAGGCAAATGAGACTATATAGTTAATCTTTACCAGGGAAGGCTAGACAGAGGACCTTGAGCTATCTAGCTGCCAGCTAGTGCTGCCTTGGCAATAGTTTAATGGGCAGCAGCCTGTACTTGGATGATTTCAAGAGGAGATGTAATCAACCATTCACTATCTTTCTTCTTTCCATTAAGTTCAAAGTACTATATAATCACTTCAATTTTCTTTCAGTGGTGATAAGGCTCAAGTATAAACCACAAAGCCTGAACTCTCAGTCAACTTCCATGATTTATCCTGGATTTATCTTCAGCCATCATCAGATTCTGTCTTTCTGCCTGACCCCATATGGAAACTAGCCTCCAAGGAGGGTCAAGTATTCACTTTCATACTCCTCTGTGCTGAAATGCTTTTCCTGGCAAGATTAGATAAAGCAATTCCTTTTCATTTCAGGCCATCCCAAGTAGATGCTTTAAAAAAAAAAAAAAAAAATCAACCTTAAAGCAATTCTTTTTCTCATTTGCTATAGGTTTATTGAGTGAGACAATGGCCAGGCTATTTTTGTAGTCACTGGGCCAGGAACAAAGCCCAGTAATTTACTCTGCTTGTAGGAAAAAAACCACATTTTTATCTCAAAAAGGCATTTAGAGGGTACTGTCAAAGACTTGTTTTCCAGTCACTACCTGTTCAGAATCTGCAATATGACTCAGACACAGACTCAGACACAGTAAAAGCATTAAGGGGTACAGTTTAATTAAGTACAAGTTAAATAAAATTTGTGTTATTCATGCATTTTATATTGAAACCCCATTGATGGAACAGAGTGGAAATGTCGGCAATGGAGACAGGATTTTCTCTTCCCTGAGTCCATGTGGCCCTCCTCTTGCTCACCAGAAGCTTATTTTCCTTGCAGCGGCACAGTGGAGAGGAGAGTGTCACTAGTTTTCTAACAGCATAGAGTGGGAACACCAGCTGGAACAGTCTCCTGATATGTGGGAAGTGAAAGTTCATACCTCTGTGAAGAAAATATTAAAGACCTCCCTTCCTGTGTGAATGTCCTTGCCACTTGGCTCTCAGTGAGTTTGTCTTTTAAAGGTGGGATCACACTTTCCAATGGTTTCTACAATGTGCCTGAAAGCTTGAGGAACCACCACCTTACAAGGACTCATGCACATGGTGATTCTCTGTCTGCCCAGCTGCTCCTCAGCCCCACCGGTCTGTGGCTCCTGGACCCCACAACTGCTACCCTAGACTTGTGCAGAGCAGCTGCTCCTGCTCCCTAGACATAAAAGAGTGTTACGACCACGCTGGCGGGTGTCGGGCTCATCCTTCTGTCTGGACATCAGACAAACATCCACCTGCTGAGGTACATAGCCCATGCCCTCAGCCTGGCAGTGATACTGCACCACTTTGAATGATGCTGCTGTCCTGCCATTCTTTGCTGCAGCTCACAAGAGGGATTTCTACATCTCTGCATCTTTGATGCAGTGGCTGTGATGCCAAAATGTGGTCAAGTTGACATTCTTCCTTGGAAAGAATGTCTCCACACTCTTCCTTTCCACACTGTCTGAACTGTAGCAAGTATGAAGACAGGGTCTGATGCATGCAGTGCGCTGTTGATTTGGCCACGCCATGCCTCCTTGCTTGGGAGAAATTTCTGGACCCAAAGGCCATGCCTCCACTTTCAGTGTGGAGGCTACTGCAAGGAAACTGTCATGAGCAGCAAGGGGTATGTCTTCACTGGGGAGTGGAACAGCAGAGTGAAACCTCCTACTCTGAAACTCATTGTCAAATGCCAGGACACAGTCATAGATCTGGAGTGAAATCAGTCATGGGGTAAGTATACCTAGCATCCTTGCACATATGTGTGCAAGTATCTGCATACACACACACCCCCCTCCTTCTGTACACATGCAAGTATGATTCAGTGCACAGCTGGTGAACCCCACTAGCCAAATTACACCCCAAAAATGAAACACAGGTGTGTATCCCCATCAGAGTGTCTTGTTCATATAGAGAACAAGGGAGTTTTTGCTGTGTAACAACATGACAGGACATACAGCAAGGACATAGAACACTTGTGACATGCTTCAAAGCAGTGAAATTTAATATTACAGGTAGGGCTGGTAGCTCCACCCATTCTTAAGATTACTTTCCATTGTAAGACCCTCTTTTCAACTTCTTATACTCCGAATGCTTGGGTTGACATTTATGTGTGCCAGATGTTTGTGTCAGGTTTCTGCAGTAATGTTTTCTGCAGTTGTATAAACTGCATAAAGCTATAGCTCGGGCACTTAAAATTACAAAAATAGGGAAGATACATTGCTTTTCATTTGTTAAAAAAGTCTTCCTGAGCCCTTTGCTCTGAGCAACTGAGGAGTTCTGTCATCTTTAGGCAAGATTGACAAGCTGAATAAGACTGCTTTCTCCCTGAACATCTACCTTCTTGTGAATTTGTTCACAAATTAGTCTAGCTTGTAAGTTGAAAAAAATCACCCCCACCAAGTGGAGACCTTAATGGTATCAAATGAAATCCTGAAGACTATTTAATTACCAACTGCCCTGCACAAATCATGGTGTGTTCACACTTGCAGAGCTCTTAGGTCCCCACTCCACCCACCTTCAGTGGCTGTGACCAAGTCCAGTGGGGGAACAAAGCTCTCCCTTTTACTTCTTTTCCCCATGGCCAGGGCGTTAGAGCCTTCAACATTAGATACAAGCTAAAGCTGATCTCCACCCAGCTGCGTGTAGCTTAGCACCTGCTTCATCCTGCCTTGGATGGAAGAGACCTCATGAGACTGAGGAACCTCTTTTGGTTGAAGCAGAAACAAGGGACAAGTAGCCACAGGAGTGAAAGGGATCCCAGCTCTTGGAGACACCACATACACACTTGCCCATCTGGAATCATACTAGCCTGCATCTTAAAAGCGCCTTTCTTTGCCCATTCTTTGGGTGGAAGGCTACTCCATATTTTTCTGATATTTAAGTATCTTCAAATTATAGCATAAATGTCAATGAGAGCAAATAGTTACCTAATGTCTTTTAACTATGGTTTTCTTGCTTAGGTATTTTTCCTTGGATACATTTGTAGGCTGCAGTAATATTGGTAGACTGATCAAAGACAGGGCCAGCATGAGGATTGCAAAAGGAGAGACTGGAGTTTCAGTATGAGGAAAAAGCCCTGACTCCAAAGTAGAGATGGCATAAGTCGGTCACGGTCTAAGTCCTAAGCTGGAAGTGCTCGCTATTCATCCTCTATTAGATTTAAAAAAAAAAAAAAAAAAAAAAAAAAAAAAAAAAAAAAAAAAAAAAAAAAAAAAAAAAAAAAAAAAAAAAAGGTGAAAAATCTAGTAGCTCATATACTCAAAAATAAGTGTCTAAACTTAGGGCATACTTCTGATCCTACTAATTCTGTACTTTAACTTGCCAGCTTTAAGATGGAGGTAACTCTCACCATCATCCTACAGAGCAAGTGGGAGAATATATTCATTATTGTTTGCAAAACAGTCAGACTTCATAACAGTACGTACCACAGAAAAGCCTGTAAAGAAGTTGATATCTTCATCCTCACTTCAGGATTTATAGGTGTGAATAATAAATAAGGTGTAAAAACTCATATTGAATAGCAAGGATAGACTAAAACACTGAATAATTGTTCACTAAAAGGACTCAGCTGCCCTGTGCACTTAATGAGGCATAGGTATATGGGAAAGTTAATATGTGATATTCTTAAAACTGTATATGCTGCATATGGGTATAAGAGCAACAGAGCTAAGAGTGCACAGGCAATCTTCATTCTGGCATTGCCTACATTTTAGTTAATTGATAGAGCAACCTTAATAATGCGCTTTATCATGGTTTCCCCTCTGTGTGTGTGTGTGTGTGTTGTAACACAAACATAGAGAAAAAAAGATACCCATGAATTCATCATATTATTTGTACACCTTCACCACTTTTATTCTTCTGGTAAGCTTTTCACAGGGTTTCTCTATAAGGCAATTGACTTTTCTAATACAATATCCTGGATTTAGGTGCTTGTCCCACAGAAAGAAACAAGTGCCAGACTAGGTCTCAGCCTGCCCAGCAAATTAGATAGGAAGAGCTTCAAAGCTGTAGGGTTTTTTAAAACCCTCTCACACCAATGGGATGTCTGACCAGTGTATTTTTCAAATGTTTTTAAAAAAATGAACTATTAAAATTAATATTTTATCAGTACCTACTGAGCCAGCAACTTTCCCAACACCAGTTCTTGTCTCTGTTCACAGTGGATTTGCTGGCAGTGACAATGGCATGTGCATACCTCAGCTTGAAATGACCAATTATTTTTTCTCCTGTCTGATTATGGAACAGACATTGGAAATGGGATTTCTTATCTATGCTAGTCCTTTTTAACTGCTCACTCTGGGTGAAAAACCTGTGAAGGAGTGAGTGACAAAAGTAACTGCAGCCAGTTGTGGTGGTACAGATGGGCCTCAGTGCTGGATCATGGCATCCCCTCCAGCCAGCACTAGCACAGGCAGAAGCATGGATAAGGACTGCAGGAAGGCACGATCCGATGGCTGATTCACCATATCTCAGGAACGTCCTGTAGGTGTGTGGTGTCTCTTGAGTATTACTGATCTTGAGAGCTACTAAATCTAAAGTAAAAATTAAAATGGACAATGCAGTTTGGTTTTCCATTAACACAAACAACTTGCATTAAGCATCAAGAGGGGAAAAATATAACACTCCATTCATATATATGTACATATACATACAAACATATTTATTATGTCTCTGTGTTTCATGTATAGCACAGTCATAGCATGTATCCTGATGAGGAGGTAGCACAATGTCCATAATCACACAACAGGCCAAGGGCATGCCTAGGTAGAACAGGTAGGTTCCCTATTTCCAGTTCAGCCTTGTTTTCAGGACTATGCTTTTTAGTATCACGGGAAAACAGCTTGTTAACAGTACTGGTAATCTGCAACTCAAGCAGCATGCTGTAATTAAATGATGACTGTTTCTTCTGCTGCAAAGAAGGGCTAAGAACTTCAGCCATGCACAAAGAGGAGAATACTCACTCTCTCAGTGCACAGCCTGGACCTCTGGAGCAATGATACGGACATAGTTGCCAGTACACAGCCCTAGCTCAGGTTTCCAAGGCAATATCTGGAGTTTAACGTGCTGACGTCTCAAAATACAGGTCCCAAACAACTTAGTGTAGTGGTATAGATTCACCATTATGTTTAAGATAATTTTTAATATATCTCCTTTATTGTTGTTCTTTCCATTTTTATTTCTCCTTCTGTGTTGGAATAAGTATTTCATGTGGTTTCTTTGTTTTCATATTGAATTTTAGAATTCTGTCTCTTTTTGTTGTTGTTGTTATTGTTGAACTGCCTGCTCTGTTGCAAATTATTACAATATTCTTTTTTTCTTCTTTTCTTTTATAGGGCAGCTTGTATGGTTTCCTCTATGTCTCCCTGGAGATCATGGTTTCAATAAATTAGTTTCATGTGGTTCTTATATTGTTTCTTCTTTTTTATTTTATATTCAGGAGATAAAGAAAACTAGACCTGGAAATCATAGAACACATCCAAAGTGATAAGTGGGAAAGAACCTCATTCTCTCTGGAGCAACAGCATCATTTCCCAGCAACTGCTGGGCAGGTCCTTCAGGACCAAAACAGGAGATGAGGCATTTATGTCTAGCATCACTCTCTCCTTTTTTTATGAGTTGCTGGTTGTGAGCACTTAGTTTATTTCTGAGCTACTTCTTTCAGGCTTTTCAATAATTCATGTTTCAACAATTAAAATTGCCATCTGCTGTACCTCCATAAATTCACTAATGACACCTCAGCTTTTGAAAGCTGAGACTACAAAATCCTCCCAGTGATATCATTTAATGCCAAACTCCTAACTTCTTGACAGCTTTCTGAGACTTACATGGACAATTTTTATTGTTTAGTTTGGCTGACTGAGTCCTGGATGAGGAAAGCAAGCTCCTTTTTAGAACTGTTCAAAACCTCATCTGAGGACTGCTGATCGCATCAAGATGCATGGCAAAGGTCTGAACTTTTGTGGGTCTTTCCTCAGTCCTTTTTTTATTACTCCATCTTAAGAAAAGTAGGCCATTGTCTATACAAAATAACTTCATGTTATCTCCCTTTGCCTCATGTTCTGATGCAGACGAGGCCATTCTTGGCAATTTGTATGACAAAGCCTCCCTTCCACAATAAAATGCATCATCTTTGCAACAGAGAAGTTGTGAGGGAAATAAATCTTTGCACCAACTGATTCAATCAGGTGTATGAGAGAGATATATAAAGATATAGCAGTCTTCACATGAAGACTACATGCAGCATATTGCATGCAGTGTCTAATAAAACATGAAACATTTAATGACAGTGAGAGATTATCCTCATTTCTTCAGGACCCCTAAATCTGTGGTAATTTGATGAGGGAAGATTTGAAAAATGATGCATGAGAACAGAAATGATGAAATATACCACACGGAAAAAATCTCCCACCTAAACAAGGGCACTGTAGTACTTTTGAAAGAAACCTCAAAGTTTTCATCCAAAATTAAAGGCATCTCCTCTAAAAAGAGTAATGTGCTTCTGGATCAAGATACAACAAATGCCACTGGTTACACTTAGAGGCTTCTTAACGGATCTATTACTTTTCAGGGATAAAACAGACTCATTGGTAAAATCGGTGGAATGTGAACTCTCATGTGTTTAATCAAAATTATTATTCGCTTGAAAGTCTCTTGTAAGGCAGCCTCACTGCATTGTCTCTGCTCAGCCCTGCTTATGCCTTTAGACCATCAGAATTACAATAGAAGTGTGATTTACTGTTCTATCACCCAACACCATATTTTAGAAGGGGCTTAAGACAGAAAGGACTAAACTAACTAACCTGTCTGGCTATTTTGCAGAAGAGTTGCCTCCCCATCAGGGCTCTGAGAACAGTATGGAAGGCTGTGATCTGACAAGGACACGAAGACCCCCTTATGGTCCTTTGCAGAGCATCCACGCTGATGTGGTAGCTCTGAAGAGATGGCTCCAGGAGGAAGACCAGGAAATGGAGTCATGCAGAATGTTAACACTGCATTCACCTTTCTCCTTTGATGAGCTTTGCATTTTGGTCTCCCCTGCCTTGCAAGATACCACTAACTGATGACAACTGTTACAGTTCAGGGGCAGTACAGTCTCTTTCTTCACAAGTGACCACTTGAATTGTGCACGTTAATCTAGTGCTGAGTATGCAATGGTGTGGCAGAGCATGAACACAAGAAGATACAATTCCTTTCAGATGCCAGTTTGCTTATTTAAATGGGGTAAAGCTGGGCATGCTCCTGAAGTAGCCACTTATAAATGAGATTGGTAGTAATTAAGCTTTAGCAAGTAATGATGCAGCTGTGATGGCATCTATCCAAAAGTCCTTAAAGCTCGTCACCTAGGTACTAGGAGATTCAGTCCCTATTTCCCAGGGTGTCTGATGGCATCTGGGGTCTAGCCACATCTAAGTACCTTCCTTTTAACCCTGAGGCCTCTGATATACGACCACAGTTCAGCCTCTGCCCAACAGCCTATTTTCTACTCTCTGTTCCTCAGATGCAGTCCTTGAGTGTAAGCACAACCTCTCCTAAAAAGCTGAATCTTCTGTCCTACAAAATATCTTTTTGAAGCCTTGGACAGAGACAAGCAAGAAGACATGCAGATATAAATAGGCTTTGTAGAGACCATGTAAATACACTGTTGTGTTTCCTTAAAAAATAAACTGCTGGAGATTCAATGTTATTACAAAAATCAGCATATCCCCTAAGCGAAAAATCCCCCAAACCAGAGAGGGACCTCTCTTCCAAGGTCCCTGGGACTCCACAAGAGGCTGTCTTCTCCAGGTTAGAAGGATAGCCAAAGCCAAGTTTGTATGGTCAAGAAGCCCATACCTGCCTACATCCTTAGTTTCCCCTGTGTCTCTCACAGTGATAGTTTTAGTTTGCCTCTCTTTGTCTTGAGGTTGGTAATTTTTCATTTTCTCCATTCCTTCAGACAATAGGAAGGCCACTTTATCTTTGATAAAACACCATTCCCAAGCCCTTCATCTTCTGTAGGTGATGACAGTTCACACTACCACCTCTGATGACAGTTCACGCTACCACCTCTGCCTTGACAAAGACCTGGTTGAGCTTGCGGGTCTGTGCAGGTTGTCAGGCACCACCAAGTACAGCAATTCTAGGGCAAAAATCTCATCGTGCCTGTGTGGATCCACCAGCCTTACAAAGGGGTAGTCCTGGCATATTAACTGCTTCTTTACCCAAAAGGCCATAGACTCCAGACATAGGTGGGATTTCTTGGCTTGCCTTTTTCATTTGCCTCCTGAGTGGGATTTACACAGTCTGTCTGATATAACTTAATGGTAAATAAATAAAGAAAAAGGTAGCACAGCTCTACACCACAGGCATTTCTACAGCTAGCTGACCAAAAGATACTATTACAGGAACCTGAACTTGTAGTCTATTATCAGTGAAAAATACTGAAGACGCTGAAATGTTTTTCATGAGATTTTTTTTTAAACAAGACCAGGAACATTTAAAAAGCATGATTTGTCAGATCCTATCAGGTGAATTTTTGATTCATGAATATATATCTCATTTTTATTGCAGATTAAAAAGAAGCAAAGACAAAGCATTTAACTTTTCACCTTGCACTAAGATGAGATATTTTTGCCCGTATGCCTATGGGCATAATATAACACAGGTGAGGCTTTTCAGGAATAAGTTGTCATGAAAAATATCTTGCATTTTACCTGAATATTGATCAACAAACTTTCTCTTTGTGAGTTTGGCGCGTAGATTAGATACACACACTCGGACTGCACTCTCTATATTACTCCATGGTTATTTGGGGTTTTGTGTTAATTGCAACACTTGTAAACTGCAATTCTGAAACAAGAGCCATGTAGTGGGCAGAGCTAGCACAGACAAGCTTTATGACAAAGACCCAGCAAGCCAAATATGAAAACAAGAGACAAGAGACATTGAAATAAATGCTGGGTAAGAGAAACAAGAATATAGTGTGCATCAACATCACGTACAGTTTTAAAGAGGTCTAATCAAAACTTTAGCTTGGACTGAAGAACATGGTTCTGCAGCACAGACAGAGCTCAGGAAACATTGCAGAGCTAGCAGGGTTAAAGTTATGTTCCTGGATAGAACTGCTCAGAGATAAGGGGTACAGAGAAATGAGAAGAAGCCAATGGCAGAGCTGTATAGGGTGCCGCAGAGAGATGATGAAGCAGCTGGATGTTCTTCACTGGGCAATTAGGGCATGACAAATTGCAAGGGGATCAGAGGAGGATGTTCAAGTTCCATCATTAGTGTTAAGACATTTTCTCAAAATTAAAAAGTTTAGTTTAATGGTCTGTGAGGTAGTTTATTCTGAGCATGACCTCCTCCCACAGCTCCGTGCCAGCAGACGGTATCATCAGATTCCCTCACATCCATTTCAGGGCAATTACAAAACAGAGAATAACCTGTAGAGAGAGGCTAGGGTTAAGCATTACTATTTAAACCAATTAGAATGGCAGAATGTACTTCCTCTCTCAGGTGGATTTTGCTATGGCTTAATCCCAAAACAGAACACCTAGGTTACACGCCTATTGGCCACCATGAAATTCTCCTTTTCAGTCCTATAATGCACTCCTTTCATCCAAACATTCTAAGCTTTGTAAAAGCTGATCAACAGATTTCAGAGTGTTGTGATTTTATAATTTGAGAAGCTGAGTGCTTGGTATTTGTTAGTCATGGGCTTTGCTGGGCTAAATTTACCTTACCACAAGGAATGCACATAGCCAGACAATTTCCTCCCATCTTTCCATCACACGTCTAGGCAGGCACCCAGTTTTGGAAGATGTTGAATTAGTCATGTGACACTGCCTCTGGCTATTAGGAAATAATTCTCACCTCTGTTTTCTTGGCATCAGACAAGAAATGCACTTACCCATCAGAAACCTGGCTCTTAGGAACCTAAAGGTTGTGCAGTGTTTAAATCTAACCACTGCTGTTGAGGCAGCTTTTTAATGCTTCTCTCCCTTCAACTTCATGTTCCAGGTGTGTTCTTCCTCTAGTGGAGGAAGCCTCACTCCCATCCCAACACCATCACCTGCTCCTATTGAAGTCAGAAGTGAACATGCCATTATCTTTGGCTAGAGTCTCAAAGGGTATAAATCTTCATTACATGGGAGATATGCCAATGTACACCGGTTGCAGATCTGCCCTTGCAGGTTCATACACCATCTGCTCTGCAGTTTGCTGATTTTCCAGATTAAGAATCGGAAGACATGAAGACACTCTCAGAGGAGATGAGCACTGTATGTCATGGTTATACTTACCTTGCAGTGCTAGACAAGCTGCAAGTTGCTAGAGAGAAGCTGATGTCATCTGGGAGTAAAAATCTGTAAGAACTTGCCAGCTCTCTACTATATCAGAAGTAAGGGCTCACATTTCTCTTTCAAGTCCATGACAAGCCAATGTTGGAAGACTTCGAAGTCTTCCCTTTTTTTCTGTGGAGATCAGCAGTTTCTCAGCTCAGGGTGGGATGAGTAATCAAAGCTTTGTAAGTATGCTATAGCATTTACAGGGGATATAATTAATACAGAAATAATATAACCGGACATGCCTGTCTCATATTGGCCTTTTTAGCCACCAGCACGTTTGTGACAAACGTGGGTAGAGACCTTTCCCTAATCTTCATTCGCGAAGCCCAGCCATGATGATGATGATGATGATGAATATGTATATATTTGTATGTGATTTTTGAACTTTCTGCAGTCCATATGCAATGAAAGAAAAGAATGAATGTAAAACCTCAACAATTTGATGTGACATGTTTTACAGCCACAGCTCACTCTTCCCAAAAGTGCAAATATCTCTGTATGATACCACAAGGAGAATGAATCATACAGAAATAACTAAGAATCACTACATGCCTAAGTCCTAATGAATGTCCCATGAATGAGGCAGACTCTACACCTGCCTCTGGAAAATTTACTGTTCTGAAAAACTTACTGCCTGCTTCAGTAGTAATTTTAAAATAAATGCAGTAAGACACTAGGGTAAGTTAATTCAGCACAACAGAGACAAACTGTGTCATAGACACACCTTTTCCTCAGGCGTAGTGTTTGGGGGTTTTTCACCCTGCTTACTACACGCTTGCTGTCAGCCTTCGCATTTCCCTCATAACAGCTCCTGCTTTACCATGTCAGTAAGTGCCCATACTCGCAAGGGAGAAAATGTTGCCCTTACAGGAGCCCTTTTTTCAACACATTCCCCCAGTTCAAGCTTGTCAAGCACCATTTTAAGCACCGTATTATGTTGTGCATCCAGTAATCAAATGCAAAAACATAATATCTCTGCAGACTTCCTGCTTGCTTTTTTTTTTTGTCTCAAGCAGAATATGTGCGGTGAAAAGAACTAAATTACTTTAGACTGTCCCTAAGAAAACTAAAGATTAATTATATTAGAGGCAAAGACTCATGCCCTGCTCCCTTAGGATGATTTAACAATGTGTAGAGCACTATAAGAGATTTTTTTTCCCCTGTGTCTCCCTCCAATTTTTCCAGGAGAATTATCATTTTCTCAACATATACACATCATTTGGGAGTTCCTCTTGTTTGGAAAGCACTGCTATGATTCAGTCCAAGCTTCAAAGTAGCACGGAGAGGGACACTTCCTCAGGCTGAAAAAAAGCTGGCCTGGTTTGAAGGGCTGGAAGACAGCTTGCAAAACCAGGAGCCAACCAGACCCAGATCAAAGCTTGATCTCTCCCTTTCAGGCAATGGTAAAGACTTGGTCCCCATGGAAATCAGTGGCAACATTTCTGCTAACATTCTGTTTTAACCCAGCAGCATCATAACTGGTCATTCTTTTTCTAGGCCAGCAAGCAAATACAAACACTAAGCTATTTTGCCATGTTGTCATGAGAGGGGGAGAAATGATAAATGAATTTAAGAAGCACTCACTCATACAAAAATAAAATGCCAAGGTGCAGGGCAGGCATGCATGCTGTGAGCAGGTGGGTCAGAAAATGTTCAAGCCCTGCCAACACTCCCTAGCACTTTTGACTCAGTTTCTGTGTGTAGAAAATCTTTGTTATGAACTGAGGGGAGTGGATTCCTGGAGTAAACAAGCATCTGAAACATCAAGGATCCTTTCTAAGTTTCTCATAGAATCTCCTCCACCTCAGGAATACCAGGAATATCATGTGTCAACAAAGCAAGAGTAGCAGAAAGATGTCCTGAAGGTCCAAAGATCATCAAATTACTGTTAATATTTCCATGATTTTTTAGTCTCTAAAGCTATCCTGGTGATGGGGGCAAATTGCTGCTAAGTTTCTTTGCTGCCATGGTACTTGTTTGTAGGAATGTGCCAAACCCTGCTTGGAAACCGAAAAGGTCCTAAGCCAGGAGGTGTCAGCCCTGAGTAGAACCACAGCCTCGCATCCTGGTGATGATCAAGGACCACGAGCTTACTCAGTTTATCCCTGAATCCACATAGACTTATAGCCCTTGACCTGAGCCTGCTCTTCTGCCTTTCAGACTACTCTCCATGCAGACAGGATTTTTAAGCTGCTGTTCACTTCCCTTTGGCCAGGCTGCTGCAAATCGCCTGGCACACCCTCCCCTGGACATTCAGTGTGCAGCCACAGCTCTGAGTCTGTGAGGCACAGAAAAATCCAGGTGGCAAATCTGCAAGAGAAGGTTGTGGGGATGGAACGTGAACCAGGCAGTAGTTGCCTCTTTGCAGTGTTACAGTTTAAAGCTTGGGGTGTTATAGGGCGAGGATGTTATAGGGTTTATTTTGAGCCCAGGAACAGATCCACTGTTGAAAGGGCACAGCCCTACCCCATCTTCTGCTTTTCTAGGTATTAGATGGAGGCATGCTGCCGAGTCAAGCAATTAATCACATTCCTTAAACATTGTCAACAGAGGCTTGTTTCTCATTAAACCACCTGAAAGCGGATCTCCTGACAGTCTCAAGAGGAAAATAAAGAAGAAAGGTATTTGTTTCCGGACACAGTTCAAAGGTAACAAAACAGAAACAATTATTGTTAATTTTTTTTCTGCAGCCTAGTGATATCCTATGAGGGAAAGAACTACAGCAGAGACACCAGTCTCCTATTTCATATCTCCCACATGAGGTGACAGGAGTTAACTTGAGCATTGCCAAGCCACTCTCAACTCCAGAAATGTACATGGGCATGAACTCACCGAGGTCAGAGATAGAGTTACAGGCTTACACCAGCATAATCAAGACTGGTTCCACATCTGCTCAGTGAAAAACGGTCAGACAAGTACATACAGATGTGTTTAGAGAGAGATACATAGATAGATAGATAGATAGATAGATAGATAGATAGATAGATAGATAGATAGATAGATAGATAGACAGATAGATAGAGCAGTGCCCCCCCCCTCTCTGTTGGCAGGTTCAGCTGCCCCAGTATAATGCTGATCTGAATTAGCTGAATGGAGGATGCTTACAGTCAGAAGTGTCAGCTTTCTTATGCAAATAGCAGGCTAAAATCCTTGCAGCTAGTGGAAGTATGGGAGGCTTGATGTTGGCTGGTTTTTTTTCCGATTTTTTGTTTATTTGTTTATATGGATTTCCTCTGTATAAGTAAAAGGCACCTGTTTGTGTGAGAGGACACAGCTGCAGGACTTTGAATTCATTGTTTCTCAGAGTGTGTCTTATCTCTGCGCTTCCCAAAAAATTTCTGCAGTCTGGCATGTGTTAAAGAGCTTGGCTATCTTCAGGAGAGTCTTGGGAAATCCATATAGAAGAATTCCTGGCTGTTAGCCCTTCTGTAGCCTCAAGGTCTCCATTATAACTTTCCTAGGCCCTTGATTTTTACAGCATTCATGGCCTCCCATGCTCAGGAAGGGTTGACTGCATGATGAATATGACCAGACCTCTGACGTCAGTCGTGGGTGCTGCTGAAAACTTTGTCACTGCTTGCTTTAGTAAATCAGTTCTTACTCACCTCTTCAGCATAAAGTAGAAAGGAGCTTCCCTTACTCCTGCAGTTGCACACAGCTGGGCTTTGCAGTGAGACATCCAGGTAACCCTCCAATCTGAGAGGGGATTAATCATACAACCTATTTCCTACAGAGAGCAAGCACTGGTGAGAGAAAGGTCACATAGGAATGGCCAGATGAGTCACGAATGAGGCAGATCCCTACCTTCCTGCCCCTCTACAGTCACAGAAAGACTGCAAACCTGTAGTCTCTCATTGCCTTCTAGCACACAGATGGTTGAACGACGCATTGAACGACGCATCATCATTAAACCAGTTGTCATCTCCTTTTCTCACAGCTTTAGTTCCACTTGGGCTTGAAGGGGAGGGGCATGCAGCTATGGGTCAGACTTCCAAGAATCTATAAAGTTTGTAATTGCTTTTGTTTTCCAAATAATTTTTCCTGGTTGTCAAAAGGGAAAGTCACTCAGATACTGATACTAGAATATCAAAAGAAATAGTGACATTTAAGAAACTGAACAAATGAATATATCATCCTCAGATATGACAGATGCTAGACATGCCCCATTAGCCTTTGCTTTTTCCTTTAGCAAGGTTGAAAAAAACTTTCATGATTAATGAGAAAAAAATATATTGAAAATACCAAATAATACATCATCTCAGGTCAGTGCAGCCCTTACACACTACGCTTCACACCAAGGAACAGCAGAGGTGATTTGATTTTTGAAAGCTGTTACTAATTGTTCATCATCTGTCAGAAAGCTCATTATCTCCTCTCTGCTATGATTTGCTAATCAGTTGCATTCATTCCTACAACCTATTCTTTAAGCCATCAGCTACGAAAAGTGCAGTACCCAAATGCTGAAGTCTTCACTTTCAAGACCTGAGCCTTAGCAGCATCTCCCAGTGTCCATGTGCAGTACAACAGTGTAGGAGGTGTACATTATAGCAGGAGGAGTCTGCAAAATTTCTCCCCAGAAGCTGTCTTAATGCTCAGCATGCAGGATCCAACATTCCTTTCGCTAGTGCTAAATCCAGCTGTCAGAATCTGTTTTTCTGAACTGGCCCCAGAAGCAGTGGCCAAATCCTTTAACCTTCTTGAGAAAGAAAGGCCTCACACACTGTCCAGCTGGTCATTAAATAACATCCCCTTCTGCCAGCTCCAGAAGGGAGCTAGGGATCTCCATGCCACTCCTGAGAGGCAGGATCTCCGTGCCACCCCTCTGAGCTGTGGCTGCAGGCAGCAGTCCTGGGTAGCCCCATCAAGGTCAATGGAAGAAGGACCAATAGCCCCTACCATCTTTGTCACTACTATGGGTGACATTCTGTGTGGTCTGGCAATGGCTTTTGCACCACTGGTGCTTCTGTCCCTGGTAAATAAAGGGACAACTGTGTATCTGGCTGACACTTTCCCATAAGGGCATTTGTATGGGGCTCATTAAAGCCAATGAAACTCTTCCTCTTTATTTCAATAGATTTTTTAAAAAGCTTAAAGAAAATCCTACATAACATAAAGCTACACATCAGTGCAAGTGAAAGAACTTGGCATTCAACACTGAAAATAATTAGGAGGATTTAAATGATAAAAAAGAGACACAAATTGCTTTGAATATGTGCATAGTTGTGTGCAAAAACACACGTTAAGATCCCAGGTTTTTGACAGGAAAGTCTATGTTAGCTAATATTTTATTCTGTGAAACAATATGAACTCAAGTTAATCATGTATCAGATCCTTGGTTCCCTCAGATATTATTTCTAGATAGCATGTGAAGCTGACGCTTATGCTCTTCAGTCCAAGAAGGAGATCTTAAGAAAAAATATTCTAGCGCACCTGCTGGATCTACTGCAGAAGATCAGCAAACTTGAAGGTGAAACAAAACAAATCATCTAGAGAATCAAAACTACTTTTTGATATTATACTTAAGGTAACACAGTTACATATTGTCCCCTACAGAGATCAGTTAGTGTAATAAAATCCAGGGTAATGAACAGTGACCTATAGAATTGTATTGATAGAAAATAATTCTCTGTAACTGCAGAGTATGGAATTTGAAATGAGAGTAAAGACTTACCTGTTCACAGCCCTAAGTATTTGTTACATGCCTTCTAAGTCAGAATCAGAATGAAGGAGGAGGTAAAACCCGAATGAAACATCAAGACTCTAGCGGAGCAATGCAGACAATAAAATTTTTATATAATGGTACATGGGATGAAATAAATTAGATTTAACAGAAATTCTCACAAAATCAGAGAGGAATCTTAGCTGAAGGAGATCTCTAGAAGTGGTTGATCCAAACTCCTCAAAACAGGGCTAACTCTAGGGCAAGAGATATTTTGAAAATATCCAGGGATGGAGGTGCCACAGCCCCTCTGTACAAGCTGTTTCAGCATGTGTTCCCTACCTTAGTGAAGTTTTTTTTTAAACACAGTAGGAATTTCCCTTGCTGCTGTTCACATCTGCTGACTCCTGTCCTTTCACACAGCAACTCTGAGAGAATTCTAGCTCCATTTCCTCTATATTTCCCATTAGGCAGATGAAAACAGAACTAAGATACCAACTCAGTTCTGTCTTCCATGGGCTAAGCCACTGTGGTTACCTTAGACTCTCCTTGTATGGCACCCAACTCCATTCTTCTCTGAATCCCCAAACTCCAATTTCCAGTAACTATCTTGTGCTAGGTCCCCAAGCTGGACACAGTATCCTTGAATAGCCTCACAAGTAACAGCTGGAGTGAAATAATTACTTCCCTCCCTATTGGCTGCTCCACTGGGGCCCACCACTCCTTTTCTGGGTCTCCAGGTCTCTAGAGTCTTGATGTCTCAGATCTCTGTTACTGTTAAGCATTATTTCAGCACAGACGCAAGACTTTGAATTTATCTTTGTTGACAAATACCCTCTCCTTTTTGGTTTCAGGAGTAATAGAAATCATGTCAAAAGCCTTGCTAAAGAAGTCAAGTCATAAATTCAGTAGTACTAGGGAAAGAAATTGGTAAGTACAGAACACGAATGCCTATCCCTGCCCCACTCCATAGTTTTATCACCAAACAATTCCTGAGACATCCTTGGGCTTTTTTTACATAGAAGATGCAAAATGCCTTAACAATACCCAAGCTCTGTTTCAGCAAATTAGTTTGGATAGCACAAACACTTCAGACACAGTTGTACAGCACTTACTATGGGTCATTCTCCCTGCCAAGGCACATGTGGCTCCTGATGTTGTCACACCTACGGTTTGTCTGGTGTCTCAGCCTTTCTGAAGTCTTTTAATGGTGTTGGTTCGTGCAGGCATATTCCAAGAATCTTTAGATACAGATAATTTCAAGAGTTATCATTCAGTAACTGTTTCATTAGGGAAGACAGAAAAATAAGGAGCTCAGGGAAAATAAAGATTGATTTGAAGGCTAGGAAGGAAGAATAGTATGTGAGGGTGATCTAATAAGGAATTGTAGGAAGGCTTTCATGTAAATATTGTAAAAACATAACAACATCCCACTGTGTATTGCTAATGAAAGGGAAAAATAGTTCTTTACAGAAAAAATGGCAAATATCTGAAAGACCAGCTATCAAAAACCCCGGAGTCAAGGAGCAGGGACCAGGTCAAAATAGTATTTGGACATTTATCTAAAACTAAGAAAGCATCTAAACTGTCATTGAAATCAAATAGGTGGTAACTAAATACATGTGTTTCAAAACTATTCATTTAAGAAAAGCATGGAGTAGGAAAGTATGCCCTTGTGAAACTGCTCTATGTGTCTAAAGAGATAAGCTTACACGTACTTATAGAGATGATACAGGTTTCATTTGTTTAAGGGTTGAGAACTGGGGCAGAGACAAGTATAAATTTACTTCAACTAAATTCACTTGAATTTCATCACAAATACGAGGACATTCTTCCTAGATAGTTCACTTATTTTCTGACTTTCCTAGTGACATGGTAACTGAATCAATATCTCCAGTCTATTCCAGTCCGACCTACTTAAAAGGTTGTCTATGTTTAATTTAAGCAATATAATTTAACCACCTAATCATTTCTGTGGATTTTTCAACTTTCTCTCAAAGGTTATTTTTTTCACATTGTGGATTGGACTACACTTTTCTTTCTGAAAACAAAAAGTTTTCTAAATCAAAGTAAGAACAAGCAAGTCTCTCATTAACAAAAAGAAAACCAGAAATAAATCCAGACTCATTCAAAAAGCAGGCTGCAATCTTTCCTAATTATTTCCATAACCCTAGAGAAGCCACATTTCCCAAGAGAGCCTGTGAGATAATCTTTGACTATTAAGAAACGAGTGGAAAATGCAGCAGATCTAGCAGGCAAATTGGAGAGCAAAAGAGAGGATTGAGCACCTGGGAAAGAGATATGCTTCATTATTCATTAGACTAGCTGTTATTTCTCACAATCTGGAAAAAAACATTCATCACTTTTCATTTCGCAGTCACATAGGCGATTCAGAGAGTTTTACACTACAAATAATTCTATTAAAAAAAAAAGTATTTCAAGTCCCAGATCGCTATATGAGCAGCAGACTCAGGTATGAAATTTTGCCAAGAGTGCTTAGAAAATTATTTTTAAAAATAGGATCCAGAATGACAATTTGTGCTGCAGAAATATTTTATTTAATAGTGCTCAGCAAGCTAATATCCTTGCTTTTTCCCTCTACCTATTTAGATAAAAATGTCTAATTTTGTTTTGCTACTAGGAATGGTGGGAACCCATTTTCTAATCAAGAAATGCTGGACACTTGTCCTCTGAAAACATGGAGCTATTGGGCTTTTGCAAAATTTCACTTGGAAACATTGTAATGATTTTTCCTCCACTGCAGAAAATGTGTGCAGTTTTGAGAAGTGGACTTCTTTTCAATTGAATACTCATAGAAAACACTGTGACTACTTTTTGCATTTCTTTTTCAAGCAGCAGTGATCCCAGTGCCACCAGGGAGTCACACAACTGTGGCTGCTCTGAGGTAATGTATCCCTACTTCCTAAAGGCCCAAAAGAAAAAGTTCACGTAATAATTTTTCATGGGATAGCTTTTGAATATTTTCCTCCCTCTTCTTTTTGAATGAGGCTTTGAAAAATTGGGACTGTTCACCTCCCCTTTCAAAGGCAGAGGGAGAACAGGACTAGCATTGGAAGAGCAGATGTCCACCATCATATCTATCTCCCTATTTGGAGAGTGCTGCTCCTATGTGTGGTCCCTTGTACCTAAAAAACCTTCCCTACGAAGCTCAGGGCATGTGCTGAAGCACTGGCAGAGAATTGGGCACTACTTTCTCACCATCAGGCAAATCTGAAAAGATTTAACACAGTCTTAAAGATTTCAAGCCCTGCTATAGCAACAGAACAAATGCTTATTAAGCATAGGAAGAGGAAAGGGATTTGAAATGATATTTCACTTCTTCCTTAGAGCTCAGCAATTCCCAACATACTTCAGTAAAACAGCAAGGAGACCTAAACTTTACATACATACTCACATAATAAGCTATCCCCTCTCTCCTGGCATGCAATGTAATTGTATTTGTATAAACTCCTCTCAAATCTATGATATGCTTGAGCTTTCTAGGCTACCATTAATGATACTCTTTAATTTTAATCTATTTCAAAGGTGAACTGGCTCTTCTGAATTCCTAAATTTTGTAGGAACAAGGAGGGAAGCTTGTGTCTTTGACTCTGGCATTCTCATATTAAATAGCTAGATGCTGATTTTAATAGTCCCTTTTTAAATCTTATTTTTATCTGTATTTTTAGCCGTGTAGAGGCATCACTCTTCGTATACCAAAGATTCACTTTACCTGAAAAAATATCACACAAAAATTAAAGTAGGTATCTCTCTCTTCCCTTGTTTCTCACCCCATACACATGCACGTTAATTACAAGCAGAAAGCACAAATGACACTACATACTACACAGCATCTGCTCAGAACTTAATTAATCCAACCTTCACACAGTCCCCATGGCAACAATGCTCAACAGACTACTCTGATTTGGAATATTCAATAAAGCATCTTACACTACATATTTTATTCAAATTACAGCTACAGAACTAGTTTCACGTTAGCAATACAGTGCTGATGGAAACAGAATGATTCCTTGCTCTACTTGAACCCTCCTCACACATTACCTCATTAAAATGTATAATGATGTTTGAGCTAAGTCACATTAAAGCAGACATGTTCTTTTTAAAAGCCTAGAAAGAAGTCTATTACCACATTTTTATGTTTAAAAGAAAGTCTTGGGCTTCATAAAGTACATAGGAGTATTTTGCAGTGCTGTGCCTGCAACTCATATCATAAAGGTGATTATGAAAATATCAGTAGCAAAAAGGAATTTCTGTGGTGTGTTTCATACCTTGCTAGTTCTGCTATCTCATCAGCTTAGGCTCCAAACGCACATTTTGGCAGGGTATGACCCCAGCGATTAAATGTTAATGGCGACTGGAGTAACAACGGCTGCTTCAGCTAAAGGGAGAGCTGGTTGTTTCAGTCGTTCAGTGGGCAAGGGGGCCCCATTCTCAGTTTTCGTTTGTACCTAGCTACACTGAAGAAGGCACTGGATTGGATTACTCCACCCTGATGGTGACAGGCCCCCCTGTCAGGAATTAAAAGCTTGTCTCAGCCCCTGATCCCCCATAAAAGTAGCCCTGATGGCCAAAGGTCCAGAGCAACCCATTGCCTTTCCCACAGCCAGCATAGCACTGGGAAGCTGCTTAGGCAAAACCTCTTATGCCAGCCTCAAAGTGGGAAGCACAGCTACCCCTGCTGTTTTCCACCTCGCACATGCCCAGCTAGTGCCTTCCCCAGGGACAGGTGTGGGAAGGGTCCAGCAGAGGACCTCTGTGCCCCTAAGCCAGGTTCCCTTGGTGGGACTAGAGTGGCGTGCTGCATAGCGCAAGGATCATACTCACCAGTTACCATCCTGTAAATTCACAAATTATCTATTTGTTGAAAAAAAAACCAAACCAAACCAAACCAAACCAAAAACCCCAAAAAAACAAAACCCCCAAAAACAACCAACCAACCAACCAAAAAAAAAAAACCAAACCAAAGCAAAACACCTTCAAGAAAACTCACAAGACAATTGACTCAAGTAGAGATTTGGATAAAACAGTGGATGGGGAGGAGGCAGGAGCAGGCAGCTTCAGGCTGTGACTGTGCACCACTGACAAGTGGATGGAAGGCACACTGGCTTGGAAAACCTGTCAGTGCCTGCATCTCATACACTGCCATATCTTTCCTCTGGGTATTAAATCACAGCTTTAAACACTGACAGCATACATACAGAGTTAGAAAGGATTATTTTGCTATCGTATGCATACAACTATGTTGGTCTGAAAGTATGCACAAATTAAATGTTAATCTGAGTCCAAGGATAATCTAATTATTGTTTCCTTTTGAAGTAAGAGGAACAATATTTACTGAGTAAATTATGGATGTCTAAAGGTAAAGCTTGCTTTGAAGATTAAACAACACACATGTTGTTAATTATTATAACCATACTTGACCCTTGTTGCTTTGCAAAAATTTGAATTAATTTTGAATTTTCACAGAGATGTTGCATTTCAGAAGGCAATACTTCATTGTCAGTCGTCTTTTATTACATGGCAACATAACAAAGAGTGCCAAATATATGAGAAGCTGATTGTGTGATATGTGCAGTGCATAGCTACTCTGCAACATGGAATAAAATACTTATTTTACTATAGAGGGGCTGCTGGCAGCATAGGGAAGACATTCTTATCACCATGGACCACATTTGTGGGCCAGTTCCCCACACACTTACACCTCTGTCCTTGGGGAGACAAGCGCTGGCCAGATGCCTGCTGCAAAGGGTCTCGAGCATCCTGGTTTTGTGTTGGGGGGGGCAATCATGGCATAGCAATGGACACAGAGAGGCAAGACTCTCTCCAGGAGAGTTTAGCTGCTCTGGCAGGACCAGATGGTGTAATCTCACCGTCCTCCTCTGCCAACTGTGGATTCTCAATCCATAAAAAGCCTTCCTGCTGCCTGACTGTGAAATCTTGCACCATATTAAACCCAGTAGATCCTATTCAGCTTTAATTTCATCACTACAGCTATCTAGTAATTTAATTATATACTAAACCCAAGTTAACAAAACCCCTAATCAAACAACAACAAATAATTTTTATAAAAATGTAATGTCACAGAATACCTATATGGATTTTTTTCATCAGTGACTCTCTGAACACTGTACGAAAGAAGCAGTCTCCACTGTTGCTTCTGCTGTTTATTTCCCCACCCACTTATTTCTGAGTCCCTATCACTTTGTCTGACAGTTCATAACCTGACTTTGAAAAACGTTGTGCAGAAGGGAAGCATTTTGTCTGAGTCTTTCAAACTTAGATCCAGGTCTGCCTGTTCCAAATACCTGATGTCCTTCAGAACTCTTTTATGTTCAGGCCCATGTCTGTAATTACCCCTGAATCGCTGACTGAAATGGCAGAAATAATAGGTTGGAAACATCTGAGCAATGTTTATGGAAATGTTTCTGCTTATCAGAAGCAATCATGAAATTAAATGGTAAGCACTAGTTGAGTTACATTTAATTGAAAGTATAGATGGAAGGACTGTATTCTGGTGAATTTCAGTTGTTCAGGTGTTTTGAGCTCCAAATTTCCCAGAAGGAAGAATATTTTGAGCTTGGTGTCAGCAAAGCATGCTCTGTTACTCATGATCAGTATAGTTGAGAAGCATGTTGGAGTCTTAGCCATCTCATGGGGGTTTTAGTTTGTGAGACTCCAAAACAGTTCTGCCTGCAGGACAAGCAGAAGTAACCAATCACTTACCAATAACTTAAACTGCTCCCCATCTTTTTAGTGGTCCTGTGCAATGCTCATATCTTGTCCATGAAAGTTGTTATACTGCTTTCTTTGAAGAATTATGCTGTAAATTAAATGAGAACAGCTGGAATCAGAATTGGAAATTGAATTGCTTCTGCTGTGCAAACTGTGATTTCCAGTAAAACAGCTGATGTATCCTAACTTCTGTCAATAATTACTTTGTGTGAAATATCCTTCAGCACTCAGCATTTATTCTATATGCCAAGAGAGGTTTCCCAAGGCTGCAAGTCACCTTTCATAACCTGCACACAACCATTCAACCTCAAGACAGGCATTGAAAGGTTGAGAGCCAGGCAGGGGGGTGACCTGATCGATCCACAAGTTCCCCCAGGGCCCCAGCACTCTGCTGTGTGGCAAAGCAGGGTTGAACACGCAGCCAGCTTGCAGCATGACCTGTGGCATCAGCTTCAGTGACACTTAATGGCTCAGTCTTCGCACAGCCAGGTTTTCCAGATTACCAAACTGCCAGCATTGTTCAGCTGATGGCCATGAACCAGCCACAGAGTTGGAACCCTTCCCTCAGCACTCATTGTTCTTCTTAAGGGCCATACAGAGGAATATGCCTTGTAGTTTATCTGCAACATTAGCAAGCACCTGTAATTTGTGAGGGAATCCACTCCCCATCTGTGGCTCAGCCACAATCAAGCTTTGCCTCCTGTACCCCTGAGTTTCACCTCATGAGGGGAAGAGGAGGGGCAGGCACTGATCTCTTCTCTGTGGTGACCAGCGACAGGACCCGAGGGAACGGCCTGAAAATGTCTCAGGGGAAGTTTAGGTTTGATATTAAAAAAAGGTTCTTCACCCAGAGGGTGGTTGGGTGCTGGAACAGGCTCTTTAGGGAACTGATCACAGCACTAAACCTGACAGAGTTCAAGAAGCGTTTGGACAACACTCTCAGGCACACACACATACTGTGATGGACATAGCTTTAAAATCAGACCACATCTGGTCATGTGGGACTCTGCAAAGAAAAGGAACATTAGCAGAGAGGCAATTTCACCCCTGACGTTTTCATTTTCTCTGACAATTTGAGTATGTCACTCTGAAACCTTGCTCCTTAACTAAAAACTGGAGAGAGGCCCCAGAGGATAGGAATGGTTACCCTCCACTGACTGAAAGCAGGTGGTGTTCAGTCAGCACTGTTGTTTTTGTCCTCTTGGCTGCTTTGTATCTGGACTGGGCTTGGTTTGACAAGTTTGACCTATAAGGGCTTGTTGTAGCATTCATTCAGCAATGCTAGGAAAACTGTGTAGGAAAATTTTCATTTCAGGTGAAGCATTACTTGCTTTAACCAGGAGCAAGGCTCATTTCTCACGTTTCTTGCACTATTCAAAAGGACCACAAGTAGATCCACAGCTTGGCCTGAGCATCTTCAATGAGCAGGAAGCAGGGAATGCAGACATCCTGTTTCTTTACTTGCATAGGAGGGACAGAGACTCGTGCTCATATTTACAAGCCATCTTCAGTTCACATGATTGTTTATCCATGCAGGGCCTTGTTGTTAGTGCTAGTGAGCAGAAGGTTCGTGCCTCTGCATAGCTCCTGTAGTCATGGTTTGGCAGTTTTATAGGAATCTGATAAGAAAGTTCCCTTGAGTCTGGTAAGCAACCTCCATAGGAGAAATTCTTTGTTTCAACTTGCATGCTTCACTATCCCTTTTGTAAAAATCTGATCCTCACTCTGTTTGGCACTGGAATTGAAATATGTGGCATCTAACCAGTTCTCAGATTCTCAATTAAACAAACAATAAGTAGTGTGATAAATACCAACTTTTTTTCTCTGAATAAAAAAGTTTGTTCCATGAAGGAGCTTAGAAACACTTCATGGCAGGGGACCACTCCTCCTTGTCTTCTCTACACCCAGACCACCTTTTTCATGTTTCTTTTCTTCTGGTCTCTACCCAGGATATTTCAAGACTCAAACTCACAATTTGGCGGGTGCTGCAGACCGCCCTGTGGCAGAGCCCTTCCATATAAGGGGTGGGAACATCCTGATCTGAGCCTGAGTGAAGAGAAGAGGAAGAAGCTTCTGCATAGATGATCCATAAGATAAGAAACATAGCTCTCTGGGAATCTGGGAGCCAACTGCTGGCCTGAATAGAGCTGCTGCCAATACTGCTCTACATGTCAGTGGAAAACAATGACATTCCCAGATGAGGTACCTGGATCATCACCACAGCCCACAAAACTCTTGCAAGTTCTTCCACAATCCACTTAGTCTTTGATGATCTCTTGATACAAGAAGACTAATAGTCTATTTTCTGATGTACTTTTGCAGAGCAAAGGGCTGTATTGATGAGAACACTTCAGATTAATCCCAGGAAGGTTATTCTTTGAGGTTTTTCATTTACATTGAAGAACTGAAACACTCTGTTTGACATCAGCCTCCCAAAGGGATCCTTTCTGCAAAATTCAAGACACTGAATTCAAGCCAAATTCACAATCTTATCTCAGAACCTGGTAGTGAGACAGAAAAATCTTTTTGGAGGTTAACATGTATCTATCCTTATGATTATCAAGAATATTCACAGCTACTTCTGCAGTGTTTTTACATACAAACCTTTACTAAGGATGAGAAAATAACAAACACATCCATTTACCTTGGCAAAATGGCACAAATCAACTGCAATTCCATAAGAAAGAGCACACATCCAACCTGTTTCAGTGTGCGAACGCCCCACAGCCTAACCTGTTTCTACTTCTGTAATATAAACTGGGCACAGTGAAGGATTTGGATGGGAAGGATTTCGGGCTGGAACTCTTTTCAAACAGAATATTCGTTAGAAGGTATCCAAGTAGTCATGTTTTTTCCCCATTTGTCATCAAAGTCATAAGGAAAACTGCCTCATCTGCAACTCTTCATTGTGTTCAAAATTCAGTCAGAGCAAGTTGTACCTTACTTAGCACAGCTCAGCCTCTTTGCGTTTCTTTGAATGAACACTGCCATGAAAACATTTTTAGCAACAATATATGGAATATTACTACAGAAGTTGCACCTACTTGATTAAGAAGCAGTGAAAATCTTACTTTTTAACCTAAATCGGTGGCATATAAATTAATGCAGCTTGCAGGGCACTCTAAGCAAAATTATTCATGTTCCTTACATGAATAATCATCAACAGATATTTTTTTCAATCACTTCAGTAAATAACCTTCGGGGAGTTTTGCTGAGAGCCTAATCTGTATTTAATTTAGTAATTTGAAAATAACATGGATGACCTTTGTGAAAAATCTCTTAAAAATGCAGCTGTGTTGTTTACCTTAATAGTTCAACAGCAGCCAAGTGAAGCATTTGCTCTATTCTTGCCTCATCCTACAAATGACTGAATATATAAATCCAAGATTCTGGATCCAGGCCACTGTAAGCCTGAGCTGTTCATTAATTCCTTCTTTACCATTATTATAGACTTGCTGAAAAAAGATTTGTTGCAGGTTTCCCTTAAAAATATCTCAAAGTTGTTTGATCTGATAGCTTTATTAGCATACAACAACAATAAGGAGAAAATGCTGGAAAACTCTAGGTACTACAGAAAAGAAATACCCTTTTTGTTAAATGATGGAGAAAAAAAATGTTTTAAAGAAGAAACAAAGAGAAAGCTCATCCCACTGCCATGGATATTTGTAGTAAAGCAACTGCTCCTTTAGCTTAAGCACTGAAATGAATGACTAAATTAGATTCTGAGCTTTCAGAGGCAAGATGCCTTGAGGAGCATAGCAAAAAAACCCCACAATATATGTGATGAAAAACAATAGGCCTTGCAAATAAGCCCCCTTCAAAATAATGTAAAAAAGGTGAAGAGAATTTCTGAATATATTTTTCTAAATAAAAAGGAAGGCCCACCATTAATATATGCCTCATGATAACTGAAAATGCATCCTGCTACAATGGCTGAATCTCACTGGGGCTGCGTTTAAATTCTGCTAAGCATTAAGAAATGCCTAAATAATGGACAGAGTTCAGGGGCACATAATACATCTTGTTATAAAGAGCACCTGCCAAAACCATACTGGCCTATATTTAAAAATTTTTTACAATTAAAATACCTAAATCTAGAGGCCATCTGTTTCCTGCCTTTGCCTTCCTCAAGTGCTAGAAGCTTTCCTGTAAACACAGGTGAGTAAAATAAGATGCTGCGTGATGTTAGGGGACTTAAAGATTTGCACAACATTTGAAGCCCTGGCCAGCTGCTTTTCAACTCCCAGCCCTTCAATTAAAACTGATGAGAGAAGCAGTATCCTCTCTTCCTCTCCCAGTGGCAAGATCCTTACATGGGAATTCCCACACCAGACTGGGACAGCAGCTATTCATCCAGCAGCTTGGATTTGACAGTAACCAGTACCAGATGTTTCAGCCAAGGCACAATAAAATGCAGAGAGAGGAACTGTGGAGAAAACTACTCATTTTTCCGCCAGTTTCCTGCAGGTCCCTGGGCAATGCACATATCCTGGGACATACAGCATCCCAAGAAATTGGTCTGTATACTCAGAAATTTGCCAAAAAACTGTTTGGATGGTAACTCTGAATTCAGTACTGACTGGTAAAACAGAAAGGCCATGGACTCTCCTTACTGCAGAACCCTTTAGAGAAGTTAAATCCACATTTTAATTTTAGTCTCGTCAGCCCTGTAAGGCCATCCATCTAAGAGAAGGTCACTCTAAACAAACCTACGTCCTGAGGACCTCGCTGCCACTGTCCAAGCTCGCTCGGCCCCGGCAGATGAACCTCAGGATTAAAGGGTGGGCTCAGTTCAGCGCACACTGTCTCACCTAAAAAATCCACTGCGCAGGCTGGAAGGGTAAAGAACTTTCCCAAATCTTCACTCGTGAAGACTGGTCATACGCACACAAATACCAGCTGAGAATCAGGTCATGTTCATGAAGAAAGTCAGGTGCTCAGTTGTTGGCCCAAGATACCACCTGAACAGCTAGTCTGGTAGTCCAGTGAGATACAGCTCAGAAAGCTCTGCCTTTGAGTATTCCCCACAGCACACCGGTCTCTGGAAGAGAATCTTCTGCATCAGGAAACCCTTGCTGACAAACATACACCATCTAAAACTCTACTCCCTGAAAAAGATTTTGGACAACTCAAGGCTTAGGGTAAAATGAAAACCATATGACATTTGGGGCTTACCCAGACAAATGGGCAGGACCAATCCTGTGTTTTTCTGCCCCATGAGGGTAGAGGTGAGGCAGCTCTGACTCAGGAGCTGTGAAGCCACATTCCTGCTGTGCCTCTGCTAATCCCATCAGCCACACAAAGCAGCAATAAGCACATCCTTGGTTTTGCCAGCTGAGATGCATGGAGCACAGCTTTGGCTGTGCTGGACCAAGGCAGACACATCTGCAGCAGAGCTGAGTGCAAACAAAGTTTGAATTTTATTTATTTTTTCATTTTCCTCCTGTTTTCCTATTTCTTTGGAGAATCTGCCAATGAATCAAAGTTACAGTTTTGCAGAAACACACAGAAAATTTATTCAATTTGACGGAAGTGTACAAATATTTCTGAAAGACGAAAAGGCATGAAACAGGTCCTGGTTTCTTACTGCCTAACACACAGACAACCCCAGGAACCTGAAAGCAGAAAGCTACCTGGCTCCTACATGGGAAAGCAGTGGAGTTTCAGAAGGGTTCAGTTAACTAGAAGCCTACTATTTCCTCCCTTTCTTGTCTTTTGACCAGTGAGATGGTTTCATCTGGTAAATTTTAATGCATAAGGGCACTTACTGAAATGAGATATATAATACAATAACAAACGGATTTACTGCATCTCTGCACAGAAACTGGCACTAGTACCATAATCATGATGGGCTTTGGGACATGAACAAACACACTTATGCATAAAAAACATCTTCTGCTGAACAGTTCCTGAGCCAGGGGATAAAGAAAATGACCCAACAGAGAAGTGTACATGGCACATTTCAGCTAAGACTATAGCCATCATTCTTAGATTGCTGTCTTCTCATGTTACATCACAACTGTTAGAAGGTTACTGATACACACTCTCAAATCTCAAATAGCAGGCCTGTCTCTCCTAGTTTGTCCTTTTAAAAAGAGGACTCATGAGAAAATCAGCATTAGTTTTCCCAGTTCCTGGTGGCATCTTTGCAATTCCAAAATGTCTCTCCTGCTACCCATTGCTTCTTGCAAAGCAGTTAAAATTAAATCATAAATTAAAGATTATACAACAAAGGCTTCGAAATAACTTAATTGCTGTATTTATCAAGGGAAAAAATTTACATTTAATATTAAACACTATCCTTAAAGCCAGCTGGTCATACAGAGAGCAGCTACAGATACTTAGAAAAGCAAACATGGTTATATTTCCAAAGTGCTACTGAGATTAGAAAACAAGCCATCAGAGGTAAACAATCTTCTCTTCCACTCTGCCTCCACCTTCTGTGTCCTGCAGGCTCTCAGGCTGACGGCTCAGCACCAGTGCGTCCACTTGTGGCGACTGGATGGATCCCTTGTTTGGAATGCTTGTTTCAGGACCCTGGGTCTGTGATGTGTTCAGATCTGTAACACACAAGGGAAGGACATGAGACCATGCATCTTTGGCCATGCCAGTGCCATCACAAAGAGAGAATTCTGACTTTTTCATTAGCACCATTTTCTAGTTTGTTGCATCTGTCTAGAAAGGAAAACAGCATTCTAGTACAAGTTATACTACAGTTTGGTGAGAGGTACCTTACACAAGTTTACTGAAATCTGTTCAAGTCTGTCCACTGTCACATGAAGGATGTTCACTCTCATTATTTTTATAATAATAATTTGAAAAAATGAATAGCCATACTTTACTGAACATACGCAATAATGGAAAGGCTTAAATGATGTCAGAGTTGGGTTGGATGGAAACATACAGCACATAATCAGTGCCTTTGTTAGTAATAATACAATGGTAGAATTAATACAGTTTTCATCATTACACAAAAATTTATTTGCAAGCCTTCCTTTTACAGATGAAAAAATCAACTGAGCAAACCCAGTTAAAAGTCTACATGGCTGGCACTTGCATTCTGATGTATAAGCATTCTTTTTTTTTTTACCAAGTTATTAGTGCTTATTTGCACAAACTACCTACTCTATTCTTGTCTCAATCCTTTAGGTGTGATGTGGAGAGAATACTTGCACCCCAATACTACAACATTATTTCACATGGATCTTCCTTTGTTATCTTTCCAGTCTTCTCCCACAAATGCAGAGAATCAGGTACTTGTTTTCCAGCACTGAGCAATGGAGACTTTTGTGATGATGTGTGTATGGCTTAAAAAAACCAAAACAACACAACTATGGTTGAGTTTTATCCCTAGCCAGTATTCTGTAGCACTTCCGGCCCTACATCTTAGTAGTTGGCTTTTCTACATTTGTATGTCTTTAAAGTAGTTTTACCATAAAAACAATCTGCATAACAAGGGAACGTGTATCCTCATGCATAGTGATGAGAAAAGTTTGCAATATTTTTCACTGTAATCTTGGCCTGACCAATCTCTACTATTACATCAGGAGAGTTAAATTTTCATTCTTCTGCCTCAAAAAAGGGCTCTGTAAGAAGAAGGGGAGCTTGGAATCCTTCCCATAGCATGGTAACACCAGAAGCAAGCAAACTCAGAAATGGGGTCCTTTGAGTCTTGATCATTCATGCAAAGAGCTGAAGATGTCATGCCTGCTCTGGTCCGTACTTCTACTCACATGTATGTGCAATGAAAATCTATTAAAAAGGAGTTATTTGGGGTTTTACACACCATGTCACTCTAACTGGTGGCAATTCAAAATGCTACCTGCCTACATTTGGCACTCCCCTGACACATGTGGCTTTCACCAGTCTTGTTCACTGATGCAGGAGTTCAAGGCAAAACAAGCTTGCTGGCACCCTGAAAAGCTGAGGCTCCCCAGCTGCTCCCTGCCACGATGTGTGTGGAGCAGTATGAGATGATTATGTGATGGGCATGTGGGAACACATCCTATCACTGCCTCTGCATTCAGCATCTTCTCCTCTTTGATATTCACACAGCTGCGGGGAGCAAACAGGTTTTGGGGCTTCAGCTCCCAGGGTAAGCCACATGTACATTATAAAGATTGCTGCCAAGACTGCAGGGTCATTGGCAGGGGCAAAGTATTATAAACAAGCAGTGCTTAGTCATAGAGGGATGACACAGGACGTTACCACAATTAATCCCCAAATGTCTTTCTTTTACTGTTTTATACTGAATTTAACAGATTAAGTTTCAGCCTCGATGAAAATTCAGAGTAAGTCTTGACTGCAGGTGAGTTATTTGCAATATGTAACATAGCAGAACTTAAATCCCTAACTTATTTGAACAGCCTTGATTTTTTTTAAGATGACTTCTTAATTTCTTTGGTTTTGATAGTCATATTAGAAAAAGAATGCAATTTGCATCAACAGAAGAAAGCAGGAGTATGTCTGCTTTTCTTTATGAAAGCTGAATACATTGAGTTTATTTATTTATTAAAAAGAGCCCTATTAGTGGAAGATCCTCAGCTTCTAAACACTTACATTTTTGGGTAATTTTACCCACATTAATAATCCTTTTTAAGTCCTGTGAGTCTATTCACTTTACCAAAGTTATGCGCATAAGAATACCAGGCACTAAACATTTATTTGAAAGACCTGTTTCCAAAGTTTATGGAGTACATAATTGGAGAAGCCTAGTTACAAATTGGAAAAAAAAACACAGAAAAGAAAAAGAAGCACTTTACATGCAGTTATTTTCCACCATCAAAACTAAACAGTAATTGCTTCACCAATTAAAACAGTAACTGTTTCCAAGCCATTTCTCATTACCTGTTACAACTCTAAGCAGTAGAGCTGAGCAGTGGAAACCATCCAAGTTCTGGGAAAACAAATCAGATTCTGTCACTATCAAAATTAATGATTTATTACTACTTTAGATGCCTTTTTTTTTTTTCGTTAATTCTGTTGCATCTGGAGAATCTGAACAGCAGAAGAGCATTCAGGAGGTGACAACGCAGCTGCTGCTGGGGTGACAAGTGGCTTCAGGCTGGAAAGGTTGAGCTTAATCCAACTGAGGATGGAAGGAGCTGGTTTTGGATGCACTTCAGGTGGCACTCAACACAGACTCTGCCTAATAAAAGTACAATGTGTCTCCAAGGCAATACACTCGCCCTGCCGCTGGGGAGAGCGCCTGCTGTTACTCTGCCCGGTGCCATGCTGGAAGCAGCTGAGCCAGGAGACCAGCTGTTATCACAGGCAGCAGTGTGATGTGGCTCAAGAACAGCTGCACATAAAGGGTGTAAGGAGTGACAGAAATTATAATAAAAGTCTCAGATGAAGGAAGAGTAGGGAACTCAACCACCAGCCAGCACTGTTCTTGTAATGTAGAGCACCAACAGCAGCCAAGAAGCCTCCCCTGAGCTCTCTGGTACAGCACGGGGGAAATAAGCTGTCCTCGTCACCAAGAGAATGCTGAGAGAAGTTCTCCTCTTTAAATGCTCTTCCGAAACAGGGAAGAAACTTCCAAAACTAGACTTGAAAACATCAGCTGCTCTTTACTAGAGAACTCTGGGAGCTGAGGATGTTTAATAAAAATGCAAACCAAACTGATTATCTGTGCAGACATCAAGGCCGCTACTGGAAAAACGACATCCAGAAAGCTCTCCTGGGCTCCCCAGGCAGCTGGAGCATCCAGGGGAACTCCACAGACCCTCTCCAGGCCCATTCTCTGCTGCACTGCGACAGATAGTCAGAATTCACTATGGATCAAGAGTCAGGTAAGTAAGGACCTTTTTGAGCCTCCTTAAACATCACTGTAATTCACCCGTCGACATCAGCCAAAAAATGAGTTTGGTATTACTCCCTTTCTTTAAATTCAGCATTTACTTATCCTTTCCTCTGCTCCCTTCCAAGGTGCCAAGGGATGCTCCCTCTGGTAAGCTGTGTTTAGCTCAACAGCGCGCCCACCAGACCAGCACCCACATTACCAGTGCCCGGAAAAAGCTCTCCCACAGCCCCTACCCGTACCCTTCCCACCTGGGCCAGGCTCTGCCTGCTGTCTGGCTCCCACAGCCTTGTACAGAAAGGACAAGCAAAAGAATAAGACACAGCCCTTCTCTTGCTCATTTACACTCATTTTTTTTTCCTTCGTATTTATGTAAGTGCAGGAAATATACCCTGATTTCCAAAGTTTTAATGAAACTGATCTGTAGCTGAGACACTTCCACAGGGTCTACTGTGAGACTGACAGCAACCTACTTCCTCCCAGTTTTACACCAGCCAAGGGCTGTTGATATCTCTCTGCATCCTGGACCCTGGAGTTTATGGGCAAACTGAAGCCCCCTTTAACTGTTTCTCACTTATGTAAAATATTTTTCTCCTATGACACTCCAGGTAACTCTTTCCTAAAGAGCAAGCCAGATCCACAGCTGCATCATGGGTACCCCTAGACAAAAGTGAACAGCAAATCAGAGAAATACATTCTTTCAATGTTGGGTTGATCAAACACCCCAGAAAGAGAGATGTGCTTGAGGCTGGAGACCAAATATTAGGTAATCTGTGATATTAGGTAATATTAGGTAGTCAGCACTTCAACATTTTGGTCACATGTAGTCCAGCAGTGCCACATCACAGCACAAAATACCCCGAAAGTACAGTTTTTTGTCCTTTTTATCTCAGCCAAGACCATCCCATTAAATAAACTCCAGGCATTCCCTGTTGTGTACCTCACCAATTGTCTCAAAAGGAGTCAGAGGCTGTTTCTAACAAATTCTGAAAACAATCACAAATTGTCTAATTCACACAGCTACCGCCAAATCCAACATTAAAAACAAATCCAATTTTTCCCCATTTTCCATGAGTTTAGGTCTGGTATCATGAGGACAACCATGAGGAAACTGCAGACACTCTTTCCATGCTTTTCTTAGACAACCTCAATATAACAATAATGACAGTTCTCTAAACGGATTCAGGATCCAAACTCTGAGAAATGACAGCTCCTGGCTAAAAACATCCTTCTGTTGTATGGGAAAGGGGGGAAAAAGCATTCTGCATCCTAACTACCATACCCTACCTTTTCCATAGCACTGAGACAGGTTAGTGGTGTCTCACAAACTGCTGAGAAGGTGAAGGACAAAGCAATTGTATTTGCAGGAATCTGAAATCAATACATATCAAAACAAACACAGCCCATGTTCGGGGGGGGGGGGGGGGGGGGGGGGGGGGGGGGTGGGGGGGGGGGGGGGGGCGGGGGGATACAAAAGCCAAGTAAACAACTCATTAGTCACACTGATTCTCACCTCCTGTCTGTTGTCATAGGATGTAAGCACTTTCACATCAAATAAATGCCACAGATTTTCTCCTTCACCCCCTTCACCTCTCCTCTCTCTCTCCCAGGATCAGAGCTCTTCACGTAAGCCTGGAGTGCTCACAGTGATGATTATGGGAAGGACAGGAGGACATTATCAAGGCAAGAAACACTCCAGGCAAAAAAAAACTCTCTCGAGTCTCTGTGTTTTGAATAGAAAGCCCTCAGTTTTCCTCCTTCAGCTCTGACTCTGGGGTTTCACAACATCATGGGATAATTCAAGTTGGAAGGGATCTTAGGAGGCCCCTGATTCAAACTCCTCCTCAAAACTGGGTCAGCTCTGAGGTCAGGATGGGCTGGACACTTTTTTACTTCCTAGCTGTTTCCAAAAAAAAAAAAAAAAAAAAAAAGAAAAAGGAGAAAAATTTTAAAAAGAAAAAAAAGAAGAAAAAAAAAAAAAGAAAAAAATGAAGGGAGGTTTGGAAGGAATTCACCACATGGATTTTGCAGACACTGAATTAATTTGCTGTGCCTTTCAGAGATCTGTGTCTCACTGGCCCTCTTTACAAAATAAAATTTCATTAAATGAAGAGAGATTTCTGCCACTTTTAGCAACAAATATGTCAAACAGTCTCAAAGCCATTACTCCTCTGAAAATAATAAATAAAGTTAGGTTTTGGGTTTACATGTATTTATAATAACTGGTACCCAGCTCATCTGGACTGACAGCTGACACATCAGCTTCAGGCCACCGTTATGTGAAATGGCAGAGCTGCTCTATTTAATCCCCCCACTGGCACTCATGCATAATGCAAAGCAAAAACAGACACCTTAAAAACAGTGCTAAGTCTACCAGGTCTGGGATATTCAAAGGAATTCAAGGGTAACAGGCTCTCATTTGCCATTACTGTTCAATATCTCATGACAACCTAACTCCCACGGGCTCCACTGAAAGTCCCCATCGGCAAATCCCACAGCACCTCTTTGTCTCTAACGATGCTCCCAGTGGTTTCCATGCAGACTCATTAGTGACAGCCAGCCAATTCCCCAGGGAACTCCAGGCACCTCAGCCTCTTTCCCTTTCCTCACCATGAAAGGCATCAGTTTTGATTGCTTTTTTTAAAGCCTACTAAGACTTTCCTAATTTGCGATGGATTTTCCATACTGCAGGTTTAGTCGTTTATGGTTGGTGGGAGAAAGGGAATAAACATCGTGTGCAGCACTGCACACCTGGAACGCTTTGCCATCACCCTGGAACAACTAGGACACTGCTGCTACTGTGCCAGTTCAGAGCACTTGCTACAGATAAGTCATCTGTAAGCCTTGAGGATCTGAGAACAGTTCCCAGCAATTTCGCTAGGAGTTGAGATCTCACATACCATGGTCAAATAAGGCCCTTCGCACCTCAATAAAGCTTATTTCACAGCAGGAACTGAATTTGGCACTGGCTCTCAAAAAACACTGGGAAAAATATTTTTACTAAAGTTACCAAGGAAAGAGGAGCCTAATCCATTTCCCAGCTGACTGAATAAGGCAGGAAATCAATCTGGGTATTTTAATGCTGTTATTTGCTTTTAGCCAGCCCAACCCTGTGAAAAAGCAGCAGTTGCATTTCTTAGGCAAACAAGCACCTTCATGAATAAGAGGTCTTTACACAAAAAGCAGATGAGGAATTATATCATAATAGAGCCTACATTAATTAGTCTTATCAGCTTTTGGTTCATTTTTTTGTTACAAGACAAAGAACAGAAAGAATTCAAAGTCTATGATGAATAAGGTCTGTAACACAACTCTTCTCCACGTCTGTACTTCAGATTTTTGATCATGGTAAAATTACTGGGAATGCCATTATTCTGTATGTTTCTGCTCTTTGTGTAGTTGCTGTCTTAGGTAAAACAATGCAGTTCAGTTTTCAGGTTTTGCCTCATAATTCTTCTAGAAAAGTTTGGTCTAGAGAATTTGGATCAAATTCTTGGCTAAGACAAAATATAATTTATTCCACCACAACTGCACTTATCATGAAGTTCCAACTCATACTTGTCTTAAAGCTCCAGGTTTTGGAGTAATGTGATGATGCGACCATCTTTTCTTTTATTAAAGTTCAATAAACATACTATTTCTAACACTGGTGTTACCAAAGAAAAGATTTTAAAAACAACTCAAGCTCAGACAATGACAGTGACACCTCTTTAACATCAAGTTCATAGCATGCCCCTGGATCAATTAAAATTTTAACCTACTTACATGGCTATGTTATCAGCTATTTTTGGCATGCTATTTTCTAATGCATATCAATAAGAGAGACTTAAAAATAGGCCTGGCTTGAAATCATAACTTGTCTGTGCATTAAATGCCCACAGTCTCACCTCAGCAGGGCATACTGCCTGACAGCTGTCTGCTTCTGCTTAATATTAATTTATTTAGGTATGAATTCTTTATTAAATTGTCTTTGTGCTAAGCTTTGAAGCTTTAGATGGTCAATTACAGACACACACATGGTCCAACAGGTATTCTGCTAACAATGAACACATGTTTTATTGACCTACTTCTTTTCCAGCTCATTAAACACAGCTGCACTCAAATGATCAAGAGGAAAGAACCATAAAACCCCAAGAACACCCTTACTACAAAGGATCACAAGGAACGTGACCAGCTGCCGCCTCGGGCCACTGCTCCACCCAGGGCGCCCACACAGGGCACGTCTCCAGGGGCATGGGCAACTCGCCTGTCCACTGACAGCAGTGGTATGCACTGGAAACCAGCCTCCCAGTTCGGGTGTCTAATGTGGGTGTGTATGAAGTGGGCTGCAACCATTTCCTCTCAGCCCATAATCTGCAGAAGCCATTTTTGCCTGCAAACTGAAGTCAAAACAAACTACCATCAGTGAGGAACACTCCTGTTTCAATGTTTGCTGGAGAAACAGAAACCCCATAAAGTTACAGACCCAAAGAGCACTTTCAAGGACTCAGCAGATGATGAAACCAGCTCTCCTTTCTGCAGCTGGCCAGCACATCCCCACACCTCCCTCACACTCTGCCCCAGTTTGCACCCTGAAAAGAAAACACTACAGTGAGGCTTTCTCTCCTTCCCTCCCCAAGAGAGAAACGGTTACCATATTAATCCTGAAAAAACACTGTCTCTGGCACATGAATTCATTCCCTTTGAAACAAAAGGGGACATTTACACATCAAAACTGTTCTTTTGAGCTCTTTGTTACCACACACAGATGTTATTCTGTTGATTAACTTTGCCTCATATTTTATGGATGCTTTTTGATTGTGAATTGTTTTGTTGGGGTTTTTTTAACTACAATTTCACTTTGAAATAAATGTAAAATCAAAGACCTTGGCAAAAAAATCAGTTCGGTCCCCGGCATTTGGCCAGTCTTTCAGGTGCAACACAAAGGAGTGTGCTCTGGAGTTTGGCAAACATTTTCTTGAGTAGCAGAAGGGTACAGCTGGATTACAAAAGCCAAAAGGGGGAGGTAATATATAAAACACTCAGGTCTCCTCCTAAGCACCTTGGTTTTATAGGGTAATGTCCCGACAACAAACCAGATCCACTACTTCTTACTCATAAAAGCTCAAAGAGAGTAGCAGAAGAATACCAAGTCAATATACAGAATTGCCACAGAATTAAAAATAAGGCAAAGCACCTGTTTCAAATCAATTACATGCTAATCTTACCCTTTAATAGAGCTGTGGATCTTGATTAATAGAGGAAAAAATATGGGCATTACTGCAAGAGTGAGCATCTGAGAGAAGCCTCTTATCTGATAATCACAGAGGTAATTGTTCTCTTCTGAGCTCAAAACTGAAGGAAATATTTTCTCATTTTCTACTGCAGTTTGAGTATTAGCACAGCCCTTTTTATCCATTTTTAGCCAGATTGGCAGGAAGTATATGTGCTGATGTTTTCTTCTTGCAGCCATTGAAGAAAAACCCATCAAAAACTGAAAAGCAGCGTATTCCCCAAGTTTTGCATCATAAGCATAGGAATTTTCAGGGTGCAACTGAATATTTTGAAATGGTAGCCCTTTTTAATTGCTTGCTAAAAGTTCTGTGAACATGTAACTGATGTGAGAACAGTCTGCATAAAAGCTAAAGGAAAAATTGTACAAAGTCAAAAAAAAGCACAATTATCGAATAAGCATCTCTTCAGCCAAGTGCTTTGCATGAGTGCATGAAGAGTGCTCAGATCCACTTTCCTTACTTCTGTTCCCACTTCTCTCTGCTATGAGATACACTGGTCTTATCCTTAAGCCCAAATTCATCACCTCATTCTTCTACCTTGCCTTCATCACAGGTTTTAAAACACCCTCCTGTATTAATTTCACTTTCAGTTCACTGTCTGTGTTTAATGCAGAAGCCTTTCTTAGACCTTCATCACCTTCTCGATGGCATTGTGCTGCAATGGCAAGTTGCCCTGCACAAGAGATACCTTCTCTGCAGTTTTGCTTTCAGGAACAATTACCCTGCAATTTTCAAGCTCAATTAATAAAAGAAAAAAAAATCTCTTTTCATCTTTGAAAAATATACCACCTTCCCTGTCTGTCATGTATTCTTTATCACAGAGTAAATTCAATGATATTTAAAGGCATATATTTTTTATTTTTCTATGACAGACCCTAAGCAAATATGGACCAATTACATCTATCATCGTATCATTTATGTTCCAGCTCTAGATCAGACTTCCACGGGACACTCAAGGAATCTCAGCAGGTGACTGTTGGAAGTCTTCCTATTTGATTAAACTGAAAACAACTTCCATACCAACATCAAAGCTCTTCACCTCTACTGCCCCACCAAAATTTACACCCAAAGGAAAGTTTTTTACAGCATCAGGAGAAGGATTTGGATGGCAACTGGGTGCTCCTGTGATGAATGCCAGAAAAAGATAGAAAATCTTCACCAGTTTCCCAGTAAATATTTAACAGCAGATGATGAGGAGGAGGTTTCATATTAATAAGACTTCATTACTTTTACACAACATGCTACAGGCCATTTCCTGGAACATGTAAAGTATTTTACTAAATAATTAAAATGAGATTGTACTTTTCAAAATAAGCCAGACAGATACACTTGGTGATTCAGCTACATGATTGTAGAAGGTGTCATGCATGCTCAGTGTCTTGCAAAATTTGATTGTCCATAAGCAGCTTCTCCCAGACATTAAGATACATTATTTATTCACGCCTGTGCATCTATGTCAGGTTCCAACTCTATTACAAAACACATAAAAAACATATTGAATGTACTAAAGCAGGGCACACAACCAGGTCTCCACCCACAGATCACATTTCCCAAGGAAACAAAGACCTCCCAAGGTATCTTCCTGCCATCAACCAACACACAAGACTCTTGTTTTGTGACTCTTTTCCTCAGAGATCACCTCTTTTCCTGTGGATTTGCTGTCAAAGTCACAGCTCTACACAACCCTGAGCTACAAACCAACTGTCTGGCTAAAGACAGTTGGCTCAGGGTCTTCTGCTTCAAAATGTGCTCCTTTCCCTCCTCCTACTTCCCTGAAACAGTCACCCACTGGAATATGCTACCTAAGTAAAGAATAAATCTGCTCATAAGAGAGATGGTCCAAACCACTCCAGTTTCACTGACACCAGTAATTCAACCAACTTCAAAAACCACTATGCAAAAGTTGTTGGAACCATAAATGAGAGGAAAATGAGAAAGATTTGGCCCATCCTCTTGTTGCTGTTTAAGAAGTCTGCAGACAATGAAACCTAGTGTGGTGTGCAGATTTACACCAACACCAGTGGTACCTCAAAAGACAGGGACCGACAGTGTCTTTAATCCATTCATCGCCTTAAAGATGTGTACTGTTTTAAACTTCCCTCCTAATGAATAGAGTCTAAATGAGAAGATACTAGAAAGAATAAAATCAGACAGGCATTACACAGGAAATTCTGTACTTATATAGCGTACAAAATAAAACCAAAATATCATTAGTTGCCTTAATTAAAGGGTTATGCAATAGTGCTGCAAGTACTGTGGTTACATTCAGAAATGAGAAAAAGTGTTTTGAGATGAGAAAATCAATAACAGAACCACAACAAACCTGAGTGCTGCAGAGGTGAAATGCAAATGTTACTTGAAATATACTAATTGCAGGGGACATACAATGACATATTTTTCACTTTGGTATCATGCTGCCATGTGATTTAATCCCTTCTGCCATTTGGTTTAAACAAATGGAAGTGTGATTCCCAAGAGGAAAAAAAAACACTTCCTCTCTTATTCACTTCCACCAAGTACCCCAGAGGCACTGATGTCTTCCAGCAGAGCATGAAACGCAAGTGTTTTGTGGTATGGAGAAAAGGCAAATTTGCTGTTATATGTTGCAGAGTTAAAAGTAAGATCTTAATTGTTCTAATGAAGGGATGTGATTTTGAACTTGGAAGATGAGGGTGTTGATGTTGCTCAACTTCATGTTCTTATATATTTCCATTTAATTTTATTCTCATTGTAACTTACATTGAGCACTGAATGGGCTCTGTGCTCACCTATATAGCCATTCCATGCTAAGAGTAGAAGGCGTCCATTGAACACAGAAGGGGCAATTTGGAATTAATTGCACGTTCTCAGTGTGGCATCTGCTCAGTTAAAAAAGACAAAAAATTGAAAGTACCTCAAAATATCACACTGGCTAAGGAGGCTCTCTGACTAACAGGGAGCTCCACAGGTCATGTCATCCTTTACTTTTAAAAGATTTCCCTCTTTCCCCCTTCTCAAATGAAAGAACAACAGAAAGAATTTTTTCACTGTGCAGGACAAACAGTGAAAAAAATGGCAGTATTAAAAATATTATGAAACACATCAGCAAAACATTAAAATAGGCTGAAAAGCATCTTCACATGCCATTCTGCAGGTGATAAGGGGTTGGCTTGTCATTGACTACAAAGGATGTAAACGGGAGACATGTAAAGTGTGTGCTATATGGGGTACAATTACATTTCTAGCTCAGAAGAGGAACAGTCAGATGTACTCAGAAGTTCATCAACTTGTTCTTTCAGTATAGAAATTAATTCACAATGGTCACGTATGCAGAAATGCGACAACTTTTTTTTTTTGGGGGGGGGAAGAACGCAAGGAGGCCCTAATCAATTTAACAGGTAGACCTCAACATGGGATCCCATTAACCACCTCCAATGCTGGCAACAGTAGCCACAGCTCATCTGAGTAAGTCCATGAGTTAGAGTTCCGGTGCAAACAGCCTGTATGTGCATATTTCACATGGTTTTTATGACACTTGAATCAGCTTTACATTGCATACCTCTTCTGACTGCAACAAATTTGTCTTACACAAACATGAGAAAAGAGCCAGGCCCGTACAGCATTGTTCTCAACTTCCCTAATGCAAACATAGAGGAGGTTCTTCCATACAATGTCATTAGGCCATAACCAATGTTAAGATAGCCTGTCATGGTTTAGCCCCAGCCAGCCACCAAGCCCCATACAGCTGCTTTCTTACTCCCCCACCAGCAGGACCGGGAAGAGAGTCAGAAGGGTAAAAGTCAAAAAAACTGACAGGTTAAGATAAAGACAGGTTAATAGTGAAAGCAAAAGCCACACAAGTAAGCAAAGCAAAACAAGGAATTAATTCACTGCTTCCCATGAGCAGGCAGGTGTTCAGCCTTTTCCAGGAGGGAAGAGCTCCATCACACAAAGCAGTGACTCAGGAGGACAAATGCCACTCCAAACATTCCCTCTTCCTCTTTCTTCCCCCCCCCCCCCCCATTATATGCTGAGCATGATGTCATATGGTCTGGAATATTTGGTCAGTTGCAGTTACCTCCCCCAGCTGTGTCTCCTTCTAATTTCCCATACACCTCCAGTCTCCTTGCCAGTACACTCCTGTGGCAGTCCAAAAAGGAGAAAAGGCCTTGGCTCTGTGTAATTACTGCTCAGAAATAACAGAGGCATCTCTATGTTATCAACACTGTGTTGAGCACAAATCCAAAACACAGCCACTGTGGAGAAAATTAACCTATCCCAGCCAAAACCAGCACACAGACAAAAAATGTGCTGTTCTAAACCTCATCTAAATTACCAACGGAAAACCAAAGCAAATTAATCTGATCTACAGTATTAAGAACAGGTTCAACAGAGCAAACACCATTAGCACAATTTGCCTTTAGAAATAGGAAGGAAATTTCATATAAAGAATAAGGAAAAACAATGGAGTTATAGGATACTACACATTGTTCTGGAATTTTTGGTTTTTTCTATTGTAAATTAAATATCTTACATGTCTAGAAACCACTCACTTTGATGGAAACCACTATAAATTGATTATTTTTCCAAAAGCAAACTATCTAATTTGCTTATATGCATATATGTACAAATTTCTGTCCTTTAAAAATATTAAAATTATATTAGCCAAATTGAGTCCTATTTTTGCTCCCTAGTTTTGCATTTGGCTGTTTCTGGATATTACAGGTTTTTGTACAATCCCCATAAAGATTTAAACTATGTTTTTCACTATACCACACATAAAGATCCTTCATGCTAAATGTCTGAGGAAAAAAACCTCCCTCAATCCAGTTTCAGTGCAGTTTTCCACATCTATCACTTTTCAACTCTATTTCTGTAGCTACAGCATCTGAATAAAAGAAGTTAAAGGTAGCATCAGCAAACAATGCTGTTCACTTCAAAGTTCAAAAGAATTAAAATTGCACTGATTCCTGAAATCAAAGAGGTGAATTCACAGGTAAATCCTAAGGCATCACTTCAGCTAGGTAACCCGACATGTCAATTAAATGCAAGAATAATTTATTGAATTCTCCGTCTAGTCTGACACAAAACCTATACTTCCTGATTCCCAAAGCCAAAGTACTTGTCTTCTTTCATGCAGATAATTTCATAACCATTAGTGTAAAGCATTAACACATTTTTCTTTCAATCATATTTTCCTCCTGTTGACTGACACACCTTTTCTAGAGAGTGTACTTGTGCCAGTTTCAGCTTTGTGGGAACTTGCCTGAAGGTCTTTGGTATAGTTCCCTCCCATACACATAAAACAATGATATATAATCATGATGTTACCTATGTGAAGAGACATATGTCTTACCTTAGAAAATATAAATGGAAAATTATGCACTGGAGGAATATAACCGTTTCCATTTGTGGATATTTATGAAGTTTAATTGAATAGTACATAACATATGGTAGAATGCAGTGTGATTAACTCCTTGGAAATGTGTTCAGGTGGTGCTTCTCTATAAATAATTTAAAGGTTTTTTTGACAGGGCAAACTTCTTACAGAATGCCTAATAATTGTGGGGAAATTAATCAAATAAAGAAATTCCTTTTGTGTACACAAAAAACTTTAAATATATACTGGGTCTGGCATGTATATATGTGGTATGTAGACATATACAGTAAAACATACTCAGTATTTGTTTCTTAGTTCTATTTTTACTTATTATTTAGAAATGTTTTTTGAAGTAAGATTACGAGACTTTACAAATAAAGCTGGTTGAAAAATGCATGAAAACGTTATGAAACATTCACCACATGAAAATATTAAAAGTTTCAGCTAACTTTCAAATATTTTCTAGTCTTTCATTGGATCTCAGCTGGTTTTCCTTCACAGCGATCAGAACTGACTATATGCTGCAGAGGTGTAAGGAAGTGGAGGCACAAGGTCAGAGATCTTCCTAAACTCTCCTAAACTTTCTGGGGAAAAGCACAGCCAAAAATACCCAGCAAAAAGAAAATCAGCTTCCTTGTATGAAATGTTTGTACTGTTCAACTTGATTCAAATAGCTTAGGAACAAGCTATCTACTTAATTTTCATGTGCAGAGCCATTTCCTAGGGCTTTGTATGCCATCTGTCTTTTAGGGGGAAGTTTAGAATTCTTCTCATTCCCCACTTCCTGTGGAGTGGCCCCTGATGCATGACAGAAGCAAGTCTGAACCATGCAGTCTCGTGCACTGCACGATCAGAGCATAAAATACTTGTCACTTGAATCACAAATGCAACTTAGAATGTGATGGTACATCCCTCTAGGGAGAGGCTTCTAGTCCTGTCTGCTCCAGCAATGCACTGGTAGGCTTGACAGCATCATCTGCACCATGAGGATGCTGCAAGGATTTGCTTCACTCCTTTGCATAAGACACCTTGTGGCACCATGCAGGCAGTAACTAACTGCAGGCTTTACTGACATGAATTAGCCAGAGACTTATACTAGCCTGCTAGCATCTTGTGCAGGCTTTGTAGCCAGTGCTGGTCCCCAAGCTGCTTGGACTGCCTTGATGCCCTGTTACCAGGGTAAGATAAGGATGTCTACACAAGATGAAATGACAACAGCTTAACACAAAGCTGGTCCATTGTAGGTGTCTTTATATACAGAAGCTCCTCCAGTTTATCTTAAGATCAGTGCAATTAAACTGGTACAAGCCAGTTTAATTAAACCAGACGCTCTCATGTGGGCTCAACAGAAAGTATTGGTTAGCTTGCATCTGAATGCTTGTCAATGCAAGCTAAGATACTTTTGAGAAGTTTAAACCCACATATGTGTTCCTTTTCAAATTTGCACTAGCTTAGCTAACCTATCACTAAAATGACAACTTCAGTCAAACTAGAACGAGTTTCACTAGGCTAATTATTTAGGTATTTTTAGAAATATTAATCTCTTTTACTAATCAGCTTGGTTTGCTGATTTTGGTGATGTGACTAGTCTGTCCTATCTTTGATTATAAAATGCTATTTTGGCAACCCACGTACCAAGGACTAATAAGGCTGTGGTGGATGCCTGCTTAATACATTACAAAGAATACTAAGGCACAAGTTCCTTAATCAAGGCTCTAAGACAATTAAAATCCATTGAGCCTGTGTATGTTTTCAACTCCTAATTCTGCTGCCCACTGGCCTTTGCTATGACCTGACCTGCATGAAGCTGGTCTGAAAACAGAAGTTATTTTGCACTGCCAGTTGCAGAAAAAAGGGAGCTCAGGTACTGTTGCAGTGTTGACTTGCCATGTTTCCCCTGAATTTCACAACTGTGCAGGAAAACCCCAGCAGATTACTTAATCTATTACACCAAAAGTGCACCATTGTCCCCTAAGACTTTTAGCTGTTGTGTTTTTACATGCTGTTCTACCTCTCACACTAATGAAAGAAGTTAGATCAAAACTAACATTGTGCAACACAAGAAATAAATCCCAGACAGTTTAGAGTTTCTCATTAGTGTATTTTTAAGTATTTCAAAGAATTTTCAATGCAATGCAGTGCTCAAATAGGCAGCCTCTTCCTCTCATTTTGGTAGCCACCATCAATAACTGCCATGCAACCTACATATCTTTGGAGGTTCTGGTAAAATACAAGAATAAAGAAAGGTAATGCAGAAAGAGCTATTTTTAGTAACATAGCTTATTGATAAAGATTACATTATCCCTTAGAAGTTATATAATTTTTCTGTTCACAACTAAGAGTCTTTCAAGATATTTTTATTTTTCAATGAAGAAAGAAAAGGGTACTTGAACACTGATTATCATTCTAGGATGGTAAATCAAGAGGTATTCTAACCAGAAATCATCAAGTAATGCACACATGCTCTAAAACAATAAAATGCACTTGAAAAAAGAGTGACTTCAGCTCACAGAAAGAAAAAAAAAGTAGCACTGGAAAAAGATTTGCAGAGAACAAAATTCTGAGTACTGTTACACAGACATAAATAGGAGTTTTGTGGGTTCTTACAAAAGTTTTCTGTACCTCTGTTCTGCTTTTTTTCTCATCTACCCTCAAAAAGCTTGCATAGAGGCATGCAATTGTTTTATCAAAATGTATTGCTTCCACCAATATCAAAATGTCTTTGTTCCTAGAACTATTCATCCTGAGAGATGACAAACTGCTCATACTACTCCTTAATTAAATAAAGTGTTAATTACCATTATTAAAGGAATCCTTGTTGTTTTTGCAGGAAAGAGACACATGCTGGTAAGGACCACTGGATTTCCACAGTGCACTGGTTAATGCTGGCTGACAAGAAGTGTCCATTTTGAGGTCCACCTGATTTTCACTAGTCCTTGCTACATCAGAATTTGAGATATTCAGCCCAAACACACCATCTTCATAAACGAGAGAAGAATCTGATCTGTCGAGACTCCTTAAAGACACACAAACTACAGCTTCATTGAAGTAGAATTCATTTTCACCATTTAAGCTGTCCAATTGATTACGTCCCATTATCTGCAGAAGGGGGAAAAAAAATAAAAATAAACAAAACAGAGAACAGCATTTTCACCTTTGCTGAGCAACAGAATCATAGAATCACAGAATATCTCAAGTTGGAAGAGACTCATAAGGATCATAAGGTCCAACTCCCTGCTCCTCACTACCTGAAACTAAAGCGTATGACTGTGACTATCATCCTGAAGAATCCTTATACCAAGATACATAAAAGTAACTGCCACACAGAATGAGAATTCATAGCAAATAGTCACCTAATTTGCCAGACGTTAACCTCAAACGTGATAAATTTGATGCGTGTTCAGGAATAAACAGCAATAACCTAGCAGATCTTGCCTTAGCTCACCTCAAAACAAGTAATAATTGCAAAATAACAGATAATGAAGGACTGCTACTGCTGCTGTGATGCACTGAGCTCTGATGACTACTCTCAGAGGGTTAATATTTTGCCTCACAGATGAACAAGGTACCACTTCACATATGTAAATCTGGGTACTCTGCAATCCAAAAATAACACTGTGCCTCACATAGACAGGTAATCACAGAGAACAGGACAGCAGCACTCAACCTAGGGATGGTAAACAGCTTTCAGCAAGCAAGCCATGGCTCCCAGGGGCCGAAAATGCAAATCCTGCAGACCTTCCGCCTGTAGGTGTTTGTTAAGGCCAAGATCACAAAAAAAGCAGGAGTAGCAGTGTGAGTTACTGCAACATTTGGTCACCCAAAATTATCTAGGTTCAGTAACATAAAAAAACAGTGGGCTGGCAATACTGGCTGACTGGTAACCACTCAGCTATCTCTGCTGCAGCAAGGAGTATGGTAGTGGAAAACACAGGCCAAAGACAATCTCAAGAAACACCTACAAAGCCACACAGTCTACATGAAATAAAAATACAACTAGTCTTACAAATTAAATACTAGATTACAAGAACTACCACTGTCTGACACTCAGCATTTAATAATTTTGCCTCTCTGTTTGTGCGATCCTGCATCAGGCAATCAAGCTTCAGCTTCCTCTCCTCAAAAGATTGTAGAAATCGCATCCTTTAAAGCTGATGGGCAAGTTCAGTTTTGCTTTCATATCCACTTCTTAAGCACTGCCAAACAAGTCAAAATGGTACCACATGCTACACTAGTAAAAAGCGTCTTTGCTGTTTGCCCTGGCAAGCATATATATGGCTAAGTCATGTTCACAGGGTGTTCACAGAGGCTGGATGAAAAGGGGGAGGTCAGAGGCCAATCCTTCAACCCTCATGCAGACACAGGCTTAGACACCAAATGGTCTCTGCCTGTTATGGGTGCCAGCTGAAAAACTACGGAGGTGATGGCCTGAAGAAAGGCTCTACAGATTTTCTTGTGAAAACGTGAACATGAGGGGAAAAAAGAAGCTGTTTGGGTCAGTGAGCTTTCAGTATATGCAAAAGCCAGACAAAATGTTTTGAATTTCAAGTGCTTTAGAGAACAGTAATGGAAACCAAGACTGTACCCATTGAGGAGGGGATTAGAGGTGAGGTCCCACCTGGCAGGTGAGCATCAAGACAGCTGCCTTCAGAGCCAGACTGTACCCTTCACCTTCAACAAAAACTTCATTGTTTTTAGTGTTAAACCTTCAAGCAGCTTCAGAGCTACTTTAAATTGCACCCCCTAATAATGACCATCTCCAAGGATTTATGCTGTCAGGGATGGAGCCACATACCAACCTCTTCCCCTGAGGGGCTGCTTGTTTCAGGGGAACAGGACAGCATGGGGGTCACAAGAGCTTGGTGTTTGCTACTCCTGGAGGTGCCCCTTTTCTTCACTGGAGATGGTGCTGTGGTCCAGGAACAAGGACAACAATCAAAAACTTCACTAAAAACCATATATGCCTAAGCATTATATTTCCTACAAGATACAGAGACACAATGTATCTTGAAAACACAGTAGCAAAACAGAATAAAGCACAGATTCTCATATTTAAAATTTCTGTTGCCTCAATTTGAGGAACATCAGCCTTGGTTTTTGTAGGGCATCCAGCTTAAAATCACAGAACAGTTTGGGTTGGAAGGGATCTCTGAAGGTCATCTAGTCCAATCCCTCTGCTCAGGCAGGGTCAGTTGCCCAGGACAGTGTCCAGGCAGCTTTTGAATATCTCCAATGATAAAGAGTCTACAATCGCCCTGCGCAATCTGTGCCAGGGATCAGTTACCCTCAAAGGAAAAAAGTGTTTCCTGATGTTCAAAAGGAACCTTCTGGGTTTCTGTTTGTGCCCATTGCCTCTGGTTCTGTCACTGGGTACCACTGGAAAGAACCTGGCTCCATCTTCTTTAGACCCTCCACTTAGGTATTTATATAGATGAATAAGAACCCCCAATAACAAGAATCATTTCTTCTTCAGGCTGAACAGTCTCAGCCTTTCCTCACTGAAGAGATGGCCCAAACATCTTTGTGGTACTTCACTGGACATCCATCACACCTTCTCTCCCACCTCCACCCCCCTTCTCCACCCCATAGCTCTTTCTGGTACTGGGGAGCCAGACTGAACATAGTAGTTCAGGTGGCCAGAGAAGAGAAGAAGGATCCCCTCACTTGACTTACTAGCAATACTTTAATGGAGCCCTGAAGACCATCTGCCACCTTTATAGCAAGGTCATGTTGCTTGCTCACTTTAAACATGGACCCCCAGGATCCACATGTCCTTTTCACAGAATCAAAGAATCATTAAGGTTGGAAAAGACCTCCAAGATCATTGAGTCCAACTTTTGACCAAACATCACCATGTGGTCAATTAAACCATAGCACAAAGTGCCATGTTTCCTGAACAATTCCAGGGATGGTGACTCCACCACCTCCTTGGGCAGCCTGTTCCAATGCCTGACCACCCTTTCAGTGAAGAAATTCTTCCTGATCTTGAGGTCATTTCCTCTTTCCTGTCACTAGCTGCCTGGGAGAAATGCCAAACCTTCACCTTGCTACAACTTCCCTGCAGGTAGTTGTAGAGGGTCAAGCCGATTTCCAGTTGGTGTAGATCTACTGCGCCTGGGGTTGCTCCTTCCCAGGGGCAGGACTTTACACTTTCCCTGGTTAGACTTCATGAGATCCAAAGAAAATCCTTGGATATGCCTGAATCTCCAGTTTCCCACATGCTCACTTGTTACATTAACAACCAACGAAACCCAAGACATACTGGCCTATTTATCAAGGCAAGTCTATAAGTCTGCAATCAGGGTTACAATTACAGTTGAGAACCACACACCTCATTGACCACTCTGGATGAAAACAGGTTGCTTTGCTGACCATGCTTCCAGTGCCATAGGAGTTTCTTCTGCATTTTCACATTGTCTCTTTCTCTCTCCACCATCTTCTGGCCCTCCTGGAGCCTCTCCAGGCTCTGCTGGTACTCCTGAAGCTGCAGTGCCAGTCTCTGTTGGCTCCTTTCCAGCAGCTCCTCCTTGCACCCACACTCTTGCTCCCGCTGCCCCAGACGGGCTTCCTGTGCCTCCCACTCCCGTTGCCGCTGGTCGCATTCACGCAGCCATCGCTGCTGCTCTTGCTGAAACTGCTGCTTCAATTTGTGTATGTTGGCCAGTTCTACCCTTTGCTTTTCCAGATTCCGATATTTTTCTTGCTCCAAAAGGACGTTTAGCCGAGAACCATGGCCCCGACCAGTCTTCTCATTCTCTTGCAGGAGTAACCTATGGAGCTCTCTGTGGCTGTCCTGGATAGCCAGTGCTGCCTAGATCCCACAATCAAATCAGACACAAATGTTTAAATATCAGCATTAATCCATTGCTGTGTTTTTACATAGAATCATTATATAAAAATGCTTCAACCTCTTGTAATACCAGTGCTTAATACTTTTTGGGGGGTAATTCCTCAAGCAAGTACAAAATATTCTGTAATCATGCCTTTACAAAGAGCTATTTCTAGCTCAACTGTTTTGAGTACTTTTAACATGGTTCTGGTTTACACTTAGTATTACTACACATGTTTATGTTACAGCTGTGGATATACACTTCAGTTACAGCTGGGGTCCTGTTCTGTTAGAGGATATTAAAACACATAGAAAAAATGATTTTTCATGGGTAAAGAGAGCATTAAGGCATTGGGAATGCTATACTCACCCAAGTATTCCTAATGTGGCTTATACACATAAAACCGTACTATTTCCAGCACAGCTCACTCCAACCCCAAAGCTCTCCTTTCTAACCTGCAGCACCACAATCTAATTAACATCAGTCCTACAGGCAGCTGCCAACAGAGCCATGTCACCAGGACCATACCACCACACACACCTGATCAAGGTATCAGTACAAGCATAATCTGCAGTATAGTAGTAATTTCAAATCTGAAGTTTCTATTTCACAGTCGAGGACTCTATGTTCCATCCTTCACAAGAATGTTGTGACATTGTTTGCATTAAAGATTGTGACACCCTCCAATAACACAAAAATAAATAGCTAGGATTAAGAAGAAAGAAAAGCAAGAAAGCCCTAGATCTGCTGAAGCACTTATTGCACCGCCTATCTTCAAGAGCTGGCATGGGAATCTATTTCAGCAGATAATCCCAGAGAATTCACACACCCCCATTGCCCCATGCTGTTCACCCCAGAAAGTTTTTAACTTTATGCAATGTACAATCCCCACTTTCTTTGGCTCTCCCTCCAGTATTAGGTCAGTTCCAGTGATTTGTAAACAGGGCAAGGACAGGATCCTCTGCTTGTTTCTCTGCACCTTACTGCCAGTTCATGGTCTGAACAATCAAGGCACGAACCCAAGCCTCATTTTATTATCCCTGTTTCTCAATTATTCAAAATTTTGCCTGAATTACAAGCTTTTTATTTTGCTTTTGCATTGCTTCAATACACTTAAATTCTAAGCCCAAGGTTTCCAGAATTATTATGAAATATGCTAATGTCAATAGGGTCTAAAAATTAAAGCACGCTCAAATTAAACATTTAAAAATAAAATTATAAAACTGCATCTAAATAAGAAAAAGTAAGTTAAGACATTCAAAGTTAGCATAAGAGAGGAAAACACTTCAGACTAAGGACCTACAGAATATACAAAGTATTTAATTGAGATTGAAATATCTAAAATGTGTTGAGTTTCCTATCTAAGTGGCAGAGTCTCTGTTTACTACTAGCCAGAAGAACACTCAAAAGAAAATACTAAAATTTTTCAATATTTTGTACTATAATTTCAGAAATCTGTATGTGAAATGACATCAGTTCAATTAGGGCCATCATTCTACTTTCCTGCTAGATTTTTAGACTGTATAAACATCCTTTTCTGGGACGGAGGTCTGATCTTCAAGCAAGTAAGCACTACTCAGTTCTTAACAGAAACCTACCACTGATGTAGACTAAAAATATATTCTATGACAACTTATGCAACAATCAGTAGAGATCAGTATGCAGCGATGTAATGTCTAAAAGTAGGGCAACGTGAAAACAAATCTTAAGAAGTAAATTATTAAGACTAATTACTCTATAAAGTTAGCAGTGGAATAGTCACCTGTATGCTGTACAAGAGACAGGTTAAGTTCTGGATTGCTTGTACAATCTAGAAAATAAAAGAGAAAGATTTTCAAAGCTTTGACCACTGTGAACTATATAGTTAATACATTGTGTCTGAGGTTTAAATAAACTCACTTCTTTGCCTGTATATCCTTTGAAATTCATAATTCCTTCCTAAAATAAAAATATGTTGCTTTAAAAAGTAGGTTTTAACTTCAAAATTGTATCATCTAGGTAATTTTTTTTAAACTAGTGGAGACATTCATATTTCTATGATGTGGCTATGTGAAAAAAACAGAAGCAGTAACCTATGAAGGCTAATAATTCATGAACACTGGAGTTTCCATGGAAATCACTAGAGATTCTAAGCACAACTGAAAAAATAAAAATATTTCATCCACAATTTTAATCTCTTGTGACAAATGCTACACAGAAAAGACACTTCCATTCATTCTTTGTTTACTTGACAGTTTTGAAAGACAGTAACCAGACCTCTGTATATACAACACAGTAGGTTTAGTTACTTACAGTAGGATGAGATAGCATGAGACTCTTCAAAAACACAGATACTAACACAGTAAGAAACTAGCAGGAGTCATATCAGTGGGTTATAGCAAATGCCTTAGATATTCTGCAAGATGCTTGCCCAGTATGTTCTACAAAATGCACTAGTGTGGTTACTACTCTGCCCCTGCAGCAAGGTACAGCCACTTCACACTTTCCACACTTTTTCTCTTTTCATAGGAGCAGAGCAGGGTTTGGGGAGTATTTGTTTTCTCTCTGATTCTCCTAAGTTCTCTACTGAGTCTGATTTAACACCACAGAGAGCAATGCATCTGCTACATTTAGCTGCAATAATTGAAAATGAAGATGAAAAAGCTCAGGCTTCCAAACACAGCTCAAAGCAGACATGCATGGGGGTAAGGGAACACCAGCTGCAGCATTTCCTCCACTTCTTTCTCTCACATTATCTCCCTTTAGTATTTCCTTCCATTCTCCCTCCAGATCTTCATCTCCTTCTCCTCATTGCATCCACAAGCCATAAAACTGCTCAGCTCTGCTATGAGAAGCAGCAGATTTTGCACAGATGTCTCTGTGCAGCACAAGGACAGGCACAAAGCAGCTCTGCTTTCCCTTTGCTGGACGGTAAGCATCAGGCTGTGAGGCAGAGAGGAGCCGAGAGAGAGAAAAAGGGTGATGCTGGAAGGATGAGGGAGTGCACAAAGTAGAGCCCACACACTGAACAAGAGTAGAGTTTCTTTCAGATCTTGAAGCCCTTTCTAATTTGAAAAAAATGTGTAGCAGGGGGAAGCCTTAACTGGCTTTGGCTTGATCAAGGAGCTGCAAATTGCCAGCCCCAGTGCCTGTGGTCCTCTCACTGCAGCACTGAAGCACTGAGGGAATGAGGCTGAGGTAGGTTTAGCTGAGCTGACCAGGTGACAGCAGCATCACTGCTGCACCACTACAGCTTCAGCATATGCCCTGTAAGTCAAGCTAGGAGCAAAGCAATAATTTCAGGTGTTTAACTGTGCTGAGGGCTATCATCACCTTCCTGCCACTGTTCCCCAGCACCCTGGTTCAGAGATATGAGGACAGTGAGATCCCAGAGCATGTTACATTGTGCTTTGGACAACTCCCGCAGGGATGTGTTTACAAGACAGGACTGAGGAGACAGGGGACCATCTCTCACAGCTACCGGCTTGGGACCTCTCAAGTTTCAGAGGCAACGCTCTCCCTTCCAGTGCCTAGTCAGCATCTAATCCCCAAGCTAGAAACTCTTGCTCTGCCTGTCCAGCTCCTGTTTTCCCAGGCTAACTGGGCTGAGTCCAGAACTGGCACTCCACAATCCCAAGACTGCATACCCAGCTACTGACAGAGGGCAGAACAACCATCACCCTGGAAAACCCTTGCCTTGCCTCTTTGCTCATTCTGCCACCTCCTGGTAAGTCTGATTCTGACATGGTAAGATGTGACACAAGCCTTGCCCAAATAATAGGCCATAAATAACAGGATAATGACTTGGTGTGGAATAATAGGATAATGACAGAGTGGAAGAGTTGGGTGCAGGTCCCTTCAGCTTTTTGAGCAGGGATAGTTTCAAATAAAAATAGATTAGAGGAGGTTTCTCAAGTCCTTCTCCAGTCAAATCCAGGAAACCTCCAAGGATAGAGACCCCCAAAATCTTTCTGGACAACCTGTTCCTGCTTGCTCATCCTTGCGGTGCATTTTTTTCCTTATATACAGTCAGAATTTCCCTTGCTGCAGCTTGTAATCTTGGACGCTCATCCTTTTGCTGTGGACCTCTGAGAAAAGTCTGGCTCTATCCTCTCTATAACCTCATTGGAAAAGTTTTCATGTGGAGCTACTGGAACTTTTAATGGGCTCGATCTGAGCCCCTCTACCCTCTATTAGGTTGTTTTATTTTTCTTCACCTAGCTTCTCTGCTCCCTCACTTGGATTTTTGTTTTCAACCCATTGTTTCCACTCACAATCTTCTTCCTTCTCCCTTCTAACACAGTAGACTGGCAAACAGGATGATCTAGAGCTCAAAATAAGGCCAAGTTATCAGAAATTAGTGTATTAGCAGAAGTCTTCCAGATACAGAAAACAAACAAACAAACTCAAGGTTTCAGGCACACAAGCCTCCTTTCAGATCTGATGAAAAGACAGTATGCTAATGCTAAGTAATTCCTTTTCTAGCAAAGCTTAATTTCCATTTCAAGTTACTTATCTTCTGTTCTTGTCTCTTCCCTTTGTTCCTTTTGTGGTCTTTCTTCTCTACCTAAGAACTACTCAATTACAGTTCACTTTTTTCCACACAGTAACTCACACTGCTTACTCCAACACTCTACTGCTACATGAAATTTGTCATTCCTAATTTTGTCCAGTACTGACTTTTGATCTTGCTTTTTTCCCCAGATCTGCTCACAGAACTTTGAAAAATAGGAAATTCCTCTTCTATTTTCTAACTGCTTAATTTTGTTTTAATTCAAAATTCTGAAGCAAGCTGGTGTAAGAAAACCTATCCTATTTTATGTGCCTGTTCTTAGAACAAAGTTCTTCCAATGCGTAAGTCTTCCTTGCATTAGCTGAGGTCTCTGTCATTGCAGGAGACTTTCACCATCTTATGAATAGGAGGAGGGAGAAGAGGGAACACTATTGTCTGCTCCATAGAGATGCATCTATTGAATGACAACAGACAAGGATGAGGCTTTGAGTGGCCCAAACCAGTGGTTTGAAAGCACTGCCTGTTATTACAACTCCCTGATCTGTAAGTCTGGCAGGCAAATTCTTCTGCAGATCGTTTATGACTGCTTTTCAAAATTTTATTATTAATTTCAGTGTCCTCTATTAATCTGAATTATCTGGATCTGAGTGAAATATGCCTATCCCATGCTTTCTGTTTTAGAACAGCCTTTAGATACACCATAAAAATTTGGACAGCATGTACATGCCCAGTGCCCAGAATGCTATGTGCAATGCAGAAAGAAAAATTGATTACAATACCTTATTCTCAAGATTGGCACCTGCCATTTCCTTTTCAACACTGAGATCAATTTCTGATGATTCTGCAGCTTCTTTTATTTCTGCATCTAACAAATAAAGCCCCAAGAACATGTAAAAGAAAGGTATCAAAGCATATCCTGATTAGAAAAACAGAAGGTGGCATCCTTTTTTACAGTTACTTACAGGATGCTGAAATAGAGATTGACATAATTTGGCATCATGAAATGGATTCTAGACTGGGTAAAAACAAATTTGGAAGCCAGGATGGCACATATGGCATAATCCAGTTTTTCTACCTTAAAAATTAGCACGATTTCACAGGACTTTATTTGCAATTTTTTTTGTAAGAAATTCATGCTACCTTTTACAGCTGAAATTATTGGAATGTCAATCCTGGTTTCAGGCCTCCTGACAAGAAGTAGCTAACCTGGGAAATGGCCTATACCACAATATAGATTTGCTGTGGAGCTGAGCAACAATGACAAGAAAGCATACCTTCAACCAAGTTATATGACAATTTATACTATTTGAGCACCTGCCTAAAGACAATTTTTATTGTATTATTTGTTATTGATTCTGCCACAGACTGAGAAACTTTCCAAAAAAACAATCCAGTATCAATTGTTTTAGCACTCTGAATGTGTAAAAGTATCAAATTTTACTCACCATCCAGAAGAGATTCCAAGATTTCATTGGCAGTAAATCTATGCTTCACACTTATTTCCTCAATACTTTCCTCTGGTGATCTGTCTGTTTGGCTCACATGTGATGTTATGACAGCTTCACGGAGACTTTCAACTAAAGAGGAAAACACGCTGAATTACAGAGGCCCCGTAAATAGCCCCTTAATGCATAAATCAGTGGCATAGAACCATAGAATAATTTAGCTCGTAAGGGACTTTCAGAGGTTTTCCACTCCAACATCTGACTTAAAGTTGGTCAAACTAAATTGCACTGCTCAGAGCTTTTAAATACAAGCTCTTAACTCCTCCAAAGATGGTGACTTCAGAGTCTCCCTGAGCAACTTCTTCCAGTTTTTAACACCCCCATGGCACATAATTTTTCCTTTCAGCTAACTGGAATTGCAGGTGTTCCAATATCTGACTGTTGCATCTCGTCCAAGTGTTTTTCTTTTATCATCACATGACTCTGCAAAAAACCTGGCTTCTCTGTATTCTCCCATTAAACAGCTGTGGACAGTAATGAGACCCCATAAAGCCAGCTACCTCAGCTTTTCTCAGATGTCATGTCCTCCAGCACCCTAGTCATCCTGGTGCCTTTCACTGGATTTGCTCCACTTTGTCAATGTCTCTCTTATCCAGAGAAGCCCAGCACTACTTCATGGCACCTCCCTCAATTTGCAGGCAACTCTCCTCCTATTGCACCAGCCAAGGAAGCAGTTGGCCTTCTTTGCCACAAGAGCACACTGCTGCCTCATGGTCAACCAGCTCTCAAGTAGGACTTTCAGGTCCACTTAAACAAAGCTGTTTTCTATCTAGTCAGTGTCCAGCCTGGACCAATACACAGGATTACTCCACCCAAGATGCAGGATTTTGCACTTGTCTTTGTAAAACGCCTAGATGTTCCTCTTAGCCCATTCTCCCAATTTGTAGAGGTCTCTCCAGCACACTGAACATCCCACCTCATTCAATGACAGTCATGAATTTGCTAAGAGTGTGCTCAATCCCATAGTTAGCTGCATTAATAAATACGTTGAACAGTACTGGTCTCCGAATCCATCCCTAAGGGAATCCCCTAATAACGTGTTACTGGCCAGACAACATATGACTGATCACAACCCCTTCAGCCCAGCAGTCCAGTCTGTTTTCCATCCAGTTAAGCAGTTCACAACAGTTCATATGTAAGGATACTACAGCTAGTGCAGGTAATGTTGAAGGTCTCACAGATGTCAAGGTAACCAACGTACCCTATTCTCTCATCATAAAAACCATCAGGCTAGTCAGACACAATTTGCCTAGATTAATCTGTTAATCTCTGGCTGTTCCAAATCACCTTCATGTCTTTCATGTTCTTGGAAATGGCTTCCAGGAGGATTTTCTCTATCACCATCTCAGAGATGCTGGTGAGACTGACTGTTTGGTAGTTCCCTATATATTCTTTCTTGAAGAGAAGTGTGAGGCTTGCCTTCTTCAAGTCATCAGGAACCTCTCCTGATCTCTGTGATCTTTCAAAGCTGACAGAAAACAGCCTCACAATGACATTAACAAGCTCTCTAAGAAGTCTTGGATTTATCTCATCTCATCTCATGGATTTGTGTATATCTAATTTGCTTAAGCATTCTGTAATTCTATCCTCTACTGTGAGCAATGCTTTATTCCTACAGAGTCTGCTATTAGCTCAGGGAATATTTCTGTCCTGGAAAATTATCCCCACAAATTTTCTGCACTGTAAACAACTGTAAGCTCCTACAGAGTGCCGTAGAGTACTGAAATCCAAGACATCATCAACATCAACAATAGCATGAGAGAAAGTGAAAAATAAAAATGTGTGTGTAAGTATAGGCTGCCATTTTAACTATTTACTGTTGCATCACAGATTTATATTCCCTACACAAGTTTAATAATTTTTATCAATAAAAAGCACTCTGGTTTTATAATGATGATGGAGACCAGGCTTCACTGCTTTATCACTTGAAATGTTGTTAGTAGCACACAGGTCTCAATTTAGGTGATTAGGACTCAGTTTACCAGAATTCTTTTCAGCTGAGTTTAGCAGAAGTTTAGCTGAAGTTCCAGCCAGGGAAGGTATCTACAAATACCATTCCCTCCCTTCCTTTCTTCAGAGGACATTACTATAGGTGGTCCAAGGTTATCATCTCACTGTTAGATAACAGGCAGAAAAAACACGGTTCCTACAGTGATTCTGGCAGGTGTTTCTTGGTAGATCTGAACTGGTCTGTATATGATCATACATGATTCTGATGTGTCATCAAATTAGCTCAGGTAGGTGAAGGTCAGGGACCAGGTGTAATATCATACTGCAACTTTTTATGTGCTTCACAGATTTGTACTGCAAGGAGTACAGCTAACAACCTAACTCCATTTCCCTGCATGCTCACTTTTGAGGCTATGCACTAAACATCCCTTATTTTACAGTCTGGCAGATACCATCTCCTATATCTGACAAGAATAAACTCAAGAAATTTCAATATCCATTGACAAGTTTTGACACTGCCAGTTCTTGAGACTTGACAGAACTGCAACACAACGCACTGTCCATGTGAAGAGCCACCAATCCACTCTACCCATACAAACTCACCTTCTCTGAGTGCTGCTGCCAGCAATGGAGCAGCCTGTGGAGTTTCTCCTGAATCAGGTTTGATAAGGAGGTGAGGTTCTACACGAACATCATCAAAGCCACACATATCTCCCAGTTCTGCATACACGTGCAACTTCTCTTCCAAATAATTGCAGATTTGCTGGTCCTGGTTACTCAGCAACTCTGTCAACCAAAATTGAACACCGTATTAATATTTTTTTATCCTGCAGGGAAACACATTCCTCATTCACCCTTCTAAGCTTTATGCCACATAGATATTGCTAATTCAAGCTAAACCTTTCTTAACTGGCCAGGAACCAAATTCATCCCATAGTCCATCCTAATGAAAGCTGGCACAGACCCTGATAGAGGTCCAGAGCTCTACCCTGATCAGGTTGCCTTGGCTGCCCTCTTGGGCCCTCAGTTACCAATTGTTGCACTCACAATAACAAGTGAGTGCTGCATCCTGGGAAATTACTTGGCTCAGGTGCACTGATTCAGGGCCTCCACATCAAAGAACACCTGCTTTCAGCAGAGGGTACCCTTCCCTGCGGCTCTCTACAGGACAGACATTGCTGCAATTTCTCTTCTTGCAACAGTACAAAGATTGGGAGTTAGATGTAGGGGAAACAGGGAAGCAGAATTTATCTCTATTAGCTATAGTTTCAGATAAAAATAGTAGCAGCAAAGTGCATTAACAAGCACAAAGCCACACAATTTTGAAGATCTGAGGTATTTCCACAAACACAAAACTACCTGGTCCTGAGGCTAATCTGGGAAATTCAGTGTTTATTTTGAAAACATCCATTTTTCTTTTTCGGTCATGGTAATATAGAAAAAAACATTAAACCCTTTGGAAAAAAAAAAAAAAAAGCTTCTCTTTCAATACACTCACATCATACCATCAGACCATCCCAGCTATGACTCTGCCTATTGAGCCAGTTTGAACCCATCAGCCAGTATTGGGCACATTATTAATTCATCCTGAACTCTGAGGATGCCAGAGCTCTCAGAGTGGCAGGAAAGGTACTACACCTTGATATTTCTGAATTCTGTATGCTTTGGCCTCAGCAATACGCCTGTCTTCATCAGATTCATTCATTTTTACTTCTTCTTCTTTTTCCTCTGGACAACTTCAAAGATAAAAGACAAAGGTGGACAAAGCAAAATTGGCTATCATCTATTAATCTTCAACACAGTGTTATGTTCACAATAAACAAAACACAACATCAGCAACAACTTTTGCAATAATCCAGAGGCAGGCCATTTGTCAGCCTCTTTAAGAAGCAGTAAGTGGACATAAACCATACTGACTCTTTAATTCTGGTAAGGTTGCATTGTGTAGCAAACGGGTGGCTGGCCCACATGCAGGTTTGCTGTCCTAAGCAGAAGCTTGGGCCCCGTGAGAGGCAATGGTTTCCCTACCATTCTTAAGGCACTGACACCAAGATAACAGGCATGATTCACCATTTCCTCAAAATGGTTGTAGAGACACCTGCAGGACTCTGGAAAACATCCAGTGCCAAAGGCAAAGGTGCAGGTAGCTCAGAAGGATGTCTGATAAGGAGTGGGAATGATCTGCTGATTCAGTAGGAAACCAGAAGGAATATGAGAAGTTTGGTAGAATTGATGATGAGATTTTGGCATCTGTGAACTTTGAGCTAGGAGAAAAATCCAATCTCACAGATGCAATGCAGAACAAAGAGCACGCTGCCGGGAACATCCAACTGACCTCCCATCTGCTTTGGGCTGCCAGGATGAAAACCAAAACTCTTTTCCCCTACCTTTCCACTGCATCTTGAATATGCCTCATCCAATTGTTACGCTCTTCTTTGGAGTTCGTATGGACCTCATACATCTCAGGCCCTGAAGATGAAGCGCTAATCAGAAACATCCCTCTTTCTTCATTGGCTACTTCTCTTACTATAAGCCTCTGAAGGGAGATAACTGAAGGCTTCTGGTCCTGAGGGAAACAGTCACAGCATATGCATAACAAATGACTTTCTTATCAAACATTACACTTTAGGAAGAATATGATTTTTCAATTCATTGAACTAATTCCAGTCCTGGTAAAGTCAGACTACTGAAAGTTTTCAGTAATCAGACATCTTTTTAAGCTATTTTTTAAAATACTTTATACTGTTTATGAACAAATAAAGCACTGGCTATGTGCTAAAAAGTAAATCTCAGAGACTCAATGATATGGAGGCACAATATTCATATAATGTTTATATTTATATACTTTGGGAACTTCATTACCTTTCATATCTTTTATGTGTGTTTACTACTACATTTGCAGTTAAAATTATTCTTCTGTTTGTTTTACAAAACCAGAAATTCATACTTATTTTAGACAACTGAAAGAGCCTGTATCACTTCCCACTTTCACAATCAGATGAGGCATGACACTAAAAATATAATTCTGTTATTTTCATCCTTCTTCATAAAAAAATTATTTATTTTTGAAAATAAACTTAACATTCTATATACTGACATATTAGAGTTCTGAATACACTACCAGGATTTTAGAAAAAAAGAAATTATGTGGTAATAACCTAGATAAGGACATAACTTCTGAGAAATATACAAATAAATGTGCAATGTATATATTCAAATATTTGATAATATACTCACAACAGCTGCGAAGATGTACTTTTGATCCTTTTCTTGTAAGAACAATAGTACATCAGTTAGAAGCAGAGCCAAGGTGTCTTAAAATTTTGAGAAAAGGAAAAGTATGGGTTTTAATTAAAGATAGTACAATTATAGATAATTTCTTATTTTATCTTTATAAAGGGAGAAGCCCTGATCAATAAATATCTCATAGAATCCTACAGTAAACTAAACAGGAAATATCTGAATTAGCCAATGGTCTGCATGAAGCACTTGAACATCACCACTTTGTATCTCCCAGGCAGAGCACCATGCTGGAGCACTGGCCCAGGAAAAGAAGTCCTTGCACCAATGTCAGTGCAGCTTCCCTAAGCCATTCACCTGGGAATGACTTTCTCATGTAAATTTTACTTTGTCTATGCTGTAACTACACTCACAGCACAGTATTATACTGGTAAAAGTATTTCTGGAATAATAATGAGCAGACAGCTTTATAAAGTTGTACAGTAAATATTACTAAGCTCCAAAAAACTCCAATCCCTACTGTGTGATTAACACCAAAAATCCAGTTCTGAGCTTGCATGTAAAAATTGTGCTCCAGGCAAATGTGGCTTCAGAACTTCTTTTCTACGGCAGATGTCCTATTACCACTGATTTTTTCATGAGTTATTTTCCATGGCCAATACTGTGAACAATAAAAATGGGCAAGTAAGACTCTATGTTATGAGATGAAACTGAGAAACAAAAAAACTAAAAGGAGGGCACTGGAAGAAGAAATGCAGTAGAGAGCTTTATATGTGAACTTGTCTTCTTATGCAGATTACCCACAAACCACATCAGCTTCTGGAACTACTCTTCTAGCAATTAGTGGCACGTTTGCAATACCATTACCTCAGACATTCTTATTTGCAATACAGTGTAATAAAGTATTTTCATTCTTAAAACAAACAGTCTTCAAACACTATTTGCAGACGAAGAGTTAAAGGACCTCACTGCTTGGATGAAATACCTTTGAAACGACCAGTCGCTGTCTTCCAGTACACTAAACCTTCATGAAGAAGTATCCTCTCTTTCCTCATCAAGTCTTGCTTCCTAAAGATATGGCCATTTTTCAGCTTTGTGTATGTTTTGTTTTCAGTTCTGCAGAGAATTTCCAACAACTTTTGCTTTTTCTCATACTCATTCACTTTCAAATCTACTGCTGCAATCACATCCTTAATTAGACAAAGAGCTTTGCACAGGTCTTTATGTTCCTCTGTTCCTTCTGTATGAAACAAAAAATTAACATGTCAGCGTGTTCAAGAAAAGAAGTAATTCCTTACTTTCTGGGAAAAATCCACATCATGCAAAAGATTAAACTGATAAATATTGGTAAATATGTTATTTTAAGCTGAACCTGTCAACCAACTTGCTAGAAATATTAGAGGCATCTACCTTTGTTTGACTTGCCTATCAAAAGATCACACGTATCCCAGATTTATTCATCAGCCAAAACAACTCGTTGAATAATTTCCACCATATTTATGAGGTGTAAGCATTCAAAAAAAATTCCTGGCTAAGTAAATCATATAGTATATTACTCTTATAGCTAAGTGAAAAGTACCCTTGAAACAGGATTGCAAATACTGAGGGTTTGCATTCAGACATACAAATTTCTACAATGCTCACTTAGGGGGTCTATATCTGTAAGTTTTTGGTATTGGTAAACTGTTCTACAAAATTCCAGAGGTCATTCAAGCTCTGCTCTCAAACCAGAAAGTGATTTACAAAAAGTTTGCCTAGCCCTACTTATAAGAGACTCCTCCAGAATTAATTCCAAAAGTGCAGATGGGTGTCTGAACTAGTTCTCATCCTGTAGTCAAGGTCTTTTCCTAAAACAAGGATGCTCTTCTGGACTTCTACCTGACTGGGATATCAGAAATCTTCACAGCCCAACCTTGACAAAGCCTACATACACACTGAACAGTAGGTATTTACATTGCTCTGGTTGTATCTTTACAGAGCAGTGATGATAATCTTTCGTTATATTGTAGCTGTACAAATTCCTTAAATTAGAAACGCACTAGGATTTCAGACATGAAGCAACGTTTTAGCTTTTATTCACCTTTTGAGTATTGCAATATCCTTTCAACCAGAACAGGGTATTTGGTGATTCGCTGGGTGACGAGCAAAATGCACTCGGGGATTCCTCGGCGTCGTGCCAACAGGTTACTATTTCTCAGCTGCACAGATACAAATATATACCCTAAGTAGTAAACGCATATGAAACCACCAATTGACTGATAAGAGACATGATCTAAAAGCATAAGAGTAAGTTAAAACAAATGCTGGGTAATCTGAACCATCCCCAAGGAACAGTTGCTGCGCTGAGGGATGAGGTGTACTATAATAGGAATGTGTGTAATACACGTTGGATGATGACAGAGCACTCTAAAATTTGAAAGAAAAATGTGATTTATCAGCTCACTAGTTAATGAGGAAAAACCTTTGCCATTTTGATTAGCTACTAAAACTGAGGTATGGAATATAATTCCAATCCTATATCCAAGTAAAACCTATGTATCTTTCTCCTGGACATTCTGTCAACAGTGATCACGATTCCACATTAACTTACTTTGATAAAATTCTGGAACTTCTTGTTTTGTTGCAACTCCTTGAAGAGATTAACAGCTTCTTTCTGATGGCTGCAAAACTCTCCATATATTTTCTCCATTTTAGTTGCATTTTCCCCTGAAAACTGAAGAAATTAAGTGAATTGTGCTCAATATTGACTCAGACAGGAAACTGTATACCTTAAATTAATGTATTTTGTATGAATAAGGAATTTTATGCTACTTGTTTCTCAAGTTCTCTGTCATTACAGAATGAAAATGGCCTAGCTGTTTCTAGGAGCAAGAAGGGGAATATAAGCTGGAGAAAGCACAAGCGACCTCACTACAGTCTTGCCAATAACAGCTAGAACAGAGCATTTCCTTCACCTCTTTGCAAACATAACTTCTCTGAGGTTTATTTGCTTTTGTCTGATCTCCACACTGCTTCTAGACAAGATAACAGCTCAGTTATTTATTTCAGTGGAGAGAAAACTGACTGACTGAAGATGAGAAGCCACATTCTCCCTATTGCAAGGAACTGAAGCATGAATGGCAAGCCATTAGTCAGCCATTCTTCAGCCACAACAAACACATTGTGACCACTCCTTCTCTAGTGATCAGTATCGTGAGATCACTACAAGAAATGAATGGGTAGTTTCTTTTCCATCATCAGTCAGTTTTTCACACCTCTACTCAGATGTTAGGAAAAGTGAATCCCTTAAAAAACGAATCCATTTTTTGCAGTCCCTGGTATGACAGCAGCCTTCTACCACAAACAGGACTAAGTTCATCATTTTCCTTGTCACTCATACCGCATAGGTAGAAGTTCATCCCAAGTTCGTCGCAGTCACCTGACAGCAATGATTCTTTACTGTTTCACCCTGAATAATCTGGACGGGACAGTTTTTGAATTTTATGAGGCAACTATAGCTGTCTTCTTGCCCACAAATATTTAGAATCGAAAAATTGTTTAAATTGGGAACCTTGAGTATTTAAAGGATTAACAGAGTTGATGCGTCTACCTGCTGCACAAGGATGTCTCCAATTCTGCTGATGACAAAATTACGTTCATTCCCTGCCTCACATGATCCCTGCCGCCTGTCCTTCATTCTGCAGAAGAATTGCCTGTGCATCTCCAGTAGCTCATCTAAGCAGGGGAATATTCTGTTCACTGTACTGTGATCAAGCTGCAGTTCTTCCTTCATCCCTTTCCTGAATATTTCAGACATAATGAGCAGAGTATGGATGTGATGTACTTCTGTTTGCATCAGCTCTGAAGTATAAAGGAAAACAAAATAATGTAGTAATCACCTGAATATGTTGCACACCTTCTAAGACTATAGTAACATTCAAATATACAATTACAATCCCTTTTCATGTGTGAGCTTAGAACAGAACAGATTATGTGAGGAGGAAGACTTAATTTGTCTGGCTCTGGCCCAGTTCTCTCAACTGCATCCCACTGAAGCTGGGGTTGCAACTCCTTGAGCTGGGGATTGGATGACGTACCTTTCAACTCCAAGCACTCTGTAAACAGATTAGGTATGTCTCTAGTAGTCACTACTACCCATTTCTTTAGTTCTAAGACACATTGTAAATTTTATGGCAAAAATTTTCTTTGAATCTTCTTACTGTTTTGAGCTTAATTCATTGTTCTGGACATAAACCATGTAGGTTCCCTCTCTATTTGATACAACAAATTGCTTTAAACCTACACAAAGTTTTGAAATACTGACCAAATATGACATCCTGACGCTTGATGACATCTTTTTCTTGCTTGTTACAGAATATTGGGTCCACAACAAGACTCCAGGACTCTGCCTCAAACTCTTCTGCATCTGTGCAGAGATCAGTCCACTGAGACAAATCCACATCATCTATGACAAAATTTATATTTCTTTAACACCACGTATATGAAGAGTATAGGAAGTCCTATTCAGGCAGATATATTCATATAGTAAGAGGAACACATCACAGGGTTGAACTATAGGTAAGGCTTCTGCAAATATTGGCACTGGCTTTACAACAAATAAGTTTACCAGATGTTAATATCATTAACAAAGTGTTGAACTGCTTTTGCAACAGGAAGTGAAGAGAATAAAAACACCTTACTCTTCTTTTCTCAGATGAAATCCTTTTCATAATTCTTTGCTTGAAGAAACTTTTCAAAATTTAAAAATAAAATCCAACATTCCCAACAGCAGATGTCCAGTGAGTGATATCTACACCATTCTATGTGATTGAATTCCCTTCAGCTTTGAAATTCAGTCTCACACCTAGCTACAGAAAAAGCCTATTTCTATTCACTTCACAAGGCAATGTAACTATTGTAGGAGGAAATTCACCAGTTGAATGAAAGACTTTGGGGCTACTGAGGAAATGCAAGTATTGTAGGTCTACATTTTGCAATGGACGCTGTCAAAAGAGTTGGTTGGATGGGTGCAGAAGAAAAGTATATTGCTGTTCTGGTTCTGCAAGAATGGCAAATACATTTATTCCAGTTACTTTAAAATGGGAACAACATACTAAAATATTCTAAAAGTTATAAAATAGTTATAGGGAAGAAAAGTTCTATTTTAAGACTAATATGTCTATTTTATCATTTTAATGAGGAGTGCCATTGTAATTATCAAAAATAAGCGCCCTTCTTTTAGGAGATGAAGTGTCTTCCTATATCAGTTAAGGGGTTTTCTATTTTGCACTTTCCAATACAGGCTACAAGATATAATATCTGTGCAATTCTTCTCACCTTCCACCATAAAAGCATCCATTGAAGAAAAGGTCCCTAATGCTTGTAACATCTCTTCAGACTGTGACTTGTACCTCCAAGGGCTAGTCTCAGAGTCTTGTTCAGAAAATTGCGTAGGTCTTCTACTGCAGAAAAAAAAAATCACATATTTTTTGTGGTTTCAATTTTCACAGAAGTGCTGAATAATGTATTTAGCATAGTCTCCTAGCAGCTGACCCTCTACCTTTCGAAACTGGCACTGGGGACACTTTTAGACAAGAAGTAGGACTGTTGTGAGGCTTCCCTCTTTCCATAAGAGAGTCCAATAGGCACAGAGGAAGAAGGATGCACCGAGGAGAGCACCATCTGTGGAATGTCTCCAGGCAAGGAATCTGTGAGGCAAAGCACAACACAACATTTTGACAAACAACCAAGAGTATGTCATCAACAGTACACTTAAACTCATGCAGGAAAATGTTATCTGGTGTTCATATTGACCCACACCAAACATCAAGAATGTCTGCTTGCTGAGGTACAAGACCACAATGCTCTCTCATGGAATATAACAATAAGCCTGTAGGCAAAGTGCAATAGCTCCATCATGGATATTATTTTATAAGAAAATAATCTCAAATCATACATGCTCTAACATTGCAATCTGAACACAGGTGCATAAATATTTGTGCACAAAGTAAATTACATACTCGGACAGAACCGACTACATTTATTTTTGCTCTGACTGAAAATGTGGTAAATTTCCACTTGTTTTAGTAGCAGATGAGTTAATTCAACAGTAATCTCTTCAAAAATTCTGTTCATATTAGAGACACAAATAGTTTCTTATAGATATTGACATGAAAAATAAAAATACAAATGATGCAGCAAAGTCTGTGCTGTCAGTCCCATGATTTTTAACCAAGGTTTAACTTAGAAGGGTTAGGTTTACACCTAACTTACTTGTTACACCAGCTTGGGGCTTGTTTTTATTACGGTACCTCTCCTGGGATTTCTGAAAGAAGGATAATTTTTTTTAATTGTATAGCTGATAACACATTTAACAGTTAAGTCAGTAACTCTCTTCCATATACCATCACACCAAGGGCTATAAAAAAGTAGTCCTAAATTATGGTCCTGATTTCTTCCAATAACTAATTTTATTAGTTATTGGTAGATAACAATATTCGAAGTAGAATACTATTTGTACTACAATACAAAACTTTATTCTAAGCAGAGTCACTGAGTTACAACATTCTACTTCCTCTATGTGAGTATTGCTTGTGAAGGCTGCAAGAAAAGTGCACATTCAGGGCTTTATATTCAAATAAGCTCAAAGCCTTTGTGGCAGGACGGTATCTAAGGAAGCCTGGGTACCAACGGCAGAATCGATCTCCCTTTCAAAGCAGACTTTTGCAAAACATGTAGAAAAATTCTGCTGTGCTTAGGTATGTACTTCATTTCAAGTGGGTCAGTGAACATTTTCTGCATCTCATTCTTGTTGAGATGTTGATGGGTGGTGGGGGCACCTCTTGGCAAATAACCCACCAGCTCCAGTAACTAAAGGTGTCAGTTCAGCTGTCTTAATGCCCTAAAGTTGCCCAGAAATTTGTGCAAGGCTATGACACGACAATTATAACCAAAATTAAAACCACTTGATTTATGGACAGTTTAAGGCTTGTTTGTCTTGAATAATCTGTATGGAAGCATGCTCTCCTTGCAAGCCACCATGATGCAAAACCTTGCTACATCAGAAAGACTCACTCCACTAATTTGAAAAATGACTCATGTCACTGTGGCATATTTCTCTGCAAGTCCCATTTTATTTCAAGACGGTAGAAGCCTTACACATCTGGTTTTTAAAATTATGTCTTTGCCATGATAATCTCACCATGTATGCATTTCTACTTAACAGTTAAGGCAGTATCCATCAGATCTAGCACTGATTTTGCCCTGTCTGTAGTGGCAGCTGAACACTGGGAATGACTGCCTAGGCAGGCAGCTGTGGAATCACCTTCTCCAGAGATTTTCCAGAATGTGTCAAACAAATATCTGCCTACATTGCTACCTAGAAGTGAGACTGCTCAAGGGTGAGGAGGTCACCTCCCAGGGCCCCTGTCACCTGTGCTTTCCACTGTTCCAAACATATGGGACCCCCCCTTCTACACAAGGATCTCTCTATGGTTTTGACCTTTTCTTTTCAATCCCTTTCATAACCCTTCAGGCACACCATTTCACAGTTTGAGCTTGCAACTCTTCAAAAATATAAATACCTCTTCAAATTAATTTTTGATGCCCTACCAAAACTTCTTCTTTAAGCACAGTGTTTGCTCACATTAGACATTTTGACACCCTTGCAGCCCTTTGCATACTGAGTTTGGGCAGGCTGTCTGTATTTTCTTTTTCCATTCATGATGTTTTCAGACCCCTTGGAAAGCAGGTATGCTCCAGTAAGATCACATAGGAGGTTACCTTGGTGCACACAGGAGCATGCTCCTTGCAGTTTTTATGTACAATCACGTTGCAATCTGAAAGAGAAGGGACATTTCAAAGCCTGGCAACAAACAAGGCCCCCAGTTTGCAGAAAATGTACCCTGAGGCTTCAGTTTTTCCCTTCTCCAGATTCAGTTACTAAAGTAGTCAGGAGGATACTTTGATGTGCAGACACTGGCTAGGAAGAGGTTTCTGTCTAATGAGCTAGAGCTAGAACACGGACTGAATCTGCCACCTGCTGTCCTTTCTCCCTCTCCCTTGTCAACCTCAGCTCAATACATAAAGTAGGTACATCCAAATATAGACAAGGTTTCTTTTTCAAACAACACACTGAACCAGGATCTGAAAACAGCAGTCAGAACACTGTAAATTCACATGCAAAAGCCAGCAGCTACTTACAAGAACACTGCAGTGACTCTTTTCCTAGGAGGGCCTTTTCGCAGACCATACATGGCATAACTCCTGGGAAGGTTCCATTTGTAAAATTGTGTCTGTTAAGTTTCTCTTTATCTTTGGTATCTTTATTTTTTGTCTTCACCCCCAACAGCAGAAGCAGGAAAAAATAAATAAATGAAAAAAAGATACTCAAAAAAAAGATAAAGCGATTCAATCTTCAAACCAGTAAAATACTCCCTTTTAAGAGCAAATTATTCTAAAACATTTATTCCCTGTCCTGGAAGACTTGCAACAGCATACTGTACTATTACACCCAACATTGCTGAAGTCCTAAAATGATATAGGCATTGCTTTCACTGGCAGCTAAGCCAAGAAGCATTATCAAGGAAGACTGGCAGAAACACATTTAAATGCCTAAAAAAAGGAGAGGGCCGGAAACTAAAATTTAAACGCAGTGTTATTGACTCACTGCCCACACAAACAAATATCAGTGCCTACATCCCCTACTATATACAGCTCATGCCTCTGTAGTTAAAGCCACAGTTATGCAAATTTATACAAGTTGTCTTTAGATCTTAGAAGACTTCAGAAACAATCTATTTTTAATGAGCAGTAAAGAAGTTGATAAATTCTGCCTATTTTTACAGTACTCTTTTTAGCATAAGTATACTTATAGTCTACTTGTAGTTACTGACAGTTATTCTTTAGGAGAACACACAGACACAGGCCAGTGTATGGCTGCGGGACCAGAAATGCATGTTCATGGCCAGTGCTGATGCTCTTGAAGATATCACCTCACACAACCATCTTCACATCCATGCAACATTAGGATATCCTGGGGCACAGGAGGGCATAATAGGGAGCCTGTAAAAATGCCAAAAGGCCAACTGGAAAAAGCCTGTAGGTGAAATCCATCTCTCAAGTTGCTAAGTGATGCCATTAATCTAAGATGTCTCAAAATCAAATTACAAATGTTCTAATGTACCTTCCATACTATGTAAGTTTGGCTGTGCAGGCCTCAAAACTCCAACTTGTTAATGCTAAGCAGTGCTTACTCATGCAAGAAGTCCCATTAACTTCAAAGAAGTCAAATTCAACAAATTACGTACTTAATTACCTATTGCGAGCAATTCCAAGAACAGGTCCATATCTCTTAATTTTATTTAACAAAGAAAATTATTTCTTAAATGCAATTCATAGAATTAAACTTCTGCTAAATCATCAAATGAAATTACTAGTAACATAAAGAAATGGCAGGGGAAATACTTCATATTGTTCAGCTAAGGCTATTGTTTAAAAGGAAAGCTGGTATGAAGGCCATTTCAGGGTATCCTGCACATGTTTTAAATTTTAAAAATAAAGGTAAAAGATTCTTCCTATTACTCTTGTGGTTTTGTAATAAACAAATTATCTTTACATGAAAATTTAGATTCTCATCTATAATTCATTTAATTGCAGTGACATAATTATACATAATAGTATAAACATAAATCCCAAGTTACCTTGTATTTATTGCGTGTGCTGGTCATTCTGTTCATCAGAAAACTGAAAGTCCGACTCACTTTACATTTTTCAGACTCATTTTTTGAGGGTACAATATATTTATTCCATTCCTCCTCCTGAATCCTAAAACAGAGACCAGTAAAAAAACTCATTCCAGAGGGAACAGCCCCTTTTTTAACACACAGCAGAATCTCGATGGTGCTTGTGTCACCTAACATTTATAATTACATGTTTTGTTGTGGGTACAGCAGACATTATGAAAAAAATTGCAATCCCTCTATAAAAAGGAGGAACTCTTGCCCATGGAGCACTCTGTTTGTGCAAGGTGTAACAAGCTTGCCTAGATTATAGTTGGTATCAAAAGCTCCGTTGCTTTTACTGCAGTGGTTTGGATGCTCCTACAGTGGACAGGAGCCGCACAGTGGACAGGAGCCCATCCCTACTTAGCACATCCCACAGTGGTGCACAGCAAATCCCTGCTACAGGATGTGTGCAGTGAGAGCCAGGTTGAGCTTGGCACAGGGTTTAGGCACGTGCCCGCAGATGGCCTTGACAGGGAGGGCTCCTTTAAACCACTGCTCACATCTTGGCTAGAAGGGGTGCCAGCGCCTCTTCCCCGCACGGCTCCCTAGATGGCAGTCTTGCGCAGCGCCTTGTTCCCCGCACCTCCACGACACATACCCGTACTTTTTCTCTCGGGACTGCTCGGGCAGACTGTATGCTCGCTCTGTAAGACAAAAACAGCCACCAGGCACTCAGACTGCAAGGTCATCAAGTTTATTTGAAACTCACAACCTCCATCAAGCCATAAGCTCGCCATTAAAGGGTTGCAATGTCATTTGAAAATTAGGAAAGCAAAAACATACACACGTGAGAAACAGCTTTTCCTAGGTTAATACCACAAGCTTTTAGTTGACAGAATCTGCCAGAACTGAGATGGGTATCAGTAAATGCTAGTCTCTGCAAACAGTCTGTTTTTAAGAATAACAAAACACATTTTTTTTTCTAAACAACACAGACTTGAATGATTGATGCTTCATTTTGCTTTTTGTCATAATTTGTTGTAAAATATCTTAATGACATTCTTCTAACATTCGTAATTACCTGTCTTATGCAGCTTCATCTACAGTATTAAAAAAATTTAAATCCCTCTATGCAAAGAGGAATACTACTACCCTATGCACTGCACAGGATGTTTAATGTGTTTGTATCCTCTATGATTCTATGATCCTAGAAACAGAGGACTCAAGGAGATACTTTTCACAAACTCTCTAAAATGCAAAAAAAATAGATAAGATATTCAGTTGAGTTGTTTTGGAAGAAAATAAGCCCAAATCTATAGAGACTGTTTTCAAATTAGAAGCCACTCCATTTTGCAGACAGTTTTAGGAAAGCTATCACAGATATGGTTCAGAAAGATTCCCAAACACTTGCCTAAATCAAAGAATCAGACTATCTTTCTTTAGATACAAACTTAAACACTCTTCACTGAAATCAGCATCTCCTCAGATGGATGTAGACTTCAGGTTAGTAAGAACCAGAATATTTACCAAAGAAGCAGCAAGAATAAAAGGGCATTTCAGTTCATTATCATGCATAACCTGTGCTACAGGATGCTTTCATAAGAAACCAACACCAAGCATCCATGGGACATGAAGACAGTCTTGTGCAAAACAGCACTGGGGCGTTGACACTGATGTACTTACTAGAAGGGTGGAGCTGAGACACTGACTTAGAGAGTGTAAGGGCCTGAAGAAGGGATGGACCACTGTACTTGAGCACACCATCTACAGAGAAGGGACAAATCCTTTACTGTTACAACCTGGTAATACCCTCTCAAAGAAAAGCAGGTAATTGTTTTAAACCTGAGCATACTGGAAAGTTTTCATCAGAAATGGATGGTCCTTTCCCACTTTTTTCTCATACTTCATGTGAAAAACACCGTCCTGTTGCCATCCTGCATCCATCTGCTTTGGCTTATGTTTCATCACAAGGTACAAGGTCAGCAGAGCCTCCCTCCTGCATAGCTAAGCCCTGAGCAAGATGTCAAAAGTGCTGGCAGCTGGCAGAAGGGAAGGGGCAGGTTTTCTGTGTTCAGTCTCTTACACAGACCTAGACACAATCCCACTACAACCCACAGAAATCAGAATGAATTATTTGACCTAGCTTCTTGGACCAAGCTTCTGGGCTAGTCCCGTATGCAGATACAAGTGCTTGAAGTGAATACAGCTATGCCTGCCTCAGACACTGATCATCGCTGCCAGTTGCCAAACACTTTGGTGCTCCCATCCTTGCAAAATGCTGGACAAGGCAGGACGTGCTGGTGGCAGGGAAGTGCCAGCAGGAATCTCAGCAGACCGCCACCTTCCCTCCCAGCATCACACCACATCTGTAGTGCAGGCTGCAGAACAGCCTGGTTCCAAAGTATGGACGAGAAAGTGTTTCCACCTTCTCCACAAGATATGTAAAGGTCCAGCACAGACTGTCCCAGGAGGAAGGGGAGAAAGGATGAAAAGGAAACAGGTCCAAGCACAGATCAGGTCAGGGCAGATAATGGTGTCTGGGTGAAGCTTAACGGGTTGTGACACCTTTAGCTGCGGGATCAAAGGAATTCTGTTTTAAGCACAAGCCACAGGGCTTTGCTGATCTGTCATCTTCTAATTCTGTGACATGCCTCCTATTTTTACTTCTGCTTTGTTTTGGCAGAGACTTCTCCCCTGATCTGCTGAATACAAATGCTTACATACACTTTAGATGACATGGAAAAATACAACACAGCTGCATGCTGAGTACATACCGACATGACATCTTACAGTGAATTTGAGCAACAGCAAAGAAGTTATTTGCTGCACAGCTCAACATGGTTTCTTAAGGAAAAAAGAGGTTTGCGGTTATTGTATGTCTCACCTTGACAACAGCTTTTGAAACTAAATGATTTCAAAGTTAATGATAATATTTCCACAATTTTGCATGTTTTCATGTTCAGTGTCCTAGAATCATAGAATGTTTATGTTTGGTGTCTGAAGGGACCCTAAATATCATTTAGAGTACAGAGAGAGCTGGTAGAATTGCTTGCCAAGTCATCCTCCATCCTTTCATCCTTTACCATCAGTCTTGGTTAACCAGGGAGGTCCCAGATGACTGGAGGTTGGCAAACGCGGTGCTCATGTACAAGAAGAGTCAAGGAGGATCCAGGGAACTACAGGTCTGCCAGCCTGACCTTAGTGCCAGGGAAGGGTATGGAACAGATTATCTTGAATCTGACCACCTGGCATATGCAGGACAACCAAGGCATCATGTCCAGCCAGCATGGGTTTAGGAAAGGCAGGTCCTGTTTGACCAAGCCAATCTCCTTTTATGACCAGGTGATTCACCTAACGGATGAGTGAAAGGCTGTGGATGTTGTCGTTGTCTACCTGGACATACAGTAAAGCCTTTGATACTATCTCCCACAGCATTCTCCTGGAGAAGCTGACATCCCACCGGCTTGGACAGCTGTGCACAGGGTTAAAAACTGGCTGGATGCAGAGAGTGGTGGTGAATGGAGTTACACCCAGCTGGTGTCTTGTTACCAGTGGTGTTCCCCAGGGCTCAGTAGCAGTGCCAATGCTGGTTAATACTTTATGGACAATCTGGATGAGGGAATTGAGTGCACCTTCAGTAAGTTCACAGACAACATCAAGTTGGATGAGAGTGTTGATCTGCTGGAGGGTGGGAAGGCTCTGCAGGGGGATTTGGACAGGCTGAATCGATGGGCCAAGGTCAACAGTATGAGATTCAATAAGACAAAGTTCCGGGTCCTGCACTTGGGTCCCAACAACCCCAGGCAGCACTACAGGCTGGGGAAGGAGTAGCTGAAAGTGTCCCAGCAGAAAAGGACCAGAGGGTGCTGGTAAACAGCAACTGAACATGAGCCAGCAGTGTGCCCAGGTGCCCAAGGTGGCCAGTGACATCCTGCTCTGTATCAGCAACAGTGTGGCCAGCAGGACCAGGGCAGTGACTGTTCCTCTGTACTCGGCACTGGTGAGGCCCTACCTCAAATCTTGTGTTTGGTTTTGGGCCCCTCACTACAAGAAGAACATTGGAGTCGATGAAGAACGTCAAGAGAAGGGCAATGAATCTGGTAAAGGGTCTAGAGAGTAAGTCATATAAGGAGCATCTGATGGAGCTGGGGTTGTTTAATCCGGAGAAAAGGAGGCTCAAAGGAGACCTTATCACTCTCTACAACTACCTGAGTGGCGGCCATAGACAAGTGGGGGTCAGCCTCTTCTCCCAAACAACTGGAGATAAGACAAAATGGCCAAGAGGACAAGATAAAATGGCCTCAAGCTGTGCCACAGAGGTTCAGGTTGGACCTCAGGAAGAATTTCTTCACTGAAAGTGTAGACAAACATTGGAATCGGCTGCCCAGGGAGGTGGTGGAGTCACCATCCCTGGAAGTGCTCAATATACAACTAGATGTGGCACTTCATGTTATGGTTTAGTTGACATGATGGTGTTCAGTGAAAGGTTGGAATCAACAATCTTGAAGGTCTTTTCCAACTTTAATAATTCTACAATTCTATGACCTAGTTCCAAGCCCCCTGCCATAGGCAGGCTTGCCACCTACTAGACCAGGTTGCCCAAAGACCCATTCAATCTGTCTTTGAACACTTCCAGTGATAGGGCATTCACAATCTCTCTGGGTGTCCATCCCATCTGGTTCACTGTAACTCACATGTCCTACCTCTTGCTCTGGACTACTGGACCACTAAAGGTATACTGGAGTGAGAGACAAGCTGGAAGTATAACAACTGACAGGGTTATACAGGACAAGCCTCTTGAAATGCAGGTGATTTTTAACTGATGTGAGTTGTATGAAAAGCACAGTGTATGTATTTCACACTTCACATGGTTTTCAAACATACACTCATTGTAAAAAGTGTGGGTTGTCTTTTAAATATGAAACTGTGTCTAGAAATAATGTATGTCAGAAACAATTTGTGAAAAATTACAAGCTTCTTGCAGAGACGTCTCTGACTCCACTTGATGAAGAGGGTGGATTTTGCTCCCCAGCCTGTAGAGATGACCACCACCCATCTGTGTTTCGGAGATTCCCTAGGGTCTTTGGGAAGCTGGATTCACTTGCCCTCTTTGACATCTCTTCTGTGTCATCCTGAGCTTCCTCCTAGCCTTTGTCAGGTGCTCAGCAGGAGGCTGGGGTGAGAATCTTCCAAAGAGAAGATTACTGCTCTTGCCTGCACTATTCTTTGTGATTATTGCTCTCCCAGTTTGTGTGCCCTCCCAAGGATCAGCAGATGTATCAGAGGAGGGCATGACAGAGCTGTAGACAGGAGAAGAGTGAGGGACAACAGTAGGGCTACCTAAAGGCTACTAGACCCACACAGTGGTGAGCTGGGTACAGGACAGGCCTGTGTAAAGCCATCAGCACTGGGACTGAAGCAGGCAGGTATGGGATGAGGCTGTGCCAGAGACCTGACCTTGATTTGAATCCTGAACTGCAAAGTCCCGAGGAATGCGAGGTCTTCCTACCAAACCTTTGGGTGAGGAGCAGGAATAGGAGCGTGACCGAATCCCAAACACCGTGCATTCCTACAAGAAATTGTAACAAATTAAAACTTTGTCATTTTGAAATGCATCAGCAACAGAAACAAAAAAATCAGCAACAAAATTTCTGAAAGAAAGGCAGCTGATCAGACACATACACTTTTCTGGTTTCATTAAATCTTTGAGTTGAAGTAAAATTTTTGATGACTTCATGTGAATTCTTAGGAAGTCTGTCATATTTCCATCACAATAAATTTTTGTATGTTAGAGGAAATGACTTGTGGGTGCAAGTTAGATTAAGAGGAAGCTTACATTCTTCTCCAGTTTGGTGACAGGCCACATCCAAAGAGTGTTGTTGGCCATTATATCTGATGACGAAACTATCTTCTTTTACCAATGGAGGCATTAATCTTAGTACTTTAATACCTCAAACACATTTCATGGAGACTAAGGCCATGCCTTGATAATTACTAATGTCAGAGCTTCCAAAGAAAGGAGTTGACCTCTTTCCCTTTCCTCTGTGTTGTTTGTTTGGTTTCTTTTATTACTACTGTGTATGAAAACATTTTCCAATCCCCAAATACGTCAACAGTAAGGCTTGAAAGAAAACCCCATAATTTTTGATGTACCATTTACATTTCAACAGAGCCTACTCCTAAAACTCCTGTAAAGTGATCATCTTACTGTTTTTAAAAGTAGCCCTGACTGAATTCAGTGTTTATGCTGAACTCTTTTTCTCCTTCATGTAATCATTTGCTAAAGGTCAGATAAAGTTCTACAGTGGCAACAAGTGTGTCTAAAAAAAACCATAAAGAATCTCTACAAATTAAAAATAACTCTATGTGTCTGAAGATCTCAGAAATGGCACCATGGTCTAACGAAAGGTAACGTAGACAGGATACTTCAGAAAACCGTAACAAAGAGGAGATATTTGCATTGCTCAATGTATAAAACCCAACTGAATTTCCCTGAGTGTAGAAATTGTTTTAAAACAGGCAGCAGGACAGTTCTACACTTTACAAAGCTGTTACTCTTTCACATAACTACAGCTGGTTAAAAATTTCCTCACTAAGTATCTTTGTTAGGAAATGCTGATTCACTGAACCTGAGATATTTCCTTTCAAATACTTCCAATAAATGACTGGGTTTTTTGAGCTCGAAGCAACATCTCATGCACCATTTCCATAGCTGCTGTCCAGCCCAGCCACAATCAGGGAGTTTCAGCTTCACAACCCTGTATGAGTGTTCTCTGGTGACACTAGCAGTGCCAACTGGGAACTCATTTTTCCTCTTCAGATTCAGATATTTCTCACATAGTTTCAGTGATTTACTTAAAAGGAAAACAATTCAAACCAACGTAGTATCAAATACCTTGGGCTGCAGACTGGTAGATAAGTCTAATCCATCTCTGCTAGAAGCCATGGCCTCTGAAGAGCCGAGGGGAGGGTAATAAACATGGGATCTGTCCAAAGCACCTCCACTTCCACCATCTACTTCAAGGTCATCGAGACTTGAACTGAAGCAGACAACAAAGTCTTTAATTTCCCTGAATTTCTCATAAACAATTTATCTCAACCTTAATGTAAAAAGCAAAGATACTGCTGAATGCTCTCATCAATGACAATCCAAATCATCATCATTATGTCAGTTAAGTCGTGCTCTGAGGCCTCTCTCAGGTCTGCAATCACCTGGACGAGGTACTCAGTCACTCTACAGGACTCCTCTGACTCAGCCTTGTAGATCTGCAGTGCAGATGCCAATATCACCGATGATCTTGCAGACTCCCACCACAGCCAGCCATCTCTGAAGGACGACTTTTAGACCCATGTTCAGCATTTCCCTTAAAATATAATGTTTTGTTCCATGCAAGCACCTGCCCCTCTATATAGATGATAATAAGAACTAAGACAACAAGCAGAATTGAGACAACTAGCTCAGATTTCAGTATTAAGATACATGGGTATAGATGGACATTTCGTGCATTTGTATATTTGAACGATATGATGTGGCTGTTCACAGACATATTTTTTTCTACATCTGTGACTTTACAATGGAGGATAAAAGAGAAAAACAACAACAGAGATGAAGCAGGGTCTAAGACAGTTTATAAGGTTCATTTCAAAAGATATAGGACTACAAACAGACTGAAAAATCTCTGGCTAAATCAGTACACCAAACACCTAGAGACCACTTGATTGGCAAGAGTTCCTGAGCAGAAGAGTGTCCTAAGGTTTCTCAGCAGTACCAGGGTTTCCCAGGACGGGTCCTGTTACCTGCAAGACCAAGTTCATGGTCTCTTGATCAGAGTAACTGGAAGGAATGGTTGACTGCTTGCAATAACATTCCAACCTTCAAACATAAAACTTTAAATTATGTGTGGTATTTCTAAATAGCCAGGGTTCCTACCAAGAATAATAGCATAAAAATTCCTTCACACACCACTACTTTGTTGAAGCACAGATCTATCAATACTGTCTGAAACCGCTTCCTTATTACAAATCTAAAGACAGTATTTCACAATGTTGCCTAGTAATAGCCCATGTGATGTCTCAGAAGCAAGTTATTAAAATGCGTTATCAGTTACTGTCACAAGTTAAAATTGAAAAGGCAATACATGCTTACACTAACAGACAAGTATCCATGACTTATTGGAGGTAACTCACTCAGGGAATTTTTCTGACATAAAAAGTTGGTTTAAAAATAGAATTACACACTGGTAGTCTTATTTTATATGTAATATTTGTATCACTCACATGTCATATGACATATTAAGCTCAATTACATGTGTCTGGAAATTCATATACACTCTTAAAGTTCTGATACAGGTACCTGATCTAGGTCTTTAAAATAGTGGGAGTACCTAAAAATGTATAGGATAAAAACACTTCTGACTAGAGGCAGAAGCTTAGATCATGTAGATTACTAGAGGAAGAGTAATCTGCATGATATCCCTATAGTTAGCAAAAAAAAAAAGAAAAGAAAAAGAAGACTGGGAAAGAAAAAATCTTTGTCTGACACTTACTGTGTTATCTACGTTGAAGACTCCTCCTAGTGGGACCTTATAGTAGCATAAGAAACTCAAAATGAAGGTAGAGAAAATTTTATTGCCCATTTTAATTACCAATTGGCTGACACTACTGCTTCCCTATTGTTTTTACACAGATCTGATATGTTTTTACATAGACTATCTCCAACGAGTCCTAACACTCTTGAAAGCTGGGAACAAGACTCAAATTTCCTCCTGTACAAGAAGGAACTGATTTCGTGTCTTATCTATCCAGAGAAGTAATAAAGCCTTTTCATCAAGAAAAATTATTTTTAAATTGTTTAAATTTTAAATTAATTGTTAAAACCCAATTGTTAAAACCAAAATTATAGTTTCATCTTCAAAATTCCCTGAATTTTGGAAGCCAAGTTCTCACCATAAGCTAAAGCCATTTGGAAGAGGCTCCTTAGACAAACGGTTCCGTTGCCAGTAATCCTTGTGTACCAGCAATGGAGCAGAAAACAATCTGAACCTATCAGAAACAGCTGTACTCTGCACTTTGTCTTTTGAGATAAAAAATATATATGCAATCAGAAATAACTTGGTCCTCCCACAGGCCAAGGCAAAGAATAGAAAGATTCTCAGAGAATTCCACAAATTTGGGACTATTTTCTTAATGGAAAATATTACTATGGAAAACCATAGTGAAATTCTGGTTTCTGACAAAAATGACACAATGGCAGTGACAGGGCTGATTGTTTTTTTGTAAAGAGTACGTGCATACAAGGAAAAAAGGTATAAAAGTATCCATTTGCATGGACAGTTTTATTTGTTAAGAATGTCTTCATAGCTATTTTATGAAACAGATCATTAGGACAATAAATATCAGTGATACAAAACAGTGATTTCACCTCAGTAAAAATATTTATTACTCCAGATTCTGCTTCATCTTTTGAAATAAAAGGTGTTATAAATATTCCTTATTCTGGCCATATTATCAAGTCAATTCCATACCTTCTTTTCATGTCAGCATAAAGTTGGCCCCGATCCTTAATAAATCCATGGGTCTTGAATGGAAGATACAAATCTGCTACATGTAGATGAGAAGGTGAAATGGTATGTCTTAATCCTGGTCTTTGACTTCCTTCATTTGGAACATATATATATTGATCATTCTCTTCAAGGGAGGGAGATGAAGAGCTCTTAGCCATTGGGACTGAGCTGGTTGGATTCAGACACATTTCACTGCTGACACCATCTCCACGAACGTAGTTAGTCTTTAAATTTCCAGTCTGTAGGTAAAAATGAATGCTGGTAAGAGGCAATAACAAGATGTACTGTCAGGAAACAAGAACCAGAGTAGTCTGCCATTTTATGTATGGGTATATGTTTTGTGGGGTTTTTCCCCTATTACTTTTTATACAACATGAATTGAAGGAAAGTTACATGGCTAAGAGATTCTAGACCTTTCATTACTTTTTTCCCTAATTGGAATAGCAAGGCATTACTATTTGCTATTACTATGCTATTACTATGAATTACTATTACTGAATTTCTCCCTCATATCTACACCTTTTACTAAATGTACTGATGCACATACTTACAGATTTTATTAAAAGTAAGCTTGAGTCAAGCAAAAAATATGCATAACACATTAGTGTGGGAGACAGATGGACAAAAATTCAAACACTGTGCAATTTAATTTGGAAAAATCAGCCTACAAATCGAGCACTTTTAAATTTTTATCACCAGTTTCCTAAGCTTTGAGATAAACAAAAATGACCTGGAACAGAGTTTCTCCAGGGCAGGAAGGGAAAAGACTCTTATGTATTGCCATTAAGTAATTATGGGCATGAAGCACCCCTCCTGTTGCACGAAGACAAAAATGGAGTCGGGAATTCTATTTTCTCAGGTACAGGGATTAGAATTTAGACTCCGGTAACAATTCTTTGAGTTCTCCTGTTGACTCTGTAGAAGATACTAAAACACAGTTCACTGTTAGTCTTTTAGGTAGAGGCTACTGTCATCTAAACCCATACTGAATAATACTGAAAAGTCACACTGCCAGTGAAAACATTCAATCTCTGAAAAGCACCTGTATAAAAGTAAGAATAAAGGAAGGATTGCAAGCATTTGCAAAGCCCTGGTCTTTCAGATTGCTGACTTCATCCTCTCCCATCTCTCTTGAGATGTGCTTTCATCTCCATCTTAATTATGTTTCTCTTAGTAAAAGACAGAAAGACCTGCTGGCATTTTTACAGCAGCCCACATTTTCATCAAAGATATGGCACATGCAGATCTGGAAATAATCCTGTTGCGCTGTGCAGATGAGATGCACAATGGTAAAATGCTTTTCCCAGGTCTTACGCAGCTGTTCCTTCCTGCAAAGTTATTCCTGCCTGGGCAGTGCTCCCCTTCAGCACCAGAGGGACCTTCTCCAGCAGCCACTCTGGCTCCTACTGAGTAGTGCTTAAGGGAGAACTTGGCCCAAATCAGCAATCTAACAAAGTTTAATGTGGCCACATATTAAGCAAAGGTTAGCAATCCAAGCTGAAGGACCCCTGAGCAATACACCTGGGTAACATATGCATCTGTAATGGAGATGCAGTCCTGTAGCTCTATCTTTCCAACCTCCTTATTCAAAATCAAATGTACATTATAGTCCCCCTGACAGCTGCTCACTCCTCGGTCATTATTACATGCATTTCTCTATAACTTTCAGTGCATTTTGAACACACTTGGCCTCTGACTTAAACTTCCATCTCAGCTGTCACAATGAACTGGATCTACAGTGAACGCAGTGGGTGAAGTGTTTGAGGGAATGGGAGTGGGAGGGGAGACAATAAAAAGAAAGAAAAAAATCACACTTGCAAAATCTCAGACTTCTAACATTATGATCTGGTAATTTCTTACTCTTATATTCCATCTTTCAGCCCAGGGAGAGCCCACAGCAAGCTACAAATAAATAAATCACTTAAACCATCACTGAAAAATAGCTATGTGCCACCAGAATCTTGCATCCGTTTAGCTAGACACAACCAGGAGTTAGACTAGTTTTCCCTGCCCAAATTATGATATCTGAGTGTGACCATGGAGGATGATTTCAGATGCAGCACAGTGATGTCAAATACAATTTGCTCTGGACACTTTGGGTCATCTCCAGTGTTGGTGACAAATCAGAAACACGAATACTAAATCAGAATCTCCTGACTTTTCCATGAGAGTTGCAGGACATCAACTTCATCTCTTCAGCAATATCTTATTTTTACTGAGCATATAAGGTTTGCTCTGAGCTTATAATTAACTTCTGAAATTATCCAGCAACATCAAATTCATCTCTACTATGAATGTACACAGAATTCAGAAATCAAAGTGCACACGAGTAAGTAATATGGTTGATGTTTCTTAGAAAGAAGCACATGCTGTTTAGCTCACCAACACACAGAAGAGATAGGAAGAGCTGCCTTAGGGTTCTCCCTATAGGCTATGAAGAATAATTCCTGTCTTCAACTGAAATTGTTAAAAAGGATCTTATAAATAGGTTACAAAATACAGCTGAGAAGGGTAAGGTATTACTGGTTTTATTTTAGAACTTCACTAACTGACAACACACCACTGTTGGCACATCCAGAATATCCTACTATTATGCAAATAAACAGAAGATGAAGAAAAATTTGCCAAAAGTTCAAATATAAGCTTACTCGGTCTACTACCATGCAGTTTGCATATACTTCATCACTTCCACTCAGCATGGCAGAAAGTCTGGTTGCAGAAAAGAAAGTAGGGGGATACTTCAATTTCCTAAGAAGATCAAGGGTAGAGTGTCTGTGCTCTGGAAAAAAAAATGTGAAAAATATGGTATTACATCTCAAACCATTTCCTTCTCATGTATATATACTGTCATAAAAATGGCAAAGTCAAACATTAAGCACCAAATCTTAGCATTACAATTTGAGTAATATTGGCAGGACCGCTCGAAAACCTGCTCATTTCATAAATGCCTAACAGTTGCTACATGTTCCAAGAAGCCTATAGCTGACAAGACTCTAAAAGTTACCACAGAATCATTCATATAACATAAAACCAAGTGTTCTTGTACCTTGGTTAGCAAAAGCTTCTATTTTCCACCTAACCTAGAACTTTGCAGAGATTTGTGATTGCAGAAGAAGACAGGGCAAGATTTATGGGCTGGGATGAACTATGCATAATTATTATACATTAAATATCTAACATCTGATACATTATATGACTGAAATACTGTTCAATTTCAGTCAAATAATGATTCCCCTAAAGCATTCTACCTATTAGCAGCCACATAAATACTAATCTTAAACCAGTAAATCAGATTACTGTTGTTAAAACAAAAACCACCAATAAAATTGCAAAAGGGATATAAATAAAATACTACTGATATTGCCTCCCCAGAATAACTGCTATCAATCAAGACTTGAACCATGAACAGGATGCTTGGGATGGATGCTGCATCTGCTCTGCTTTTGCTACTGATCAGTTTCACCAGAATCATTAACAGAAATCCAGAGTTTAGTTTTCAATAGTGTGCTCATGAATACAAATATTATAAAAAGCTGCATGGGCTGAATATTTAATGCCTTTGAGCAGCAGAAATCCTCTGCTCTGCAGGCCCACTTCTCTTAAAGCTGTTTGTAAGTATGAAGAGGATGCACCAATTCAGCATTTGAGCTGGATTATCTTCTGATTGCAAAAAGAGCAAAATTTTACAAAGTCAAAACCAGTCTTATTCTAGACTGTGTGAAAACAGGTTAAAAAAAATTCACAACTGTAATCTAATTTTTGCCTATTTTAAGATGCTGTAAGTCAAGCATAGCAATTGGAAGTGAACTGAGACAAGCTAGCATAAGAATGATGTGACAGAGAAAAGTCTCATACCCAGCAAAATATCTAAAATCAAAACTCTCAATAAGCCTAATTCAAGTTTATCTGTTATTGAATATTATTTAACAAATGCTTCTTAGTCTGTATCAGAAATTTATTTTCTGCAAAGGTGTAAAGGAAAAGATACCTCCAAAGACTTTCCCCACACCATATTCCTAAAGCAACATAACTGATCACAGGGCCATATAGCACGGTTTAGGTTGAAAGAGAACTTAAAGATCATCTAGTCCAATCCCCCTGCCATTTACTAGATCAAGTTGCTCAAAGGTTATCCAAGATGCTTATAGCCACAATACTGCAAGAAAATTCATAATGAAGAAACAGAATTGGATTAGAAACTACACTTATTATGGTCTGGGGCATTTGTTGCTTTGAAAAAAAAAAAGTCCCAGACTATGGCCAAATCTACAGTGCTACACATCGCAGCTTTTATTTAATTTTAAGATGCTATCACATAAAGCCCAAGAACAGTAAGTTGTAAAGCTTTCCAAGGGTTGGTCTTAAACCAAAAACCACCCAGAAAAAAATGTGAGGCTCTCCATTTCTTCTTCCATGCTTACTACCTACTCTAGCCTGTGTTTCCACTTGTGTATAAACCCACTGGGTACAGCTGGCAATGGTGGTGTACAGCTCCAGTGCTAGGTTGCAAACTTTCAATGCACACCCCTGAAAAACAGCCGAAACATCAGGGATTCCCTCATCATGGTGTAAATCTGAGTCTAAGGAGGTAGTTTCTTGACTTCAACAAGAGTCGCCACTGCTGGGATGTAGAAGCCTAGAAGATAAAGGGGCTGATGTGTGTGTCTCAAACACTGGTAGCTGGACGGTTGTGGAGACAACCAAGGATTGTTGGTAATAAACACTGTGAGACAGAACAGGATGTGGCTGGAGAGGGGGGCCATAGGAAGTAGGGCAGCACTTTTCTGGAACAAATATTCTGGATCCTGGAGTCAAACACAATACAGTGCAGAGCAGATGCAGAAATGAGGTTAAGAAACAGATATGGACCATAGGGGAGGATCAAGACCACCCAAGAACCCCAAAGCCCTCCCATCCATTTCCAGAAAGGTCTAGAAGAATGGACTGTGCATGATAACTAATTTGTATAGAAAGTAAGAAACTTAGCTCCAGGGTAGGGAAAAACCTATCTATAAAAAAGAACCCCCACAACCTGGACATCCCATCAGTTGGATCCATTCTGAAGTCAGGACTGTTGATTTCTCTTTCTGCCTTCCTTTCTTTCTCTCTCCCCCTCTTTCATTCATCTCCCTCTCTCTCTTCCCCTACACTCTAATCCTTTACCCAAAACTCACTGCTATGCACTTATAGGAGGAGATCAGGAATGAGCTTACAACAATTTCATGACAAGATTGTAATTTACTAATAAAACTTGGTAAGCTTTTTTGGAGTCTCTGAGGTTTTCCATTCATTTTGACCATGAGCATCTATGAGCATCTTGGATGCTCACTTCCCCTTGAGGGTGGGATGCCACGTTGGGTCTCCACAGTCACTTAGTTAACTGCTCAATTAATTACACACACCAAACCAGAAACAACACAAATTCCCCTATTACTTCAGATTTTGATTTATATATATATAGCAACTTCTAATAATGTATTTTATATTATTTTAAAATTCTGTACGAGAGTAACGGCCTAAGTAACAAATTCTGGAGAAAGCTACTACAAATACAACAAACTATATCAGAATATGTTATCTGCAGTATTTTCGGTCTGTAGATCTTTACAGCTTATCACTGTTAAATGCCATATGTTTTCCTGGCAATATTCCAGTTAGTCTATCGTTAAAAGTGAGATGTCTAAATGGGGTTTATTCATTGGGGTTTAAAATTAACAGATAAAAGCTAACAAGTTATCTGGGGCTTCACAGAGTCATAGAATAGTATAGGTTGGAAAAGACGTTCAAGATCATTGAATCCAATGGCAATATCACCCCGCTGTACCTCCTTACTCCCACTCTCCTCCCTCCATTTCAAACATGTGTGAAGGGACGACTACATCAAACTAACTCTGAAGCATAAGAAGTATTTAAAGACTTTGCTGAATGCAGAGGAGAGCAATATTAATTGCACATTGACTGTGCTAGTAACTTATTTTCACCAGACAGGCCCACATAGGTTAAAAAGTGACAAAACTCTCACAAATGTCTGTATCACATACTGCATTCCTACAGCCTCACTAACTTTCTTCAGCTCACCCTGCTGACTACACGTTCTCTTGATCTTACAGCGACCATCAGCAGACCTTCCCCACCAGGTTAACGTTGGCAGAATTATAGCTTGCAGTGCTGGATATCAGTAATAATATACAGCAAGACTGTCCTTGTCTGAAAGATGAGGAATATTAACAAAATGCATCTTCCAACAAAATGTCTCAAAAATATCCCCTAGGCATTCAAACTGCTTATTCTCATTGCAGATGCAAAAATTCAACATAGCTTGTGAAAAGACAGACAAGATTGCTAGAGCAAACTGGCGATGGTGTTCCATAAGATTTTTGGCTCTGTAAGGTATTGGAAATGCACTTCAAGATGCTTACCAAGGTAAAAGTTACCTGAACACAACACAGCAGAAATGGTTTTGCTACTGAAACAACCTAGCAAGCACAGTTCAACAAGCTGATCCTCCCGCCAGAGCTGAAGGCTTTCTAGTTCTATACTGTGATCACAGAAAAAGAATAAAACAAAGACATGCCTCCTTTAGCAGAGCTTGTGGCTTTCTGCCATCTGCCTGATAAACAGTCAAGAAAGTTGTATTGGGAAGAATAATCTCCAAACTTGGATAAAATAAAATACTTGACCAACAAATAACTAGGCACAAGTTCTCTAAATCTTTTGTAATGTTGTGGAGTTATACAGCAAATGCTGCACATTTTACCAGGCACAAAAGCTTATACTTTAAATTTTTATACTTTATAGTTTAACTTTAAAAAACACATGCTCATCATAGCAATAATTTAAAGCATGCTTTATGTTGGCATAAGAAAATGTATAGCCTTGAATGACCTGTGTCGGAAAATGGCAAGAACATAACACTCACTGTTTTCTCACAAAAATCAAAACTTAAATCTTTCTATGGGAGAAAACAACAAAACAGCAGTGAAATTCATCAACATGACCAAGCCAAGAGCCTTGAAAGAGATTACAAATTACCTTCTCTAGATACAATGAATAGTTTTCAGACAGCTCATCATATTTACCCCCAGCAATCTGAGCAGAGGTTAATATATAACTGGAAGTCGATGAAAAACACAGTTAAGCACATGGATCATGTGGGACTGCAGAAATACTGCTCTAAATCCAGATGTTACCTGAATTTGACGAAAGAAGTCCACATGTTCCTAGCAAGGGGACAACTGAAGTGACACGCATATCTGTAGATATGGATCATACAATCAGTTTCAATGGGGGATCTGCACCCCTAATTCAGGTGTTTTAGGTCTTCATTCAGACAGTGCAACTACCCATGACAACAAAATTAAGCAAGTACATAAGAATAACACCACATGGAAGGTAAAGCAAGGTGGACATTAAAGTGCTATTGTCATAAAAATGAAATTTAATTTAATTGTCTTAAATCTATAAAGCAGAAACCAAAGCACTGTGTTTCCTTTATACGGCATGAGGAGGATGAGGCATACAGATGATAGAAAATTATGCCATCATGTTCAAGATGTGGTCCAAAAGTTTCCACTAAGAATAATGGCACTTGTCAATCATTGACATTGATCTTGGTCACCTAAATGCGGGCTGTAAGAAAGCATCCATTTCCAACATGGGATTCACAGTCCTGACTCCCTCCCTGAAGAAGGCACCTGACCTACTATACAAATGAGTATAGAAACAGAAATAAGTTGGTGTCTCATTTTATGCAACAGCACAACAAATAAAGTTGTGGATATGAGACTCTTGGTTTCACTTCCCAACTGTGCATGAGTGGATTTGGTGTATAGCTCTCAACTCCCCATGCAGTGGGACAGACTTGTCAGAGACAGATATTCTCAGCACTCCTAAAGGTTTTTAAAATCCCAAAAAAGGCTCCGAGAGTCACTGCCTCTGAATAGGTAGAACTATGCAGAGCAAAGGCAGGGGAGAAGAAAGGTGCCTTGTGGCAATTTCACATAAAATAACAAAATAAATGCATTTAGGGTCTTGCAGCAAGGAAAAAAACTAGGTCCTCTCCCCAGCCTAATCACTAAGACAGAGTCATGGCCACATTCTCTGCTGAGCCCAATTACTCTTTAAATATGTCATGCACAGCAGCTTCAGCAGGAAGTGGGTAATCTGCAGTGTGTGTCCCAAAGGTGTGAACCTGCATTTGGCTCCTGACAGCCTCCAGGAGTTCAGGGGAAGGGCAGGGGATTCGTCAACCAGTCCGGAAGGTGCCTGAGCAGGGATGAAAGCTGACCACACAAGGAAGTTAAAATCTGAAAACACTGATACATATGGTGCAAAATGGAGTGTGATACTTTACATTTTTGACTCTCCATTCCAGAGAGTGGGACAGTCTGCACAGCTCCCCTGCCTCCCATGAGGAGCAACCATGGGCCAGGAAACCAACAGCCTGATGCTTCAGCGGGGAAGGGAGGCAATTGAAATTTCATTGTCCAGATTAGCTGGAGCACCCAGCACAGGTGCTCGACTTCATGGCTTTTGGAGTGGGCTGGAAGAACCCTGCACCATTTCCAGCGGTGCAGAAAAGTCTCTTGTTCACTGAGACCTGAGCCGCTACATGACAGAAATGTAACCATGAGCTATGCGCTCCACACCTGCATGCCATGATCAACTGGGCATGTTCTGATCCTACCAGAAAAAAACATAGCTCATGAGCTTAGATCATGAGCCTGCTGTCTTCTTGAAGAGGCACTTCTCCCACACCACGGGCAGCCAGAATTTCAATCCTTCAAGGTTCAAGTGAACCCTTGAACTTTACCACTAAAACAAGCACCTTCTTTCTTCAGCAACTCCACAGATATGCTCAGTTGTACATACAAGCCACATATATTTGTATGCAATTAACAGGGATGGAAAACAAGGTGCAATGCTGTAATATGCAAACACCACATCTGTATCTAGTTCTTTACAACAGGTTAAGTATTAAAAAAAAAAAAGCTGTCTAAACAAAACTGAATGAAGAATGGGTGCACAGCTACAGCATTTACAGAAAAAATGAGTCCTTGTTAGAAATGGAAAGAACACACACTGTGCAACTTGCAACTCATTTCATCTTCTTTGCAAATTGTATGTGCATCCACACATAATGCAGAAACTCCTGTGCACTGAGAAAATATTGGATTTCCCCATGAATAAACGTAAAAAGTTGAGGAAATCTCTTGCACATTAAAACCTGCATCCTGTACACATATTTCACTCTAAAAAGTAGGTCAAAGTCTCAAGTCTGTGTAAACATGATTCTCTTGGCTTACTAAGTTTAATGACAGTGATGCATCTTACTTCTCCAACTTGTTTTTTTTCCCTTTCTGAAATACAAAAAACACCAGTTCTATGAAGAGAAGTACAAATTATATTTTTTTCAATTCTTTCTCTTCATTTTTCTTCTTTTAAATGTAGTAAAAATTTGTCTTTCCCCATTAAAGCTTCCAGTCATAATTCTTCCTAACAATAACTTGCTGGTCAGTGCCTTTCAGCCTCCTTAAAACCCCCTTTAGCATACTAACAACATTTATAATGCTAACCTCCAAAGACTTCTGCATAAAGAAAGGTAATATCTAACCAAGGCAGTAACTGACCCTGCCAAAACTAGTAACTGACCCTTTTCCTTTTCTTTTGCAGATAGCAAAAATTTTTTCTCTTCATTCTGGTGAGATTTTTGTACATAATAAAAAAAAAAAATCCTGTTAGCTGTTGAGGACAGTTGAGTCACCAAATTCTCCCTAAATGAAAATAACTGCAACCAGCAGAGCTTTTTGCAGCCGCTGCCATGCCATACAGCTTCAGGGTGTCAGAATTGTTCAGTGAGAGCTACACATACAACAAAAAGGGGGAAAAAAGCCCTAAGAGAGTAAAGAAATACAAACTGTTATAAAGAACAATACATAATCTGTAGAAAATACTTCCTTTTTACTTACAAACATTCCAACTCCATTATCTAAAAGAGCATAAGAAACAGTGAGGTGGACTTTTGATAGGAAGAAAATCTACCTCACACAAGCTGTTTACAGCCACCTGCACAGAATCAGACAATGAAAAGGATGTAGAGCTATAAAACAAGAGTCATTTAAAAGAAGATAACTTTTTCTACCTGGTTTGGATGCCCTTCTTCGAATCCTCATTTTAGGTAAGGAAGGCCAAGAGTAATTAAAAGGTGAATCAGAGTCTGAGTCCATTTTTGTGCTAAATAAACAGAGAGCAGATTCCCAAAGTTGCACTTTGTTGTTCTCAATAGCAAGTCAAGCCTAAGAGTGATGTGAAATAAAGGAATGGACAAAGAAGGATCAAATTGCCCACTAAACACAGGGGAGGGAGAAGCTGTAAATGTTTGCTCTCTTCAGGCGTCCAGGCATGTAGACAGATCAGGCTGCAAATATCAAGGCAGAAGCAAGGAGGTTAAAGTATGAGCTGAGCTGTTGAATTGTGGTCCAGAGTTATTTGAAAGGTCACTGCGTGCCAATGAATCATTAACTCACCTTTCCATTTTGATGTAAATGAAAACAATAGAAGCAGAGTAAGGAATGAGAAAATACTTCTCAAAAGCAAACAAACTATTGCAAAGCTTTGTTTCCACGTTAAAAGTGGGGTTTAGAAGATCTCAAATTAAGGACAGGCAAAATGCTGGAATTAAAGAAGCCAAAGATTAACACCAAGCTAAGAGGACTAATCAATCTGCTGACTCTATATAAGTGCAGAGCAATACCCCTCCTCTCAGTGTTTATAACGCTGGCTGACTTTGGGATGTTGCAGCTGGAAAAGAAGAGATAACCCACTCAAAATCTGTTGCTCCCATCTTTTAAGCTCAAATGAGCTTAAAGCTTAAGTGTCATGAAGAAAGATTACACTTTCATTAGAGGAGCATTTTTTCCAATAATATTTAGTCTGCACAGTATATTTTCCTTCACACAGTCACCAAGTTAGACAGTGAATCATAAGGATTTTGTAGAGCTGGCACCTTTACAGCGCTGCTCTAACCTCACTGCAATGCACAATACAGCCAGTGACTAATTTACAACAAATCTTCCATTCAGTTCAGTCTCCCCGAACAACTTGTAGGCAATTAGTATTCAGTAGGAACTCATTATCCCTTCCCCCAACATCTTTACTCTACACAAATTACATGTTTTTTTAAACAGGCTCATATGTGGCTATACAAGAGCTAATACAAAAATAACATGTCCACTGTTTCTTAACCAACTCCAGCAAACATTTCTTTTAGCTACCCCACAATGTATGCAGTTTTGTATTCCACATAAAGGAGGAGAGGGAATGTGGATCAGCTTAAATGTCAGTTTTTGGAAGATGATGACATTTGAGCTTGTTAACATTCCTTACTTCAATTATTTTTCAGGCTGTTAAGGTCTGCAGCACTACTTCTGCATTATGTTTCAAGTGATTCCTTGATCCATATTTCAGTCAGAGATAACAGCGTATTTGTTGAAAGAAAATAATGCAATTCAAATGCAAATTTAATTCAAAACCCATTAGAAAAATATCTATCATATTTTCAGGGATAAAATAATTATATAAGCCCTTCATAAAGTGCACAAATTACATAAAACACAGTGGAAACACATCATTGTTCTACCCTTCCCTTTACTGAGGTTCTGCCAGCTTTGTTAGGCCTGAAAAGAATAATTCCCCCCAGACGCTGGAAGCCTTAGACTTTCACTTTAAATATTAGACACTTACATAGACTTTGTTTGATTGATATATATATATAATTAACAGCCCCAGGACTTACAGCAGACAATGGAAAATACAGGGAGGATATAAATCCTTGCTTTAATCATCCACTTCAAAATATCTCTACTCCCTGGAACGTCAGGTTAAATTGTACTGATAAGTCTCCTGGGCATACAGGAACGCAGGCACTGACGTACACCTTCCCATCTGCACACCACCCAGGGCACTTGCCTGCCTCCCATCATGGTCACAGTTTGAGAAAAGGAAAGGACAGCATATTTGTTGGATAACTTGTTCGCTTAAGGAATGTCTTCCCAACTGCCCCAACACAATAGACTTCCCCTCTACACAGCAATTCTCTTTACACAAGTGTACTCTCTTGCTCACTTGGTATATTTAATGCCAACCAGAATAAAAGTCTTCCTTTCAGACATGCACAAATGGCAGTGCTCCATGGACAAATAGTGGTTTAAGAGAGCGACGTTTTTTTTTTAAACGAGCTTTAAAATTTCTCACTTTTCAATTTTATCAACTATTCTTTTATTCTACTTTTTGAGAAGTGGTAAATTTTGCTTACTTCTGTAGTATCTCCATTTGTACATCTTTTCTGTAAATTAACCAATTCTGGCTTTTTTCACTTATACATTCAAGTAAACTTCCATTGGTCTTCCTGGACTTCTGTTTAGTCCAGGGAGGGATAACTAGAGCTGAACAAAACACCCACCATGCAGAAATGCACCCAGTGTATTTAATGGCATTAAAATATTTTACATGCCGAGACATTTACTTTGCTGAATGACCTCTGTACACTGCATAGATGTTTTCACTGACTGCTCAGTTGTTGTCTGCTCCCTCCCTTAAACCAGTTGCATTCATTTACAACATTCTAACACAAATGAGTAATTAAGGATTGTTAAACTATTTTTCAACAGCAGCCCTATTACACAATATTTGGAGAATCCATATACTAAATTTCCACAGTGATAAAAGCCTAATCATTTACTCCTGCCGTTTATCATCTATTTCTTGTCTAAGTTCTTAGGCTTTTCACCTGCTTACTGCAATCTTTCCTGAGCAGGATCTTGCATGGGAATTTGTCAATGGCAGTCTGAAAGTACAGATAAATTATCAACTTTAACCCCTGTTTCTGAGGGGTTAATTGAATATCACTCACATTACTTGCTCTGTTTGGGCCTTGCGAAAAATTTTTTTTTCCTTGTCTGTAAAACTCCTTTATACATCTGTGAAAGACATCATGCTGTTCTTTGCCACAAAAAAGGGCTTTGCCTTACAGTCTTTCACTAAAAATATTGTGCTTCCCCATTCTTGCACTTCGTAGGATCATCCAAACTCACTTTTCACCTTCCACTCTTCCTTTCCAAAGTTGGGGCATTTGCAAGCAGCTGCCACAGAGATCTGTCTGCTTACGAGATAAAAGGTGCTTTCTAGCTGAAAATTATTAACCTCACTTGCCACTGAAAAAATGTTTTCAATTATATATACCAAGGTATAGATGTGAAGATAATGACTAAATGGGGGGTTTGTGTGTACTAAGGCTAATGCTTTTGATAAATAATGTAATGCCTTAAATTCTTTCACCCAATGCTTGCCAAAACACATCCATAAAATCTAAATGTTTTTCAGAGATAGCACAGTCTATTGTTTATTGTCTGACCATTCCTGTGGCTTGTGGCAAGACGGAAGGAAGCAGAGCTATGTCACCAGCATCTGCAGTCTCTATGGAAAAGCACTGTTGCCTCCCCAGCACGCTCAGCAGACAGCACCATGCTACCAAGCAAGTGAGCTCCTCCTCCCCACACTGTTAAATCATGGGCTAGCAGCTCTATCTCTCAGGTAGATCAGAAGGAGACAACCCTGCTGGGCCTAGTGCACCTCCCCAGATTGAGAAGGGACAGAAAAGGGGGTTACCAACCCCAGAAATGGGGCTGGGGAAGGTCATTGTTGGTCACAGGTAGGATGAGAACTGCCTGAGCAACAGCCCTGCCAAAAACACCCTGCTCAGTTTGCTCTAGGTAGGGTCTCCCCTGCTATTAGAGATGAAATTGATTTGCCCCAGTTTGATTCTGCCCCACTCCCAGCAGGGCCTGCAATCTTTTTCCAAGGCACTGAGAAGGCTCTGACGAGGTAAGATGGCGTAGAAAGGGTTAGGTGACCTTCACCATCAGCCTCTGTGGTCCACAGGCATATGTGGCTTTCCTACCTTCTTCACTCCACTGTTCTTACTAATTAGAGCATTTCTTCCCACAGAGAGGATCAGTCAATGTACCTGGACAAACTATCTGCATTACCCCACATTAGAGTTAACAATCATGTTGAAATCTCAGCAAATGTGAACTAAAGGCAATTAAAAGCAAAACACTGCCAACCAGATCCTACACACCAAGCACCCTCCAGCTCTAATACTCTTTCCATCTGCCCCCAAAAATGATGAGATGGTTGTGCAGACAAGAGCTGGCAACAGCCTCATAGGTCCTGTAGGATGGTTTGTCACATACAGCTTTTACCACCTTGCTTTTTTACTGCTTTTACCACCTCGCTTCTCTGCCAAAGACCTAGGTATTTCTTACGAAAATTTTATACAGGAATAGTCAGAAAAACTTTGCCACATCGCTATTCTCTCCCCCTTCCTTTCCCAAATCATTGACAAAGTGATCACTGAAAAACACAGAACCAAGCCCAGATCCTTAAGATCTTAGTAGATGACGTCCTCCACTTGTTTTTACCATGTTCCTTATTGCTAAATTTCTTACGAGTGATTCATATATTTAGTTTGAGGAAGTGGTCCATTATTTTCCTGTTTTGTGAACAGAAGCCTCCCACGAGTAACATGACAGTTTGGGATTTAAACTGTTCAGCAGCAGATCCCAAAAGATCCAGGCAAGCAGTCACTTGCCCATCATCACTGCCCGACATTATGGTAGTATTTGGTGGATCCCATCTCCCTCAGTAACAACCTGTGGCAGGCTACCCATCCTGCATCGCCTGGAGGGTAATAGCTCTGGGAATGGCATGGAGCAGGGCAGGTGAAGGAGGAACGGGGTTTCTTGTACTGCCTGCAAAGAGACTCACTGAATGGGTCAGGTTGGATAGGACCACAGTGGGTCATCTGGTCCAATTTCCCTGCTCAAGTAGGGTCACCCTAGAGAACATGGCACAGGATTGCATCCAGATGGTTCCTGGATATCTCTAGTGAGGAAGACTCCACAGCCTCTCTGGGCAATCTGTTCAGTGCTCAGTCACCTGCACAGTAAATAAGTTCTTCAGAAGGCAGAACTTCTTATGCATCAGTTTCTGCCCATTGCCTCTTGTCCTATTGCTGGGCACCACTGAGAAGAGCCTCACTCCATCCTCTTGACGCCCACCCTTCAGGTATTTATACACATTAATGAAGTACACACCTGCTTTCTACTATTTCAACCCTGATGAAGCCACAGGTTTGAACAGGGTGAAGGATCATTTGCATTCAGCATTGCATGATGTCTTCCTCTAACTGCAACTTTAAAGCAGCAAATTTTGCACACCCAGAAAAGCACACTCCTGGGTGAATTAGGTATCACACCTAGCCACATTCTGACATGAGATTAAATGGCCCTGACCCCCAGCCCACAAACCTCCCATTCACACATCCGCTCACACTCCATTCTTCACTCTTCCATTCAAATAGCTGATGACAAAACTCACCCACATTAGTGACACCTTTTTCCTTAACAAGTGTCTTCTATAGGTGTTGCATAGACAGATAACAGAAATATTAATGAAAAATACAATGTAACAAACAGTACTATAAATTTGGGTCAATTTTTCATTGACTTATTTGTGGAATTTCTTGGGACACTAACCTGGAAAGGAACACAGAACAGCTGCTGCCTTCACAGACACTCTGCTGGGAGCAGCAGATCACCCTACAGTCTCTGAAAATGCTGTTCTACAGAGAACAAGTTTACTGAAACACTCTACAGTCATGGCAGGCTGCAGGAAAAGTGGAGACAGTTTGTATGCACTACTTTCTGGAATGCTTTAAGCTAGACTGCCAGTTCAAGAGTTTTTCTGCTTCACTGTACTTACTTCCACATGGATATACGCTTTTATCAACCCCAGACAAGGCACATAGGATCACAGTATTACAGCATACCATTCAGACTGAGAGAAGACCATGCTATCTAAACTTGTAATTACCTCCTTACTATTCCCCAGCAGGTATATTTCTAATTGTAATGTGAATTATTAAATGAATTGTTAAGACCGTTCCCTTAATGCTTTCTTCAAAATCAGGGTGACAACTACAGTTAGAACAGCTATAATGAGAATAATGCTTTCATGCTAAAAAGATCTTTGCGATATTCAGTGAATTATGCATTATCCAACTAAGAGCTAGCAGTTATAGGTATCTTTTTTGAAAAGTAACTGTTAGTAAGTGGTGGTACTTAAAATTTTGTTTCTTCGATAAACTAAAAAGCAGCATATCTTTAAAAAATTAAGAGAAACAGCTTTGCAAAAACTATACTAGTGCTACAAGATCCTTGGAAATCATCCATCAGACTGGGATAAAGAAAGGCTCAAAATCTTTACAAAAGAGAGGCAAAAACATGACCTCTGCCTAATCCTGCATAAGTGTAACTCCAAAGATCCTGTGGGCATGCACACTGCATTATCTCGGGCTTTGTCTCAAACTCTTCATATTGTCCAGTTCACTGTCCTGCTGTCAGGATTTCACAGCGTTCCTCCAACTCAGACCTTTCTGATGTCTGGTTCGTGACTGATGGCAGATATTAACTTTTTTTTTCCTTTTTATACAACACCAAGTTCACTCTAGGGTAACAAGCAAGCTCACTTTAGGATAACAAGCTCATTAATACTACTTTCACGTGACAGCGGTCAGTATGCCCTGACCCTTGAAACAACCTCTAAGCACTTCCAACAAAGTACATAAAGAAATAATTTGCCTAAATGCTCTCCTTGACCAGTATCTATTCACATCAAAAGACTAGCTGGGATATACCGCACAAATGTGGATGGAAAGCTCGTTGTTTTTTTCCAATACCCTGATGAAAAGCTCCCTTGAGTTTATTTGCAAAAGCTTGAGAACTAAGGGGCTAGTCTTCCTGGTTTCGGTTCCATGGAGGCCTGGGCAAGCAGCAATTGGGAGGATACACATCTCCTCATGCGAAAGCAAACCCAGGTTTTACTTGGACCTCGCTCCTACTAAAGCTGTGCCAATGACTTAGTTGTTGCATCTACACTCACACTGGCAGCCTCTGATGCCAAAAAGTTCACCAAAGAACGATCTAATTAAATATTCAATTTTCTATGTTTCAGTGAAGACTTCAGGGGAAGGCTGCCTCTCAAGGAGGAGGAAAGCTAAGAAATGTTTTCTTGTGTGTACTTTCAAGACTACAACTTGTTTTTTTCACAATGTATTTCTGGATTGTATTTCACATTTAAAGAATAACTTGACATTAGATATATTCCACATTGTTTATTTATGTTAACATGAAATGAAACTGGGCACAAGACAAGCAAAAAAGCTTATGTAAACATGGGGGGGGAATGGGAGCCTCTTTTTGAAGGATTATTTTGTTGAGCAAATTTGTTTGGGATTTCAGGCAGAGGAAGAGAACAAGTTCTGGGAAGGCAGACAGCATATGTTTGTAGCTTGTTCATTTTTCTTGCCGCCTTTCTTTTGAGATTAACTTGAATTATAATGTCTCAGAAAATCAAGAGTGGAGGAAACCCCAACAAACAAGAACAAGTTTGTTTTAGTGCCTAATGTTGCTTCTTCCAGATTTCTCCACAGCTTTTTAATTAAGCTCAGTTCAGGCTCACATCCCAGGAAGACTTTACTTCCCACATCTTCTGTAGCTCTTAACTATTTGGCAGTCTTCAAATAACTATTTAGTTGTTTATAGACACTCAAAAAAAAAAAAAGAAAAGGATAATTTTTATCTATTGAAATAAACTACTGTTACATTTAAATGTTGTTTAAAGGTTGTTGCTAGCAGTACTCTGACAGATCAACCCCAAGTTAAGTCTCCCTAGTGAGAGGAACCATGCAAAGGTTTTGCAAAAGTAGAAGCAGTAGCATAAAGATGTCAAAGCTGCAGCCCAAAAGGGCAGAGTACAACTGCCACAGTCATTAGCTGCAGCAGTAACCCTGCAGTTTTCTTCTGTTATTATTTTTCTCTGCAACTTTCATATCATCTACCCTTTGCCTAAAAATGAGTTTTTAAAAAGCATCCTTTACCACAAACTGAGCTTCTGTGGCACAACCAGTCAGAGTATTTGCACATCTCCAATCACCCAAGTACTGCAGTGCCTCTTTATTACCTTGCTCTCTATGCTCCTACTTCTTTCAAGTGAAAAACTGAGTTACAGAGGAAAGACAAATGACATACCCAAAGTCTTGCTGTAAATCCATTAAGGAGAGAAACTGAAGCAAAAGTATGCAGTTCCTGGACTAGAGATGCTATGCTGGATCACCCAGCCTCTCCCAAAGCATACATAAGGGAACAATAGGATTGAAAGCTGCCAGAAAAATACAAAAATGACCACGAAGAAAAAATCTGCATAGCCTGAATCACAGGATTCTTGCAACTGTCTCAGATAGGCAACACTTAACAGGTAATGTTCACTATTATCTATCAATAACCATTAAATTATTTCCTATAGTTCTACTGTCAATATAACCACACTTGATTCAAAATACGTCCAGAAAAAACCCTCAAAAGCAAACAAACACCAACAAAAGGAGCAAAAGATATGACAGCAGTAAGTACAAAAAAAATAATAATTTTACAGACCTAACAAAAACTGCACAAAGGTAGGACTCGAGGCAGCAGGACTATGTTTTTTTTCTATCACAAAAAAATCAAACCAAACCAACAAACAAAACACAAAAAATCAACCAACCAACCAAACAAAAAAACCCCACCACTCTGAAGTCTTACCAACCATACTGAGGAATATAATCAAAAAAGAGAACAAAACAGCAACATCAAAACCAGATTTTTCTGCAGATTACAGTACAGCCCCACTGATTTACAGAGAAGATCATTATGATCATTATGTTCTGTTCCTTAAACTGATCCGTGGTTAAACTGGGATTTCTGTGGAACCATGAAAATCAAAGGGCAGACTCTACTAAAAATGTTTTGTAGCTGCCTGGTCACATAGAGTGAACTGCCAAAAATTTGGCATGGGTAATTTTATCTCTCACAAACATGGCTTGCAGAAGTCTTTCACCACTGGCAGAGCAAACAGAATAGATTAAGACAGACACCACTAGGTCACTGGCGCTGTAACTAGGAGATCAGGGAAAATATTTTGGAAAATTATCATCATCCTGCCTTCCAGAAGTTTAAGGGGGGGAAAAAAAAGTTGTATGTACTTGGAGGAAAAACAAGTTAGGGGGTTAGATTTCTCTTATCAGAAAAGAAAAACTTTTGCAGCTTTATAATGGTCTGTTGGGCATCCACTTTCCAAACCAGCCAGGCAAAACAGGAAGGAATTATAAATGTTTAAAAACACATACCCAGCTCACACTGCCACACGCCCAACAGTAACAGCATTCATTTGTCACCTCCTAGACTCTCTTTCAAAATGTACAAGGTTGCTGAGTCTGAGGATGACAATGTCTGGCAATAATACATATGGCATAACATTGAAAGGAAAAGAAATCCTTTTTTGTGTGTGTTTTCCGCTTATTTCTTTTATTCATTCTCTCCAACTAGATATTGGGTTTCTCTCAGTGTTTCTCTCAATGCTTCCCTTTAATGAAAAAGAAAAAGTGTTGGGATTTTTTTGGGTTTGGTTTGGTTTTTTTCTCTCTTGTAAACATAAAACAGATCTCTAACTATTTTCAAAGGAGACCGAGAGAGGGGAGAGAACATGGCCAGTGTGATCAGCACTGAGATGTCTCCGTACAGCCTCCTGTTTAGCATGGTCTAGCAGCCTGTTGTGCCCCACTCCTATTGCTTCCATTCTTGAATACTGCAAAACCAAAATCCATCATATTCTTGGCATCTTATTGGCCCATCACACTCACAGGGCTGGGATTCCAGGGGCTCTCCAAAGATCCTGGAGGATAAGAAACCTCCTGCACAAATAATTGAACTACAGTTCTCAAAACTGAACTACAAGTCTAACTACTAAATCTGATGCCTAGGGCAGCCAGGTCCCAACACAAAGATGAAGAAGACAAGGAGCAAGGAGAGTTGTGCCCTTTTAGCATCCGACTAAATGTTGCAAGCACCCTGTGCAAAGATAATCCCCAGACTTTTCTGAGTGTGGGGAAAGAGCCATAACAGTCAAGATGCTTGAAAGGGCAATCTGAGGAAGAGAGCAGAAACAGGAGAGTCCTTCCAGGAGCCACTACTTCTTCAAAGGTCCCTGCCAACAAAAACCATTCCATGACAACACTGATTCTTGGAACAGAATCTAAAAGCAAAAGCCACATGGAAAAAGAAGTGAGAAACAGAAGTGGGGGACTTTGCACCCATTCAAAGAGCATTCACATTGTCACTCTTAGAAGTCCTCTTTAATTTACACATCCAGCTGCTAGTGAGATTCCAGAGTTTGCTTGTTTCTATTCATTCTTTTTCATTCAAACCGCCTTAGCTGCTTTCTCTCTTCCTCTCCCCCACTGACAACTATTTCTTTTTCTTTCCTTATCCCCGACTGTGTGCTTTTCTGCCAAAAACACTGCCATTTAACAACGCTGCCAAACGAACATTTTTTTAGAAATAGTTCAAAACAATCCAGGGTAAGGGAACCATGATATTTAGCAATAAGGTTAAACGAGTCAGGTTAGAATATATGCTCATTTTTACAGTCAAAACAAACCAGTAAAACCAGCTCTGGACAACTTACAAATTTCTGGCTATCATCAAACTCTATATCCATCCTTCTTCATCCTCCCCACTTCCACTTTTTATTGCACACCCAACAGCCCAGTTACCTCCCAGCCTGCACTTCAGCCCCATCAGATCTCATACACAGTATTGACTGGAAGCCCTCCAGGCCCTGCTGAAGTCAATAGCAAAATCCCACTGGATATCTCTGTGATGAGTGTTTTGACCAATTTGAGTACGCACCCAGTGGGCGAGGAGGGCCCAGGGTGCAACCAGCAGCAAGTCCATGCTCCAACCCCCACACAGGACAGCCAAATTTTCGGTTACAGTGCCTTCTAGAACAAGTAGAACTAAATTTCACTGCAGCTTTTCCACAAACGACTTCTTAATTGTAGTATAAAGTAATTAGAATTTAGGGTAGAGACAGAGAGTTGGTTCTTTTTCATACAGGAATTACAACAAGGAATTCTCCTTAGTTTAATACAAGATGATCCTGTGCTCAGGACACATTTCATATACACAGGTGCATAACCAGATACATGTGTATTTACACATTTATGTATATATTTATAATTTTATTTATATATAACTAAGACACCTAAGAAAATATATTTAAATCAAGTTTTAAGCACCTAAATCTTGTCCATGTCATAGGCAAATTCACCATTCTTTTTTTACCAAAAATCTCCTCTGAGAATATACACTCTACCACTCCTAACATTATGAACTGTGGCCAGAGTCACTTGCTCGGGATCCCAGAGGACTCGGGATCTGATGCAGCTGCCCACCATCAGAGAACAAGCATCAGAGAACAAGCTGGTCTGAAGCCAGAGGACCTGGCTCCTGTTCCAGCTGTCACAAGCAATGCTGTGCAAATAACGCCTTAGAAGGAAAAGGCATTTCAGGGGCAAGAAGAAAGAAGTATCAGCTATAATTTCAGGGTGGAGAACTTCCACTCTGTCAGCTTCTAAGCTACCGTATGTTCTGTGCAGATGGTATAAATGGAGCAGAGACTGAAGCAAATGTGGCTTTCAGATTAACAAACCATAATCACCCCCAAGTGGCTCCCTCCTACACTGAGATACAGGCCAATCCTTTCGGTCTTGCTTGACAAAAGAGATTTGAACATACGGGCACTAACATCTCACATACATCACATTATGGAGCAAGACAGGACTTCTTTCCTTGTGACACTTTGAGGATAGTGTCCTATTCTCAAAAGCACCAAAGTTAGGCTAATTGTGAATATTGATATTTTTGCTACTAGCCCCAATTCCCTTATGTAGCTCTCATATTCTCTGGCTGGGACAGTGAGACAAGCAGTGAGACAAAACGATTAAATGGCTGGAGTACAAGTATTTGCCATAATAACTAAAAAACTTGATTAATAGATGCTGATTTTACTGAGATAACTATCTGTCAGCTTCTTATCTTATGTCTACATCAGTTCATTTCCCTCTAACATATGCCACCCCCATTCACGCACATATATCCCACCCTTTCTGCACACGCAGAGCAAATCTTCATTTTGCAGCACCAAAGTCTGTGTACAGGCTGTCTGAATGCCACCATTTGGGCTGCTCTTTCTGAGCTCAACACCGAACCACAGGCCAGTGATGTCAGTCTCTGCCTGGCACAGCAGCTCCCACTAGCAGAGCTTAGTTACTCATCATCTTTTTCCATCTCGTGCTTCTCATGAGCTGATGTTTGCATATTGCTCTTGGAGCTTTCCGCAAAACCTGAAAACACCTTTCCAGCTGAGTTACAGTCTCTAAATGTACTGTTTATATTGGCTATATGTACTGGCTATATTCTCCTACCAGCCCCACAACTCACTGTTGCATCAAAACATTTCCACATGCTTCGTTTCACCTTCAGTCACATACATGGCTTTATCAGACAGTATTTTCAAGACTGTTGTTGCTACAACAGCTAATATACTACTGAAAAATCCTGGTATCATGATACTGTTGGATACACCACCAATGTATGCTAGAGACAGTTTGAAAGATGCTCCCCCACCGACATAGATATAATTGATTGATCCTTTGCCAAGTTAGGCTGCAATGTCAATTACCTTAACCTCTTTTAAAGAAATTGCCTTGTGTGTAATTGGCATCACAGTATGCTTTTAGAAGTCAAAATTATTAATTCTTTCTTACCAATGCCCAACAAGACATGATCTTCGTTTTCTTTCAAAGGAACCACATAGTCTTGGAAAGGCTAGGAACAGAAAACTTGAGCTCTATCTTTGAAGACAAATAGTTGTATTTGTGTTTAGCTGTAAGCTGTCCTATAGGCTTTCAGAATTTAGTTCAAACACTGTCAAGCAGCAGCCACTTCATTTTAGCCATTTTCATAAATGCAACTGACATGGTATGTTACTTCCAGACTCTAACATATGCACCACAAACTTCAATTTTCAGCCTGTTTTCTTACAAGTTTAATTGTACTCTGACTAGCCAATATACTGTGCTTTGGAGGAAACAGCAATGTGTTTCTAAGATGCCTATTTCCAGTGCCTGATCTGCTCACATCTGTCACAGTTCAGTTCATGCTTTACAAAGTCAGCTACAGCCTTTCTGCTAGATCAAAACAAGAGGCAGTCAATACAGAACCAGAATCTTTTCCCCTAACAAGGTTGTTCAGCTACAACACTCTGCTCCAATATACACTTTCAACATAGACACCAAAAATGAGTGCATACTGCAGAGAAACACGTGAATCTCGAACAAATGGATCAATCTTCCACACAGGTGGTAATTAAAATTAAAAACAAGAAAAAAACCAAAACAAACCAAACAAAAACCTTACAGTCATCACCACATTTATAGAAATGACCTAACAAAAGTGTCACTCAGCAATATTTCACTAAATTCAAACATTTAAAAAAAAAAAAGAAAAAGCAGCAGTCACTTGGCATTGAGAAATCTTCACCAAATTTTCCAGATTTGATCAGATTTTGTTTCTCTTAATTACTGAATTACTATTTTAGTGTCATACCCAGGTAATAATCAAGCTGCTGCTTTAACAGGTGATTAAAAAATACCAAGACCAAGATCTTCTGGTTTTGTAAACAGATACCTATAAACAAAAAGCAGAATATAATACTAGAGATCAAATATGACTGACTAACTGTAATGGAACTTCTCACATATATTCTCTCCCAAAACTCTTTAGATACCTCCAAGAAGCCAACAATGGGACCTGCCATATTTTTTACATCAAGCATTTTTCCCACTAAAGTCCAGTTAAGGACTCACAGTTACCCACAAGGTCTCTCTCAGAGACTAACTGCTCAGATGTAATAAACCATGCTGTCTCAAGGATGAAGCACTGCAATTTGTCAGCCAGCTGCTGATTAACCCCCACACGCTCAGAAAACCAACAGTTCCAGTGCTGTGCCTCACACCAACACTGCTGAGCAGATGAGCTCTGCTTTTCTTCTGCAGGGGTTTCATGCAGTTTTTCTGAAATTAGACCTCGTATTTTTAACCCCAAAAAGTAAAAAAAATAAAAAATCACTTCTGTCAGTTTTTTTCTTCCTCCCCGCCCCCCTTTTTTATGGTTTCTTTGAAGGGCTGTGGGGAAGGACACAGTATATGCCAAAAAAATCCCCCATGCTTTCCAAGTTTTGCTCAAATGTACCCTGAAGGACTACTGTGAAACAGCAAAGAGGAGTAATCTGGCTACCTGGTTACAGGAATGCAAATGAACAAAAGCATCACTCAGGCTTTCAGGAACACATTATCTAGTAAATCTATTTTAAATAATGAAATTTATTCAGAAAACAGAAAAAAAAAAAAGGCACAAACTACAGAATTACCACCTTATTTCACTTTTTATGCTGCATCCTCACTGGATTATATTTCACTCCATGTATTTGAATTTAATTAAGTTGCTATGGGAGTTCACCACTAAGCCAGCAGCACCACCTTACACTGACCCACTGCTTTCATGACTGCATTTCACAAGAAGCAAAATACTGCTATAGCAACCTCCTCTCGATAACAGCTCAGGGCTTCTGATAGCATTGTGTTCTAAAGGTCTGCTGATCTTGACTTTAGAAGCGAGTGGTTGCTACTTCTAGGAATGGCAGCAGTTTTGAAATCTGAGGGGGATACTTTCATGATATGAATATGCCAAAATAAAGTCCTGAGCTTAGCAGTCACTTTATAAAGGAGAATGTAACTGAGAACATAGCAAAAAGTGCAGTCATTTCATAAAATTTCTGCTTCTAGAAGCAACAATTTTAACTCAATCTCAAACAAAGGGTTTTTTGATCTCCTGAATGCTGGCCGGTGGAGAGTGTAAACCAAGCTACTAGTTACCAGTAATCACCATTCACGTTTTTTTTAGGTTTTTTGATTTGGTGGTAGCTAGAGAGAAGTCTTGTTTACAGAAATATGGTAACCTATGACAATATTAAAATGCAAGAAGATGAAAAACTTCATTGCCTAACAGTGTACAGACAGTAGTTACAGGCTTCTTATGTCTACAAGTAAATAACAAAGTGCAAGTATGCTTACTACCATTTGTTTGTATAGGTCCTGAATAGTAACAAAACGTGGCATGTTTTTCCTGCTGTTGAATTGAAATGTATTTTCTTTTTAAAACTAGGCACAAAATAAGTCTGATGCATGAAGGCACAAAAGCGTATAGCTTCCACAGAAAACACATATAGGTGGGTGTGCCTATGCCACTATCTGTGCCAAATATCTTTGCTGCTCATCCTCTATGAGAAAAGTATTTGGCAAAGAGGATGAGCAGCTTAACAACCAGAATCCAAAATGAGAGTAGACATCCTGAACTGTCAATTCTCTTTCTGGGCAATGAATATTCACTGATGTTTGCACTCTGCTTGCATCAAGTCAGACTGAATTAAAACTGCTTTTTTGAAAAATATTGAAGTAATCATCACCTAGGAGTCACACTGGTCAAGCTACTACCACATATAGTGTTACCAATGCAAGCCATTCACTTTCTATCCCCAAGATGCAGCATAAAGATCACGCTGGTCAGAGCACAGCTCTCAGATGAACACCCAGAATCAATGCATTTACACACTGTGTCACCAAAGTCATTCACAAACCTCATATGATAAATAGTCACTTACACTTACAATAACAGATGTAATTGCTAACAATTGCTTAACATTTCTTTGCAAATTTAACTTCTAATGGCAGAACACTTGCCTGAACACTGCCAGAGAAGTTGGGTATAAAACTCCTTTTCCAATACTAACAATAGCAGCATACATATTTAAATACACAATGACTATGTCCCTATTTTGCCCATTCACTTGAAGTTACTAGCTAATGACACCTGGATCTACAGTCACTTTTCTTTTCCTCAGTCCTGTCCTGGTGCTGTCAGTAGTTTATGCAGGTGCTCACATTTCTGCTGCGCTCAGTAAGTGAAGCAAGATCGAGCCTCTCTCTCACAGAGCTCTCAGTTTTCAGCTCGTTGCTTCATCCAAATATACAGTGCCAGCTACATAAGCAAATGGACAACTGATGAAAACTTTTAATTCATTCCTAACTATCATATGTAAACCCCCAAGCCTCGCACTTCTGACACTGAAGAATGAACTTTTTTTTTGAGATTTTCTCCTCAGATCTAAGACATGCTTGCTCTGAAGTACACATGGAGATATTCTGGTAATGAAAGAGCTTTCTCACAAGTACAGTCCTGCAACCCTTAGAGGTAAACCACTCACCAAAATACTGAATGCCTAATGGAAACAAATGAAAATTTTGTCACATTAAGAAGTCTGGGCTGGATTCCAAAACTACCCATACAAAACGTTACTCTGCTCCTATCTTTATTAACTTATTTGGCTTTACTGGAATTTGCAGGCTGGAGCATTCATTCAGTTAAATACTGCCCTCTCCTGGAACTATCTCACATTTTTCTGGCTCTTTAAATGAAATCAGTTAAGGCTTTTCCAGTCAGTATAAATGCCATAATATTTTGTGAACAATTTCAGTCTGACATTGGAAAACCGATGCTCTGTAAGGAACATCACGACTTACAGAACTCTCATAATGTATGACGTACATATTCCACTGTTCTTTACTTAAAGGTCTCTAACATCACGTGAAATGTGATCTTCCTGGGTAAATAAATGGTGTAGAAATCTGTGCCGACTTTCTAGAGCTTTTAAAGATTGCAACATTACGGAAAAAAACCTGTACCTTCTACAGAGCTTGTTGTACTGCAGGGTATTTTTGGACCTTCCACTGTCTCAACTTGGTTGGAATTAATACTCTATAAAAAAAAATAAAAATTACAGTAACTGTATTTGATGCCCAAGACATTATCTGAAAACTCAAGAATAATATCAAAGACTACCAAATCAATATGTTATAAGCAATACTAAAATCACTGATAGATTCCACTGGGAATATTTTATTGGCTACTTTCTAAGGGAAACCAACAGCAATTCCTCAAGAGGGAAACCAATAAAATATTTCTAACCACAGAGAGAAGTTACCTCCTGCTTACAATACACAGGGGATATAAAGGATCAGATTTAACATTTGTACTTCACTACTTAGAACTTCTTTATGAGAAAAGCAGCGCTGCGCCTTTGCACAACAGCTCTGTTCAGAAGTCTACTTTATGTTGAAAGCATCCGCAAGCAGTTTTGATGGATAGGCAATATAAAGAGAATAAACCAGGTCTATACACTAGCTATATGGTAAATCCAGCCTGGAAGGCAGGAGCCACTCTCTTCCCACGTCTGTGGCCCCTGGCCAGTCTGCCCCCTCACTCGTATGCACACTGCCTATATCACTCCTACTCAAAAGAAACTGGGGACTACGATCCAGACTCTTATTTCAGCAATTACCCTCGGAGATTACAAGCAAGGGGGCAGGAAGAAATAATGTATCCTTTTGTGTGGTTTCCTCTACAGCTCCACTTGCTCCTTGTGCGTGGCCTATGTATCTGCCACCTACCAAGAGCAGCAGAGTAAAGACGTGGTAATCTAAACAGAAAAGAAGCAGTCAGGGATGACCCTGGGCTGAATATTGCAGCCAAACTGATTTGAAAGCCATGAAGTTGTCAAGCTATGATCCCCACCTCAGTGGGGCTAGTTGCATTTTTCTCTGCTCATCTGTTGGTGTGCTAGGCAGTTCCTATTCCCATGCCTACCAGGCAGAAGTCATCTCCTCCTTGTGAAACTACTAAATCTGTTCACCACCATGTAATAAAATTACTTAAATTATCATAAATTATCTTAATAATTTCGGATTGTTATCCTGGTTTGACCTTTCTGGTTTTTTCATTACTCTGACACCATTTCAAAAGTGTCCAGCAGTCCCCAGATCTCTTTTCCGGATCTCTCTTCCTCTGACCTCTCCCCTGCACTGGCTGTGCTGCCCAGCAGCTGAGACAGCCAAGTGGATCACCTTTACACCCTGTCTAGGTCTCCAGGGTTGGCACAATGAACCACACAGCCCCACTGACAGGCACCACTACCACCACAGCAATCTCTGCCCCAAGAAGGTCACACACAGTTCAAGCAATTTCACGTGTTCCTCACCATCTTCAGAAATCTCTCTTCTGTATTGCCTAGCACAGTCACAAAACCTGTGAGTTTTCCCTTTCTGAACTGTTTTGTGGAGGCATGGCTCCCCTATAGGTGATTGTAGATTACTGACAGTTTGCTTGTTTTAACTCTTCCATTACCATTTTAGACTTCTAAGGAATACTCAAGGAACTAAAAGAGCCCACAGAGCAGAGAATGAAGAACACACTTGACAAAAATTAGTATTTTATTGCAGGAATAAATGCAAAAATATTTTGTGCTCCTCCCTAAGTCAGCCATTTCACACAAATCCACAGCTGCATGCCACCACAAATGAGACGAGCTCCTTCTCTTAAGTTCATGACTCTCTGACTCAAGCATAAAATAGCAATGTGGTCATTTATGCAGTCTCAAGATACCAGTTATACAGCCTTAGTCTGCTGCAGATGAGATAAATACTCCAGTACAGCAACAAATTCTACCTCTGTTTTAAAAAGACTATGTATTGTGAAATCTCTAATGCCCACCAAAAATCTCTAATTCCCTACCAGTGCTTTGCATATAACTAAAGTGCTCAAAACCCTTGTTTACAATAGAGATAAAATTAATTTTACCTTTCCTTTTGGACATAGTACATAGTCTAAACATGACAGTTTGATCATCTCACATATAATCCAGGATGATATCTGGTGTATAAGAAATTGACTAAATAAACATGTGATCTTCCCAATTATTTTGGTTTCTTTCTGCTTTATTAAAAGTGGTGCAACACTGATGCTGAGCAGAAGGGGATCAGGGTCCCCATAATAGAATCTAGACTGCTGCGACCAGAGGAATGAGCAAAAGGGGAACTCACAAATCCACGGCAGTAGGTTTTTTCCTGAAAATACCAAGTGCAGAATTTTTAGCCTTTAAGAGTCTTTGTCTTTGAGAATATCTAACATACTACACTTTTTTTTCCCATTTCACAGACTGAAGGAAAAATGAAGATTTTATGAGTGCAAGAAAAATCCAGTTATAAAAATAAGAATGCATTCTTGATTATAGTCTTGATTTCCTTTGAGGTTTACTATTGTCTCAATGGAAAAGCCACACACAGTTGTAGGGATTCTGCAAGCTACACAGAACAACTTCTTTGCATTGGAACAAGTCAAATTCTTGACAATGTAGTTACACAAGATTATACATAAGGACTATACAACATACACATTAAGTTTCTCTGTTATACACAATATACAAATCATTTTCTAAGTTTAAAAAAAATAATACAGAATGCAATAAAGATAACTCAAGAAAATCAGTGCACAAACAAGGAAACCTGAAGCAAAGCATGAAAAAGAAAAGCTGAATTTCAAGACCAGGAAAAAAGCCAACTTTTAGTATGTTTTTAGCTCACTAGTTTTATATAGTTGTACAATCTCAATTCTGCACTGCTATTAAAGAACTTGTACATGCAAGCATTCTCCTCCTTATTTTGCTGAAATTGAGATGTCCTGAAGGATATCAGAATAGTGCTTCAGACAGCTTACACTGAAATAAGACCAACCATATCATAACTAAACTCTATAGCAAAAGTCTATACTCTATTTCTGCTGTAAATAATAGACCAGGGCTGGCTCTTGATCAAGGTTCCCAGGCATCACAGTACCAAACAAAAAAATTGAACTACATTAAATATTTCAAAGTATTAAAATGAATACAATGGTGATGCCATTGAAGACATAGAGATTTCAGGGAAAGATACTCATCATAGAGTCCACCATAATTAAAAAACAACTTGGGAGGCAAAGGAGGCTTTGACAAAGCTTAACATCTCTTATGCTCCAGCTTCAGTCATACAGTGTGCTACACTTACACAAAATAGAAGCCCACAACATTAATCATGCAATTATGCTGGTGATTAGTGACACAGGCAGCTTAAACTAAAGGGTTACTTGAGAAAAAACAAATCCAGCCTGAAAAGTTTAGAGCTGGAAATTATGAAGAAAAGCTATAGTACCTGGTAAAGAGGAGGTCTGCCCAAAAGTATTTTCTGAAGAGCTTAATGTGCAACTCCAGCAAGTGCTGTGCAGTGTGGCTAAATGTCAGCATCAGAGCTCCCAGTGCATGAACAAACTGCACGCAGGCACCATCGCAGATCTCTGCTCTTGAAATGTCAAGCAAGTGACTGCCCTGGAAGCTGGAATGAATCACTCTTTAAAGTGCTCTGTGCACAGGTAGAAGTAAAGCATGGCCCCAGTGAGCTTCCTGCTCACCTTCGGCACAACCCGTCAGGACCCCAACACACCCACTGCAAAAACCAGAGGCAGAAAATCTGAAACATTCACTGAAAGCACAGCTGGACAAACAATACCAATTACTCCTCTGAGCCTTAAGAACACACAGCTACTTCTAGCTAACAACTGGGAAAAAACAATATTAGCTCTAGATGGTTACTCACTAGTAAAAGAAGCCAGAAGGAGCAAGCTATGACAACACCTATTTCTCCTGATTGTTATAAGTGAGCAATTGTACCTTTTCCTGTAAATGTTGCCATATATAGCCATAGGACACAACTGGCAGCTAGCAGATTTGTTATCCCACAACAGTGAAAAACAAAGTATCTCAAGGGAATACAGTATTGTTTGGACATTACAAACAAATGAGACAGTCATAACAGAATTCACCATACTGAAGTATAGATAAGTCTCACATAAACTGTAGGCTGCTTGGAGCCAGAACCAAAAGAGCCATATAATAGAGTAAAAATGTATCCCAATTTTTGTGTATCTCTATTTGCAAAGAAAAGTCAAGAGTAAGAAGGGGTGTCTGATGCTGAATATTTGGTATCCCAAGACACATACACACACACCCCCCATGCAGGTCCTCAGGACTGTACAGACGGAACTCCAGACAGCTGAAAGGTGCCAGAAAACACTTGTCCTGTAAGTCATTTATCAGTGTGGCAGCTCTCTGGCAAAACAGTCATAAATGCAGCACTGTCTTTATTGCTGACTCTCCTTTATTTGTTCAAACTTGAGCTTTAGAGAGATCACAGTCTGCCAAAGTTTCATGAAAGTCAGGTCCTATGATTCTGCTTATAGCAAATACTTCTATGTATATTTTTTAAGGAATGTCTTTTCTTGTTTGTAATGCATCAGGATTCAGCTGCAATAGTTCTGGGAGAGGTACCTGATGGTGCAGCTGGTCCTCTGTCATTTAACTGACTATTAATTGACTTGCAAATGTAATGAAAGATGCAAATAACAAACTTCCTTTAACTGTAAACACAAGTTTACCCCTTAAAATGATAATACTGGCAAAAAGCAGCAGAAACTAGCACAAAATAGGCAACTCTTTCAAGATAAACAACAGCATTACCCACATGCCTTAACTGACAGGACATTTTCAGAGGAAGCAGTAAACCATTTTACTCACTTTGCGAAGGCCTCAACTAGTTTGGAGTGTTCATGTTGTAAAGCCAAATCTAATGGTGTTGCTCCCTCCTCACTAGATAATGCTAATGCCAATGACCCTCCAGGCTGGGCTTCCAGGAACAGCGAAAGCTTAACCAAGCCCAATTTGATCACAAGCTGGAGAAGAGTTTCTTTATGTTTAGACTCTGAAAAAACACAGCAAGCAAAACAAAATCATCAGTAAAAAAAACCAGCATTTTATTTGCTAGGAGGCATTAAAAGACACTTGTTATCACCTGCAGAAATATCACAGCTCAGGTTCAGACTTAAAAAATTACTTCAGCAGAAACACTTTTGGTCTTTCACTGAAATCAACAGTTAGATACTTAATTGCGTATGCGGAGCTAAAGGATATCCAAATACCATCTAATTTCATCAGTCAAAGAAAACAGTTTGAATTAGATAATCCATTATTTATTTATTTCTTTATATACAGTATAGCATTCAGCATCAGTAAATGCCCCAATATACTGCAGAAGACTGTTAAGGGGCAATTTTCCCACTGCTTTGTATTGTCTCAGCAACACAAAACATCTGGCAACACAGCCAAGTATCTAAATTAAAAAATTTAAAAGAAAAAAAAAGTGGTATGATTTTTAAAGGCAGGCTATTTATCAGGATGGTAAGAGTAGAGAGAGCTATAAGCTAAGCTAACATCCACATGCATAAAATATGCCACAAAATTCTTGTTTCTCTCCCCTCAGAAAGGTGACCTCCTGTGCCAATCATTCCTCTCCTCTCTTCTCAGCAAATAATCATCAAGTGCAATGGGATGAAGCTTAAAATAAGATATACAACAATTACTTAATCACTAGATCATGAATCATCATTCAAGCAATTCCCTGGCCTTTATTCAAAGAAAGATTTATCTGTCTACATATATTCTCAAACAAAAAGTCTCTGCAATTTAAAAGTGATAAATAAAATATTCTCAAGTGCCACTCAACCTGTTCTATACACTGATATTTTAGTATAAAATTAAATATGAGAGTGCTTCCACAAGGTCAAGTATTTAAGGGGAGTTACCCTACAGCTCTTAGAACAATCATCTGAAATCTACTAGGCTTCCAGTTATTCATGAAATTTCATTGAAATTTATGATCCCTATTCAACAGACTTCTTCTTCCCCTGTACCCAACCACTTCAGAAGAAGTAATTGAAAATTATACACTCCAGAGGCAATGGTAAGGTGAAGCTCACAAAGCATACATAGGTATGTGCACACATTGGTGTAAATAATAAGAATTGAAGTCAACAGCAAAATTGTTGCCAAATTTCCTCTCTATATCAATATTTACAAGATAAACTGTCTGACAGAACGCAATCCCCTAGCAGAGAGACTAGTTATGTAGTCAAAAAGTCAATAAGCATTTTTTTCAGAAACACTTATACACTGAGCAAAGCTGTCATCTACTTACACTCAAATATAGTAGCTCACAGCAGACTCCTATTCAGTTTAAGTACTCCCTCTGAAAGTGTCAGGTATATTTAATTTAAAAAAAAATCCTGAAGAATCCTCAAGTGGTCTTTAGTCTATTCTTTACCTTTAGCCTAATTTTTGTCTCATCTCTTCTAAACACCTTCCAACATAACTTCCTTGGGCAATATTCACCAGGGAAAATTTTAACCTCACCATAACAACAATCATCTAGCTCACCCTTTCTCAGTATAAGCCTGCTGCTTCTTTTCCCATCTGAATGAAAAATACTTCATTTGTTTCCCTTCACAGTTTCCTTTCACATAATTGAAGGCTGCTGTCATGTCTCAGCTGAGTACATCCTCTTAACATCTTAACAGGAGAGCTGCCTTCTGCAAAGACCTTTCTGAGGGCAGGGGAAAGTCATCAACCCCTTTTTGAAAATGTTGGATTTAAAGTGTTATTATATTCAAAAGAATCCTTTATCTCCACATCACATAAAGCCAGAATGGCAAGGAACCTGAGGAATTTGCTCTACCACTCCCCAGAGAAAATTACTGTAGGATCTCCACTGGTGATAAAGTTTTTGCTCTGAGTATTTGATGACAGCCATCCAGATGTTTTACCTTCCATTTCAAGCGTAATTAAAAGTTTCAGACAGCCAAATCCCAGAAAACCAGGCCACACTTCCTCCAATAAACAAAACAAAATCCAGACATCAGAGTAAAAGGGAGCTTCAGGACACGGACTCTAGCACTGTAACAGCCAGCAAACCGGCATGTATTATCTGAAACCCATTTTTCACTGCAGTTCTAACAGAAACAGAACATTAACATTTAGATACAGGAAAAATTCTTTAAACCAGAATATCACTAAACATATACAGAAAATGTACCTAAGTATTTCTAGAACACACATACAAAATGTTATGTCATTATTTATAAAAAAAATCATGTTCAAACTCATTCTTACTTGTGGCTAGCCAACATGTGACCTGGTGCATTAGCCTGCCTATGCAACAGTTTTCTCCCCAGGTTTTGGGCAATAAAATTTTTTCTTGGTCTTCCCATTTCATGTTCTAGGCAAAAATACATCCAGCTGGGCATATGATCCAGGGCCACAGGGCTTTTTCCCTCCAAGGTCTACAAAACATTTCTGATTTCAGTTTTTGGAGTCAATGATCATTGCTATATTTTAGTTACCAACTTTAATATGAACTATAGTGTTTAAGCCACTATTAAAAGAGATAGCATGTATGTTTCAAACTTTTCAAGCATGTGCAACCTTAAAGTCCACTGAATCCAACTCAAGTCTTTGCAGAATGCTTTGTTAAATGGAACTACAGAAAGCCTTGGGTCAAAAGGAACCTTCAAGGACCACTTAGTCCAAAGACCCTGCCAAGGACAGGAACACCTTCCACTAGACGAGGTTTACTTAAAGCACTATACAACCTGTCCTTGAACAAATTCAACCCAGAGGATTTGACTCCAACTCACAGCTTCAAAGCCCAGCCAAGCACTACGCATCAAACACCCTGGTGTGCCTGGATCTGAGACCTTCTTCTATGGAAGAACATTTAAATGAACAGGGCTCAGGCTTCCCAAAACATGTGGCTGATGTGCCACTTAAAAAATGGGAGCCCTCAGTACAATTTCCTCCTCAGCTAGATGGGATTTGAACACACACAAATTCAAATTTCCTCTGATCATTCCTCTAGTGGAAGCATACCCTGCCCCCTCTGTTGCAGAGTAATTGAAAATGGGTTATGGTGCAGAAGGAAATCCAAGGGATGCAAAGCAGAAGACCAAGAAAGCAGCAGACTGACTACGAGTCAGCTACAAGAAGCCTCTGCTGTTTAGACATGGATGCCTTTCTCATGACACACATCAGAAGTGAAAAACGATGCTCAAAGCCTGGATGTCTCACTTGACGTAACATTCAGTTACAGTATGAAAATGTTTGTTAGTGTCTTCCCTTTCCCAAGCTATATTTCTGAATAGAGACTGGTAACACCATTTGTGATTTGCACTGGCCCCAGTGCTATTTCTGTACTTCAGAGACTATCCCTCGCAAGGACTGTAGCAGACTCAACTCTATGCCACCAGTCTGGACCCCAGCAGAGCACCAGCCAGTGATGAAAGTCACTAGCACTCCCTAGTGTGCATTTATATGTACACTAGGGAGCTGAAATATACAGGAAATGCTGTGGTCCAGAACCAAGACCCTGAGCAAACATTATGCATTCAAAGATTAAAATGTTCACTAAAAAAAATATTTCAGGATTGCTCTTTGATCTGGAGTGCTTAAATTCTGCTAAAGTCCAACTTTAGACAGCAAAGTGGGCTCCTTAGATGCTTCCAACTATATATTAACTATATATTTATAAATATATATATTGTTAATGATGAGACAGCAGATAAATTAATCAACTTCAAACATCAACCAATATCAAACACACTAAACATCTGAGCAGATACTCAGATTAAAAACACAGAAACAAAAAGGCAAACTTTACTCTCAACTTTGGCCTGGGGCCACTGGGTTTCAACGTATACTGTAACATCACAAAAAAAAGCCAGGTAAACTTGCTCTGAGCATGATAAGATTAGGACTTTCTCACTCAGCAAAAACAGAGCCTGTAGGAAGCCTTCCCTGATGAGGGATAGCCTTCCCTCTGCTCTGACATTGCAGCAGATAAAGTTACCCTTCTGGTGGCCAAATCTGGTGGCAGTATGAATAAGCCTGCTACAAAAGAAATGAGTTTTAAAAATTATAGTAATTAATCTTTGTCATTTGAAAACACCATCTACAACAATAATTTCTATTATCTCACCACAAATAGTCTAGTAACCGATTTTTATCTGCCCACCCTAACAACCTTCATCTAACTTTATGCTAGATTTGTTTATGACCAGTTGGAACACATATAGTAGCGAAACCACCAAGAAGCTTCACTGGCTGCTTTCACCTCTAGTGAACTTAGAAACAGCACTCACACTCCTCCCCATACTTTACTTCTCTAGATGATGTGTTTGCTGGGCTACCCTCTTCTTACTACTCCCACATGGCTTACCCAAGAGTGAGCAGAACCTGATGACATAAAGCGATAACTAATAGCTTCATGATACTAAAATCTGAAATACAAATTGTGAAGTCAGAAGTCTAAATGGAAAAGTAAACATGTTCTTTCAACACAAGCAAAGTATTTTTTACCACAGGGATGGTCAAATGCTGGGACAGGTGACCCAGGTAGGTTACAAACTGTCTGTCTGTGGAAGTGTTCAAAACCTGATCCTAAGTAACCTGATACAACCTTGAAGCAAGCCCTGCTCTGAGTGGAGGATAAGACCAGGGATCCCTTCACCCAAAATCTGCTGCAGTTGTATTCCAGGATCAGCAATATCAAAGCAAAAGAACAAAAAAGACAGGATACTGATAATAAGCTTTTTAAATAGATCTGCCTATAAAGAAAAGAGTTGCATTAAAGAATGGTAAAGTTTGGAAATAACAGGGGTTTAGCAAATTTTTTTTCTTAAAAACATTTTCTAGTTTCAGTTCTTTTACCACCTCCTCTTATAGCTCCTCACTGTGACAGAATAAATAGCATTTTCCCCACACTTTGCACTTTATTTTTCCATTCCTTTGAGGAAGATTTCAAATGTGGCATAACGGCCGGGAGGGGGGGGAGGGGGAGGGAAATCCAAACAAAAAAAACTAACACAACAGAAAGAAAACCGTCAAGAAATAGACACCACCACCACCCCAATAGTGGAAAAAATCCAATGTAATTAATTTAACTGCACTCTTGGAAAGCTGGAACAGAATAAGGAAAAAAAGGGAAACACAAGGCTTCTACAACATATTCATATTCAAATGGTATAAAATGCCATTTTTCATCAATACACAAACCCAACAATTCTTAAGATTTGAAAGCCAGTGCTGCTGGTTGATTCATACAAGGTCAACTGCAAGGCAGGTGGTGCTGTAAATACGCACTATCAAGATGTTGTTTTGCATTGCATCCCAGTTCTCCAGCCAAAACATTCTATTTGAGTTACACAGAGCTGAGCCAAACTCAGTCTGTTTTAAACATTAAAAGAATCCTTTTGTTCTTCCTTGCACCTGAATCCCTTCCTATGTCCAAAAAAATAAACTAAAACCAAGTATTTCTCTCTGACAGAAATGACTAAGCCTGTTCCAGGCTCTGAATCTCATTCATTTCCTGGAGGCAGACTAAAAACCTCAAGGCTTGACAAGCAGGGGGAGACATCAAAGCTGGTTGAAAAATTCCATTTTTTTCTGGCTTCATACTTTTATGCATTACTGCTAATTTTTCCATTTTTCCCTTAGCTATGAGATTATTTTTAAAGCTGTCTTCGGTACACCCCACTTTGACACGTGAAGTCAGGTATGTGACAGCCCATCTGAGAGTGCACCTGTGTGAACACTCAAAGGCTGGCATCAATCTACAGAAGAAATGGAGATGAGGGAAGATTAAGCTCCATCACAAAGGTGGGCTTAAAGGAGTTTTGCTCCAGCAGTTTTAGCAGCAGGAGGGTTAGAAAAGGTTCCCATCCACCAGCTCCACACAGAAAAGGCTGCCTGTGGTGCCCCACCTACACTATCATGTGAAGTTTCAGTTGACTCTGCTGCTTGGTGACCCCAACAAAGATGCAAAACACCACAGGATATTCTTTCTGGAGGGGTATTCCTCATTCTTTAGTACTGCAGCCAAATGCTCTCTCCAGTAGTCTGGTTTAAGCACTTGTTTACTGAGTACCACCCAATGCCAGGTGGGGACACCCTTTCAGCTAGAAAAGCAGGCTTCTCCAATCTAGTGCCGATTGAAAGTTGAGGCTGGGTCAGACCACAGCTTCGTATCTGGTCTCTTGAGCAACAGAGTCAGCTTCTAAGTCCACTACTTATATATTGTCTTAAATAGGAAACTTTATCTCTTGTATCTCTTACAGTACTTGCTCTCTTAACACTCTGATCATCTCCAAGTGCTCAGCGCTTTTCCCAAAAAGCCCCTTTGTGATCAGAGGAACCTCAAATGCCTCCTCTCTGCTGTTACTACCATTGACCAGGAGATGAGAATCATGCACTCGCTGGGGACCCACAGGTTGAAGCATGCTTGCCAATATCTTACCCCATGTCACAGTTTTCTGGGTCAGCAGCAGGCACTGAAAGACATTCATCTGCTTCCCAATGCACAGGCTAGCATCCTGCTCTGTCTGCCATGTACAGCTTCCAAAAGGGCAAATTCATATTGGGCCAAAGATTTGTCTGTTTGTCTAACTCCCTGAGCATTCTGACCACAAAACAATTACCTCTCCTCACAAATCTTACCAGACCTATACATACTTATCCACTGTTCCCACTATTTCCTAATTCCATGAAGGAGAACAGGCAGTCCTCTCCCTTTCCTTCCACAGGAATAAAAAGTAATCTAAAATTCTCACTAAGGAAAAGACAGACAGAATTTTCTTTAATTTACATCAAAAACATGCATCAGTCAGGTTTGAACTTATGTACCTTAGCAGGAATGTGTTAACACCAAGTGGAAAGAGTAATGCGATTTACAACGAAAAGGACAGGGAGAGGGCTGTAAAGTGAAAAATACCATAGAAAAAGGGAAGGTGTCCCCCAAAGGCAGACTATAAAGCAGCAACTTTGGGTATTTCAGTTCACCCCACAAGACCTATTCCTAGAAAACAACTACAATGCATTTATGAAATAAAATGGAAAATCTCCTTGTTCATTAGAGGGAACTAAACACGTACAGACACTGTTCCCTTCCCTGAGATCCACAATTTGTTTTCATAACTCAGGTTCTAATTGTATTGTTTCTATTAATAGCCAAAAACCTAAAAGAGCAGTCTTCCTCTTGAAAATAACTAAATAGTGGCAAAGCTGGCTTCCAGGCCCCAGGAATTCAGATCAGGTTTTGTTTTATTCAGAGAGAAGGCAAAAGACTGCACCTTCATTTAATAGCATTAATTTAACAGCAATGTACAAAAGGAGATGTCATCTCTTCAAGTGCAACAGTGCCCATGAGGCAACCCCAATGCAGCATGCTGAAGACATGCTCATCTAACACTTCAAATGTTCAGAGAGGCTCTGTATAGCAACTGGGGCACACATCTCAGCTTTTTCACTGTGTTCAAATTTTGTTTATGTATATATATAATATATATAAATATATATAATGTAATATATATTATATATATATATTTAAATCTGAAAAGTGAAAAAGTATGAAAAATACATGGAAACAAAAAATACAAGATCTGTAAAAGTCTCACAAGGGCAACATACTCTTTTTCCATAAAAATGTTGTTATAAACCTGAAAATTAACAATTAGCATAACTAAAAATTAGAGAATTTTGCTATGTGGATAGCAGCTGCCTTGGCAGAGCTTACTCTGGTACCAGCTGAGATGCGCTCTGACTCTCTGCACTCACAACACACCGAGGATAACTCTTGCCTGTGTTTCAAGCAAGAAGGTACCCAGCTGGCTATGCCCAAGCATCTCTCATTACCACGCCTGGGTTGGGTTTCAACTGGTTTTGATGAAAAACTTAGCCAAGCTTGTGAACAAAACTACAGCTGAGTTCTTCAGGCTTTGACTTAAGGTACCCATTCCTAAGATCCAACACTTGTTCCAGAAGTTGAGTAATGTGAACAAATATTTACTACACATCAAAATGAAACAAGTAATGGCCTTTTATTTTTTTCTCTCCTGTCTAAACAATATTTGAATGAGACTTGGTACTTGTTTTCACATCTGTTTAAAGAATGGTTTACAACAGACAGACAAAAAGCATCCTTCAGATTTCAAGCTATATGCCATTAAGAATTAGAAATATTTAAGACAGGAAAAAAGTGCTCACCCAAAGAAATGGGCTAAGTGCTGTGTTTTTACTTCCCAAAAGCTTGCATGAATATCTATTCCTGTTTGGCTCATATGGAAGCTGCCTGTCTTCCAATTTTTAGCAATTTAAAATACTAAAAGGAAAGCAGCTAAAAGCACCAAATATTCAATGAAAAACATGTGAAGCCATCAAGTTTCCAATCTCATCTATAAATCAGCTGGGTCTGCAAAAAAAATTATACTCTTAAGCAAACCATAACTACAGCTTTTTGTTTGCAATGAAACCTGAAACTTGGAAAATTTCAAGTGGTTTTCTTACAAAAATTTCAAAAGCATACCCTAATGTAAAGTTTCACATATATTTTCACCCCATTCTTCTACAATAAAAAAAAGCCACAAAAAAAAACTTGTTTAATGATATGCTCCCCAAAGAATGATCATAGTCCTAAATAAACATAAACATTAACAGAACAGTGACAAAATTACATTTACTCTGTATATCAGAATGTCTACAGTAACATATTCTTCTCTTTTATTACCACTTCCTTTTTGTCTGTGTAGATAAAATATCTCACTTGGTTAGAATCACAGCAGCAAAACTTCACTGCTACAGCTTTTGCTTTTTTTAAGCAGCCCTTTAAAGCTTTTAAAGCTCTTTAACCTTTCAAAGACAGAGTCCATTTATAAATAAAGAACTACATTCACAGATAGTCAAGGCAGAAAAACTTCCTGGAGAGACAGTTACAATAACCATTATTATCCTTTTTAGCTCTCCAGGCACAAACCAAATCTCTGATTACCCCTCTCACACCTGAACAATTTTTTCATGTTAACCAAAAAATAAAGCACAAGGATTGAGAACGTGGATAAAACAGTGAGATACTCTGCCCTGAACTGTGCACCAAACCACTATTAAAAGTTTTCTGACTTAAAATAAAACCCTACCACCTTCTGGGCAGTGTCCAAGGGGGTTCCAGGTCAATGGCAATTCTTCATAAGTAATGGCCATCCAGCAACTGCAGATCTTTCATCCTTAGCCCAAATTTATCCAGCAACAGCTTTTGATTAGTGGCAGTGAGACATTCTGCATGACTGACCAGAAAGCAAGACAACTTGCAAGACAGATTCTCTCTGTAAGCGATGGGACAGCTGCTGAGGACCACAGGTGAGTAACTCCCTGTGTACATTAATAGAGACAGAAACTGCTTCTTGGCATCCATGGCCTGTAATTTTAATTTAAATTAATCACTAACATTATCTATGTTCAGAAAATACATGTTATTTTTTATTCCACTTCACTTCTAAGAGCTGTGACTGCTCATTCAGAATTATTTTATTCTTTCCTCTCATTACATTTATTTGTCATAGGGCATCCACCAACCATTTCTAGCAATGAACTTGGATTCAACTAGACTGTGAAATGCCATTCCTCTAAATTATACCAACATGATTAATTCTAGAACCAGTCTTTTTAGGTGAGCATTCTTTAACTACAACAGAAAGAACTGAAGGTTCTTGGATAAGCATTAGGAAAAATATGATGCTCATGAGAAGAGTGGGGGAGTGGCCTGCAACATGAACTCTGAGTAAAATATCTATTAACATCCTTTTTTGTACCTATCCAGGCCAAAACCCAAAAGCTTTTAACTAATGCATGTTTCAGGATCTTGGCAGACTTGATTAAATGTTGTATCAACTCTCTAACTTACAGCTGGGACCCTTAAAGTCCGAGGGAGTTTGTCTCTCAAACCTCTTCAGGACTTTGTGTTTCCCTCCTACTGCTTTGACATCTAAGGGAGGGTGGATGTCATATATCTAAAAGAGGTGCAAGCTGTACGTCTCACTGGAGAGCTAACCATAATGTACTAAGGGTACAAATCTATATTTTCCAACATACTCCTGTATACCCCTTGTATAACTACAAGTATATGTGCAAGCTAGTAACTGCAGAAAGAAGCAGTACTTACCACAACTGCAATTGTTTTTAAAGTGCTCTGTGTTCCCTTATGTTTAATTTGGCCACCACAAAATAACACTAACATCAGCAGGCTATATTTTAACCTCACATTTTATTTTCATCTGTTCGTGCCTTCTGCCACGATTAAGTGTTGCCTGCAGCCCTCTGTTTTTATTACTAGCCCAGAAGCAACCATTCAACAATGTCATTTCAGGCACTTTAAAAAAAAATTTAAAAAGCCTTGGAACGAGCCTAGCATTGCCTTTTCTCCAGTTGTAATCCATGACAATCATTTACCATTTACAAGATTAAAGAAGCCACCACGTAATGGTGATGAACTTTCCTTTTTTATACTCTGCTCTTATTTTCAGACTCTAAATCCCCTTTAGAACACACGAACAAATAACAAGCAGATCCTATTGCACAGGTACATCACATCTGTAGCCACCTACTCACACAAATGAAAAGGTCACAAAGCACACAACAGAGGTGACAAGTAGGGTTTATGTTACATCCGTGAAGCAGACAATGTCAAGGCAGAAAGCCAACTGAGAAGCAACACATATCCCCCTGTTCGCAGTGAGGCGCCCTGGAATGGTTTCGCAGACACCTCTGTACCATGTCCAGCTCCAGCAGAGCTCCAAGCATTGCAAGCCTCCAGCAGAAGGATCTTGCAAGCCAGGCTGACTGCTACACCGAGAGAAGGCTCAGGAAAAACAGGACTTTTGCAGGTGTTAGGATGCCCAGAGGCAAACAGGTACAGCATAGAATTAACGCATTAAAAATTATGCCACCCCTGAAGACTGCACTTTAATGCATAGCTAACTATGCAAGTCCAGTAACATTGTCTACATCTGATACTGCACTCGCGTGGATTGCTACAAAAGGCAGGATCACCCCTGGTTGGTCAAAGGCCATCAGGCAGGATCACCCCTGGATCCCAAAGGCCATCATTCGAACTCCTGCATTTTCTCCAATACAGAGCCATAAAAGAGTTATACCAAATCGTCTGGTTATGTGCAGCTTTGAAAGGGGGTTTGAGTTAAGGAAAGAGTTGAAAAACGTAAACAGGAGTTGAGGCTCACCTGGAACTATGGACTGAAGAGCACTGTCACTAACTCGCTCAGCAAACATTATGTATCTTTTCAGGGATCCACCATAAACAAAGTAAAATTCGGCGTCCTCTGGGAGGTAAATGTCCTTGTCAAATTTTGCATGTATAGTCACCTGTCCCTGAAAAAGGAGACTGCATTGAGAAACATCTACTAAATTTCTCATCTTCAACAAATCCACTGACGTCCAGTTCAGATGCAAGTTTATTATAACCTTTATAACTCTACTATAGAGAGGCTATGATACAATGACAAACCTGCAGTTTTCTACTTCCACTTAGAAAATAATGCTGGTTTTATGCCTGCTGAAGCGAAGGTTGATTTTAAAAACTGCATTTTAAATAATGTCTTTCAACTAATTCCCTTCATCCTGACCCACAAAAATGTAACTGACTTTTTATTTAAAATGCATCACAATAATTCAGTCAGTGAACCCAAATATTAAAGCAAGTTTTGTTTTAAAAAATAAAAAATTCAAAAGTGCTTTAAATGATCTTGGACTCAGTTTGCAAAACAAAAGCACCAATGTAATTCTACAAATGAATATGCTGCTTTCAAAGAATACTAGTTCCCAGATATCTGTTTATGGGTTTCTTTATAGTAAATAGAAAGCAACCAGCCAAGAAAAACCTGTCATACAATAGCTTCAAAAAAGAACAGGAAAGGGATCTGAGAAGCAGCAAACAATAACAAATGTCTGACAGGTCTGAGGGAGGAAATGTAGATCAAGCTGCACGGGCTGCAGGGCCTCAGCTCCAGCGGCTGGAGCACCTCCTCCCCCACCTTCTGCACTGACCTTGGTGTCTGCATTGTTGTTCCCATGTTCTCACTCTGCTCTTCCCTGGTTGGAATTTTCATCTGCGCAACAACCTTCTGTTCTTAAATATATTATCACAGAGCCATTACTATCACTCCTAATTGGCTTGGCCTTGGCCAGAGGCAGGAAGTCCATCCTGGAGCTGACTGGCATTGGCTCTACCAGCTCAAGGAAGCTTCTAGAAGCTTCTAACAGAAGCCACCCCAGTAGCCCCCCTACTACCAAAACCCAGCCACAGAAACCCACTACACACTTATGCCCCTGACAGTCCTTAGCGTCCTTGCCTTATTCATTATATGGCAAACACACACTTCAGTGTGACTGTTGCCACCCCCCCAACATCACATCTTAGCCTGCCTTCCCCAAGGACATCATTCTCCTCACTCATAACAATGTGAATCCTGCATTTGTTTTCCTCTTAAATATAAGTGAGTCTAATGAACTGGGGTGAAGAGACAAAGGCTAGTTTCCAGCACAAAATCTTCCTCAGGTAGGACTGTCTCCATAAGAACAGGTGTAAACAACATTATGAGTTCAATATCAAGAGCAAACATACCTGTCATCCCCAGAAACTGATAATGCACTTCTTTTTTAGTAGCCTGAAGTGTTATTATAATTGCCAAGTGTTTTCGCATATTTCTCTTTGGGTTTTGCACTACTGTAACCAGAATATATTATTATTATTGTTGTTGTTGTTGTTGTTATTAATTCATCATCTTTTTAAAAATCTTTTTATGTTAGTTGCAAATAACCCTTTTGGTCTGTTGAGTAATAATGTGGATGGGTACTTTGGTCTGCAAAAAACTCTGGCATTCGCAGGTAATTTTAATAAAAAAACATGAAGAAACTAAAATTATGGTTATTGGCATTTAAAAGTATGTAATTAAACCCTAATTCACGTATCAGTTTAAAACAGCAAAACAAACAGAAATAAAATACAATATACACACCATTTGAAATGGGAACGCTGTCGTTCTACACAGTGATGTTTATTCTGAGTTTGTTCCAGACACTGAAGCTGGAAACACATCCCAACTGGCATATTTCTTCTGCATTTCTAAATACAAAATTTAGGCTTAACAGTTATCCTCTAGGTACCAAAACTCAAACCAGATAAGTCACACAGGTGCCTTACCTTTGGAAAACTGGTCAAGTGGACTGAATACAAGGCAGCTGGGAGAGCATGGACCCAGAGGACTTTGCTGTTGGAAGATTAGGGAGAGGAGGCTGCAGCTATGGCAGCATTAAGAGAGCCACTGAACCAACTCTAAACACATTAAACCTGTGGCTGAGCAAGAGTTAGTATTTACCTCTCTGTGATCCATAAAGTAAATTATACCTTTTATTACCAGTGAAAACACTGCCCTGGCACTGCACCAGGGAGGAGATTAGCAAGGTTTGTATTTTTAACAGGATTTATAGGTCTATGAGTTCTTTTAATGTAACCAAACAGGTTTTCAGATATATTTTTTCTTGGTTTCTCCAGAGCACTTGAGAGCTGACAGTGTTCAGCACACAGCAGCAGGGTCTCCTGAACCTCACAACCTGGGTGGGGAGTAGAAAAGACTTGTCCCCAAAGCCCTGGGACAAGAGCTCCTATCTCCACACAGTCTGACCCTATTCTGCATCCCAGTAAGGGACTGACTCTTCATGAGGAGAAGAGGGATAGGTAGGTAGCAATCCCTCATGGCTGAAGCATGGCGGCATCCAGGCAGGCAGGAGGAACTGAAGAGATGACCATGGCACTTCCAATGTGCTTGATCACTACTCTGCAGCAAGACAGCCCATGCCTTAATTATTGGCCATTAACCTAAACTAAGCTTCTTCCACTTCAGAATCATTTAGATAACACCATCTTCTTCACCAGCAACCTGCCCCAGCAAAACAAGGGCAATACGAAAAGACCTTTAGTGGGCTTCCAGATCCAGGCCACCATGCTGCCTAACACTCACATTTCAACAATTGCTCTCTATTCTTGCATACACAGCCTGGATAATTCTATTTTCCCAAATTTTTACCACGAAAATTTACATTATCTGTAAATGTAATGGTATAAACAAACACCGCATTTGTATTTACTCGCTCCATGAAAAATATTTATGTGCTCAGGTAAAATAATGGCTTATTTGTTCCCAAAATGCAAGACCCAACACATTGAAGTAAATGCAAATAGCCAAGTATTTCCAGCAATAATGGGGCTATTTTCCTCTATGTCAGCTGCTACTAGCCACTACAATTTAACCATTATTTTTTCACTGTTCAGAAGTCTCGCTTCAGAAAATCTTTATATTTTACTTGTGCTCAGACAAGAATAGTGGCAGCCATACAGTTTTAATGACCTTTGCTGCAACTTAGCTGCAACTTAGAACACTTCTACACAAAAGATGCAAAAAAAGCAGTAGGGAAATTCTAAATAAACACAAATCAACCATACTCAAAACCTTAATAACAGGGAAACAGTTTTAAACATGCCTTTCTAATGTTCAGTGATATTTTTATAATGTCCACTAGGCATTTCTTGTTGACAGATTGCAGTAAGCACTGTAATGGACTTGTTTAAGAAAGCATGTACCCTAATGGAATTGAATGCAATGGGATTCAGCACACAATGAAACAGTATCTACACACAAGCAAGGAGTAAAAAACTGAAAAACAAGACAGGAGAAAAAAGCTGAACTTTTCTCTAGAAGCATTAGCTTTCTAATGCTATAGCTAATAACATTCAAAGTAAAAATAGGGTGGTTTTCCCCCTATTTAATGACTTGAGAGAAGAAGCAACTGAGTATGATTAAAGTTTTTTCTATTCAGAGTAACAAGGCAAGCAGAATTCCACGTACAGACTGGAGACAAAGTATGTAATGATAGGGTCATATTTAGTATTACATATTGCCCAAAAGCCTATACACACACTTTTATAAAAATTAAGTGGACACGCAGAGTTGCTTGGAGAAGAGCCAGTCCTCTGCTCATTTACACTACAAAACTCAAGCAGCACCCTGAGAACCTCACTCTTTTGGACTCTTCAGCCCCTGAACCTGTGGACAAGACGCTGACCGCACATGGGAAATACACCATGGCAGGTTCTCCAAAACACATTAGCTTTAGGCACCAACTACCTGTAGGTACTTCCTCAGTGTGAAGCAGCTTTTTCAGAAATGCAGAGGATGTCAAAAGAGTGAAGAAAAAAGCATTCCGTGACCATTTGAGTCCTAGGATATAATCTAAAAGATGCTTCTATAAAGGTCCCAGCACAACCTTGAAGAGAAAAGCACTAACAGAGAAATTTCCTAATGAAGACAGATAAGCTGCTCTCTTTTGACATGAAATATCAGCAAGTTCCTCACTTTGGTTTAGATATGCCTTTTCCAAAGGAAGTGCTGGTAGAAGCTATAGCCATCTTTTTGACTGCTAAGTAGCCCACATAACCTGGAAAAAAATTACGCACTCTGTTAGACCCAAACCAATGACAAAAGTACGCTTGAAGCAAAGATGAACAAGGACAGAAGAGATCCAGAGATGTTAACTAGTTGATTCCCGTGCCTCAAGGCAGAATCAACAGTGCCCAAGCTACTCCTCAAAGATGAATTTTGCCCACCCTGTTTGAAAGCACCCCTCACATGGTCCCCTAACACACAACACAGGGAACTTCCTCCCACCCAAACAATACCCGTCTGGCCTCTCCCACCTTCTGCAGCGGGTGCTTCTTTAAGGGCTTAACAAGTCTTTGGCCTTGATAACACAGTAGCCAAATGATACAAAATGGCCAGAGATGTGCCAGACTGTTACACTAAATAATTATGCACAGCCTCCATTTCTGCACAGCTGTTCTCAGCCACAAGCTGAGCTCTAGCCTGTTGATTACTTAGAAGCTGGATGGTTTTCGTTTTGTTTTGAAGGAGAGGAGAGATGAAGGCTTGTGGTTTACTTTGTTGGGGTTTAATAGATCAGCCTTAAACCTTGTGCTTTTTCAGTCAAGCTTATTGCAATACTCCTCCCTCAGTGACACACTCAAATACATGTGCCGTATTGGGAGTTTCTGAAATTGCATACGCTGTGATTTTCCCAAAGCTGATGCATCAAAGTAAGTTACACCTTCTGCCTCATCACTAGCCTCAACCTAGGCTCACTCCGTTCACAGACACAGGCAGAAGAACAAGTTTTTTGTTGAGAACTGCAAGATTTGCCTCCCGGAAAAACAAACAAACAAACAAACAAACACCAGCAGCAGCCATTTAAAATACTTCAAATTCTTCTCATTTACTGCAAAATAGATATATTTCCTCTAAAAAGAAAAAACACAGTAACGGGTAATAACATGCATATGTCAGCAAGTCTCTTTGCTATTCCACTCTAGGCTAAGTTGCCTCTAATATTACCCACTTTAAAAAGAAACATGTATTACACATATTGATGCACTTCATTCAGTGCACATGCAATATGCCCAGGTTCTTATTTTCTATGGCATCATCTTATCACAAAAAATTGTCCTCTTCAGTCCTGTTTCTTCTGTTTAACTCTCTCAGTCAGCCCTTTGCTCAGTTTAAGGTACAGCTGGCAGCAAGACCTTTTAGATGTCACCATGAGCAACATCCAGCCACACTAATGACCCATGCCAGACCTGGGAACACAATCTCATTTTTGTTGAATTAGCACATGATACAGAGCTTATGCTGGCTTTGTGCTTTTATGCCTGCTGTATGTCAGCAGCAGGATAAGAGACAGTCATGGATCTGACTGCTGGTACAGAATTAATCTACCAGTGTTTTTAAATAATTTGAACCATAGAGCAAGTCAGCACTTTGCATCAAACTGACATTATTTTTTTTAACTTATCACCACCAATCTTAAAGCTGTGTTTAGCCCATCATCAAACTGTGACAACAGGTAAGGTGGAGAAAAGTTTTCAGTCTCCCATATGGCAAAGGGAGAAAATGAGAAGAAAATATCCTGCATGTTTTTATCAGAAAGCAGAGGAGTAGGGAAGGAAGAACTAAAAAAACTTTCTTCAAGCCCAGTTCCAAAACATATATTAACATTCTTGCTGGTCTGTCATTAAAAATATCATTCAGTGTTTTGCTGTCAACAACAACAACACAATTTATCTCCATGCATAAAATAATACAGAGGAATTAAAAAGCTTGGGAATGAGCTCTTAACATACACAGGTCAAAAAAACTTCTGCAATAAGGCATATTAATAGAAAATTACCATCCCTTCTGACATGCAACCATTGACTTAAAAGAAATTATCTCTTTCAGTTGACTTGATTTAAAATACACAAATCTACTTATTATTCTCATGTCCCATGTGATATCAGAGCTCTACTGTTGCAGACACTACACAAATACATGTAAGCACAAAGTCCCTGCCCAGAAAAATCTCAATTTAGGGACTGAACAGGAAAACAAAAAGTGGAGGAGAAATAATACACCATGGGAACAAAAATTACCTGCCTGCTGATGGACATGATTTGAAGCACCTGTTCTTTTCCTTCGTATCTTTTAAAATAGATCCTATTCTTTCACATGTATTTCCTCAGTCTCATTCTGGCAGCAAGTCTACATCCAAACAGAAGCCAGCCAGTGCACGCTCTGCTGTGTGTCCCCGTGCAAACCACCCATGACAGACCTCACCAGGCTTCCACAGGGGTCAACAACAAAATACTCGTGACCCCAGCCAGCGCTGGATCAGACCAGTGAACACAGTTCTGTGCATTAGCAAATGCATGCTGAAAGGCCAACACATATTTACATTTTAAATCACATTTCTCTTCTGTGTTATGAAATTACCCTCTAAGTAATTTCAGTGATTTCAGCCTGGATGAACACACAGATGAGCTAAGAATTATGGCCAACCCTACTGCAACAGCAAAGAACATGAAAGCACAGAATGGACAAGATAGGCTAGAAATTGTCTTCTTTCCACAAAGGGCTGGCCAGAAGACACTGAACACATGGCAAGAGCAGCAAGTACAAGAGCTGTATGTGACCATGGAAAACTATCCCTTCTTCCCACATCAACTCTTAGTTCAACATGGGTGAAGTGGGAAGGCAAACATCTTGGCAAGGTAGACAATCAATTAGTCACTTTAGAATCAATAAGTCCTACTGCCACTTCCTACTCAAATCATGCAAAACCATACTGGAATCATGTATCAGTTTGAATTTTAATCATTTAGAAAACAGAATAACATTGTTAAATTATTTCTGTTCATTCTGTTTCTCTCATGTTTTTGTGAGGAAGGTAACAATTACTGCTTATTTGTCCCTCTAGCTCTAACTAGCCATACAAATAACATATTTTAGAAAAAAAATTGGAATTTCTTTCTGTCAAACAAGATGATTCACAACTTTTTAACTGCCTAACCAGGTGTTTTCAGAGTCCCTCTGCCTGTGAACCTCTGAACATTTTTCAGCAGATATGCTCAAATTATTCCCAGACACACTGCTAGAGTACAAATAAAACCCTGTTTATTTAACCACCTTTTGCATGGAGTTCAGTGCAGAACTGAAGAATTCAGAAGAGTCCAGGACTGCATGAATATTACAGTGCACTCTAACCTGTCTTCAGCTGGAACAATAGCAACCAACTCGGAGCACTTTGGAAGACTGTCGCACTACAGCCCAAACAACTAAAAGATGCTGACAGAGTACCAAATTAGTCCAATCCCTGCATATGCATTAAAATCCTCTTTCCAATTTGAACTTTCTACCACCTTTTGCTTTCTGATCTTTACAACAGGACTTTGAGTCCTAATCTGAAACTTTCGTCTTTAATTTTCTCCACTGTATAACAGCCATGCTGTTGTATTCTGAAGCTGACCTGGAAGTAGTTTATGCAGATGTCCATTATGGAATTCTGCAATTATTTTTCCCCTTCCATGTCACTGCTGTCAAATGTACAGACAGAACACTAAGGGAGCATGAAAGCCAGCAATGGGGTAAGGCAAGATGGCCTCTGGCTGCTGGCTTGCTTCATTCGTTGGCCAGTGTCAACAGGCTTATGTCTTTTTTTTCCCATGAATAATAAAATTAACTTATTTGTCAACTAAGACATCTTAGAATTAACTCTGTTTCACCACATTTCTCACCTATGGAAATCCAGGTAGATGGTAGCTGAACAGTACAGCAGGCTTTGTTTTTAAGAACATTAAAAATCACACCGGCAATTTGCTGTTGTTACCTGCACCCCCAGGTGTGAAACACATCCCTCGTTTTACTTTTTCCTCTCTGTATGGAAATACAAACTCCTTCTATGCCCAAGGTACTCGTGAGGTATTATGTCAGCCCATCCTTGAGAAACTACAAGATCACAAATTAAGAAAACAGCGAAGATGCTAATGAACCTGTAGCCAAGTGTTTGCCCAAAAAACTGCTACAGAGAGAGTATATCCTGTGAAAAAGTAACAAAAGATCAAAAGAACTTCAAAATTGTTATTTAGTAGCAAAAGTAAATAAAACAGTGTGGATCCAAGGGACAATTAACTGAGGTTGTAATACATGTAGGGATATGTAGGGATATGCCTACATATCCCTACATGTATGCCTTTGTAGGGATAGGCTACAGGTATATTGGATGTGATAAAAAAGTGGCCAGATTGGCCACGAGGCTGTACTCACTCCTCCTCCTTTGCTCCTGCCTGAGCTTTGGGAGCATGGTTCCTCTGGCTCCCATTTATTCTCAGAGGGGAGAGAGCTGTGAATGCAGACTGAATGCACCTCCTCCTCTCTGCCTCCATCTAAAGCAGCTGCACTCCTTTCTTTGGAAGAGTAAATGAGATGGGACACACCTTGTCTGATAATAGGGCATGCCAAGAGCAAACCAAATTAGGAGCAGCTTCCACTTGCTGTCAAAGCAAAGCAAGCTACTGTGCAGAAAAATGTTCTTCATACAGGTACCTTTTACTTCCAAAAAGGTTACCAAGGAGGGATGTTTCCCCATCCTAGAATCCTAGGTTAGGATCTAAGAAACCTGGATGGGATTGTGTTTCACCACATCTTTCTTACACTTGCTGCACTTACGTCACCTCAGACCTTCTTTGTAAACAAAGCTAAAAAACTCACTCCTGTTAGTACCTCTTTTTTAACTGCGAGTTCATCTATTTTAAGCAATCACTTCAGGATTTGCAGAAAAAGAATCCACTTGATTGCAAACTTCATCTTCTTTTTTTACATAACACACAAGTTCCTGCTTTGTGGAAGCAGGGAGAATGGTAATTTGGGATAGGGAAAAAACAGCCATAAGTTGTGGGAAAGAGGGTGAAAGGTGTCTCTACACAGGCTCTGCTTTTGAAAACTGCAAATGAGACTGTTGCCTTAAAGGATCAGCCAGCAGCCAAAAAATTACTCACCAGGCAATTATTATAGAGATAAGAGAGCAGTTTTAATAGAATGCCTTCAACTACCACAGGAGTACAGACACACGCGCCCATGTCCTGGGGCTTCCACAATTTAAGGTATTTGTCCATCCAATCCCAGATCTATCCAGCCCCCACATCTTCCCCCTGGCATGCCTCTCTGGGAATTGAGGCAGGGGGCTCTGGGACCCCCTCTTCCTCATCTTCCTCTTCGTCACAGCACATCCAGTCCGTGGAGCTTCTCCAAAGCTCTGGGTTTTGAAGGATGCTTTGTCTGTGGGGTATCTTGTTCAAGCCAGGGTACAAATGTTCTTAAACAGAAAGAAGGCTTGCTTACCTTAAGAGAAGTCTAAACAAACTAAGGAATTTAGAAAGTTAGATCCGAAATGGGGTAATAGGGTTGGGTAAATGTGTCAACTACTGTGCTAAAGGGTAAGCTAACTACAGCTACTTCTAAAATCTACAAAAAGCTAAAAATCAAAAAAATCCATAGGCATTAAGACTATTGAAGGAGAAGAAAATAATGATCACAAGGAAGGGAAAAATTTGAAACTTCCTTCAGAGACCTGAGTCACAGTATTGACACATCACCTCCAGACATCCCCGCATCAGACAGCAACATTCAACAGCCTCCAGTCTCAGGGAAAACAAAGGATGGTTTTTGGTTTCATTCACCCTGCTTTTGAATAAGTTGTTACCCAAAAGAAAGCGACTCTTCAGGCAGAAGCCTAGTGTTGTAGGACTTACATAAAGAGGTAGTTCAGCGCAGCTTAACTCCATTGTCACAGCATCTACAAACAGAATAAACCAGTGGAATTATTACACACCCATCAGGAGGTACTGATATCATTATACATGATTCATGTCTGTGAACTAGGTCAACATCTTTCAGATTTAGGGGGAAAAAGGATATTAAGCTTATCAGCTACCCAGTTGCCCCAAATGTCCCTAGAATGTGGAAACACTGGTGTAATGTCTATGTTATGGCTGGAGGAGGGGTGGCTGGTCTTAGTTAATATGCTGTGTGCATTTCACATAATAGACAGGATAAACAAAACAGATCATGCTGAGCATGAGACACTCCTAGTTGCAGCAAATGAAGTAGTGAGAATTTCATAATTTCTTATTTCTAGAGGTAAAAAGTTATGTTTGACCACAAAACACATTGTAGCAACTTTTACTCCACACCAACATCCTAAGTGTCTGGTGTTGGTTTTCTAGCAACTTCATAGAAGTTATCCCCAAGGCAGGTTGCCTTAACCACGCTAAACAGCAAGCTACTGATACAAGTCATCACTGGAATTAATATAATTATTGTCACCATAGCAACTTTGATTTCTACTATTATACTTCTGATGCACTACATCCTCTAAATTCATAGTCTAAAAGTAGTATTCCTTTCAAATAAGAGCATACCAGAAGAAACTCCACATCTTTACAGCAGCAAGGTCTGAGCTCACCAGCTATGCACAAGTCTTCTACTTGCTAAAACAGGCCACGAAAAAATCTGTCTTAAGAGAAGGCTGTCTCAGCTCAGATATGGCCTTGTTTTTACAGCTGAAGTTTCCAAGAACAACACAGTTGCGCAGCTCATTGCTTGTTAATGCATAGGTACAGCCTTCTATGAGTCAGATAGGATTTGAGAATTTGCCTGCCTACAATGACACACCCACCATCCCAGCATACACTCCCTTTAAAACCATGAATTTGTTAATCCTCATCTCCTAGTGCCCATCAATTTATCTACAGTCACAAGGACATACATTCTTGCAGTTTTAAAACAGAAGGCAAAATCCTTTACAAAATCACTGGTCACAAATTGTTCAGCCAAAAAAATCCCAAAGCTTTCATATAGTACGAAAAGAGTATCAAGGTAAACACTAATCCAGCCAGTCTATCAGCAGTAAAATTGAGAGAGAAGAGTTTCTTATTTTCTGTGGAGGGAGGAAGTATCCTGCAGCTGACTCCAAGGCATTTCACACCACCAGACAAAGCTCTGCAGTTTCTAGCAGCGCCATCCTGAACTCAACCTTAAAAGCAGCAGCACGGGTAGCACAGACTCGTATGTACAGAAGAAAACAGGGTTACAATGTAAGTTAAGAAACAGTAATGTTAGTTCTGCAAGGAGTAGTTTAAAGTAGAGCTTTTCATAAGTGTTACCTTACAGAACCAGTGAAGCACATTAATATCTATCCCAGACCTCACCATTACTGCTACTCACAGGGCATCTCTTCATGGCTGGTTAAAACAAGACATGTCAGTCAGCTGTCTTACACCATTGCTCTATTCTACTCTATAAAATCCCTTCACCTACAATGGTTCTCAATCTTTAATGGAACACATGCAAACTAAACTCCACCATCTCCACCGCAAGAAATCATGAGCACATTCAAATCATTATGCCACGCAAAGAGAACATGAAGTACTGCTGCTTACTTCTGTCATATGACATCTTCCTCCTCTGCAAGGATAAGAAAGGCAAGTATCAGTCTAGTCTACCTATTCTACAACAAGTGTGCACAAGAAAAGATAACTTAGCTCTTCCTTTGGAGGATAATCATTGCATCACCAGTACAGCAAACTTTTTTTGTGTTGGGTGATACAAACACAACTTATTGGAGAGATGGTGCCATCCTGGCTTCTGTTCTCTTCACTCTTTGCTTGTGCCACACTGTGGATCCCCTGGGAGCTTGTGCAATTGGAAATAGTAAGTGTCTAGCTCAACGTGAATCCTGAGAGGATAAATAACCTGAAGATTTAGCTCATCAGAAGCAATCAATGTTATTTATACAGCACTGACTAGAACCATGTTGAAATACAATCAGTACTTTCCACATGTAATGCCCTGACAAACCAGCTTATATTGGTGTTTCCTGGATAGAAAGGGGTACCTAATGGTACTCGTTGCTTCCTGCAGAAGAATCAAAAAATGTCCACACATAGCACTGAGTGGCCTTTTCTGCTTTTCTCACACTATCCTTTTTGTTTAGAAAAAAAATTTACATGAATGGCTCACGTCTTTCCTCCAGCTGGGGATTACAGTAACTCAGCCTGGCTGCTGGAAGTGACTGGGAGAGGCAGGAAGAGGATGCTCGTAGGGAGGAAATACTCAGCTCTGGCTACGGTGCAGCTCTTGTGCAAACTCCACTTCAGAGCAAGGGACTGAAGGAGACACCATCACATGCATCTTACCACTCACCTCCTCTGTACCGCAAAATGCTGCTCAGGTCCCCAAAAAGCGGGGTCCACAATGCACACAAGGTGCCACGTAGACAAATGTTCTCCAGTAACGAGTAGTCGTACTCCACACAGCAAGGGGAGGGTCGAGCTCCTGACATCATGAGTGCATGCAATTTCACAGAGCGACACCTGATCCCTTCCGCTCATATATGCATCTCTGACACAGAAACCAGCAGAATGGGCATCTAACAGACAAACAGGTCCAGTTTCAGGCACTGCCCACATTACCAATGACAGCAGTAGCAGGATTCATCTATACACAGAAAAAAACCTTTTCAGCAATCCAGTTTAGCAGTAAATTTACTGGAATCTTTTACTGTGATGTGCTGCAAACTGGAGAGACTTGCAGCAGACATTTCATTCAAGCAAAGGCAAATATACAAAAATGAACAAAAAATCTATAATTTTATTTAACTAAACATTTTTTTAATCTACAAAAACCTAGTGGTAAATGCTATTGCCAGTCCCTGACCGGCTCAAGTTATTAAGACAAACAGCAACACGTAATTTAGATTTTATCAAAGATGCAAGAGATTTCAATAATCCCTCAAACACTTTTCCTCACCCAATAATTTATTTATTGGTTGTCAATTATGGGACTGTCATATATCTGATTTTTGCAACATTACAAATTTTAGCATTTTACAGCATGGTGTCCCTGATTATCAAGATATCTTAGAAGGATATATGGAAATAAACCAATGGAAAATAAAAACACCCAGTATTGGTTTAACTGCATTTTAAGATGCGAGTTATCAAACATTTTTACTCTGTACCTACTACATAAATTAGATAAGGGGAAGCATTATCTCAGCAGAAAGGCATTTCTACCAGTTGACAAGGTGACCCTCCAGCCAACACTGTGACTACTTTTTGGCTATCTTAGCACCTACTGTCTATCATCAGCTTTTTCCTAAGCACAAAAGAACACTTTTTGATCCTACAACAACCCAGCTCACAACCTGCAACTTGACTCTCTCCTCTTCCCTGTAAATAAAGCATATCACTGTGGGAGAAAGAGACAGAGAAGGTGAAAACTCTGGCTTTGATGCTGCTCTGTGATCCAGCAGTCACCCCTACAGACTTCACTTAACTCAGGGCCCTGTGGCTGTCAGAACGAGCCTCCATGGCTCATTAAGCAGCACCAGACCACAGTCTCTGCAAGCCTTGCAAGCAGGTGCAAAGCAAGAGCAGCAGTACAAGGCATGTATTTCATACTTCCGTGGATCAATTCAAAGATAACAGAACATGAGGTCTTTGATCGTGCTCTGCTCACTATATTCTCCTTTCACACCATAATCCCACACCTCTGTGCCACAGACCTGCTGTTTCATAAACTGTAAAGCAACTCACTGAATGTCAAAGATGTCATATTATGTAAATAAACCACCAGTGATGCTTCACAGATGGCTTGGAATTCAATTCTTCCTTTCTTTAATTATATTTCTTTTTGGTGATGGTCACATTGAAACTCATGTCTATAAAACACTGAAGATTAGTGTTACAACAACCATCAAGACAAGCACATTAAATCTTTATTTCTGATCATCTGAAGCAATAGGAACCCAGAGGCAGGCAGGAATACCCAGAGCATGCCATGTGATGCTTTAAAACGTAACAACTTTGTCTAAGAAAATGTCTTGTGCATTGTAAAAGCTAGCAGCACATGCATATCAAGAGGTCTACTGAGCTCTCTGCTGCTTGTTGACTGTGTTACAGTCACCATTATCACAGTTTCATTATTTTTAACTATGCAATAGTCTATAGGAGGTAGGTGCTACATTAACCCAAAAGACAGCCTCTAAGATGGACACGAATTACTGTAAATACTCTCTCTATATCTCTCAGATCTTAATACTCTTCAAAACCAGTGACATTTCAGTGTGGTGCTCACAGACCAGCCAGTTTCTAAGACCAGCCAGTTTCTATTAATAATGCTCATCCCACAGATTCCTGTAAACAAGCACAGCAACAGAACCAAACTATGTTTCTGAATTTACAGATTCCATCTGATTTACGTTAAATTAGTACACTGAAGGCTCGCTCACAGTTTCCCAAGAACCAGGAACTGCCTCTGGGATAAAAGTGGTACAGAATGTTCTTTTAAGTGCAGATCCTTGCTCTGGACCTGACTAACAGACTTTGGAAGAAATAAATTAAAGGAAAAAGTAGCAAGGTGAAAACACATGGATAATAAATACCACATTCCTAATGTTAAAGTTTTAAACTTTACAGACAAAGATTTTGACATGACCTTTTTACATCATTTTTACACTTGGGTTTCCTGAACATCTAAAGCACAGTGAATAGAGAGAGGACAAAGCAAAACCCTCAGCTAGTAGCTACACAAGCACATTCAATTACTGCCTTCTGACAGTATTCAAACTGAGAGGTAAAATAAGCCTTTGCCTATTAAATTTATCATGAAGCAGTGTTGATTACTTCACCAGACATTAGCTGCTCTTGAAGCAAGGGAACAGAAGAAATGCAGCTTAACACATTTTTAGTTGTTTTAAAACATCGCTCTTTTCAACAACTGGAGGAAAAAAGAAACCTAGATCTTTCTCCAAAACAACATCATCCCATTCATGGTTATCATATTTCTTTTAATTTGTTAAAGGGACAGCCATTTTGTGTTCCTTAGAAGGGAAAATATTTAAAGAGTCTCCAAAAAAGGATCACATTTTTTAACCTTTTAAAAATAGGCTTGGGTTTTAAAACGCAGAAACAAGTCTAGGAAAAAATGCCTCTTACAACAGAAGCCTGCTCCTGAGGTTGGCAAAATACATTCTTTATGCATTCCTGAATTAAGATTCTTAATGTAGCATTTTCATTTCAACTAAAAATGAAATGGGGCTCTAGATTTTAGAAACCTTAAAAATTTAAAAGTTGGTTATACATTACTGAAAGACAAAAAAACTCCCAAATGTACCTGTAAGGTTACTGAAACAAAATAAAATATGTTTGATAATATTGCCAGATACCCGTCTTACATCCCTCACCCTTTCAACACCCATTTTGACAGAGATAGCAGTTATCTAATTATGAAAGTTTTAACAGCTTTTAGAATTTAGTACTCCATAGTTTGGGCCCTATGAAACTGTGGGACCAGAGGAAAAGCAAACCCTTTACAGAGTTCATGTAGCACAGTTGTACAGTTTACTGGCAAGGTAGAAAAGAAGTGGATCAGAAATATTTGGTTCTACATAGGCATTCAAATGCATGCTCCAGTGCTATCTGTGACACTTCATCATTACTCAGGCTTGGCCATCCACCAAACTGCTATAACTAACAAGGTAAGGGAATATTCTGTGTGTTTAATGACCCTTTTGTAACCTGTATTCCACTTTCGTGGACAGTTAGAACTGTGCCACAAACTCTAAAGCCATTAAGAGCTAGAAAAAAATTTTTGATACCAAAAGTCATTAAACATAATTCTGATATTCAAGGAATCAGCTTCTACTGAGAAGGGCAACTATTCCACCTTATAGCCCTCTTCTAACTATTCATGGAGTTTGGTGGTACGTACTTGTTTTAATTATGCTAAACCTGAAAGATACAACTCGCAGAGCTCAACTAGTTGGTACAGAAATCTATAAAATTTTGAAATTTCTGTAATTTTTGAAGAATTTCAACAGACAACATTGAGGAAAATTCCATAAACATTCCCAGACAGGTGGTGAGAAGATGCTACAGATGTAGTAATATTCAAGCCAATACAGAAGAGGAAAAAATAAAAAGGAACACTTCAGTCAAAAAGTCCAAAAACTCCTCATACAAGCAAAGACTTTTGCAGCTTCAATACTTGGGCACAAACATGCATTGTGATAAAAATTCTCCTTCCTGTTCTGGGCACCATCTTGGAAACTTGGAAACTAAAATACTTATTTGCAGAAGGTACACAGAACACATATTCCTGCCTTGAGATTACCATATTCCCCATGTATAACTGGGAAATCAAGATGTGCATGTGCTGACTGATGTGTGCCCATGCAAAGAGCTGCTTTTTGGATGGTAAAGCCAAAATCTGGGCAAATCTGAGTCACTACATCAGTCATAGGGTATCCTTCCTATGTTGTGGTGCAAATTCAACATGTTATTCAGATCCAAAGAACATCAGGCCACTACACACTGTACCCTTTTGAAATGACCCCACAAAGGAATTATTCTTGGGAGGAGAGAATGGGAACTGCTGCATAACAGCAGCACCTTCAGATCAAGCAAAAGGAATATTCATTCATGATATTACAGAAGAAAATGTTGGCATAAATGTCTAATTTGCAAGTCAAATAAGAAGGCCAGATGAGTTTCCTGGTAGACTATTAAGATACATCTGCACAATCACTTTCTTAGTCACAGTCAATATTCAAACACCACTCTGGAAAAATAAAAGCACTTAAGTACTAAAATATTTTCACCATTTTGTCCTGTCAATTTTTCATACTGAATTCACAGAATACAGTTAATTTTTTACCTATGTAGAAAAATCCCTCTTACTCAAATCCTACTCCCACAATATGTCATGAAGAGCTATTATCTCTGTAAAAGAAAAGATCTGTTAGATTTTCAATCACATTTGTGTGCCTTATAATGACTTATGAGGAGAATTATCTTCATTTTTGTACAGGACAAGATACAGAGACAGGAATAAATCCATAAAAATGAAAGACAATTTTAGAGCCTTTTTTCTATAGAAAAATCACTGTGCAGGTTGAAAACTGGCCCATCTCTAAGCTCTGCAAACCAGTGTCCCAACAAAATGCACCCAAGAACTGCTTCAAAAGTTGCTTATTATTTTACCATTAGAAAAGCTTTCATTTCCTTTACATTTTGTGGGTGTTAAAGAAGTTAAAGAAGTTAAAAACTTTTGCTCTGTCTGAGAAAGGCAAACACATTTATGATCAAAACTGAGTACCTTGTCCACGCTGGGGCAAGAACTTGGAAAAAAAACCATGAGTGGCTTTTACGGCAAAATAATGACCTTAAGAAAAAACCACAACATATATTTAAAAAAACCAACCAAACGAAAAACCCCACAAACAACAATATAAAAAATCCCACAACATACAAATCCCTCTCCCCCGTTTTGGAGCTTTGAAAGGCAAATGACAGCCCAGGCACACGCTTTGCCAGGACACTGGCGGAGCCTGGCCGGGCGCACCGCGCACCGTCCCAGCCGGGGAATATCCGCGCAGCCCCGGGGCTGCTGGGCAGCAGGTGCCGCGGGCTGGGCTCCCCGCTCCGCCCGAGGCAGAGGCCGCCTTACCTACAGCGAGCGTCCCGGCAGAGGCTCCGCCGCCACAGCCGCCGCGGGAGGCGGTGGCAGCGCTGACGAGCCGCCTGCGGGAGCGCCGCGGGGCGCGCCCGACCCCGAGGATGCGCCGCCCCTGGGCCTCGGAAGCCCTCAGGGCGAGGGAACAAAGCTGTGTGATGGCCCCGGCAATGGCAGGGTGGTGCCCGGCTCCTGAGAAGCAGACTCCGGGGCAGCCGCCCAAGCTCCCCACTGGCAGCTGGAGGGACAGCGAAGGGACAGCGGGAGCCCGGCGGGGAGCCTTGCGCTGCCCCGACTGCGCCCCGGTGCCGGGCGGGGAGGCCCCGGCGACTTTCGGAGGGGCGCGCTGCCCTCTCCCGGCCGGAGCGCAGGGTGTGAGCCCGCCGGCGGGGCAGGAGCTGCGGCAGCCCCGGCACTCCCTCAAGGCAGCCGGAGCCTTCCCCTTCCGTCCTCTCCGCTCCGCTCCGGTCGTCGGGCGGTGGTCCTGTAGTCGGCAGTACGCGGCTGGGATCTGCCCACGCAAGGCGCTGGTTGATCAGGCTGCTTCCCGGCCTCTCCAGGCGTGTTTCGTGCGGCATAGTGCATTGATCCCGATAAACCACACCGCATTTCGGCTTTTCAGCTGCCAAGCATATGCAATACATAATTTCAGCTGTTCTTAAAATCATCTTATGTTGATTCCCTAAGCCTCTTCTGTCAACCCGTTTCACTGGTAATGACGGTGAAGCACTGAAGATGTGGGGTTGTGAGTACCAGGTTGCGGATAGGGACTTCCCAAGCTCCCTCTTACTGCACTGTAATTGAATTCGTGACCTGTTTGCTGTTGATGGACAGCATACTTTCTTCATAACAGCAGCATTTTAGCACAATGTCATGGGGATGAAAAAAAGGTTTATCCAAGTGCTGTAAGCAGTGCATGAAAGAATTAGTGTTTTACTGTGAGACGGTGGCTGGTACACAACAAAGGTGTGTATTTCCTTGGTAGCCCAAATATCTGGGAAACACAGGAGACTAAAAGTAATCAGAGAGAGAGTGAGAAAGCATAAGAATTCTGGGTCTGTTCAGCCCAGAAGCAGAGTTTAAGTAAGGTCTGAGTATTAGTTTATTAAGCAATGCTACCACTTTAAAACTGACTAAGCCAATACTAAAAATGTTATCCAAGTCCTCCAGTGCCGTCATCTGAGATCAAAGCTCTATTGCCATACTTTTCCATCCTGTACTCTTTTCCCATACCTACAAGGATTCTTGCAGCTCCTGACTTTTAAACGGAAAACTACTTGCAATAAGAATAGTAAGCACATTAACAGTGTGTTGATAGTTTAAAAAAATTGAACATAGAATAATGAAATCCATCTGACAGCTGATATTCCAAGGCCTACATATTGCCTATTCAACTAATAGAAAAGTTGTATCTAAGCTGGTAAATGCACCGGAAGACCCTAGTTAATAGCACAAGATCACAACCTGACTCACATTTCATAATAAAAAATTGAAGCTTCTCAGTTATGTATTCTTACCAGATGTCCTTAACACAATTAAACTCTGCTAATTCACTTACCTTGAACCATCTAAATGCATTATAGTTTCACAAGCATTTTTAAAAATTAAGCATATTAGACTGCTGTAACAGAGCACAGGTCACAAAGGTACTGCCCTGGAGGAGAGACAGAAGCCAGTAGAACCCCATTACCACCCTGACTGTTTCAGCAAGAGATTCATGGCTTTACATAGGTGTGTGTGTGTTCATCTCTAAAGTTTAAAGGTTTTGGTGGTTTACTTTGGGTAGCTGATCACACAGAAAAACATCTCTGCATAGTACAAGGAAACAGGGACTTTTGTGCTGTCCTTGTCAGAACAAGTCCACAACTCTCAGTAGCAGAGATAACCTGCTGGTTACGGTGTGATCAGGACTTTGGAAAGTTAAATATACCAGAAGGAAAAGATACAGGTTGACGGGGTGCAGCCAGGTTAAGGGTGGCTTGCAACCATCTTAGAGCACCTTTCCTTTACATCCAGCCCCAGCATACTTTACTGAAAACATACAGAGGGATTGCTTTACTTCAGTTGCCATATTCACTCACAACTGAATATAGCAAGCTAGCCAAGTGCATGTATGTTATCCTAGAAAAGAAGACAAATACAGGTGCATCTGCAGAAGCTGGAGACTCAGGATTTCAATTCCAAATTTTCACAATTGAAAAAGATACAAAAATTACTATCTGAAGGTTGTAATTGAATTAACATAATTTCCAACAGGATGTAGTATTTCCATAAGATACTGACAGGCCTCAGTTCCAGAGTAAACCACCTCTTGCATTTCTATCATGCAAATCTGTTGAAATACAAAGGTATTTACCCTCAAGAAGTTAGAATATGTAAGTGATCTAGCAATAAAAGTTTCACTCATTAGCTGAATTAGTCCAGGGAAGAGAGATCAATGCCTTCCCTGGGGAATGTTCAGTTGAAGGCTTGACAAAATCAGCAGTGACCAAGCAGACCATCTCTCCATTTCTCCCACATAATTCGGGTGCCCGAACACAGGAAAGGGAAGTGTTTACTATTAATTCTAGGTGCATTAGAGAAGCCTCCACACTAACTGTGCTCCTGAACCCAACATTCAGTGATTATTCCCTCTGTCCAACAAAAATGCTTCCTAGGAAAAGTATATTAAAAAAACTAATAACAGACATGCTTTTGTAGGTAACTATCTGCTGTGGGGCAAGGTAATTTATTAACTATATTTTAAACACAAATCAACCTGGTTATTCCCAAATGACCCACAAGTAAAGGAACATGTCGTATGCAATAAATGCCCACTTTTCCATATAAGTAGAATAATATGCTTTCCCAAAACAGGACACTCAGCATTACATCTCCTCCAATCTAATGCGCAATAACCTATTTCAACTATTTCAGTTCACGACATTCTATCTAAATACTTCAAAATATTAGATTCTGGTAATGGACTGCTGAAAAAATAAGTACTTTTTCATAAAAATAAATTACTTTTTCACTTGTAGAACAAAAACATGCGTGCTTAGCGCTGCCGTAAAGCATTTTAAACATGCACCAGCACACTACAAACTGGAACTTTTTTTCCTATTTTATTCAACCATCAACCTGTCAAAAAAGCCAGAATTTGAAGTTTTATATTGCATTATATAATTATTATGTATTACATAAAATGAGAACATGGGCAACAGGCACCACAATGGTAATAACAGTATCTTACGCAAGCTCCTTGATAACTTGATTATGTTAGTACTGAAGAAAAGCTTGCATAATGTAAAAAAATCTTATTAAATGGGAAAAAGAAGTTATTACTTTTCATTACAGAGAATAACAGAGACACAAAGATTAGACAACTTTGGCAAGTTTGTCACCTGAACAAATACTAGCTTTCAATGCGGAGGTAGTAAATCCAGTAGAATTCATAATACAACTGGTCAGTCAAATAAGTCTTCCAAATTTCATTTTACTAGTCTTGTTAGACATTAAGATCTTAAATAGCATTTGTTTCTCTATGTTTTCATCAGATTTCCATTTGTGTAGACAATACCTAACATCTGTTTTCATGTCTACCTTGGCAAACTCACTTGGAAGAATATCCTGAATGGTAAACATCATAACACATCGAATTACTCTAAGATCTGAGAATCATTGAACAGTTCGGGTTGGGAGAGACCTCTAAAGATCATCTAGTCCAATTCCCTTGCAACTACTTGAATGTTTACAGGGATGGAGCAACTACCAGCTCTCTGGGCAACCTGTTCCAATGTTTCACCACTCTCGTTGTAAAAATCTTCTTTATGTCTAGACTGTATCTACCCTTCTTTAAGATTATAAAAATTACCCTTTGTCCTGTCACAACAAGCCCTGCTAAAAGGTTGTAATTGTCCTTTTAAGTATTGAAAGGCCGTGAGGTCTCCCTGGAGCCTTCTCTTCTCCAGGCTGAGCAACCCCAATGTTCTACCCTCCAAGTCTCTCAGCCTGTCCTCCTAGAAGAGGTGCCACAGCCCTCTGATCATCTTCATGGCCCTCCTCTGGACTCATTCCAATAGGTCCATATCCTTCCTGCACTGAGCACCTGTCTTGGGTTACACAGATTCTGGTATCCAGCTTTTCTTTTCTCTTTTCCCCAAATATGTCCTTTTTTTTTTTTCTTTTTGGTGTTTTTCCTTCTTTAAAGAGACTGAACTGCTAGTGATTACTGACTCAAACATTTGACCATATATATAGTGACTGCCCAGGCACTGTAAGACACTGGACTATTGGTGCCTATGGCTCAATCAGCAGTCTGCTTTGTTAACAGTGTGCAGAGTGGCGACCCAGGCCAGGGGCTGAAGGCAAGCACATCCGACAACTCAGGCTACAAGCTCCAGTCACACTGAGCTTCTCATCCACCAACACCTCCAAGTCTTTTGACTCAAGCTCCCAGCTTGTGCTTCGGATTGCCCTGATGCAGATGTAAGACCTTGCACTTGGACTTGTTGAACTTCATGAGGTTCACAAGGGCCCACTTCTCAAGTCTGTCCAGATCCCTCTAGATGGTATCCCGTCCTTCAGGTCTGTCAACTGCACGACTCAGCTTTGTGTCATCTGCAAACCCACTGAAGGTGCATTCAATCCATTGTCAATGTAATGGATGAAGGCATTACACAATACTGGTCCCAGTAGAGACCCCTGAATGACACCACTTATCTATCATTCATCTCTATCTGAACATTGAGCCATTGACCAGTACTCTCTGGATGCGACCATCTAACCAAATTCTCATCCACTGAACAGTCCATCCATCAAATCTCTCTCTCTCCAACTTAGATCAAACTAATCGCTATTTTAATCCAACTTCTTCCTATGCTTCTGCTAGCCACACATCAAACTTTGAGACACTACAATGGATACATATCTTAGACATGAATATTGTCAGTAAGAACTGAGAATACGTTTTATGTCAAGGTTAGTAGTTTTCAAGCCATGGAACACTACGCTCCCAAGAAAAATGTGTGCCTTCAACTCCAAGCAATACTGGTTCATAGAATAAGGCGGCTCTAGGAAGAGCCTAGTGTCATCCTAAATGTACTCAATAGCCTTTAGCACACCTCTGTTTCCAATGTGTACACAGTGATACAGCATTGCCTGAAGTTAAAATAAACCATACCCTAGCATTCAAACATATACTGATAACAACGTAGACAGAAAGTGATAGAATTACACAAAAATTGAGTTCTGACATTTAACTGAATATTTTCTCACTGCTGTGTATTTTCCTTATTACAATAATTTAATTTGAATTAATTTCCCTTTAGAAGTATTATCTACTTTCTATATAATTCATATTTTTCAATATACATAAGCATGTACTTCTCTTCTTGAGTCATTTTGCGATTTCCGATGAATTCATGGAAGTCTGAAATGAAGATGAAGCAGGGAGAGAAAACACAATGTATCAAATGCATATGCCATTTTATTCCTGTTTCCAGGGATGTGAGATGGCATACTAACCTTAAATAAGGGCAATGACACATTAAAATTAGACAAACCTCAATTATTTTCTAGTAAATAAAATCAAATCATTATAGTACTGGATGCCAAACACATACTTTAAAAAGTTACATAACTCTGGAATAAAACTGTAAAATTCAATTGTTCAAAAAATTTTGCAAGGAAAATCTTGAAAACTTCCTTCTTTCTCTGTCTTCAGCAATCAAGCCTATTCAGCAACATAGTTTGGAAGACAGATCTTCAACCTAGAAAGGCTTATTTTGACAGTCACTATTAAAAGTTACAAGGAGAACAGATCATATATTCCAAGTCCACAGTATTTTTGTGACAATTTGCTGTGATGGCTTTCAGTCATTCCTATTTGTTTCCATGGCCTCTGCAAGACCATTACTTTTGTTCTCTTCTAGATATGTATCTCTTTTCTCAGTAAAAGTAGCAAACAGTGTATCCATCATCCCCAAAACTTCTAGTAGTTCCTCTTGATAGTCAATCTCTTTTCCTATAGCTTCCTGAAGTTTCAAGAACTGTTTATCAACAATCGCTGACTGCCCAACCACAGGCTGATAAATATCTGTAAAAAAAAAAATCACTTAAAAATCCACATATTTATAAAAAGGTGAAAATTATAGTAACTAGTTAGAGATGCTTTTAAGGAATCTGGCAGAAGTCCAACCCTGTGGACAAATAAAACAACTTTAATGGTGTTCCATAAACAGTAGTCATATGTACTCAATGTAACAGTATGTCAAACTAATAAAACATGTTTTTATGACCTCTAATACTATTTTTACCTCACAGAAGAAGTTACTTGTACTATGTAAGCATAGAAACATGAAGTATTAAAGGTACTTAGAGACCACGAGGAGTTTCCTGCAGCCAGTGCAAATCAGATACTGACTGCAGTTAGAGTTATCTGGCAATGTCTCTTTTTGGATCATTTATAAGACTTCATACTTATAAACAAACCCGTAAAAGTTTGTTTTCTTTAAAATGTAGCACTTTCAACCTTATTTCCAAGCGAGCTATATAACTTCGAGAATCTTTTTTGTGTTGTCCTTACCAGTGATCATATCTGCAACAGTGACCAGCACAGGAGTAAATCGTGGCTCAATCACACGCCTGCAAAATTGGAAGACATTCTAGTTTTACTGCTTTTATCCACTGCACTTCTACCACCAACAAGCAGCTTTTCCACACAGGCATACAGACAACTTCTCCATGAAGACACAGCACAGAACAGTAGACACAGATGCAGGTCAAAAAAACCCCCTGCATGTGGTATTCACCCTTCTCCTTTTGGGAAGACAGTGGGGGTTGGAGGACTGGCAAAAGTCTCAGGTACATGAGGACATAACAGATTAAGGGTTGAATGTCTGTCAAAGAAGTAGAATATCTCATACTATCAGCAAAACTGTTCTGTGCTAACTGGTAAACTGTTTCAGACCTATCCCAGCTTTCGATCAGAATGCAAAAGGCTTGTGAGAGCAACAATGTTCTACCTGTGATCTGTTGAAACTCTGACAAATTATTAGAAAATAAAAGTGTCAAAATAGTTAGAGAGAACTCAGGTTAAAATAATACCTTGCCACAAAGGTAAGGAGGAGATTAACTTGCTTCTCATCTCGGCCTGCAAGTGCACTCCTCAATGTTCCTCTGCGATGCAGTTCCTGCATAACTGCAACCGTAACTTCAGGAGTATGAAGCATGATGGGTGGCTGGACATATATAGAAGAGCTTAGTACCAAAGCAGTATCTTTACACACAACACAGGGCTGATATCAGCAAAACCAAAATGGAACCTAAGTTTGGTTCCTTTCTAGTTACACACTAAGATAAAATTAGTTTGACATATAGGAAAAATTCACATCAGGTGATATCACACAACTCTGATGAGAAAAACCAATGCGTTACCTCCAGGACTGCATCAAGAGCCTTGGAAGACTCAAAGCTCTTCAGCAGCTTGTCGTATTTCCTCAAAACACGTTTTACAGGTTTACTGACACAGAAATCTTCCTAGGATTCAAAGAAGAGTTCAGAATTAGACAAATACGCACACAAAACAGATTAGACGTATTACCGTGAACAAGCTTGTATGTCTTATATATTTCCTCCCTTCCCTTTCTCCAACCCAGCACATTCCAAAAAAAACAATTTTTGACAAGGGTTTCAGTACATATTTTCTCACCACCTCATACCTGTTTTGGCATGTAAGTTCTTCCTTTCACATAGGTTCTATATGCTGGTTGTCTCTTCTTTTGTGACTTTTCATTCCTTTCTTCAGGTTTCCTGTGTTTAACATTTAGCACCCCATTGGTCATGCCTACAACTATAGTTTCATCTTCAGGCTAGAACAAAGAAATCACAGAGTTAGGACCCAAGTATTTTATTTGCTGCTCTATCATGGAGATTTTTAAATTTTTATGCTTTGTGATAAGGCTCAAATAATAGTGTGACAGATACCTCTTTGAGGTCCCGTGATCAAATACTTTGTTCAAAACAGGGACAGCTTCAAGGCTATGTTCATTAGCAACATTACAGACTAACTAGTGAATCGAGCTCAATTATGCATTAACATCCTTCTGCAAGTATGAGGTTTTGTTTTTTTCAATGGCATACAACTGCCTTTGGCTATTACATGCCATACAACAGGCATGACCACCACCTAGGAGAAAGCAAAGCTATCATGGAACAGCAGAATTTTGAGAAACATCTGAAAGGTGTTCAAAACACTGGTCACTTACACAACAAAGTAGGTATAAATTTCACTCAAAGAAGCTGTGGATGCTCTGTGCCTTTAAGTGTTCAAAGCCGGGTTGGATGGGGCTTTGAGCAACCTAGTCTACTGGAAGGTGTCCTTGCCCCTAGCAGGGGAGGCTGGAACTAGGTGATTTTTTAAGATACCATTCAAGCCAAACCATATTATGATATAATAAAAGGCTATAGAATTATGACAGGTATGATGGAGATCAGCGGGCCAATGTCTCATTTAAAGGCATCAACTGAAGATAATGAAGGTTCAAGTGGAACAATAAGAAGCAATTCTTCACACAACAAGTATGAGAAATGTGGAACTCCTTGTCAAGGAATCTAGGCAAAGTTTCAAGTTTGCCGAAGCTCAAAGAGAGACTGAGCAGGCTTATGTAAGAGAAATTCTTTGACTTGCACAGAAATCACACTCTGCTGAGCTAACTTCTCATGTATTTATTACTCAGGAGGAATATAATCAGTCATCCCACTTTGCATCCAACAGCACTCTTCTGAAACACTTCCAATAGCCACGAAAGCAAAATTAATTACTTTAGTGACTTAAAAGGTATCAGTAATTACCTTATCTAGGAAGATGTCTACTGTACTTACCGATAACGCAAGACTGAGGATGGATGTTGCATAATTAAAGCTGTGGACTACTTTGTAGGATGTAGTACTGTAAATCTTCACATGCCTATACAGAAGAGTAATGATAGAACTATTGTTAGTAGTGCCTTATCATAGTCACTTTACAGGAATTTCATCACTCTCAACTTCTATAGATCATTTAAGGAAACTGAGTATTGATACGATGCATTCCCCAGACTACCACTGAGCTTCTTAATTATTACTATTAAAAGATATCCACAAGTCAAGACAGGATTGCTCTTACCCCAGAAAAGATGAAAATGGGGCAAGGACAAGAGAAGAAACTGAAAGCAGATGTAGTGACTATCTGACTTCAGAAATGCTTATTAGGAAACATCACTTCAAATTTGTTCTTAAATTTTAAATGTAAGATCTATTAGCAATTTCTGGAAGTAAATCCATAGATATTGTATCCAGCTCCTCCTTAATCATTTCATTGAAAGTATCAAATATTTTAAAAATGGGAAAACAAAACATTATCTTACAAGGATGAACTGTAGTGTTATGTAATCATAAAGCCTGAGGTAACCTAGGAAGTACATGAGGGAGGAGGGAAACAGACCACTGTCATTTCAGACCACTTTATATTTCTAATGTTTTGGAGACAACAGACCAAGAATCAGTATTCACCAACTTAAACCAAACAAACAAAAAAGCAAGGAGGTCATCTTTCACCTATCATCCCAGGTACAAAAAGCAACAGCATGAGACAGAAAACTCAGGCTTTTTAAAAGTGAATACTAATACACTTTTAACTATTTAAACTGTATTAAAGAATAGTTACTTTACAGAGACTGCAAAGGTCAGTTCAGAAATTAAAAAAAACCAAAACACTTATTCAGAAGTTGTCCATGTGCATTCCCGTATGGCACATGCAATCCTTACTGACATTCAGGTTAGTAAGAAGAAAAGGTTGAGGCATATCATGGAATCATAGCACAGTTCAAGGTGGAAGAAACCTTTCAAATGTCATCTAGATCAACCCCCCTGTAATAAGCAGGGACATTAGTTACATACCTTGGCCCCAAAACCTGTTCTCAAGTAAAGCCCAAAAAACACGGACAGATTCACAAATCCTTTCCTTTCAAAGGAATAAAAGTTCTAAAGAATTTAAATCTCAAAAAGCCACAAAACGTACTAACCTGTCCAGGGATCCTGACAATAACCTTTGTCCAGAGCTGTTCAGGCATAAACAAGTTACAGTTTTGTGGTGATTTTTAAGTGAAACTAGTAACTGTCCGCCTTTTAGTACATCCCAAACTTTGACATATCGACCTCCTGTGAAAAGGAAGCACATAAAACAGTCTTACATATGTACACATTTACGCTTCTCTGAAGTTCTCACAGAATAATACAGTACCTCCTACATGTCACAATTTTCTGTACCTACTCACCATTCCTTCCATTATGACTATCTCCTGGGACAAGACACACTACAAGTCTCCTCCTTTTTAGGCCATTCTAAATGGAGCTGAATGATTCAACATACTCCTTACCAAAAAAACAAAAATCTGTAAACCACTGGGTCACAGGACTTGCGATGCAATGGCAAGAAGAGGCTAAAAAACTTTGTCAACATTAAGAGAAAGACACAGTCCCATCTTTTCAAAACTTCTTAAGTATGTTTATTCCTTCACTTCAGCACTGGGCTAATTAAAGTCTGTATTTTGTCATTAAAAATGTCTTTTTCTGGGTGGGCCTGCTACAAGAATATCAAAACAGAGACAAAAAGAAAAGACCCCTACTCACACCCTTCAAATAAACACAGATTCCTAAAGAAGATATTTGAGAAATCTAGCTGTTACATCACTTACCACTTCATTATGAAATTAAAGCACCACACAAAAAATAAGTAGCTGTAGTATTTCTCAAATTACGACCACAGAAAAGATATTTGATTTATTTCATTTTATTGAATTACCTGCAGATACTAGAAGTCCACCAGAAGGGAACAGAAGCACGCTCTCCACAGGATGGCCATGTTCTATTGTCATGACACTACTTTTTGTTCGTGCATCAAATAGTTTCACAGTGTGATCATAGGAACCTAGAAACACCACCATAAATGGCTTCAGTTTTATAATTTCAATTATTTCAGGAACTAAAACAGCCATGTTCTACAATCTAAAGGAGCTCCTGGCTAATAGTAACGTTTTACACCACATACTTAAAAACTCTATGTGGTTTACCTTGGTTATTTTATAGCCTTCAGGCAACATAAACTTTCTAATTCTAGCCCTAGCTTCATCTCAGCCCTTAAAAGTAATTTGCTTTAATTTTATTTCACTTCCATTAATGAAGTGTATTTACAACAATAAATACCAGGCAACCTGATGAAACCTAGACTCTTGTGCCTCCGGATGTAAGGAATATTAGGGTTTTTTCACAGCAGCTTACCACAGATTAATAGAAAGCTACTGCCAAGAAAACCAAAAGGAATGGTTTCAAAGAACTCTTCACGTGACCTTTCATTCTGGAGCCAGAACTACTGGCTCAGTCAATACCTCAGTCAACCCCAGCCAAAGGATACATTCACAGTATTTTCTTAACTTTCAAAAGCTAGTTAGAACAGTTCTGTTAACCCTAAAAGGCTAAAACAAAAGATGTTAAAACTCAGTTCATGTTGACTTTCCCCAAAACGTCAGTGTCAAGCTTAAAAACCAAGCAAAAAAAGGAAACAACAAAGTAGGCATTATGTAGGAAGACTAACCCTCCACTATGAAAATATAATAAACAAGATCCTACTGAATGAAAAATTTTCTTTCTGCATTTTTCTTCAATCCAAAAGAAGTATAGATACAGAATAAAACTGAACCTGTTATAAAGACATCCGCATTCACTTTACTTGCACAGCCGCATCTCACGTAGTCAGTATGCTCACTATATGAGACAATTTCTGTGGCACTTGGAATATCCCACAAATTTGTTGAATAATCATCACCACCAGAAAATATCCTGTATTTATCGGACAGGAAACCCACTAGATGAACCGGTCTAGAAAACAAAAGTCCACAATACCCAAAGTCAAAATACAATGTGTTTCAAGAAGAGTTAGTCTGTATGAAGAGTTTAATAAAGTATGTTAACTTAGAAGTGCAAGGTGGTTTTTTACATCAGAAGTTACAAAGCCTTACTTTAGAGGTTAAAATATTTTAGGTTTTGTATTTCCAGGCAGAAAAGGGTCATGCTGACAGATGCTTACCTAAGCACTGATATGGTATGCTTTAAATGTTTTACAGGTCTCCTTGAAAGCTCATTCAAAAGCTCTACATTCTTCACTTGTTACTTAGAGGTCTGTGTGCTAGCACTGTCCTTTAGAAAACATTTACAATTTTAAGAAAAATTTATTATAGTAAATTTTAAGTACGACTGGTTTGGACAATCTTCCCATCCTTTAAAATTGCTATTTAAATCTTTATTGTCAACATAACATCCCAACAGAGAATGACTTTTACGGAAAACACAGATACACAGATCTTACTACAGTTAACCTCGTCATTAGAGCGTAACACCTGATCTACAAACACAGACCTCAAACAGAAACACTCACAACATCAACCTGGGTGATTTCCACTGAAAGGGAGGTTGTTGTTCCACATAGACGAAATACACATTGGTCTTCCACAGCACAGCAACCTGTTCAAGAATTGTCTTCTCCTCACTGGTACACAGAACTTCTAACTCCTTACCCACCCCACCCTATCATAATGAACTTTTTATGTTTTGGTTTGGTTTGGTTTGGTTTTTTAAGGGATCCCTTCTCTTCCTGGCATATTTCTTCTTTTTTTTTTTTTTAGACACTTTTTAGAACTCTTTTCCTGCCAGCATCAAATATAAGACACTTATCAGTGCCAGGTAGTCGCAAGACTCCATCTACACAACATATTAACAGACACCTACTGGAAACAGAAAATGTATTTACTCTTCTCTATACTCTATGCATATTTAGCATTTAAAAAAAAAACCTCCCTCCAAGTTAGAATTTAACTGTAAAATCTACTTTTCAGTTAAGATCTGCATGAGACAGTTGCAAGCAACATGTAACAGCATTACTCAGATTTTCAGCAACATGCAAAGCAGGCACATAAATACTATATGCTGGTGAGGCAGTGGGACGGGTTGCCCAGGAAAGTTATGGAGGGAAAAGCCAATACTGTCTTACTTAGTGTGCCCATCGAACTGCCTCAGTGGTGCTCTCCCGCTGACGTCGAAGAGGCGGATGCTGCTGTCCTCACTGCCTGCAACAAGCAGCTGCCCATCATCCCTGTACGTGGCACTATATGCGGCATCTCTGAAGCGAGAGAATGTTTTGATGGGCTCCTGGGAGTAACGGCCATAAATGTGGATCTGGAAAAACAACAAGGCATTAAATTTTCTTGCATCATATCAACACAAGGACAGCATCATAAAAACCTCAGAAAAGCCACTTACCCTCGAGGAGGCTGTGACAGCATAGTTGTATGGTGGGACTGGGGAGAAGTCAATTTTACTTACTGCACCGAATTCCTTTATCTGAACGGGTGTCTAAAACAACAGTAGTAAAGATCATGAAAAAAAATTACCACACCATCAAATAGGAAAACAGCAAAATAAAAACTACTTCCTACAGCGAGTTCAAAACTCCTTTAGAGCCAAATCGTTTCTTAATTACAACGATACCGAATTTCACTTCTGCCAGTCTCTACTCCGGCTCTCGTAGGTTTTTTCCAATACACTCATAACAACTGACCCATTCATTACGTGTTTTCATCAAAAACAAAAAAACCCTAACTCACGCGTCTTTACAAAATAATTCGATTAGTTGCACGAAAGCGGTAAAAAAAAATTTCCAGAGTAGTAACTGAGGCTGTTGGGCCGCCTCCTACCTTGTACCCTCGCCAGTACAGCGTGTCCTGCGTGATCTTCTCGCCGAGCTTGGGGCACGCCTGCACCACCACCGGCTTGTACGCGGCCATGGCGCTCCGGGCGCGGGGCCTCCGGGCACGGTAAGGCTGCCGCCGCGTCTCCCCTGACCTCTCCGGGTCAGGCGGGGGCTGTCCGGGAGAGGCTCGGGAAGCGCGATGGGACCGGGACACGCTGCGGGAGCGCTATGGCGGCACCGGGCCGGCCGCGAGGAGAGGCAGCGCGGGCGCACAGGCTGCGCGTCATCGCGCGTCACTTCCCCGCCCGCGGCGGCCGAGGGAGTGCGGCCCGGGTGAGGCCGGGACGGGCCGGCGGGAGACGGGATGTGGGGTAGAGGGAAGGTGGGAGCGGTGCTGGAGGTACCGGCATCTGTGGGGCTGCCAGGCTGGAGTGGTTTCTGGGTGGCGGGTGCTTCGCCCCCCTCCAGGGAGCAGGGAGGGCTCCAGGCGTGCCCGCGGCTGCGGCGGATCCCGGCCCGATCGGAGGTTTCCCGCGGTCCTGTGAGCAAGCCCCTGCTATCCCGGGGTGTCTACCGTCGGTGTGGAAGGGATTTGGGGTTTTTCCTCCGTGTGTGGTAGAAGCCGTTTATTTTACGCAGGTTGCAAAAAGACACAAAGGGGCTTAAAGTCACTTTAGCTTTTCATTCAAGTCTGATGTTTTTAGGAAATAAAATCATCTTTATGAGCTTGTTCGTGGCTTGTTATAAACCAGATTGGTTGCGGTGAGGGGGTTTTTGTTGCGACCAGACAAATATTCTGAAGCATCACTTAGATGAAACCTCTACTGGCTTCATTATGGAATTTGGTTTAAACATCCACGTGATAAAATGTCAGTGGAGAATTCAGTCACTAGCTTGTGACAGCAACAAGATTGATATTTCACCAATGTTTTGACTGTCAAAACTAAATGCCATAAAATTAAATGAAGCCAAATTTGGTGTATTTTTATTCATTGTTTCACCAGAACGTTCTTAACCTGAGTTACGTTTGTTCAGTTGCAGCTTGTTCAAAAAACTGGACTTGGCTGGACAGAATTGGACTTAGCTGGAAACTGTGAAGAAGCATTTTGCATGAAGCTTTTACGTGATTGAAGCCATGGCATCGTCAACAAACTTAGACGTTGGGGCCCAGTTAATTGTGGAAGAATGTACCACGAGCTACAGCCTTCCACCCATGCCAGACATTAAAGTGGAGCATCAGCTAGACTCCAGCACAGAGGAAGGCCCAGCTCAGAGTGTCACCATGGGGATGAAATTCATTTTGCCCAATAGATTTGATATGAATGTCTGCTCACGATTTGTGAAATCTCTGAATGAGGAAGACAGTAAAAATATTCAAGACCAAGTCAACTCTGACCTTGAAGTCGCATCTGTCTTATTTAAAGGTTGAATTTATGGTACAAATTGTTATCTGTGGACTGTGTCATCCTGTTAAACTATTATGTTTTCTTTAAAAAAAATCCACTACCTTATATGTGGTATTCCCCTTTTTATTATATGATTAATGAATTATTAATGTAAAATTAATTTCCACCAAGATTGTTTTTTAAATCACATTTCAATTTTTCTTTTAAATTGAAAAAGCAGTGGCACAAAAAGCCCAAGTTAACAAGAGCTGATGCTGATCATGGGAACATTTGTGTAGCATGTCCTACAACAGTATGGATCTTCACAAAACACTACTGAAAGCACTATGCAATCACTTTAATTTCAGTAGCTTTTAGCAGCATGTTTTATCTTTTCACTAGTATGAGGAAAAAATAATGTAGGTCTTCTGGTTGCTTGTTTAATCATGTGGCTGTACAAGGCCTGTGGTTGTAGAAATGGGCTTGTCAGTTCAGCTTCACGCTACTTGAAAGCAAAAGCTGCTCCAATTCTGAATGCCTGCAGCTAATCCAGCCATTGCTGGGCAGTTTCATCAGAACTGATCCATGCTTTTTCACAGACGGGGATATTGATACAGAACAAAATTAAGTCTTTCATTTACTTCCTCTTAACAACTGGGGTTTCTGGCACTTGCTGTCATATCTCAGACTGTTAATGGTGTGTCTTCTCATGAGGTTGAATGTCACCCATTTCCTGAAACAAATGCAAACACAGGCCTATTGTGAATTTTGATGGTTTCACTGATTGGTATTGTTGGGCTGCAGTTCAGCCATTGTAGTTTTCAGACTTTTTGATTTGGAGGCCCTAAGTGCTCACCAGCAGACCCGCAGGTCTGAGTGGCAAATGTAGATCTGTCAGCAATAAGCAGGTTGCTGTCTTAGAAGTGGTCCTGCAGATCCAGGGACCACAGGTCAAAATCTGTGATAGGGCACTTAATTCAGTGAAGTCAGCTGTAGCTATTTGATTGGCAAACAAAATGTAATTTAATTTTTATCCTGTGAAGCTTTACTCCTTTTAGTTGGTTCTTTCCCAGAATTTGTGCATGGGTTTATGATCACAAAGTTCTCTATGGTGTTAATTCAGTGTGTGTGTTAATTAGCTTCCAGGCATTAATTACTTCTTCACACTGGTGTCAAATCAATACGGAGTTTAATCCTTCAATGTCTTTCCAATATTTAATCAGTTAGCTTCTTAAAAATTTCTTGGCTTCTCAGCTACTTCTCAAAACCAAAAGCAACTTTTGAGAATTAGAAGCCAAGGCAACATATAAATATATGTAGTAAAATGCCATTAGCTTCCAAGAGAAAGCAAAGTAAGTTAGTATGAAGGAACACATTAGTACTGAATGACTTCCTGAATTCTAAGTGGTGAACATAGGTGAACATAAAATGCTGTTGCATTTTATATGTTAGTGTGGAACATCTCTTTTCCTGCTGGATAAGTATTCATAAGGCATTCATAATGCTGTCAAAATATTACCCAGGAGTGGGAAAAGCCCTGGTAAAGAAAGTTAGAGAAGGTCATCTCCACCCAGGCAGTGGACTGGTTAGGAGCAGGCAGAGGCATGATCTGAGCAGTTACCAGACTGCATATCTGACCAGAGGTGCATCGTGTCATTGTGTTGGAGTGTCCGTAAGGATATGACAGGTTGAGTGGAGCCCTCCTACAGATAAATCCAATGCAGGCATGTTGAAAAATCTAGACAAAGGCTTACCTCGTTTAGAGATCAACTTGTCTTTGGGTGACTTTATACCATACTGAATGTGTGTGGTAGCAGCATTGTTTTATGCTAGAAATGAATGCAGCCTTTTATTCAACTTTCACAACACACAGTGGAAAAAGCACATGTCAAAAGCTTTCTTAACATGGATTTTAAAGGTCTTGTGATACTGGTGCTTTCTAGTTTGACTTAGAATCTATGGTTTGCTTTTAATGCTCTTATTAGTACTGAAATCCTGTCTGGTTTTTTTTTGTTCAATGTAGCCGAATGCAACAGCCACACTTCTCCTTCCCCTGGTATCCAAGTAAGACATGTTTATACTCCATCAACTACTAAGCATTTCTCACCAATAAAACAATCAACTACCCTAACTAACAAACACAGGGGAAACGAAGTCTCTACAACACCTCTGCTTGTAAACTGTAAGTATCCTTCCGCCTTACTATTAATAATTATTTTGTGAACTGTACGTTGAATGCTTGACAGATTTTTCCAGTTTTTTCTTTGGTGTTGCAGTGAACTTCAACACAGGAAGAAAACACTTAAATTAGTCTTGTCTAATATCACATGGTTTCAACCACAAAATAGTCATCCACCTTTTGTATTGAATTAATGACTGAAGCTTACTTTCCAGAAAGAATCTAATTATTGATTTAAATAATATAGGTAAAGATTTTTCTAATTTTTTTCTAAGCTGTAAGTTAATGTGCCTCGTACACGTTTTCAGAATTTGTGCGTCTTGTAAAATTTATTAAAATTAGATGATTGGTAAGTGCTACAGAATACTGCAAATATCGTGATTGTCATGGATCTTGAAAATCAAGTATTATTTATGGGGGGGGTTCTGAATTTTCAAGCATTTTCTTTATAAATTAATTTGCTGTAATTTACTTGATCTGTAAATTATTTCCTTTATAAAGGAAATAAAGGCCTTTTTTTTTCAAAGAGCCACTTGCATGGGAAGAATTAAGCTGGAGCTGCAGTGTAGGCCTCTGAATAAAATATGATGTCTATCTGAAATTTTCATGTAGTGATTGAGGACAGTCAACATTTACAACTGATGTAACATTAGCTGATTTCATTATTATATAGTGTGGATAATTTATTACATATTCCCTCCTGAGAATCTTTCAGGCCTGCTCCAAGTTGCAGTTAGGAAAACCATGAACCCATGCAGCTTGCTGTGGGATTGGAGATTTTTTTCTTCATAATCTCTTAAGAATTATTCTGCTTTTAAGACATGGTACCTTATATTAAGGAATTTTTAAAAAATCCCACAATATTTTCCATCCCCTTTGTATGTCAGGTTGTATACAGTTTTGTAACGTCTGATCTATTCCACATTGTAGTGAGTGAGAGTCACACTAGAGGTTTTGTCTGTTGAATAGCAGGAGAGCTCTCCTGATGATATGCAGTGTCTTAGGTGTAATTTTTAAATTACACATCCTTAATTTATCAAAATACATTTATTTTCATTTGATAAATGGTCTTAATGTGATCTTGGTTTGCTGACCAAGCAGTAGAGAAGAGATCATGTTGCTTTGTAAAAAGTCAGTGTGGGAAGTATGTATCTTTGTTTTCAAGTATGACTTCTACAATGATTTAAAAATTACCTAAACCTATAGAACTCTTTGAAAACTTCAGTTTTTAAGAGAGTGATTTCAGTTCAGAGAAACCTATCTACTCCCTCAAATCCAAGTTCAGTAGTGCTCAAGCCAACGGATATGTTGTACTCAGCTTCAGTTAGAGTAGAATGAAAACTGGTGTGTGTAACACATGCTTTTGCTTCCTTTTCTGCAGCTTTATCAGTCCATCAGCTGGCTGCTCAGGGAGAAATGTTATATCTGGCCACACGTATTGAACAAGGTAAGACAGAGGGAGATTAAGCGCCTTTCTTTTTCCTTTGGGCCATTTATATGCTGTTGTATTTGACCCTTCTTTAAAGCTATATTAAAAAAATAAGTCCTCAGTTCTGGTACAAATTGAAGGATATTTGACATATCTGTGCTTTGCAGATGTGGACTGTGGTTTCACATCAGTCTGTTATTCACTCAGTGCTATGATTTGCATTTAAATTAAAACATTAGCAGTAATAGGAGTAGTAGGTAAATCCTTTTCTCTCACTCCTCTCAAGCTATATAGGTAATCCATGGAAATGAGAAAGGAATCTTAGTTCTATTAGAGAAATTAATTTTACTTTATTTTTAGATTTTCATTGTAATTTAAAACACATTTCTTCTAACGATGGTTTTCCAATTCTGTTTAATCAATCACCATAAGGACCTGTGTGCTGCTAATTTAAGCCATGGCTCACACCTGCACTACATTCTGAGTTGTGTGGTAGCCTTCAGTGTGGCATTTGTTGTCCACAACACATATACAAAATTTCAACTCCAGATAACATATTGAATTTTGTACTATTTAGTTAATATTATATTCTTGTTGTACTAATAGTAATTAGCCATGCTTTCACTGCATCCTCGTTGAAATGTTTACTGGAAAGGAGGTAATGAGTCACTAAGTCTATATACTTTGTAATGAGCCATGTATATGACAAGCAGCTCAATTCTGGAGTGTTGGTAATTATTAAAAATGCTTATTTTGTTACTATAAGCATGAGATTTTTAAGGTATATGTATTTTTTAAAAAATCCAGCTGAACTATTTCAGTCAGCCAATTGTTAAAAAAAGCTTTTTTTTTTTTCCTAGCTGCACTAGATGTAGACCTTAATTGTTTTCACAGACCACCTTACTGATTACATGAACTTTGAGGGGAATGAAGTTGTTCTATTTATATTGCTGTATGGGCACATTCTTTACAAGATTGTGTGGTTCACTGTATTGAAAAAAACCACTGCCTACAGTATAATACAGAATGTACCTTTTTATTTTTCAAATATCCTTTCTCTTCTTTCCAAAGATAAGGCCCAGATTACAAACAACTTGTAACATTTCTAAATAAAAACAGAGTTTATAAAGTTTAAAAACTTAAATTTTAAACTATTAAACTAAAAGTTTAAATTTTACTGTGGTCAGTTGGATGTGGGTTTTTTTTCTTGGACAAAGATATTTCCACCACCAATGGGAGAGAATTTTGTTTTTAAAGTTGAGATGAGAATGACTTTTAGGCCACACTGGTACCTGGTGAATATATGGTATTCACCATGGATACATCAACACATTTCACCAGCTCACACAGTGCGTTAGTGAAAGGGATTACTAAGTTATATATTTTTCTTTAAACAGAAAATTTAATCAATCATAAGGATGAAGAAGGATTTACCCCTCTGATGTGGGCTGCAGCTCATGGGCAGATAGCAGTAGTGGAATTTCTCCTCCAGAATGTAAGGAAAAAAACCACACTACATTTTAAATTTATTTACCCATTAGTTCATTTTGCCTTCTTAAGTTTGTCAATGCTGCTATAGACTTAAATGGTTTAAATTTAATTCTATGTAAAACCTCAAATTTGCTTCTTGTTTTTAAATTGATACTTTTATTTCAGGGTGCAGATCCTCAGATCCTGGGGAAGGGGCGAGAAAGTGCCCTCTCACTGGCCTGCAGTAAAGGGTACACAGATATTGTCAAAATGCTGCTCGACTGTGGAGTTGATGTCAATGAGTATGACTGGGTAAGACTCTAGCTTAAATTTATGTCAGAGGGTGCTTTGGTCAGAAAACTGAAGCAGGACATAGCACTGGCTTGGATTTAAAAATTGTTCTACTTCTTCTGAAATATTTGAGAGTTTCAAAACTTGCATAGGATAAGAGAAGTTGGTTCTACTAGTTCTGACCTCTTGGGAGAAAGAGAATGAGATTAATGCTGGCTCCTTGTAGAAGTGTGAGCTTAAAGTTTAAAAAATAGACAAAAAAGGATGGAAGTTGTGAAGATCCAAAACAACCTCATTTTCATAAAATCTTTGAAGTCTCTTACTGATACATAGAAGCCTATTGGTGTGTTAGGGAATTAAAATCACGGACTGTTTAATCACTAAGTGTCTTAAGGCATTTCTCTGCTTTTGCAGAATGGAGGCACACCCTTACTATATGCAGTACATGGGAACCATGTGAAATGCGTAAAAATTCTCCTTGGTAAGCAGACTGTCCAAACAGAATTACCAGTAATAATGTACTATCAGTTGTCATTGTCAGAAATACAAGTCTGTTCCTATTTCACATAGAAAATGGTGCAGATCCAACTATCGAAACAGATGCTGGCTATAATTCCATGGATTTGGCTGTAGCCTTGGGCTATCGGAGTGGTGAGTATTGCAAATGTAAACTCTTCTAAAAAAATTTTAGTTTTTACAGCTCCTTGTATATGTAGCTGCTGTAATGGCCTGGTAGAGGTTTTGCAGCATTCAACATGTTACCTGTCCTACAAGTCTTAATACACCTAAATGAATCAGGCCAAAATGGGTAGGGGCTTCCATCCCTTTTTCAGAAAGCCAGGTACCTCGGAAGAAAATGTCACTGACCTGGATCTGTATCAGTGGGCACAAATATCAGTGTTTAGGGCTGATGCAGCCATGATTTAGACAAGGGGAGCCGAGCTGCTCCCCCATCCCTGTACAAGCAGCGTGTTGCACTGGACAATTGTAAGAGGCCTGCAGCTGTCCTGAACCCCTCAGTCTGGTTGACTGGCATGTAATGATGTAGTTTGCAAAACCTTCTTCCCCTGTCAGACCAGCTCTATCTCTAGTTTGTCTTGAAGGACACAGTAATAGGATCAGTAGTGAATATACTACCTCACTTGGTTATGGAAAACAGAAGCAAAGAAGGGACTCTTCATTGGTGTTTTTCCTCATGCTGCCTTCATTTTGAAAGCTGTGAAATGTCTGCCATCACAGAAATGAACTGAACCAAAAAATTCTCCCAGCACTGGATGTGCTGCTTCTCCAAGCAGAGCCCTGTGCTTATGAATGAGCCAGTAACTTCACAGATGTCTAGATGTAGGACTGCTTCAAAAGCTCAATCTCAGAATGTTCCACAGAAGACATTCCTAATAATTTTTTTCCTTACTTTCCATTTGTAGGCTAAAAATTTGCTTTCCATATGCTATCAACCTATTCAAACCACAGAACAGATGAGGACCCCCAAAACCCATCATCTGCCTTCCTGGATGTATTGTTTTTGCATTATATAAGGCTTTTATTTTCTGAAGGGATGCAAACCCTCTTCACAGAGTAAATTATTCCTGTCTGGCCTTTTAATAAATCATTATACAGGACAAGCAGGCATCTGGCAGAAAAAACAGTACAACCCTAAAAAATGAAAAAAAATGAACACTGATTAACCTCATCTTTTTTCTCTGCTTTAGTTCAACAGGTTATTGAGTCTCATTTATTAAGGCTACTACAAAATATCAAGGAATAAGTGTTGGCTCTTCTTCGGGTGTCAGTTTTTGGCTTGGAGATTTGAACTGCTTTTTAGCCCTGTAATCGGTGACAAAGGTTGGTTGTTTTGTAACTTTACCTCAGTTCAACTATTTGCTGATTTTAGTTAAGGTATTTAGTATTCTTCCTCTTCTTTCATTGTTATTCATGCAAATATGCAATGTCATCCTTTTCTTAAATATATTTTATATAATTTTAGAAGAAAAAGTCAGTTGCCATGCATGAAAATCTTTGTAAATAAATCCAGTTTTGACCATCTAAATGTTTACACTGAATGCAGTGGGTGACACTGTGCCAAGTGTCCTACTTCGTGACATCACTGATACATATTCACATGAAGAAATGTGTTTAGGTATTGAGGTATATCACCACAGAAGATAGATGTCTTTATTGTTATTAATACTAACTAGTGTGTGTGATAGTTTGTGATATTCTCAGTTCATATTTGTCCTGGCTCTGGCCTGGCTCTGGCCAGGACAGGTTTAATTTTTCCAGTAGGCAGGAGGGGGCATGGCTGGGACCCTTCATCATTACCAGGGGCGCGGGGGAGTCTCTTTCAGAGAGAAGGGGTTCCTTTCACTTGCGGTGGTGTGGCTGCGGTGGAGTCGGGTCAAGCTCCATGGTGAGCATTTTTGCATGTATACTTTTTTTTGTATACTTTTGTTATTAATATTGTTGCTGTTACTGTTCGTTTTCGTATCTCATTGCTTTCTAGTAAATTGCTTTTTTTCTCAACCTGTGATCTTTACCTTTTGTGCCTCCAATTCCCCTTTCCATCTGGCCTCGGAGGGAGGGGAGAGAGGGTGGGAGAGTGAGCGAGCGGCAGCATGGTTTGGAGGGTCTCATCAGGAGCACTACGTTGGGGAGTACCCTTCCTAAACCAGGACAGCCTTATTTGGCACCCAATGTGGGGCACAAAGGGTTGAGATAACAACAGATCTGGCCAGAGCAGGTTGGAAATAAAATTGATTTAAGCATTTGTTGTATTGGGTGCGGAGACACTGGTCACAACGTTCCTTAGTCTGTTCGTGTGGCTGGGGTACCTAACCCTGTATATATTCTCATTTGTGCCCCTCATGATGATATTTTTTAGAGTAGGAAGAGGGATCAGGATTGCTTTGTTAATGTACTGTGGGATATCAGTTTATGGCACGATAACATCAAGGGCAGTGAGGGTCATTTGGGATATGTATCCAGTGCTGCTCTCCGATCCTTACCTTGGGTGCTGCCTGTGGGAGCCCATTACTAATTGTACCCAGTCTGTGAGTGGAACAGGGAAGGATGATTTTCCCCAGCTTTTCACCCCCTTTTTCTACTTCAAGCCTGTTACAACAGCTTTTGAGAATTGTAAATTGCCTCTGGATATTGAGGAAAGCATGGTTTTGTTGCTAAGTCCGCCAGGTCTCCTCAGTGCAGTCCACATCATGTTTAGAATCAAGGTAGAGATTTCTAGGAAGGTCATTCAGAGATCTGCAATGAGTCATGAGTGACATGGGGATAAAATGGCCAACTTTTGAAGGATTACTCTGCTCTAACGGTTTGGAAGTTCACCCCTGAGCAATTACAGGACCCTGATAAAGTGGTAGAATATGTGAAGGAAAAATGTTGTGGCAACTTGAAAGAGGCACAGAGTTATGCAGTGTGCTGGGCCCTGGCTACTATTTATGAGACACTGATGGTCATTAGATGGCATCCTCAGGGGGAGGAGGAGGAAAAGCAGAACAATAGGCACTGTAGCCACTCAAACTGCAGCTGAACCACTGGAACAACTAGTGCCGGTAGCAGTCCCACCTATACAGAAGAAATCCAAGACCAAATCAGTTCACAAAGTGAGGGATGAAGAGGAAGCAGGGCCCTCATGAGAGGAGGAAGAGCCAGGGCTAGAGATTTCTGTCCGATCCCTATCCCTGGGTGAGCTGTAAGGTATGCAAAAAGTTGGGTGAGCCCCTGGTGACCTGGCTGCTCCAATGCTGGGATATCGCAGCCCACGATATGACACTAGATGGTAGTGAAGCCAGGAAACTGGGATCCCTGTCCTGGGATGTGGGAATTAAAAGAGGATTGGGAAGAGGAATCTCTCAGCCTCTGAAGGCAACTCCTGTCAAGCAGGAGGGAAGTTTATTTTCTCGAGGATGGTCTAATAGTGCACCCAAGCAGGTGGAAGACTATGAAGAAAGGTATCCAGTACAAGGTATCCAGTCCTGAGAGAATCAGCTGTGCTGGTGGTAAGCTACAGAGATTCAAATAATGAGCAGAGGTGTACACAATCCATGTGGTAGAAGTTTGTATGGAGCACACCATTGTCATTCATGTCTGTTACAACCCACCCCTGAGGACAAGGATAATTCAAGTTAATAGATCCCTTTGGGCAGATTAGAGTGAAAAGACACTGAATGACCAGTGTTTATAAATATGTAGGTGTATATATATATGTATGTAGGGTTTATTTTAGAACAGTCTGGTTGCAATGGAGAGCAGCTATGTAGCCCTTTGGGCCCATATATGAATGCCCCAGTATCTCCCCTGGGGGAGAGTTTTACAACTGAGCCAATTGTAGAAGGGAGGACACTGGCATGATGAAAAGCACCATCCCACCTTGAAGGATCAGCCTCTTCCCTTATCTGACTTAAAACGCTGTTTCTTGCTAAACAAAGGTTGATTTGTCATCATTATCCTCTGCTGCTCATGCCCTCTGCATCAGAGGTTTCACCACTACACACCCAAAACTCTCCTCTCCCCTTCGGCAGGGAGCTGCAAACCCAGGCCCAGCAAAACACCCTGCCACCTCCACAAATGGCTGATTGTTTTGAGTCATTAACCATTAACATTTCCGTCTTTCGCAATATCAGTGAAAGAAGTAGAAAAACAGTGCTCCAGTGACTACCTGACTCCAGCAATATGAAGATCGTCTTTTTTCCTCCCTTCCAATCTGTACCTTGGCTGTGGAAAGACTGTCCAAGACTGGACAGATTTGGAGACTGGAGACTGACAGTAAACTATCATGGCCTGAACAAAGTCACACCTCCACTGAGTGTCACTGTGCCCAACATGCAACACTTCAGTATGAGCTGGAGGCCAAGGAAGCAAAGTGACACCACCACTGGCATCCTAGGTAGAAATTTCCTTGGTATAAGAAAGCCTAAGTGCAAGTACAGAAATTTCTTAGCTCCTAAATATCTTTCATGCAGTGACTGAAAGGAGGCATCAGCTGTATAGGAAGAGAAGCCATAGTCTACTGCATTCCAGCCTTCTTCACCCACAGTGTAGTCCTTTGGATCATACAGTATGATTAAGGGACCCATAAGGATCACTGAGTCACACTCGCTGCTCCTTGTAGGATGATCCTTATGGGTCCCTTCCAACTTGAGGTATTCTATGACTACTTCAAATTAAACCATATGACTAAGCATCATCCAGATGCTCCCTGAACTTGACAGGCTTGGAGACTACTTTCCTGGGGAGCCTGTTCCAGTGATCAACCACCCTCTCAGCAAAGAGCCTTTCCCAAATGTCCAGTCTAAACTTTCACTGATGCACTTTCATTCCATGTCCTTATGTCCTATGACTGGTGACCAGAGAGACCAGTGCCTGCCCCTCTGCTTCCCCTCATGAGGAAGCTGTAGGCTGCCTTAAGGTCACCTCAGTCTCCTCCAGGCTGAACACCCCAAGTGCCCTCAGCCGCTCCTCATACAGCTTCCCCTCAAGGCCCTTCACCATCTTTGTTGCCCTTCTTTGGACACTCTCTAAGAGCTCAATATCTTTCTTATTTTGTGCTGCCCAAAACTGCACACGATATTTAAGGTGAGGCCACCCCAGTGCAGAGCAGAGTGGGACAATCCCCTCCCTCGACCGGCTGCCTGATGCTCCCCCCCGCCCCGCAACACGGTTGGCCCTCCTGGCTGCCAGGGCACTGCTGACTCATATTCAACTTGCCCCCAGCCCAAAACCTCAGATCTCTTTCTGCAAGGCCATCCTCCAGCTTCTTGTCCTTCAGTTTCAGGAATGTCTCACTGTAGTTGTTTAGTTAAAACAGCAATTAAGATTTTGAAATTAATTGAAAAAATCAGGTAATGTTAACAGATTTTCTGGAACCCCTGTACTTAAAGCTACAGTGAATGATGGGACATGGTATTTGTGCAGTTTTGCACAAATAATAGATAAGCCTTTGAAAGAGACTTTTCAGCAGCTTTTGCCCAACAGTACATAGGGTTTCTCTATGCAGTATTCACGTTTCCATGAGCATTTCTCCAATGTGTCCACTAGAGGTCTGGAATCTATTGACAACCATACACCCCGAATCCCTGCGTTCTTCCCCAGTCCATGGGTGGTGAGCCCAGTCTCCAGTTTGCTTTCACTTAGAGTTCACAATAGATAACTGAACCCAAGTAAGTTACTATATTCCTATTATAGTGTCTCTGCCTTGCTTGTTTTTGTATTTGAAAAGCATTCCATACCCAAAAGAAATTAATACCATTTAAAGTACATACACTGTGATCCTGACCAAAGATACTGGAAGGCTGGAGAACAATCCAGCCAGGTTCTCTGAGTCAGAGCCAGAGAAATAATGAATTAAAAATGTTAACTTTGAAATAACAGAGTGATTGAATATATAATAGGGGAAAATGTGGGAAAAAAACCCCAAACCTACATGGATTAAACCTGAATTTCTGGCTAAATTTCTCTCTGACTCTGTACTGATATATCTGTGGTGCATAGAAAGTTTACATCAGGTCAGAATTAACCTCTGAAAGGTTGTGTGAGAGCCAGTCCAGAGATCCATTTCTTTCACGAAGATGAAATCTGAAATGGAATAAACCTTAAGGAAGATGAACCTAGAAAATGTAACTGGCCTTGCAGGTGTTGGTGAAATCCTTGCTGCATTGAGTATTACGTGTCTCCTAGGCTTTGACACCTGTATTCTTATGTAGCATTTACACCACTTTTATTGTATGATTAAATCAGATGAAAGAAACAGCAAATCTGGCATGCCTTGGAAGCAACAGGGAAAATGTTTCATAATCAAAATCCAGAAAAATACATCTTCTTGTAAGTAATTTTAAAATAAAATAACATGAAGTGGCAATTACCATAAAGTTGCATATTAAAAATACTGAGATTAATCATTCTAAAAACAAATGCTGAACTGCCATGTTTGTTGAAAAGCAATGCAAATAAAATGCAAATTGTCTTTTCTTGAAATACCATAACCTGAACCATTTCTTCTTAAAGACATCTCATATATTGACAAGCTACATAAGTATGCATAAGGAACAAAATTTCCTTTTTCTGAATTATTTGTGTTACAGGAAAGTACTTGTTCTAAATAAACCTTCAATATCTGCTTTGTATTTTGTCTTGAATTTCAGTCAGTAATGAGTTAATATGTAAGAAATAAAACTTCTTAACTATTGCCTGAAAACATACCCTAGAAAATACATTTTTTAATTATATGCAAAGACATTGGAATAGAGGAATTCTAGATTAAGAAAACAAAATGTAAAATTTCTTCCATCTTTTTGTTGTAGAAATTCAAGCAATTGTCAGATAGTCATCACCACGCCTGCCACAAGAGTGAGTACAAAGGTGAAAATGGTAATCTTTCAGAAGGTGTTTCCTCCATTTTGTATAGTTTAACGTTATGCTGCTAACATGGAATTGAAGATTTCTGTATCTCTTGTGAGGGCCCTGCAGGGATCAGCCAGCACTATTTCATAAGATATGATTCAGACACCTTGAGGAAAACTTAGTCAAGAGTTAGCAACTGGGAAGGGGGAAAAAAAAAATCCATGCGAAGAAGCAGCTTTACTCACAGGAAAAAAATCCCTGTCAAAAGAGCAGAGACAGCTGTTGATTATGCAATACTAACAGCATGCTTCACTCCACATACTTTGTGTTCCTCTGATGCACAACACTGATTGTTTGTTTCTCTTGGTGTAAATACTTCTTAGTATTCACTTTTCTTTGTTTACAGTGGTAAAATTTGTAAAGCCCCTGATTCAGCACTGGTGTTTTGAAATGTCAGTCTGCTGATTTTGCTTTAGTGAAGGATTTCTGTAGCCTTTGATGGCAGTGAGGAGATATTAGGACTTACCTTTTGAACCACACCCATGTGTCCAAAGGCAGCCAGTGTTTCCTTGCCACAAGACCAGGAGTTTGAAAATTCTGCAGTCAACATCTTAATTCCAACTGATTTTCTCCAAACATTTTACCAAAAGCTCTTGCCAATCTAATTTCTTACAGTAATGTTAATCTTTTACATTTGAACTTGAATGACAGTATACTGTCTTTCAGAGTGTTAGTAAACAAGTTGCTTTTCCTGATTAACTACATACAAATTCAATGTGCAGCATGTAATCACAGATGCCATGAACTCTGCTCACAAAGCAGATTGCCAGCAGTTTCATGTAGCAGTAACAGCCAAATGCTTCAGAGCTGCACAAAGTCTTTGTCTTATTCATTCCTGTTTGACTTTGCAGGGGATTCTGGTTAATCATGTACAATGTTAGCATTACTATTTGCATGTAAATTTGATGAGCACTTTGTAACACTCTTCCCTGTCTGCTCTGGTTTTCCCTGAGGCTGTTACTAGTTCCACTCTGTTGCCTTCTTTGTTCATCTGTCTTGTACTTTGAATTCCCCACTTGTATTTCTGAGACAGTTACAGAAAGCAGCAACCTCCTGCCAGACCTTCCCAGGGTAGAGCCTAATCTCCCTTCAGCCCTCCTGTGGGTTTTTCCTTGGTATTAAAAAAAAAAAAAAAAAAAAAGAAAATCAGTATCTTACACCTCCTTATGCCACACAGGGAGCAGGTGCCCACAGCAGGGAGCCAAGTGATGGAAGATGGGGCCTCTGCTCTTCACCTTTTGCATGATCCAGGCAAGGGGACCACAGCTCCCTACTCTGGTACCAGAGGTAAACTCTGTCCCATTACCATGATGGAAGTGCCCCATGGCACTCTTTTTTTTCCCAAGAAAATTCAGCAGTTGGTATCCCAATGGTATTCATGCAGAAAGAAATAATGTTGCACAACTCCAAGATGAAAATCAGCCACTTACTCAGCTGAGAAACAATATGAGACAAACTTCTACTTATGGCATGCACCAGCTTTGCATTTCCAAAGCAACTTCACTGTCTTGGTCCTACAATCTATCTTTAAGCAATCTTGAAGCTTGCTTCTCTAAACCCTGATGATGCTGCTTAGCTCTCAGCCTGAAAAGACAGCTGTAACTAAAGCCAGAACTAGTACTTATTTTACACAACTGTTTTATAACACTAGTTGGAACAAAAAATGTCAGAAACAGAGCAAACATGGAAGTTTATCTGAATTCAAGGTAACTTGTTTTGCCTAAGCAGTTCATATTCACAGCTCTAGCCCTCAGCTCTAGCATCAACCGGATGCAACTCCATATTCTCAAGAAACTGGAAAGAATATGGGATAGAAAAAAAAAAAAAGACTGTATTAACTGGGATGATAGACTCAAATATGTTCTGCATTTTTCACTAGTAAGCTGATTGTTAGGGACATTCCAGCAGAGTTTTTCCTGAATACTGTGGACTAGACTTTTTTCCTCTACAACAACAGTATAAATCACTGGAGTGCAGACACTGCCCATCACTAGAATGATCATCATTAGTATTGTTATAGCAGTTCCGCTTGCATGCACCTCCTGCTGTGCAGCACATAATGCTTTCAGGAAGTACACTGCTCCATCTGGCAATGAATGTATATCTGGGTGAATTAGGAATCCAGTCACTTGGAACTTTCAAGATCAAAGATATTGTTAGAGGTTAGTCCTAGGAATGACGTCTGAATAGATCTTTCTGTTGAGGGTTATTTGTCACCAAATTAAGCTAGCAACTCTCCAGGCATATAGGACTGTAAAGCATGTCAGTCAGTCTTCAGCAGATGAGCAGTCATGAGGCCAACCATGTACGCAGAAATCAGCAGAGAAAGTTGCAGAGCCCATCAGAAAGGGAACTGGACACAGCAACAAGGTGGATTACAGCTGTGGGACTGCACTGTATAGCTCATCCTTTTAGTGCAAGAATAAACCTAAGTAATCCCCGAGTAATCCTCTGAAAAAAAATCCTGACCTGCATTGTGGGAGATATTGTTTTGATTCATTATGCAAATCAACTGTACATGCTCTTTTTTTAGCACTGAAATCAAAGCATAGCAAATACAGCACCATCACATGCTTTTCACAGCCTACAAAATTTTCTAGTACATCAGCATTTCTATTTCATAAATAGAAATTAGAGCTTACAGGACAGGATCATTTTCACACAAATTCTAGTATATATCACTTGCAAGCATTTTAGGAGGACCTATCATAGACTGGACTCAACCTTTGTGTGTTGTTGTCAGCTAGAGGACACTGAATGACATGCAATCTGCAGGGAAACCTGATGTGCCAGAACTTACTCAGGCTTCTAGAACCATGGAAATATGGGCAAGTTCTACCTAAACCCTATAAATCCCAGCACCCTGCCTTTGTAGCCATTAGGTTACATCTAGACTGTCTTAAATGTTACAACCTATACGACTCAACACACAGTTGTTTCTGAAAATGCATCGCAAAACCAGCTTGCTTATCTACTCTGCACCTGTGGTATCATGTCTATCCCAAATACAGGGTAAGATCACAAGTGTAACAACACTGCCATTGTCTCCAAAAATGCTTTTGTTTAGAAGTGTTATGGTTTTCTGTTCACATAAAATGCAAAGGTTTCAAGAAGGTCCACAGCCTATATGAAAAATATACTGGTGCATCCTTGAACTCTTGCATCCCCCTTGAAATTTCAGTTACAGCCTGCTGACATAGTTGGTCAAATATACTGTATTTCCTGATGAAACCAGAGTGCTATCAATGTGGGACATAATTGAAAAATGGAAAGTAAAAACAACTCCATGTTTTGAAATAATCACCTAATTTTCAAGGTACAAATTATTAAAATAGGACAATGCTAAAATATGAGGAACAAATATAATGGGAGTAAAGGGTCTGTTCTGCAAACGCAAGGGCTGAATGACACACTAAAGCAGAATTACAATCCATCTAGACTACAGTTCCTGACAGAGGTCAGCCTCGACACCAGTGTATACGTGTACAAGGTCACATCTACGCAAGTCTGAATTTTGTATGCTGGTGGAAGATGATGAGTCAGTGAATTCTGAGACCTGTAGGCTATTCTAGCTTCTACACAGTAAAAACCACACACACACACACACATACACACAAATCTTAAAGATCATCACCCCCGGGTAGTAATTACTGGAGCATGAAATGCTGCAGATGTACATGGGGATCGTTTATCCAAATGCTGTCCCCAACATACGGTAAAGGCAAACCCCAGCTGTATGAGCTGGCTATGCTGGTTTCACACTGTTTAGGAACCTCCCTAAACCAGAAAGAACTGTACCATCTCCTGATTCCTAACACTTAACTGGTGCAAAGCAGCCAGAAGGAAAATAACTGAATTATGAAATTAACTCCTTCCTGGTTCTTTGGATACCAACTGTCCCAGGAACAAAAACTTGTAATGGATGCCTCAAATCAATAAGTCTACCCCTGTGCTAACAAAACTGCTTGATTTTTTCACAGTATCTCATTTTTACTTTACGTTTGAATCCTACAAACTCTCATGTTCACATTACCTTTATAGGATCAGGAGCCTTGAGGCAGTAGCTGTCTCTCACTGTATGTTTAGGTAAGACTCCTGCCTGGGGGGCAGATGAATTTCCTTCCCCAACTATAACACAACCAAATGAGTTAACTGACCTGTATAGGTGAAGCCAAATAATGTTAGAAACCAGCACAAATGCAGAAGTCCTAAAGACGTAGTTGATCATAGTAAGTATTGTAAAAATCGTTCCCACCCACTCAAGTCTGCTGACTGCTATGTTACTCACCTACATGGCTCTAATGAGGCATTACCACTTTTAATTCCCGCTAGTCCTCCACATTCAACAATACTGAAGAGACAAGGAAGATCTTCATCACCACATGCATTTTAACACTATTCTACTGTGACTCCCAGTCACACTGTGTGTGTAATACCACAGATGTCATGTCAAACACCAGCGTCACACATCTAGCATATATTCTGGCCCCCAAAATGATCTTAATATTATTTTTGTCCTGCACAGTCACAAGTTAAGAGTGCAAGAATCATAGAATCAGCTGGGTTGGAAAGGACTTCTGAGATCATCAAGTCCAACCCTTGATCCAACACTGCCGTGATTACTAGACCATGGCACTAAGTGCCACATCCAGTCTCATCTTAAAAACCTCCAGGGACGGAGAATCCACCACTTCCTGGGCAGCCCATTCCAATGCCTGATTACCCTCTCTGTAAAGAATTTCTTCTAATATCTAACCTAAACCTCCCCTGGCACAGCTTAAGACCATGCCTTCTGGTCTTACTGATAGCTACCTGGGAGAAGAGACCAACCCCCACCTGGCTACAACCTCCTTTCAGGGAGTTGTAGAGAGTGATGAGGTCTCCCCTGAACCTCCTCTTCTCCAGGCTAAACAACCCCATTTCCCTCAGCTCTTCTCATAGGACTTGTGCTCCAGTCCCTTCACCAGCCTTGTTGCTCTTCTCTGGATCTGCTCCAGCACCTCAATGTCCTTCCTGAACTGAGGGGCCCAAAATTGGTCACAGCACTCGAGGTGTGGCCTCACCAGCGCTGAGTCCAGGGGAAGAATCACTTCCCTGGTCCTGCTGGCCACACTGTTCCTGATACAGGCCAGGATGCCATTGGCCACCTGGGAAGCCCTCCTGCATCTCAGTTAGGCCCTTAAAGATGGCAGGAGTCTGGCTTATACAGTTATTAGGACTTCATCACAAAACAGAAGCCCACAAAATGGAGATCTGACTGTCAAGTCATACTCAGTTACCTATGTAATTGCCTAATGCATGTTGCTGGAAATAACAGGAAAGAATAGCAGGATTAGCCACAGTTCCTGAAGTTGCGGCCTAAACCCAGAGCTCCTCCTGTTTCAGTAGATACTTCCAACAACTCCAAACTTTGCTTAATCTTATTGCATCATTTTAAACTCAACAATAACATGCAGGTGCAAACACTTGCCACAAGTTATATGTTGGCTGCGAAGCAAGATACTGATCAGCTGTACATGGCTGAAATTTTTGAGATTCCAGCATAAGCCCGAAAGACATTATTAACTCAGGTGCAGCTTACATAGAGAATGTAAGCACTTTTAACTCCAGGTATGTCCTAAAAATTTGGAGTAGGATACAACCCACAACTATATTTTTTCAGTACTCAGAAACAAACAATAGAAATGCAGAATAAGGATTTCAAGTGCAGCAGATACTTCCACAGTTATCTGCCAGTATACTGCAGTGCACATCAAATCCCTGACTGTGCGAAACACGTTGCAAATGTTGGTTATTGAGTAGCAAAAGCACTTTGCATCTAGATCAAACTGACCTTCAACCAATCCAGTAACTGAATAGCAGTAAGATGTCCTAGAATTCTGCCTTCTGCCCACGTAAGAAATAATAGACATTCGCTGTAAAAATGATTAGTGCTTATAGCATTACAACACTAATTGTTCAACAATTGTTCTGATTTGTCCAGATTCATTAGCAATTCAAAATGTTGGGCTGTAACTTGCCTGTAAAAGTACTAATCCCTGCACTACACAAACATTGTTAGAATGTCTTTTTCATTGCCAGGATATTCTTGGTGCAATGTAAAGGCAGTAAGTTATATTTGTTATATCTCCTTCTTGCAAAAAAAAAAAAAAATTACAGCAAGATGGTACAGTAACAGTATCACATAAGCTGCCTTCCTTCTATTCAATAACATTTTATTCTAACGATAATCCATGCATGAAGGCAGAATATTAACAGAACAATTAAAACTTTCATTATGAGACTGCATGTATCATATGTTACCACGGAACCATAGCTTAAAGTCAATTAGAATACACAGAAAGTTATACATCTGATTCTCAGAGCTTTAATGTGCATCCACTTTTTATCCATTTTAAAGTTACTGAGTTCAACTCACAGTCAAACTAATCATCTTACTGTCTCGTGCTATAGACTGTTCACCTCAGCTAAGTAAACTTGGCTCAGCTGCACTGTCAGCTCCTTTTCTGTAAAACAGAGTTCAATCTCTGTTATTAGTCAGGATCTTTCAATTACCATATCCAGTAGAAAATGTTTTCAGCAGTTCTCACAAATTTCTGGATGCAGCTAAAATGATAGATCTGAAAAGGAATAAAGAATAGCTTAGAAAAATCAGAAGCCACATTGCATGTATTAGGTAAGGGCAAGACATGTTAGTATTTGTTAATATTTTAAAATATCTAGCTTAGAAATCCCTCCTCTTTACATATACCACCATCTCGCCACTTAAGGCTGTAATTTAGCCATCATCAACATGGACTTCCCTATAGGCTTTCCTATCTGTGCTGAATATTAACTGTCTAGTTTCCTAACTTGTTTGAATCCATTCCCACAAACAGGACGATCAAACAGCTTCCATGATCTGGCTTCTCATCATTTCCTCTGCCTTCCTTGAAAAATATTAACTTCTCCCACTCACCTTCCACCACAGAAACTTTTTCCCTAGCCATGTTCTGATTGCATTGTATTTCTCCTTACATTCCTCCACTGCCTCTGATAACAAATACAACCTACTTTCTTTGTATCAAGAAGAGAATAGCTTATTACTCTATCCGTACCATAACATGACATTTAGGTTTTCAGCAGATACAGCAAAACACCTGAGGAAAAGTAAAGCATGTATATGATGTGTCACCCACAAAACAGCATCAGCACAAAATTTCAAAGGTGGCAACTGCATTGAACTTCCCTCACATCCCCAGCAAATCAATATAATAAGATACAAAAGTACTGATTTGGCATTTGAGGTACTGAGCTGTGAATATTTTAAACCAAGTGTTCTTCCTTTGTCACATAAGTTAAACGTGCACTACTAATTATGTGAAATTCTCACTGGTTAGATTTCCTAAGAGACACAACCACAGACTCACAAGGCTTTAATAATAAAAGCAACAAACCAACCTGTAATAACACAAGGTGCGTTCTAGAGCTTTAAAAACAATATTATTTTAAAACAACAGTAGGAAGCTTTTTATTTTTATATATGCACCACACTAGCTTAATAAAATACATAGTTTCACCACCTTCCAAGAGGGTTGGTTTTTTTTAATATCAGAATATACTAATTTTAAATCAGTGCAAAGCCCTTGAAGCACGATTAACAATTTTGAAAATATTTCCAAAAACCTGTTGCAAACATTATGAAAAAAATCTCACTAACAGCCACTACTGCATTGAATCAAGCTATTTCAGAGCTTAATGTGACAGACCGTGAACATTCTCTTAGCTTTTAAAAAATAAAAAACTCAAAAACACCTTTGTTTCAATAGAAACACAGGCAACTCAAAAAGCCTTTATTTCAATAGAAACACAGGCATCTGTTTTCATTTCTCCATAGTCCAAAATGTTTGGAATGGAAATACAAAGCCATTTTCCTTGAGTAAAACTACAGATGTGAATCCGTAATGACATAATTACATTATAGTTACATAGAAGTTCAACCTGATGAGAAACATCATGACAACTATTCTCAATTTCTAGCAGTTAATGACAGACTAGGAAGACCATAACCAAATTCTCCTTAGCAAGAGGAAGTCATCACAGCGTTGAGGCCAGGACTGAGCATTTAAGTTAGTCATGAAGACTATTATACACTTCCAGATTCCAGTTAGAATCTGCAATAATCAAGAACACATTTTGCTCACATCTTCGTCCTCAGTCAAGAGCCTGGGGATGCAGATAGGCCAGTATTTCTGGACTGGGAGTGTGCTGGGAGCATACCTTGCACACAGATTTCCAGACATGTCACATGGCTGTTTATCACTAGATTAGCCTTACTTTGCATTTCAAAGACACTGCTTTAGTAACGATCTTATTTTTTAAGCATCGAGTATGTCTGTTAGTGGGGAAAAAGCTAACACTGTCTGGAACACCTAAGCAAGACACTTAAGTCACTTCATAGGAATCTAGTATGAGGTATTTCATTAACAGCAGCTACAGTGGCTTAAAGTACTTATGAGGACTTACATATCTGAATCACAAAACAGGTAACACATTTATTGACTTCTAAGAAAAACCCAGCATGTCATTTATTGATTCGACAGGTCACAGGAAGTCTGGTAAACTACTCTGTAGAATTTGGTTACCTTTTACAGGTAACCATCCTCATTTCAAAACACAGATTCACAAAGTCTAGTTTTTCTACCATACTTACACAATTCAAATTGAATTTTAACTAATTCAATGCTAGAAGTATAATTCACTGATAAAGTACTTGCAAACTGAGACAAGTGCACTCATATTGTTACTCTAAGTTCTTGCACTTGACTTCAGCCATGTCATGCTCACATCAGACTGTGTCTGACCTCAAACCACAAGAGTTTTATGGAGCTTGAATAAGCTCCTCCAGTTTCCCAACAGTAATGACTTACACCATGATAAACGTGCTTGGCAAGTTAGACACAGACCCACCTTTTCCCAGGCACAAAGTAGACTTTTGTTATGGCTATAGCAAAGTCCTACCTGGATTTTATCCTGGACAAGTCAGGGTGAATTTCCACTTCCAAAAGTACTTGCTCTAGAAATAAGCTTAGAAGGCCAGCAGCTGAGTGCTCTTCTATCCTAGCTTACCTTCTGTTATGCAAGTGATCTGATCTATCATTAACATCAATGACTCACAAACATGAAGTTTAGGCCTCGTCCCTGGAAGCTCCAGCTATACAAAGGTCAGAATGGAATTTGAAAAGTCTTTCCTGTGCCCTAAAACCAAGTTATTTTTTTCTCTGTAACACACAAGAGCAATAACATATTACTGAAACATTCAAACAGACTTATTAGTTAATAGATCTGGAGCTGATAAATACAGACTTAATTAAGAGCCATTATTAATTTTATTAAGGCTTTTCCCCCTTCCTATACTTCATTCCCCCACAAAACTGATATTTTCAGATAAGTAAAATTAAAATAATAGGGAAGTGTTGTTTAACGCATTTAACAGTTATGCCCTGCAAATATCTATTAAACACTCACTGAAGATAAATATTTAACACTCAAAGTTCGCCGAGATGCCAATTACTTGCTGCTGTTCTTCATGACCAAAATTTCTTTCTCAACTTGCATGTTCTATATTAAGCCACCAGTAATTGTGGCTAGAATACAAATTTATTTCTCAAATTCAGTAGGTTACAAAGTGACTTACAGCATATGTAGCTCTGACCTGCACACACGGGGAATTCATTGATTAAATACAAAGTGCTTCAGAATGCTTTTTTTTTTTTCAGAGGTCAGCTTTTTAACACAGCAAAAGGAAGATGCCCTGCAGAAAAGCAAAACCTTTAAAGATTAATACTTAGGGCCATTTTTCTTTCTGCTTTTCTGAAAAAAAGCCACACCAGAAACTTTTTTTAATGTTTTTATTGTATGCCAAAGTTCATTAAAGATAGGGTTTTGCTTGTATACAAGTTACTCAAAAAATGTGTCTAGGCAGAAATTTGTTAGCAATCTGACTTATCTGAAAGCATATGTCTGTTCGGGCCACAAAAATAATATTGTGTACAAGCATTAACTAAGGAGCTGCAGATTCAAGGAGTTTCCAAATATGACAGATCTTGAGATCTCATCAGGAAATAAAATCAAGCAGTCACAATATAAAATAGCAGCTCCATGTAGCTTTTTCAAGTTTCAGTTTTATTCAGAAAGTGACACTTAGTTCAGTTTGCCTCATTCTTCGAAGCTTCATCGAAGTTTTCAACAAGATCTAGAAAAAGAAGAATCTTGGAATTAAAATTTGACCCACTTTCCCTTTTCCAAACATTTTGGGTTTGGATTTTTGTCCGAAGTTCCACTTCATATCAAATTTTTACAACATAAAAACTTTCAGCTTATAAAATACAGACCAAATAACCTCTAAGAGCTTCATGATTCATTCTCTTTGCTCAGTCAAGGAAGTTTTTGATGACTCATTATAAAGCACAATTTTAAAAGCATTTAACTTCACTATACCCACAACTGGGCAAAATCATACTGAGAAGGTATTTTCTTCACACCCTTCTTATGGAATATTAAATAATTGTCTTAGCCATAGCTATTACTTCTACACAAGACTAAAATACTAGCTCAAACTACTAAGTCTCTCATGGTATCTGAAATCAAGGAAGTAATCTGCCTGCAGAAATTCTGTGGCAGCAAGTGACTAGTCAATACTTTTACCATCCTCAGCCTGATCTTATATGCTCTACTTATGCTGAGATCCCTAAGCAAAATTCACTTCCTTTTCCTCCATTGCATGCTTGTTCTTACCTGGAACTTCATCATCATCATCTTCACCAGTAGCAAGAGGTGCTTTTCCATCCACAGCTGCAAGAGCAAGAAGTTCAAAAGTGTCATTCAAACTCACCATAAACATCTTCATTAGCTGTTTTGCTTTGTGTTTTTTGAAAGCATTATGTAAGACCCTGAGATAAGATACAATGCTTTATCCAGTTCCCCTGCTGAACAAAAATCTTTCAGCTAATCTAGGAAGTTCACACTCCTTTGTTACTGATAATGCTCAAAGAGTCCAGCGGGGAAATCAGAAGATGTGTGCTAAACCAGCTTACTGGTCACCATCTTGTATCTAACTATACTGAGTGCCCCGCATGGTAGTAATTTTCAAGTACGATGCACAGACTGATTTTACCAATTTCTCTTAAAAGTAGGTTGGTTTATTGATTACTTTGTGTTTCTCAAGATTTATGTATTTTACATGATCCATTTTAAAGGAAAAGAAAGGATCTTATGATCCTAGACATTCAAAGAAAACTGAGGTGCAATTGGGAAGTTGCAGGTGGACACACATGACTTAGAGGTATTTAAAAGACACTACTGTTCCCTGGCAAAGTCAGAGAATTAGGGAACTGGATGCACAGTTTCACACTTCTTAGGTGGTTGAGGTGACCAAGTCTTCTGGTCCCCAAGTTTGCTGACTCAGTAATTTCTTTAACCATTCCCATTGTATTTGACAAGAGGTAGAGAGTTGACCATATCCACAGTAGCAGACCAACAAGCATCTGCTGAACTGCAGCAGTATAACACTAAGAACAGATATCTCAGGTGCCACTACTTTTACTGCTACTCTTAGCTGTACTACCAAGGGTAAGCTGTCTCATATTCTCTATCACCTCAGTTTTGTTCTGATTCATCCTTCCTAGTTTTCAAAAAAAGCATAAGGCACAAGACGGGTTCATACTAGACCTGTACAATAATTTCTAGACAACCAGAGCCAACGAATGTATAAACTTTGGTTTGAAAGGGCTCGGGATAAGGACATCACTAACCTTCATTTGCTTTTTTAACAGCAGAAAGCTCTTAAATCTCAAGTGCATCTTAGTGTCAAATAGGACATTTTAAAAGCAAACCATGTTATTTCCTCCTAAGTTGCCTGCATTGTCTCTCATCTCCATGTTTACTTTAGCACCTGCAATCATCACAGATGTTTCGCTCGCTGATGTTAGGCTTCCAAATCTAGCTGACAATATTGAATGGAAAGTTTTGTGCATATTCTGCGATCCACCCTAACTGGAAAAGAACTAGGTCATACAAAGCAATCACTTCAAACAAACCTCCCTCTTATTATAATTACACAATTTATCTTAGAATATAACCACCTTGTTATGAGAAGACAGAACTTCAGGGAAGTTCTTTCAAGCCTACTACTATCACAAGGAAACCACACACAGATGATATTAGGAAGAAGGGACCCAAGGACCATGGGGAAAGAAGCACTTTACCCCACATCCTGAAGACAGTTACTTCTAGCAGGATTTTTTCAGTGGGAAGTTGACAGGAGGGAACGATCATCAACTTTAGGAATGGAAATAGAGGCGGTTTCATTGGCAAGAGGAAGAAAAAAATTAACAATCTAGTTAGAATTACCAGAAACTGGACACAATTATATTCCTCAATTTTTTTTGTATTTAGGATGTTTCATACCTTAAAAGGAACAGGCTTAAGGTACTTCAGAAAGTAGGAAGACTGTACATGAAGGACATAAGGAATGTTCCCAGTGTCAACAAGCCTGTCTTTCACTCCTAATTCTCATCCTTAGTGGCAGCATCTTTTCCAAACACCACATACTCAAGTCCCTCCTCTACTATTCCCACACAGTTTTAGAAAGAACAAACGTTCAAATTGTTTTACTAATTTAAGGATGGAACAGGAAATTGGTGTATCCAGCTTGATGCTCACGCCAGTCCTGTTCTCTGCACTATTCTATGCATACTGAAATGACAATGTACTTCCTTACAAATATGGTGTAATTCCCTCCTACTTATTAAAAAGCTCACGCAAGAAATACCTTCACCACACCTGTGAGGCAGAAAAGCAATTGCAAGATGTTTTTAAGTCCCTTTCCCCACTACTTATATTTCCATTCAAAGTGTCAAAAGAGACATACTCAAAGCTTATCTTTCTTTAAAACCTAACTCTTCAAAAGTAATTCATCCACCTAGCTTTAATGAACAAGGTACATCAAAATATGGTAGCTACATCAAGAAGTAAACTACTACAAAATCAAGTCTGGCTACAGCTTTCCAGTGCTAGACCAGCTGCAAGACATGCCAACAGGTGACTCTACTTTACAGAGTTATACTTGTTATTGGATTTAAGCTATAAATAAGATCTAAGGAGTTCCATTTTTTATAAGCATTTTACAGTATGCTTGCAAACAGCAAGAGTGCACTGCCTCACGTCAGCTGCCAGCATGAAATGCATTCAAGTTTCAACTTACATTGCTTGGGTAGGGCTTCTGCCAATCTCCTCAGGCTGGTCAAACTGTCAGCTCCAAGCTGGTTTAGGATGCTAGGAAGCATTTCTGTCAGCTGCTTTGTCTCCGCATGGCCAGTGATAGTGAAAGTGTTAGCAGCCAGAGATGCTTGAACTTTTGGGTTATTGAAGTGAATGACTGTTCCTTGATTGGTAAACATGTTTACCTGCAAGAAAAAAAATCCAGTACTTGATGCAGTTTAGCAAGATCTTTCAATTCAACATGAAATTGAAGTTCTTAAAGCCCTATGAAGACCTATCGATATTTTACAGACAAGTTTAGGAGCTATGTTACTTACCAGAAAATTGATTTTAATACATTTTCTATTTATATATAGAATGTTTTTTTCCTTTAAAGCAATTACCTCTTCAATTCCAGAAATATTGTTGACTCCTAGTTTCTTCAATGAAAACTGAAGTTTCTTGTCATCTGCTGTAGCTGTTCTGTGAACAACCTTCTTCTTTCTGCGGGCAGTACCCTTTGCAAAAAAACCAAAAACTTAAGTAGTTCTTCATAAACTCTAATCCTCAGGGCTGTGTAACTATTTTACAACATCGACAAATCAACTCAACATATAAAATTCTACTACTGTGTTTCTGTTACAGTGCATGCAACCCCGCCCTCCAGCTGCACTGCAGCAGTGTTTCCCTTGCTACAAGGCAATATTTGCACAGTCTGTGAGAAACATGAGGTTTTAGGAAGCAATGTACCAGAAAATATTTATTCCACAAATCTTATAGTATTCTGCAATATCTTAGAAAAGAGAAATTGCAAGTTTACCATTGTTAACCCAAGCTATCACAGACATAAAACTAAAGAATTAACAGCTTTAGGTAATTTCTGAAGCTTACTACTTTTTCCTTAGATCATCTTTCTTAAATTAGTCAAATTTTGGTAATAGTCAGAAGCCATAAAGTTATAAACACATAATTAATAAATGAATATAAGAAAACTCAAAATACTCCATTTTTATTCCAGATAGTCATGTCCCATCTGATGGACTTACATATTTGAAGAACACCTATTTTTCTAAAATATTTTGTAAATTCATTTGTAAAAAATGTTCCAGACCAACCCGATTTATAATCCAAACAAGAAAAGGTTAAGTTCCCTACAGACCCAGAGCTCTAGATTTCTCCAGGGAAATTACTGTCCCACATTAGAAGATTAACTATACCCATGAAAAAGCACAAAATGTCATTCTATACTCCCTTGCACAATCATAAGGGTTCAGTAAAATATGACATAAAATGTCTAGGAATAAGTGAAACTAAACTCCTCTTTTACATCCTGTAACTACGAATCTAAGTCCTCCAACTCCAGTTGCTCATCTGCCACATGACAGCACTAAGAGAATGTGTTGCTGCCCAGCCATACAAATAGCTGGAATACCTTTTCAGTTTACTGTCAGAAGTCAGAAAACTGGCTGGACGCTAACAACTCTAACATAACTCAGTTACCAATAACAAGGAGTGTTAATGACAAATTCATATGAAACTAACACTTGGAAGACTACACCTCAGAAGTTTAGGTTTTTGTCTAGAAAGCTTGATATTCATTCCCTGCTACTGTCAGGTTAGCACATACAGTGGTTTGGAAATGATTAAAAATAACAGAAATGGCTTCATTTTAGTGCCTTGTCTACCCAGAAATTGAGACAGATAAGGTATTTGCTAAGTCTCTCTGGACCAAAGACCTCAGTAAATTTCAAAACATTCAAGGACTATGTAGAAACATGTATCTCCTCCACACCTATCTCAATTTACGTGGCAACAATGCCATGAAGAATCCCAGGTATAATCTGGAACTATAAAAAAAAAAATTTAAAAACTCTAGTTCAGCCTTTCCAAATATTTCACGGGCCAATTTTAAAACTAAACTACAGCACCACCATTCAAAGCTTTGGTTAATGTCTCTAAAAGACTTTTTTGATATTGACCAGAGAGCTGTGAGAGCTGTAATCTGAACACATGCTCTTATGTGACAAACATTAAAAGCCTCTACAGTCAACATACACTGGTTAACATGCACAAAATCAGCAACATAATACAGGAGTACTCTAATTAACCAGTAACTCATACAAAGAATATGCAAAAATCACCAAGACAACTAATAAGTACACTAATCCTAATTTAAAACTGCCTAAATCTCCAGTGATCAGCCAAAAAAGAAGAAAAAACAAAACCAAACCCCACAGGAATGAAAGCTCCTGGAAACTCCTCAGCAAGAGTTCTGTTGAATAATTTGTACTCTAGAATATTGTGTATGTTCCCACAAGTATAAAAACATTACTGACAAATTCCTGAATTAAGACTCACACTGTAATTAAAATATATACTGCCATACAACTATACTAAACATCCCTTTTATCTTTTCAGATTATAAATAAGCACACAGGTACATATATTCAGATGTCTTAACAAAATGAAAATGTCTTCTGAGCATGTTAGTCTAAAACTACAGGCATGTGACAAGTACAGAATTTCCAACTTGTGCTTAAAGACAAAAAACCAGCTTTGAGCAACCTTAATATTTCTGACAAGAGTCTGTAACAAATCCCTCTACAATTTGTTATGAAAACTATACCCAAGCTCACTTGCTCTAAGGTCCACTCACTAAAAATCTTTCATGTCTTCTAAAACAGCCCATACAATAATCATAAAATCATAGAATGGTTTGGATTGGACCATAAAGATCATCTTGTTCCAACTCCCTGCTGTGGGCAGGGACACCTTCAACTAGACCAGGTTGTTCAGAGCCCCATCCAACCTGGCCTTGAGCACCTCCAGGGATGGGGTATCCACTGCTTCCCAGGGCAAACCTGCTCCAGTGTCTCACCACCCCCACAGTACTTTTTTCTAATATCTAATTTAAACTTACCCTCTTTCAATTTAAACCCACTCCCCCTTGTCCTGTCACTACATGCTCTCGTAAATAGTCCTGCCCGATCTTTATCGTAGGCTCCCTTCAGGTACTGGAAGGCTGCAACTAGGTCACCCTGAAGCCTTGTCTTCTCTAGGCTGAACAATCTCAATTCTCTCAGCCTTTTCCCACAGGAGAGGTGCTCCATCCCTCTGATCAACTCAGTGTCCCTCTGGATTCGCTCCAACAGGGAGCTTTTCTAGGGACCCCAGAGATGGATGCTGCGCTCCAGGTGGGGTCTCACCAGAGCAGAGCAGAGGGGCAGAATCCCATCCCTTGACCTGCTGCCCAAACTGCTTGTGACGCAGCCCAGGATACAACTGGCTTTCTGAGCTGTGAGTGCACATTGCTGGGTCATGTCCAACCTCTCATCCACCAACACCTCCCAGTACTTCTCAGCAGGGCTGCCCTCGATCTTTTTTCCCCCAGCCTGTATCGACAGAGGGGCTTGCCCCGACCCAGGTACAGCACCGTGCACCTGGTCTTATTAAACGGCATGAGATTCCCGTGCGCCCTAATATCGGGTGTTAAGTCTGCTTTAACATATGAAAAACAAAGTGAAATAACTGAAGATTCAGCTACTACATACTGTCCCTAGGCATGTGACTCCAGAGCGCCCTGCAGCAGCGCCGCTATCTCTAAGGACAGTCCAGCCGAGCTAGGAATGCTCAGGTCTGCTCCCACTCCATTTCCATGACCCCTCGTGCCAGGCCCAGTGTGGGTGCAGGACACGCAGTCCCGAGAGCAGGGCGGGACGAGGTGGCCGCTCCTACCTTGCCACCGATGCGCACTTGGGCCTGCAGCTTGGCCAGCTTCTCCTGGTTCATGATGGTCTCCTTCATCTGCGAAAGCAATAACAGCGCCGGCACAGGCGGGTGTGGCACGCAGGTGGGGCAAGTGGGCACAGGGGGCCCCGCAGCCGCCCCTGCCCGCACACCCACACGCACCCTCAGGGGCCGGGCACCCCCGCCCCGTCACAGGGCCGGGAGCGGGCTCAGATCGCGGGCAGGGCCGCCGAGCCAGGCCCAGTCCAGCCCAGCCCAGCCGAGCCTCCCTTCAGGCCCAGCCCGTAACCGTCTTTCTTTCCTCTAACCACCACGACCGCCGCCGCTGTACCACTGCCCACCGACCCGCAGTCCCGGCCGCGCCACACGCCCCACCGGGCCACCCCCGCCGTACCTCGGCGGGCGGAGGCGGCGCCGGAGCGGGGCAGGAGCGGCGGGCAGGGCGCGGGGCCGGGATTCGCACGCGGGCGCAGCGAGATGGCGGCCGGAAGGAAGGAGCGGCGCACCGGGACGCGCGTGCGCAGCCGCCGGGGCCGACAGGGGGCGCCCTCCGCCCGGCGGGGCGGGGCCGCCGGACCACGGGGTCGGGGAGGCGGTTGGAGGGGGAGCGACAGGCGGGGTCACCGAGTCCAGCCTGTGACCAAACAGCACGGTGTCAACTAAACCACAGTACTTAATGCCACGTCCAGTCTTTTCTTAAACACTTCCAGGGATGGTGGCTCCACCGCCTTCCTGGGCAGCCCATTCCAACGTCTAATCACCCTTTCTGTGAAGACGTTCCTCCTAATGTCCACCTCCTCCGGTGCAGCTTAAGACTATGTCCTCTCCTCCTGTCGGCTACTTACCGACCCCCACCTTGCTTCAGCCTCCTTTCAGGTAGCTGCAGAGAGCAATGAGGTCTCCCCTGAGCCGCCTCTTTTCCAGGGTGAGTTCCCCCAGCTCCCTCAGCTGCCCCTGAGCGGCTCCAGACTTTTCACCAGCTTTGCTGCACTTCTCTGAATGTCCTGCAGCACCACAATATCTTTTCTGTAAGGAGGGGCCCAGAACTGGACACAGTACTCAAGGTGCGGCCTGTCCAGTGCCGAGTATAAGGGAAAACAATCACTTCCCTGGTCCTGCTTGGCCACACTATTTCTGATACAGACCAGGGTGCCATTGGCCTTCTTGGCCACCTGGGCACACTGCTGGCTCTTGTTCAGTCAAATGTCAACCATCATTCCCGGGTCCTTTTCCACTGAGCTGCTTTCCAGCCACTCTGCCCCAGCCTGCATGGGGTTATTGTGACCAAAGGCAGGATCCAGCATTCACCACGCCTTGCCGTGCCTTGCCGTGCCATGCCTCACGCACTTTGCTGCTCTCTTACCTGCTCTGCCACCTGCAGCCTTGCCAGAGAAGTTCCCTGCCACAGGTGTAACCAGCCCCAGTTTGGCATCACAAAATCATTAGAGTTGGAAGGGACCTCTGAAGATCATCTAGTCCAACCCCCCTGCCAAGGCAGGGTCATCTAGAGCAGGTTACACAAGAACATGCCCGAGTGGATTTTGAATGTCTTCAGAGAGAAAGGCTCCATGACCTCCCCAGGCAGCCTGTTCCAGTGCTCTGCCACCTGCCATGTAAAGAAGTTCTTCCTCATGTTGAGGTGAAGCTTCTTGTGTTTTAGTTTATGGCCATTGCTCCGTATCCTGTTGCTGGGCACCACTGAAAAGAGTCTGGAATTGTCCTTTTGGCACCTGCCTTTGAGATATTTATATACATTAATGAGGTTCTGTCCCAGTCTTCTCTTCTCTAGATAAACAGGTTCAACTCCCTCACTCTCATAAGAGTGATCATTTTTGTACATCGTTCAACTCCCTCACTCTCATAAGAGTGATCATTTTTGTACATCTGGATCCTCCACAGTAGTTTCTTGTCTTTCCTGTACCAAGGAGCCCAGAACTGGACATGGTACTCTAGATGTGGCCTCACTAATATTTCTCTTCCTAGAAAATAGGTAATCGTTGTGTTTCTCACCTGTGCAGTGCAGGCCCCCTCCCCAAACCCATGAATGTGCTTTTCCCCACTGCCCCTAGTGATTTGCCTCCTTCCTTCCAGTGAGCCATCACAAAGATCCACAGTGGGGCCTCTTAGGTGAACCACCCCTCTGACACCCTCATTGCCCCTGTCCAACCAAACTACTGAGGCTTTTTCTGTTACCACCACTTATGTGTCAGTCCTTGTCCTCTTTCATGTTCCTTCCACCTCAGGTGTTTTCACTGTGGCTTTGCTTCATCTGTTATGTTGCCAGGCTGCTTGCTGCTGGTCACTGGACACCCTCTGCATGCCCCTGCTGGACTTCTCAGAGCTATTGTCCTATAGCCGTGTTTTCCATCACTGAGACCTTAGTGTGCTCTTTTCCAGTACTGTTTATGTTATCCAAATGCTGTTGTGAGAACCAAACACACCCCCCGCAGACCCTAACTCAAGTAGGTACTTGAGTTGCACTTGAATATATGTAAATCCTGTTCCCAGCCTGTGTTCCTCAGGGCACCAATCATTCACAGCCCCCACAGGTTTGCAAATGTGTTTGAGTTTGCTCTCTCTCATGAGACTTGTGGGACTAATCTCACGGTCATCAGAAACTTGCATGTTTGGCTCCAACACAAAGCTACGCAGTCTTTGCAGGGTCTGGACCTTTGTTGCGTATCAGACTGAAGGAGTAGATTTTTGGGGGAAGAAGCCTGGCATTCCCATCAGTGCTACACGTGCTCACGGAGTGATGCAAGAGGAGTTGCATCTGTTGCTCTGTGACCCTGCTCTAATCGCCACCGCAACCAAAACCAATGCACCCACTGGCATCAGTAGAAATACTATTGACGTTGCCATCTCATACTGTATTTTAATGCCTTTTATACCAGTTCTTCTCTGAAATATCCTCAATAAACTATTTCTTTGTTCTTGTTTCTGTAAAACTATATTAATAATTTATACATTTTGTTGATTTATATTAAGTCTCCCTTGTTAGTAATCCCCAGAGCCAAGGCTTTGCCAAGGCAGTGCTTTTTATGTGCCTATAAATTTTATTTGCTCTTATGTTATCTCTCCACTGTTCCAGAGATGAGTGTTAATTTTTACAAAAGATTTTGATCTCTGTTAAAATTGAGACTTATAATTACTGAAAATTTATGATAACCCTGAAATTACTCCATCTGGTGGTGACAGATCTCAAGGAAGTGACAATTCAAAAGGTGCTGCTGAAGAGCAACCTGTGCCTCCCAGCAGATGCATCACAGATGAAAATTAAAGGATGATCAAATAACTGTAAAGGGTGGTTAGGGACCTCTAAAAATTTGGTCCAGCATATCTGCAAAATTGGAGCAGTGAATCAGTTTGAGCAGAAAAGATGGGGGGAGAAGCCTGTATTACTGTACCTGAACTAGCAAACCCAGTATCTAATTCAGAAAAAAAAAAAAAAAACCCAGATTCAAGAGAAGGGAGTATTTGGGGATAGTTTGGAGAAGACAGAGTTTGTTATGAACTAAAAAGAAAGCTTTTAAATTTATTGCAGTATGAAACTGGCAATGTACCTGCAGCAAAAGGGAAGAGAACCATAATGAAAAAAAACCCCAAACTTAACCAGGATCACTGCAAGGTATTGAAAGGAAAATTCAATCAGCCTCTGATTTATCACAATTTGCCATCAAGGTACAAGAAAGATTTTAGACTTACTAGGCCAAATGATAATTACAAACATGCAAAACTATTTAATAGGCTGAAATACTGAAGTGAAAACTAGTCACAGAAAGATTATTCCAAGATAGATGCTGTAGGAAATGCTGTTCCAGCTGTCATCTGGGATTAACTGATCTAGAGGTATGATCTCATATTCCCTCATGCAAGATTTTGAAGGTAAATTATACTGAAAATCACATCACTGAGTTGTATCAGGAATCAACTAAAGCAGCTCAAGAATGACAGTTCAAGAGACTCTAAGATTTGGTTACATTTTGTGGATCTCAAACAGCAGACCTTCAAAAAACAAACTTTGCATCAGAGAAAAAGTTATTTTAGAATGCTAAACAGTATTGTCTTGTTTTCTTCAGTTGTTTTTGTGTAACTGCATAATGGAAAGCATAACCCTAAAGCTGGATTTAGTTGAGCAGAATTTCTACTGAGAAATGAAACAGATTCAAAAGATATAGCACTGAAACGGAGCCTGAGCTCAGTAAGCGTCTTTTCAGTTCTGTAAAAGAGTGAAAGTTATGATCTCAAACTCATCAAAGAATATACATCGCTAAAGAAAAGTTCATTAACTGCAGAAAAGCAGCATAGGAGTGGGAAAATTAAACCTAAATTTTGCAAAATTTTAAAGACAGAAGAATGACAACATTTGCTATCAAAATGCCAATGGTAAAGCTCTTCTGAAAGTCATGGCCAGTGCTGCATAAGTAACAACAGGGTATGTTGAGGAGATGTGTTAAGTTAGTATCTAATCACAGATCATAAACAAAAGTGATTGGGCTATAGTGATAGTGTCCTGATAGTGTCCTGATTGCCAGTGACAACAAACTAAAAAATGTGTTTTCAGGGAGTGAGAGAAATCTGTCTGATAGTCAAAATCTCATTTGGAAACATTTGTTCAGAAGAATACTGTGTTTAACAACAGGACATAAGGGGGGAGAAGCACTAAGTTATTTGGGAAAATATCCATATATGTTAGTAATTTAATGGAGGAAAATAGCTGCATTATGGGGTAGAAGAGCAAAACTCTTCAGAGAGAGACAAATGGAAAAGAAACTACCTCCAGATATCTGGGCATAACACTCACTCAAGAATTCATAACTTTTTAAGGGATACTAAATATATAAACATTGAATAGGAGCCCTGGAAGATTGAATGTAAGTCCGATGCTGTTTTCATCTCATATGTTGTACCCTGTGCTACTGAGTTGTATGTAGTGATCTGTAATAGAATGCAGTGTGAAGGAAGAGAGAGTGCTCCTCAGCAGTGTCCTTTTCTCAACCATGCCTGTAGCTCTTAAACTCAGCAACCCAAATAACTGGGCTTAAAGCCACATCACAAGCCTTTCATGACCGATGGGATGCCTCTCTCTGTTTGTAACATCCTGCAGAGGCCGACTGGAAAGCAGTCAGAGAAGTGCTATATCAAGAATCCCCTGCCTTTCACTGTACATGGTTCAAACAGGCTTTGCAGAATGCTTGGGATTTCATGTCAATAGGACTGGTAAAAGGTTGCTAAGAAAGGCCTACCTGTTAATCTTTGACAATAATGAAGATCTTGCTAGAAAACAGGTAAGAGCCAGAAGTCAGCGTATTCCTCACTGTCAAAAGGTGATACCTTAAATTTATGCACAGATGTCAGAGACTCAAACAAACAGTTTATTGCTGTAGGTATCCTATACACAGAATTCAAGAGGACTTGATCCTTTAAGCCATTACCACAGAAATGTTTTGACTGCTGCTAAGACAGTGGTCTTTGAATTGTCTTTAAACCGTTAACACTTAAAGTCAGAAATGCTGTTGAGACATAACCCAAAGTCAGCATAGTTCCACTCAGGCACAGCACATTTACCTCAGGATGAATAAGAATAGGTGTCAGTGTGCTAGCTTTGACTAATGCCTTGGCAGCTGCAAAGTTGTGATTTATTCTGGAGTTGACTTCAAGTTTCTAGTCCAGCTGGTGCTCAACAGGAAGTAAGTGGTGAGCTCAAGTGGCCAGAGGTGGGAAGGCTGGACAAGGCAAAGGCCTTCGTCTTTCTGCAGCAGGTAGCTGTTATTTCTGCTCAAGTCCTGGCAGAACCCACCACCCACTTAGTTCTAGATGGAAAAATTTTCTTCTCTATCTTCATTCACAGTGTAGCTTATCTCCAGGGATTTCTAAATGAAAAAAGAGCATACTTGCCAATATTCACTGCATTTACAAATGGGTTCATACTCCTTTGGGGCTTACTTCCATCTCTACAGAATGAAATGGAAAATATCTCAAATATTTGAGATATTAATTATGGGATCTCCCTCTTAGTTTGCTAAAGCTTGTCTACAAAGAAGAACTTAGGGCTTATGTGGAAAAAATTAGAAAGACTTTTGGTAGTTGGTGAAGTAATGAAATCAAAGGTAACCTAAAAAAACATGATTTGTTCATATGAAAAGTACTCTGCTATATTGGTTCTGACAGCCAGTGCTCCATTCTGAAAATCTGATATCCTTCCATTAGCATTAGACATAGGCACTGGCTTAAAAGAGTAGAAATAATAAAGTGAAATTAAAAATGGAAAAGCAAATTTAGGCATCTCATGCTGTTCAGAAGGATTATTGCAATAATAATAGGCCTGAGCTGAACAAGAAAAGATAGAGAGAATTATAAGGATTGTCAGGAGTACGGAATTACTTCTGTGCTAATCCATTGATTCTGAAGCAGAACCCTTCAGTCTGAAAAATGAAAAAAATTGTCATAAAATGTACAAAGTTGTGAACAACAGGGAGAGGGTGTTTAACAACAGTTGTTCCTTCTCTCTTCTAGTACAAAAATGAGAGCACATCATATTAAATGAGCAGGTGACTTGCTTAAAGCAAATGAAAAGAGACACTTCAAACCACACATGGTTAGAGCTGGGGAACATTCCACCACAGAATATGTTTAGTGGTGTAAAAGTACATGATTTCAAAAGATGACTGGACAAATTCACAGAAGAAACTCCATCAGAGGCTATTAAATTCAGCTATTATCTCTTGCTTAAAAACCCCCAAATCTAAAAACTAGATTTCTGGAAGTAGGAATCAATTTTACACATTTGCTCTATTCCTATGTTCTTCCCTAGACATCGGGTCTTGGCTGACGTTGAAGTCAGCTTATGCTGCTACACTGGTCTTGGTCTAAACTGGTGAAAACTCTCCTTAAGTTCAAAAGGGTTGTGAGAACATTAAAACACATTTTAAAAGAAATTAAAAACCTAAAGGGCCTGAAAGAAAGTGACTTTCACTTCTCAGAGCAAATGTACCAACCTATAAGAATTATAGAACTAAGGAGGGAAAACAAAAACCAAAAACCAAATTCAAATAAAAAACCAACCAACCAAGCAAACAAACAAACTTGGTCAAGAAGAAAAATATATTTGACAAGAGGAGAGGGGGTGGGTCATCTCCAAGGGTGACAAACTCTTTTTCAGCACTAGGCATGGCTGGAAGCCACAGATTTTTCTTCAGTTTTTCAGGTGACTGCTGCCAACCCTCACCAATGCATTGTGGTCACACAGAGACTCTAATCCTAGCCTCTGCAGAAGCCTTAAAGAAAGTGTTACCGTCCCCAAAGGTACATGGTAAGGGAAGAGGGGCGTAAACCCCTAAAAAAGTGGAGCTAAACTGGAGCACTGTTATACTGGGCAAAGAAAACCACAGCTGTCACTGCCATTGTTCCTGTGACAGATAAAACCATCCTTGCAAGGGCATCACTGGAGATTTATTCTTTCCATGACACCATCAGCTCAGAATTCAGTCCAGTCTTTGGCCCAAGACAGAAAAAGTAAATTATTAAAGAAATTATTATTTATATAATATCAGGAAGTCTAGTTCTGCAGCTAAGACATGGATCTGGGTGTGGAGAACTGCAGCCTTTGGGTTTGAAGACTTTCAAGGCTGAGTTGGCCCAGGAAAGACTCTTCAGCTCCAGCATGTGTCACTACTGGCCAGGCTCTAGCTTGATTTCCACTGGCTGCACCCAGACAAGCACTCAACATATTGCCCAGGGGTGCACACCACCACCAGACACCTGACTCGTGGTGATGAAGAAGCCTTTGGCATCCTTCTGCACGGTCAGGATCAGTTCTAGAAAACTTGAAGGACTTCAGCCAGTGTGTCAGTGTGCAAGTATGGCTGCTTGAAAATGCCCTAAATGGTGCCCAGGGTGTTCTTTGATTTTGAATAAAAGATATGGGAAGGTATATGGACTCATTTATTCCTTGTCCCAGCACGGGCTCCTATGTGTCCTTCTTGGAAACAGGCCCCCTAGCTGGAGAAAGGTGTATGGCCTGGAATGCTATGGGCGTCCCAAGGGTTGCTGTCTCCCATAATAAAGGAGACATCAAGGGGAAGTCATGGCAGGTCTACCCAGTCTGGCTTCTGCCCAGTGTCCCCGGACATACCATGGGAACCAGAATATTCCTGGTCTGGCTAGTGTGCTACTGTGGTTTTAAGTGCATGTAACATCACATCATTCACAACCAGCAGGAAGCCACGGAGGGCAGCCCCCGAGGTCCTGGGCCACGGGTGGTCCTTTCAAGGTTGGGTGTGTGGACGGAGAGCCCCAGGGTGGAGGTGGGAAGGTGGTCGTGGAAGTTCCAGCCATTTCATGGAAAGGGTGTTCTCAGGGCCCCTCCAAAATTCTTCTTTTTCCTTGGGGTTCTCGGGGTCCCACTCAGTACCTGAATGCGGGGTTTCTGCCCGACCCTGCCCTTCCTGGGGGCTGCTTTGGGCACACGTCCCTGCCCCGGTGCACAGCGTACCGCAGCCGGCGCTCCTTGCCGGTAGATGGCATCCCCCGTCCGGGCAGAGCAGCGCCGGGAGCGGAAGGGCGCGGAGTGGCGCGGAGCGGGACCGGCCACGAGGTGGGGGACAGGGCAAAGCCCGCGGCCCCGGGAGCGGCGGGTCTTACCACGGGAAATGCCACTCATGGTTGTACCGCCGCTGCTCGCCTTCTCTCTTTTCTTTCTTGCCCTTTTAAGACGGCACCTGCCGGGTTGGGACGGGAGCGACTGGAAGATGCTCAGAGACAAGTCGCGATCAGGAGCTGTATTAACACGAGGTCTTAATTGTCCACACTGGAGGCTGGCTCAACTGACCCCTAGAAAGGAATCCCCTGAGCAGCCCCCCCCGCACACACACACCACACACCCTGCACCAATAGGCGAGGGCTTGGGACTACTGCCCAGGTCTTTCAAGGGGGGGGTACCCACCATCACTCTCCGAGGCCACCCCCCGTCGGCCACGTTCAGGAGGAACCACACCTAGCCGGGGCCCCTGGGGACCCGGTGCTACCGAAGAACCACCGGTGTCACTCGCTCAGTGAAACACCCGTGCATCCTGCGTGGGTGATAATAGGGGACTGAGGGCAGACCCGATTCTTTTGGTTTGTCACTACAGCGGTTCTTCCCCATGTAACATTTAAACTCCGCCGTTCTTCATACTTCAGAGGCTGTCTTTTTTGTTTTTAAGATGGTTTTTAAACTTCAGCCTGGGAGAAGACAAAGAATAAAAGGGGGGGGGGGGGGGGGGGGGGGGGGGGGGAAAGGAGTAAAAAGGAAAAATACTAACTCTTCGTCAAGAGAAGTAACCTTTTGAAGAGGAAAAATCCTCTGTCTACCTTTCTTTTAGTAGCTTGCCCTAAGACCTCAAAACTAATTCGAAGAGCCATTTTATGAACTGTATGAACTGTAAATCTCTATTGACATCACTTTTTCTACAGAAAAAAAAAATAGTAGTCAATTACTGGGGGTACTTTTTTTTCCCTTTTACTTTTTTTCCCCCCTGTTTTGTAACATTTGGTGGTATTCTCCTGTAGGCGTCTTAGTAGTGAACAAAATGTAAATAGGATTATTTGGAAATAGTAGAAAGGATTATGTTGTAAATCCATGGAAATGGGTTTGAAACAGGGTGGCTTGTAATTTTGGGTTAAGACAATATGTCCAAAACGTATTTCAAGAAATGGGGTTTGTGCTTTGTTTGAAAAGTGAGATTTGATCCGTTAGACTCTATGCGTCAGCCCACCCTTCTCACGATGATTTCTGCAGGAGAACGAAATGCTCCCTTACTTTTGTCCCAGTCGAATCCTGTTGTGGTTTATCCTGCCAGAACTGGGAACGATGGGATTTTTCAAAGCTTTTCTTTAGAAGACTACAGTAATTGCATTTCTCTCCAAGTTTGTGGGGGTTTTGTTTTGTTTGGGTTCTTTGGTGGGGGTTTTGCTTGTTTTTTCCCCTGCTAGCCCTTACATAAAGGGGGGCCCGCTCTTCTGTCGTCGCATGGATCACCTGAAACGGGAACCCGTGCGATTTAATTAGCAATTAATTAACAATCCTCTGTGTTACTTTCTCAGGGGTATTGCTCCTACTTAGAGCAAAATTCGCATTTTAAAGGCCGGCGAATTGTTTTCCTTTGCAGACGAAAGAAGTAAGCTAAGTCTCTGTTAGTGTTTTCCATAATGGAGAAAGCTGCTTCTCTCCCTTTAAAAACAAAAGCCTTACAAATAAACTGAGAATAGCGGTGTGATTTGGAGGCTGTTCTTTGAGAGCTTGTGAGGTCGACTTGGAGAGATATTTTATTTAATTCTTAAATAAGTTAAACTTTGGATGGGGGAAGGAGGAGAGGAGGGGAGAGAGATGTCTCTAAAGCATTCCGCGGACAGAAGTCTGAAGTTTATTAACTCACCACCTCCCTCTCCGGCCTGATTTTTTTTTTCTCCTCCTTCCCACGGGAAGCGGCACCCCATCTCGGAGGGCAGCCCTGGAAGACGCGGAGCTCCGAACGGCTCTTGGGAAGATGCTCCAGCTCTTTCTGACAGAGTTGCACTTCCCCCCAACCGCCCCCCGCAGGGGTCATATGTTATCTTTATTTCCCCCTTTTTCCACTAAAGATGGCCCTGGTTGCCCCGCGGCCCCCCAGAGCCCCTCCTAGACGGGGTGAGGACGGGGGGCCAGGACGGTCGCGAGGCGCCCCTCTTCGTGGGGGGAGACACGGCGCCGCTCGCCCCGTCGCGCTTTGACGCTGGGAGCCATGTGATGGCCCCCCCGCTATAAGGCGGGGAGGAAGGCCGCCCTCTCTGGGACTAAGCCCCAGCCTTTTCACCGTCTTTCCTAAGGCCCGGCAAGCCACCCCCTACGCCCTCCCTCCTCGCCAGCCTCCTCCCCTCTCCTCCTCCCAGGACTAGGCGCACTCCCTCCTGCCCCCCATCCATTAATGTCTGGGCTTTGAGGTGAGGAGAAAGAAGGGGGAACCGACTTGCAGGAGCTGCGGCACAGTCCCCCTGCGCCCACAAACCCCGACCCCAACGGAAAAAAAGCTGAGAAGGATCCCCAAAAAGGGGGAGGGGAGGGAAAAAAGAGAGAGAGAGACAGACAGAGAAATCCAAACAGCAGCAAAAAATACCCCGAAACAAAACCCAAGCCAGCCGCCGCCTGTGAGCGAGCAGCGGGAGCGCTCCCGAGGCGCGGCAGCGGCGCTGGGGGCCGGCGCGGCTCGGAGCGGCCCGCCTGCCCGTGGCGGCGGCGGGGCGGCTCTTCGCGGAGCGACGCGGAGGCCTGGCGGCGGCGGGGAGAACGCCTGCCCGCCCGCCGCGCCGCGCCGGCCGCCACCGATGCGCTGCCCCGCCGCCGCGCCATGACCCTGAGCTCGGAGATGTCCGAGGCGTCGGCGCTGGCTGAGGAGACCGACATCGATGTGGTGGGCGAGGAGGACGACGAGGAGGACGACGAGGAGCCGCAGACCCGCCGTCGCCGCCGCTCCTACGCCGAGGACGAGGAGGAGGAGGAGGAGGAAGAGGACGAGGAGGATGTGGGCGACCTCCACGACGCCGCCCTGCTGCCGCGATCGTCCGTACGCGGCGGAGGTGGCGGCGGCGGCGGCGGGGCGGGCGGCGGGGACGGTGCCGGCGGCTCTCGGTCCCCCTCGCGGGGTGGCCCCCAGAAGGCGACGGCGAGCGGCGGCGGGGCGGGCGGCGGCGGTGGGGCGGGCGGCGGCGGTAAGAACAGCTTGGTGAAGCCGCCCTACTCCTACATCGCCCTCATCACCATGGCCATCCTGCAGAGCCCCAAGAAGAGGCTGACGCTGAGTGAGATCTGCGAGTTCATCAGCGGGCGCTTCCCCTACTACCGAGAGAAGTTCCCCGCCTGGCAGAATAGCATCCGCCACAACCTCTCCCTCAACGACTGCTTCGTCAAGATTCCCCGGGAGCCCGGCAATCCTGGCAAGGGCAACTACTGGACGCTGGACCCCGAATCTGCCGACATGTTCGACAACGGGAGCTTCCTGCGCCGCCGAAAGCGCTTCAAGCGGCAGCAGCTCCCGGCTCCCGAGCTTCTGCTGCGCGCCGTGGACCCCGCCGCCTTCCTCCCGCAGCCCCCGCCGCAGCCTCCGCAGCAGCCACCCTGCACCTACGGACCCTACGGCTGCGGCTACGGTCTCCAGCTCCAGCCCTACCACCCCCACTCCACTCTCTTCGCCTTCCACCACCCCTCCCCGCCGCCCCGCCAACCGCCCGCCGCCCCTGGCAGCGCCCCCGGTGCGGCGCTGCCCCCCGCCGCCGCCGCGCCGCCGGGCCCCTTGCTGCCGGCGGCGGAGCTGGCACGGACACCCTTCGGCTACGCGCACCCGCTGGGCACGGCGCTGGCGGCCTCGCTGCACTCTGCCAAGCCCGGCAGCGGCGCGGCGCTGGCCCGCTCGCCGTTCTCCATCGAGAGCATCATCGGGGGGGGACCCGGCCCCGGCGCGGGCAGCAGCTGCGCCTCGCAGTCGGCCGCGGCGCCGGGGCTGGCCCGCTCGCTGGGGAGCGCCGGGGGCGGTGTGCCCCCCGCCGCCGCCCTGCCCGCCGCCCCCGGCTTCGCGGCACGGATCTCTAACTGTTAAGTGTTTGGGAGTCTTTCCGAAGGTAGGATCTGGGGTATCTCCTTTCTCCGCCGCTCGGACGCCCGGCGGACGCCGCTCGCAGGGGCTGCCTGTCTTTGCGTGGGGATATTGTGACGGGGATCGGGGGGCGTCCGCCGCGAGCGGCGGACCTCCCGGGACCTGCACGAGTGCAAAGCCAGGTCTAGATCTAGATACTGCACGGGCAGGCGGTAACTACATCGGAAAGTTATTCGTTACTCCTTAAAAAGTAAAAAAAAAAAAAAAAAAATGGTGATAAATAATGTCTCTAAACCGTTAAAGTTCAGAGATTCTCAGGTCTAGGAGCTTGAAAACAGTAATGTACAGGAAAAAAAAGGCTTGAGGGAGGACAGCAGAGCAATACTTTTTCATTTTAGTACACTTGTCTCATGTACTTTTATAAAAGAAAAGATTAACGTGTTTACACAGAAGAAAGTCAAGATTATCATTTCTTATTTTAACCTGTGTTTTGTATTATAATAGACTTACGGAGTTTTTTATTTTGTACTTTATGCTTATTCTTTACAAGGAATATTGTTAAAAATTACTGGCAAGTATTGTACCATTTTAATGTAAAATTTTTACACATTTTCAAAAATAAAAATTTTAATTTTAAAAAAAAAATCAAAACCAAACCCAAAGACCAAAGGATTCCAGCCAAATAATTGGCTTTGGATCCTTCCCTCCTTAATAGTTCTCATTTCTTTGAGACACTGATAATTGTTTTCTTCGGGGTTAATAGCACAATAGTCAAGGAATATTATAGCTTGAAATTCATTACATCCGGATTTAATCATAAAGAAGAAGATCAGAATATGGTCTTTGCAGTCAATGCGTTGTTAACCCTAGCAGAGAATGATAGACACCCCCCACAAAGGAAAAAAAAAAACCAAACAAAAAACACAAACAAAAAAACCACCCCAACACAAAACAAACAAAACCAAAAAACCCTAAACAAAAGACTACAAAAAACATCAGGGACAAAAGAGAAGATAAATAGAAATAGGTCTCTCTGTAAGGCACCAATCAGGAGATTGATTAAAAAGCCGGTTTAAAACTATTTTTATACTTTTGGGTGTGTTTTAAATCACAACTGCATCACAGTTTTGTTTCCAAGAGGCCCAAAGGAAAATACTACTACTGACAGGCACGTACTGAACTTAAGACAGATTTGCCCTAGACACTTATATTTCTGTGATGATAACAGTGGCCAGTGATTCTACTTTTCAATACATATAATATAAAATGAGCTTTGGAATATCCTTGTGTGATGAGTTGATTAAGTGTATAAGCTGTCGAATTAATGATATGTAAGTATATGGAACAAACCATGAAAACAGTTTTTCTGATTCCAAACACTCGTTTTTAACAGCATAATGTCAAGATCTATTTTATGGACTAGAAATTTTTTAACCACAAAGCCGGCCTCAAATATTCAGAACTTGGGCATGGAAAAGAGAAACACAGATTTTAAGGGTAAGGATGTGGTTACTTGTTGTGGACTAAGAATACACGTTTTTCAAACCAGGGAGGCTCTTTTCAAGTACAACTGTATTTATAACAATTGAGGAGACTCGGGGATCAATTATGTGAATTTTCTTAATAAAAAGAATTATAAAGGGTAGGGGTGCCTTTTAGTGCTCTTTGAAGTGAGGAGGGAAAGGTGGGGTAAATACATGCATTTACATATCGAAATACTTCGTCGCCTTGGCTTTAAGTGTTTTCGTAGATAGAAAAGTGACGCTTTTCTGTTTGGTTTGTAGCAAGGCAGTGTTAAATTAGTAGCTTTGAAAAAGCAGAAAGAGTGGACGTAAGATCTCTGCTCGGCTCCATTTGCAGTCTGCAACTGGAAGGCTCCTTTGGGTGTCCCGGGTCCATTAGAAGACGAAGTAGGGTCCGTTTTAATTTTTGAAACTAAAGGGAAAATACCCCAGAGACACCGTGTATGTACCGGTGATTGCGCGTCTTTTTCACGAGAGACCGATTAACTCGCTTTCTCCGGGACTGGCCAGGGGAATGCGCCGGGCCTACGGCCGGTCCAGCGCGGGGTTCCGAGCTCGGCAGAGGCCCCCCTCGGACAGTCGGATAAAATCAAGCAGGAAAAGGTTTTGCCGGGGTGAAGGCAGCTGTAGCAACCGAGACCGGCGATGCCCGGCTCCCCGGGAAGGGACGCTGCCGGCCGTCAGTCTGTATTCTGGTTTCTCGAGTCCTCGCGCTCTCCACGAGCAGTTACATGGGAAGAGTAGATTCCGGCGACCCACCCTGTGTTTGTTTCTGTTGGCTTCCCCGCAGCAGACTCTGGGGAGCCCAGCGACTCCCCTGCGCGGAGCCGGGCCCGGCCCGGCGGGCCGCGGGGTCGAGTGTGCCCGCCGCCTGTCCCTCAGGTCTTGTCAGAGGTGCATGGCAAGCAAACTGCTTGGCCACTTGTTTCTTCCACGCTTTCCGCCGGTTGCCTTCGTCCCATACGGACAGGGCCTTCCCTTGCGAGCTGGTAGGGAAGCTGGCAGGAACACTTTGCAGTACGTGGGGTAGGGGATCGGGGAAGAGGTTTGTGGCGTTGGTGGAGGACCTTTCCGCCTGTTCTCCTCGAGTCGACGGGGAAGCTGCCCGTCCTCGGCCTCGGTTCCGGCGGTCCCTGTTCCCAAGCCGCTGCCCCGGAGCAGGTGCCGCCAGAAAAGACGCCGGCCCCGCAGACTTTTGATGAGCTCGCAGCACCGCCGGGCCGCAGCGCCTCATTCGCATGCTAATGGCCCGCCGTGGTCTCCACGGCTTTCAAGGCTGGGAGAGAGGACGTGTAGTCCTCGCAAGGACCTAGCCCGGACGAACAATTCCTCCAAAATAGTCCGGGCCCTAATAAACAGTTTGGTAGGACAAGGAGTATAGTGTCGCCTCCTTCTCCTCCTCCCAGCGGAAAAAGTGTGGATTCATTAACCCGTTTCCTTGCTCATCATATCCCAGTAGGGCTGAGACACGAATTACTGGATGTGAATTAGGAGGGGATTGCTCTATGAGGGGGCTGATGTTTCAGTCAGTTCCTCCAGAAGGACCACACAAAAAGAAACTTTTTAGTTTATGGTGCTATTATGCGGAGTTTTAATCTAGGGATAGATTTAGCCAAATGTTATCTATTGGGAATTTAATGAAGCCCTTATGTATTCAATCGTCTTTCATGCCACACACAGTGTCTCTATCCAGAAACGTTTCCTTCCACATATTTCTTTGTTTCTGATGGGTGATTTATATATTTTTAATTAGGTTTTTAAAAAAATATTTCTTTTCAAGCATCTTGTATAACGTTTCTCTCAAGCAGGACTGTGTTAAGTCCCTTCCCACATCCCCTATAAAAGAGGTTTCCCCTTCCCGGTTTCAAAGATGATTAGCTTGCACGTCTGCACGCTGTGCCCTTCCTGCCGGAGCATTCCCGCTGCCTTGTACAGAGGGTCCGGACATGGTGCCCTCTCGGTCATCACCGGCGTGGGCTGTGGCGAGCAGCACAGCCCGGGTATCCGGCCGAGCCCCGAGCCCCCCGTGCACAGATACCCGGCCCTAAAGTTGCACTCCTCAAAAACCTTCCCCACCCGCAGCTCCCTCGAACCACACCTTTGGTCCTGTTTGTATTTCTGGTGCCGCGAGAGGCACCCCTGGGGACAGCGAGGTGTCAGCTGGTGCACACCCCGTCTTTGTAGGCTCGTTTCAAGTACCCAGGACCAACTCCATCCCCGATTCCGGAGGATGCAAGTGGGGTGCGAGGCCCTCACCTGCTCTCAGCTGCTCCCTTTCTTTCGGCGCTGGTGGCAAGGGTAAAGCGCACGGTCGCCCCCATCGAGAGTGAGGCCTCTGCGGGGTATCTGTTGGAAACTAGATCTAGTTTAACTGTCCCTTGGCACGGCCCAGAGATTCCACTCTGTATGCAATACTTTCCCGCAGTACTTACAGTAAGTACTGCAGTAGTCTCTGATAATATTGTATTTGACACAAATAATGGAAATTATGATCGTGGCCAAACGCTCCCCGCTCTGGAACTTGCTAACCAATGTAGATCCGTTTTTCAGCTTGTTGCCAGTGGCTCCCTCATCCGCAGCAGTATTCCTCCCACTTCCCTTGGCACCGGCCACACGCACCATCGGAATCCGGGCACGGGCAGGAACCGGCTGCCTTGTGCTCGCAGCCGGGCGCATCACGAACAGGTAGGTGTCTGCTCGGCCTCCGCCGCCCCTCACCCCCAGGCTCCGATGATCTGCCGCAGGTGACTTCAGAGCCTCTACGCCCTTCTCCACAAGTCCTTTCTGCTCTGCAACCCCCACCGTGAGAGCCACGTCGAGCAGCCGCCGTGGGCTCTCTGCTCTCTTCCCGTTCCTGCCCTGCAAGGCACGACCAAGATGTTTGGGAGACATTCGCCACAAGTGTGTATGTGTGTGTGTGTGTGTGTGTGTGTGTGTGTGTGTGTGTGTGTGTGTGTGTACGTGTGTGCAGGCAAATGGCACTCCAGAAGGTAATAAGCCGCTGCCGGATCCATGCTGCGGCAACAACCATTCTCAATGCCTCTTTAATCTCAGTGCCATCTTTATGCAGATGGGTGCATGTCGATTTTGGGGACAGGCAGAGAAATGCAGGCGAGCCCCAAATCGGTAAACCTCTCGTTCCTGTTTTTCACTTGCAGGACAACTCTGGTCCCCACCGCCGGCCCCCGCCCGAAGGTGTGCTGTGAACTACCGGCACTGGAGCCACGCCGGACCCCTCCCCGCCGCCCGGCCCAGCTCGCCGCTCAGTTCCCGGCACGCTCCAGAAGAACAGAGGCAAAGGCCGTGGGGCTTGGGGGGTACACACCTCAGCAACCTCAGACCAGCCCGGCTGCAGCAGCATGGGTGGCACCGAGGGCTGTGCACGACCGCGCAGCGGCGCAGGGCCTCCGCGGCCTCGGCGGTGCTCTGCCCGTGGGAGCGGGGAGGCACCCGGCGGCGTCTCAGCGAGAATCACCGCATAAGGCACACAGAAGCTGCACATTGTAAGAAGATGGGTTCTAAGCGCAGAGCTCCGGCTCCGCGGACTTTCGCGGCGAGGGACAGAGAGGCACACACTGCGTTCTGCTCCACGGAGGAACCTACCGGCTAGGCCTCGGAGTGCACAAAAACTAGAAAAACATATGGACTGGAGCATACGAAAGGCACTCTTTTTTTTTCCTTTTTCTTTTTTTTTAAGTGCTGAGTCTCGCCAATTTCAGAAATTGTACCGCTGAGCTGAATTCAGAAGGAAAGTTGTGGATTTTTTTTCAATCAAAATAATTAAACTTGCCCTTCCTCCAAGTCATAAGAGACCTGTTGAATTGATTCTGAGTTTCTCTTTCCCTGATGGAGCAAACGGCATGCAGATGTCTGCGGGACCCCATATTCAGATGATAAATTATACAATTTATGTTGGAAGCAAAAGGATAAATAGATAATTCAGCTTTTGCATTAATTCGTTTTCTAAGAGCGTGGAAAGCCTTAATGACAGTTAATCCGAAGGTATTTCTGTCCCCTCCGCACAATAGAAAACCATTTGCATGCATCGAAACGCATGTGTACGTTCAGACATGTGTGCCCCTCACCCAGTGATGCCACCTTCCCGAGCAACTGTAGCATTGCAGTGGTCTCTCTGGCAAATTCCTAGGCTTTGGAAAGTCCTTGTAAAACCCGGGTATATGTCTCTTCGTACCGCGGTGGTCGTAGGTCTGCTTCTCTAATTTCATTACAGCAGAGTACATGCACACCTGTATACACGAAATACATGAAATACACACAATCAAGATAAATGAGGTGTCTTCCCTGGGTTTTCTTTTCGTAAAATAAACACTGTCACCTCTGCTTATTCAGCAACCACTAGACGAAACAGATAGCTTTCTAATGTACGTGTATACAGTGAAATTCCACCTGTCGGCTGCACTAAGAGAGGGATAGAGGAGGACAGTCTCTTCGAATCAATAGCTCACGATTAAAAGAACCATTGGTGAGGAAAAAATAATGTCCAGCTCTGAGTGAGGAGGGACAGATGTGTCAGGTGACTTTGCCCTAAAGTAGACGGGATTGGAAATTATGGACCATGGAAAAAATAGTTTAACTTTTCATTGCAGCCTGCCTCTGATTGCACAAAATCCCGTCTGGGAAAACTCGGTGGTCTCTGTCAAACATCCTCCCCTCCTTCCTGGAATTCCGTAACTTGTCTTTTTCCATGCAGACGGCGCTGGCTACGGGGCAGCGCACGCAAATGTGTATCATCGCACTGTCCCGCAAGCGCTCGGCAGCCGGTGGCCCCGCTAACACCAAACACAGACCTCTTCCCCTCTACTTCCCGCTTCTGTACGAGAAGCCAAAGGGCGGCCCTTCTCTGGAAATTAACCTCTTTAGATCGCTTTCAGCACGACTTCCCTCGCCATGGTTCTTCTCCGGGTGCTCAGACATCTGCGGGCCGGGACACCATTTTCGGGGGAATCCCTAGTCCCACCCGGCCGCCCATGAGGCAGGTACCCCGTCCCCCATACCGAAGCGGAGCTACCGACAAGCCACGCGGAGTGAACGTTTCTGCTTTTAAACAGACTACCTTCCCCTCCAGCCTCCTCCCCCCCCAGAGGGAGTCCGCAAAAACCTGCTAACACACGCGGGCAAGCCAAACCTGGCGGTCCCACAAGAGCTTTTGAAACCAGTCCCAGAGATGCTGCTGCGCCTGCGGCTGCAAGACGGCGCGGTCCGCCCGGGTGAGCGGCGCAAAACTCCGCGGCCGCGCCGGGGCGGAGCCTGGGGCCCTGCGGCAGACCGGCTGGAAGGAACCGTGTTCTGTGCCTCCTCCCGGCCCCAGGTACGCTGCCGTCCTGACTGGGCTGCGCTGGGCCGCCCGCTGGCAGAGCAGACCACTGCCACCGTCGAGCGAGCGGCCTGGGTTGATCACTCGCCCTGACGCGGACAACTCGCGGCCCGGTCCGGTCCTGCCTTCGGCAACCACGCAGGGCATTTGGAGACACTGTGGGGCGCATGGGGGCGTGTGGGGTGAGGGGAGCCCGCTGCCGACGCTATAAATCCCTCGGCAATTGAGTTCTGCACCTTTGATTTGAAAAATCGGATTCTTTGAGTGGAAACAGTTGACAGGAACCTAAAAGGATTAGCTGCATTCCACACAGGATCATTTTTACTCGTAACATTTTGAAACGATTGATCCCTTCCAGACCATAAACAATGTCCAGAAAAATGATCTAACGAGACTTCCATTGTTTCCTTTTGTCTACGAATCCCCTTCGCCAGCAGTTTGATTAGAGACTTTGACAGTTGGATCTTAATTACACACACACCCCCTTTCCCCGAGATAAGTATTGAATTTGAAATAGTTCACTATTTGATCCGTAAACTTAATCTGCCAGAAATCGAGCAAGTGCGGAGAAAGTCAGGTAGGGGAAGAAGGAGCAAGGAGAGCGGGAAGGGAGGGGTATGGGGGCTCAGTTGCCACAGGTTGCCGTTATGAGAGGTGGGGGCATTTCCCATGCTTCTCCTGCTGCCTTTTATGCCGACCTGGAGGAAGAAAGAGGAGGGGAAGTCCCACAGGTTGCCCGGGACATGGCGAGTAGAATACCGCACGCGCGGCCCCGTTCCCTGTCGTGGCCCGAGAGGACTCGAGATCCGCGGGCACTGCCTTGTCCCCCACCCGTCCTCTTCCTCTCCCGTCTGAGGGCAGCAGCGTTAACGGGGAGACACTAGTGGGGGAGGGAGCGAGGAGGCCCTGCCCTGTCGTGCTGACCGACTGACTTTTCTTGTTTTGACACCTGCGCGCACTGCCCTATGCTCGTCTCCTTGATTTATCGTCCATTTAAATGTTCAGCCTTCCTCGAACCGGCCGCTCTGCTTCCGTTCGACGGGTCTCCACAGGTACCGTCTCCGACGACAGCACAGGAGGCGATGGCCGAAGTGGGGACCTGGGAAGGAAGCCACTGCTCTGCCTCTTCCCTTTCTTTTCCTTCCCCTCCTCACGTGTGTGATCGCGGGGCCCAGCTGCACAGGGGCGAGACGGCGGGTGCTGGAGCGGTGCCCGACGGTGAGTCTCGGCCCAGAACTGCGCCGTGCAGCGGGCAGTGCTTCCAGCCCAGGACGGAAAACAGCCCCTCGGATTCCTCAGGACTTGTTCTTCCTGTCAGGCTCCTGGATTCTTCTTCTTTCTCTCTTTCTCCTCTCTCTCTCTCCCTCCTTCCCCCCCCCCCCCCTTTTTTTTTATTCTTTTCCTTTATTTCTTCTTTCCTCGCATTGAGAACAAGAGATTCGCCGGCACATATTAGTGCATTGAGCATCTTCGTATCTTAACTGTGTCTTCCCTGTATCTATCAATCCACCTCTCTAATTAGACTAATTAGAAGATATGTGGAGTGTTGCTGGGTCCATAGACTAAACTGCTTAGGGCTTCTGAAAGGAAGGCTGAATGCCCGCCATGGGAGGTGGCCATTCAGGGAAACGGTAACAGTTGCTACATTTATCTCCTGCCATTGAAAAGAGCTCTGCTTAAAGCTCGATTAAAATGTTTGGAAACTAATGCCACCCTGGATCCGTCTCTAATTAGAGGGCCTGGATAGATCACCCTGAGCAGTCAAAAGGAACTCCTTCCCAGGCTTGGCTTTTCTGTTCAGCAGAATTACTTCTCTCCCGACAACCCCGCCCCTCCCCCCCGCCCCCACAAAAATAGAAAGAGAAAAAAAAAGAAAAAAAAAAAAAAAGAGAAAAAGATAACGCAGCTATAAAACGGAGGGCAGAAAAATGGCGCTAGGCCAAAGTCTTCCTGTCCAAGGGTTATGTTCGGTCCCTGCTTTCCTGACGGGAGGCGTAGACTCTCCTTCCTCTAACATTTTTAAGCGGCCAGGATGCTCCCCACCCCGCGGAGCGATAGATCTGGATTGGGCTCCCTAGATCCTTCTCCGCTGCCTGCTGCCAGGTAGTTGGGAACTCTGTGAAGGGGAAAGGCCGTCGTCGTCCTCCCCTCGCACAGCGGCCGCACGGCTGCGGTGCGTCCACAGGTGCATAGCGCGGAGCCTGGCTTTCCTCCTTGCCCCGCTGCCCCCGCTGGGCCGCGCCGGCCTTGGGCAGAAAGCGACGGTGAAGTACAAAAAGGGGCGGAGGGAGAGTGGGGAAAGGTCACCCGCCGAGGTGGTGGCTCCTGCCCCCCAAAAGCTGCGTGCGGGAAGCCCAGTCGGAGAGGCTGTTTCCAACAGGCCTCTGGGCGGAGTGAGGGAAGGGAGGTTGGAAATCCCTCCCTGAGGAGCCCTGTGCCTCCAGGTGAGCACACCGCCGCGCACCCAAGCGCGCACACGCGTTTCTGAGCCCTCTGGGATGTGCGCGGGGGCGGGGGCAGCCCTCGGGGCGCCTTGCTCCCGGGGAACGCAGCCCCGGCCGAACATTGCAGTGTCTGGCACCTCGTAAATTCGCGGAGCAGTTTCTTCCCCTACGACAGAGTTATATTTTGTCCTCATAAACGCGAATAAAAGATTGGTGCTGACGGGGGAAGGCATGAGGAAAAGGTTCTTCTCATTAACACCAACCTGCTACACCCAGATGTCTTAATTTACGGGATAGATATGACCAAAAGTGCCTGAAAAAGCTCCTAGTCATGACTTGGCAGGCGACGAGCCCGCGACGGTCAGATCTCACCCGGGGGAGCGCACCGCCCTTGTGCCGACAAACAAGTGTGCGCCTGCCACCCCGACGGTACCAGAGGGGGGAGGGCCGGCGGGGGGTGGTGGTGCGGATTTCACCCCGGGGTCTTTCGCGATTGCAGAGCACCAAGTATCAGCAGAGGAGAATAAAGCTGGTGTGTGATTTTTGTTGTTGTTGTTGACCACGACCACAGTTTCTTCTGGAGAAACTGTCCAATCTACCAGAGGAACGTATCCGCATCCCGTTCTCCCTGTCTTCCCCCAGGAGAGGCTCCGCTGAGCCGCTGACGGGTGGGAATCTCCTGGGAGAAAGACCTTAGGAAGTGGCAGGCGCAGAAACCAAAGTGATATCTTCCCTTTCTTCCAAGTCTCCAGAATCACTTTCTTCAGAAACCCTCTGCACGGAAGGGGCACAGGAGAGAATGGGACAGATTTGCTCTGTGTGCGCCTCTTCGTACCAGTAGTCAGGCGACGTTACCAGCGGGAAAAGGACTGACTCCGTGACCCGGATGAGCCTGCAAGTGGTAAGCGGGGCAGCCCCCACGGTGTCCCGGGTCTGCTATGCTCTTCGTCGGCCAGGCGGAGGGCTGCTCCCGCTGTATCTAATCCCAGTGAATTTAGGACGAGACTCAAGGACAAAACCGATCAAATATTTCCCTTAGGGACATACGGGGAGCTGCTCTCGCTGTATCGTATCTAATCCCAGTGAACTCAACAGGACGAGTCCCAAGGACAAAACCGATCAAATATTTCCCTTAGGGACATAGAATCTACTTCCCCCCCCCCCCCCCCCCCCCCCCCCCCCCCTTCTAAAGCGAGCCCAGCTCAGAGGACAGATTTGCTCGTCTGTAAAGAGGGTATCTCTTCATTAAATGCTCCCGGAGGATCTCACCCCTGCTCTGCTGGGATCCGCGGGTGAAGGGGCACCCTTGGGACTCACCTGCGGGAGTGAGAGGGGAGGCCTCTCTGCCAGAGGGTGGGGTTTGGCCCTGGGGAGCGAGCAGGAGACTTTCTCCTGGCTGCTGGGCCGGGTCAGGTCACTGAGCAGGTAAAGAGAGAGCATACACGCAACACACCCTCCAGAAGGCAAGCCTGTCGCTTGCCCCTGATCGTGGGCTGTGCCCGTGCCCACACTCCTCCAGTACTGACAGTATGTAGGGCACTTTATCACGAAACGCAACTCCGGAGGTGCCCAAGATACAGTCAGGAGGGAGTGCCCGGACTTCAGGGTCAAAGATCTGCATGAGAGATAATAGAGAATTTGCTGAGTTTTGCTGAGTTTTACTGCGGTTTAGAGTTTTCTTAATTTCAGAGTGCAACATCTTCCCAGGGCCAGTGTCTGCATTTCTCGAGCCCAAGGGTAGACCCTGACACTAGTGACCTCTCACTTTTGGCAAACAAGCAGATGAGGACAGAGGATGCTTCCTGTCCAGAGCCAGGGGCAACTGCAGCTGTGTGCCTGGTAGTCCGTCTCAATCAGCAGGTGGCTTGAGCTGTTTGTCTACATTTTACATGTTTCACGTTGTTTTCCTCTTGGGCGTTATAGGGCAACTTTCCTTGTTAGCACTGGGATTTTCTCTCTTTTTTTTCTTATTCTTTTTGTTTGTTTTTTTTTTCTTTTAATAAATTCTCATGTGAAATTTCTGCAAGTAGCAGGGACACAGGGGCAGAACTCTGGGCTGAGTGGTTTAGCTGAAACCTGTGCCCTGGCACTGATCCACTCTTCCACTCATGGTAGTCCTGGGCGTGCCTTTGCCTCGGATGTCTTTTGTGTAGTTCTGTCATTCACCTCAGGCTGGTCAGGAAGGGAAGTGGTGGGAGATAGATGTTTTGGGGTTGGGGAAGGCTGAGGGCAGGAGGAGAAGATGGGTTAGGCCTCTCTGAAATCTAGTCCTCGGTGAAAATCCCACGCAGGGAGGGGCGCGGGGTCATAGCCGCCCCGCGGAGAAGCGGGAACTCTCTGGGATGTTCGGAGCTGTGGACACGTTTTTTTTTCCAGCGAGTCCTCCGGATAGAAGCAGGTTGATGCAGGGGGCCCCTCGCCATCCCACCCCGCTGGGGGACGGCCTTTCCCAGGGCCCCGGGGGCCGCTGCCGCAGTGATGGTGGGGCGCGAAGGGTCAGGAGCTTTACTAATGGAAATTTCAGAGGGATGGAGATCTGCGTGTCTGAAAACACGCACTCCTCGCCATCTCCCGCCAAAGTACCCTTGTGATCTGGCTGTCTCAACCAGCCAGAACAACGGCTTTCCCCAGATGTTGATGGCAGAAAGAGATAAAAGGAGAATTAAAATAAATATTTGTCCTTCAGGAATGGAAGTTATTAAATTAACACCCCAAAGTTTGCGCTATCTAATGAGTTTTGTCAAACATTATTTTTTCAAAAGAAAGATCAGAATATGTGAAGTTTTGCCCTTGACCGGTGCAGTGGAGTGTAAGAAAAACATATTAACGTACATCATCGAGCCACGCAAGCCACTGCTGGACACGTACAACAGAAGGTAAATAGATTATTTTGTTTAACAATGCTGACAGCTTGTATGGAGCAGAATTGGAGAGATCTAAATATTAATAGACTCATTCAAGTGGAGCAAAAGTTACAAATCATTAGCTGAAGAAAGTTGGCTTCCAGCCCACATTCTATAGGGGCATGAGGGAAGCGTGGTAACTGTGCTGTTACCAGCTACAAAAGGGCAATTTTTGTATATAATTTATTTAAATGAAGTGTGCAGAATGTTTTTATTTGTTCTACTTCTAGCTGTCTCACCTCTGTGTGAACTCCCCAAACCCAGATCTACTCCAAATACTTCTGCTCCCCCTTCTGCACACTTCCCTCCAACGTGTTTGCTTTGGCAACTTTTATGTTCTTGCAAACAATTCTTCCAAAGATATCAATCACTCTTGCACCCAAAGAGAAATACTGTATACTCAATGCGATGACAAAATGAAACATGTTTGAAGCAAACCATGTGTTCTAGTGTGCCAGGGATTATGTTATTTGTTCAAGGAATACGTTCGGAATATTTTAGGCTTCTGTTACTCCTGTGATACTAAATTTTATTGTCTGTTGTTAGGATTTATTATTTCGGAGACAACCCAAATACCTCTCTTTACACGAGGAGAGCTTCTAAAGGGGGAAGCCTACTCTGCATCGCTCTGGGGGAATTTATCGGCCCGTTGTATTGCATTTTGTAATGCCGTTCGCTCCATGAGACGCGCAGAAACCGCGGCAAGTGGGCCTGGTGCGGGCAGCGTGACCAGAGCACCCCGCCTGCTCCCACGCGTGTCCTCCCGGCCCCGCGGGTGCCCCACGTCGGCCAAGAGAGTGGAGCCAGCGACGTTCTACCACGGAAGCCCTCCGCCAGCGGCGGGCAAAGCAGAGGAGACGGGACCCGTCTATGGCGCCCGTGAGGAGCCAGCCGGCAGGTAGGAGCCCCGCGGGCGACGGCGGTGGGGCGGCCCGGAGAGGCTGCGTCGGCCCCCGGCCTGTGCGTGGGCACTGATAGCCTGCCCTGCTTCCTGTGAAATCCTGATGTTGCGGGAGGGTTTTGGGTGGGGGTTTTCCTGGTGCATTTTGGTAAGTTTTTTGTTTTGTGTTCTACGGTTTATTTGTTTGTTTTTTCCGACCCGGATTTCCAAATAGTCTTGCTCGCCAGGGAGCGGAGCGTCCCAGAGGGGTGGTCACCGCGCGGGTGCTCCCACTTGGAGAGCTGTCGGGCGTTCTCCCCGTAGCCACCGCCCTTCCACGTGAGTCAACCTCCCCTCCTCTCGCCTCGGCACCGGCGGAGAGGGATCGCCCAAGAGTGGTACCCTGTCTCCCCTGTAAAATGCATTAATGTTCCCCTCCAAATTCGCACGGAGCCTACCCATGCAACTGCAGAATTACTGTTCTCAACGCCAAGTGGCTTCCAGCCCCTTTCCGCTTGCCCTCCTTGCGTGGGTGGCTGTCTGTGCCACGGCACCCTCGCCTAGTGTGAAGGGTGCGCCAGGCCTCATTGCATGGTTTCTGAGGAGCCCCCCTCCGACCCCGCATCTGCTCTGCAGTAGTACGAAGAAGCCGCCGTCAGCGTTTGCCTGCCCCCTCAGTGCGGGCTGGCCTTGCATATGCACCTTCCCCTTCACACAGCTCCCTGTCCGCCGCTGCGCCTGTGGCAGCGAAGGCAAGAGCTCAGGCTGCTCGAAGGCAGCTGAGCTTCCCTTACTGTTGGAAAGCCAGCCTGGTATCTGCACATAATTATACCATGCTTCTGGTCTCCCAAAAGGCTGACGGGGCTGTTGGATATAACGGGTCTGAAAATCAGACGTCGTTAAACTATCGTGATTATGTATGAGCCAGTGCAGGCTCATTTTCCTAGTTTGGTGTTGCTGACCGAAGTGAAAGTGGTAGTGCCTTGCCCCAAAAGAAGCAGATATGCCCGGAAGCAGAGCTGCCGTGTGAGGGATGCCAGGGTTTCTGATCAGGAGCACATTTCAAGCGCAGAATACACACATTTCCCTGAAACTCATTGTTAAACTTCCTCTGGCAGGACTCTCACTTGGCCTGTGGTCAGGCTTTGCAGTGACTGCTTCAGATGGAATAGGTCTTACTTGATCCTTCAGGGAAAGAAAATAGGTTGTAGGTCATTAGAGCAATAAAGCGGGTTTTGGTAGCTTGAATTGCCAGTGTCGCCTTCCCGGGTGCGCCAGGCGGGGACAGAGCGTGTCTACTCAGGACAGGAACAATGCCATGGCTTAGGGGAGCGCTCCGCTTGCCCTCGAGGAGGACAGCACTGCTTTCGGAGGGTAGCTCGGAGCATTAAACGTCCTAGGTGGGAAAGGGCTTCTCTTGTTAATACACAGAGCTAATCCAGGGATACCTCCCCAGGAAATATCATTTTGTAAAAGGTTTTAACGGGGAAAGCAGAGCAGACACTTCCACCCCCCAACCCCCCAGTAAATTTTTAAAAATATCTGTGTTTTTGTGTGTGTGTTGGCCCCGCAAGAGTGAACTGGGAGGGATATCCTGTTCTGAAATAGTTGACGCTTTCCCCCTGCACACCTTGGCCTAAGGATGCTCGATGTTCAGTGTCAATGTGTTTTATTCACGTGTTAGGCTGGTTTCAGCAGTGAGCTCAAGCCATGAGTTACCGCCTGTCTCAAGATGAGGGGAAGTATGTTCCATGATTACAGGTAACAGTGCAGGCAAAGAGTGCCAGCGTAAAACATAGAGCATGGTTTACGTCGTCGCCAATTCCTTCATAATTGATTAAAAAAAGCATACTGAGAAAAATACGTGCAAGTCTGTAAAACAAAGAAGCAACAAGCAACGCCCACAGACCAATCAACCAACAAAAGCTCCAAAATGCTATAGTAAAAAAAAAAAAAAACCAAAACCACAAAAACCAAAACAAAAAAACAAAACAAAACAAAACAAAAAAACCCCCCAAAACAACCAAAACAACCAAAAACCAAAAAACCACAACTTTGCAGGGAAAGCAGCCTTCTGCAGATGTCACGAAAGGGCAGGAAACCTAAAAGAAGGCTCCTGTGGTGCTCAGCTCGGTATCTTGGAGGGAGCTGGAAGCGCTGAGAGGAGCCCGACCCCAACCGAGTGGCGAGCCGGTGCCAGCCGACACCCGAGGGTGACCACTGCCACTGTCTCCTGCAAGCGAAGAAGAAACAAGGGAAATAGTGCAGTGCTTATTATTTCTGGAAGGACGGCTGGAAACCGGTCTGCCCGGCAGCGGGAGAGCAGGCAGAGGCTTCTCCGGGCAGCTGCACTTTCATCGCAGCTTCTCCTGGCCCCGGCCCCTTCCTTGCGATCTTATCGCTGACAATACTTCAAGTAACAGAAGTGAACGCTCAGGCCTGAAGGCAGAAAATAACTTTGTCGAGTGGAGGTTGTCCAAACCCGGGGGTCCTTCCCCTAGCTGGGGTCTGAGTGCCCGGGAGTGAAAGGGCATCTTCCGGGACCCCTCCTCGGGGCGCAGTAAGCCGGTGCCGGGACTGCCCCCCGTCCCAGTTCATGGCTTCTTCTGATCTTTGACGTATAGCGCCCACTTGGCCGCTTTAAACGCGGTGAGAGTGGGGGCACCACGGGACTGCGTTGATGTCACTGTTTTCTGGGTACGACGTCGGTATGTATCTGTTCGCGGGATACTTTTCCTGTCGAGCAATGTTCAACTTCCTTTAGCTCCGAGGAACATATGGCGAATCACGCTGGAAAATGTAACGAGATGTGCCTATGACTATTCATTTCATCTACTAGAAAAACTTCTCCCGAATGACTGAAATCCAGAGCCGAGGCAGAAGAATCTCAACCACATTTGGCTTTATAGTAAATTAATACTACAGTCTATATAGTTGAACGTAAAGTCGAAAGCCAAACCAAAACCCTTGTCAAAATAAATACTCATCAGCAAATATTTTGGTTATTTAAAAATGCCTTAATAAGTGTCTAGAATTTCAAAGGGAAATAAAAAAAAAATTATGAGAGAGAAGCGGAGTGTCAGTCCCAGAGCCACATGTCTCGCAGCTCATCCCTGAGCGAGAGACGAGACGTTGATTAGTCTGCACTGTGTGGGCTTATGGGAATAAACCCATGGAGTTTTATTTGCTATTATCTCGTTTAGCGGCCCGCACGACTCCTCAAGCCTCCAGCTGGGTGTGAAGCCCTGCATCGGGAAGGGCGCAGATTAAAACCGAGGTTCCGTAAACACCTTAGACTACCCAAAGGAGTGAAGGTGCACTTGTGTGCGCGGCTGCGGTGGATTCGGGGTGCCCCCAGAGAGATGAGGTGGCTTAGCTGGTGTCCCCTGTTCCTGGGGAGAAGAAGCACCAGAGCTCTCCCCGCTCTGTCCCCGGCTGCGCAGCCTGCAGCATCGGCGCGCTCTCTTCTAGACCTGCTATAAACAGCCCAGAGGCTTCTCAGCTTTGTCGTCTGCAGGGCTGTAAGCTTGAAATGTCCAAAGCTGGCACCGTGCGTAACTGAAACCTTTATAAACTTGTTTCCCTTAAAGTCTTTATTAACTACCCCCAAGGACTATGACTGCTGCTACTTCTGCTCTTGCACGGTGGTGGTCTGGCACCTCCACGAAGCACACATGCTAAACAGATTAACATGCTTCGGCTGACCCACACTTCACAAACCGGGGATAGAATTTCTCCAGCGCCATGTGGAAATTAACCTACATGTAGCAATGGTCAGCTGCAAAGAGGGAGTTCCCCAGCAATCTAAACAACTTACATTTCTTTGTTACTTTTGGCCTTTCCCTCCCTTTCCATGATTAAATATTTATTAAAATAGGAAACAAAAATTTAAAAAAGGGAAAGCAAAAGGAAAAAAACCCTAAACCAACAACCTTCTTCCTCCCTCTTGGTCCCTTTTCACCTTTCACTGGGATTGTGCAAATACTTGTAAGATCCTTTCGTGCCGGTGCTTTTTTGTTGTTGTTGTTCTAGAAACGCAAAGCTACTTTTAAAAGAGGGCTAAAATCTGAGTTGCATGGCTTATTAAATGTTCTCGAAAATCAGGCTAACGGCACAGGTTTGGGACTGTTATCGATGTTGGAAGGGCTTCAGTCGCTGATGATTCTCCTGCCGTCATTTACATTTAAAAGCACCCGAGATAGAGCTATTTGTGGGTAGGAAGGAGGAAGGAGTTTCCAGCATGCTAATCCCACCACTTTCCCTGTGACAGCCTCTTCGCCTTGTGCCTTTGCTGCATCGATCCGACACCCTCTCCCCCACGGCTGCAAGCTCCAAGTTTGCAGAGGGTAAGAACAACTACAAGTAACTGTTGGCTTGTGTCACACGAGGCTGTCATGGCAATAAACACATGGCTTCTCCTCCAGGAATTCCTAATCCTCCCTGTGTGGCTCTAGCCCTGTGGATAATATCATTACAGGACTAAACAAATAAACAGTCTACCCGAATCAAGCAGGAGGCACTGGGGACCACAATTCCTCTCTGCAAAGATGATACAAGCAAATTTACACTCACGGCTTGGAGTAGATCCAGTGGCTATGAATAGCTGCTCAGTTCTACAGCACTGTCTCTGGGCTGGGAAATGGTGCTGACCCTACTGCTCTGTATTTGCTGCAATCAATGCGAGCTATTCAGGGCTGTGTTTTCCTTACTATCCTCTGCTGGGAACATCAAGGATCACTAACACATTTATGAACCCGGGCTCGGGGAAGACGCTTTTACTGCAAAATTGGAGTATTAAACTCAGTGACATGAAGGAGAGGTTAACGCCCTTCTGCCAGCCAGGAGCTGGGCTTTCTCATGCAATTTCCTGTTGTTCTGGCTGCTGCCTTGTATTTGATAAACTCGCTCACGTGCTGGGATGCACAGCCACAATTTTCTTTGTCCTATAAAAAATAATAAAAAAATAAAGGCTAATCCAGCTACAATCAAGGTCTAACACACACAACCAAGACATTTTAATAGCACTCTATAAATTCTGGTTTCGAGTTGCTATAAATAACTTGAACGGCATATTGTGAACATTAGTGCTTATACATCTTCCCTTCCCCCCCGGCCCCAACATACATATATCAAACTTATCTGTATGAATCTGGCTCCATGCCATAAAAATTCCAAATCCCTAGACATTTACCACCCTTGCCCCCCACAGTTGTCAATTAATACATCATATTTCAATGCAGTTTTTTTCTATGCTCTTTTAAAAAGATCTAGTTATCTAAAGCTGTGCGCTTCTGAGGAGAGATGTTTTATTCCTTCTCAGAGAAAAAGAGGAATAAATTGTTGTGTTCTCATCTGTAGTCTCTTAGCAAGGATTCTTCTGAAATCTGTTTTCTACTGGTACAAATGCTGGGGATGCTTAGCTCAAATTAAATATTTCCTTTTTCCCCTCTAAAACCAGCAACAAAAACATCACACCTGAAGATTGCCTTAAAGCTCCCATGGAGTTGTGCGCTTTCAGAATTTTTATCAACATTATATTAGATTGTGCTGCAAAATTCTTCTGTTCTAGAACTTTTTATCCTCTATGGCCACAGTCTCCCTGGGAGGTGCTTTCAGGAGTGTTGCTGCTCAGGATGTAGACTGTGTGCTTGACTCCTTGTCGGTGTCCTCCAAGATCGGTGAATAACCATCCAGCTTGAGTGACTGCTAACTGCGCTGAGAATGCCTTGCATCACAAAGTGGAAAGGAAAGGAGCTCCTAAAGCTTCTCTGCTGTAGCTTGTTCTGTGATGTGGTTGGTGGAGTAAGAAGGAGGCATTTAGCCCAGTTACCAGCTTCTTTCCTAATTAAGTGACATTTCCCCCATCTTATGTTCCAGACAAGCTCCGGCCTATCTTGCTCCTTACTTTGATTTTGGATCTTCCTAAAGCTGCCTTGGCCACTAAGGCAGAAGATGTCCCCCTGTCAGTATTGTTATGCAGTGGTCCATGGAATGAGGATTGTTCTTGCTTTGGAGGACAAGTTCCAGGCATTTGCGGGCAGTGATAGTGACAGAGCAGGGAAGGGAGGAAAGGCAATGCCTAGCTGCCCTTTCCACTAATTTGGATTCAGAGTCAAAATCCCTTTCCTCAGCACACAACCGTGCTGAACCTGGGGAAAATGACACCCTCATAAACTAACTGTCAACCCCATCTTTTATTTTAGTGCAGTGACAGACAGAAACATCCTGAAACTGTGCTGGGGAGAGGGCCCAATTCATTTCCTTGGGATCTGAAAATAGGACTAAAATTTTTGTTTCATTGTCCACGGACATAACTCCTCTATTAAAACCAGGGGGTCAGCAGTTCAGACCACAGCGGAGGAGAGCTCAAAGAAGAAATCACATTTATTTCCTTAATAAGAGGAGTTCAGAGTACAGGGATATTTTCTTAGCATGGTTCCTTGCAGCCATCAAATTGCATGGGTGGTTTTAAGATCCTCTTTGCCCTTCCCAAGCTGTGCAATATCCTAACATTAGTCCAGACCTTCTTGCTGGGGAGCTTATTAGCATGGGAAAACTACATGCCCTCCACTGAAGAGGAGGGCATGTAGTTTTCCATCCATCAAGTGCAATGCAGGGGGACAGCAGTCAAAGTAACAAAGTTGCCAAAGACTTACTGGCCCCCACTGCCCTTTTCCATTAATAAACCCCACCACAGCATGATTGGCCCCGGCCTCCTTTCCATTGTCATAAAGCTGGAATCAAAGAACTTGACTGCTTATATTGGCAAAACTTTTGCTCTATCCGTGACGTCAAAATGCAGGAGGCGGCTGAGGGTTCACCAGCAGCTCAGCACAGAGCAGGTTTTCTGGGTGAAAGGAGCCTTCTGTCAATGCCCCTCCTGAGACACTTAGGTTTAAGGAAATGTTTGTACTGCTCTAGAAAAAGAACTGGCGGGGTGTTTTTCTTTTGTGCTTAGGCACTCTGAAAGGAATTCCTGTGGGCACAATTATCTCACATATGGCGAGTCAGAAACAAAACAAAAAAAAAGGCCAAAGGGAAAAAAAAGAGAGAGAAGAAGAAAAAAATCAAAGGTCACTTGGATGCTTTGGCCCAGCACAGGAAAGGAGAAAATCCACCTTGGAGGATACAACCTACTTGAGGAGACCTGGAAACCCATGATCAAAGCAACAGGAAACTGAGAACAAGCAGTGGCCCAGTTAAAACCATTGAAACAAAGCCTTTACAAACTGTAGGAACAGAGTGTCAGCGTTGCAAATGAAATGGAAAGTGCATGTGTGTGCATGTGGTAAACTTCAAAGGACTGTACCTACTGGACCCAGCTCATCTGGAACAAAACAGGAATTCAATGGGGAAGGAGGTTGCTAAGGGGCAACTGCACTACTACCTGCACTGTTCACTGCCAGTTGCTTAATGGGATCCTGCTTGAATCTTGTGTGATGCTGCACAAAACAGTCCTTGCAGAATGGTTTCAGTGATTTTGCCTCTGATGAGAGGCAAAGCAGAATCAAGGAGAGATATTGCTTCAGACAGATTAGCTGTTCAGGGCAGTGGTACTGACTTGAATCCAGTCACCAGCAGGGATTAGTTTTGTTCCTGTGAGGAATTTGTTACCTCTTTTTAGAACATAAAGATTTTTGCAGAATTATTTTGTAACCTGAATTTAAAAATCCACTGTAATTTTGAAATTAATTATTGTATATTATGTCATAACTTGATTAGATGCTCTCATTAATACTTGTGTTCATTCTTGGAGCATGGCTTGCCCACTTTATTGCATCTAGCTTGTCATTTGAATGCAAGCTTCTTCCTGTACTTAAATTCAAATTTGCTTCATGTCCAAAATGTTTTAATAATTGCCCATTTTTAAGCATCTCTGAAAACTCCAGAACTGGGAGACATAAGAGTAAAACCTGAACTTCTGCAGCCCGTCAGTGCTGGCCACCATATCTCTTCCTCCATACAGGCAACAACCATTGGGTTTTTTCTAAAGGACACTGACTGTATGTCAGAGCACACTGTGAGGCCAATATCAACACAGGCATGGATCAGGGACCATGTCTGAGCCTGTTTCATAGGATTTTGCTCCACTGCTGTATGTGTCATAGCAGAGTAATGAGCCTAGCCTTCTTCTACTGCATGCCAGTTATTGCAGCTGGGTGATCAAAACTGCAGAGAGAAGTAAAGCTGCTCTACTCTCAGTTTCCCAGGAGATCCAATGAGCTGCATAATGGTGCACTGCTTGGACTCTCAGATGGGACGATGGTAGTGATTTTTCATAATTCTTGGTCAGCTATGCCATCACAAAACCCTGTGAAAATATTTTCCTTAGGTCCAGTTTATCTACGCCAAACTCCCTGACACAAGGCCAAAATCAGCTGCAACTACATCAGCTTTAGGATGTGTGTGGTGAGCCACTAGCCATTGGGTTTGAAGCTGAGATAAAACCAGATAGCACACTTATTCTTCCGTAACTTTCTTTTGTCTAACAGTGATGGTGTTCTTATTTTGTTTGATCCATTTTGGGAGTGTGATTATCTTGTATCTCTGATCGCCTTAGCAGTAAAGACCGGGGAAGACATATTTATCATTATTTTTAGTAATAATTACCTATTTTTATTTCAGTTGATTAGTTGCTGATCAGAGGGGAAAAAAAGCTTCTGTGAGGAATTAAGCTGCATATAAGGAATATTAATAATGAAGTTTGTGTGGAGAAACATCTGTGTGTTAATTTTTCTTCACAGAGAGTACCAATATGAAATCCATGGATTCTCTCTTTTACAATCACTAAATCTGTATATGTCTGCTAGAAATGCATTGGCTATGATGTATATAGATGCAATGGAAACCCAAATTTGCCTAATGCTTCTGAGCTGTGATCCTGATATAAATATAAATTTCTGGCTTCAAGAGTTGCCTTAGAGAAATCTTAAGATTGTATCCTGCATGTAACTGCTGCGCATGTGTAGAAAAGTTTCAATTTTTGTTTTTCTGGCATAGAACTCACTTTAAAATGAGATTATTTAATTGAAGAAAACACTTCCTGACATGTTGCAAATCAACATTTGAACCAAATCTTCTCCTTTTGCGTAAGGAGAGGATGAGTGCACTCTAGCCTGTTTAATCCATGTGGAGCTCAATGAATTAATTTTAACCACTGAGGCATTTGATTGGTAAAACATAATGTAGCACAGTGTGAAACAGCTTGCCATCAGTTAAACAGTTTTCCTCAGTCAGATTGCTTTGATAATTATTTGTCTTGTGAGAGTCCTCCATAATTCCTTCAGATAGGCTCTCTACAGGCAGAGAAACAGAGCACTGTAGACAGTATGGGTTTTTATAAACACCTATGGCTGAGTGTTGCTGGGTACATTGTCATTTGGGTATACTCTATGTGAGTTTATGCCAACTTTAAGTATTTTCTAAACATATAAATTACAAACATATAAATGTATGTATAAATATGAATATATATTTACTAGAATATCTTGGTAATAAGATTTATACATTTAGAACTGTGATGGACCAGCTTCCAAACAACAGGAGATATCAAAAAGAGCCAAATGTATTGAGATCAAAAGACAACACAGTATTAATGCTGCTGGCACTAGAATTCATTTTCTGTGAAGTAACTGCCAGCAAGTTAGCTACCTTCAACTGTGATCTGGAAAGCAACAGAAATATGTCATGATTTCAAAAATAACTGGAGAGAGGAGGTGATGGAAAGTAGATCATCGAAGGAGATCTCAGGGTCCTGAGTCTCAAGAGCGTTCCTTGCACAACATTAATACCCAAGCCTTTTCCTGGGCAGTCTTTCGGTCCCATGTTCACATTTTTTCTGAAGGTTGTCCTGAGGCATCTTGGTGTCTCAACGAGCATCCTAATTAAGGGGACATTCTTTTTTATGTTTGCCTTGTTTAATTGGTGATACAATGGAGCCTCTAAGTCACCTGTACCATTTTGTTTGTTATTTACTCAATTTTGAAATCCTGTCATTTCTGCTTACCCACAGGACAGATGGCAACGGCCACACAAATCTCTGTGAAGGATCCGCAGGGTACTGGTTACCAGAAGATAAAGGATGCAAGAGAAGAATCGCTTTATCCTTGCCCTGTGTTTTATACTCCTTTTGTTTTTATTTTCCCCCAGACGGAAGCAGAGAGACACTCCTCTCTCAGCCATAAAAACCTGTGGGCTCAAGCAGTATTGCACTTATCATGTTCATGTGCTTAAATAGAATAAAGTTCTGGACATTTTCACTCCCTATTGTAGATGTATAGCACTTCTGCAAAGAAAAGTTGTGTTAGGAAAGTGTATACTTGTAGTTGTTTCTAGTGCAGTACATGTTTGATACTTCTTTGTATGTTTTCTTGCAATTTATTTTTCTTTGTTTCTTAATTTGCTGCTTCAGTATTGGCTAATTTGGTTCCTCTGTATATCTCTCATGCCTACCTTGTTGAATTTCCCATTCTCTCTATGTCAGGCCTTACTTTGTGGTATTCAGCCACTCTGGTGACTCAACTTCCAAAAGCTGGATCCACTCCTGGGTGTTAAAAATCCCCAAGAGACTGTGAAGCTGGACTTGATAGTTCTCCAGGTTTGTCTCTGCAGTGATGACAATCCAAAACACAAAAGACAGCAAGACTTCATGTTCTACTAACCCCACACCAGCTCCTAGCAAGTGGCTGGGAGTCACACTCTTGGAAATTGTTGGACTGTTGCTTGATGTCATGGTCTAGTCATCAGACCACATGAAAAAACAAGTTTGTCAATTACAAACCTTGTTCTTCTACCTCTGCTGATTTTGTAATATGGGGGCACCATTTCTGTTGCTGTCTCTGATTATTTTTGGAGAGTCATTAATTAGTTAGGAACTGAAAAATAGTAATTGGTAACTAAACCCTTCCACATTTGAGAAAGACTTCAGATGCTTCTGCCAATTAGGACACTTCCACTTCCCGGCTGTGTCAAAAGCAAAATAATACAATACTATTGGGAGTCCTCTAGTTACAGATGCAGTTCTCAGTTATATGTGACACATATTTTATAGGTTTAAGAGATATCAGTAATTTTACTTGTAGTTTAATGTCAAAAATCACGTGAGCAAATTAATCAAAACCAGGCATTTATTGCAATGTCTTGACTGGCAAGGGGAAAATCTGATACACAAACCTATACAGTTTCCATGCAGTCAATGTATTATTGTTTCTCAGTGTTATGACGGTATAAGCAGCAGTAGAAAATACTACTATAAACAATTCCATAATGGTTTTCTCATATTATAAAATATAACTCCATCTATCTCCTTGTCTGTGCTCTCACAATGCTGCCCTTTTTTCTTCCTAGAGATTTACTGATTGAAGAGTTGTGCTTGTTTATTCCATTTTACCTTGATATTGTTTGTGTTTGTTGTTTTTCCTTTCCAGATTTGACACACAGAAAAGGACCAAATATTATACCAGCAGCTGTTGGCTTTCTGCAGTGTCCTGAGACCTCCCAAGTCTCTAAACTGGAGTTTAGAGCTTTCGTCCTTTTGCTGTACACTGGCCAATGTTTGTGAGAATAATACAGGGCTTAATTTCTACCTAAAGTATGATGCAATTGCACCTTTTATCTGGACTCTTTTCTTTCACTGTCTGTAATCGTTCATTCTAATTAGTTAGCTATAATTTTTCAGGCAACAGTGGAGATACCATCCAGCTGGCTATTGCTTTCTTTTCTATCAGACAAAATGGGTCAGGCACTCTCCAGCCTCTTCTGTATTTCAAGGTCTGAGCTCCAATCCAACTTCAGTGACTGCAAGAGTGATCCAGCTAAGTTTTGGAAATCCTTGTTTGTACTTCAGTAATGTTTTGCATGAGTTTCTTGCCATACAAAACTCTAGCCGCAGGGTAAATAACAGGCTTGACAACATTCATGAAACAAAAAAACTCTTGTCTGGTTGTTTAGATAAGCATATGTAAGAGGTCAGAACCAACAACAATCTACACCTGTGGCAACAGATTACAGAGCAGATGGGTACTCCAGTTGCAGTATTAGAGCTAATGGTACATGTCACTGTAAAGGTCTGGGATCTGAAGACAAAGGTCCCTTTTTGACTTTGGCAGGTTTTCCGTTTCTCATACTGCTGATGATAGAACCATCTATTACAATATGATATAGCGGAAGCAAATACATAGTTTGCACCAATGTACATACAAACCATATACTGTAATTTAGAGATGCTGGCTTCTTGTTAGATAGACCCTGTAGAATTTTCAAAGTAAACAGAAGGGAAAAATGATGCTCCTTTAGAGTTATACCAAAGAGGGAGGTCTAGTACATCAGCAGCTGCCCAAAGCAAGGAGTTATGCTAGTGTTCCTGCAGACACTTACCAAATTTATTTCTGCTAAATAAAACTACCTCATCATTTACCCACTCCTCTAGGCAGCTTGTACAAGTGACTCAGTAATGAGACTGGAGATCTTGGTGCCCAGTAGAAAACTCACGGTTCTCTGGGATATGAGCATCACCTTATCAGAAGTTTGTCTTTATGGCTTTCTCATTTTAACTCAAGCTATAAACATGATAATCATTAACTTTTCTCTACTCAGAATACACTGACAGTCTTGTTTGTACATTGTGTATTTGTTCAAGTTCAAGATGCTAATCAGTATTTTCAGGTCTGTAACTAGGACTGGTTACTACTAGTGAGTACAGAGAAGGAGAGAAGAGAAAAAAATGGGATTTTTTTTCATGCTTATGAAACACATATTTCTAACAACTTCAGCTATTCTTTTCATTATTCCAAAAAAATGGAATAACATAAAACAGCTGAAGAGCACCTTTTATCTTTCTTTCTCTCTCTCTCTGTATTTCTTATAGGCATTTAATCCAAGAGTTTCACTTGCAGCCTCCATTTCTGTGTTAAATTGGGCAGCAGTTTGTGAAATCATGGCATGAGGCGTCTTGCTCAGAATTTTCTGATATCCATCATCAGCCGGCTAAAGAGTGGGTTAAAAAATATAACAAGGCAAGTCTAATCCTCAGACCAAAGGGAGTGAAGGAAACTGTAGCTCCCTGCTCAGGATGGGAGGAGAATTTGCTTCAGGTGTTGTAACTGGATGGTGCAGGTCCACTCCCCACCTGGTGAGAGGATCTGCTCTGAACCACTGTTTGGCAGTATGCTTGCCTGCCACTGTGGTACTAGTGTTGGCATCACAGTTAACTGGGGGGGCTTGGGAAAACAGGCAAAACACATACGTTTATGCATTTGCATGCACTTTTAACTTTGCTTTGAAGTATAACTCTGGCTTCAGCTATGCCTTGAGAGACACTGATATGCAGAAGGCATAAATCCAGTCCTGGAGCCACACAATTTGAAATAAAATTAACACGAAGGAAGTAACTTCCAAGATCTTTGGTCTTTAGTGTCAAATAATGCTTGTAACTGAATACAGAAGCAGAACACGGCACAGAAGAGATTCACAGAGGCTGCTATGCCTAAGCCATGTTCAAGGTGGTTGCTTGGGTTTTCTTCCCAAAGGTGCCTGCAGGCCATTCAGGAGGTCAGCGCAGATGAAAGCTGAGATTGCCAGTGGAGAAGAGGGAGGAAGAGAGAGCTCAAGCTGAGAGGCACTTGTTCTTTCTTTCTCTTTGTAGGACTGCTGACAGTATTGCTTATGAATAGCAGCTCAGCCTTGGGCCAATTTAGAAAAAAGATAAATGAAGTATAACTTAGTCATATGTGAACGTGAACTTGACTTCAGAAGTGACCTGGGATATGAGGTATGGAAATAAAATAGAAAGAGCAGAAGAGACATGGTGTCAGAGGCGGGAAGATGAATTTAGCTGTTTTCTTTCACTGCCTAGGAGGAGGGATATGCCATAGCTTGTCTTTCCTAGTGTTCCTGCTATACTTGAAGTGAGTCAGGCTCCAACCCATTTATCTGATGCACTTGGGGTAAAGTCATGAGAACATAAAATACAAGGATTACCCAGTCCACACAGTTTCCTATAGGGGAACAAAGATATACTCCCAAGTGAAGCTCCAGCCACTGGGTTATTGGTGGAGGACCTAATGTGAGCCTAACTGATCTGTGAGGCACTCAGGTACCTCACCTCCCAGTCTACACTGATCACAGATTGCCCTGTCTCTGTGGTCTTTACAAGCAACCCAGCAGGCTCCAGATTTTGTAGTTGCTTTACACCTTCACAGTGCTGTTGGTTCCTTGGTCACTGGGGCCCTCAGGATGCTGTTGAGGGGGTCCCTGAGCTGTCTGGCCTCTGCAGGTTTCTCACATTTACTTGAGCCCAAGGTCCTAGTTTTGTAAGGGTCACCTGCTGGGCTTCACACACTGCTCTTTTTTGGCTTTAATCATGTTCTAATTCATTTAATGAATATGTTTCCCTGACAGGGTTGATAAGTAAGAAGGGAATCAGAGCCTTTCTCACAATATATTCAAGGGGCAGAGTTAAGGTTGTGTGATCATTTCACAACTTGGAGTCCCTAGTGTTAGAAACATTATTTTATCATGGCTACATTATTCACTGTTGCTGGGTCCCTTCCCTTATTTCACTGTATGAGACACTACGGGGTGGATTGTCTCTAATACTGAGAAAGCCAGAAAAAGGAGACTTCACCATAATATTTTTCCCCTCTCTTTTTCTGAACTGTTTTCCCAGAACTGTGATTGTAAGAATGGAATTTGGTTTTTTTTGTGTCGTTCCAATAGCAAGTGGAAGCAGAGTGAGGAAGGTATGGAAAAACAGCTCCACACAAACATCTTCGGCTGTTCAGTGTTTTGCTCAGTACAAAAGGCTTCTACAGCATTTGAAGAGCCAACACAAATGAGAAAACCCCTGCACAAGAGCTAATTATCCCGCATATGACTTTTGACTGAACTTCTCTCACTAATGTGCTTTAAAGCAAAACCCCGTGCTTACCAAATCCAACTTGGAATATTTTCTTTGGCCTGTAGTTCCCTGGCATTCAAGCACTGCTGTTTAAATATCACACCAAAGAACCTGAGTAATTCTAACTTGCATCAGTTCCAGGCTTTCCATTGACAACACTGTTTTGCATTGATTATTTTTCTGAAAGACTGTCTCTCTAGGATATATTGAGGCCAAATACTTCAGTGGATTCAATCAAAACAGCATCACTGAGCCTGGCGATGCAGAGTTAGTTTGCCTCAGCTGATAAACTGGCACATTTGTATTCCTGCCTACTTTTTGTGGGATTAAAGCAAATCTAGCTGCTCAGGTTACGGCTGAATGTCTGTATATGGCAAGCAATTCGACCATGCCAGCCTAGGTCCTAAGTAGTAATTGGGGTAGCTTCAGATCTGCTGTGCAGAGTGGTCAAAGTCAGAAGGTGAGGGATAAAATAAGTGAGAGAATAGAATATAATAAACAGTTCTTCAGCAACTTCAAGTATGAGCTTTTGCCATTAGAAACACATTTTCCTTTCAAAATCTTCACCTATTGCTTTCTAAGCCAAGATTTGCATCCTATTGGATATGTGACTAATCTAAAAATTCAACTGCACAGAAAGAAGTGTTTTATCAGCATTACAGACCTATATTGTGAATGGTGTAATCAGTAAGAGCCCAGTCTTTGGCTTCAAATGAAGAAAATGTCAGTCTTCCACCAAGCATTTTACAGCAGAGACCTGGCTGTGTTTTTTGGGTTTCTACTTTTTCCTCCTCTGGCAACTGTTTAAAGAATCACAGCTCCCAGTTGCTCATTCTGCTTTGGTGCAGGAAAAGCCAACAAAACAGAGCATTTGCCCACCCCTTGGCAAGTCCTCTGCAAAGCTCAGTTAAGACACTTATGAAAGAGGGTTTCTCCATAGGGGACACAGCAGCAGCAGTACACAGAAATCTGGTTCAGCAGCGGTCTAAATTTCTTTACTGTCAAATAATATCAAAATTATTTGGTGTATATCCTATTGCAGTACCTCAGTATCTCCATGATTAGTCCTGGCCACATCTCTGAGGCCAGTTTTGTTTCTTTTCTGAGTGACCCAAAGCCAATCTCTCTCGTTCCCCTCCCTCTCCATGGCTTATGATAGTTTTGTAGAAATTACTGCAGTAAAGGATTCAACTGACACCACTATTCCCTGCACCAGACTGAAGAGGTGTAGCTGAAATTAGTGCCAGCATTTGCCTGTACTGGCTTTGGTCTGATGTCTTGCACCAAATGGCAGAGCGGTACCTCACACCTCCATGACTTCAAAATGCATCACTTGAGAGGGTATTCTAAGCTGCTATCTAACAACTGTAGGGAAATCTGGTGGCCACTAATACTGATGGAGAAATGAAGAGCTGAAGAAAAATGAAGACAGAAAGAGGAAGAGAGAAAGACAAAGAGAAAGGGAGAGAAAGAGCTTGTACAGACTACAGTGAGTAACTTATAGCAATGGTTTTATTCATGCAAATTACTGGCCTTTCTTCTTCAGGGTATAGCTCATGCACTCAACCCAATTTGTCTCCAGTTTGTCCATTACTTACGATATCTTTTGAAGGCAGCCCTTGAAGGAAGATTGTAATCGTCTTCACAGCTGTACAATAGGATTAAATCAGCCAATATCTCCTCCTTTCTTCAAGAGCACCTTCTTGCAGGAGTTACACTCTACTTCACCAGAGTGTTTGAAAGTCTTGGAAAGCCAACAAGCTGAGGAGACAGGGCCTGGTCACAGGTATTAGGACACATTTTGTGACATGAGATTAGCACATTGTGCTGAGATCATGTGCAAGATCAAGGGAGGCAGTGAGGAGGCAGGCAGCAGCACCAGAAGTGCAGGGATGAAATGAAAACTGTTGAGTTCAAAACTAAGCCCATGTGAAAGGAAATGAAAGGGGAGGAAAGAAGGTAAGGAAGAACAAAAAAAATGAGACGACTATGTACTGTTGAAGAGAATGGGGCGATGATATTTCACATTGTCTAAATAGTGTCTGAAAAGCTAAGAGTTTTCCCTCCTTTTCCACAAGATCTCTTTTCTTGTGAAGACAATTAGGAATGAGGGTATGACCATGGAAATTCACAGTCTCTGAGAAGGAACATGATACAGAGAGCACAAGATGCTTTGTGAAGGGATAGCTTCTTCCTGAGTCCCTAATGATCTGATAGGTGAGACTGCACTTTGTGATGATGGGACCCTGAATAAACGAGTTAAATCAAATTTGGTAGCATCTGCCTAGAGGAGAGCAAATGTAGTACGTACTGTTTTACGAAATATGTGGCAAGATGGAAAACTAGTCCTTTTAGTCTGATCTCAGCAGTACGCAAGTTCTAAGACAAGAATAGTTGCACATATGGAAGGAGGACTAGAAGAATGACTTTCATTGTTAACTGAATTACTAAACAAGGGAAATAAGAGTGATCTATTTTATCTCAACTTTAGTAAAACCTGTCACATGATCTTACACAAGAAATTATCAGTTTAATTGAAGAAGACATGGGAACTAGTGGAAGATCAACAAGACAACCAAAGGAGCACCTGGCTGGCTAAGGGTTACTGAGAGCACTTCAAGGATTAATCTTGAGCTAAACTTGTTTAAGAATTTAATTAATGACAGAAATAATGACTTGGCAGAAAGCATGGAAATGGGCTAATGACATTTGTTATCAACACAGCAGAAGGGGGTATGGTGGTGAGTCAGAATATGTAACATGAAAACCAGGATTACTTTGGGCTTGAAGTAATAGAAATAAGATAACACTGATTAGTGCAAATTTTAAAATCATGCATTTACTACTAAGTATCAGAGATTTTGCAATAAAAATTAAACCTGGCAGTTGAAAATAACAGGAATATAAAATATATATAGGTATGATATAACAATGAGTAAGTCAAGTGTGATTATAGTACATGTCAAAAGAGACATTTCCACTATATAAAAAGGGACTGATGCTAATGCCTCAGATGCCAGTGAAACCCTTGAAATAAAATAATCCTTTCTGGGTACCTCTGTTTCAGGAAGAAGTATTTAAATAGGAAGAGAGGCCACGAAGGCCCGACTTGGAGTATATTTAACAGAAAAGAGAACTGATCTTACAGGAGAAAGCTACAGTCTCAACAGCACCTAGTCTAACAAAACAGTCTGAGAGATGGTCTGCTTGCTGCTTGAGCAACCGCATGGACTGGCACTTAAGAAGGAAAAAATAGTTTAATACAGCTTAATGGTGTTCTTATCAGAAGCACACAAGTGTCTAAAATAGCTAGGAACAGGGCTAGGCTGGGAACTGGAAAAGTTTTCCTTAAATTCAGAGGGATGTGCTGAAATGGGCTCCTGGCTGGAGTAGGAGGATAGGACCATACTTGCTTTTGGGGGAAGCTTGCTCAGATCAAGAGAAGGATGACTTGAAGTGCACATCAAGGCAGCCAGGGGTATTCTAAGGAATGATTTCTGTATATTCCTAGATTTTTTTGTTCCTCCAGCAGATGATAACTGTTCACCTGCACGCACAGGGAGCAACCCTGGGGAAGAATTATTCTTAGACAATCTCAATCTTTTTCATTCTTCCTGCGTGTCCTTGAACAGCTCTCTATTTAGGGCATGTGGTGGGGCACCACAATCTAACCCAGGGTCTGAAAATGGTTTACAAGAGATTCCAAGAAAAATTTCTGTGTTTAAAATGTGAAACGTGTTTCAAATTTTGGATGAGCACAGAGGTCATGTGACAACCATTCTACTTCCCAGTTGGAAGAAAGTACCTCTTAGAACTGAATTTCTTTGCAAATACTTGTATTTAGGGCTCCACCATTCATATTCCAAGAATATTCTGACCTATATTCTTCAAATTTGCTGTGTCTGCAAGTATTCCTGCTAACAAGTTCACTCTCTATGTTCAAGCCAAAAGGGTGTGAATGCATCATGAAATAAAAACATTTTTTGTTCAAATGAATAGTCCTAGTAAAAATTTCAAGGAATACACATCCGTCCTGGAGGAACACAGGAAACCAAGTGCTGGACAATCAGGAAGAGTAAGAAGAGGAATATATAGAGAAAAATCATATGAAGGAGCCTGAGGCATGTCTGAGGCAGGCTTTAAAAACAATGGCAAATTTGAGTTGAATAGGGAACCAGGGAGGCTACCTGAGGATAATGTGAACGCTGATCCCTGACAATTGCAAAGGAGAGCATCTTGTGCGTCCAGGCAAGGCCACATACAAGAAAATCCAACAGTTGAATTTTGAGGAGCTGAGACATTTTCAAGGTAGCAGTCCAGGCTGTGGAAGGGTGACGTTCACAGCTGATGAGAAATAAGGGCAGAAGATACAGAAAAAGAAGGATTAAGAATGAGGAAATATGGCAGTACAGCAGTAAGGACAAGGTAAACCACGGGTGGGAACTGAGTGAGACAGGGAAGAGCAGAACTGCTTAAAATTTCAAAGTCACTCTGGAAAGCTGGCAAGATTTGTGTGGCTTCAGGTTGAAAGCACATAAAACCACTTGTACAGGACATGCATCACTGCAGGATTGAAGCAAAAAGGCTTTTCAACTCTGAACTGAGTACTGGGTTTTTGATCAAGTTGTACACCAATGAAATAGTTCTGTGAGTGTGGGTGGGATGCTAGTTTCACTGAGAAAGTTTCTCCTGCCTGTAAATGATGTAAGACAGTGGAAAATTATGCTTTTTCTTTTCTCCAAGCGTTTTTCTGGATAGGATTCCCTTTAACACAATCCCTTTTTACATGGAAGCTTGCATTTGCTTCTGTCCCTTCCAGCTGTGCAACACTTAAGCTCTGCACATATCTGTGGCAGGAGCTGGGAAACTGAGGTGATCACTCGGATTGATTTAACTTTTGTGCAAATCATGAGTGCAGGTTGCATTTTATTCCTTCCTGACTCTCCTGCACTGAGCCACCAGTATCTAGTTTCTCTGACCAGCCTCTTTTGCACAGTGAGGGGGATCTTTAGAGGATCTGAAGAAATCAAGAGAAGGAAAGCAAATGATGATTAGAGACTTCTGAAAGGGGTAGTGAGGAATTAGGGACTATACTCTTTGAAAATTTGCGTGACACTCCTTAACGGTCCTTGCCTCATTTTCCACTTGGCTGCTTTATGACTGAACTGTAAACTAAAAATGACATGGGCTCATTAATTTGGCAGCAACTGGCAAGATGTGGCCATTTAGCATATCCACAAAGCTATTGTTTAAGGCTGGGTCATGTCAAAGGGCAAGCTAAATATGACCGAACCTCTGAAAGACTGAGTCTAGGAGTCCTAGAGCCTAAACCTTCTCCCTAACCTTTGCTTGTCTTCAACAGTGTGATCAGCTTGGGTTTTCAGGGGAAGGCTTTACATAAAGCTGTCAAGTTACTAGCAATATTATGTCAGTTTGATTTTTTTTTAAAGCAGGCTCAATTATATCATCCTCTTTTCACATCTGACAAGTGGTGCAAAAAGTGTTTGCAATAGCGGCTTCAAGGGAATGGAAATGCTTTGGTTGTGGGTTACTGCTACTCCTCCAGAGCACGAAGGGAATCTAAGCCCAAACACTTCAAAATGTCAGATAACACAGAATGACTGAAAAATCCTTCAGGACAACGGTCTAACTGCATTTATTTGGTTTAGAGGGTAAGTGGTTAATCCCTATAATCAAGGAATTAAAGTGCAGGGCAAATAGGCAGTTCTCATTTGCACAGGCTGAAGGAGCCCATTTGAATTCAGCGTTAAAAAGCCACTGCAAACTGCAGACTGAGTATTTATACCCATCTCTTCTTCAGGAGAGAGAAGAGTAAGAATGAAAACAAATGCAACTACAAAAGCAGTTTCTCTCCTTTCTCTCTCCCATTCCTCTGCACTGCTGCTCTTTCTCCGTAGTGGAAAAAATTTTCTTTGTATCTTTGGTGTGAGGTTTGCTCTCACTTTCCCTTGAGCTGACCATGACATCCCAGCCCACACTCTTCCTAGCCAAAATCTGCCATTTAGTCAGGGGTCTTGGAAGGAAGCCTTTCCCCAGCTGGTCCATTCCTGTTTGGGACATCTACATCTGAAAATAATACCTCTGCTATTTATGCACGTGGTGCTGTCGTGACCTCGTCTACTAGGATAGATTAACCAAATTTCTCCAATGTTTTCTTTACTTCCTAATGACCACTATTGACTTTGCTGTGTGATGAAGTCTTTTCCTTCGAAGGAGCGAAATATGCATCAGTGCAGGAAATGTGGGATACCTGAATTTTGGGGTGGTTTTTTATTCTGAGGCTTTCAAATGTGATTTCTTCCCTTTTAAAATGAAGTCACACTAGAGTATAAGGGACAAATAACTTAGAATGGCACTTCCTCCTTCGTAAGCAGTCATCTTAATGAATTTCACAGAAGGCAAATCACAGTTCTCAGGTGTCAAATTTTAAGTTTACTTTGTAAGCAAAAAAAAAGGGAAAACAATTTGAAATGTAAATGTTGCAGACTGGCTTTGTCATGAAAAAAATATCTCAACCTGGCTTCTTGTTATTGTATTTAAAATTAAAAGAGTGTAGTAGTAATAAAACAACCCTTTTTTTTGTCAACTTCATATTCCACTAAGTTTAACAAGTAAATGTTTTCCCGTGCTGATTGGTTAAGTCATCTTGAGAAAAGGCTCTTACTTTTTTAAGTACTGCATAACTCAAAATCTCTTTTTTCCTCTTCTGTGTTTCCAGTGATATTCCCTTATATATTTCTATGTCTTTGTTGGTTTTTTATTTTGATTAAAAGTTCGCACAGGGTTGATTGATTTTAACAAGTTTCCAAAAATGAACTGGGCTTTTATGCCTCAAGGAAAATTTTTTTTGACATTTAACAGCAAAGAAAACTATTTCCTCTTCCATTCAAAGCTAGCCATATTAAATTGGCCTACAAGTCTGCTGTACTTTGGAAAATGTTTGTGATATTCCATCTGTTTTTTCATCCAGTCATTTCTTGGGACCAGTGTTTACCCTCTTTTTGTGTTTGCACAAACAATGATGTTGATATGATAAGGTATTCCCCTAGAATGACTCAATAATGCTTTGTTACACAGGCAAAAACAATTCTGCATTTAATGATGGTTTCATAAGATCTCAAGTTTATTTTAACTGCTTGGATGGATCAGCTGCATGAATAATATACACAACATAAAAACATAGAGTCACATACAACTGTGCTTTGGGGACCATTTGAAATACTTAATGGGGATATATTTGTTTGCTTCAGTGGACTCAAATGAATACTTTTATATCTTTTGACCTTTTCTTGAAATGAAATAGTTTAATACAAGAAACTCTAAATTCATAGGCTACCATTTGCATCTCCCCCTGAAGATCATTAAGAGACTTTAGACTTCAGGGTGACAAGCGATATATTTTGTAAAACAACAGGGATCTAAGATGCAGACATGTACAGATGTTGCGTTTTCCATGCATTTTTGTGGTCAGATAGCAATGTTTGAAGATGTATGTGTGAGGTCATTTGAATTCACTTAGAGATGGAAGTTTCATAGGCACAGAGACCATCTGGCGATCAGATGTGGACTGCAGGTAGACCTATTTGTTTTTAACTGAAGTCACTGAGGAATGAAAATGTCAAGTACCCTAACACTGCAGAAAAATGATAATCACTAACCACCCAGCATAGTGTCCGTTTAACCAGTCTCGGAAAAGTAATGCAGCCAACAAAGTAGGAGATTGCAGGCGTTACAGTCCTTTTTCTCTTCTGTGTGTGCGCGCATGCGTGTATGTATATATGCAAGTGTGTATAGTTTGCCAAGTCCTTAATGGAGTGGTGAGATTTCTGTGTGTCTGCTCATGGTGGTCCACACAAACAAAAAGATTGGTAATTGGAGAAATTGCTCTAAAATCACTTAGCCTGGAGCGTCTGACAAACTGCAATCAGTCTCTGACATGTACGTAAATCTCCAATTTTTGAATGTTATTTGACTCTGGTGGTAAAGCTTCTGGTTAACTGCTGTACTGTTGGTTTCAGAATTGGAAGCTAGAATGTGCAGGAATGTAACTCAGGATGTCCCTCACACCCCTCTGCCTGTTCTCCACCTCCAGGTTTCAGCTGTAGGTACTGACATAGTGGCTGGAGGTACTGAACTGCTGGCACATAAAAGCTGATATGGGCTTACTTGCTTTCAAGGTGCCAGAGACCACATCAAAGAGAAAAGGGTGCGCTACTGTGGAAAACAGGAAAGAAGAACAATATTATGTTGCCTGAAGACAGAGGCTTCCTTTACAAACTTTGAGTCCATTTTGAAATATAAAAAAAGCCTTTCAGACTTTCTTTGAAAAACAAACAAACAAACAAACAGTCACACCAATTTGTAAAAAAATTTTTCCAGATGATGAATAATGTATGGCTTGGTGTGAGCACTTTCTGTGCTAAATTATAATTCAAAGCACATTATCTGGAGGCTGGTCTTATATCTACAATTACTTTAAGCACCTCGATATCTAGAAAGCTGTTTGAAATATGTATCACTGACTGGAGGTGATGTATTGAACCCTTGGATCTTCTGCCATTCAGTGTAATAGAATTTTGGTGGGTTTGGGCAAAGACTTCATAGTCACAGACCAGCTGTTCATGGAACCACGTCTATGTGACATAGCCTGCAAGTGGCACCCTAGTGATTAACCTGAGAAAAGTTCAAAGTTTAGATGAGCCCAGAGAACAAACATATCTCTATCTCTAAGATATGTCTGCAAGACTTCGTGGGAGATGCTGGAAGAGCTGAGCAAAATGCTGGGCAAAATCTAAGGCATGCTGCCTGTCCACTTGTATGAGACGTTCCTTTTAAAGTTGTCTTGTCCACTGGGAGAAAAATCTTACAGTCTTCTTTCTCACTCTCCCATATATTTGAAGTCCTGTGGACACTTCTGTCTCTTTTCCTCTTTCATTCTTTTATTTTTTCCTTCTTTTCTACCTTCTTTCCCTCCTTCTTTCTGAACATCCTGTTCAGATTTACCCAATTGCTTATAAGGGCTTTGCGCCTTCTCTACTTTCCTTCTCTTAGTTTAGCTCCCTGATTCAGGTATGGGCTGCATGTTTTTTGGATCATTTTTGGTTTCAGAAAGACACAGGGCACTGCACTCCTCCTTGTCTCTAAGGCACATCTAATCTTCCTTCACAGTCCTTCAGTGTTGTCTCAGTTCCATGTTGTTCCTCTGCCTCTGTGATTTCAATGAAATTCATCTGTTAATTTATGATTTCTTCTCCAGCTGGGCCTTTGAGCAGCACAAAATTATCTTGAACCTAAACTAGGAGTTTAACACCATGGCAGCTCTATTTCCTTTGGTGGAGGAGCTGTCTTGATGTCACTCATGCATTCTGAAATGTCCAATCCTTGCAAAAAAATAAATTAATACCTATATTATCACTTGGTGATAAACCACCAGGTGGCTTATCAGTGAACAAAACACATAATAATTCTCCACAGAAAAGTAATCTAGGATATGGCACGGGAACTTCAAATCAGTTTTACCATCAAAGTGTTGATAAAAAAAAAAATTAATTATCTCCAAATAGTTTGTGGAAAAATACTTAAAAAAAATCACAAAGGAAAAAAAAGCGTAGAGTTGATAAAGATTTGGGTGTTTTCTTATGTGGCTGCAATAGTAATAAAAATCCATCAAAACTCCAAGCTCTTAATAAATATTTTTCTTCTCAGAAGCTTTGAGACTAATTTCCAGGTGTAACTAGTTCTCATGCAAATAATTTTATTACTTGTTTTAAATAATCTGATTTTCTCTATACGTAGTTGACTACTTACTACCTTTTATCAGGAGCAGATGGTAAGTAAATGAGGAGTCTGGATGTGCTCTCCCACTCTCTAGTAAGTCAGACCTCATGCAGCAGGAGCCTAGATCACTTTCCAGAGATGCAAATCTAAGCTGACCCTCTAAAATAGCAATCCCTAATGGAGCTATTTCAGATTTATATCACCACGATGACAAATGGAATAAAGCCTGAAAACCACAACCAACATGATATCAGGCAGTCATCACTGTAACTTGTGAACTGTGGACTTGAGGGCTCCTTTCAGCACAGGGTGATAAGCATTGCAATGAAGTTTGCAGGGTCTCCAGGCAGACTATCTGACTTGCTCATCTCTGTCTTGAGCATATTTACTGATCTGTCAGCCTAACCATTTCTATCTAACCTTTGTCAGATAAAGCTGTTAAGAGAAATATAAATTAGTAAGGAACATCAAGACCTCTTCTAAGTCTAGATCTAGAATTACTTGGGTTTGGTTCTAAGTCCTTTGTAGAAAGGTCATATTACAAAAATTCAATATATGCTTTAGGAGACAATTCCATCTAGATGCAATAGAAATTTTGTATAGATCTTCCAGGACATATTAAGAACAGTTGTAGTGTATGCAAACATGTTCTTCTCACAGGAAGACAGGAATATTATTCCTTTGGGATAATTTCTGTCTTGCTGAAGTTAAACTTGTGTTAGTCACTTGGCTGGTGAAGGATAATATGATTTACTGGAGACAATATGATTTACTGGAGACCTTCCCTTTGCTTTTGCGATGATCTGTGTTCATATATTTGGCTGGAAGCAGGATTTATATCTGAATTTGGCTTCTAGACCCAGCCTTATATAGAAATGTTCTCATCTGGCACACTTATTCATACAGTATGTCTCTTTATGGCTTTTTAATAAAGAACAAGCTTCCTGGAATTTTCTTTGTTGTCCTTAGGGTAGGAACAAAGGACTGATCCTGAGCTTTCTCCCATCATTTTTTTGCCCATGAAAGGCTCCTTTAGTTGAGTTGATGCCTGGTATGTCAACTGGGACTATGGTCGCAATACTTTAATTTCCTTACACACTTACGATAATTTTTAGAATTTTTTTTTGGACATTGACCATTTTACTTGGGACACAAAGTTCATGAATAAGCTAATCTGAAGGAAAGTACTGGTTTAAATAAATTGAGAATTAATAGCAAGTGACACGGTCCTGTTTTTTTCAGGTTTTTTACGGTAATGAGCTATAGGACTGGTTAGTAAAGCAATGATTCTTGATTGCATTGTGTGTCAATGTTATTCATGGAAAGATGATCACTGTATCTGCAGCTGAAGTTGTGTCTCATTAAGAATCATTTGATGAATAGTACAAAAAAGCAGAAGAAACATCGGAAGTGAAATTTTTGTTAACTGGGAACAGCAACTCATCAACATGGTCCACTTTCGTAGTTCCTTTGAAAAGGATATACATCTAAGCAAACTTAACCATTACTTAAACATTTCCTCCAGGTATATTCCACTCCTCTTGATGTGTTTTGGGACTCTACCAGCATCTACCATTATTTCACCATACTTCCTTTCCTTACTTTCACGCAGTCTGTGCGCTGGACTTCCTTTTCTTATGGATGAAGTGAGATAGACAACCTTTTTTTGAAGACTGTCAGTTCTTCTCTCTGGATTTGTCAGTGGAGGTTTACAGACCTGTTTCCACATTAGTCAGACTGTGCCACTTGGCCCATCCTCTGCCTGATGTGAGAGTCAGTCTTGCCAGCAGTGTGCTGCTACTATTAAGACACAGATATGTCTCATTCCTCTCTGGTTGTGCTGTTTGCCTTCCAGCCCACAAATTCCAATTCAAGGAACAGCTGAGCACCCTGGTGCAACCTGCAGAAGAGCACTGGATATGTGGCCTGCAGGAGAGCATGAGTGTGGACTGCTGCAGGCCAAGGACGGTGTGCTGCCTATATCTCTTCTTTCTTAGGAGTTTCACCAACCATCAGCTATTATAGGAAAGGTGGATGTCGACTTTTCCTTTTAGGCAGACTCATATTGGTCAAAGTAGAGGTCTTAGCACCACGTGAGCAGAGCTTATGGGGTCTGTGCTACATGGCTGCTTCATACTTAGACATCTATAGCTACTTAAGAGCAAAGCAGTCGGATACACTTTTGTGGTTTGCTCATTTTCTCTTTAGTGCCTAAATTTCACCTAAACTACCCTTTCAGGGCTCTTTCAGGAAAGTCATTGTGGCCTCCAAGTTTGACCTTGGTCTTGGGTCAGCATTTACTGAGAGAGACATCACACTGTAACTTGGTGACTTGTTTTAGCCACCTCTCAGTCCCTTCCAGAAAAATACTGGACTGCTCTACAAATATTTGTGAACTGTACAATGCTTTGTCTAGAAGACACTCATAGAAGATTATACATCAGGGAAGGCTTTGCTGTATTCATCAGAGCACCAGACTTGTTGCTAGGGAAGATAAGATGTTCAAAACCATTTTTACTGAGGGATGTATATATAGAATTTTGAGGAACAAAGCTGCAGAAAGCTAAAACATGAAATGCACTGTAACAGTAGGCATCCTTCTCAGAGTGTCACCATGTGGATGACTAGTTCACTTCTGCCAATAGACAAGAGCCAGTGTGTGCTCCTGTTGTTGGAGATTACCACTAGACCAACTGCTTTTTATTGCCATGTCCCTTCCTGGTCTAGGTGGAACGATCCAACCTTGTTCTTGCCTTTATCAGAGTTTCTTTTACTGTCATGACTGTGCACTGAAATGTTACACAGGACTGTACAGGGTTAGATCATTTCCTCCTCCTTTCTCACTGAAGTATTTTGATTAATATTTCAGTTGTATACTTCAACAGGGACAACCCTGGCTGTGTTCCTTTGTTACAGTCTCCTTAAAATGTAGTAGTACAATGTTGTAAATCATGCATCATGAAAGACTGATAATATTCAGCTTGCTCCAAGCTTTCTGTGATGTCTACATGTTTCCTGGAGGACAAAAGAGAGTTTTGAGCATGTGCTTTGTCAAGACTGCACATTTCCATCCTTCCCTTCTCGCACATACCCACATGCATATACACATGCACACTTCATTAGATTAAGAGAAGCCCTGGGGGATGCTGTCACAGCTGCCTACATCGTTTTCTTGTATCTAGCCTTCAGACCTAAATATGATAATACTTTGCACAAGGCTTGACGTACCTAGAGAGCCTCAGACAAAAGTTTGTGTTTTCTCCATTACAAACTATTGCCAAAGACACTGCAGTTACATGGCAAGAGCATGAAATCAGAATCAGGCCCAAACTTCCAAGGTTTGCTCTGAATTTCCTGGGGTTTGTGGTTAGAATCCAGACCCTTAACATTATCTTAACATAGGTTTTGCATTTGTATTTATAAACATTGTGTACTGCTGCCTATTTGAGTTTCGAACAGATTGTGGTATAAACATATTTCCTCTTTACACATTATAATCAGTGCACAATGGCCTGCTTTATGTAAAACATATCGCAGTCTTTGCTTCTCTGCATGTGCTTGCATGCACATATAGCTTAAATTAACTAACTTAATATTCTCATGATGTGTTCAAAGAGAGATCTGTGAATGAGGTAGGAAAAGACAGTCTTGCAGTTCCTATTTTGGAGTTTGATATTGAACACTGTATTTAGAGAAACATTTAATGATGATTCATTTTAACAGACTTTTGTTTGACGACTTATTTATAATTTCATCAACCAAACACTTCCCTTGATGGAGTATGTTTTGGCTCACTGTCATTCTTGACAGCTATGTAGAACAATCCATAGTAAATGTGTCCTTTGGAAAATTAGCCAAACATCATTCCAAAGCAATGACTCTGTAGGTGATAAGATGAAAATAATTAGTTATAGGTTTTTTTAAAGAAAAATGTACAGAATATTGCCCCAAACCTGTTCAAAACTACTGGTTAGCATAAGCCCTCAGAAGGTGTTTTGGCTTCTTTCACAGCATTGCTGAAAACCGGTTGAAAACTAAGTTGAGTTAAAGGGAGAATTAATAAAAATCGGAACCCTAATTTTGCAAGTATTGTCTGCAGAGTCTAACTTAATTCTACAAGACATTTTGCTTAACTTAGAGCATGTGAATTTTCTTTCTACTGTTTATTTACACATTTGTGTTTTTGTAGTAAGATTTTTTGGTCAATGTCCTTGCACAGTAACTTTACTTTCAGAGCAAATGCACGAACAACAGCAGTAACAATATCAACAAAAACACCCAAATCTTATATAGGATTTTCATATGTAGATTTCAGCATTTACCAAGAGAAGTCTCTATCATTATACCTATTTTATGGAGAAAAAATGGAGATAGAAAATTTTTAAGTCACTGAGAGCTGTATTGTCCAAGAGCTCCCTTCCAATTGGAGACAGAGAATAGAAATCCCTTTAACTTCAGACTATTTCAAGACACTTCTACTCCAGTTTTAGTTCTCTGATGTTCCTGTAAGATGTAACAAGTCTTGCAGAATTTGCTAAGCACCAACAAGGGTGTTGAAACAGTGAAGTCTGTGGATGGGGGGGTCATCTACAACACAGAAATTACAACAGCATTTTGCAGTGCTCGTGTCAGGCACTGTGGTGCTCTCTGGCATAGCAGTTGAAGAACAAAAATGCAATATCCTATTATCTGCTTTCAAAAAAGATGAAAAATCTACAGTTTTGTGCCAAAGTGTTTATTTATGATCTCTGCTGGGTGCCTGTTCCCAGCTGCATCTATCTTACTGGTAAGCCAAAAACAGGACTGCACACTCTTTCCACTTTGCTAAGGACCAAACAGAGAACTACAATGCTGGGAGTGGTTACACAGGCAGTTTCCCACCCAGCTACATCTGCCCCCTGCACTGCCCCGCAAGTCCACACCACTACCCCTGGTGACAATAAACTTGTCACTCTATGACCCCAGGCTTTTGCAGTGTCCTGGACTGCGTTTTTCTCCTGGCTCCTTTCCCATCCAGGTGCTGCAAGTGGCTCCAGGGACATGGCAGGGCATGAAGGGGAAAAGATGAAACCACAGAGGACATCACTCTTCCTCTTCACTTTTATCCAGCAGGATTATGTTGCATTGCCCTACTTATCTGCATAAGACTGTGAGGATATATATATATTTAGTGGGGTTTTTTTTAAATACAGGAAAGATATGATTTCTCAAGTATTGTCTGACATGAAAGTTAGCATTATTGTACTTACTTACATATACTTTTGAAAAGCATTTATTATAAACAGCAGTATGCATATATTTTTACAAAACACTTACTTTCTTTTAAGAGCTCCACACTGTGTCCCAGTTTATAAAACTTGAAGAATTAGTTATACAAAGATCATCTGCTCAGATTCTGAATCATTAGACAAGAGAAATTAACTCAAATCACCTACAATACTCATTTCTCCACAGAGGCTTTTCTAAAAAGGTGTCAGGCTACTTTGGAGAGAGACATGTGCTATTAACTTCATATTTTTGTCCCCAAATGATGGGAATTTTCTGAAATTACTGCCTAAGTCAGCTGAAGAGCTGGGGTGAAACCTCTGTCTTCTCACTCCTGATATGAAAAATGATCCTCAAGTCAGCTTTCAAACTCAAACTGGTTTTAATGAAGATAAATGGAAGCCTTAAACCCCCTTAATATATTTCAGTATGTTAGCTGTAAGTCTCAATAGCAAACTTCCACCTGGGAAATTGCTGCATGTGAAAAATTCGTCTCTGTTCCAACTATGCCTGGAAATACAGATGTATACATAGATATACTAAAATGCAGCATACCCTGCAGCTAGAACATTTTGTTAGCAAAAGTTTTTCTCTCTCTCAGTAATTGACAAATGCAGTGAACCCCTCATATTTCACACTTTTCTTTTTCTGAGACTAGTTGCAAAACAAAATATGAATAATTTATAAGGTGATTTTTTTTTTCAGTTTCACGTACAGTGAGATAAATTCTATGAGCTGTGTGCCATGCTGCTCCCCACCAATGAGAGAACAGGATCTGACTTCCTTGCCCTCCTAAACTTAATCAGGGATTTCAGCATTATATGCAGATCTGCCAAACTGTATCCCTGCTGAAAAATGTAATTAGCTACTGACTGCTCCCCTGCAACCACTGGGTTCCCCTCACTTAGATGCTGCAGGTGAGCATCTGTTCCGTCACAGGATCCTGGAGGGCTGAAAGTGGAACGTCTTAGTCCATCTAATGCAGTAGAGCATGGGATGAGTATGAATTTGCTAGGGATGTGAGAAGAGGGTTTCCTCCTCCTCCTCCTCAGATTACACGCGTTATTTCTCTGCATCAAACAGCTGTGACTGTGCAGCCTCTATAGTTAGACTGGGGCAGAAGAAGTAGGGTAAGTGGGGAGCTTTTAAAATTGCAACCCCCACCACTCTCTTTTCATCAGGGAAAATATGGAAACGTAATACACGCATCGTATAAACCTGTGTCTGTTCCTGCCCCTTCCCTGAGCAGTAATTAACTTAAATCAGGAATGAAATCTGAGTGAAATATAGTTTCTCTGAATCGTGCCAAAGATACTCCAAATAGATGCCTGTTGTATTTGTATAATCATTTAAACAAAATATCATAGAACCTGAGGTTAATATCAGATTGGTCCCTCCAGTGCTTAATGCAGTCTGCTCAGATGTTGAAAGGCTATGAAGTATCACTTGGCATTGGTGAATGTAATAAATTGTATTTAATATTTTAAGAAGAGACCATACCTCTGCCACTTGATGACACAGAGCTGTTCCACAAAGGTAAAAAGAAAGAGGAATTTGAGAAAGTCCTTAATAAGGTGAAATGAAATAATTTGTCTCAGCCAGATTCTTAAACACTCAACTGCAGGGAAATAACTGGTTTGAAAGAGAAGAAGCCAATGTTTCCATCCCATCTAGATTTTCCCCCATTTTCCCATGAAAGGCAGTCCAAGACTTCTTGGTAGCGTAGGCAGGATTGAGCCTGCAGATGAAGACTTGTACCTGACTGGGATCAGATAGCTTCTACCACAGCAAGACTAAGGAGGGGAAAAAGGGAAGCGAGCCCTGGAGGTCTCAGGTCACTACTTTTGCTACCCTTGAGGGAGGAGAGGAGGGAAGGGAGCAGAAAAGAGTGCTTTTGCAAAGTGTTTGCCACCACCCATGGCCAATGCCAAACATCCTGCTGCAGTAGGAAGTCTACCTTGCCAGGGCTCTTGCATCGCATCACTAATGTAAATAGCTTAGAAGAGGACACTTTCTCCCCTGTGGCATGCAACTGTCTTGTTACCTGTACTGAGTCAGTCTCCCAGTGAATTAGCATTTCTGTGCAGAAATTATTTTCTTTTTATGGGGAACAAGTTGTGACAGAGTTCTCTTTAGTTTCTATGTGTGCTACTCTTGTGTCACTCCTCTGCTGGAAAAATATTCCAAGACCTGTTATTGAATATAAACTTTCAAACAGATACAATTAGAGAAGGCTTGATTATTTCATTAGCAATATAACAGGTTACATGAAAATGTCATACCATCAGTAAGTTATAGTCTTGCCACTATATATCAAAGAATCATTATGCGTCAAATAAAGACCATATGCGTCATTAAAATCTTGTTTTGTGAGCCTTGAAAAACAGATTGGTTCACATTTTATTTTGGGGTCATTGTAGTTTATTTACTTAGCTGTAGAATGGGGCGGGGTGGTTGGTGTTTTTTTGGACAGGCATTCGTCTGGAGGGCCAGCCTTGTGCTGAACGTGACTGATTCGTATAGAAACTTTTAAGATGGTTCTTATGGAGAAATTGACCTCTCATTTGTGTTGGCTTTTTGAACACTGATTTAGCAAAGGCAGGTCTTGGCTTTGTTTTCTGCGAAGTCCTAGGCTTTTCTTTTTATCTGTCTTATCTTTGCATACTTGTCTTTTCGAGCTGCAAGCTCCTTGGGGCAGGGGTTGCATTCACAGTGTTTAATGTGCCTTGCACAAACGAAGTCCTGAGCTCAGGCTCATAAGTATCAGCTGAAAGCTAATAAGAAGAATGAATTCCATCTGATCCAGCTCATTGCAGAAGCCGATCCTTAAACTCTAATCTAGCCCACTTTGCCTATAGACTTGCATGTTTAGTGACCACCACGGAATGAAAAGAGGAACATGATGTGAGGAAAACAAAATGTCAATAGGTAGTATTTGGTCTTCTCTGAAGAAAATGTGCTGCTTAAGGCAATCTTTCTTTTTTTATTATAGTTCTACAATAGGTGCTAGTGTTTGTTGGGACAATAAACTTGTCACATTGAATTATGGTAGTAAAAGAGCACAGATGCACACAGAGCCAAAACCAAACCTCAGAGTGTTTTAATTCATTAGCTCAACAACTCGTGTTTTAGGAAATAAGAAAGATGGAAAATTAGGAAATGGAATGGAGTCTTACGTGTGTGGAAGCTACATGAATCTGAATGAATCCAAATATCATTTACAAGGCAAGGAAAAAACTTCTGTTTATTGCCAAATATTAAATCTTGTTTATCCTTCCTTAAACTAACTAGAAACACATTGTGTTCAAGTACTGTTTAACAACTGAGATGCTGTGGTTGTGCTGTAACTCTCCTCTGCTGCTTTTATCTTCTCTGAAAAGGGGCTGTGACTGCCAGCCTTGGAGCCTGGCTCCCCCTGCTTCGAACATTTCGATGTGGGAAGCGCAGAGCGGTTCTGCCTGTGGCCCCCCACTCAGGAGAGCATCAACCTTCAGGCTGAAGGACATCCTGGTGTGCAACCAGTGGCATCTGTGCAGATGTGTAATAAGGGTTTTGCTGAACTGGGGGCAGCACGGTTCTTTTATTGTTAGGAGACTAAGAGGCCTTGTCTGCAAGAACTGACTACTTCTGCTTATATTGCTGATATCTATATCACAAATTAAGGTTATACTTTAATGAGGAAGGATCTGCAGGTTTTTCTTTCCTTGCTGTACAGGACTATCTGTATGTATGTTCTTGCATGAAAATTGCAGGTGTACAGTGGCTTTTTGATGCCAGCTGATGAGTAGGTAGCTCAAACCTATGGGCCCAGACATTTGAGACTGATGCATACGGATTAATATATTGCAATAATTTTTTTTATCTGAGGTTTTGCTAGCTGCATAGAAGAGACAGTAATCTCCTTGGTTGACTTTGCAACATCCATAAACAAAATGTGAAAATATGATGAATAACCAGTCTGTGGCTAGGAAAGCAGATGACTACTTCTAAAAAAAGAAAGTCTGGGCTGGTCCATGAACCTGGAGGTCCCTTTTTTCATCTATTTAGGTGAAAATCCAAAGGCTCCAGAAGGGAAGCAAGCAGAATGCACGAGTACAAAAATAGGAACATGAGGGGTATAAAGCTTTTTTTGTATCCCTTAGTTTTGAAGTAGGCTTGCACTGCCGCAGCTCCTATAAATCAGAGCAGCTGGTGGGAGGCTGTTTTACACTAGAAGATGTAATGGCTACCTCTCCTGCAGCACCAGCTTGTACCCTGCACGTTTGGAAAGGGCCTGACCTTCTGGCCTTTTTGTTGACTGTGTTCCAGAGCCATTAAACTAGCACCTTCCATGATAGTTCTGGTCTCCTTGCCATGACACATGCAGAAAGGCTCCTGTTTACATTACTCATATTCGTAGAGCAGAAAAACTATTCATGGTATAACAAAGGCATTTCCCCATGTTCCCTAGGCACTTCTTCATTAGCGCTTCTCTTCAGGGTGCAGTCAGACCTACCCATGGGCAGGTCCCAGTGGTAGTGGTTTCATCTGGAGAAACCTGATGGAACATGGGCTGCCTGATCAGATGAGGGCTGCCTATCTCTTATTTCTTCTCCAAGCCACAAAGAAGTTTCAGTAAAGACTTGGGGAAAAAAATCCATCTTCATAGAAGCACACAAAGTCCTTGATCAGGCTAAGGGAAAGGACAAAATCTGTTGACAGCTTGAGAGGTAAGGCTTAATGTCTGAAACATTATTTAAAAAAAAAAAAACAACTCTTCCCCAAAATTGTAGATTTTCAGATCTCAGCCAAAATGGTTTAGTCCTTACCTGTTCTTTGGCGTTTGAAATCCCTACTATTCTAATAAACTGTATATTAGAAAAATAGATGTTACTTTATCAGAAAAATATTACTGTTGAAGTCTAAAGTTTACAAACTCCCCTTGACCGCAAATGAGCAAAAGATTTTAGATCACTAAGTCATGTTTACTGGATACAGTTTCTACCAGCAGTAAATGGGAGGACCTTTGTTCCTTTCATGCTAGCTTTGCAAGCTTGGGAGCCCTACTGAGGCACATGAGAGACATATCGCTGGGATTTGAAAGGGAAACAGATCTTGAAATAGGTATGGAGAAGAGCATGTTCACATCTCAGTAGTGGGCAACCTCTGTGGTCATGTTTTACCATTTTACATTCCTGTTGAAGGGGAATGATGCTATTATTCTAAAGAGCAAAGATATTAAGTGTAGACAAGTGTGAATAGTATTCTTGTCCACTAGAAGAGAGAAATAGTTTGAAATAATTGTGTAAACAGGTTTTGTGGTGTAGGTTCTCATTGTATACTTCAACAACTACTTCAATTACTTTTGAAATACAGCCAATGGTGAGGCAGAACATGGCAGCTTTTTTTTAAGCTCAGGGCAGGAAATGAAGAAATATATCACATTTGTGTTTAAATTTTTTTAAGAAGTGTACATGAGCAAGCTGTAATTGCTTTAACAGGAAAATTGAGTTAACGACCTAGTTTTGGGACACTGTGTTGCAAGGAGTTAAATGATCACAAGCAGTTCGTATCTCATGTTCATGGCTTGTCAGACTGTCAGTCCATTCTAATCATCATCATGAATATCCCTTTTTATCCTGTCGAAGTATTAACTCAGTACTGTTTCTGAAGGATTATATTTTCTGAAGAATTAGACCAAGTTGGAGTGAAGTTTTGAGGGGTACTTAGGACTGTGTAATTCTAAGAACGATGTTGAAATCATTAGAAATGGAGACTGGTACTCTCAGGCTAGGCTGACCGAGCCGTAATTTAGTAACTGCAGTACTTTACAAATGACTCATTGATAATCTAAATGTACCTGGTTGTAACAATTCTAAATACTAGAGCACTTGCCTATAGCAGCTGTAAAGTTTTGTGAACACTTTTAAAATTAATATATTTACACATTTTCAAGACTATGCTATGTGAAAGTGATGGGATTTCAGCATGCTCCTTCCAAGGTAGAAATTTTCAGTCAAAAACTTACTGAAAAATTCGCATTTTTGGAGTTCTTCCAATTTCCACCACAAACAATCACTGACTGTATCATGACGAAGAATCTTTTACTGGATTTATTTTGCTTTTCCCCAGTTATTACTCTGAAACTTTTCAAAAAATAGGAAAGGTTGTTTTTGTTGAACTCTTTCAAATAGAATTGTGATTCTCTCAGTGCCATAATTTAGTTTTTTATTGAAGACAGATCTAGAGTGTTGCAGACTGAGTTGCTGTTACCTTCTGCTTCTGCCAGGCATTACAGGTAGACTCCAAGCAATAACCAAAACTGCTCCGACTGAGCATACCAATGCCATACAGTTGTTAAAAAAGAGTTGTTCTGGTGAATTAAATAGGAAAATGTGTAGTCACCCCTTCCAAAGTCCAGAAATTTGGACAAGTATCTAGGAACCAATGGGAGGTGGGACATGTGAAGATACGGAGAGTTGCTAGGACTTTGCGATAAGAACAATACCTGAGTACCTACAAAAAAACCATCCATGGGGAAGTAATAATACTGAAACATGAGGTTTTACAGGTAATTTTAAGATTCAGCTTCATCCATACCTCTGATCTGTTCCTCCAACATTGTATTTACTGGTTCAGCCAACTGATTTATCGAGACTGTATACAATATACCAGTTTCTAAGGCTTTCTTAGAAATTATGACTCCTGGGCAAACCTTTGCCTTCTGAAGGCTACCTCTGCAGCTAATTCCAGGGGTAGGCAATCACAGTATATATGACACTCCACAATACAGGCTGATGTAATTCATGTTAACCCATCTTTCAGTTAAAGGCAACAACATGAAGTATCCATGAGAAGGAAAATAAAACCCACAAAAGCCCCAAACAGAAAATGTCAAGTAATACGTCAGTCCTTTACCTGCTCTCAGGTTTTATTACAAACTCCTTCTTATTTGTTCATTTTGTGATATCCAGTGAAATTTTTCAAGCCCCAAATCCTGGAACTGGGTGATTTGCAAAAATCTATCATTTCTTTCTCCTCTTAAGGAGTGAGAGCTTCCCCCATCCTCAATCCCCTTCTCAACTGTTCATTGCATCAGTGGGTTACATCTTGTCTTAATTAGATTGCAAGCATTTTCAGACTGCAACTATGATCTTACCCTGTGCTACGTACTGGGGCCCAACCATGAGTGGGGCTGCCGAAGACATCTATAACACAAACAAATATAATTATTTTCCTTTTTTCATAGGTGTCTTTTCTCTCTAGCTCTTATATAAACACTGCTTTGTGGAGCTGAAACTGTAACTTGGCTGTCAGTGTGGGGAGCCAAGGGTTGATGGAGCATCCCATGAGATGAACAAATCTCTACCTTATGTGGAGGAAGAGAAAACAGCAGGGTTTACCAATTCAGAGGTACTCAGAGTAATAGAAAAGCTCGGTATGGGTTGCAGACTCAACTAGGGATGATCAGGAATATTTTAGAACTGTTTATTAACATAAAATCTATGTGTAAAATGAATTATTTAAGTATCAGATTTCTGTGAACAGTGTCAATTTTTCAACAAGCTTTTTCCATACCGTACCCTAACCCCTAATATCTGAAAACTGAAGTGTTTCCACACTGAAATGGTGCCACAAAGTTTCATGTGAGCTGTTGTTGGAAGCCTCTCTCAGCCAGGACGCCTGATTATGCTTAATCTGACAAAATGTGCTGATGCTCAACTGACCGAATCCACTGCCCCCTTCACCCTACAGATCAGGACAAGGTGGGCCATCTCCCCATCTCACTGGGAGGAGTGGGAGAGGTGGACCCGGACACTGCACCACAGGCTGCAGTGGCAACATTTCCAGGTACAAAGGAATATCTGCTGATATTTTGGTTTTCAACTCAGAGCTTTCAGGGTAGGGGGAGAGAGGGGTGGGAATACAACATCACCCTCTGAACAGTGCTAACCTCTGCCCATGGACACGGATGCATGCAGTACTGTGAGTTGTCAGCCCATGGGGAACTAGAATGACAACCCTCTGACATCCAGCTTGTGAAAAAGAGGCTAAAATTAATCAACTGAGTAGGAGCAAATAGCACTTAGGTCTCAATCATACTGTTAAATGTTGTACTTATATTGATTTTCACCTGTTAGGAAATTGTTCTTTTTAATTCAAGCTATATCTTGTAGTATATCTTTAATTTTCTCTTCCAGGTGTCCTACCATCTTTGTAATTTTTTTCATCCATGATTTGATTCCTGTGAAGATTATGGGCAGATACTTGTCAATTTTCATCAAGAGTCTAGTACCTCACTCCACAAATAGTCTCAGCGCTTGCATAGGGCTCTTCACATTGCGACATCATTTAAAACATGGTGTGCAACTCCGGTGTCAGAGTCTGGCCCTCTGTCAGGAGAAGTGGGAACGAGTTGTCCTGGTCATTGCTGTCAGTATTATGAAACAGACTGCTGAGTTTATCGATTGCATTGCTTAGTTATAAATACAGCTAATGAAATAATTAAAAAGACAAGTGAGTCTTTTGTCTGACATGCTTGACACACAAAATGATTCATACCTGTTTGAGTGTTTGGGTTGTTGGTGGGTATTTGTGAAAACTGCATAAAATCCGGAAAGCCAAAACAATCAATAGAAATGATCAGAACTCCAGATGCTACTTGAAGAAATGTGCAACTTTGTGCTAAGACTAACCATATCTCCTGAATCCACAAGCAATCAACAGAAGTTTTTTCGGTGTCTCCTTGTAACGCGTGGGAGCAAACTGTCATTGAGGTGATACAGACTCAGATTTGCACATTTGCAGGGGGCCAGAGAAGGTCTAATTTTTCTCTCAGTGACATAAAGGCTATCCAGGATAGTCATGGAAATCTGTGGCAGAGCAGAGGACCACAGTGGGAAGAAATGGGCAGAGAACCAAGTGAAGTGCTGGTGTAATTTCACAGCACTTCTTGTTCATGCACCGTGGCCCACAACAGAGTCTGAACTGTGATGTCTGCTCTTCATGCTGATGCCATAAACTTTATGGTCCATCTCAGAGGGACAGAGTCATTAAATACTGTGCCTGATCTGAGGGAAGCTTGAGGCCCACTGCACGGCTGGATGGGACAAGGTGCCTAATGCAAGAGAGAAGGGAAAACTCAGATCTCTTATCTTTCAGTAACACTGAAGACTCTGAGGTTAGCATAGTTGGTTGGAGCAAAATGCTGGTAACACGAAAGTCTGTGGGTTTGATTCCTGCATATGGGCCTTTCACTCAAGAGCTGGACTTGATGACTCTTGTAGGTCCCTTTCAACTCAGAATACTCTGTGAAACTGTACAACTTGCTCAGAAGGATACTACCTGAAAAAAGTAAGTGCAAGAAAGGGATTGGAGAGTATGGGGTTTCTGATACTTGGTTTCCCATGGGAAATCAAAACAAGACATTAAGCAACAGGGGTTTGCTCCCCTCAGTTGACTTAGAACAGCTGCTCACCAATTTCTGCAGCACAGAGAGGAAAAGCAGAACTTTAACCTGGGTCTGAGCAGCTTTTCAAAAAAAATCCAAATCAAACTTCCACTCAATGACTTCATTCAAAGCTGGTTTACATCATGAAGAGAAACTTCGTTTATTTATTTGTAATAACTTCAGGATTTTATGGACCCACAAGAGGATGTAATTTAAGAAAACATCAGCAAGCTGTTTCAAATAACAAGGTTTCAAAACGGTCTGTGTTAAAAATTCATCAATGGAAAGAGTTCATTATTAAAATTTTTTTTAAAAAAGGGTAGTGTCTTTTGTAGATAGCTTTGAAGTGAAAGGCTCCAAACCCTGAGTTTCATTCAGCAATAAATTCATCTTTTTAATATGACTGAAGTCATATAAGGGAATCAACAGGATTCCTCAAAGGGCACTGAACCAGTTGTTGAACAAATTTGGTAATTGTAAAGCCTATTATCTCAAAGAAATGGTACAAAAACAGTGTTCTAATACATGTCATCTCATGGAAAACAAACAATTTTAAAAAAACATTGGAGAGGTGATTAGAAAACTTTGAACATGGAAAGCAGCAGAGTCCAGCCTGGTAATGCTTACAAGCAATGGAAATTTTCTGCTGAGTAACTCAGAACAAATCATTTGGAGTATAAAGCAGGCTTAATAGTATTTCCTGATCTGCAGGAGAGTTAAGAGACCCACTAGACCTCAGCAGATGTTCCATGACTCAGACATGACTGGAGGCTGCTGGCTAGAATAAGGTCAGCAGTTTTGTTTCTAATCTGGCTCTTAATTCACGAGGTCATGTGGCAATAATTACATCACCAGTTTGCCCCCAGTATCACCTGCTGCTGGAAAAAATCTGCAATGCCTTTTGAGGTCTCCAGACTGAAGACACACAAGTGGATAGGCTATGGCAGCTTTGCATGGGAGAAGCAGAACATGGCAACGTGACATGGGAGAGACAACTTTGACAGCTAAGCCATGAGGACCCTTGGTCAGGGACATTCAAGGGCAGCATCTGCTGCCAAGAAGACCTCAGGAGGCCCCTACATGCGTGCACAGCAGAGGAGTGGTAAGAGTGGGCAGTGGTGGATCAGAGAAGAAAGATGACTTGAAATAACCCAGAACCTGGTTGAGGGAAGCTGGAGGATGGGGGAGGGAAGACTTTGGTTGATTTACTGGATCCACATGACCAGCAGCTGCTCAGCACTGGGAGGTTAAGAACAGAGGCTCTGAAATGAACCCAGAGATTATAATGGCTGAGGCTAAAGGAGAATGCTTGGCTGCACAGAGTGTTGACAGAAGGATTTTAGCTTCCTTAGCCACCAGACGGTATGTTACAAAGGAGAATTACTAGTCAGAAATGGGATCCCTCTGGTCAAAAACTTTCTGTGGGGCCTGGGGTTGCGCTGGCTTTGAGGGAAACTTCTGACAGGATCTTCAAATGGACAAAAAATAGAAATAGAGATCCAGGAAAAACCTTGAAAGTAGATAGTGAATGAAGGGAACCAAACATAAGAGAAGAAAAATGAAGGAAAATAGCAAAACATTTTGCTGATACATCTCCAGACAAATGTCAGGAATTTGAGATTACACCAAAGCAGGTTTCAGACTTAACCACTAGCTTTGTGACAACTGGGTTGTCTATTTTTTTTTTTAATGTACAGATTTATTTGTCTTGTTTCACAGATTTATTTTAAGAATGCAAGTATTAGTCCTATCACATATTGATATAAGGACTTAGAATCATAGAATCAGCTGGGTTGGAAGGGACCTCCGAGATCATCAAGTCCAACCCTTGATCCACTACAGCCATGGTTACTAGACCATGGCACTAAGTGCCACATCCAGTCTCGTCTTAAAAACCTCCAGGGATGGAGAATCCACCACTTCCCTGGGTAGTCCATTACCCTTTCTGTAAAGAATTTCTTCCTAATATCTAACCTAAACCTCCCCTGGCACAGCTTAAGACCATGCTTTCTGGTCTTACTGATAGCTGCCTGGGAGAAGAGACCAACCCCCACCTGGCTATAACCTCCTTTCAGGGAGCTGTAGAGAGTGATGAGGTCTCCCCTGAGCCTCCTTTTCTCCAGGCTGAACAACCCCAGCTCCCTCAGCCTCTCCTCATAGGACTTGTGCTCCAGTCCCTTCACCAGCCTTGTTGCTCTTCTCTGGACCTGCTCCAGCACTTCGATGTCCTTCCTGAACTGAGGGGCCCAGAACTGGACACAGTACTCGAGGTGTGGCCTCACCAGTGCTGAGTCCAGGGGACGAATCACCTCCCTGGACCTGTTGGCCACAGTGTTCCTGATACAGGCCAGGATGCCATTGGCCTTCTTGGCCACCTGGGCACACTGCTGGCTCATGTCCAGCCATTATGTGTTTGTTCTAAAATTCAGAGAGATGCATGAGACAGCACTGTTGACTCTATCCGGGGCTGGAACAGATAAAAAAAGAAAAGGCAATATTTAGCAGGATTGGACTACAAATCACTCTACTGGATGGTGAAGTGGAAGCTGTAAAGTGTATAAACCCCAACACCTCCAGTATAGAAGTATCCAAAGGACAATTCCTACAGAGCTTGCTTATTTGTTGCAAAAGTGAAAAATGGTCCATCATGTTCCCTGAATGTGTTGAAAATATCAAACTGTCCTCAGAAAACTCTTCAAGGGAAGGGATGGTTACGGGGGGGAGATTTACTGGTTTGAATCTGACGGCAGAGGAAAGTGGACCATAGGATGAAAAGGAAGGTTGAACAGGAGGAAAGAAGTAAGAAAAGAAGCAGAACAAGAACATTACATTTCAAAAAGAACAAATAATTAAAATGAAAGAACTAATGCATCAACTTTCAGAAGATAAAGCATGAGGCTAAGCAGTTCAGGCTGATGAAGTCGTCTTAAAAGCAGACTATGGTAATTCAAAGAAAATGTATGGAGGGTGCATTTGATTCATACTTAGTGTCATATGGGATGAACTCAAGCAGGACAACTGCTTTCTCAGAGCGATTCTTTGGCTAGAGGAACTGAGGCTGAAGTTGTTCTTCAAGTTGCTTTCAACAACATGTCCATTGTGATGCATATGTGAGGTGGGTAGAACCTTCCTCACTGTGTGTTTGGTGAGTTACTAGGACTCAAGACTGGCACAAATGTCATTGTTACTAAAGACATAACATGGCCATACAGTCCTGGGACAGTAACAGTCATGGATCACAGCATACAACACCTTCAAGATGAAATGCAATAAAGGAGAGATAAATATGTTAAGAAGAATTTAAATACACAGAAACAAGATAAGAAAGATAATGACTCCAGCAATATTGTAGAAAGTGATCTGGAGGTCACAGACAATCACAAGAGTATGACTTGCTGATGCAGTGTTAGGATAAAAGCAAATTCTTTGGTGCTTCACCTGGAATGTCTTACCAGTGAAAAAAGTAGTAAGTGTTCTGCTTTAGGCTACATGGCTAAGGCCTCAGCTGCGTACAGCTTTGGGAACCACACTTCAAGAAAGATATAGACAAATTGAAGAGAGTGCAAAGGAGAGCAGCAAGAATGATCAGAGGTTTAGAAAACATGACCTAAAAGAAAAGGTTGAAAGAGCTGGGTTTGTTTAGTCTAGAAAAGAGAAGACTAAGCATGAGGCTCAAGAGTTGGGGGAGGAAGGGATAACAATTTCCCAGTATGTAAAAAGTTGTTGTGAGGGGGACAGTGATCAATCATTTTCCATGCCCACTGGTGACAGAATGTGAAAAAGCGCACTAACTCAAGCAAAAAAGATACATTAGACAATTCTTAACTCCAAGGCTAGTGAACAGACTATCCAGAGAGGTTCACAGAAGAATCTTCATTTTTAAAAGGAGTTATCCAAACACCTGTAAAGTATTGTCTTTATGTGTTAAGAAGAAGTTTGCACAGTACTCTTCTAATCTGTTCAGTGTATGCTAAACACCTTTCACATGGGAAGCAGGACTGTCCCTAGCATTGTCATCATACAATCCTTGGAGCTTTATCACCAAAGGTCCATGTAGTAGCCATGACAAATATCTTATTGTTAGAAGTAGATGAAGACTCTAAAAGTTGTGTACTAAGGTACTCTACGTTTAAAACTTAGTGTGGCAACACTTCAGAATATATTACTGGTCACTGTATTGTAGCTTTGTTTTTTGAGGATACCAGTGTAAATTCTAATTTCTTTAAAAAATAATTGGATATCATTTAAGGATGCTCCACATTTGGTGATTTCATGCATATATGTCTTGACACAACCTGGATAAACCCTTACTTCCTCCAACCTTGTCTTGTATCAATGATATGTGGAGATTTTTTGATATGCTACTATCTGATCAGGTCTTTTTCTTTCAAATGAATGACCTCAATTTCCATATTCATACCCTTTTTGGCTTCCCTAATATGGTTGCCATCAGGGCCTCCAGTGCAATGTATATCTCCTGTCTAGAAATGAATAAGATGAAGATAGTAATTTCATATAATTCCTAAAATCCGAAAATGTTAGCACTTGATCATGAGTATCTTGACCTGTATTGCAACTAACTAGGCAAACCTGGAAAAATTTGTGACAGCTTTCTAGTCCATCTTGTCTCATGGAAGTGTCCTATCCTTACATAAACTCACAAGCTGTATAAATTACTGGCTGCAGCTCAGTTAGCTGATAACAGGTACGAAGCTTGTTTCCTCTTATCAGATCAAACAAATTTAGTGAATGAAATTTAGGTTTCTTAGAAATAAGGAATGAGTAATGGGAATTTGAATGCAGAATCGAAATAGCAACATTTGTGTATGGGAAGACTACATATTACGTAAACCCTACACACAGCAAATTCTTAATAAATCTTATCCATTGCACAACACAAAATTGCTAAGTGTGACAGTAACTTGATGAAAGTGCAATGCAAGTTGAGGCTCCAGGTAGAGACCGCTTGTGGAAGGAGATACATGTAGTCAAATTTCGAAAGTCAAAACAGATTCTTTATCTTATTTTCACCTATCTAAATCCACTATAAATCACTTCACAAATGGGTGGTTGGGGTTTTTTTACCATTTTTAGTAGACATCTTTCCACCATTTATGTTTATTGGTTGATTAAATTAGCTGAAAATTCTATTTGTCACCATGACCTGTTATAGGGATTCTTAAGATTCTGCAGCTGATTCACCTCTTCAAAACATCATTTGAATTTCACCGCTTTTGTGACAAAAATGACTGAAACAGCATATTTATTTATTTTAGACAAATTAAACATTTTTTTCCAGTTCTTAGCATAACTCCAAAATCAGCTTAGTGAGGTCAATAGCTTTTCAATGGAATTGGAAAGCTTACTGACTGCATGGTATGTGATCTACATATGATAAATATTTCAGTAATATAGATACAATACAGATTAAGAAAAAGGTAATATTGGTCATTTCATGTTTATTTTAGAATTGCTTCTAAAGCTGGCCCGAGGCTTAGCTGTGGAAGCCACATCACTTCTAGATACATCGTGCAGCTTTGCAGGAAATAGTAAATGTAACTAGGATACCATCAGTTCTAATTACATCCAAGGACTATTGGGCATTGAAATGTATCCACTCCTGGATCATTTATGTTACAGAATTGATCTTGCTGCATCTCTTAAACTGTATGGTTGTCTGTTCTCTTCCTAATATAAACAGGTTTTAGGCAGTCTGGGTACTTTTTTTCCTCTGTGATGACAGTCAGAGGAATGATGACACACTCTAGGAATATGTGTGGATTGGGCAAAGCCAGCTGAGGGGCTCTGTCCATCCAATGCCTAGCAGGGGTCACAGAGCCTACCTGCCTGTTTCTACCCCTGCCTGCAGACAGGACCCAAAACAACACTGAGGACATTTTCCTTTCCTGGCTATGGCATTTGTGATGCATCTCAGTTACTCTCTTGCTGTGAATGACAGGAGCTAAATCATCTTATAAGGTTTATTACAGTTCTTCAAGGGAGCAGGCAACAGATGGAAAATACATAGGTTCAGAAGCACTGGGAGAGTTGAGTGGCAATACAGGCAAGGAGGCAGGTGATAGAAAATTAATACCAACACGCATCAGACTATTTTTACTTCTGCTTTGGGATGGGAGAGAAAACCCCAGGACCAAGCAAAAGGATGATTGCTTTCTTGCAAATTACTCCCTTAAATCCAGCCAGAAGCTTTACCACAGTAATTTCCAAAGTGGCATCAAACTTGTCAAATGCTGGTGCAGAAACTCTCTTCAGTTCCTCTCCCTGGGACTGCTTGCAGAGCTGTGAAAATGCTCCTTCCACATAGTGATGGCAGTGCCTGCTCTGCAGCATCTTGCCTGCTTTGCCTGGATGTGGGCAGATGCTCCTGCGCTTGCATTCTGAAGTTTCTCCCCTGCTGTTTTGAGGCAATGTGTGATTCTTGCTTGCTCACTGGAATCTGCAAAGTTACCTCATTCGTGTTTAAAGACAAAATTGCTTCTCCAGCAATGTTTCAGCTTGGATAAGGCAGTCATACTATTCTTGGGGTTTCTGAGGCTTTTATTTTTCCATGCAAGCATCCCCTGCCCTTGAAGAGCACCTCACCTAACGTCTGTGAGGCTTCTGCTTCTTGTTTGACATCCCTTATTTACAAAGCAAACAGAATGTTCCTTTTAACACACATCATGCAAAGTTTATTAATGAACAAAACAATCCCAGGGGGTCAACCCAGGGGACCCTTGAAACCTGCCAGCAAAAACTCTTCAAACGCTCAACGCGTCAGATCCTCCAAAATGATATTTCACACAATGAAGTAAAAATAATATTTTTCTTTCGGCCTTTCGAGCCGCTTTTTTGGAGAGCAGACAGAAATTATTTTCTTACTCTGCTCCCAGAGCAGAGATCTGTATGAAGCTGCGTTTATTTGTTTAACACAATGATTTCATCCTAAATGTCTTGACAGCAAATAGTTGGTGGTTTAATAAAGGCTCTTTGAAAAAAGGGCCTGAGCATTTATTTGTACAGGGAAAATGTGAAGTATGTGGCTCTCAGGAGGAGAGAGAGAAATGACTGTTGTGATTAAGGGGTGCAGGGAGGACCCTAAAATCCTCTCCGCCTGCCAGAGTAAGAACGGTGACTCCTGTGGCTGTTTTCTCATGGCCACCAAACTGAGCTGCTACACCAAATCATGGGGATGAAAGTGGTCTGATCTAGTTATTAACAAGTGACTGATAGGCCCTTCGCCCTCCAAAGCAAATGCTCTTACAGAAGACAAAGGTTCTGCTGTTTGTACAGAACAGTTTGATTATGAAAGCAATAAATTAATGATAAACAAACTTGGAACTATCTGGTGAGTCCTATATTGTGGTTAGCAGAGAAAAATATGTGCTAAAATTTGAGGGGACCATTTCCTCATTAGCTGGATTTTCCAGCAATCAAAGCGTCACTGAAATGTCCACATGCACCTGTTGTCTTTGCAGAGGCATCCTTCAGCAAAAGCTTGGAATGAAGCAGATCTCATATGCACCTCAGTGTACATACATAAATGTACATACCAACTGTAAGGAATTAGTCAGCATAGTTTTGGAAATTGGTGGTGTATGGTAACAAATGGGGAGCTTCTCTCCAGAAGGTGTACCACTATTAAGTCTCAGATGTATGTGACCTGGATTATGTTCTAAAGCTGTAAAATGTTTCACATTTTTTGTTTGGTTTACAACCAAATGAAACATTACTCGGTTTTTAATTTAGTAGCTCTCTGGTTGAGCAAACATGTCTAGTCACAGCAATTGGGTCAACTTCAAATCTGAATCAGGGGCTTGGTTTAAGATCTGTTTTTTATTTACATATGGACTTTTACAGTGACAGATTCAGTGTCATTTGATCTTGGAAAATATTTCTAAATTCTGTTATGAGGTACTACATATAGACTATAGTACATATAGACTAAGATTGCAGACTCTGTCCACTGATATTAACAGATTTAAAAAATATTTCATGAGCTATATTTGCAGCTCCCAGTAGCTGTTGGAAGAGTCATATGGTGGTTGTCTGTTACATATGTTTAAGCATGTAGTAACTGATGAAGGTGGAGCCACAGTAATGAGACATGGACTAACTCATCAGATGTGGGAACAGAGTTTTCCCACAGGTACCACCACACTAACATAATTTTATAATGAATGCAAATATTTTTATAATACAAAAGAAGAAACTATGTCTCTATAAAACCATTTATGAGTATGTTAATTGGCTTTTCTTATTCTACTAATGATATTACTTACACTAACTGTCACTGAAATTTGAAACAAAGTTAATTGGGGACTTCAGTGGATTCAAGCTTTTATCTAAGGATCACTGAAACACTTTGAAGTCAAAAATAGTTGTTTGCTATCATTTGTCTTTCTCGATATGGTCACATTGTGCAATGCAGTACAGCGGGATGGATGGAATGAGGGAGGATGCAAAATTCAACACTGGCTATGTAATATTCATCAAAACATATTACTACTTATAATTATTAGTTATGATCTGTACAATAATTTCAAGCAGAAAGCCAGGTAATGGAGTTAATTTCCCCCTAGTAGTCCTCACAGTGCTGTGCTTTGCATTGTTAGTTAGAAAGGTGTTGATACTACACCAGTGTTTTGGCTACTGCTGAGCAGTGCTGGTACAGCATCCTCTTCCCACAACTGAGGGCAAGAACATGGAAAGGGACATTCGTAGGCCAGCTGACCCAAACTGACCAAAGGGATATTCCATACCATATGATGTCAGCTTCGATATAAAAGCTAAGGAAAGGAGGATGAAAGAGGGTGCATTTGCTGTTATGACATTTGCCTGCTGAGAAACCACTACACATGTGGAAGCCCTGCTTCCCAGGATGTGGCCGGGTATCGCTCATTAGTGGGAAGTAGAGAATAAAACTTGCCATTTTCCTCTTCACTTATGCTGGCACAAACTTTTGCTTTTGCTTTAGTAAAGTGCCTTATCCCAAGCTGTGGCTCATTTTCCATCTTCCTCTCTCTCCCCTGTCCGACTGCTAAGAGAAGTGATAGAGCGGCTTGGTGGGCATCCGGTGTCCAGCTAAGGTCAACCCATAACAGGAGGTTCTGATTACACACAAGAGGAAAATTTTTCATACTAAGAACAATCAGTCATTGGAATAAACTCCCCAGGGAAGTGATGGATTCCCCAGAATTGAACACTTTTAAGGTCAAGCCAGACAGGATGCTAGGCCATCTTGTTGAGATCGTGCTTTTGCCAAGATTGGGCCCAGATGATCCTTGAAGTCCCATTCCAACCTGGTATTCTATGATTCTATGATTTTGGGCACACAATCCCTTTATCAGCCAATAATTTAAGCTATGATATATATGACCTCACATGGCCAAATCAGCCTTTTTACTTAGGCTGTTACTATGCTGTTAAAACAAATCCTGAAAAGTAAGATTAAGTGATAGGAAGGTGAGACCAAATACCCATGAAAACAAACCCTACTGGCACCATATCCTTAATGCTGCATGAAACTGCATCTGATCTGAGAAGCAGCTGAGAAATGCTATTGTCTTCATCATTATTATCATACCAAACACAAAAACATAGGCATACAATTTGGACTATTCAGAAATAGCAAAATTTTTAATAAGACTTTACTATTTCCCAATTGCAAAACTAGCTCAAATCAAAGTTGTTTCAGACAGTAGTGTTTTAAGCATATTAAATTTTTTTATCTGCAGATATATATTGCATAAAAAAGATTTATCAGTTTTTAATGTGAGAACGTGAAGTCTTCGTGTTTTGGTGGAGCCTTTGTAGCCTGTAAACTTTCCTTAAAATATATTATTTCTCCTTTGCAAATGTAACCTCTGTGGTGATTTCCATCACTTGCTTCTCTGTTCTCAGCTCACATCACATCCAAGAACTAGAAAACTTCTTTTTCTTCCCATTCCTGTTTTCCTGAAACATTTTATGGCATGCTGAAAGGGAGAAAGGCAAAAAATGTCCTCAAATCTCCCCCCTGTGGTTCTTTAACAAGATGTGCCCTATGCTAGGAGAAGATACTCTAATCTCCTTGCAAGGAAGAAAGTTGTCTACTGGATATTGCTTCAAATATCTCCTGCTTCAGCACGTGGACTGACTGATGAGGACATTAAAATAGCAATCAGGAAAGTAAGATCTTAGTATGAAAAATCTGGTAATTCCTCATTTCTGTTACAACCATGCAATCGGTGATAAATTTTGCTCAGGACATTGAGATTTGGCTTTGATATATAAATTCCATCTAGGGGCCCTGTCATGGTTTGAGATTCCCAAAATTCTAATTCCCTAGTCTAAGCCCCCTGTCACATCTCAATCCAATGCGAGATGGGTTTTTCCAGACAAAACACACCAGACTCCAAATGGGGGAAAGGGAATATATTACAATGACTGTACAAATAAATATTATAATACATTATACACACAATCACAACTATCTCTACCATGACATAAGTATTTACAATGGATCAGATCTCTTCCCTCCAAATAAAAGTCCAGGAGGGAAGAAGGACAGATCCCTTCCACATTTAGGGCAGCAGCTCCTCTTCTGTCTTCCATGCAGCAGTTGCAACTGGATTGTTGTAGCTGGATCTCTTTTCAATACACGCGAGGGGGTCTCCAAGCCCCTCGGCTCTCCTTCGACTCCAAGCGAAGGCCTCACCTGTGGACTGCGTAGCAGGGACAAAACTCGCTTCACCACAGGTATATCACGAAATGCAGGGGCATCTTCGTGGAAGTCCCTTCCTCAGGGGATTCACCCCTGAGTCAGAACATCTTGGGCAGCTTTCAGTTGAAAGTCTTTGCCTCAAGAGTTCCACCAGAGCTCCTGTGCTCTGTCTCAACTGCCAACGTGGCAGCAGCGGGGGGGGAAAGCAAGGTCACTCCCCTCTGCGTTCCATCTGGCCGTCCCAGTCCAGCTCCGGGACGTCTTTGAGCTTCTTAGCTCCTCTCTCTCACTAGTGCTGCATGTCCAAAACTCCTCTCCAAAATAGGAGTCCATGTCCCTCCTTTCCCAGAGGTCTCAAAGGAGTTTGGGGGGTCTAGTTCAGTTCTTACCCCCAAAACTCTGTAGCTCTGCTGCTGACTCTCTTTTCTCAACTCTCCTTCCAAGAGTCCTCTCTGAGGTGCTGCATGCCTCTGTTGCTTCATCTTATCTCTTCTGGCTCTGTGCCACCATTTCTCCGGTCAGTGTTGGTCTGTTGCTACTCCTGCCGCTGCCCACGGTGGAGAAAACATCTCCCAGCATAACTACAGGCACCTAGCCCAACTTTATGCTGTTCCAGGTTCCTGCAGCTCCCGCTGGGGGCTGGGGGGCCAAACTCCCCCCCCCAGGGGCTTCTGCCCTCTGCTCCTCATGGCCTCAGAACATGGCTACCCCTTCTACCACCAAACTACCACTCTTCTCTTCCGTTTGGTTGTGGTATGTTTATATTTCACAGGAGCGCAGATTGGTTCAAATCTCTAGTGTTACCACCCCTGGGGGTTACCACTTTTTCTTAGCTTCAGGGGGAAAACCTGGTTCAAACTACTACTGGTGGTCTAGTGGTTAGAATGCAGCGCTCTCACCGCTGTGGCCTGGGTTCGATTCCCGGTCAGGGAACCCCTCCAGGCAGATGGAGCTCGTCAGCCCTGTAAGGCCATCCACCTAAGAGAAGGTCACTCTAAACAAACCTACGTCCTGAGGACCTCGCTGCCACCGTCCAAGCTCGCTCGGCCCCGGCAGATGAACCTCAGGATTAAAGGGTGGGCTCAGTTCAGCGCACACTGTGTCTCACCTAAAAAATCCACTGCGCAGGCTCAAAGGATAATGACCTTTCCCAAATCTTTGTTTGCGAAGACTGGCCATGATGATGATAAATTCCATCTGTAAGATAGGAATGAACAAACCAGTCCTAGTGGTTGAAAAGCTGTAAAATGCCACTCACATGTGTGACACATTTCTTCACATATTGATTACACAGCCCTACCTAAGAATAGCATGTCTTTCTCAGTAAAACCACAGAAGGATAAGTACTTACAGCACAATCCAAAATTCTTTATTGCAATCAACACATTTAATTATTTACAGAGTTTTAAGACGAAGCAAATCCTGAAGAAGTCAGAAATCTGTTAAAAAGACTGAAGGTAACTGGAGCACAGAGAGTATTTCCAACAAGTAATGTGGATTATATTTAGCTGAACTATGTTGCCTGACTTGCTAAATTTACTTTGCACCACCCTAAAATTAGAGAAATGTCTGATGGCCTGAGGACAAAGGAGTCATAGAGCCATTTGTGGCTGTCATTCCACCACCAAACTAGTCCTGAGGATCTGACACCCCATGCTAAAGAATGGGAGACTTTCCTTTGCATTCAGTGATGAATATCTGCCTGCAAAATTATGTCCTACTGTCAGAGTCATCACAGTGCAAGGCTTGCTTGGCCACAATATTTGATAGAATAAACATATCTCCAGCTGAGCAGATATGAAGATTATGTCAAGTCCATGGCAGCTTAGCTGAATTTCACAAGGTTGTAATATTTTTTGATGAAGTCAGAATGTCTGTTTTTTGATTATTATTTGAGCCTTCTTACATGTGATGAATCTTGCTGAGCGTCTTAGTGCTGGACCTACACATTCAAAGTTCAGTGAATTGCTCTTCAGGAAGTAGCTCTGACTAGGAAAAGTATTCAACATGTTGTTTGACAACTGCTGCTGAGAAACCATCAAGCAGTCAATAAATAAACACTAATAAATCAACACTGGCCTTTTCAAAGCTCATGCTGAATCCAGCAATATTCCATCCACACACACACAAGTGAGGTTTGCAAACATAATGGACTTGAAAGTCCTATTGTCTCTGGGGCAAGGCATTGATACAGCAGAAGGGATGGGATTCACAACAAAAACCATCTCCATATCAAATGGATAGGCAGACAAGACAGGAAAACCAATCTTCTCTTTAGCCAAACACTTGGACAGAAATGTAGTTCCCAACTTTTGCCATCCATGTTTGACACAATTTTGGTCTAATTATTCTCTTCAAGGTCCCCAAGGCAGTGTTAAGCGAATTTCAGATATAGAGATCCCTGACTTACATTCCTAAACAGATATGATCATACTCTCTCACACTTAGGAAAAATTAGAAGAATAAATAGAATATGATAAAAAAGTACAATTTTAAAGTGCAATAGCTGGAAGAATTGTATGGTAGTATGTATGGTAGTAATTAATAAGTTCTCAAATAGCAGTCCAAGTACTTACTTTTTGTAGATTGTGTAACATTCTTTATTAGGTACATGAAAACAACTTTGTTTTACAACATGCTTTTCATTGAGGTTTATACTGTCAGTTAGCCCAATTTTTTGGCACTCACATAATAATATTATAAGATTTCAGAAACAGTTTCACTGCTTCAGCAAAGGCCATAATATAATAGACATAATATCTGGGGGAAAAAAGAAAGCTAGTCTAAACCTAAGGGAAAATAATAATTCAGCCTTGTACAATTCAGTTTAATGCATGAGTGCAATTGAAATATGTAAGAAAGTTGAATTTTCTTTGTTATCTTAGCACTGTGGGAGATGAGCTCTGATACTATGGCCTATACCATATTACACCTAATTTCACAGGTGGTTCTCTGATTTAACCAGAGTTCATAATATAAAGAAAGGATCGGTGTCCTAATAATCATTGCACAGCAGTGGTTTTAAGTGCATTTCCACAAAAAATTGACACCACTGTTTGTAGAAACTGCCCTACAACAGTGAGCACATATAAGCTGTTAGCAAATACCTTGACTTAAAAGATGACACTTGCTGGAGAGAGAAGTGACCATTCATCCAGGTGGTTTTAGTTAGGAAGCATATGCTTGTGGATGGCCATGCAGAGAGAAAGTAGAATGTCATCTCATTGGAAAATAAACCTTCAAAGATCTACTAGCCAATTGTACAAGAATCAATGATTTATTTCACCAAGGATGCCTGTCTAATTGCACGTAGATTAAACTCTGGTGAATAAAACTTTTCATATTTAGATTGCAATTTTACACAAGAACAAACTCCTGTGAAGGACCTGTAGTGCCTTCTTCTGTCACTGTTGAACTCTTACAAACTTCATGGGCAAAGTGTTATCTGGCTTGAAAAATAGACAAGGTAAAAATTTATTACATTTGAAAATACAGATGTCAAGGAAGTATGCGTTCCAGACGATATCTTGGTGATGGAGTGGATACTGTTCTTATTTCTGGGTGACAGAGGACTAAAATCTTAAAGAACTACTATCCTGACACCAACTAAAGCTTCTTATTTTTGCAGATCTCAGCTGGTGTCAGTTTAGTTCCCCTGTCAATCTGACCTTGACATGCAAAACAGGGTGACTGTAGGATCTCGGCAGTGTGTTGATTACAGTTGTCATGGCATGATTCAAACTCAGTATATGACAGATGGAACCTGGCAGCTGAATTTTGTGTCCCGCTTTTGAGTGATGCAGAAGCGCTTTGCCCGCTCTGTTCCTCTGTGACCTTGATTCATCTCTCCAACATACCTTCAGTAGCCTATTTCTGTTTATTGTGAATATTAACGCAATGCACTTTATGATTTAAATGATCAAATGCTCCATTAAGTCCATGACAGTATTTATTATTACTACTTATTGTTGTTATTACTGCTATAGTTATTGCTGTGGTATTGCTGAGGGACAAAAGAGAGGGATGCATGAGTGACTGAATCAAGCATTGTAATGAAAGTAAAGGGAAAGTTGTGATTTGCAAAAAGTCAGGGGTGCCTGGTTCCTAGAAAAACTTAAAAACCCTTGACAAAGCTGAACACTTAAATTTACTGATGTATGTGTAACCCATCACTAGAATCCTTCATGGAATGCGCTGCTGGACTAGCAGATGTGCTCAAGCTCCTTGACTTCTATTAATCTGTTATTGCTACAATTTCAAACATCACAGGGAAAAAAGACACCTCACATTTATTTGAAACCATGTTGTGAACTCCTCTTCACTAGATGCACCCGGTCTTTAACCCTTGCTCCCCTCTCTTGTGTTTCACTGGATTGTTTGTACTATAGGGCTGAGCCATTTCCTAGAATATCTCCACTCTTTTTTCCCTGCATTTTCTCATAAAGAAAAGACTAAGCATTAGCTGAACCATGGGGTTCAACACCCAGGAAGCATAGAAGAGAGGGACAGGTGAAAGGACAGAACTAGCTTTTGATGTAGTCTTTTACAGTATCCTTCTTGGGCAAAATGTCCAGCACACAGCTGGATAACCATGTTAGGCGATGGGTGAGCAACTGGCTCACTGGTCAGGCACAAAGAGTTATAGTGAATGGAGTAATGTCAAGCTAGCATCCAATCACTAGTGGGGTTCGGCAGGACTCCATCCTCAGCCCTGTTCTCGTCAACATCCTCATTAACAACCTGGATGTAGGACTTGAAGGAATACTAAGAAAGTTTGCCAATGACACTAAAATGGGAGGAGCTGTCAATTCCCTTGAGGGCAGAGAGGCCCTGCATAAAGACCTCAGCAAATTAGAGAGATGGGCAATCACCAACTCTGTGAAGTTTAACATGGGCAAGTGCCAGATTTTATATCTGGGATGGAGCAACCCTGGTTGTGTGTACTGACTGGGGAATGAGATGCTGGAGAGCAGCGCTGCAGAAAGGGACCTGGGAGGCCTGGTTGATGGCAAGTTGAATATGAATAAGCAGTGCCCTGGCAGCCAGGAGGGCCAATCATGTCCTGGGAGGCATCAGGCAAAGCATCACCAGCTGGTTGAGGGAGGGGATTGTCCTGCTCTGCTCTGCACTGGGGTGGTCTCACCTTGAATATTGTGTGCAGTCACTGCAACATTAAAAAGACAGTAGGCTATTATAAAATGTCCAAAGGAGGGCCATAAGGAGGGTGAAGGGTCTGAATGGGAAGCCTTATGAGGAGTGGCTGAGGTCACTTGGTATGCTCAGCCTGGAGAAGAGAAGGCTGAGGGGAGACCTCATTCAGCATCCTAACTTCAGCATCCTGATGAGTGGAAGTGGTCACTCTTATGACCAGTGACAGGACTCAAAGAAACAGCATGAAGCTGTGTCAGGGGAAGTTTAGGCTGGATGTCAGGAAAAAGTTTTTCACTCAGAGGGCAGTTGAGCACTGGAACAGGCTGCCTAGGGAAGTGGTCACAGCATCAAACCTGCCAGAGTTCAAGAAGCATTTGGACAATGCACTCAGGAGCATGGTGTGATTCTTGGGGTGTCCTGTGCAGGGTCTGAAGTTGGACAATGATCCTGATGGTTCCCTTTCAACTCAGCATATTCTATAATTCTATGATAAGTAAAACTGTGAAATTGATCCCTAAGATCAATCGGTAGCTTAAGTGTGTGGCAAAATGTATCAGGAACAGGAAAAAAAAAAAGTGGTTTCCTGTGGTTTAAATCTTGTCATATAGTACCATAGGCATGGCTCTGTTTAATTACATCTCTTCTCACTTTTGGCTGCTTGAAAAGTGTTTCAGCTATTTTTTCTTGGTGTTTCTGTGGTTTTTCAATCATTGAGGGATTTCTGACTTCTTTTTTCTAGCTCTAAGGCATTTTGTGGCAGTAATATACGTTGTTTTCCTTGCTGGTTTTCCTGTTAGGCAACTCTGAAGGGCCTCTTTGGTTTGGCAGCTTAGCACTTATTTTGTGGCCTATAAATGATTGCTTGTTTGCTTAGTTCTGACTTCATTACTTCTTTGGATTTCTTGTACTCTTCTGCTCTTAACACATAGTTCTTTTTTCTCTTTTCCTGTTACAGGCAATATCCCTGTTACAGCAGAAATTGTGCCAGACTGACCCAACCTGCCATGGGGTCATACCCAGGTTCATACACATGCCTAGGTAAGGGAACCTGATGCTACTGTGGAAACAAGTGACTGCCTGGCTGGGATGCCTCACCCTGCAGGCAGCAGGCGCTGACTGCTGTGCTGACAGGAAGCAGACCCTGACTCAAACAGAGCCATAGAGCCAGCAGCCTGATGTCAAAACGATGTCTGTGTGAGAGGCTCCCTTTGGACATGGAGGCTGCCTTCAGTCCTTCTTTGCTTTGGATCCTGCTCTCATTTCTGTGAACTTTGCCTCTGCTTCTGGCTTGCTGTAAAAACCATGAGTTTATATCACTCATTTAAGTGACTTGACTAGTATAATAGAGGAATTTTTGGGGGACAGAGATGAATAGCAATGTTACAAGATTTTTCAACTACCTTAACATTGAGAAGACCATCTCTTTATAACTCTTCTACCTTATTCCTTGCATGCCTTACAACTTCTGCAATAAATGAGGCAAAAGACCAATTACAAACCTAACACAGCAAATATAACATCAGGCTGTCATTCTTTAGGACAGGCTGTGCTACTACAAGACCAGAGATGCACATTTTCTAAGACCTTTCTAAGCCATTCTGCTGCGTAGGATTTCATTACTCAATTGCTTGTTCTCAAGAAGATTTTTTTCAATGAGCTCCTAACTCATTTGTTCCTCTCCTTCATTTTCTGATCTATCCATTTGTCCAATCCATCATCACACGCTAGTTTTTACACTACTCTTTTGCTTTCCTTCACGAGTGGAATGACTTAGTCTGCTTTACAAGTGAAGCTGTCACATGTATGACCTAACTTTAAATGATCCTGATACTTTTAAGTCAGCAGTAAATTCCAGAGAAAAAAACCAACAGCTTTACACTGAGGAAACTCAATCCCTTTTTACGTCTAGGCATCATTAACCTGAACACCTCAGCTAACCTGTTGCTGTTGTGGATGTTTTCCAAGTGGCAGGGAATGAAAAGAAAGATTAAGAGCCCTGCAGGTATAAAATAATCTATATCAACATCTGCATGGCACAAAAATCAATGCATGTCTACTTAGAAGCTTTTTCTTTCACTTGTTGCTTCACAAAGATCCTTCAGAATTTCGAGAGATGGATGCATTATTTTAGGACCAACAACAACAGATTCATGTTTTATAGGACAGAAATCTTAAAGTCCTTTTACATCCCCCATGGCAGAAAAAAGGAAGAGGAGTAAATTGGTAGGAAAGATTCGTCTTTCCAGAATCAGCATCATTGCTAGGTCACTAAAATGTCACATTACTAGGTGTCTGAGCAGATAAAAAAATATTTCCTTGGAAATATAAAGAAGTTTACAATTATTAGTTGCTAGAGAAAATCCTGGCAGCCAGATCAGGTCAGAAGAAGGCCACTGAGCCACCACACTGTCTTCTGAAGGTGTAGGGAAAATGGGACAGAGGTGTTGCAAGGGGTCTTGTTCCCCTTACATCTTCCCACTCATAGCTAAGTCCCTTCTCTGACCTCTCAGTTTCAGTATTCTGCAGAAAAAATTGTCTGGACTTGGTGGAAGTACCTGTTTTTGAAAGCAATTGAAATACTGGAAACCCAGAGTCCCCGCTGAAATCAGCGTCTGGTGCGATGCAGGAGTCCAGCACTGGGGGTATGTGTCACTAGACAGAGTTGCACTAAATGAACATCCCTATAGCACTTAGATTCTTGCAAGCTCTACACAAAATTTAAACCTTCTGCCTTATCAATGAGTATAGGAATTAGTAGAATATTTAGTATAGCTACCTTTTTCCATATGATTGGCAGCTAGAAGGAAAGCTACAGTCAGCACTGTTCGACAAGTGGGTCCTGCAGCTCACCAGCAAGTTCTCTGTGGGTCACCTGTGGTCCATGGTCACCAATTTTGCCAAAATCTGTTCTCTGTCCTGCACATGGGGAGGGAGAACCCCTGCACCCTATGTAGTCCCAGCCGCTCAGGCAAGTGGCAGCTTGAAGGAGGAAGAGGGACAGACTCAAATACACACCCGGCAGAGCATCAGCTTGGCACAGATCATCCAAGCTAGAATAATTGAGGATGTCGGCCTTGGCCACTGCCAGACTCCTTTTTTATTTGATAGAGACTGCCTTTCTTATGGTGGGATAATATTTAACAGCCTGTCTTCCTGCTTGAAACTGCTAGCACTCATCACCACTACCCTGCTTCTCCTCTGTCTTCCCACTATTCTTCTAGGCAGCTATGTACCTTTTCCTCCCCCATATGTTTTCTATGTGGATCCCTTTTGATTTCGTGTGTTTCACTGGTATCCAGCCTCATCCATCCCAGGCTCCTTTATTTGCTTTTCTCATTTGGAGTTTTACTTGAATGATTTTACATAACATTCCAAATGACATTTTTATTGCAGTATTTGCATGGCCCAGCAAAATTTACCAAGGGAGGTGTTTCACAAATAATATTTTTACTTTGAAGACTTAGTCCTGTGAAATCACAGAACATGTGGTTATGTTTAAATACATTTGTTTTCACTGTGTGTCCTCTATTATGATTTTGCCCTGCTGTGTGATATTGATGCAGTAAGTGCTATTTATCTGTAAGATACCAACAACATGATCTGCTTGAAGTGCAACATGTTGGATTATCTCCCTCTGAGAGATGGAGGTGATACTTCAACATAACCTTGTCTGACCTTCCAGGGAGGTCTACTAAATGCAAGGCAGAACTGATGATAGTAGAGATGCAGGACAGCAGCCTGAGAAGGTTCTCACTGTGTTCTTAGAACCAGCATTGATCAGGTCAGTTGGTCTAGATCCTGCTTAAGAGGCTGATCTCTGAAGCTTCAGAAAGTCATCACATGTGTGCGTAGGCCAGATTGTTCTGTTTGAGCACCATGCAAGCACAGTTGCTTCCTGTGTGCAGTAAAAGAGCAAGTCACAGCAAAGTGAGCAGGGAGGCTGGTGTATCTCTCTCATGTGTTCTCTGCAAGCTGTTTCTAAGTCAACAGATTTGAGACTGTGGGGAAAATAATGTTGTAGTTAACACACCCCAAGGATTCAGGATTTATGTCTTCATTGGTCTGATTTTAACCATGTCATATAAAAGAACCATTATAAAGATAACTGGAACTAATGCACAAATGATGGGATAATGCACAAATAATGCACAAATGATGGGATTGGCACTGGTCTAACAGCAACTGAGGACCCAGGCCAGTCAGAAGCAGGCAGGAGGATATAGAAACAATCTGAAGAAGGTCAATCTGGGAAATAGTGAGAAACTTGTCTTCAGATTATGATAAACCAGTTCCGCTGAAAAGGTTTCAAAGGCTGACGCCCTCCCTTAAACACAAGGTTTACTCCTCTAGAACCAAATGCTCCTGTAAGGATGAACTAAAGGGATAGTCTAGACTCATCTCTATTGCCCGGTTAAGTGTGCTTTGTGATTTCATCTGGAATTTTGGTAACAGGTTTGAACCAATCAATTAATTTTCTTGGTCAGCCTGTGGTTCACAGACCTATAGGTTTCTGTACTGTTTTAAAGCATTTGTGAAAGTCACTTGCGCAGGATGGGGTTCGCTATGTGTGGGGTTCACTTATAAAATGCTCCAGCTGAAGTTTCTTTTCGGCATCACAGAGTCGAAAAAGGTCAAAAGCTGTATGTGGGCAGTGATAATAGTTATTTATTGGTGCACATCCTTATGTGCACATCCTCCTATGGATTTTGTTGTGACCAGAGCAAGAGGGGCATTCCAGCAAGGAACGCTATGCTCTCTCTGCAAAAAAAATTGTGCCTCCATATACTTAAAACTTCCTAGCACACATGCTACTTCAAATTTTTTCAAAATGACCACACTTCACAGATCTAGGCTTTGAGCCATGCAGAACCCTAGATCCACTGAGATTCCTTGAAATACAAAAGCTGATGCCTGGATATAATTTGCAATCCCCTCCTGAAACATATCTAGGTCTCACAAAATGTATTTCTCTGGTGGATAATTACTTTGACCATGTTTGGGTAAAGTTTCATCCTGTTCCAGTCTTGTGAGTAGTGGAACAATTCTTAATTAAATGTCTTAAGCTCAGATAAAATCAGGTTTCTCTACTAAAGTGAAATATTCATGGCCTCTTTCATTGTCAATTGTGTGTGAATGTAAAGAAATAAATAAGTATGTGTCTGGACTTTGAGGAGGGTATAGTTTCAGTCAAAACACAATCAGCTTCCTTTCCCCATCTTTGTATTTATAATATCAGAGGCAGAAAGTTGTCTGCTCCCGAAACAGAGACAAACAGTTCCTAAGTCTCATCTGCAAAGGATGCTCAGTGTTTCCAGTGGAATTACTGAAGCAAAAACTCCAGAAAATCTTTCATGTTCATGTCCTCATGGCAGAAAAAAATGTCTCTTCCAGTTTTTCTCAAACCATTTCCTATACACTGTAAGGTTAAAAGAAGTACATCAGAATAGAAATATCTACGTAAGTCCTAATACTGATCCTTGGACCTAGATTACATCTGGATAATTTCTATTTAGACAAGCACTCACTCTCAGGGGTTGTCTGTTTCCTTTTGCAAAAAAGACCTTAAAATGGATAGGCTTATCTCTGAATAGAAGACTAGTAATGAAAATGGACCAACTCTCTTCTGGTATGTTTTATTTCCTGACATTCTAGACACGCTGATGAAATTACAGACTTGCTTCCCTGTGCTTTGTAAAACCTGTCAAACAGTTTTTAATGAATTAATGGGTGACTTTCAAGAAGATATTTCCATATAGCGGCCTTGAAACAGTAGATTTCGTTAATTTGAACATGAACAGTAGAAGGAATAGTCATTGCATTTACTTGACCAGCTCTTTCTTCAAGCTTAGCACCTTGTAATATCTCATAGTTAGACTGCACTTGAGAAAATTAGTGATATGGCGGTGCTCCATTATCGCTGTTTAAACTTCTATCTGTCCTCCTTCATTTCCATGACTTTGCAAGTCTGTCAGTATGTCTCAGAGTTCATAAATGTACTCCGGTACTTCCATCAGCTGCAAGAGGTTCCTTGTGCAACATTTTGGTTTTGCGAGGACACCTGAAATTTCTGCCTAGGTCCTCTTTTCTGTGATTCTGACAAAGTTTATGTGAAAAACATCCTTGCACCACCAGTAACTGGAACCCGCCTCTTGGTTCCCACAGGATGATCATGGGTGTTCTGGGCCATACTGAGCTTCTGTTACACTGTCTGTGTATTGTGAATGCAAGGCAGGGATGCATTACGATCAGTTGGAGACGTATCTTCTCTCAGAGCCAGACGTCTTATACTGGACATCATATCAGAGAAAGAGCTTTGAGCACTCTCACAGATTAACCTCAGCTGGAAACTAAATACCACACAGCTGCTCACTCATTTCTCCCCCACCTCCACTCCTTCCCCAGTGGGAGGAGAATCAGCAATAAAAGGAAAACTTTTGTCCCGGTTTTAGCTAGGGTAGAGTTAGTTTTCTCAGTAGCTGTTACAATACTGTGTTTTGGATTCAGAATGAGAATGGTGTTGATAACACATTGATGTTTTGAGTTTTTGCTAAGTTGTGTTTGTCTTAAGTCAAGAATTGTTTTCTCATCTCATGCTCTGCCTGTGAGGAGGTACTGGGAGTGAGCATAGCTGGGATAGGTGACCCGAGCTGACCAAAGCAGAGCTGATCTGGGTTCAGGAAGTGGGGTCTGGCATCAGTGAGCAGGTGGTGAGAGTTTGTATTGTGCATTACTTATTTTTCCCTTTTTATTATCGTTATAATTTACCATTATTTACTCTATTTTACTTTATTTTCAATTATTGAACTATTCTTATCTCAACCTACAATGTTTACTTTTATTCTCCTTCCCATTCCAGCAGGGTGGTGGAGTGGAAGGGGAGGGTCGAGCAAGGGGCTGCATAGTATTTAATTTTCATCTGGGTTTAAACCATGACAACTTCATGGGTTGAGATGAGAATGATATAATAATTGAAACAAAAATATCACAGTAACAATAATAACACAGTAGTAGTACTACTAATAGTAAACAAAAGGAGAGGGAGAAACAGAACCCAAGAGAGAAAAGTGATGCACAATACAACTTCTCACCACCCACTAACAGATACTCAGCCTGTCCCTGAGCAGTGATTAGCCCCTTTCCAGGGAACTCTCTCCAGTTTATGTACTGGGCATGGCATTTTTCTATGGTATGTAATATCCCTTTGGTCAGCTGAGGTCACCTGCCCTAGCTATGCTCCCTCCCAGCTTCTTGTGTACCTTCTCACTTGCAGAGCGTGGGAAACTGAAAAGCTGTTGACTTAGGGTAAGCACTACTCAGCAACAACTAAAACATCGATGTGTTATCAACATTATTCTCATACTAAATTCAAAACACAGCACTGTACCAGCTACTAAGAAGAAAATGAACTCTACCACAGACAAAACCAGGATAGGTACAGGCACTGTCTGACATGCAGTCCAGACAAAAAAAAAGAAGTGAGCTTTGGTAGATAAGAAGAGCCTTTAGAGAGGGTAGATAAACCAGATATTTCTATCACATTTTTGCTAGATGCTTGCGGAAGCAACAGTATTATTGTTTCTCAAATGGTGGAAGGACATGTCATGTCAAAGTAGCTAATTTCACTGCAAACTAAAAAATTCCTATTAAATTTAAAAATAACCACCCCAGTAATTTGTATTTCATTATATCATACCCTTAGAGTTTTGCAGTGTAGTTCTCATCTCAGTTTCCTTTGTCTTTCAAACTGCCACAGATTTTTGCAACACACTGTATTTAGGAAGGAACTTCCACTAGGGAAACTATTTAAACAGTTTTGTCCTGTCTTTCCATCTATTGATCCAAACATACAAACAGATTTTATTAAATATGAAGCAAACAAGCTGCTGCATCAGTCCAAGCTATTTTGCAAACTTAATCATGTCAGCACTGGGCTCTGAGGTGCTTGAATGAAATAAACTCTTTAAGTATGAGTTCTTATATTATCATTGCCATTGAAATTTTCCAAAACAATTTGGTTTACACAGAGAGTAAAATGTGCCAGAATGGGAGTTAAGAAAGCATGAGAGCCAAGTAAGCTGAGAGTCATAACGCCCTGTAACCTCCTAGTCTCAACCAACCTGCTTTTTAGGAAGTTACTGCAGGGACAGACACCTTGGGCCGTCCTGTTGTGAACTAAACATGGATTCACCCCTTTGTGTTTTAATTCATTAACACTTACGGGCTCTGAGGGCTTCACTCTTAAATTCCACATCTGCACAGTGGAAAACAGACTTCTGGGTGTTTCAGGCCCTCTTCAGGCCCTTAGCTCCTGACATCTCTCTATTTCCCTCCCCTTGCTGCCTGTGCTTTACAGATGTCACCGACTGACCGTTTAGACTCAAGACTGTTCCCTTTCTGGCAGATATGCCATACACTTCTCTGTTCTTCTTTAGCTCTCCCCCATGAGATTAGGAGACCAGAACTTCTGGCAATACCGCAGCTGGCATTACATCATGATGAGCACAGAAAGCAGATTAACTTCCAACCAAAACACCCATGTTGCACTTACCCTTTGGCTAGTGCAGAACACTGGTTAGATAACTTTGGAGCCTCCTCCTGCCACCACAAACCTGCCCTTGCCATCTTTTCTCCCTCTGTGACAAGTTTCTCTTCTGTGATAGCTTCTCATAAGACTTTTGCTGAGGCCTGTTTTATACACCCATGTGCCCCCATTAGAGCCTCATCCCTGTCATCTGGTACTTGGTCTTCCAGGGACTCCTGTAAACTTGTGAGGCATCATGATCTCTCTCACATATTTAACAGAGTGCATCCTTCCGCCTTAATTACCATGACATCTGGAGGAAAAATAAATGTTTTCATATGCAAAAATTATATTCCTGAGAATCCATGACCACACAGCTAACATCTGGGGAAATTACTCTCTTTGGGACAGTCTCTTGGGTATGTGGTTAGCATCTGCATGCGAATGTAAGCTGCCTTTCTGGAGAAAATCCATGGGTTTTGAGCTGGTCCCCAGGGAACTGTGGGGATCCAGCTGGTCTGCTCACGTCCAGAACCACCTGTTGGGGCTCCCATACACGGTTTGGTTTTCCATGCCATCAGCAAGCAGTATCCTGATTTTGAGCTTTCCAGGCCAGCCATGTGGGTGTGTGTTAGAGTTGCAGCTCCCAGTGACCCTGGACCTCAGGGACAAAACAAAAGCCTGCTAGATGGGCTGGGGATGAAGAAGCATGAGACTCTCTGGACTGAAGCATGGAACTGCCTGTCCCTGGGTGCAAGTCCGCTTTGTTCCCTGCAGGCAGGGACTAGGTCAAGCTGCACCAAGCAGAATGCCTGTACTTACTTCTCCACATGCCAGCTCTTTACAAGACCTGTCTGCACTTGCAGGGGTCTCCTCTGAGCAGTGGATTTGCTAGAAACACACCTAGATGAAGAACATCTTCAGGTACAGCTCTTTAGTCCGATACAAAGCCTCAGGGAACGGTCCAAGCCATTCCTACAGTGCAGGGCACCCGTGTTGCTGTGTTTCCTCTTCGTCTTCCAGAAAATAAGGTGTGCTGATGGGTAGAAAATACACAGTGCAGACCCAAAGACCAGACATGCCCCTGATGTGAGCAACCCATGGCATAAGTGTTGAGAGCAGCTTACCAACAGCATAGTAAGGGCCAAGTTTTATGTGTCCAGAAAGCCAAGCTCAATAAACCACTTGAAACTAGGGCGAAAATGCCACACCTGATGCTGCAAGCAGAGACTCTTGCACTGGTTAGCTGGGCCCGAATTTCATTCTGGTCTGGGGATCCATCCACTGCCCCAGGGCTTTGCCCTGTGGGCAGTGTGTGGGCATCCACCGTGTGAACATGGTCCCTCTCTCCCTTTGGGACCTCCCGTGCTCTCAGTGGGGTCCCGGAGACAGCCCCTCTCCTTGGCAGCGATGGTGTCTGGCTTGTTCGGGATGGGAGCAGAGGGAGGCAGACCGACCTGTCTCCAGTGCCTGAGGGGACAGTGCAAAGGCAATGGCAGCCCGAGGAGAGCACTCAGAGGACAGGCAGGGATCCTCCACCGGCTCCAGTCTAGCCCTTAAAAAACAAAACAAAACAAAACAAAAAGCAAAAAAACCCAACAAAATTAGCCCAAAAAATACAACCCAAAGAAACAAGCAAACCAGCAATTAAAAGAAAAAAAAAAACAAACATCACCAAACTAAAACAAAACAAAAAAACCCGAAAACAGAAAAACCCCAACAACCAAACTAAAAAGTGAAAAAACCCCTCCTCTTCCCCAGCTCTCCGGAGGACAGCGGAGCAGGGCACCGCAGCCCGTGGGCATTGGCGCTGGGGCCGCGGCCACCGCGGGGAGGTCCAAGGCGGTCACAGGGACCCCCCACCCAGACTCGGGAGCTGCGGCTAGGCCGGCGCGCCGGGACGCCGTGCACAGCCTGTGGATGCGAAGTTCAGTCACCGCGTGGGCTCTGCTTAGAGCCCCGAGCGGCGCTCCCGGCGCGGGGCGACGAGGGGGCGGAGGAGCTCCCGCCCCGCCGCCCGCGTGTGCGGAACCCTGCGGGTGCAGGGAGGGCGACTAATTCCGCTTTTTAAAAACAGGTTTTTCCCCGCCTGGCTCTCCTGTGTGGCGGAGGACGACCCGGGCCGGGGGCGGACCCTCCCCGGAGGCTCAGGCTCCGCGGGCGGTGCGGACGAACCGCGGTCCTGTCAGGCAAAGCCGGCTGCGGCGTGAGAAACCAGCGCTGGATTTGTATGCTCCGGGAAAGACGGGAGGCAAACGGCGGCGACTGTCGGAAAGAGCATCTCTTTGTCGCCTCGGATGAAATGCAGATGAACGCTACAACCCGAACTCGGAAACGATACTCGTGACCGAGCATTTCTCACTGTGTGTTCGGTTTGTTTTTCCAGGGCCTAAGCAATTTTTAATGTACTATATACTTCCCGGTTAATCCCCCTCGTTTATTATATAATTACGGTTTCAAAGTGATTATGTAATTAAAATCATGTTTCACTGCAGCGTACTTCAAAAGGAAGGCAACCTTCCCCAGCATTATTTACGGGTGATGTCATAATTTCCCTGTGATATTTAAAATAAACACATTAGTCCAAGAATTCTAAACATGTCTGAAAGTATATAATGGAATTGATTGGCATAAAGCAACGGTGAAACCTATCACTAGTTTAATATATTTCTATGCTCCCATGCAGTGTAAATTATAGGATAATGGGGTGCAGGCGATGGTAAGCTCTGTTTATATAATCCATTTCTTCACACAAGTTCCCATTGCTTTTCCTTCCCTTTGCTGTATGTGGTGGTTCTCTGATCCTACTGACCTCAGCCATGTGTTTTCACTTTTTCTTCTGATCTCAATTCCATGACCAGCGGGGAATAAAATACAAATTGAATAGTAACCATTCACAGGCCACTCTTTTCAAACTGTTGTTAAGCCTTCTTTGTCTTGTCTAGCAATTGATAGATAAATGTGTCGTATTTTACCCCAGTCTTTCTTCTCTCCTTGTAAAGCTTTGTTGCCCCAAGTTCCTTAGTCCATCTTTCTCTTCTTCTCTTTCTTTTTAAAGAAAATCATTTCATCAGGGCTTGTCACTGAAAGGGACCGTTCCCTTCATTGGCAGGACAACGGAAGATGGTTAAGCAGCGGAATTGGACAAAAATATCAGAAGGGGGAAATAAAGGAATTCCCCCAACATTTGGTCTGATCTATTCCCAGCACGACTGGAGGTTAATTTTAAATTTTACTTGTTTCTTCTGTACACGATAAATAAAGTGCTCCCTGGGCTGCACACAGTCCTTTTTAGAAAAGGGGAAAGTTAAGTACTCAAAAGGGGAACAAAATAAAAAAACCCTCCTCTTTTCCCTCTGCATGTCTCTTTCATTTCAAACCTGCTTTCTGCTCTCTTAGGCAGGGCCGACGCTGTTTATTCAGCTTTTCTTGAAAATGAAAAGCAACTATGAAAAGTTTAAACGATCTCTTGTTATTTTGGGGCTTGTTTTTCCAGCGGTCTTTTCCACGGCTGCTACTTTGGGGATAGAATGGAAAACAAAATAATTTTGGAAACCCATTATTCCATAGAGAAAAACATGTCACCACTCCCATGCCCTTTATTTGATAAACAAAAAAATTGTCGTGAGCGTTTCTTTAGTGATGATCTAAACTGCAGAATAGCAATGGTTATAATTATTACCAAATTGCCAACATGCTGAAGACAGTTTGAGATAATTTAATGTATGTATTTTAAATAGCTTATTTTAAATGTCCTTTTTTAATTTTTTTTTTCCTTAGGCTTACTCGATCTCTGTAGCAAACTGAGGTTTAGCTATTAGGAACTGGTTTAAGAGGCGTGGTTGAGAAGAGGGATCTTTTGCTTTGCCCCTTTTCGAAGAACTTGCTCATAAGCAAACATTTTGAAGAGTGCATCAGTCTCTAATCAAAATAATCCAGATTCTTGTGTGAAAGGTAAATATTTGCTACCACATTACTGGAGCTGAAATAACTAAGCAAGTCAGACACCGAAATTAGCAACGTGGTGAAGCGTGGGCAGTAAGAGAGAGCTGCAGCGCGGAGAAGTGCTCCTCTTAACCTGCCAAAAGCTGCCGAGCGTTTCTTCAGCAGAAACCGCTGTTGTGAGGTTTTGAAGGAAATGCAGCTTAGCAGAAAAATAATTTCTGAAATTTTCAACAACCATTCGAGGCAAAGACGCGTACCTATAAAACGAGCCCCTCTGTATCACATGCTTCATATTAAACTTTCATGAAGTTTTCCTTCGCTGTTTTTTTCCAGCTAAAGGGTTCTTATAAACTTTCCTTCGTTTATTTAAGTCTGGTTTTCATTGCTGCAGTTTTGCATGGTTTGCTTTTGTTTAGTTTATTAACCCACAGGGTTACTTTAACTAAATATTTGGGCTGAATACTTTGGGGTTGGATTTCAACGTTTTCTAACAAAATTACTGAGTTTTTTGAAGCCACACAGAGAACTCTGTGTTGACTTTATTAGTCAATTTAACAGGCTATAAGGAAAATAAAAATAAGAAACATACTAGTGTATCCCCTCCAGCGAGGACTGGGGTTGAAACTGTTCTTTTATTTAGTACTTCAGATGCTATCGAGGCTGCATTAACTTTACTAACGTTTTAATAGAATTGTTCAATGTACAGCGCCTCTGCTCTGTCGAAGCCGGCCACGTTCCCGCACGGTGCCCGATGACGACGGTGGAGGTATTTTTAAGCCCTCCACGAAGGAAAGAAAAAAAAGTACCCCTCCTTGTGCTCGTTGCCCCACTCCTCGGGCGGAGGGTGCGGGATGGCCTGGCCGCGGTGATGACATGGGCACAGGCGGCTCGTCCAGCTCCGGAGGGAGCCCGGCGGGGACCGGAGCAGCCCCGCTGAGGCACCGGAAAGGGCCGGGGGCTGCGAACTGGGACCGAGGCCGGTCCCATGTGCCGACTGGAGAACGTTTCCCACCCCACATCCTGGCAGACTCTCCTATAACCTCCCGTTGGGGTTGGCATGCTTATTTTGAGTGCTTCTTGCTTTATTTTGTTTTGTTGGTTTTTTGCTTTTTTAAAGCATTTGCCCTGCTGCTTGATTGGGACAGAAAGTATCACATTAGCCTGGGAGACACGGGCACTTGGAGAGAGACTGAGCTGTAGGGGGTGGTGTGTGTTGGGAAGCAGAAGCTTTCTTTCTGTCTGCAGAAAGAACCCAAAATCTCCTGATATGATGTCACTTGCCTGGGTTGTAAGACAACTGTGACATCGTCCCTTCGAGCAAAAAGGAGGCAGCAAGTTGACCTACTGTTTAGTGCAATGCACTGCCATAAAAAAACCAGGGGACTCCTCTGAGATGCTGCTGTGGATATCAGTCACCAGTTCCTACAGGAACCCTCCCATACCTGTGGATTTTCTTTAAGGCACATATCTCTCCCAGTGAGTAATTGTCCAGTGCTGTGCTGGGCACACCATAGGCTGCTCTACAGATGCTTGAACAGTGCACTTTTACTATTTAAAGGCTAGTAACATCTCCTGCGTCTTCCCTATACGAGGAGAGGTAAGTGCTTCACTGCTGACAGCTCCTATTTCCAGTGGTGATTTGCAGAAATGGATAATCTCAAAACTCAAGAAAGAGAGAGGAAGAGTTGCACAGTGCGGAGATGCTAAGACAGCAATAAGACATGAAGACCAGGCTGTTGATATTTGCTGCCTTAGAAAATAGGAGCCAACAGAAAGACATAAAGAGGAAAAGGAGGGGATCAAGTTGAGAAGGATCTTTGCAGGGCCTCTTTGAAGGAATAGATAGGGACAAAAGCTGCCTTTGTCACCACCACATAATAAGATATCGCAACTTGCAAAATGTGAAATACCACAAACCAAAGTGAGAGCTGTGCCTGTGTGGGTGAATGAGCAAACTCCTATGTAAAACATGGGTGGAATTTCACTTCTGAAAGTAAAAACTTGCAGAAAAGAGTAGTGAGAGCTACAGACAGGTTATAGGACTGCAAGAGGCCAAGCAGGTCTGTGGTCAAGTGTCAGAGGCACAGTCCAAAATTTTAGAAAAACATCTGTGTGGTGTTAGTTCCCACTAACTATTCTATTAACTTTCCAAATCTCGGGCCTAGATATCACAGTGATGTAAGTCCAAGACAGATGTACAAGTGCATTATCAGGGCCACACACCTTCACTTGTTTTGGGCAGTTCTCAACAAGGCCTTAGAATGAAAATGTATCACTCTTACTATCTCTCTCAATCATAAATCAGTCTATCCTCAATGACCAACAATAACTCAGCAAGAAAAGCATGTCATGTCTGTCAACAGGATTAATTCCGTGTAAAAATGAAGTACCCATTTCTGATAGAGCAGCTTACTGCCAATACACAACAGTGAGAGCGTCCACTGCTATCCTGATAATAAAACATAAACATGTTATCCCTAAAACATGTCCCATGCCATAACATTAACAAGACAGTGATACTCGTTTTCTGATACCAATATGAGAAAGTAAAAGAGCACGTTCTACTTTCAAATATTATTACATATTTTTTGTTTTGCTTACTTGCCATTACATCTTGCAAAACATTTTGTGATCTCTTGAACATAAAAGGGTAGTGCAGAAAGTCTATGTTAGATTCAGGCTTAGTCCTCAGAAGAAATAAAAGCTTGGAACTTAGCTAATAGTGAAGAAATAAGATAACTACAATAAAGGGCTAATAAGTGTTTACTCCGTTAAGTATTGTTATTATTTCTCCCTCTCATAAGTGATCTTGCAATACTATTATGCCAAAAAATTAAGATTACTGTATTAAAACCAGATTTTCTAGAGCTCATTCAGAATTTCCAGCATCAATCTTTAATTTCACTAAGTAATAAGAAGACACAAATTGTTACTTTTTGTGAGAAGTTCCATGTTTTCCTTCAGTCAAAAGAGAAAAATCTGAATAAAAAATGATTGGTTGTACCTCAGTCTGACGTCTGGTAAGTGTGGCAGCAGTAAGAAGTGAGAAGAGCAAATGAGCTAGAGAAACATTGATATAGTGTGGAAAAGAGAAAGAATCAGGAGAAGAAGAGGTTAACAGATGAAACAGGGTAGAAAAGACATGATGAGAAAGACATCAAAGACAAAAGTTTTCTGCAGTAGCTGTACAGCTTGATAAACTCTTCCATCACTATTTTATTCCCCCTTGGACATGTAAGAGACAAAAGCATTACTAAATCTCCACCTCAGATTTAATGCCATCAAAATCTTTACATTTTTAGCTCCTTGTTAAGGATATGATACTACAAAAATCTTGGTCTCAGCTGTCAGCTGCAGCTTGTTGCTTTGCAGGGTCCCAAAATATGTACTTCAGCTCTAACTTCATTCAATGTGTTAAACCCAGCTGCAGCCAACATTAATTAACAAAGGAAGAAAGACTGAACCAGTTATTAGTTGACTGATCTCCCTGCTTGCCATGTTTGAAACCACTCTTAACAGCTATAGAACAAGAATGAAAGAAAACAGAGCTTAGCACTTATTATATATAGGACTGAAGATGTCTTCATGATATTGTGCATTAATTATTCCTTCTGATTTCAAGGATGGTCATTCACATCCCTTGGCACTGTAATCAGTATTTAAAAGAAAGATCCTAACAAGAAGAACCACCCCACAGCAGAACAAAACCCATACACAATAATAATAAATTACATAATCATCCAGTAATTTGAAGCAGAGATAGACAGCCCACAAAATAAAAATCATTCCCACACCCACAGTTTTATTTCTGTGTGGGTTAGATGTGCATATGGAGGGTTGATAGATAGACACTATGTATATCCAACATGACAACGCACTTATTCACAGACACAGAATGGAGTAAGATATCAGAATTTAATGCTGTGAGCATTTTCTTACAGCAAATTCTGGTTTTGGGATGAGAACTCTGGCCTATATTAATTAAATATGTGGAACCGTACAGTTTCATGCGTCCATTTTTCCTAGTGAATGTTTTCAAGTGTTGAATAACTATAATATTAATGCTTAAGTATTTGTTATGTAGCTTTTTGGTCTGAAAACCATGAGAAACATGAAATATGTGGTAGCACTCTTGGTGTGATGCAGTAAAAAAGGTAGATAACATTGACTGTCATTTGATCTGTGTATGGTGACTCACATGGTGGCTATTTCAGAAGAAGACAGACATTTCCTATGTGTACCACATCAACATTGCTACTTACTATGTTTTATGTGCTAGTGGCCTTGATCTTGTTTAGAGGTTTCTATTGTTGTGGGCACTTGAGGATGTGGAATAAGTGACAAACTCTGCAATTTAAATAGAAAAGCCAGATGTGGAGTAAGATGGGACACCGGGGTACAGAGAGGTAAACAGACCTCCCCAAGAGCAGACAGCAGCTCAGTGCTGCTTTCCACCATGGGTATTTATTTGTTTGCCTTCACACTAAAGACCTAGATTTTTTTTTTTTTTTTGAAAGTGAAAACTGTAATTAACTGTTTATGTAGTGCAACACAAGAGGAAGCGCTGCACTATTTCTGCAGCTGGCTTAGTGGACTCAGGAGCAGAGGTAGTTCACTAGACAGATGAAAATACTGTGTACTATGAGTATATGCCAGTGTCTTCAATGCTATGTTTCATAGGTGTGACACCAGTGTAACCATCTTTACTCAAAATACTTATGCACGCTGTCATTGTGTATTCTTGTACAGTATTTTGTAAGATGGAGGGCTTATATATTTATGTAAACACATATATGTTCATAAATAATCAAGTGTATTGCCATCTGCAGGGAAAGTGTGTGCTGTTGCAGTTCCCCCAAACTTCTCTGCGTTCTAACGCTCAGAGAGGCACCTGGGGGAAATAGAATGAAAAGATAAACAATTGTTTCTAGGTATGTTTCATTGACTGGGTAGGAAATGAGTGCCTTGTGAGAAAGACAATGATGACACCATGTTTGTAGACATTAGTGTTGTCTGTGAGACAATATTTAATTTTTCCATGTTGTAGGCATACTTAAGAAATTACTGTATTAGAAATTATAAGAATTACTCTGGGCAGATTTTTTATTTCCACTATTTGTCTGCAAAAAGGGTATAATCACTCCTTTATACATAATCAGAGAGGGCTGTTTTCTCCTACAGTACAGCATAGGTAGTCTGTTCACTTAAAGCGAATATCACCAAACTTTTAGAAAAGCACTGTCAGTACGGATATGTAAATGTGTATCTAGGTGATCTAGAAGTCTGGCAAAGTAATTTCAACTGCTGATTACAGACTTTTATCTGTTCTATACTAGAAATCGGTGCTGACTTGAACCAGTAATTTGTGGTATATCTTACTGGCAGTTTCCTATGGGTGCTTACTAGAATTCTGCAAAAGTCTTCCTTCACAAAAAAGACCTTCATTTACAGGAAAAAAATCATATGATTTTCAAAATTACTTTCCTTCATGTCAGTGCTCCTATATGAATAGCAGGCTTAGACTTGCTCTGTCATACCTATGTGAAATGCAGTCACCCCCTAGTGTAACAACATAGTTGAGAGTACAGTGCAGTATAAAATTCGTGAGCATATATGAAATATTCCTCCTAATCTGTAAAATCTGAAAAGAAAGGAAAGACACATAGAAAATTTATCTTTATTTGTATCAGCTCATGCCAATTTGGGCAGTGCTATCCAGCCTGCTCTGGTTTCTAAGTTAACTTTATGAACACAGACAAAATTAGTTACCACCATGTTTTCTGAGACCAGATAGTAACAAAAGACAACATTATCCTCCCATTCTTTTAGGATCTGGTGCTGAAAACCGCCATCATCTTGAGTGACAGAACAATTAATGTTGTCAGCAGAGAAAATAGTCAGTGAACCAACTGAAGGCCAATGTGTTTATTTTCCCACTCAGAGATGTAGTCTTCCCAGGTGGAGACTCTGAAAACATTCCTGCTAAAGCTGACATGGTTTTTACTTCAGTGAGGGATTAGTCTACCCTGAGCAAGAAATTAATCCAAACATTTAAGAGAAATCAACACAGGCTGCACCAAGTACATGGGAACACACAACTATGTCACTATCTCCACACAGAAAAAAAAAAATCTCTTTTTGAGAACATTAATTTTTCCAAGCTGACCACGTGTAAATGATAAAACAGGGTAGTGGCTGTAAGGTTATAAAAGCTTCATAAGGCAGCATGAAGTAATAACCTATCAGTAAAGACATGTAAGTGGCATCATATGACCCTTTAATTAAATTACAAAATGAAATCAGAGTTATGAACTCAGAGTTATTACACTAACTAAACATCCTCCCTTGATTTTCTTCAGTTTCCAAATGTTGCCATGTAAACTACATACTATAAGTAACAACAGTGAGTCTCCTCTCTGTTTATGAAAAGTACCTTTTATATTGAAAACTAATGCAAAAATCCTTGCAAAATCAGTTCAGCTAATAAAGGCAGTTCTCTTTCTGCACTGAACATACTATTTCTTAAGATGTTTCTATTAGATGATACCACAGATTGTATTATCACAAAGAAACAACACAGGGCACTGCAAAGAGAAGTTTCAACCTTTTTTATGCCTTTACTGGGATACTACAGTAGAAGTGAATGTTCTGTGGTGTAATGGCTTTATTTTTACAAGCTCAGTCAAATGCTGGAAGTTCCTCCTGTTGCTATCTGTGTAAGTAAGGATGAAGTCAGGGAATTCTGAATGGAATTAATATCTAAAAGGAGCTAGAAAGGCATGCATGTATGAAGATGTGAACTGTTAAACCTGACAAACAGTGTCATTTTGCAATTTCTTCTATATATCATTTGTCAAGATGAGCCCATACAGCAATGAGGAAGGGGGATCTACAAAAAACCAAGGATTTTCACAAGTACAACTCCCTTCCAGAGCCTGCATTTGGTGGAAATCTTGAACACTTAGTGGTGCTCCTAGGTAGTCAGCCATCCTCTGTGAGCACGTGAAGATATACAGTCTTAGCTGGAGGAATTTTATCCACAGTACAATAAAGCACAAGTACTTGACCAGGAGACGAAAAGGCAGACGAAAGTGTCATCGGAAACAATTGGTACACCTCTGCTCCTAATCCAACACACACACAGTGCCAACCCCACTCCTGCCCCAACCTCCTCCCAACCCCTTCCACCCTCCTTACTGTATCAACTTTGGTGGAAAAACTTTCTTCATTTGATGGTAAAACCTGCTCTCGGGGTTTCTGAAATGTGCTCTTATGATTGAATTTGAAACATGAGAAATTTTTTTTCTTCTCTCTTTTGACAGATATCATAGATAGTTTGTGTCACTGCTGTGTTTTGAGGGTTTAAAACACTGATAAAAAAATAATGTTATACATAGGGCAATGATCATGTTTTAAGACTGATGTCAAACAACTAGAGATTAAGAAGAACACTTATAAGGAAAGCAAAATACAGTGTTGATTGTCTTTTGGCTACTTTAAAGCAAGACAGCAGTCCCTTGCTGTTAGACCCAGGGCTGATCCCTACATATTCCTGCATACCAGCTGCACCAGCATAGTACTGTTGAGAGTCAGGGCCAAGGAGAGTAGGATACGTGGGGTGGGGAAGGCAGTCAGTATGGGATGCTGTGCCTTCACGTGTCTTTTTCACTTCACTGTAAGAGCAAAACCAGAAAGGACGCTTAAATAGACTGTAGAAATCTTCAGTGCTTGTGGTGTTACCCCATTGTGTGTTTTGCTTTGCAAGCAATAAAATACCTCTTGATTTCAACTGTTGCCTTCCACAGCTTGCCCACACCCTCAGCCCATAGTCTTAGCAGCGCTGGCCACTCTCCCCTACAGCCTACTCCCTCAGGCCTTTACTCTTCTAGAGATGCTAAAACTAGTCAGCTGAATGAAGGAAAAATGCAGTTGCCAAAAAAAAAGGTGAAAAAAGCCACCCAAAACAAAATGCCTCTTATCTACCAAGAGCACGTACGTGAAGCTGTTAAGAGATGTGTGCAAACATGCAAAGGTTTAAATGAAGAAGCCTGAGGTTAGAGGCTGAGACCACTGTCAATCCCAGTAGGACCTCTATGCCATGCCATAAAGGTCTTCATGCATTACACCACTGACATGTCACAGGGCATTTGCAAGTGTCTAAGGAGCGTACAGAGAGCATTTTTGTAAGATAAGTGAAAAGAGCATGTGAAATTGTTTTTTAAAATTGTTAGTGTGACTAGGTACATAAATTTCAATGATGTGAGCATGCAGGTGCAGTTCACCACTGCTTCTCTTCTCTCTCTAGGTGCAAGATTTCATCAGCATCATGGACATTTGATGAGCTTGCTTTTGCTCTGCAGTCTATGACTGACCATTTACCGTCTCTCCCCTGTTGTTGTCCCTGTCCCTCCTTCCCACCCTTCTGTATCTACCAGCATATGTTCACCCTCTTCTGCACTTCAGAGTGTGGCTAAATCCCTGGGTGGTCCAGCTTCCCTTAGGGAAACCAAAACCCCTTGAAAACCAAAATGGGAGCTGCAGGAAGGCAGATAAAGCATCTTCCTTCCTCTTACTTAAAGTACAACAGCACCAGCATATTTTCTCATCTTTAAATAATCTGGAGCTGGTGGTGCCTCCTCCCCCAACTGAGCCTTTCTCTCTGATGCTGGTCTGGTCTTGGTCTCCATGCCTGAAATGTACAGACCCTCAATATGACAGGAGCAGTGAATAAAACAGCAGGAGAAAAGTCTGTGCTGCTGGTGACCTATAATGTCTGTTTGTGTGTTCTTGGTGACGAGGGAAGAGGGGCATTTTGTGCAGGTCAATGGGAAAAGAGCCCACAGCCAGGGAGATAATGGAGCTGAGCAATGATGGGGACCGCTCCTATGGTGAACAGGTCAGTCACAGTGGATGACATGACAGTGAGTTATACCACTCTGGACCAACAAAAGTGTCATCTTCATCTAAGCCCAGCAAAACACAGTGAGCTATGTTTATGTAAGTTTTTATCTCTAGGATAGGAGCAAAGGTCTGTGCTGGGTGAGTTGAGAACCTGCTATCCAGGTAAAGTAATGTGCTGCCTTGAGAACTAGAGGATGCTGCCTCTCTCTTGTGAGCTAAAGTTCAGTTTTGTAATCCGAGATTTAATACATGAGTAGTGACATAAGTCCTTGCTGTACTCATGGCATCACCCTGGGAAATGATTTGTCTAGGTCCATGGCTGTGCCTGCATTTGCTTTCTCAGGACTGCTGCTACGTGCTATGTGGCCTGAGTCTGGAAAGCTCAGGGAATCAGTATGGTGGAATGGAAGGGAGCATCATCCCAGGGGTATAGCAATGGTAGAGGTGAGGCATTTCTCCACCTCAAGTACATGTTGGATTGTGGTGTGTGGTAAAGAGCCCAGGAACTGGTGTCATGTCCAGAACAAAACAAACAATTTGAACTGAAAGAAGCAAGTGACCTGAGAGACATCTAGGGTAGGGACTGGAACAGAATTACAGGATCTCCTCTCCTCCACCTTCCAGTGTCCTTCACTACTAGAGTGTCCTAAACCTTCCTCTTCTTGCTTAAAAGTAGCCAATGATTTTCAGATTTCCAATACTTGGAAAGACAGAGTCCCACCAAAGGTCAAGTTGTATTGTTAGCATTCACATCCTGTTTGAAGTGAACCCTCACAGCAGGAGGTTTCTGTCCCTCTGGTGCTTCTGTCACTTGTGACTGTCTCTTGTTGTCTTCTGCAACCCCACTTCAGGTGCCCAGTTTTAATCTGGTGCCAGTCCTGGCCTCAGCCACGTCTGTGGCAAGGCATTTGCAGGGGCTAACATTGCAGGTGGCCCTTGCCCCCTCCCAGGGACGGCTGCCAGCACAGGGCAATGGAGGAGGCTCCTGTGCCTCTACTCAGCATCACAGCAGCAGTGTCTGTGACCAAAGTAGTTCTGGTCATGGTCTCTCTTGTGGGTCATTTGTGTGCAGGATGAGTCTGGTCCCCGGGGGTGTTAGTTTAGTGGGTAGATGTTGGTGTGAGTGAAGGCCATGTGAGGAGCTTCACAGTAGGCAAAGAGAATTCCTAATCGAGTGAGCACCAAAGTGAAAGAAAAAGTACGTTGAGTTTAAGCCACTTTATAATAGGGAGCAGAGGCTTCTGGAGGAAATCCAGGAACAATGATTTTCAAGTGCTCTAGCAGCCCAGGAGTAAAAGCATTTGATCTAGAGACCCACAGATTCCTGGAGGAAGGTAGAGAAGTGGTGAGTACACCAGAAACCCAGCAATTCTGCCAAAGTATTTCCCATTCTGCCAAAGGATTTCCCATTCAACATTCTCGCTCCCATTCTGAGCAACAGTGGGAAAAACTCCCACTGAAATAAGTGGGAACAAGACATCCACAAGACCTCTGAGTGCTGTCAAATGTCTAGTGTTAAGACTCTCTTCCTCCTCATGCCCTCCTGCAGCTGAAATTGTCTTTTTTACATTAGTGTGGCACTGTCCTGCTGTCTGTCTCTCTGTCTCTGACACCAGTTGGGGTTGTCATCCAGCTGTGTTAATCCAGCTGTACCCCACAGTGCAGTCCTGGGCAGTGTGAGTTTGCAGCACAGTGCCACCGCTGTGGGTCCTCTGAGCCAGGCACTGCCCTCCACACTGCTCTGCTAAGCAGAACACCCAGCAGCTGCAGAACATGCCGCAGTTTATCTTGTGTCAGATAGCACTCTGGGCTACCTCGTATCATGTTCTTGGAGGGAGGGTAGAACTGGAGAGGTCTCCTTTGGGAACCTGGGCTGTTTCCCAACTGCAGAGATAAAGTGGAGTGCATTGCCAGCAGAGGAGATAAATCATGTATGCCAGGCTCTTAACTGGCATACGTACCCACTCTGTGGCTGTCTGACATACGGATGTGTTCCAAGCATAAACCAGGGTTCTGCTTCTGTGCCCATGGAATTTTCTGTGCCATACATCTCTTGTGCAAAAAATATGCTCCAGAATCTAGTTTCATTTCTATTTCATTTCTATCTAAACATTTTTAGCCATGATGGGCAGGAAAGCAAATTATTAGAAGTGGTAACCAAGTGTAAATCTTTGTCATGCTGAGTTTGCAGAAAGGCTGGGAAGGAGTTCTGAAGTAGATGAGCTATCTCATTCATCTCAACAGGTTCACTTTGAAAGTTTCAGCCTAAAAGCATAAAAGCCAATGCTATTAATGGTTTACTCCCTGATCACATCAGCAGGAGGCTGTAGTGAACACAACCCGAAATCATCCTTTTTGTTGCTTAGGGAGCAGTCATGGTTTTAGTTAGGCTCATCTCCTTATCTCAGCTTTTGACTTAATTTGTGGGCCTTCCAGTCAGTTAATACACTGTTTTCCATTCCAGCATCCACTGAGCACAGGCAGATAGATGCCTTCTGAAACCAGACCACCAGAGGAGAGTCCACTTTCCTACATGAAGTTGTGTCCTCTATTGGGCAGGTTGGGTGGTTAGCTATAAAGAAACTTCAGCAGCTGGACACTGAGAGGTAAAAGATGCACTCAGGGCTAAGGTAGCCCTCTTTGGGTTTATGCTGAAACAGACGATGAGTGCTCACCCCTTCAGGGCCAGTGAATATGCAAATGGAGATGCTTTCCCTCACTGCCTCTTCGTTGTTGCCCAGGTGCATACCTAACCAACCTGAGCACGGGAGCAGGAGAGCAGGCATGCCGAGACAGGAACATGTAAAGCAGAGGTTTCTCTAGAAGTACTGCACTGATCATCTCCTAAGTAGCTCTCATATCTCCCCAGCAACATTTTTTGCTGCTGCAGTGCAGTTTCTACATGCAGACCTTCAGCACTTTGATCTTCAAATGGAGCCTAATGGAGGAACTGAATGTTAGCTCATACACAGTTTATGTTCCTAACATAATTCACCCCTGCCTATCTCCCCAGTCTTGAGCTGCAAAGCTGCCACGGCATCTCTGACCTGCCTTCATAGTGCCACAAACTGCTGAATCTGTGCAATGACACTAACACCCCCTTTGGCAACAGGGAGAGAGGGGTCAGCAAAGAATAGAGGAGAAGCAGGGGACAGAGCAAGGCTGCACTCTGGAGGGATGCCAAGAGGGAAAAGGGGTCTATTAAAGATCAAAGTGGTGCACCTTGAGCAAAGTCCATAGGGTGCAGTAGAGTGGCAGTGGAAAGCAGAAGAGCCAGCAGCACACACATAGCCAGGGTTTGTTTAATACTTTGCTTTCCATCCCAACCACAGGTAAAATTAAAAGCACAGTTTGGTCCTGGCTTCCTTTTACTCATTTTCTTTTTCTAGACCTGTTACACAAGTTACATATCCAAAGCGTTTGAAATAACAAGGCATGAGATCATCAAAGAGGCTCAGGCATAGGAAGGGTTGCAGAAGCTTTCAGCTGAGCATTCCCCACTGCTGGGAAGCCCTGCATTATGGATTGGTCTGTGATCTGTGTGAGGCCTCCAGCAGAAGCGGCTGTTGCAGACAGCTGGGGACTGGAATCAAGCTGTGATCGGCCTCCCCCTGTGCTTGCACTGCTGGAGACAGGAACAGCCTGCAAGGAGCAGGGTTTTCACAGGATGCTAGACTTGAGGAGCTGCTGCGTTTTAGGGACTCTATGTCTGTCATTTATGCTGCGGGATTAGACCACGGTGGATAATCAACATACAGAATAAAAATAGTCATGCCGCGACTTATCAAACACACATGCAGGAACAAGCATGAAGTACTGCAGACTTGAGGGTGGAGTGGATGCACTTGGGTAAAGAAGCACACAGGCACAAAGGAGCAATACTGACTGCTGACTAATTCCAGTGTAAGATCCACAGGCAGACAGGGCAGATCCACAGGCTGCAGAGCTGCTCAGAGTCTAAGGCAATGATTTGCTTCCGTTGTTTTGTGAATCCACAAAGGCTGTGTACATCATTCAAGTGATGGTGATAACTATCACCACAGGAAAGCTACAGAGGTTCTTGCTACATGAGAAGCTGCTGGTGATAATGGCATGAGTGAAACCAACAGCAACCTCAGAGTTCCTGTAGTGCAGGAACTTCCGCCAGTACTCCCAACCAGCAGTGAAGACTCTGACTAAAATTCATGGAAGGGAGCAGGTGAGAAAATTACTTGTGTTATTGCCAAAGCCTAAGCAAATTGAAATATTTTTTTCTTCTGCATCTGGCAATGACATGATTTCCTACCAGAAGAGCACAGTATTTTATTCCTCATTCAAACAACCATGAACCCATTCCCAGTGACTTGTATCAGCTGAGTTTAGGGCTGGTCAATTAATTTGCTTGTCAGAGACATTCACTTTTCTGCTTATCAAGTATGCTCCTGTTATGGGCAGCATTACAGCAGGCTTTCTCTGGATCCTAGCATGCAGAACCTTGAGATCAAACAGGGTGTTTTTTTTGTTTGTTTCACAAAAAGACTGTATCAGAATTTATTATGTTGTGACTTTCTTTAATTTTTTCTCTAAGGAATGTTCCTGATGAGAGTAAATTTCAGATCTTGGCATCAGGACTTACTCTTCTGGGGTTGCACTGTAAATGAGGGGGCAGCAACAGTGTTTCACTCTTTTGGCTATTTACAGCCACTGCACAGCCTGGTCCCGTGCTGAGCAGCAGGTCGAGGAGTGTCTCATGGGCAGCACAGGTTAGGACAAGGCTTTTCAACAAAAGCAGAACCCACTCAAAAGAAACAAATTGTGTAAAAGCCGATGTGTTCTCGCTTCCTTGCCCACTCTCCCTCCCTTCAGCTTTCATGTCATTGGCTCAGTTAATTAAAATTGCGGTAATAGGGAAGCTGGATGGTTTAGCAGATTGGTAATGGGATATACAGCCTTTCACCTCTAGGTCAGTGGTTCGATTGCTGCCCAAGTTGGTAGTGACCAAAAGTTATTAGCATCGAATGGCTGCTCGGTGACCTCTGTGAGACGTGTGGGTGATTTCAGTGCTCTCCCTTGCAGGCAGGTGTCCACAAGGCGGGAACTGCTTCCATGGCTGGCACTAATTGGCACCCTTGTGGGCAACCCCAGCAGTGATTGGGGATGGCCTGCACACAGAAGTGGCATCAACTCTCTTTGTGGTGGTCCTGTTCCCTGGGCTGCTGCAGAGCTGTTGTTAATCTTGCTTGTGCCTTGCTTGGGTCTCTCTGTGGCTTGAGGCAGTGCTGTTGCCCAGGCTGCCCAGGGATTGCTTCTGTCCAGCAGCACAGTGAGTGTGACATTCAGTTGGTTTGAAGCAAGCAGATTGTGAGGAGCGGATGGCATTTGCTACTCACATTTTACTAAGGGCAAGCGATTTGGGGCAGTATATTTACTTTCCTAGTTATTGGAAAAGACAGCTGCCTTAGCATGAAGCAGAAGATGGGGTAGCCCAGGTGACATGAATGACTGCTAAAAACAAGACAGCTATAAGCCAGCAACCAAAACATGATGCATGATTTGCTTTAGGGAGGGCACAAGGATCTGCAAAGACAGGGCTGGCCTGGGCAGTCCATACTGAAGAAGAGCAGATACAAAGATTTACAAGCTATTGCCACTCAGAGTTCCACAGCCCCTGGGGAGGAACAGGGAACCAGGGGAGATCACCAATGCCAAACTCAGTTATCTCAGTTTTCTGACCAAACTGTTATTATCCAATTAATCCCTCATTTACATATCAGTATGGCCCAGGCTTCAGTGGGTATGTGTCAGCAGAGCTGCTTCAGGCCCATTACGCCAGTTGGCAATTTTCCTCTCAATACTGATGACTCTTGTAGAAGTCAGGAAAAATGCCATTTAAGTTTCTATTTGTCATAGTTGCAGCATGACAGTTGAGAGATGGAGGAGAAGAGTAGTGTTTTCTCTGGCTTCCCTCAGCATAGTAATTTAGTTCCTTGCTCTCTGGCCATTTCAATCCCCACAACTTACTTACAGAAGATTATTTTAACAGATATGTCATAAAAGATCACACAGGAAATACAGATTCAGATGAGTCTTCTTCTGAGTCTTCTTGCTCCTCAGTTCTCCAGGAAAGGCCTTCTCCAGTGACACTGGGAGTCGTGTGAAACCATTGTTTCAATATGCAACCACAAACCTGTGGTAGTTTGGTAGTGCTTTAGTTGTAGCCATGCCAGCAGAATCATTTCTGGTCCTGAACACATGCTCAGAGGCAACCTTACACAGCACCATCTGCCAAGCAGTTTACTGAGAAGGCAATACTTTTGGCTTTTTCTGTCCAGAAGGATCTGCCAGAGCCCCACCAAGGCAACAAATTTGCTTAGGAATTTGGCTCTCTCTCTTCCAGCACACATGTTGTAACTTGCAAAGAAGTGGAAATGTTTCCTTTTAATGTTCTTGCTCAGCTCCTTGGGGTCAATGCAGAGTCTGAGTCTACCCTTTCCTTTCCTTCCCTACAGTTTTTAGGGCCCCAGCTCAGACTACTGTCTTTTTCATTCTACAAATAATGCCATCTGCTGTCACGTTTTATAGTTCTTCCACTGGTATCTTTTCCTTTCAAAAGATGATCCAACACAGTGGATTGCCTGACAGAGTCTGTGTCCTTCCACCGCCTCACCGGTGAGTCTGTGTCCTAAAACAATTCCAGTCCTGTGAGCTTGCCAGACAACTGGTGGACACTAGGCCACCAGCACAGTTGCTCTAACAGCAGTGAGAAGTGACATGTACCTGCAAACTCTCATTCCAACTGGTCCCTGGTTCATGTTTCTGTAGGGCTGGGATTTTTACCTCGCCAGGTATGCATGGTCTCACTTCGAACCTTTAAATATAATGCCTCATTGGCACCTTTTCATTGCAGAAATTCAGTTGTTACTTCACTTTCGCCCCTGAATGTCATACTGAAGTATTTTCTTAACTGTCTTTATTTTGCTTTTGTAGTTTCATCCTTTTCCTTGTGACTTCAAGACAAATTTTTCTCCACCATTTGAAACCCTGAACTCTGACTGTAACCCATACCTTCCCTTTGCTAACATATCTCAGTGGAGGGTTTGCAAATCAATGGACATTTCCCATTCTTATGCCAGCTGGCACATCAGTGACATTGTTCCTTGTTTAGCACGTGTTTTCTTCCATGTTTAGCTGTGAGGTTGATGGTCATATATTGCAACTCAGCTATTTGTGCTCCTTGGCATGAAATCATTGCCTCTTTGAGTTTTGGGTTGATGTCTCTGAGAAGTCTTTCAAAGCTCACCTGTCAGTGAGCTCCAAAACTATTTGCTCTTTCATGACAGACTCATATTCCAGATTCACAAGCAGAACTTTTTGATTTGAGGCCAAAGAAACACTGATTCTTTTTTTTTTCTTTCTTGAGACCTTGCTTGAAAAAATATATTCCGCAGGCAACAGCCCAAATACTTTCTTTACAGGTCTTTTGCCCTTGATCTAGCTTGTTTTCAGTGCAATCACAGAGCTCTTAAAAAGTTTTATTTTCTAGGCTCTGGGATCAGCTTCTCTTATAGTGATTACAGGGCTGAACAATTACAATACACAGGCTTAAATACACACACACACACACACACACACACACAATGCCGAAGGAGGATATTTTCTGTTTAAAGAAGTCCCAAATTTGAACTATTATTCGTCAATATAGAGCTTCAGCTTTCCACAAGGATTTCATGGTGGTGGTACACAGAAGGCTCTGCATGCAATTTTCTCAATAGCCAGCATGTTAGTGCTGTAGTGACTATGCAACCAAGATAACCATGTTGAGATCCTTTTTTCTTCCCTTCAGAGATCAGTCATATGCTACTAAGCTCCAAATTTATTATTAATCCTTCAACCTACATATGAGGTATAGTGCTGAAGAACAACCTATATATACATTGTACACATTGCTTAAAAGAGTCTACATGTGATGTACATTACTAAAGAACTATGGAGTGAATTGGCAAAATGAAGTGGAGTTCACAAATTAGTAGAGTAAGAAATATTTCTTTAAAAACATCTTTCAAAAATGAAGAACAAAATGTTCCAAAAGGTGGTGTAGTAATCTTCAGTGTTACGGGGCTGAAAAAATACTAAATATTGGAAACCCGTAGAGGTTTCCAAACTTTTTAGGCCAACAGGTCATTATAAGTCTTCAGTGACAAGAGAACCACTCCACTTGCTTGTCATCAAATTTTTACTTCAATTTTTTTTTTCCCCAAAACTTTGCAGAACACTGTATTTCTGTGGACAATACAACATGTCCTTACTGTTCCTTGGTGATCCACAAATATCAGCGTAGGAATCGCTGCTGTGTGCACAAAGTTAGACCAAAAATCGTAAAACTACAGGAAACCAGAAGAATCTCCCAGAGTCCTCCCTAGAAATTTGTCAAGTAGAGATGCTGTACAGATGTGTTTTCTCATGTTTTCCTCATTTTGGTTAAATACATCTCACTTTCTGCTTACTTTCCCTAGCCTTCAGGTTCTACTATAAGCTCTGCAGTCAAGAGCTCTTCTGGCACTGTACAACACAGAGCAAAATGTGATGAGTACATCAGTACATCAATAACAGGGAATGCTGTTTGTGTTACAGCCCCATGAGTCTGTTACATTTATGCCAAACAAAGATTTGAGTTTGCTTGAACCCAATGTTTTTGCATCCATACTCAACACTTCTTAAAGTTGGATTCCCTGCTGGAAGCTGTGGAAGGTATCTGCTTAACAAAGCCAGGCCAGTGGTATTTTACAGTTTCTTCTAAGCATTCCCAGGGAGGTAAAGAGAGGAAACCAGTACTCCATTTTCACATATTTTAAGGACCTCATGGTAGTTTTACCTATTATAGACAAGTGTTTAGTGGGAGGTCAGTTAATGTAACTGTACTCCTCACCCAAAAAAGAATTCAAATATTTTTTTTGTGATAATTAGGAACATCATCCCAGGAAGCCACAGTTCAGGTATGTCCACCTGCCCAGTCTTATTTAGGGAGTACAAATGTGTTAAACGTGACAGATTCCTTCAAAAACAGACAAATTGCAGTATTCTATACTTTTGTGGTGATGCCTTTGAACTTTTAGGATTTTTAGCTTTTTGTAGATTTTAATGTAGCTGTATGGTCTCTCACACTTCAGAATAGTAGTTAACACTCACCAAACCCTATTATCTTATTTCATATCAAATTTTCTAAATTCTTTAAGCCTGTTTAGGCTCCTTTCAAGGCAGGACTATACTAAACACATTCTGTTTAAGAACATACACACCCCAGGCCTGAACAAGATACCATCATTGTCAAAACAACCTTCAAGCCCAGAAACTTGGAGAAGCTCCAGAGACAGTACATGCCGCGAAGAAGAGGAAGATGAAGAAGAAAGGGGTCTTGGGACCCCTGACTCGATTCCAGAGAGGTGTGCCAAGGGGTCAGATTTGGGGAGGATCTGGGGGGTGGATAGTTGTGGGATTGCATGGATAATACCATAAACTGTAGAACCACTGGACATGGAGCCCACACACCTTTTCATGCTCCTTGTGCCAGAAGGTCTTCATTAAAGAGTTGTTCTCTGTCTTATCTATACTAAATTTACCTGGTTTTTTTTATGCTCCCCCTCTTTAGGCAACAGTAATCTGCAAGAGAACTGAAAAAATCCCCACCTAATGCAACTATGATTTTTAGCATCCATTTTGAAGGAAAGGTATCTTATTAAAGAATCGTGAGGAACAGCAAACTCAGTGTAAATCACCAAAAAGTTACGTAATGAACACAGGGACGATCAAACTTCTTATTACTGATATTACAAAGGTACTGAATGTGCAGAAATGGTATTTCAAAAAGTCTTCTCAGGGTTTTTTGATGGATCGTAAAGAAACAAAACAGAATTTGGTCATTTTTTAGTTTTTGGTTTTTTTTTTTATTAGTCTTTAAACTAAAACATTCATAGTTTGGAAATTGCCCAGATACTCCAAACTCATTTGAATCCAGAAGTATGGGATTTCCTGGTCCTGGTTCTGTCTCACTATGACATGCCTGCAGCTGATTTATTTTGCCTCTGTACTACACCATGAACTGGAGGGCAGACAGAATTTCCATTTTTGCAAAGACAGAGGAAAATTAAAAGCAAATATTTTTTAAATCCAAATTTTTGAAGTCAATCATAGAAGTGGGTCAGCTAACATCAAATATAGGCAGTATACAATCAAGCTAGTGTTTCTGCAAAGAAAAACATTACTTTAAGGATGTTTTCTGCCAACTGTGGTCACACACAACAGAAGTGGTCACTTAGCTGAGTCTTCTGTTCTGCCTGAGCTACTTCTCTTTGTCCCTGACCCACTTACTCTTTCATCCAAGGCTTGAAATAAAAGTTAGCTGCAAACGTTTTTTGTCAGTAAGACATGTCCAGCAAAACATCTTGTCATTTCCTACAGGCTGTCCTTTGCGTCCACATGAGAGAACTGGAAAAGTTCTTTTGCACCCACAGTTGTACTGATGTTAACCAAAGGATAATTTGTGCCACAGTTGAATCCATTGGATAGCTCAGTGCCCACTCCCTGCTACAGCTCCTCTTCTCAGCAACATCAATGCAGCTCTGCTAATCAGGAAAAACATACCATCCTCCTTTGACTGCACAGAGATTCTTGGTGCCAAAATACACTTTCATGAAACCTAGAATTCCAGTAACTCCATTGGTATAGCAAAATCGCAATGTAGAGAATGAGAGTAGAGCCTGTCCTCTGGCTGAGATCTCATATTGGGGTAGAAGACAACTGTGGGATTTGGCGCCTCAGGTTACTCAGAGGCCAAGCTGAAAGCTGAGACAGGCAAAGTACTGACAGTGATTTCTAAATTTCAGCTTTTCATAATAAACATAGACTTCTGCAAAACAACACCAAGTCTGTACATATTACTAATAACCTCTCAGCAAGTTACATTACTAAGATTTTAGACATATCTTAAGAGAAAAGATGGAATAATAATCACGATCTTATGCAGGAAACAGAGCATATAACAGGATGGATACGTTACTCCCCCAAAGAGGCGTCATTCACCTTTTCTGCTCCTTTTTTTCAAAATAGGAAGCAAACTAAATAGCAAAAGCCCTGAGATCAAACAACAGAATTTCTACACCAAAAGTAAAAAAAAATAAAAATAAAAGCCCCTTTATATGCATTGCTCCTTAACGTGCTGAATGGAATTTGTTATACCTGGGAGAAAGAAATAACGCTGAGTTCATGACAGGTTTTGAATTTGGCTGCCTGATAAAAGGCTAAATGTACGAACATTTGGTATTTTACATTTATTTCTTTAAATATTTACTTTAGTGTGCGAACTTCTAATACTAAGCCAGCATTTACAAAAAAATATTTGGGAGTGTAAAATCACTGTTAATAAAAAGAAAATACTGTAATAAAAACTTTGTAAACAATTGTAGCTTACTTAATTCAAAACATTGTTCAATGAGTAACTAAACTTCCATTAAAAAGTTCATCCTTCTTGGGATGAACAGGTTGCAAGATATAATTCTTAGAGATTCATTAAACTAGTTTGTTTTGCAGTTTATATGACTTATGATTTGCTGAGAGTAAATAAATTTTTCATTTTAAGAAAGTTGAGTTAATTTAATTTAGTCCAGATCACCTGGATTTTCAGCAAGTTAAAATCCACAACAGACGCAGATTTAATTCTTGGAATCCAGTCCTGCCTAAATTTAAACGCGGATTAGCATATCCCAGGCTTTATAGTAACATCTTTTGTGGACCTAATAGATACCTCTAATTTTAAAAAACAGTTTATCCCACACTCATATCATATTCCCAAACCATTTTCTCCCATTAGTAATATGTATCTCATAAACTACTTTTTGAGGCTGAGTAGTATGACATAATTGCAAAATCAGGGTTGTGTATGCTCTCAAGTAGTAAAAACACAGTTAAGGTCTCAGGCAAATACACCTGTCCAGACCTATTGAGTCTCCTTGTTTATATTTAACAGTTGCCCTTTTAATTTGTATCTGTTTTTATGCAAGCCCCTTTATGGAAGGTTAGTTATTGTAATGGTTTTTCTGCTTTCAAAATGTGAGCAGACTGTCACACTCTTGTGCTAATCTTTGCAGTAGAAGCTCGTAAGCCTGATGGGAGAGCTGCAGAAGGGACAAGTGAGGATCCAAGTTACCTGTTTTATTTTTCCAATCCAACAAACTACTGGACAGCAATCAGGTATGTCGGTGGGAGATGGGCAGAAGCACAGGACAAAGAAACTTGCCTGAAGAACAGATGATGGATGCTAATTCCACTTCAAAATAAAACTGAAGTGCAAATCATAATTTTATGAAGCCCGTATAACATAAAAATGATTGTTAAGACCTTGCAGATCTTTGCTTCCAAACCTTTTCTATACCTGGTGCTTGGGATAAATCAGTTTGTATAAAACAGGATTAGGTTTGGGTTCTTTAGGGGAAAAAATAGTTTTACAGAAGTAGTTTTATGAGTCCCTGTGGCGTTTCTGGCTGGGTTTGTTTAGCAGAGGCACAGAGAAGGTGAATGTCATCAGAAACAATCCAAATCTGAGGTTATTTTATTAGCAGGACAGTAATAAAAGGCAACCAAGAAAGACTTGTAAGACCACTGAAGCACATCACTGTAGATTTAGTCTAAGTTTTAGTTCCTTTTTACACTTGTTAAAATTGAGTACTCATAGAAAATGTTGCTAGATCATGATAGATCCACCTCCAACTGGATGTCTGGTTTGACTTAAAGAGTTAAATGGTGATCCTCTGCCATATGTTGAATATAACTTCAGGTTTTTAGCAAAATATGTCTTAGATTAAGCTTACAGTACATGCCACAGCACCCTTGAGTTGTTTCTTTGAAGAGAAACAGTATTGCTTCTGCTCGCCAGTTGAGAGGACTTTCCCTTCAGGCTAAGTGAGACAACAAATTAAGGGTGGGCCCTTCAGTGTGGTCTTTTGCAAATGGAGGGTACTGCACTGACTAACCAGGGAGGTTTCTGACTAGGGAAGTGTAATAAGATTAGACAAAAAACAGCTGAAAGTGCTGAATTCAGTCACAAAAATGCAGCTGCAGACTGTTCCAGTCCAGTGGGAAAGGGGAGTCTGAGCATATCCTGAAATGTGCACATCAAAGGAGAGTAAAAGTTAACCTCTACATATGTGCGTACCTCACCCATGGCAAATAAAATAGCCATGAAAATGATACATCTGTAATAATTATATTGCTAGTGAGTACTATTTGGGATTTGAAATTTTTTATGTGTAGCAATTGCTTCAAATATTTGTAAACCCCAATGTACTACCACAGTTTCTTAAGAAGCCATCATAAGAAACCATAGGCAACTTTGAAAAAGAATGTGAATTCCTGTATTGGTTGTAATGGTTCCAAAGGAAAGATTACTTGCATGTTTCATGTTATTTTCTGTATTTTGAAAACCAACTATCAACTTTTATTACTCCAGATAGCATAATGTGCATTTTCTGTACATTTCTTTAACTCATCTTGCTATTGCTTATTTCTAACATGAAACTAAGGTATAATTACCTAAAAGTGTTTGTTTTAATTAATTTAAATATGTTTTCTGGTAGTCATAGCTAGCTGAATGATCTCTCTCTAGTGATTCCAAGTTGCTGAAGTGAAATCCACCATCAAGAGCAAGGTAGATCAAGTGCAAGCTTCCTCTCTCTGTCATCCAAAAAAGGCTTCTCTCATGACTTCAGTTTGTTTTAAAGAGCAATTTATGGATCACTCTCTACCCCCTTTCTGCATGCAAACATGAACACTGTTGTAATCTGGACCTATACTGCTACCCAGCAACAAGTTGCAGCTGTAATCAAGGACACTGTGCTTGAGCAGAGTAGTCTATGGGAAGTCTAGATGGACCACTGATCATAGGAAATGGGTCTAGAAAATTACAAGGTAGATGCGTTAGTGCATCTAAACGTCAGGCAACATCAGAGGTCGCTGAGACGGCACTAGAACAGATTCATCCTGAGAAGTCTCAGAATAGCTGTGACAGCACAGATATATGAAATGTGTCTGTGTCAACTAAAAAATACGTATATGTTATAGTAGTGCTGGAGGTGAAGACTGAGTGAGGCTATTTTTTCTTGTATACATATTACTGTAAAAAGAACTACCTCCACAATGCCTCCATACACTCTTCATTTTACATTGTAACATGAAAGGGCAACAGACTTCTGCAGTTGTAAATTTTGATGGCAAAGTCATGGGGAACACAAAAGATAAGCAAAAAAGCATTTTAAAGTATCACACTTCTGCTGAATTTAAAATTTAAAATCTACTCAGTAACCATAACAAAAATGTTACAAGCCTTTTTGTGGTTATCAGAGGACTACTGACACCTTAAAGATGAAATATCATCTGCAATTGTGTTTCTGAGACCATCTTGTTGCTTCAGGTTATCTGAGGATAGCAAACAGATCAGCATGTGATTCTACATGAAGTGACACAAGATGCCCTCATCACACTGCACAAAAAGCACAAAACCCCCAGGTTTTATTGTTTGATTGTTTGTTTTTAAAGTGAGTGAAAAAATGACAGGCTCTGAAGATGACTCAGAAAACTCATATCCTTGTATGAACCCTCCCTTCCGTATTTCTTACCTCCCAGATCCTAATTGTTTCTCTACAGGGAACAGAAACAGGTAGCCTGTTTCAGGCAGCATAAATTTCCAGTAGAGAGAAGATTAGAATGGATCTTCACAATTTAAAGCTAAAATATGTTAAAACAAAGGGGGGGAAGGCAAAAGATTAGTTATTATTCCCAATTCAGAGAAAGGCATTCCTCTATTAAAATAGACACCAATTGCTTGAGGCAGCGTTATTTATCATCATCACACCAATGTCACTAGTACTAAGAAATCGTAATGTGTCAAATTTGCTGTGCATCACAACTGTGCATTCCACTTTAAAGGCAAATCAAAGAAAACATCCCTATTTTGGAGAGTTTAAAATCCTGTGGAGGGTGGGGCAGGTCCTTGCAAACAATTATTTCCAGATGAAGTGCTTACAGAGTCGTGTATCAGGCACTCTATATAGATCCTAGGAGATACTTGGATATGAAATGATAACAAATGAAAAAAAATTGTTTGTTTTATTAGACTTTCAAAATCTTTGAGACTTTTCTTTTTTTCTTTTTTTTTTTTTTTAAGTTTCTAAGGCTGAAGAGGAGAGCACAAAATTGTTTATTAGTTTGCTTGACAAATTTCATGTTTACAGGGAGGCCTAGATGAAACTCTGGAGGTAAAGAGCAGATGGAAGATATGGTTTGATAGGCAACCTGATTAGGAGAGAGACAGGAGAGGGGGTAATGGGGTAGTCAGAGTTGAGAGATCGATTGGCACAGGGAGATGAAATGTAACAAGGAGAAAAACAGGCAGAAGACATTAAGCGTGGAACAAGACTGAGACATGAAACTAGAATTTGATGTGAAAAGCTAAAGAAATGTACTGACAGGAGATGAAAAGGTCTGGCCAGAGACAGAGCATATAGTTCCAGGTGATTCAGATGGAAAGACTGGAGGGTGATAAAGCAAGAGGCCTGGTAACTCTAAGTTCTCAAAGTTAAGGAATGAAGTAATAAGGCTTTGGGGATGGAGAAATAAAAATATTAATGAGTATGGAAAGGGATCAACAGGTCCTGGAGAACATGTGGAAAAGGAGGACAGCAAGGCCAGTGGGGTCATGATGACAGCAATAGGCAGTGGAACAAAATATGAAGGTAGAGAAGGACCAGGAATAGGCCACAGAAAAAAAGGGAGAAGAGCTGAAAGAGATCAGTGTGGCCCTCAAGTCTGTTGTCAGTGTGCTTTGAAATGAGGGTTGCAGTCAGCAAGAAGATAGGGGTTACCTGTCACCTGAAGCAAGCTGCAGCCCCGGGTGAGCACACAGGCTGCTCAAGGGATGAAGGTAAACAAATGTAGACACAAGATTCACGAAAGAGAAGGGACCTACTAAGGTCATCTAATCAGGTCTGTGTGAGGAGAAGGGCATAATTCAGAGCTGGACACTTGTCACCACTCATTTTTTGGGACTTCGCACGACCTGGATTTTTTTTGGGGGGACAATCAGTCCTTTAGGGGCAGGCAGAGGGAAGGGAAGAGAGAAATGGTCCCTTTTTGTGGCTGTACCCACAGATTAGGAGCAGGAATAAAGCAGATGGACAGAGGGGATTCCACATAATATCCTATATTGCTGTATGAAATATGTCGATGAAAGATACCAGCAGAGATGAAACATGTCACTGTGTACGAAGGTGAAAATATTTCATAGTAGCATCTAGAAGGACACACTTGTGAGTATTTGAGATGAGAACCACACTAACTTCAGGTCCTCTTTTGATTTTATGTTATTTGCTGTTGGGCAAAGACGTTAATTAAAATTAAAAGTTCAGAAAGACATTCTACCATGGTCCATCAAAAGCAATACCACCTGAGAATATGAGTGCTGATATAACTAGAATATAAATTCATCATCATCTTACTGACATAGTTTTTGAATGCCTTGAATATAGACACCAAACCAGTGTGTAGAATTAGCAATAGAAAGAAACCATTATGATGTTGAGGAGCTCCTTCACTTTTTTTATGCCTAGGGCATTATGATAATTACTTCCTTTGTAAGCTACTGTGAGGTTATTTGCTACAGAGGAAAGCAGGTATGTAAGTGTCATGTACTATTATAATACTGTTCAGAAATGGACCGCTTCCTTTTGTTTCCCAGAGACGGGAATCATTACTGAAGAGTATGGTCCTATTTCTTGTTTTTTTAAGAATGTGCAAATGTTTAATTAGTCATTTTAGCTTTAACACTTGTCTCTGAGGAAGGTGAAATTGAGACAGTCAGACACAACCAAAATTTACGAACCAGACCCCTTTATAGTTCATAAGCCTCTGGCTAGCTCTCACTTTTACGTAAAAGGTCCAGCATAGTATAATTCATAACCTATGCTATAAATCTCACTAGACCACAAGAGGGAGCAGCTTTCAGAGGTGCAGGCAGACAGGGAGAGAAGAAAATACCTCCAAATAACAAAAATAGCCACACAGCAGATGCTCTGTCTCAGAAAAGAACAAAAAAATAGTGGCACTCTCACAACCAGCTGGGTGGTATTTCAGATAACTAGCAGGCTCAGCCTTCATGCTGAAGTGGACAGCAGGTAGATATTTGCTCTTCACAAATGACTCAGTTTATCAGATATTCCTCTGCTCATTTCCAAATCTTCTCCTGGGCTGATTTGAACACTTTCCCGTAGTGGGAGATAGAAGTTGCAGCCTTAACACCTCAAACTGGATAAGTGTAGGGTCACATCTCTGAAAAAGAAGTACTCCTTCAGAGAATAATGACAAGTCAAAACAATGCTATAAAAAATAATTGACATACAAAGATTCAGGCCATATTTCCAAGCCATCTGCTTTATTTCAACACCTTCTATAGCACCTGTACTTTGAGGTTGGTTTTCTCCTTTGTTTTAAAGAGAAACACCAGAAACAAATACAACTCCCCTCCCTGGCTTCCTCTAATCTCGGTGAATAAATCTGTTCGCTTAAGCAAATTGCTGTGAGTTCAAGCCTATTGCAATGGGTCTCACCTTTTGCAGAAGCTATTAAGAAAGCTGGATTTTCTGCATGAGGTGAATTTGCGTGCCCAGGCAGACCACTGCCCCCATCACTCTGCTGCACAATTACATGCCCAAGCAGCATTTCTGTGTCAGATAGGTAAAGGCACTATGTTGTGTGGTACCTTGAGAGCCACAGACACAATGGGTAGAGGCACACATTGGTCTTCCCTCATATCTTTGCTGGGTCAGACAGTTCTAATGTGGTGGAGTTACAATACTGATTAGTCCTAGTTTATTTCGTAATTTAGGTAGAATTTCCCTTCTTTCTGAACTGTAACTTTCTTTGTAACACATCAGAATATTAACAGAAACATTTTTTCCTTGAATACCAACAGAGCACAGTGAAAACTCTGTAGGACGTTGGTTTCTTAATCAATGTCACATCAGTGTATTTGCAAACTGTGTGAGCCTGTGTCGGACTGGTATCCCTGCCTCCCACATGACTGCAGTGCCTGATTTCACACTGGGTCACAGTCTCCTTGCTGTCCACATGCACCCACCCCAATGTCAGTATGGGAGGGGCACTACTTTTGCCTATGGTCCCTGACTCCCACGGTAAAAGGTATCCAAGTGGCAGAAGTACCTGGTACACACTGGTATACCACCCTTACCTGCAGTTCTTACTGCCACACTTGAAAGCAACACAAAAGCCTGGGCAGCCAAAAGTACACTGATTCAGCTGGAGGATTCAAGTTTGCATCAGGTATTAAATCTAATTGCAACATCTAAAGACTCAGTTATAATTTCCTGGAGCCCCTGTGACCAATTTATAGTATCAGAGAGAGATGACAAAGACGTAACACTAAGGCTTATGGTCCCTTTGGGATCCTTGTTCCCAAAGCAGCAATTCTCACTTCCTACACACGTGTAGGAAAGGTTTAGTATCTAAGAGAGACACTTTCCTGGTGGGAAATGCTGGGGACAGCAATGTCTATGGTATGCAGGTGCATGACTCCCAGCTACATGCAGTTGGGGTTCTCAGCTATGGCCCCTCTTCTGGAAGCAGACAGCTAGGCTTCATTTTTTGCTACAGTATTGCAAAGAGGAAGGTCTTTCCCTGTGCCCTGTGCAATGCACAACCAGACTTAACTCCGTGGTCCTGAGAACAAGAGCTTACTTGAAGACAAAGACACCATCTTTCAAATTCATTGTTGGTTTGATGCAGACCAAAGAGTTGGATTCAGGTCTCCCATTCCCCAGGCTATCCCCAATGAGCCTTTCTTCTCTTTAAGCTGTATAAATCCCATCATATAAATAATTAAGTGTTCACTGAGACAGACAGGGGAATGGGAAGTGTAAGAGAGTGATTCTCCAGCCTGCTAGTTAGCATGTTCATCTGGGAAGTGGGCAAGTCAGGTTCAAAACATTGCTGCAATGACTAGTTAATTATTTATACTGAACAGAACAGCTTCAATGAGATTGAGGTGGTGCAATTATCCAACAGATTGGCAGTGGATCTATTCTCCTGGGATGTGGGAGAGCTTAGTTCAACACCCACTCCGAATCAAGGTGAGGGAAGTTTTGAGAATGGCCTGCTACTTTGCAAATTAGTGCCAAAAATTTGGCATGCATTCAGGTAATTCTGGTAAACTCCAAATTCTCCTCCCCTTGATACAACTGCTGCCCTACCATGAAAACACATGTCAAGGGTAAGACTCCTTTACTGCATGAAAGTATTTTGTACATCAAACAAATAATCTATATTTTCTTTACAGTATTGGGCAAAAAAAGATTAAGGACATTTTCTGAACGCAATTCATCTCACTAATCTAAAATCAGTGAAATAACTTTTTCTCCGGATGCTTTAGTTGACTATAAAGGAATCTAGGTGCCCAGTTTGGATGCAGATGCCTGTCTGGGAGGCGTCCAAAGTAAGCTGATAGGAGATCCACTCAGGTTTCCATGATGCACCTTGCATCTTGCTGCAGGCAGGCATGCATGCATCAGTCAGAGTGTCCTGACACGAAGCACTAAAGCAGCAGCAGAACCTCCCCTGGGGCAATGAGAGCCCCAGGCCTCACTAAGTGGCACATGCTCTCCTTGCAAAGCTCTCTCCATTAGTCATCTAAAATTGCTCCTTCCTCTTTGCTGCCTTATTTGGTTTTTTAGCCATGCTTGAAATACACATCACAATAGCTGCCACTTTTCATAGGGCTTAAACATAGAACTCTAAAACATTGTCAGCCTGCAAAGAGGCAGTGTAACTCAGCAGTGTTTGGTTTTAATTGGCTTACAAATTCTAAACACTGGAAGATCCTAATTTTTATGGCAGTGTCCATTAATGAAAGGGCATAGTTTCTCCTTGGTGCTGTACTAAAAATGCCAGTAGAATCAAGGAGTGATAGTGTGCACATCCCACTGACATAAGCAGGGATCTGATTCACCCAGTATGATTGTAACAGCCTCTCAGTGAGACTAGCTCAATGCCCTCCAGATGGGGAAGCCACAAGAGAGTAGAATGAATTTTTTTTTAGGTTCTTTTCAAATTAATCATGTAATAAAGTTACATGACTCTGTAGCCTGCATCATGTCTTTAAATGCGGTATTAGAATGTCATTGTCACCTCACAGCAGATGGGGCAAGGGGTTCTTCCTCACAGTAAAATTTCCTAGGGAAGCACGCTAGGGAGAACATTTTGGCAGCAAGTCCCTACACACTAATGTTATCCAAATGTGGAGGTATTGCAGGGGAAGAAACAGTGGAAATTCTTGAGTCTCACCAGTGGCAATATGGGTGTAGCACCTAGATCAGAAAGCACAATAAGGTTTGGCTTGGTGCTGTGTCAAACCTCCAAGAGACAGTGCAAATGGAGCTGGAGACACTAATGGAAAGGGGTTAGAAAGGTTACTTTGACACATAAAAAGACACTTAGAAAGTACTCAAATGCAAGAAAATAATCCAGTAAACTCACATTCCCATTGCTGCAGTTTGTCTGAGCTTTGAGTAATTGAATACCAACTTATACATCAAAAATATGTCCATGTCCAGTGGCCAGTGTGCATAGGGTCTCATAGTTCTGGCTGCAGAATGGCTATGCAGTGGCTATGCAGGCTATATGCTTCTGCAGCAGAGGTTAAAGCTCCGTTATGGCACTTCTCTGCACCAAAGTCTAAGAGATGGGCCTCTCTTTTCACAGGCTGCACATGAATATCTCATTCTCTGCTTCAATGAACAAATTTGAAGGCTACCAAAAGACAGCAGGCAGTAGCTTTGGTGGCTGTGTTTTAAAGAGGAGTCTGACCCAGTTTGCCAGCCAAAGTTTCTGAATCCCAAGTAAGGAAAGTGCTGCGCATTCACGAGGAACAGCATCTTAGAAACAGCTTTGCTACATTCTTGATTCTGGTGAGCTCTCTTGTAAGGACCTCCTCAGTATGTGTGTTGCTGTGGCTCAACTTCCTGTCATGCCTCACTCTCTCCAGCCACTGAGCCTAGGCTTTCATTGAGGGTCTCCGATTCACACTGCTGGGGCAACAGGCTTCACTTTCAGGAAAATGAAAAAAATGCCTTGCCTTGCCTTTGGTGATTTCTCTTCACCTGTGTGACAAATCGTGGAGCAAATCCGAGTCTCCGATACCCATGCTTATGCTTAGAATCCCACACAGCAGTGCACACTCCCTCAGTCGCTAGCATAGAAAGGGATGTTATGGCAACTTTATTTCCTTCTTTTGCATATGTTTTTTCCTTCTAAAATATTTCAGACAATCGAAAGGCACAATACATGGTTTTCTTTTGCTTTGGAGCTGTACAACATAAGCTATTGAACAGATGTGTTCAGAAAACAGTTTGAAACTTTGCTTAAACTACAAATTTATGAACATGACTACACAATTTTAATGCCAATAAATAGTTAACACAAAAATGAACTACATAAATGCGGGAATATCTGCAATTGATTTACAGATACATCTCTTTTCCTATATGAAGCTTAACACATTCAATTATCAGTGTAATTACAGGGCAATTCTCTCTCTTCCACATCATGCATTTTTATTTCAGATTTGAACAATACACATGTATGGTTTGTCTGGTTCTTAATAGCTACCAGATTGCTCATCCATTCTGTTAGTTGTATTACTTAATTTAAAATTCCCCATCTCTGCATGGTTCTCAAGGTTTTGGGTTTTTCTGAAGTTTCCTCTTGAAGGGAACTGCCACTCATTGGTGGCAATCGTGTTGGTTTCAACTCAGAGCTGTTTTCCAAGTGTTATTCTTCAAGCAGGTATGAATTGCCTCTAAAAGCATTCCCGTATAAATGAAGTACCTCTTCGTACATGGAGTGTAAGAAGCTGGAATTGTGTATGGCATGACATTATCATTATGTTACATTGTCCACAGCTTTTTATTCCATTCACTCCACTCCCTGCCTTCAAAAAGCAGGGAAGGGGCTCTCTGTGCTTCCCATCTGTGTTCTGAAGATGTTCTCTGTGGGATTTACTTTTGGCTAGATCTATCAGTGATGTCATCCCAAAACACCTGCCCTCAAATACTACTGAATAATTTTTGCCCAAGTCATCTTACCAGCTCACAAGAAAGATTTCTGCTCTTAAATAAAGTTGCTGCACTACAGTCTGAGCTACTTGCCTTGGTCATGGCTGAAGCTGTACTCATATATAATATTTAATCTTCACTTTGCAGAGAATCCCCTCGCAAGTGTTAGTGAAGGCAAACCCACCCAAGGTGATATCACTCTCATCATCCACTTCGATGGGAATTGTTCTGGCATCACATGTATGTTTTTTCACAATGATTTCTTTTCTAGAGGTAAGATCATGAAAGAAGTGACCATCAAATGCTATTCCATAACATCTACATTGTTTATCCTTCTGTGCACAAAAGCTACTCTGGTTTGTTTCAGTCTGTCTTTATGTCTTTACTCGACCTCATGTGAATCATTTGTTATTTCAGCTAGTTTTGTCCTAGGCTTATTTGTTTGTTTGCTGATCATTACCACTGATCCAACTGAGTTCAGCTCCAATTACATGACAGTATCAGATTGGTAGCTGTATTGTTAACGATTCTTAGCACTTTCCATTATCTGAGAAGTTCATCTGCGCATCTGCCAAGCTTTAGCAGAAGCATAATTCTTTGGTCTCATTTCAGTTTTATTGTCAGTGTATGTAATAGAAAACATAGCATTTCTTTTGGGTACTTATTACTTTTCCAAAGTATTTAAGATTTTTTTGATCTTCATTTAGTTTAGTTCTAAAGACAGTGTCAAAAAGCATCTTGCCGTATGTTTTATGTTCAGTGTGGCACCCTGATAACTGTCCTTCCTTTATCTGTTTTGCACTGTTTTCCATGTTTTCCTGAAAAAAGCTAATTTTTCAAAAATAAGCCATGTATACACATTGTACCAGAGAATGAAGTATTACTCACAGCCATGCCTGAAGTCGTTCAGTCAGCCACAGCAAAGAAGTTGAGCAGTGAAATTTATTTCACTTCTGGCGCCACACTAAGAGACACTCAAAATACATTTGCATGAAATAACATCAGCTTTAATGAATGTACTAAGTTAGGAGCAATTCTGCATATGTTAGTAGAGGTTACCATTCATAATAATGAATAATTATGCACACAGAGACGCTAAACCAATGCAGATATCTGCAACTCGGAAGACTACTGTTTCTTCCTTGGTTATGAGTGAGAGGTTTTTGACTGCTTGATCAGACTATTAAAACCTGTAGAAATCAAACAGAAAAACAAGGCAAACTGGCAAGACAAATAACTGTACCCCCTCTGAAGGCAGTATATTACTGCAGGATTTTAAATTTGGTCAAACCGGTGCTAATTTTCAGCAAACGTTAATTTTGAGGTGATCATATCTACCTTGCAATACCAAGTGACATTGAACCTAAGTTCTCCATCTGTCCACCATGGCTTACCTACTGCACTTTTTGACCAGTTTCGGGCCATTCAACCAGTTTGCTCAGGGAAAACCTCATGTGCACACCAAGTATTAAAACATTTTCTCCTGCAACGGGGATGAGTCTCAGAGGTGTCTGCCCAGCCACATTACTTCACATACCATATATCCAATCTGCCATTGAGACATTGTCATATCCTGGGACAGCAAAAAGTCACTTGTCACAGGTGTCACATCACAATGTCTGCACTTACAGTGTGCTTATGCTGTCTGCCACAACATAGTGAGGACACAGCAGAATTTTGGAATGCTTCATGCTTTTTCCAGGTTCAGGTAAAACCAGGCGTAGACAACAAAACACAAAGCTAAGTAAGAAAAAAAGCATTACCTTTGCTTTCAGGACCTGTCTCCTCTTCAGCTTCACCAACAAAAATCTCCTGGATTTATGTTGGATTACTATGAATAAAATAACATTCTCTACTGTGTGCATGACTTTGAAACAAATGCATCATTGTTTCCTGTGGTAGATAACATTAGCAACAAGCCAAGATGGAGGTCCCTGGCATGTTCCCAGAGCTCTGCCAATTTCGTGTGTCTATTTGCATACACACACGCTCCCTAGAGACCACCTAGAGAGCACCTAAACTATTGTTTACCACCTAGCCTGGTGGTAAACAATAGCAGGAGATACACCTGCTCCATAAGCACGATTGCATCTTTCAATGCAAAACATATTAGCAATGATTCAATCTTCAAAAGCACAAATTATTGACTTCTACCAATTCAGAATTGTGAGCGCGACTGAGGCGTGGGAAACAGCATAGAGTCCTGTGACTGGCAAAACAACAGAATCCATCTTAAAAGTAATTGTATCATTTTCTTCGAGCCTAAATTATATGAAGTAAATGTCAGCCTGAAAAATAAAACGTTCAAAAATTGCCAACTTTATTATTGTTATGATTGCTTGTTACAATTCAGCCACTAACTCCACAGTCAAACCTGATCCTGGGGAATATTTTGATGAAGAGAGAAGAAACTCTGACTACAGTACCCAAGATCTCCATCTCAGAAAGCTAATCAAAATACTAGAGTATTATTCATCTATTACTAGAATGTTAGTCTATTATTGTAGTATTACTCACCTATTATTAGCCTATTCCTAGAAATGCTGAAGCTAGGTGCCAAGGTTGCTTAGAAAGCAATGGAAAACAGAAGCTGGTTTACTTCATATTTTCTATCACCTCCATCTCCATTCAATATAAGAAGGCCTGAATTTGTTTTTCACTGAACTTTTCTCCTCAGAAATTTCTTCAGGTGTTGCAATGACACCTTAAAATTTTATGCGGAGAATTTTGCAAGCCTTTAATGCACATGGAAACTGATCATGTATCCTATGCAGCCAGTTATCACAATTAAAACATTTCTGATTAGAAGGGATTAATGCTTTGACAACATCGAAAAATCGGGGCTCCACTATCAATACCAGTTGAGTATACGGGCAATTAGAATTGGAGGTTTGATTCAGCACCAGTTCAGAAAAATAGCAGAAGACTGCAAGGAGATGGGAATGATCTGAAGCAGTCATGGCTAGGCAGAACAAATTGTCTTAATTACAGATTTCTCTAAAACTACAACTTACAAAGAAAAATACAGAATCAAATGGACCTTGCATGGGCAAAGCTCTCATTTGTTTCAGCAACTGCCTCTTAATATAAACCATTTCCACACATGGACCTCTCTCTCTACATCTGTGTTTTTAATACCTTGTCATTTGCACTCGTGTTCCTTAAGGCAAACCTCTGTTTTTGGTTACACAAATGGAAATGCAGTAGCTTTTCTCTGTAGTAATATTAGCATAGTGAAGTGCAAAAATTTGACCCAAAACTCTGAAACGGTTTTTATATGTATTTTTGTTGGTATGTCAGCAAAATATAACAAATACCCTGCCAGCATTCAGGTAAACAGTATTTTCAAAATTCCCATGTAAAGAACAAGAATACGAAGCTGGGTCTGAAAGGGATTGTTTCCAGCACTGTAACCAATTTCACAGCTGATAACACACACATCTACCAGCAGAAAAGCGAATAAAATATCTTTGTGTGATTAACTACATCTCTAATGTACTGCACAGTACATGAGTTGCATTTTTCCCTTCTCTTAACTTTAGAGCTACTGAGTTATTAGTAATGCTGTTCCAATGGGATTCGACAAATTTCCATTGGCTTATTGTGAGCAGGTTTGTATGTAACTAAGACTTTCTCATCGCAGGATGTGAAAAGTGATGCCTGAAAAACCAGGGGGACATTACACAAGCATTTAATACAAAATATAGGTTTCCTGTATTCTTAATCTGGAGTCATCCCTAAGTGATGTGGAGCCATCAAAACAAAGTTTTGGTCACCCAGCTCAAAATAAGCAACTTCCCAACATCATAAAGGTCAGAGTGGTTATACTGACACAATGCAGAAGCAGTACTTATGGACAGTACCTCTCCTATGTGGAAAGGCTAGGAGAATTGGGATTGTTCAGCCTGGAGAAAAGAAGGTTTTGGAGTGACGTAATAGTGGCCATCCAGTATGTGAAAGGAGCCTACAAGAAAGATGGAGAGAGACTTTTTATAAGGGTAATCCATCCCCTACAAGAGGGAATGGATTCAAACTGAAAGAGAGTAGGTTTAGCTTAGATATTCAGAAGAAATTCTTTACTGTGGGGGTAGTGAGGCAGGGGCATAGGTTGCTCTGAGAAGTTGTGGATGTTCCATCCCTGGAAGTGTTTGAGGCCAGGTTGGATAGGGCTCTGAACAACCTGGTCTAGTGGAAGGTTCCCTGCCCATGGCTGAGGATTGGAACTAGATGATCTTTGAGGTCCCTTCCAACCCACACCATTCTGTGGTTCTCTGACATTCCCAAGGACTGTCTCAAGTTTTCTCTTGAAGAATTTCAAGAACATCGCATAAAATATTTAATTTTAATTTTAACTTTTAATTTAGCTTTAAATTGCAAATGCTATATGAAGGTATATAAAATTTTCTTCATAAAGAAAACTGTCTTCAATCTCTTCCTGTGTTCTGTTCTGTTTGCATATATCTCCATCAGATAATGTAAAGCAAAAATATCAGTCAAAATACAGAAGTGAAAATAAAAAGCAAGTAAACAGCTTTATGAATCTAATCTAAGAACATCTTGCAGAGAAAGGGAGGACATATATCTGAACATACTGTTCTGGTTTAAGTCCCTTTTCAATGACAATGACTTTGGAAACTTTCTGGTTTCGTATCATCTCCAAATGTGCCTTTTCAGTGAAGCTGAAATTGCTCCTACTGAAAAGAACCCCAAAGAACAAAAGATGAGAAAATTCTTGCTACATCCCACAACTTTGGCCAAGAATAGTGGTAAATGATACAAAAAATGTGAGAAATATAATTCTCACTAATAATGTAAGTTTCTAAATATACTAACTGGATTCTGTATGGACAGTTTCCAATGAGGAAAGCATACTACGTTAGAAGTAATTTCTGTTGGATTAAAGTACGTTTAGGATTTGTTTTCTTTTTGACATTACATTTTGGAAAGTGCGCAAGCAATGTTTAGGTAACTAAGGCTAATTATTCCTAATGTAGAGTAAGCTATGCCAGTCAACCCGTTTCTTGTTGATAAAGTCTGTTTTGGTCATGAAGGCTGATATGTACAATAACAGTAGAAGAGCCTTTTAGTGGTTTAAATTGCACCCAGTAGCCCATTGTTAGTGATACAGCTTCACCACTATTCTCTTCTCACTTATGGCCAATCTGGGTCTTCAACAGTGCTTGCCCAGCAGGTACTGCTGATCACCAAGATACTATCAGTGACCCACTCTAGGGAATTCACTGAAACATTTCTACAACACTTTCCTCACATATAACAGTGAGTTATCTCCCTGTTGCTGCAATCTGCTACATCAATACAGTGCTAAACTATAAGAAAAAGTATTTATTAGGCCTATATTGATGATCCCATAGAATATGTTTCAATAACTAGGTTATGAACAACTTTCATAACTATCTATCGTGGAAGAAGTATGCCAGATAACTGACTGTGATTAATCAGGAAATGGGAGAGGTTAGGACAAAGTCCCGAAAAGTCCTAGATTTTCCTGGATTTAGGCCAAAGTCAGATTTTCTGACCATGATGATCAATGAGACATATGCAAAAATAGCTTAAAGTTTTTTTAATTATCCCTGTTTATTCTCCCTGTTCTAAACAGTTTTACAAAGTAAAACAGAAAGGTGGAAGGATTATTATGCCTGTCTTCAGGGTGAATTAAATTTCATTGTCCACGATTCCTGCAAATATTTCCAGTTAATGCAATCAATGATAGAAACTGATAGATATATTTGATTCTGGAAATGAAAGAGTGAAACATATAATTAGCTGCCTCAGATAACAGTTTCAGCAGATGGGAAGGAGAGCAATGCTTCTAATGGTCCTTATTTTTGACCCAAGGGAGGCTGTCAATTGCTTTTGCTGACTGCATGAGGTATTGAGGACATCTGGGAGATGAGTCCTTGATAAATGTGTTTATGCAGTTTGTCAAACAAGCACATTTGTGAGCAATGCTTTCATGATCACGTCCAGAAAAGAATCACAATTTTCACTAATTGCTGTAAACCATCTCTCATATTCTGCCAAAGACATACAGGTGTATGAAATCTTCCTTTAATTCTCAAATAAATGATGTACACCATCTCCTGTGACAACATATAGAGATTCAGCTGTCACCTGCTTCCTTCCTATTCTTTAAGTTCTTTTCCTCTCCTTCCTTTGTTCAATCATGCTACCATTATTCATAGGATCCCTGTCATTTCAGAGATGCATTTTGAAAGTTCCTTACTTTTTATTACTTGTCTTAAAGGTTTCACAGGGTCCAAGCAACATTTAATGCCAGTCAGCACTCAGAATTATCTTTGACTTTACAGATTGTAGTAAAACTTGGAATTCTGTTTTCACAGAATTAGAAAAAAACAGATATTTTGAATTCCCTGAGAATCAGAAATGTAAAAAAGCTTAAACTAAAATTGTTTCTGAAAATGCATTTTCTGTTTAATTTCAAAATAATTTTTGATTCAAAATTATTTTGTGACTGTGCTATCAGTTACTTTATTTACCTTTAATTCATGCTTATTGTATTATTACAGAATAATAATAAAAATAGTATTTTAAATTTTGGTTTTAATGTACTAAAGGCAGCTGCTACATAATGTTGACTGAACCATCTTATCTCTAGATCAAAGTCTCTCCAGTTCATGCAGTAATAGTGAAATAATGAAAATTTTGACAGTGATATTTTGATGTATAGAGCAAGAAGATGAGCATCCAGTGTGATAACAGGAGAAAGAGATGGTTTCAATATCTTTGAATACTTATTTCTAGGACACCAAAAACTAACACAGCAACATCTATAGACTGAGCGTGCTTGTAATACTCTGCTTTCTAGGGTCTAATACACGGCACATCGTTACTGCAGCTGATCATAAATGACTTCAGGTCCAACAATTATTTCAGACTACGTGTTCCAACTGCATTTAAGATGCTGACATCTGCTAATGTAAACCCAATAAGATTGAGATAAAAGAGCAAAATTTATCATATAAATTATTTTTGAGCTTATTAATGCAGTTAGCTATATATCAGAGTTCCTTTCTCGTACTTCTACAAAAACATTTGTTGGAAACTTAAGTCAGAGACAGAGAGATTTTAATAGAAGTAAGGCAATTGTGTGAATCACTTCTTACTGTCTACCGGGAAAAATTTTGCTTTCCTTTTCCTCTAGATCAATTTACACTGATTTTTAAGCTTTGAAACATTATTATCCATCCATCTGTGCACTTCTCGACCATGGACTATTAGAAGGAAGGAAAGTGTTTTCTCACCTAAAGGTAAACAAAACACAGCTGTGGGGAGTTGAAGCTGACTGGACATCAGGTGCCCACCAAAGCCGCTCTGTCACTCCCCTTCTCAGCTGGATAGGGGAGAGAGAATATAACAAAAGGCTTATGGATAAAGATAAGGACAGGGAGAGATCACTTACCAGTTACTGTCACAGGCAAAACAGGATCAACTTGGGGAAATTAATTTATTAACAATTAAATCGGAATAGAATAATGAAAAATAAGACCAAATCTTAAAAAAACTTCCCCCACCCCTCCCTTCTTCCTGGGCTCAATTTCAGTCCCAAATTATCTCCTCCTCTTCCCCAGCAGTGCAGAGGGGAAATGGGGTCTGTGGTCGGTTCAACACACTGTTGTGTCTGCCACTCCTTTCTCTGCAGGAGGAGGATACTTCACACTTCCGCTGCTCCAGCATGGATCTCTTCCACGGAGTGCAGTCCCTCAAGATCAGACTGCTCTAGTAGGGGGGGTCACAAGTGCTGCCAGCAAACCTGGCAAAAAAAAGAAAAGCAGTGTGGTCTGTTATCTCTCCCGTGGACACAGGTCCTTCAGGAGCCTGCTCCAGTATGGGCTTACCATGGGGTCACAGGCCCTTTGAGGGCATCTACCTCCTCTGTTATGGGGTCCTGCACAGGCTGCAGGTGGATTTCTGCTCCACTGTGATCCTCCGTGGGCTGTAGAAAGACAGTCTGCTTCACTATGGTCTTCACCACAGGCTGCAGGGGGATCTCAGCTCTGGTGCCTTCAGCACCTCCTTCCCCTCCTATTTCATTAGCCTCAGTTTTCTCTCACATATTGTCACTCCTATCTTCACTGGCTGCAGTTTGATCCTGTAGAGTAACTTTTCTCCCTTTCTAAATATGTCGTCCCAGAGATGCTATCAACATTGCTGATGGGCTAGGCCTTGGCCAGTGGTGAGTCCACCTTGGAGCAAGCTGACACCGGCTCTGTTGATTCTGACAGCGTTCCATTGGTCCTCTTCTTCTGGTCTTCTCAGTGGCAAGTGTTCCAGTCTTGTCGAAGTGATGTTTGCACTCTGGATCCATAAAGGAAAGCCCAGGGTGGTGAGCAAAGTCCCTGAAACACAGAGCCCATAGGAGTTTTATTTTGCTTAGGCTACATGGAAACACCATGGTACTTCCCCTGGCGAGTTTTACACTGGATAATGTAATACTGGATCACAGGACATTTCAGTAGTCTTTGACACCTTCTAAGCTACCTATTACATCAGTGTAGTTCAGTCAATTATGGTCCATTATGACCCATCAGTAGCGAATACCTTCAGGCTTCCTGTGAATACTTTGGTACTTCCCAGAGGGGAGTTATCTCAGCTGATAGATTTGTGGAAGGACAAAGAAACGCCACCCCTCCTCGAAGGATTTGCCTCTCCCCTCATCTTGGCCAACACTCAGCCTGTAGCCTGAGATGGCAGCTGTGCAGCTCTCAGCACACGGGTGGTTACATTGCACATTGTCAGCTTTCACCTCGATTGTCTGAGCCATCAGTGCTCCAGTTTCTCACACGTGTGGATACATTCTTTTCCTGGGACAATTGGACAATAATACCACCTTTGTCTTATCTCAAGTGCCAGTTGTAGTCCAAATTCCCTTTAGTAGGCTTATTAGGGGAGGGGTGGGCTTTCATGAGCAGTTGATTCTTTGCACAGTTAGCTACAATGGACGAAAGTCCTCCGATGATGTTAATAATGTTTAAGCCATTAACCATTTCAGTCTCTCACACACAGGGGTCTTATTCCTGGGTCTTAATTAACCTAAATCTGGAGAGTTTAACTGTATTCAGTGTTTCAAGTGAAAGCATCTCAGTTGTTTATTCATTGAAAAGTATTATTCATTGAAAAGATTTGCCCAAACTCGACTGAAGTAAAGCATGTCATATGTCATATGTTATGGCTTCAGCTAGCAGTTGCAAAGGGAATACAAGGTATTTTTTCCTCTAGCACATTCTGCAGCATATTTATTCTAGTCAAGGGGGTTGTTACTTGACTCCAAGACTGGTCATAAGCAGAAGCGAAACCCTGTGCTGGCGCTGTCAAGTAGCACAGAGAATATGATTTTTCTTTTTGTCGCTTGCTGTTGGATTTTGATTGTATGCCGTCATTTCAGATTCAGAGGAAACCACCAGGATAATTTGTCAAGCGTATCATTCATCCCTTGCTTTTCTGCAGGGACTTCAGATTACCATGTTTATGTCAAAGCCTCTCAGGCTCTGAACATTAGGCCAGCATGAGAACCATCTCACAGGACATCAGCTGTATGCCAGAATCTTCAGGGACTGAGAAATGAAAGACGTGTATCACACACTTCTGAAAAAAAGGAAACAGAGAGCACTTGAGATATGGCAAAGGCTAGGTGAGGTTCCACTGCTCCACCAGGAAACAAGGCTGGGCTGCATACGAGCTACACCTCAAGGTGAACTTGGTGTCTTTAGGATATTCAGTGCTTGTCTGGTAGTTCATGGAGTATTTGGCCACAGCCAGACAGAAATCATGAGTTACAGGAGTGGCACTTGCTGCTTACAAACTGCACAGTTTGTGAGTCACAGATTGGTCACTTGGCTATAAGTCATCAGTTTCCAAGGTCTCTGTTGATGGTTTTTCAATCAGTGTTATAATCACAGAGAGTTTGTTGTCTAAGATCTCCTGTGTTTCTAATTTCTCATTTCTGTGGGTATGAAAGCCCTCATGCAGACATCATCCTGACTTCAAAGCTGCACAGGATATTTGAATGCACAGATGTATCTTTGCCTAACCCAGCTAGCTGCATAGGATTGAGAACTTCAGCGCCACTTGTCATTCAGCCATATACTTACTCAATCCTTGCTGCAGCTGCTTTCTCAAGTCATTAATGCTTGAATGCCCCTTGCACTGCACTCTGCTCTCACTGTGTCCAGGGAAATTTGCACAGGTGTATTTTGAGGATGGCAGATGAGAGGAGAGTAAGGTGTACTATCAAAACGAAACACAGGAACAGAAATTAAATGTCAGAATTCAGAAAAATTGTTCAATAAATATGACATCAATTATAAACAATCAAACAAGCAAACAAAACCAAGACCAGCCCAAAAATCACAACTAGTAAAAAATGATCAAACAAAAAACAAAGGGAAAACACCACAGTCTTGGTGTTTTTAAACTGAAAGTGTTTGTCATCTGCACAACTTCTGAAAAGCACAAGGCTGTTTATCCCTGTGAATCGCTAAACAGGCTAGAATGAACCTCTAAACAAGCTAAGGCCCTCAAGGTGACAAACTATTCAAAACTTTAAATAAAGGTAAGATTCCTTTAAATAGATGCTTTAAACACATATCCCTGATCAATTCTATGTCCATTTGTGTATGGCAGTAGAGACAGTACATTTGAAGCTGAAAGGAAGACTATGAGTTGATATGAATTCTGCAGTTGAACATACAGGAGTGTCTGGGGGATCTGCATGGGCAAGCTGTGGTATTGCATTTGGCCTAAAACACAGGGTTTGGGAAAAATTCATAGATTCGTGCTGGGAAATGAGCACATTCATTAGAATGTGCAATGGGAAGAGATTTTATACTTATGAATTATGTATTTAGTTTTTTAAAAACTAATGGTATTTAACACAGAACAAGACTTGAATAATAAGTGAAACAATTGGTAAAAATAATAATGTCAATAATATAATGGATTTTCTGACCTCTATGTAAGAGACATTAAGTAAAATATTCTGTACTAAGATTCTTTTCTGATATGGCTATAGAAAACACAATAGCAAAAGTGAGTTAGTCCAAGCTTTTTCCTCTGTAAAGAATACCTGATTTTGTATGTAATACTCTGCATCTTAGGAAGGTAACATGTTGACAGTGTGTCAGAATGAACTAAGCACCTAACACCACATCAACACAGGGTCTCTTAACCACCGAGTGATGCATGAGCCCACTGTTGTGCATCTTAACTTGCCTTAGTATTTTTTAATTTCATTAAACTCTACTGGTTAGCATTTCTTTCCCTTTGTACATTTGCATATAATTATTCTTGGTATTTTCTTCTCTGCAGTTTTTGGCACCTACTACAGGCTGGAATATTTTTTCTGTTGGTTCCAGAAGCCATAAAGAATGGTTCTTAAGTGTTTGCAGATTTCCTTGGGCCAATTTTTTTTCCAAATCCTGCTACATTATATAAAGATATGCAGAAATACCATTATCTTACCTAGGCAAATTTTTGCCAAATGAGGAATAAACATTTATCTTTTACTTTAAAAAGTAACCTTATTATTATAAAACAAATGAAAGTTGAAAAACAGGATTCACTTTCAGCTAAAAATGACTTAATACTTGGCAACTAGATTCCAGCTAAAAAAAATTGCTCTCTCCCTCTCTCTTTCTGCAATACCATATATTAAGTACATAGTGTGTAAGGTAACTATTCCCACTATTCATTTTTGATGGTAATAAGTGTTGAAAACAATTGGAGACCAGTGGAAATATTCACAGGAAAGTAGCATGTAGAAAAATAAGTGCTGTGGAATTTGGCCCACACAGTACTTTCACATAAGATTTCCCCTTTGTTCCTGCTGAGCAACAACTGAAGTCTAATTCTACATGGTCTAGTTATTGTTTTGAAGAATGAAGTATTTGTTGAGCTATGGCAAAGACTAATGCAGTAGATGGGACTGTACTATATAGTTGTTTGTACGTGATTAGATGGCAAATCTGTATGAGTAGAGAAAATGGTTATAGCAACCCTCTTTCTGGGTTGGTTAGTCAGTCTATGTGACCCTCAGAGATCCTGCCATGTGTGGAGTTTGTCTGGGAAATATCTGAATAGGAAGTAATCATACAGCCTTCTCGATCCAGGGAACAAGGACTCTTTTGCAGAGTCCAGAGAGTGAGAGCTGAGACACTGGAAGTCCTGATATGAATGGGATGGAGAAGTATAAATGGGTAAGTTATTTATTTTTAAGTCACAAATTTGGTCAGAGGCTGTTGGACCCAAAACTCCTCCAGCATGTCAAGACTGTGGAAGCTACTGAATCAAAACAGTTTCCTGATCCCAAGAACCTGAAAAGCTTTGTTAATTATATCATATACTGTTGGTCTTTCTCCTTTGGTGAAAGAGACTACATCTTTTTGGGATGTTAGTCTGACCATGGCTGAGAGCTGGTGTGCTGCAGCTGCTGGTAAAGGTATTGCTGATATACCACATTACCACTGTGGGCTTGTTGGATCCAAGTGCTGCTTCTCATTGAGTATGCAAATTTTAAAGGCTTTGATGCTGAAACCAGACCTTTAACTTTATGAATAGGACACACACTATTTTAGGTAGCAAAATTTTCAACAATTTGGGATTTGCAGGCATTTCTGAAGTAGCAGTGAAACAGCCTTAGCCTCAGATGTCTCTTCACAGTTGCCAAATATTTATAAAGCTACTCTATTCTATCTATTCTACTACAGATTTCTGTTCTACTGCAGGTTTCTTTCATCCTGTGTAAGCTGTAAAATCCACATTGCAGTTGCTTGCTTCTATGGAGGGTATAAACTCTGAAAGCACATTCTTGCCGACAAGCTTTGGCTAGAGCTTGGATCAGAAGCTGAGAAGCCAAGGCGTACCAGTATCCTGCAGAGCACTCTAAAACCAAAAATGTTCCCTCGCATGAAAAGATTTTAAACATAGAACTTCAAATACATGGAACGTTATTGGAGAGAAAAAGCAAATGTAATGAAACATCAATTTTAAAAACTGACAGCCAGGGTAGTGTAACTACAACCATGCAGCACACACTTTCAGTAGCTCTGAACCTGGGCCTCCTCCTTCAGCTGGAGCATCAGCCGAGGCAGACAGCTGTAATGCCTTCACAGTTGTGGTCTGGATTTACAGCAACCCAGCTCCTGGCCACACTGATCTCTTCCCTCTAAGGCAGTTTCCAGCTATTTTACTCATCGAGCTGTTTGTCTGTCTTCATATTGCTGCTACTTACACTGCCTCTTCATTACCACTGCGGGTTGACATGTTGGAGAAGGTAATATTTTACTGTCAGCAGCACTCCTAAAATTCTTTTGTTCATATGTTTCTGGTCTTGGATACCAATGTCTTCTTTCTCTTAACATCCAACTGGCATGTCATTTCAGTAACACTGTCCCAAAGCTGTACATAATAAATAAACAAGATTTGGCTCATCCAAACATCTCTCCTTGTCTTTCAGCAGATACTGATGCAGAGCTAAACATTTCTCTCTCTACAGCTCAGCGGCTTTCTGCAGTGGGTACCATACTCTTCTCAGCATTTCTCTTGAAGTAGGTTGTCTTTCTGATGGAAAGTACTTATTTCTTCCTCTATTTCATCAAAGATTTTCTTCTATTAGGCCTTAGTCTTACACAAGTAAAGTAAGAGCCACATCCATTACCCCAGAACTGTCTCCGAACAAACATACATTCATTTATAAAAATCCAGAATGCATCAGTGAATAGAGATTCCCTAAGTCATAAGAGTGATGGAAGCAGACAACTTCCACTTTTGCATGCAGACTTTTTCAAAGTCCCCATTCTGGAGACAGTGGAAGGGAAAGTATTCAACAAAAATATCACCCAGATTTCATAAATATGGTAAGTCTTTACCAAGATGCATAATTCCGTAATCCAGGACACACACTTTGGTGGAGAAAAACCAAACTTGAAGAATAAGCATTTCCTCTTTAAAAAGATCTCATTAACATTTTTGCTGTTCTTAAATATTACCTACACCCACATATACTTGTGGCTGAAAGATCTTCACTTTTCTGTCGATTTCTTATTTCCTGGTTCTTTTTCACACATTTAAGACAATGAATTATTGAGGAAATAAAATGGAAGCATGAGTCCTTGGAATGCTATTGCAACCTCACAAAAACAAGGAGCAGACATATGACAGGACACTGCAGCAGAAAAGGATTAACCTTGCACTGGCCTGACTGTTTATGGAATTATCCTCCGTGGAATTAAGAACATTTTCCTCTGTCTTCCTCGTAGTTCTCTGGCTGATGTTGCTCATCATCCTTGTGCGCATGTCTGTATGTACCTCCGAGGAGGGATTTTCTGTTTTCCTTCTCCCATCCTTGCCAATACAATTGCCAACACAGAGTACCGGGGAATGAAGAAGGAGGGAGAGCTCTAAGGGGCCTACTGGCAATTCAATAGGGCTTTGATTTAACAACTCCGAGTCCTTTGAAAACATTTTGCCAAGAAAAGCTTGCCATCAACACGTATAATCTCTTATCAGGGGCCATTGAAAGCCTAGGCTCCGAGGTTAATTCTTCCATCGCAATGAGTTTCAATCAGTTCAAAACTCACATCGAGATGAAAGCTACGAAGCCTTCTCGCCCGGTTAGTCCCGCAAAACCCACTGAGATCAACCGACTGGGGAGGATTAGGGCATGTTCATCTGCTGGCTCTCCAGCAGGACGGGCAGGCTCAAAAGAAAAACAATAATTAGGGATAATTGCTTGTGTCCAAACACAGGCATTAAAGCCCCTTTCCCCTTTGGTACTTTGTGAGCTGGAATGAAAAAGACACCCCCTGTTTTGACAGCTGGGCAGGCGAACAGAGCTGGTGACAGATGAAGCGAGACGTCCCCGGGCACCCGGCGCGGCGGGGCGGGCCCGGGCGGGCCGGGGCCGGGGCGAAGGGGCGGCCCCGCCTCGGGCCCTCCCCCGGCGGGCGGGCCGGGTGGCCGCGCCCCGGGCCGGCTCCGCCCGAGGGCTCTGCGGGGCCCCCGGCGGCAGCGGGGCTCGGCGGCCCCGGCCCCGCACCCGGGCGGCCCGAGGGAGGCACCACGGGCGGCGGGTCCCGCTCCGGGGGGCGGGTCTCACCCGGTCCGCCCTGCCCGGGGCTGCGGCAGCGCCCAGGGGCAGCCCCGGGAGGCGGTGGCATGTGTGTGTTGCTCGGGTGCCGCGGGGAGCCGGTATCGGGACTGCTATCTACAAGTGCTGCGTTCCTTGTACGCTTAATAGACAAACGTAAATCAGATGGGAAAAGAAACGCGCTTCAAAACAACTGACAAAAATTATACTCTTGAGCTGTAATGTATACAACGGCATGAGTGATTAATTAGGGAAACCCACATCCGACAAGAATGATTTCTGAAAGGAATCTTGGAAAACACTGCAAATACAGCTGGGATCCAGATTAATACATTTATCTAATAAAGCTCTTCCCGGTCGCCTTCTGTCTCTCGCCTGGTCCTGTCTCCTTCTTCTTCTGGCTCGCATTAGGGTCGGCTCAGCCAGTACTCTGCTGCCTAATCGGACCAAATAAACTTCTAAACAAGAGATTATATTTGTGTATTAATGGTCCATACGATAGCGTTGAGGCGCTGGACAGTATGCTTTCCTTTTCCACTGGGGAGGTAAAGCAAGGCTCTCATCTGTGAAGCGAAGATGAAAATGGACCTATATTCCTCCTCCAGAAGAGTGAGGCACCGCGAGCGTGTTTCGTAAACGAGGTCTTTAGCAGCAGCACTACCGCTGTGGCAGCGCTGCTTGCAAACATACATCGACATACGTTTTTGGAACTGTTGTAGATTAGGTGGTGTGGTACTACTGCAGGCTAAACTAGAACACGGATTAACATACAAAACTGGTCTGAAGAGTGACGGGGAAAAAGTGAGGCACAGAAAACGGTAACATATCTAATTCCAGCAGAGCAGACTCCACTGCTAGAGATCACGTCCATTAAAAACAAACAAACAAACAAAAAAACCCCACAAAAACAAAAACAAACAAACAAAAAAAATGTAGTTTCTCCCTTGTAAAATCCCAAACACACGGAAAGTGGTTGACTTCAAAATACACCGAGGAACAGAGTCGATAAAAGGGTTTAAAACTCCCAATCTTATTTTACAATATTATGAGAACTTACAAACCATAGCAGATTTCTTCTCGTTTATCCTGGATTTTACACAATTCACAGGAACTAATCTAAATCTGTCTGTGTAGACAGACTGTCTATACTTTACAAAGAAAAAAAATTTAGTCATATATAAAAATGTTAAGGATATATAAAATTACAGTCTGTTTCCACAGCTCCAAAACAAGTAAGCATATAAATCGCCCACATCCGTGCTCATATCTCTTCATAGCCCAGGCAGGCGCAGCACCAGGCTAGGCAGGCTGCCTCTGCCTCTGCCCTGCCTTTGCCTACGCCGTCCATGCCTGTGACACCACAATCCCATGGAAAAGTTAGGATAGCAAACTCTGGAGGGAAATACGATTTCTCACACACGGGCAATGCCAGCAAGAACGTCCTCGCGGTTATTTTTTGTTGTTGTTTTTTTTTCCTCAGTTGCACAAAAATAATGAGCGGATGTTTGAATGGAGAAACATTAAAATAAGTATATTACAACACAAAATGTAAGCCTGGTCCCATGGGGAAAGATGGAGTACGTCTCTGTACTTTCTTGAGGCAGCTGTGGATATCTGTGGACCGGGAAATGGAACAATTATTAAATCCAGCGATAATTAGTTTTAAAGTATCTCTGAATTGGTTTAAACGCACGAGGCACTTCTTTGAGATTCCCGGGGGTCCCCATAGTATAGCAGGTTATTATTTGTATGAGGTAGTGTGTGGGTGTCTAACGTGTGGTTTCTTTTTTTCTTTCCCCCAAGGGTAAAATCTTAGCTCTTTCTCACGAGAATATTTCGGGTGATTTTTACGGAGAAAAACTGACACCTTATCGGCGATATTTCCTAGCCCAAATGCCCACTGCAACCTCACCGGCATGGCATAAGCAAAGCCTATTCTGCTCGATCCCTAACCCACCTCCCAGCTGAAAAGATACACGACAAAATCTCATTTTTTTTTCTACCTCACTTTCACTTCCTCTGATTAGACAAGATTCGACAAGCTGATAGAGCCCTGATAGAGACCTATCCTGACTGCCGGGACTCGGAGAAGTCTACCGAAATCTTCTATTATGGCAACTCTCAGTTGCCGTACTGCTGCCTTCTCTGCTTCTCGATGAATATATTTTATTGGTAGTCTTCGCAATATTCATGGTTGTGATTATAATGGTAATAATCGTCGGTGACTTGCTAGACGCCGTAGTTTGTTCTGAAAAGGTACTAGAAAACACAGACATAGGTATAAAAACACTAGTAGCAAAAAATGCCCTAAGCTACGTTTCTCCAGATACTCCTGGGCAATCTTCCTACCTAGCGCAGAATCAAACCCCAAATAAGAAATATTGAACTTCGGTGTAGATAATAATCTGAAGTTTGAAAGAAAAACACAGGAGACATCTCGGTCTACTACAAATCAGCATCCGAGCACGAATGAGAGGACACCATGTGTTTGTTCCTTAAGCTTCTCTTTTCCTAAGAAGCTCTAGAGTAAATCAGTAAGAAATTAAAAGTGAGCAGGAAGTACCACGTAACCTGGAATTGGGATTTGCCTTGTGCAGGTGTACTTCCGACCTTGTACATATTGTAAGTATAGATAGGGAGGAAAGTGGCCTTTAAAACGGAATTCGAAGAAGTACTTTTACATTTCTTTTTCAAACGAGGTCACTTATTCTTTGACTATCACTGCGTGACAGCCTGCCGCGGCCGGGCGCCTGTACCCATCTGATTATAAATATGCCGATCAAACCTGTAGGCTGTATGCTGCATCAGTGTCTGGGGGTTTTATTCTAAATGCTACACTTCGAGTTTACTTTTCTACTTGTCTAGTCCAATTTATGCCAGGTGAATTTCTTTCAAATTAAGGAAGAGTCGCCGACAGCTGTAAGAATTATCGTGTCAAGTTTTAGGTGGAAAAGGGAATTTGAAAATGCCGCAGTCGAATATTTCAACAGCCATTTACCACTAAAAAGTGCAGCTTCCAGAGTTATCTACCTTGTACTACAGTTCATAAACTTGATTTATGATGAAATAGAATTGCTGGGTTTTACTGCTCTGGCTCTCCCAGTTGGTAAGAATTTGACTGCAACATGTGGGATTTACAGTGAGCGAAAACAGCATTATATCGAAAGCTCCTCCTGTATACGTGATCCCAGTCAACAGGTAACGGAAAACTCTCTCTCGCAAAAACACACACTTAGTTAAAACCAAATTTCCGCGGTCAAATGGCGCAGAGGGAGTCTGCCTGCCTCGCCGCTCTCTGGTCTGCCCGGTGCCGTATGAACAGCAGAAGGGTCCTGGCGATGCCTTTCAAGGAGCGGGGAAAGCTTACAGCGAGGAAGCGTCTCCCCCGGCTCGGGGACTGCCGCCGGGCAGCGGATGGGAGCCGCAGCAGTGCCGGAGGGCGTCGGGAAGCCGCTCACGGTGCTCACGAGCGGCTGGCGGCGACCGAGGGGAAATGCGGGCGATAAATTTTTAGGAACAAATCTTTCCCCGAGCATCCGCCGTTGTCGCAGTGCAATCGCATAGACGCAAGTCGGGGAAGGGGGTGGAATTTTTGACAGTTTGATATGCTAATATTTGTGCCTGAAACAAGCTGTCGATGCAGCCACGTAACCAACCTGGCGTGTTTTAAAACATCGAGGTGGACAATATACACTATTCGGTGTAAATCCCCATCTCTCGGTTCGGTCCCTTCATAAAATCAGCCCGGCACAACGATACTGTGAAGGACGACCGTGCAGTTACCAAAGCGTTAAAGTGTTATTATTAACAAAAAGGCTGAGAAATCAGAACGCCGCCCTTCCGCAGATCCTTCGCAGTCCCCCACCCTCCCGAGGGGTGCACGGAGCTCTCTGTGGTCGTTCCCCCACGGAGTCCCTCGCATCTTCCACGCTGGGGTTACGGAGGCTCCGTCAGCCCTGCGGAGGCACCGGTGCCGGCGGCTGCCGGGGAAGGGATCCCCCAGCCCAGCGCTCTCCGCCTCGCCCCGCGGCGAGCAGCCCGACATTCCTCCGCCTCGCCCCGGATTCGGGCGGCGGATGCTGGAGGGGACCTCGCCGCTGTGGGGCTTCGGCTGTGTCCGCTCTGGGGGCAATGGGCTTGTGAGGGGGCCCGCAGGGGTCCCTGTGGGCACACCTCTGCTTTTTGTCCTCCTCCGACCCTCTTCCTTCTGCCTACGCACGGCTCTGCGGCCCTGTCCTAGAACGTGAGGCGTCTTACCGAGGCGCTTGGCAGAGGACTACCTCTCAACAGGAAAAAAAGGTGCTTCAAGCCTGTGTGGAGTACATGGGGTGGCCCAGAAGAGCGGCTTTTGCTGTCTCTACCCCGGAGAGGCCGTGGCCGTGGGGTGGGAGCGGGAGTCTGTGGTACAGCCCTGCTCGCTCGCCGGCTCCGAGCACTGCAAAGCGACACTCGGGGCATTTTTGTGGGTGATTTGTACAAACCCGTGGAAAGGTCGAGAGAGGGAGGGAGAGGGAGGAAGGGACGGAAATGGTGAACATTTGTGACAGTGCAAAACCCGTCATGGTAAGGGAGCTTGGCTTTGGAAGTACGGAACTGTATCTCGCCAAGGTGATAATTAGAAAAATACCCCTGCAAGCCAGAGTTCGTATATGTTTAGCTTATTTATTTATTTATTTATTTATTTTTAAATTTTATTTTAATTTCCCTTCCCCATTCCCTTCCCAACGCGCTTTACCCCCTCCACCCCCCCCCGCCCCCCGTCCCCTCCCCCCGGTACAGTACTAGTTCATGTGAGCTTTCGACAGCTGGACTCGTCAGAGTTTCCATCCCTCATTCAGAAACCCACTAATCTGAGTTGCTTTTGCTGTGGCTATTTACAGGCAATTATAGGATAGGCATATGTTACCGAAAAGCAGGAATGAATGTAGTCTTTAGTCCTCTTTCATGCTTTTAATTAAATGGTTCTCTCTATTCGTGCACACTTAAACACTTTTTTTTCTTGCCTCCGAAGCCCTTTGCTTATAACATTCGTAGATTTTAAAGATTTAATTTATTTTTCCTGCATCCCCTCTGGGCTAAATGAAAGGTAATCGTTTCACTTTAGACCATTCTTGCGCTGATAAAAAGACCCAAATAAGGATTAACGAGCGTGTTTCACTGCAGGGGGTCCCAGGGAAGGGGAGATTTTGCTGCGCTGCCGGCCGCAGACTGAGCTTCCCCTCCGCGCCTCGACCCTCTGAGTGGGTGCTTAGGGGCCGTGGGAGTGTCACAGGGGCAGAAGGTGCTGTGGAAATGAAAGGTGGCCGGTAGTTTTTTGCTGTTGTTGTTATTGTTATTATTATTATTATTATTAAGCAATAAGTGAACAAATTCTAGTTTCAATGGCTTTGTGGGATTTACGTCTTCTCGTGGGCTTGGTACTTTAATTGTTGCTCCTCTTGCTGTAGAGATATAGTATTGACACAGCTGAATTGTGAAGTCAAAAAACCACCAAGAGACAGTCACAGGTAGGACCGTCTCCTTCACTGAGAAATAATAACTGAACACATTGTAAACGCAGAGTTATAGTCTCAGCAGCAGTTTAACTCATGCTCACCAGGGCTTTTAGCATACAGATGCTACTATTCGTAAAAAGTCCTCTGCAATAAAATGGTTCATTCTCGTCGAGGTCTCTATACATACTATTTCACGATTTTCTGTGGTGTACATTCTTTGGTTGGAATTCATAACATTAATAAAAGTGGATTTAAAAACTTCGGAGTAGTGCCTTGCTGAGAGTAAGTGTCGTTTTCTCAGGATAATATCTGCTATTAAATAACATCGTTCTTCTCTTCTCCAGATGCACTGTTTGGGGAACAGGATATCAGGCAACTACTCCTTGTTTGCAGACACATGGGCAAGGGGAGAACCCTTCTTGATAGCACTACTGAGAGTGAACAGGACATTGAGAAATCTTAACACTGCCAATGTGTTTGTGTAGTTGGTTTTGGTTTTGTTTGTTTTGTGTTTGTTTTTCTTTTTTTTTTTTTTTTAATCCGAATCTCAGTAACTATCCCCTTCCATCCCATTTCTCCACACCTCAGTTTTTGCTCTTTCTCAGCCCAACCTACTTCTCCCTTCTCTAGACCCAAATTTCCTTTTCTCTTAAACTTTTCAAACCATGACTTTCTTTTCCTCACACACCTTTAGGACCCTCTCTGTCGTTCCTGAAAGATTCTAGTTATTAGGAGACATCCCTTCAGGTTGGTGCATTCAGCCTGGACTGTAGCCTGTATGTCTCCAGTTTGACATACCGAGAATTCAAGGGGCACACTGGGTGAAGGTCCAGATCAAAAGAATTCAATCCAAACGATGCTGAAGTTTGAACTGTATCGTTTCTCCTCTCTTTCTAAAATATTTATTGAAGGTAACATTTCATCAATTGCAGTAAGATAGGATAGCTCTATTAATGCAAGTGGTATACCACAATTTGTAGCAATTACAGATCTGTATCGTGGTCAAATGTCAACCTAACAGAAGCAGACACTTAAGCAAAGAAGAAGCCTGTTATGGGGTTGGAGAGGAAGGGAAAAGAGCTAGAGTTAGGAGGTTTTTTTAAATCTAAAAAAAGAGGCAGATCTGATTCCATTTGAGGCTTGTGCCATTTCTTATTTTATCCTTGTGGTTCACCAATTCCTCGCTAAACAATAATAGACATTCCTCCATAATTTGATATTTAGCTATTAAAACAATTCAACATGTTCTATATATAAGTTAATCAAGGTCCCACCTTAAAACAATCGCTGATGTGTAACAAGCCCAAGTCCAATGTGTGGCAATTTCTCTACTGCTTTGAAACCCTGGTGTGGTGTGTGTGCCCACATAACATGGGGCAATTCCCGGGCTGTTTGCAGACAGTCACCGAAGATCTGGGCCTTTCCCTTTGTTAGACACTTGCCATGTGATCCGTGCAGAGGACTGGAAAGGGCAGCCTTGTAACAACATTATTTCAGGAGGATAATAAGTAGCCATCATAAATTCCTTTTTTAATAGTTTATTGCCGGTTGTAGTCTATTGACAGTGCCTGTTTTACAGCATGGAGGAAAACAGTTCCTTGTTGGCACTAGTCACTAAAACTGTTTGATAGCTCTGGCCCTTTTTAGTGCCTTCAGAGAAAACCTAGTGGCTCATGAAATGAATCATAAATAGCTGAGTTGAAGTCGAACAAAAGACGGACAGAGGGAGGAAAAAAGTCTTGCACTTACTGAAATATGTTTATTTTGGACAATAATCTATTAACCAGTTCAACAAAGATGCTTTAAAGCTCAATCCTGCTGTCTTAGCTGGAAGAAAAAAGTCAGTTCCATGAGGATTGTGTCTTGGGTCTTTATAAGGAGACTGTTTGGCAAATATTGTTTTTCTTCTAGCTCAGAATCAGTACATACAAAACTCTTAGGTACAAGACTTCACCTTTTGGAAAGAGGAAGCAGTGAAATCAAATGTTTAGTGTTGTCTTGCCATCGCTATCCTGTTCTGTAACACTGGACCCTTATGCAATCTCTTGGGTGGGATACAATGAAACATACAGGCATTTAGAGAGGGCTGAGAAAGAACTTAATATCAGGCTTCGCTGGACACATAGGAGGACTTTCAGTCTGTAAGGGTTCCATTGTACAATTTTGCTAAAGGTTACTATCTGGTCTTTCTCTTCCCCCCTTTCCTCCCCAAAGGCTGATGAATGCAATATGGATCCCGAGACTCCAGTTTCAGATTGAAATATTAATATATTAAATTTTTTGGGCAGGTTTTCTCCCTTTCCCATGTGACCTCTTTGAACAGGAGAATTTTAAGCTCATCTAGAAGACACCAGGAAGATCTGGCTTAGGACCTAATTCATTTTGGATGAAATATGCTGCCAGATGCCATCTTGAAAGGCAGGGCTAAATGATGGAGCCCATTATATATATATAACATTGTGACAGAAGTGCGAGGGTTCAAAGTCCTTCTCAGTCTCAGAGGCTGAAAAATTTTAAATGAAATCTATGTTTCCCATTTGTCATGAGAATATCTGAGTCATCAGCCTTCTTAAGCAGAGCAGCACTGCCAGTGGAAGGGAGTACAGCTCTGGATCCTTGGTTTTCAGGTGTTCAGTTATGCTTCTGGTGCCTGTTTCCTGTTCTGCTAATACTTCTAATCTAGTGGTTTTGGTTTTAATACCTCAGAAGAAGACTGAAAGCTACAGACCTCCCATGTCTTCCAGGAAATGAAGGCATCCTTACTACTTCCAGAGAAAATGCTCTAAACCATGTCTTCCCTCCCCCCATATAGCTAATGGTAACATTTCCTTCACCTGAGATAACCCCATACTCTGTGTGGACAGTATGATCTAAACAGGGTACTGGGCCATATTGCTTATGTAGGTGAAGACAGTTTCCTACAGATATATCCATGAAATGCTTAAACAGCAGAAGGTCAGATGAGATTTCATGTGCTCCCCTGTACCCATCATTCTTTTTTAGCCTGTTCTGCACAGCTCTGTGCTCCCATCTTGTAGCTGCTAAGGCCCTCTTCTTAGTTCTCCTCTTATGTGTGTAGGCACTGTAGAGGAAAGTTGTACACTTTAGGTTGAATTATGGATTTTCATAATTCAGTCCAGACAGACTTGTGTTGGCCCTAGTTTGTGTCAGCTTTCATTCCTTATTGTGTTGCAGTCTCATGATTTTATGAGGTGAGAATCTGGTTTTTTCTTCCAAGTAAGCTCACATTGCTATAGTAATCCTTGCATTGTTCACTTTAGGATTAGATTTCTCTTGAACCCTCCTTTTTAACACTCCTCCTGAACATCACACATTTCAGTCTATTTCTCCATCAAAAAACTTTGTGCCTATGATTTATGACTGGCAGTGGTTCTCAGTTTTGTCCGAGGGTCAACACATAGCATTGGCCTTGTCTGATGACCTGAAATCTTGTCCCAGTAAATTATTCTCTCTTCATGTTGTCTCTTGAGTGTTGGCATCGGCTGAGAAAGAAGGCCTAACATCTTTGGTTTTAGTGCAGGGAGAGAGAGGCGCCTTTCTTTAAAAAGTTTTAGTGAAGAGTCGATGGCAGAAATTGCATACCCCCTGTGGTAGACTTCTCTGAGGAGTGAATAGAGTCTGATCTGTTACAGAATGTGTTGGAAACCTGAGGGGGGATTAGGGAAATCCAAACAGAAGTCAATAATGAATATCAGATCACTCCTTCATTTCTGGCACTTATTCTTTTTTATTCCCTGTATGCTTTGAGTAAGACCTAAGGACATAAGGACATTAATAAATTAAATAAATGCTGCAGTAATCCTGTCTGTTATTTGTCAACCATCTGAAATTGCAGATGAAAGATGTGGTTGGTGCCAAAATGAGTATGCAATGCATATCTTGTCTGGTTTTTTATGCCAAGAACAAGGCTCATATGCATGAATCACTGCAGCCCCAGTGAAACTAACTGTGCAGCTGTTTGTGTGCAACAGGTTGGAGGGTTAGGGCCACAAGTCCTGATTTGTACACAGTTACACACAGGTAACTTTGCACTGATGAATGGTTTCCTTTATTTTTATGACCTCTGAAGCAGAGAGAATTGTCTTCCTTATTTCATTTATATTGTAAATGCAAAGTTGCTTGTTATCTTTCAGCACTTGCAGGATCCTGGCCCACAGTAATAAATTAAACAAATAATTTACTGTATTTCTCTGTTTCTTTTTAAGAATATCAGTCACCTGTGAGCATCTGGCAGAACAGCTCATGTTTTATTAGTGTGTTCTACCATTCTTTCACTTGGGTTTCAAAGTCCACTTGCTAGACAGAGTCAGAAAATCCATTCTTTTCCACTGTTGTAGGACACTCACCATTTTTAGAACTCTGCAGAAAAGTCTGTGCATGGGAAAGGAGTACAGGGTTTTTTGTTGATTTTTGTTTGTTTATTTAATTGTTGTTATTGGGTTTGTTTTGTTTTTCCTGTGTTTTGTTCTGTTTTTCCTGTGAGGTATTTTGTATATTCTGTCGTAACACTTTGTCTTTCCAGATGATTTATTCACTATTTTATTTGATATAAAGTCTTAAAAGTTTTCTGTCCAGCTTTTCCTCCCGTCATTGGGACACAGTATGGTGTGGAAATGCTGTGCAATACTGACACCTGCCAATACTTGTTTGAAGAGCACCAATCAACTTACAGTGTCTCCTCATGACCTGACTCTCCTGCAGGGAGGAAAATCCTCTTGACTTAATAAGTAGTTTGAGAAGGCAGGCAGAAATGTTGGAGTCTTCTACTCTTTCCTCTATTTTTTTTCCTTGAGCTGGGGAAAAGAAGTGTAGAGAAGTCTTCCAAACCAAAGAGAAATTTAGAATCATGTAAGCAAAATACATATGCACCCAATCATTTTAGTGATACATCACTGTGCCTAATCATTAACTTAAAATGCCTTATAAGAATTTGTAATCCACAGTAAATCATTTAATAAGAATGATTTAAATGTACTTCTGACTAATGTAAAACAGTCTAGTTTTCACACTTGATTAGCTGCCAAACATTGTTTAAGAAAAAAGGGGGGGGGTGATCCAAGTTGAAATGAATTATAGCAGATACAACACTCCAATATAGTGCTGGTTTGCAGTTTATTGGATTTAAGAGATAGGAAGAAGATGACATACCATGAAGATCGCCAGGTCTATTTTGTGCCTCAATTAAGACTTTTTGCAACTCTGTTTCATTCTTAAAGCCTCCTTGAAATGCCTTTATGACTGTCTTTTCTGCAATGATATTGGGAAAGTGAAAGTGCTGGAACAGGAAAAAGTTCTGGAATTGGAAAAAATCAGAAAGTGCTGGTTCATTTACTAACACGATAGGAAAATAAAGAGGCTGCTTCTATGGTAGATATACAAAGTTGCTCTTCTTAGTATGATGGTGGATGAGTTAATGTTTAAAAGACAGTTGAACCAAGCATACTCTGTGCTGAAGTTCAGAAGGAAACAAGGAGCAGTGATAGGAGACATGTCAAGTGGATGCATTGTTGAGGAGGGCGAAGGGCCAAGGGCTCTGGGTTTAAAGAACAATAATATGTGAAACACAGCAAGCAGTGAGTGTGAGGGAGACATCTTCTCATATTCCCAAGTTTTTAAATTCAGGTTTTAATTTTAAAATAAAGGAGAAACCAAGGATATGTAAATACTGATTTTAATACAGATAACCCTGAGATTATCTCAGTTGGTTAAAGGATGGTGACAATAAAGCCAAGATTGCAGGTTTGATCTCTGTATGGACCATTCACTTAAGAGCTGGACTTGATATTTCTTGTGGGTCCCTTCCAACTCTGAATATTCTGTGACCTCAGAATATTTTGTGAACTCAGAATATTCTGTGAACAGTCATTTCAGTGAAGTGCTTCCTACTTACTATCTTGTAACAGATATGTTATTTCAGCTGTCACAGTCAAAATCTTCTGAAAAATGAGACACTTATGAATTGGTTGGAATTCTGTACCTTTTGTCTTTCCTTTGACTAAGATTGTATCAGCATCACAGTGGTGCAAGAAGCAGGGAGGAGGTCTGTTCCATAGCCACTGCAATGTGATGCAACACAGCTGAAAATCAACTGTGACACTCTTATTAGTCCAGCTGTAGCATTATGAGTGAATTGTTTGCATATTTAGTCAGCTTTAAAAACAGTTTGTTGAGCCCTCCATGCTGCTCCCACTCCATCATTTTCAGTACCTGAGGCAACTAGCTCTAGCCTCACTGGTATTTCTGCCTCTTGTACTGCAGTCACAGATCTCAGCAATCTGGACAGGATACCTATGATCTCAGATCCCTTTGATGCATTGGAAAACATCTATCTCATGGTACCTGACTGCAAATCACACTGTCACAGCTTTGCTCTTGTGTGAAGTATGAGAGCATGTTCCCAGCAGAGAAATGATACGGAAATCAGCTCATTCTGCACAGTTGCTATGCAGTTCCTCCAGATATCCACTTCATGCCATCCCCTCCAATGCTTCTTCTAAAAATACATCATGATCCATCGGGTATAACTTCTCTAAACATTGTACAGAGAACAGCCTTCGCAAATACAGGGGTTAAAACACAAGAATCAATGGGTTTACAGAAAAGCAGATTTTAACAACATTGGAAACACTGTGTATAGGAGTATGGAAAGCAAGGCTGCTCTGTTCCCTAGGATGTTAAAAAATCCCTTTCATTCATATATTTTATAGCCCAAATGGCCACAAGTGACTAGTGACTTCCGAATTAATATTTTTTGGAGTACCGAGATACAACACCTTAAAGCTATATGGTTTTCAGAGTGTTATTGAGCATTTTCTGACAGTTTGGCTGCTTTTAGCAAGGGTACTCAAAAAGCACATGCGTCTAAAACTAGTGTTATGACGCAGACTGCAAAGAGGGGAGGAGGCTGGTTCGTATTTGTTCGAGAGTAGGTGGTGTTGAAGGGGTGCAGCAGGAAACAAGACATCCTGGCAATTAAAATAAAACTAGGATAAACAGTTTCAAGAGAACTATTTGACCTGTTTGAACGTACTTTCTCCTGCCATTATCACTGGTCAGCATCTGTATACCCAGGGGTAACTTACCTTCTGCATGGTGCAGCATCTGTTTACGTGGAGCTTTATCTCTCGTGCTTACAAGTCAGAAGCCCCCAGCAAGACTTGCTTAAGGTAAGGTTAGTTGTGGCTATGGTTGGAGTAGCAGGGCAGAGCCCTGGAGAAGAAGACACAAACATGAGTTCACCTGCAATATCAAAGTACTACTTGGACACAGGGACAGAGTATTAGGGAAGATCCAAAGGAGACAGTGGCAGAGGATGGTGAACCCTGCTTTTGTGACGTTTATGTGTCAGGTCAGACACACTGGTGGACGTGAGCACTGGTGTCATTGAGTGGGGGAGTTAGTCACCATTTCTTCTGCTTTGGGCACTGCACAGGTACCTGACCAGGAGCTGGAGGGTAAACATCCCTTGCAAAGCTCCTGACTCCCATACATCTTACAGTGCAAACTTGTCACGTTTGCACCACCACCTCTCTTCCCTCTCTTCTTCTCTCCACAGGTGATGATGCAGCAGAGGTCTCTCATGGCTAAATTAAAACTGACCAATGACATCTCATAGGACCTTAAAGGTCAGGAATGGGGCATACCTACAGTGATGTGACTGTAGGTAGATGGTGTCTGCTGGGCATACCAGCTTTCCCTGCAGCGAAAGAGAAGGAGATCATGTCTTCTGCTCTGGAGTTCCAGTTCTCTCTAGATGCCTAGGATTCAGGGTCTGCAGCTGTCTCCCACACCAACCCCTCCACACTATTTTTCATCACATCTGTAGCTCCTGGTTCAAAAGGAAGCTATCTTGTAAGACACCTTCAAGGCCCCTCTGCTTGAAATTCTTGCCTGTTCTTTTCTGAAATTTCCTTTAATCCTGTGGCTCAACCTTCCATAACCTCTAGCACTAGAGGATTGTCCTTCCATCCCATTGCGTCCAGAGCCTGTCATGCTCCTAAGTGCTTGACCTATCCCAGTAGTATCCACTACTGAGGGAGAAAACCCTGCAAAAATGGCATTCTGGGCCATAGCTTTTCTTTGTCTACCTCCAAAACTCTTTTCTACTTAGCTGATAGCCTATGTTACCTATGAAAAAATTAGTGTGTAAAAGGAGTCATATCTGCACGTATGTGCACATCACTATTTCGTCTAAACAGCGACATCTCCTGATGCCCAAGCTGCAGCTGTATTAGTGGGTTACTACTCCAATAAAGTTGTTGTTGTTACACACAGTAAATGACCTCCCGAGGGCCACCCTTAACAAGAACCATGTCTGCTCCTGCGTTTCATTCAATGCCAAGCATGCTGTCAGCACTTAACAGCTATTAATAATAGCAGAAGGAATTACAAAGCTTCATGGGATAGAATAAAGCCTGCTTAAAGGCAGTTCTTTGAGGGCTGTCCTACTTTGCTTGTATTCATGCATCCAAACTGGATCTATTTAAGATGACAAAGTTAAAATTACCAATGTAATGTAGTTCTGAGTTTGAAGCTTTGCCAGCCATTAACTGCTAAGACTATTTCTATAAACAAAGTGCACTTTCTAAAGGAACATTCACTTCAGATTTTAATTGTGATTTCCTGGGGGAAACAGTTGTGTTGGTGAAAATTCAAATATGCAGTTTATTCATATGTTAGTTACAAATTGTTTATAAAAGCAGCCAAGATTTCTGTTTTGGGCATTTTCTGTCAGCTATTTAATTAAAACTGATTTGAAGCATTCATCATATTCTTCAGCTCCTATAGCTGGCCGGTAAATAACAACAAATACCTTATATGAAGGTAATTATTTTTCAGATGCATTGGACCAATCTTGCATAATAGTGGGCAAGTAACGCTATTTTAGTTGGTTCCACTTAGGAAACCATGGCTGAATTTATTCCAGTTTTGCAGATAATGCACATCTTAGAAGTTTTCACAGCGAGATGAAAAAACATATTCATGTATGAATCACGAAAAGCAGTGTGAAATTTGCCACTTCTGGAACAGATGGATTTCTCTCAGTTCTCTGTGACAGGTCAGACAAAGATTCCTCTCACAGTAGGGAGAGGACAGAGAGTTGGATAACATAAAATTATACTGTTGATGGCCACCAAATTAGGATTAGGAGGCTCATTAGTTAATGGAAGATGGAAAATTTAACTGCAAGACACAAATTTTGAATTATTTTTATTATTATAAAACATATTGTAACTCCTTTCAATGGGAACAATGAAAATAGTTTATGCTCTGACAACAAACAATAATATCAACTTCTGAAAAATACCAATGGATACTTTTTCCTAATATTTCCATTCTTGCTTTTCAGTCTACAGTAACTTAATACAGACACCTGTTAATACGTTCAATCAAGATGTGTGCATTTTTGGCATGATCACATGTGATTATCAACTACATGCAATCATGCAACCCAAGATGTTCTAAGTGGGCTCATGACATGATTCTGCGATCACATAAACCGTCTTCTGACATCATTGCTTGTACTGTGCATTTCACTTGACTACAATATGTGTCTAGTGCAGCAGAGAAGAATACAAGCAGAGATCCTGTTCTGCATTCAGGATCCTGTTATCACCTCTATGCCTTTGAGAGTGAGTTCTTCAGACTAGCCTTCTTCTCTTATATTCCCACATTGATTTTCATACACTGTTGAAATAATAGCAAAAATAATAGCCAGAGGAAAAGGGTTATAGTCGGTTCTGCTTGCTGGACATATAAAAGCACACAATGAATCTGGCAACCGTAACATTTTTTTTAGTTGTTTTATGGGGTCTAAGGAAAATCTCTGATTTATATTGCTCTGTGGCAGTTTAATGGTGTTGCTCATTATGAAAAATTGAGGGACCTAATGCTCCCAACACCAATATAAGCAACTAAGTGCCAGATAAAATGAGCCTGAATTCATTAAGTTACACCTGCACCAACAGTACTTAGGCTGATATTCATTCTGAGCTGATGATATTAGAAGTGAATTATTATCCAGTTAGATCACAAACAAGGCTTTGCTTATGATGGCATGTTTATTCACATTAAGGTTTCACTATTTGTTTGGAAGCAGGGGCATAGTTTTGCAGCTCATTTGGATTTTTTTTCCTAAACAGATGGAGTAGAGGTTGTTTTTTGTGAAAATAACAGGAAGGTAACATAAAATACTTGAATATGTAACATAAAACTAAAATATCTTAGTAATGCTACCCTGTGGGTCACCACCTCCTGGTTTGTATGGTTAAGTAAACACTGAAGATTAACACATTTGTTGCTTGATTTTGATTAACCATTAATAGTAAGAGCAACACATAGAGTACAGGCTGAGAAGGCAGAGGCTTTAAAAAAGGTAGCAAAATGTGCAAAAGAAGTTTTTTTTTTCCCCCAGCCATTACCTAGTTTTCTCTTTACTGCCATGTTAAGACTTACTCTCTCTTCTTGACTTTTTCCTTCTTTCTATTAAAAGCAAGGCCAAATCCTAACTGATTTTAACATGGAGCTTGAACAATTTATGAAAGGGCTTGTGCATTTCCTACCACAGCAGGAGTCGTGCAAATCTTTTCCACTTTGATGCTCCCAGTGCTGCAGTCTGCCATCAATTGCCACATTAGTCCACTTCCCATTGAACAGCCCTACAGAAGGTGATTTTAAACGAGTCATTCTACTCTCTGAGTGTGTGTGCTGAGTTCATGTGTATCTATGTTTGCCTCTGTGGCAGCACAGTGCTGTCTATGGGTGTCCTGATCAGTCCTGCCCAGCTAGCATGGAGAGCATGAAGAGCAAGATCAAAACAACACAGAAGAGTCTACAATAATGCGGAGTGTTGGCACATTGCAAAACAGTTAAGTACCTCCAATTTGAGGGCAAAATCTGGGGAAGTGGGATATATAAGCCTTATTTGAGCAAACACAGTAAAAATAATACTTAACTTGCCCTAATGTTTTATCAGGATTAGTAAAACCAGTGTGTTGATGGGTTATAGATGTAAAATTTGTAGCTATGTGACTCGCTATTTACAATAATTTGTCTTTTTCTGTTCATTTTCATGGAAATTTTTTCAGGGAGCTGCTGTTTTGTGGCAAAAAAAAGTACTATAGCACCTCTACAAGTTTAAAGAGATTCATTTTTGCTGAAGTCTTAGTTTATTTTTCTCCTCCCTTTTGAGGGTATGAGCAGAGTGAGGCCAACTATTTATCTAATGAATGTGTTCTTTGAAAATGATAATTAACAGTTACCATAACGCATGTGCTGTGCTAACTGCTGTTCTGCTCTACATGAACGCAGAAGGTAGCGTCAAGTGGTTAAAAGCAAAGGATGACAAAATAATACAGTAAAGAGGTGTAAATCACAGCCTTCAAGCTGCCAGCTTGTGCCAGACCTCTGTGTAGGCAAAGCTGTGTCAGCTGACCACAGAGATGTGTGACAGGTATTGGGGGACACAAGGCAATGTGACAAGTCAATGCTGCCTTGAATGCCAATGTTGACTGTTTCTGCCTGGGTTTGGGTTGTGGAGCAGCAGAAAAACAAGAAGGATACCCCAAGCAGTGTCCGTTAACATGGAAGCTACCATCAGTTCCATGGCTAGAAGTTTAAAATGCACACCTCTTTGTTTTGGTGTTGGTCCTTTTGTTTTCATTTGTTTGGTTGGTTTTTGTTCGGTTGGTTTTGTTTGGTTGGTTTTGTTTGTTTTGGTTTGTGATGATTTGTTTGTTTGTGGTTGGGGGGGTTGGGTTTTTTTGGGGGGGTTTTTTTGTTTGTTGGGTTTTTTTGAGTCATGGACTCGGACTGCATTATTGTTCAATATTTCCTTAGGTATGTCTTCTAGCTGACAGAGCCTGAAGCTTTACCTTAGAGCTAAGCTCTTGATAAGACCCACTGAACTGTAAGTAAAGAGGATGCTGCAGCTATGCAAAACATGAAATTATCAGGTCATCTGCCCAGAGCTGTTAAATAGCATGCCCTCTTCCCTAAGAAGAAAGAACAGCATCTTACATATAGATTAATGATTCATCTGCAAAAATAAACAAACAAATAAATAAAATCTGACACTATATAACCCAAACAAGAGAACAACAATTTCATCATAGGATTTTATAAAAGAAGTACAGCAACTGCTCTGCTTCAGCATTCCCATGGTGTTTGCTAAATAGCGTGTGTAGACGCAATCAATTGCTCATTAGACATGCCACACATGACACAGATACAAACAATCATGGCATTACTGATTTACCCTTGACCCTGTGCTACTATCACATATGGGGCGAGGTACGAGAACACAATAGCTGGGGAGCCATTTTTCCTATTCCTTGTAGAAAAACTTCTCCATTGCTTTGCAAATATTGTTCAGGAAGACACAAACCTGCTGCATCTCAAGATGAGACAACATGTACCTTTGGAGGGTGTGGACACTGTACACTGAGACCTCGGAAAGTAACCTCCATCAGTACTGGGAAAGGCTCTTCCGTGAGATCGCTGGTGTCAGGAAGCTGAGCCAAGCCTCTCGGGTAGGTCTGCATAGGTCTGCTCTACCACATGCAACTTCTGCAGCTGCTGCTAATGACCCTATGCCTGTAGGGCAAAGAGCGTCTCTAAATCAGGAACTTTTGAAGAGACTCTCCCTACAGTCCCCACTTGCCCTATGAGGCTTTGCAGAGTAATTTCTATTGGATGAAGATGGACCAGAAAATACACCATAGGAGAACAATATGTGTATTTCAACTACTAATCAGCTTCCAGTCCACATAACTAGCTCTGATATAAACCTCTCCAACATGCAGTGAATGTGGATACCAGGTTTTCTGCACCTGCTGTTTCCTTTTCAGACCCACTCCTGCTGAGCAGCACTGCACAACCCACCTGGCTCTGCTGTATGCTTCTCCAACAGACACACTGATTCACACTGAGGATGGAGTGGCAACAGTGATGTTCTGCACATCCTGTTGATGTCTATTCATCCTGACAGCTAAAGTGGAGCCAATAATGATACTTGCAGCAGGCACAGATTATGGTAGGTGCTGTATATAAACAGCATGCCCTAGTTCTTCATGAATGACCCTTGGACTCTGCCCTGCTCCTTCATGTAGAGAGAAGCCTGTCCATTAGGTCACAGGGGTGAGGAGGAGGAGGGCAGGCGGTGCATGTGAGTGAATTGTGCAGTGTCTTCCCCCAAGCCGAAGTCTTTCCAGATGTCCACTCCTGCTGTGGGAGCCAGGATACCCTTGGCGGTTTCCCTGGGTCTTTCACCACGGGTATTTTTTTCCGTAAGCAAGCCAACTCTCGGTCGTGAGTGATGGCAGGGAACTTTTCAACAGCATCTTAGCATTCGTAGCAAAGGAGAAAAGCTTCGGCTCCCCGGGCTCAAACACCAGGTGCCACATAACGAAGCAGCCGGTTAAAAGGTACCGGCCCGGCACTTCTGCCCCCGTCGGGTCAGTGGGGGGGACACGATCGCCTTAACCCCGCACATCACAGCAGCGCTGCGGGGCGGGGCCGCGCGCGGGGGCGCGCGCGGGGGCGCGCGCCCTGCGGCGCCCCCTGGCGGTGCCGGCGGGACTGCGGGCGGAGCGCTCCGGTGCGGGGGGAGCCCGCAGGGATGGAGGGGCCGCCGCGCCGAGGGCCTGCCGTGTGCGTCACTAGGGCTCTCTGGAAAGGAACAAGCCCTACTCACCAGGGTTGGTTGGTGGTTGGTTGGTTTGGTTTGCTTATTTGTTTTTGTCGGTTTGGTTTGGTTTGGTTGGTTGGGATTTTTTGGTTGTTTTTTTGTTTTGTTTTGTTTTGTTTTGTTTGTTTGTTTTCTTTTGGTTTGTTTTGTTTCGAGACCCAGATTTCCTAAATCCCAATTCAGTTTAAAAATATCTCTTCGGAGGATTTCAGCGCCCTCGCCATCGCAGGTTCTGCGCTGGGATACGCGCCTGCAGGGGACCATCACTCGCACGGCAGCATCGGTGTCAGGAGCGGGTACCGCTGGTGGGATTCCGCTGCTGTGGGAAAGTGCTGCTAGAGCAAAGCAAATCGAACCCTGTCTCCTGTACTCCCGTATTGCCTCACAGACGCGGCAGTGCCGATGTTAAAAATCAGACTTCGGATTTAGATTTTATCCGAGAAGAAATTCGCACCCTGCAGCTCCGTTTGGTACGTGGTATTTAGTGTCTGGAACTAGGTTTTTGATCTTAGAGCAGCACTGTGCAAAGTTTTTACTGCAATGAACAGGTTATGCTCAGCTTCATATCAATAGATGTCTCAACCGATTTCATATGTTAACCAGCTTATGGTCAAAATCTTAAAAATAGAGTCCTATTAGGAAAAATCTCAACAACTCATGCAGGGTTACATAGTTGAAAACTCACATACAACATTCTGTCACTATGACTAGAATGCAAGGTGCCTTTAACTACAAAAACCCCAACATTCTACAGCTCTGCAGTAGTGTGGCAAGCAATGTCGAACAAGGTAATTTTGCTTGAAGAGCTCCAGTTTAAATGAAAACTAGATTGAGCAAAATCTCAAATACAATCTTCCAGATGCTCTGGGGAGCTAAATCAGTATAATCTAGAAGGGCTGTGACAGTTCACCTAGGTTGAAGACCTTTGCAAACAGGTTTGTTCTTTCACTCATTATAGAGCAGAAAGAATTCATAATGCTGAGAGGAGAATTCCTGTGATGGTTATATCACAGTAAAATAAATCGAAACCAAAACAATACCCCCCCCCACCAAGAAAAAACAACAACCTCCCCCAACAAAAAACCTCCAAGCAAACAAAAAAACCACCCTAGAGATAAAAAAATTGTTTATAAAAAATGGATGAAAGGAGAAGGTAGAAGGAGGAGAAGGAAGAAAAGCCATCATAGAATTTTTCCCTGTTCTTAAAAACAATAATCAGCAATCAGTACAGCAAGGAAATGTCATCAGGCTGGAGCCTCTCATATCTGTTCATCATTAAAACACTCCCACAGAATTCAGGTAGAATTCATCTGATCGGTCAAGATCATTTTAATATGTAGCTATTTAAATTCAATATTCAGTCTTCTCTTCAAAAAGAAACTGAGGACTCTCACAATGAATTTAGAGTCTACAGAACTAAACTTTAAAATAAATATGGAGTCCACAGTGCAACCTTCTAGGTTTTTTCATTTACTCTGACAGTATGATTTGATGCAATAAAGATATGATTACCCCATGAAACACGTTTATGCCATGTATATGGGAAGGAAGAGCAGCAGGAAAAGTCTGTGGTTTCTGACTGAAGGAATTTTCCTGTTGTGGGGGAGGGTGACCGAGTAGAAATTTTGACCCTAGTCCTGCAATTGGATCCATCAAGCCTGACCTCTGTGCTATTGCAGTGCTTGCTGGAGTCAGCAGAACTACGTGCTAAGTGCAGGGATCTGTCCATGTGGAACTAACTGGGGATTTGGGACCTTCCAGTTTCCTGCTGTGGAGGGAGGATGAGTTCACCTCTGCGTAAATTCTGGAAGAGGAGCAAGAGACTTCCATAAGAGAAACTTGCATTTATTTTTAGATCTTCTGTTCTCTCACTCAATCCCATAGAGATCATACTGAAAACAGCATGCCTCCCTTTCTCCAACCACACGTGCCTACCTGCTAACTCCAGCCATCGCTGCTGAAAACCAGCACGCCCCATATTTCTCTAGTGAGAAAAACCCCGCACATAGTTTGTAGTCACTGTTTCGTAGTTGCTGCTTCAGTTGCTAATCCAACTTTGAGTCAGTTTACATTTTGTGACTCAAATATGACCTCTGTCAGCGTCTGTCCACCACTGTGGAGTGCAGTGGTTGGCTTTTGTCCCTCCAAAAATGCTTTATTTCTTGGCAACCTCTATGTATACAGGACAAGGAGGTTGGTGTGCACCTGCAGCTCCATGCAACTGGACAATGTTCTGAATGCACCACTGCACCCAGAGCCTAGGGAGGCTGCATGGAAACTCCATGACTTCAAGCTGTCAGATACATCCGGTTGGTATGCAACTGTCAGTGCTCAAGTGCCAAGCTTCTCCAGCCCTTAGGAATGAGATCAATCACAGATGAAATCTGGCAAGAGCTGAGAAAGCTGCGTTGACAAGTAAGAGAAAGTTGATCCATTCCATAATGGGCACCTGCTTTTAGCTGTGCTAGGCCAGGCTTGGAGACTGACCCACAGGCCCAACAGCAGTGCACCACTTGGTTACTTTGGATGACCATTTGGTGACCATTACCTCTAGAGCATTTTGTGTGATGTCCACTCCCGCAAGTGAGGGCTGAGAACAGCTTTTGGGTTGAGCCCTTCGAGACAGACAGACAAACCTGACAGGATTCTGCATAGGGAAATACTGGCTTGTCCAGCTGTGTCAGGGCACTTCTAGGCACAGAGTGTGGAAATACAAAATAAAAACATAGAGACTCACAGCAATCTCATTGCTCTGGGGTTTAAACAGTCCCTGAGCAAAGTTTTTTTGGACCTTCATTCTGGATTGCAAAATTTCAGAGCTTATATTCTTTGTTAGATGCAGCTGTAAACACACTTTAGAGGATCACAGAATATTCTGAGTTGGAAGGGACCCACAAGTATCATCAGGTCCAGCACTTGAATGAAAGGCCCATTTAGGGATCCAACCCACAACCTTGGTATTCATTAGCACTGTGCTCTAACCAACTGAGCTAATACATTGTTGTGGATACAATGCCTGGAACCATGTTGATCTTGAAAACTGAACTTGCACAAGAAAGTTCACTGTGGCCCATAGTTGCCTGAATGCTCTGGGGAAACCTACAGACTGAGTTGTGTGCTCTACCACAGAGTGAGGGTGCAGCAGGTAGAAGCTGTGATTGTCAAAGTCCTTAACAGTGGTAGGACCACACACCCCTGTCAAGGCTTCAGAAAGGTGCCGTTTTCTTTAGAGACATTAACCTAGTAGTTATTATTTGGACTTCTGGTGGGAGACAGTGCTTTGCATCCCAGCAGGTGGAGAAGGGAACTGAATTTGACGCATGCAAGATCTCTTAGAGATCTGTGTAAAGTGGGCAGAAGTCACTATTTGTATTTTCTCTGTTCTGAGATGTTCTGGTTTAAGCAGGGTGCCCCAAAAATGCCTACAGAACTGAGCTGTGCTACAGGACTGGGTTGTGCAGATAAACCAAGCAGAGGGAGTCTAATCTGTAGACTGGACTTATTAATGAGTAAGCTAGTCTAAAGAATCAGACAGAATTAAGATATAATATGCACTTTCATGGATCAGACACTTGAGCACTTTTGAAGTTTCCCAAGCAATCAAGAGTAAAAATATATCAAGAATAAGTCAAATGTTTTCCAGTGATGCTGAATGTCCAGGAGCAATCAAGCTTCTTACTGGGGAGTCCTAGTAGGGACTTAGATCCCTGAGTTTAATAGCTTTGCTATTAATAGTTTTGCTATTAAATAATTAATAGCTCTGCTATTAAACTGCATCACAAAGGGCTAATGAATTTTGACAGAGAAAAAGAAGGGATTGGATAAATATCTTCAGTGATACTGAACTGTGTATCAATACCAAGATCTTGCTCACACCTGCTTATCACACAAGTGCTTAAAGAAAAGATTTTCTGGGATTCATGTTGGCATTTCTTAGAATTGTCATCTGTTGCCCATGGTGATTTCATGAAGACAGTGGGTATATTTCCTCATAAGGTGGAGGTGACAAGTTATTACAGTCTTCCCCCAGTTCTTCTGGCTCATTAGAACTGTCCTCTGACCTGAAAAGAGGAAGAGGAGTAGATGCAAAAAGAATTTACCAAACACAAAGCATACAAGTAACCTCAGTGCTTCATCCTGATAGCCTTATCTGGGTGAAGTACTTCCTGGCTTCTTGAGAAAATGCTATGAGATGAAGTTTTACTGAGATTCTGCTGTTTGCTCTGTTCTTTTTGTGAAGTATAAACATGCCAGGAGGTGACCTTTGTCTTCATCCTGCCTATGCCTGTCACTATGTTGCTGAGGATGAGGCAGTCAGCAGTTTTTCAAACAGGCTTTGATAAATGAACTAACAGTGACTCGTGTTCTAGGAAGGATATAATTCTGAGTAATTCCTGTAATCAGAATATTTTTCCTTAGAGGAAAGAACTATATATAATTATTTTGTGTACAATTTAAGAACTTTCATACTGCTGTGTAATATTAGTGATCTGGTTTATGCCTCAAATCTACTAAAAGAGTAAGAGCTGGAAGGTTTCTACAGTAGGAAAGGAGCATGTTGTCACCAGGCATATTCAGGAGGGAGAGCATCTGGTACCAGACTGATTACTGCATTGTTGCAGAAATGCTCTTTGCGTGCTGACTCATGTGTTTGATTGCGTTTGAGTGGAAGCCTCTGGCTGTACATACAAAAACCTAAAGGCAGTAAGATAAGCATTAAAAAACCTCCACAGACAGGAGCATATATAGTATCAGCATATACTAGTATCTTCAAAAATAACAAGAGATTTAGTAGAAAATTGAAAGGCATTTGTAAGTGAATTTAAATTAGACAAAAATACTTTCAAGACAAGTATGCCTCCTTACTCTTTACTTGTGAAGAATTTCTAACAAAGACAAAAAAAGTCTGAGAAAGGAAAATACCCTAGACTAGCTCTTGTTTCCTATGAAACCACACATAGTACTTAAAATACTCAGAAGCCTGTGTCCAAACACGCTAAGGCATTTCAGAAGATGTACCTGTGATTCCTGGTATTCTCTGCAGGATAAGTGGTGTAGTTCTCATCTCCAGTAAAAGCCAGGTTATCCAGAGGGTAAGCAGGGCAGAAGTGAGGAGAGCCTGGGGTGGGAACTGGAGAGGCACTGGAGGAAACAGCACTGCAGCAGCTAAGCACTGGGTGAAGGTAGCTGGGACTCACAGGAATGCCTTCCTGGGATGGGTACGGTGGAGGGATGTACTGTACCACTGTGGCACCATGAAAAGTTATAGGCTGGTTAATGCCGGTGAAGACAAAGGACTGCCCGCTTGCAGTCTGGTCGAGGTCTGACACATTTTCCTCTCTTTCTTTACAGGGCTTGCATGTGAGCATGTTAAATTTGCAAACAGCGATCAGAATAAAAGTCACCCCAACAGACAGCAGAATAGGTCCTAGTAACTGAGTCCATTCCAGGTGAGTAATGCCATCGTATTTTATCCATCCCATCACGGTGAAAGTGATCCCCACCAGTCCCAAAAACACACCTGAAAAGAGCAGAGTGGTGCCAGCTTTATCCCCGTCTGACACCAGGGCATCAGATCTGTTTGTCTGACAAGGAGTAACAGAAAAGACATTCAAGGAGAAATCATCTACACTGTTGTTGTTTTGCTCCATTACTGAGTATAATGTATCTTCTGCCTCAAGAGAAAGGGGGCTTGTAAGGGACTTGGCAGAGCATTTAAAGTCGAAGGTTCAGGTTAGTTATACAAGAACTTTGTGTGTGTATGGTTAACAGAATCCATCATGTGAAAGAATAAACTTTGCTTAGGAGAACAAAGGTCTGGGAAGTGAAGCCTGAAGCCATTGCTAAAAATTTCTTGAATTACCACTATCACTTCCGAAATGGTTTCACCCTTGAATGGCTGCTTATCTCTTTGTTTATCCTCTAATTTAGCACCTGTGATACTTACTGTGCCCACGCTGGATGGGAGAAAAGGGAAGCCAGAACTATTGCAGCTTTTCCTAGGCCCCAGCTAGCTGATGCATCCAACATATGGACAGCATCTGTTTAGTCAACAGCAGTGTGGCAATTCTGGCTCTCCCACTTCCAGCTCCATTTTCTGCAGGAGAACGCATGGCCATTGCTAGGAATGCTTTGCTGTGCTCTGAAACGTGACATTTATAGCTGTGCCTGGACCTCTTTTGCAGCCGGTTCTGCAGTCCAGAGCTTCCACGGTTTAAAAAAATATAAAAGTAGCCTTTCTGATATTTTGCTGGGGCAACCACCGGGGGGGTGGGGGCGAAGGGTAAGCAGCAACAGGGTGGTGAGCACTGAAAAACCTGAAGAGCTGCTGGTTATGGGAGAAATGTTATTTCAAGCCAACCACAGCTTTCCAGCTGCTTGAAGGTAGCGTAACTGCCCTGTAATTTCCCCTTAATTGTGGACGTTTTTGGTTGTGGGATCTCCACCCCTTCCTCAGAGTTTATACAGATTAATGCCTACATACCCTGAATAGCACATCACTGCAGGAATGGGAAAACATCTCCTGTAATGCTAAACCTGGTAGAGCAAGGGATCTTATCCTGTACTCAGAAGTACCTCGAATACTTTTTCACATCACAATGAATTGTTCTGCTGAATTTATGTGCCATATATTAAGCAGGAAGATTAACTGAATTTTGGGATTTTCTGTTTCCTAAGAGTTTCAGACCAAAGTAATTGCTGTTGGAGGGTTATGTTAGAATGTCTTTGTACAATTCCTTAAGGAAGAAAATCTCCAACAACTTGATCTGTTTGACTAGCATGGCAGAGGACTATACACAGGACATTGATTACTACTCAGGCAGTAGAACCCATAATACTATTTCCTGCTACCAGCAGCTCTGGGGAAGCAAGCTTATCCTGAGATTTTTAAGACAAAAATAGCTCTAGAACTAGAAAATTGACCTTTCAGCCTGCTTCTTCAAAGTCAGTAAAGGCGCCTTTAGTCTACTGTGCATTCATATCACAGAGTGTGACAACAGCTCTCTTCTGAAAGAGGCTGCCCACCAAATTTGGCACCTTTAGAACTGAACCCCATTGCTGAATGCAATTAAGATGTGTCTTTCTCATTTGTTAGCAGACAGACCTTGAGCAATATTAGTGCTGGATTCCTTCAGAAAACATCTGTGAAGTTACCAAAGTCAGTATTATGTCTCATCCACTATCCAGGGTGCCAGCAAATTTTTTGACAAATACACTCAAGACCAGCTTTTCCCACAGTACCAAGTCCAGTCAGGATTCTCTGCACCTCTTAAGGAGCAAAGAGTTCAGGCTTGCAATGCAGTGGTTTCATATGATAACTAAATTAGAAAGTGCTGAAATACTAGATAATCTGTCCTTGTATTGGTAATTATAGCCAAAATTTAAGCAATCTTTAAACTTATGTTTGTTAAACTTAATGGAATGAACTTCCGTGATTGCTCTTTGAAAATCAGGTTCTTCCATACCATGAATCATTCTTACCACTGTTGAATCTTCCAGGTTTTCCAACAACCTTTTAAAAGCAGCACTATATTATATTATAATGGCTCTCTTACTAATAGTATATACAGATGTATTGTCACCTTTTTCCTCTCATTCATTCAAGAACTCTGCAACTGCTATTTGCAATGGATTGTGCTGAAGAACTTCCTCAATCCTAAGCAATGGTCCTTAGATGCTGTTTGGAATCAGAATTTTCCAGGTTGGGTGTTGCATCAACCCTCACCTCTCTCTTTGCCTCTGGTCTAGGACATGACTTCATGACTGTTGAGCAAGTGTACAGTAGAGATGGAGAATACAGGTTTCTTTTTTTTCTTTCCCAGGCTACTTGCCACTGGAACTTTGAAAATAGGATGGAAAACACTTTCCATTTGGTGCAGTAGAATCTAACCCGAGATTAGCTCAGTTGCTTATAGCATGGTGCTAATAACACCAAGGTTGTGTGTTTGATCCCTGTATGGGCCATTCACTTAAGAACTGGACTCAATAATCCTTGTGGGTCCCTTCCAATTCAGAATATTCTGTGAAATTTCTGTGAAACTTACATTAAAATTACTTTCTCTATAAACTGCCCTCTCTTTGTAAGAGATAGTTTCCTCTAAGCCTTCTCTGATTATTTCCCCAGACAATGCTAATGCTGCATTTAGGCAGCTGTCAAGGTCCTGAGAGATTACTGGATCACACTGATTTTTTTAAGGCCAGTACTTCTCTTTGCCAATAAGTGTGTGTTCTGGGAACTCACTTAAAGATGCTGATTTACTATATGCATCCCCTTTTACCTTGAATAACTCCTAAGCAAAACGGTTTTGTGGAACCTAAGAAATTGGTCAGAGTGAGGTTTTTCAGAATGAGTGCCGTTTTCAGATCTCACTACAGTTTTGTTCTTATCTGCTTCAGACCTTACCCCTCAACACATGCACTGCTTTGCCTTCTGTTCTTCTATGTAATTTTCTATCACCAACGCAGACTTCTCCTGCAGTGTTTGGTGCTGGAAGCAGGTGCTCTGCATGTCCTCAGTTCTCTAACCTGTTTCAAGAGCCACCCCAGTAAAGACTAACAGGCCCTCACTTAACCCTTTTCTTCTCTCCTTCTGTTACTTATTTTTACACAGTTGTACATGTTATCAGCCTGTTGTAGTAAGGTTTTATTTTCTCACACGCCTGTAACGTAGGCAGGGACTTAGTCAAAGAACATGCAAATGAAGCCACATAACACGTGGTATTGCACACCGACTGGCTTAAAAATGAGCAGGTGCAAATTATCACTCCATAATGAAACATTCAGTTGCAGGGAGATTTAGCCAATGACTTGACTTAGTAAGACTTTTTCCTAGAGAAAGGCAACTGCATATGGCATCCTTAGTGGAAAATACAAATAATATGTGTAAGGCCAGCATATGAAGAACCACCACAAGTGGGCCTTGCACTCCAGGGCTTTGAACTACTGCACTGCCAGCACCAAAGCAAAAACAAATTGAGAGGAGCAGGTTCAGCCAGCTGCCCACAACTATGTTTACCTGCAAGGTAGTTTTATGTGCTCCAGGGAAATCGTGTTGGCAGGCATACCAAATTGAAAGTATTTCCATACTTAACTATTCAGATATATGCATGTGTGATAGAGGGAGGAGCACTGATCTAGATGAAGTCTGGCACATTCACTGCAGAACTGTGGAGGGATTGGACTTATATAAGTCATGACTCTGAAGAGATAGGACGGAAAAGGGATAAATGGATACAGCAACAGAAGGGGCAAGGGTGGAGTGGGTGCAATCCAGGGAGTGTCATTGTCCTAAAAACATAGCAACATTACAAAGATCTGTGCAACCTCAGTTTTTCAGATGAGGTTTTTCAGATTTTTGTGAATCCTTCTCATATTCAAAGGATTGCAGTGCTGCAGTTAGAAGCAGAGCAATGTCAGTGCTGGCAGCAAGAGAGACCTTAACTTCACTCAGAAAGGATAAGCAACCCTTACCTCCCACTTTGCTTGTTTAAGTAAGTGTGAATCAGTAACCAACTTGATTTGCTCCCTAGCATTTGTATGTCAAACACTTCAGCTAACCTTAGGACAGAAAGAGGGTTATAGCACCATTAGTGTGACAGTAAAGTATCTCATTTCCTCAATAAAAAGGCTATTCCATATTATTTTAAGCTACTTTTATAATTTTACAAGGAGTTGCTTCCTTTCTAATATAGACATTTCACTCCTACTCCCCACATCAAAAATTCCTCCCTCTAATGCTGTTCACCCAGTGGTAGTCTTCAGTGCTGAAGGCAGATCTGCTTAGCCCCTTACTCACATTTTCTGACCTTGCTGCAAGATTTCAAAAACACAGTAGGCAAATACTGTTGCACTGGCTATGTTAACTCCCTCAGTGCTGAGCACTTTATGGAGATGCACCCAGTACATCCTCTGAGTGTTCAAGTAATGATTCTTCAAGTCAAAAGTAGAAGATGCTTATACAGCTACACACTGAACTATTTCCTAAGCATCTTCTCAAAATTATACAGAAAGAAATTCAGTTTTCAATCATTGTTCTCAGAGGTAACACCTAGCCTTCACAGGAAACTCAGGTGCTGAGTCTGAAGTCAGGTCAGCAGCTTTCTAAACCATGCTTTCTGTGAAGACTGCTTTTTTAGAAATAAAGTGATCCACACTGAAGACTCTGCAGTAGATGATCAAAACACAATGATCTTGAAGAAAAACAAGAAGATCATGTCACTTTTACAGAGGACTCAGCTGAGTCAACATATACTACTTGATTTGTCTGGTCTCTTGGGTGCATCTTGGGAACAACCAACTCAGCAGGTTGCAGGCAGCAAAAAAGGTTAATACTTTTTCAGTTAGCAACCAGATGCAACTGTTTTGTTTTTTTTTTTAAGATGGTGACATATTTCAAGATTTGTTTAAACACTTTTTTGATGGTAAGCCTTTTGAGAAAATGAGTGCTCCAGACAACAGCACAAACCCAACATAGCTCTTGGTTGCATGATATCTTTCAGGTAAAATATCCCAGCTTCTGTCCTTGTTATAGAATAGCATGAGAAATCCAGAGATACACAGGCTCCTTCGACATGTGCAAGGCTTTGTATGCACAAATCATGCACAGCAGTGGGCATCACTGTTAAAACAGGTCAAACAAAAGCTAAAAAAAGAATAATCAAAAAGATGGCAAACCATAGCTTGTATTGCAGATGGCATATAAGGAGCAGCATCCTTGAAAAACTCGCTAGGTAAGAAACATTTGAGAGAAAAGAGGACAATATGCCTACTGGCTTTTGTGGATTCCCTTTTTTCATACAGACATTTCCCATGGCTGAGTCATGCCAGTTTAATCAGCTCCCACATACAAAATCCCTCTTTGTGCTGTGTTTGCTCATTACTTTGCGTGCATAAGCCCCTCAGCTCTATTGCTGGCTAAATATACCTCTTGCTGGCTGGTTTGTTTTTGTGTAGCTACACAAAGAGTTGCTCTAGCATGACTGAGTGAACAACACAGAGTTGGAAAAGGCAAATGCAGGAGCTCCTGAACATCTCTCTAAAGCACTCAGCAGGTGAGGGGCATGTTCATAGAAGGATGACACAAGGTAACCACCTTTCGCTAGGCACAGGAGGGAATTCGAATGCTTAATTCATAGTTTGGCATTCTGTTACAGCCAGATTCAGCAAGGTAGAATACAAGTTTGAGGTGTAGGTGAGGTCCCAAAGCACGCAGGTGTTCAGAGACTCAGCTGAACAATACAGATATCACTCTTGAGAGATGTTTTAATGATGGCAAGTTCATCATTCTGAACCAAGCCTAAAGATTAGCCTTGCCACTTCTTTTTCTGGGCACAGAATCATGTCTGCTTTTCTCAAACAGGGTTCAGAGCAAGTTGTAAAATGTCAAAGATTACCTGCTACAAGCAAACCCTTCTGCTCAGGAAGAGGTGCAAGCAACCACAATATAGAACTAGAACCTCCAGCTGGAGGACAGGCTGCTACCACTAACCTAGGGGCTGCAGAGGGATGGAGAAGCAAAGAGGGCTGTATTTCTGAAGGGTCTGTCAAGTGCTGTGTTGGTTAAAAACATCTGTTGCATGTGTTTCCACGAAACTGCCTCTCCTGCATTTGCTGATAAGTAATGTCTGCACCTGAAAGATACCATTGCTTTGTGGCTCTCACTCACACAACAAGCACAGCACTCCCTGTATAAACCATGAATAATGGTAAAAAACTGCAGTATAATCCCCCTGAAATCAGTCATTACCACAGTTAAACTGTCAGCCTATTAACTATCCTCAGGGTTGCCTTTGGGCTCTTAACTGTAGCTAAAACCGATTTTCACAGGGATTATACTTACATAAGGACCAGAGACAGTCTAAATAAAGCTATGGAGTGTTTGCTACCAGGCAGAACAAAATGTAACCATTTAAGTTCTTCACAGCATCTCTGGTACCAAGCTTAAACATCCTTATTTGCGAATGGTCTCAGAATACTTACAAAGTCAATAACTTCGCAAACCACTATTTTCCACAGAAGTCATGCAAAAATAGAAATGAAAACACTCTAATTATTTCTCTTTTTTTGAAGCTCCAAACAGATTTAATTAAAATAATCAAAAAAAGTTGGTCTCTACTTAACGCCTTCATTATAAAAAGAACAATTAAAAATAGAAACTGAAGCTGTAACAGAACCAGATGAGTGTTTAACATTCCTGCAGTGAACTCCCTTCAGACTACTTTAGCAGAAGCCTAGCATTATCTGTTATTTCTTGAAATCCAAATTCATTGTTCTTCCTGATGAAAGATTAGACACAGCCAACATTATTGCTTTTATTACAAAATGTAAATAAATTCAAAAATTGTAAATCTCTGTGTACAATTTAATTTAAAAATTAAGTCAACTGACAGTCTTCTATGAGCTGATGTCAGATGTGGCTAAGGAAATAGATGAAAAAGATGAGGAAGAAGATGGTGAATATTCATTATTTGTTATTGATGCTTTTTCTTCATATTTTGGAGGAGATTCAGAGCAGAGGTATAGCATTGGTAAAATATCTGAAGGTGAGCTGCTTCCAGAAATTGTACATATGGTTTCATAGTCTCTAACAGCAACCATTCTTTCATCATCTGCAAGCTGTGCTCTATAAAACACAAAACTGTGTATTAGCATAATTCATTTATCTACAGAGTGAAATTCTACTTGACTTACATAAACATACATGTATGCACACACTTCCTAAAAATCCCTGAAGCAAAGAACTTGCACAAGAATTAGGAGTTCATTCGGTGGGCTACATTATGACTCATATGAAAATTCTATCATTTCTGAGGGGAAGGGCAAAACAAGCTCCCTTCTAACCTCTCAAATCACCAGTCACAGCCTGGCTTATGGGCATTAGCTGCTTTTGGCAGTGCTATCTCACAATCTTATTAAATCTCCTGATCCATAGCTCCTAAAGTATTCCCTTTTGTAGTATATCACATACGTCTTCCCTTATGAAAGACGGTTATTAGACTTAGAACTGCATCACAAAAATCACAATCCTGAGCCATTTGAAATCTTGCATGAAAGGCCATCTGAAACTTTTACTAGGCATTCCAGCAATCCATGACAGACATAAGGAGTCATATTCCTGCTCAGAGCTGGAGAAACAGAAGTAACCGGACATGACCAGATTGCAAAGTTCCCAGTGACATTCAAGGCAGGCGGCCAAGTATTCACTGTCCTCTTCTGATGATCACAACTGAATCCAAACTGGTTGAACCCACATTATTCTGATACCCTGCTCATCTTGCCCTCAGCACATTGCTTCAGCTGCTTTCCAAGGAAAGAGAACTCCTCTCTCCTCATGCCTCGCTCCCAGAGCTGACTCTTGCCTTTGTGCATACATCTGTACCAATACTGAGTGAGGAGCCAGAATACAGGGCGTAGTCACCTCGTCTTCAGTGCTGTGACGAATCGGTGAGCGTGCGTGTTTAATAGAGAGAGAAATACTAAAAGACAAATGCTGAGGTGCTACGTAACAGATTGCAGGAATAAAAAAAAATAATTCTGGGATCACACCATGACTCAGCTTACTACAAGCTTTCTCATCCAGCACAGCCTTCACCACAGCACTTGCTGTCAGAACACCAAGCAATGGACTGAAGAGGCAAATCACCTTTGCCTAGTAGCCATCCATATATGAAATATATATGAAATACTATACCCTGCCATATTTGGGATCTTCAATCATGGCACTATGTTATGAGCAATGAGGCCATTGCTTCTCTTCTATTAAAGCACTTGGGAAACAATTTGCATTATTCAAGATGCCCTGTCTGCCAGCAAGTGCTGAGCCATGACAGAGCAGGATTGAGTGAAAAACCCAGAAGTGGTATCAACTCAGAGGGTCTCTGTGAGGACACTAGGGAACATGGAAGGGCAACAGCTAGAGCACCCCCAGTCACAGAACATCAAAGCAGGAGGTCAGAGATTCTGGGTTTCTGCATCCAGTGTTGAGGTGTTTTATGCACTCCACTAGACACTGTCTCAACAAACTGCCTCTTTGTGTATATATGCTCACAAGACAGAGAAGTCCAGACAGGCAATCAACAACGCTGACCAGATCACACAAAGTTCAGAGCACCAAAATTGAACATTTCTGTGTTGAGACAGTTGATCCAGCTGGAGAGGATTTTGTAGAATTGATGAAGGAAAGAGGGGTTGACTGGTATGTCAGCTCTCTTTGCTGCTCTGTGCACCAGCAGGGAGGGCTCAGAAAAAGTCTGAAGAACTAGATTTTTTGCCATTCTCTCACCACCCTTTGTTTGACTTTTTTCAGTGCAGGATGAGCTCTTTGAGTTCTTTCACACCCTTTGATAATCCCTTTCCAAGCAACACTGCAGAAAAGGACTGTGTGGCCAACCTTGTGGGGGCATCAGGCAAAGCATTGCCAGCTGGTCAAGGGAGGGGATTGTCCCGCTCTGCTCTGCACTGGGGTGTCCTCACCTTGACTGTTGTGTGCAGTTTGGGGCACCACAATATAAGAAAGATATTGAGCTCTTAGAGAGTGTCCAAAGGAGGGCAACAAAGACGGTGAAGGGCCTTGAGGGGAAGCTGTATGAGGAGTGGCTGAGGGTACTTGGTCTCTTCAGCCTGGAGAAGAGGAGACTGAGTGAGGGGAGACATCATTGCAGTCTACAACTTCCTTGTGAGAGGAAGAGGAGGGGCAGGCACTGATCTCTTCTCTGTGGTGACCAGTGACAGGACCAGAGGCCTGAAGTTGTGTCAGGGGAGGTTTAGGCTGAGTATAAGGAAAAGGTTTTCACCCTGGAACAGGCTCACCAGGGAAGCAGTCACAGCACCAAGCCTGTCTGAGTTCAAGAAGCATTTGGACAACACTCTCAGACACATTATGTGATTCTTGAGGCTGTCCCTGTGCAGGGCCAGGAGCCAGACTCAATGATCCTTGCTGGTCCCTTCCAACTCAGGATATACTAGGATGCTATGAATCTTGCACATTTTACCAAGCACATAGCAGGCAGCCTACATCTGAACTCAGAGCTTGAAATTGCAGGATAGAGAGAACTTGTGGCTCTGCACTGTACTTTTTCAGACAGGTGGCACAAAAGTCACCCTCTCAGCTGCTTGAAACTCCACAGCAGGTCCAGGTTCACACTCAGGACAAGTAATTTCTTCACACACATTCATTTGCTTTCTACATATATCAGTGAACATGTCAGAAGGGAGTTACAGCACATGCTGGAGCTGTAGCACAGACAGGCTCAATGTGGTGCCTAACTCCAGCAGTAGCAGCAGCTGGTATGAAGCACCATCCAGCTGCGGACACCTTCACTCTGCCCAAGAAGAACAGTTGTGTCATGTAAATCTTCTTTTTCAGCAGCAGGAGCTTACTGGCTCTCCTATTGCTCTGTCCTTTGATTGCATTAGCATAACTCCAAGAGCTGATATATTTTACTTGCAACCTGACAACAGGCAAAAACTTCTATACCGAACAAAATAAAATGTTTCTTCACACAACAATTCATGCCTGGTCATAAGAGCTGCTGTCTTCCACAAAGCACTTTTGTTCTATCAATTCTGACATCTTCTCATCCCTACATCTACCCTTGTCATCCTGAATTGGCAGGTAGGCACTGAGTAATCAACAGATTCTCATCAGCTTAGTACAAAAAGAACTCTCTATACAGCAATTTAGGGGGAAAAGCAGCAAACTGAATGAATTGTGTGTATAGCTAGGCCTTAACAGGCATTGCAACCCTCAACACAAGTCATCAACCTCAAGCTGGACAACCTTGGCCCATGGAAACCAAACACTGAGTATCTCCCTTCCCTAGGTGATATGAATATGTTCATTTTTTTGGGGGGGACCAGTCCCCCTGTGCACTAGAGTGTTATACTGGTAGCAAGGAAGAGTGAGTAAGGTTTTTGATAGAGGTGTTTATTCTATGTTAATAAAGAAGAAAGTGATTTTGACAAAAGGCAGAACCACAGTCTGGGTTGTGCTAACAGCAACAGAAGGAGACATTTGCTGTCTCCAGCACTGATGGGGAGAATGAGTTTGGAGGAGGGCACTACAAAACAAGATAGTACAATGAGCTTGTTGAGGGTGATTGACTAGAGAACTGAGTCGATCACACAGTGAAGCTGAACCTCAACAATCCACCAGGTATACTTCAAAGGATTGCTAAAAAAAAAACCAACACAGACATGTCTGTACAAAGTGTGGTAACAAGAATAAACACCAGTGCTAACACAAGCATCCCTTTCCAATGGCATTTAGGCCTTCAGGCAGGGAAAGGGTTTGTGCTTGCTTGCTTTAAAAGGAAGATTAGCACTAGAGTTTTGAAGTACCATTGACATCAGGCACATGGTACAGCTGGTCATGGAACACACTGCCTCATGTGAGTGGAAAAATCAGGAGTACAGTGGAAAGCTCTTAAAGCAGCAGTCCATCAACTACTATGACTGGATACAGCCAGGTAGCTGGGGCTCTTAGAATAACAGAATTGTTAAGTTTGGAAAAGATCTTCAAGACTGTCAAGTCCAACTGATGGTCCAACCTAGCACCATCACCATTAAACCATGTCCTCACTATTAAACCATATCTACAGGATTTTCCAACACTTCAGGGGATGGTGACTCCACAGCTTTACTGAGCAGTTTGTTCCAACGCTTTACAAACCTTTCTGTGAAAAGGTTTCCTAACATACAGCTAAGATAAACCTCCCCTAGCACAACCTGATATCACTTCCTCTTCTCCAGTCACTTGTTACCTGGCAGAGGAGGCTGACCTTCACCTTGCCAAAACCTCCTTTCAGGTAGTTGAGAGAACAATATGGTATCCCCTTGAGCCTCCTTTTCTCCAGACTGAAAGACTCCCACTCCCACAGTCACTCCTCAGAGGATTTGTGCTTCAGACCCTTCATGAGCTTTGATGCCCTTCTCTCACCTCCTCATTCTCTAGCACTTTAGTATTTTTCTTGTCATGAAGGGCCCAAAACTAAACCATGGAATCACAGAATGGTCTGGATTTGAAAGATCATTTAGTTCCAACCCCACTGTGCCATGGATAGGGATATTTTTCACTAGACCAGTTTGCTCAGAACTCCATCCAACCTGGCATTAAACACTTCCAGGGACAGGACATTCACAGCTTCTCTGGACAACCTCTTCCAGGGCTTTATCACCCTCACAGTAAAGAATTTCTTCCTAATATCTAATCTAAACCTACTCTTTCAATCTGAAATCATTCCTCCTTGTCCTGTCACTACATGCTCTTGTAAGAAGTCCCCCTCCATCTTGAGGCTCCCTTCAGATACTGGAAAGCTGCAATTAGGTCACCCTGAAGCTTTCTCTTTTCCAGGCTGAACAAACCCAACTCTCTCAGCGTTTTCTCAAAGGAGAGATACCCCAGACCCCTATAACAAACTTGGTGGCTTTCTCTAGACTTGTTCCAACAAGCAATGTGGCAGCTCCTAATCCCTGAGCTTGGTGGTGGCAGCATCTAGCACATCAGCTATACAAAATGTATTTAAAGAATGGCTGCATAGATGCACATCATCTTGAGATGAAGTTGGCTTTGCAACCTCCCTTATCAGCTCTCTGGTCGTTCCTGCAATATCAAAGTATCCTTTGATCTCAACACACTGCCAGAGTAGGAACAAGGTAGACCAGCACAGCAGGTCTCACTGCGAGCAGTGAGATAAGGGACACAGGAGAACTGAGCATACTGACAGATGAAGTGACTGTGGGTAGATGTCATGAAGGGTTTGCTGCACTGGTTCTAGAGAAGCTTCTAAAATATGGCAATGTGGATATCATGCCGTTGAAGCACTGCTGCCAAGGGCATCTTCTCTTGGACAACCTGTGGAAGAAGTCTACTCTAAGGGCCACTGATCTAAGACTTTGTTCTCACTTCAGACATTCTTTCCAATCATAATAAACTGGTAAGAGTTTAATCCTCATAAAGGACACTCTGCAGTTTGTAATTCCTCTTGTATACTACAATGTTTTAATGCCAATTCAAGTAATGTAGCTGAAGTAAACTGAGTTATGCACTAGAAAATTTTGTCATGGCTAGTAGTTAATTCACAGTGATTATATAAGATCATGATCTCAGATACCTTGAGAAACAGCTCAGATTTCCAAAGACAGAGAAGAACACAGTCTTACCCATTAGTGAAGATAGAGTGATATGGTGGAGGATTTTCACTTGCAGGCAAAACACTCGACATAAGACAATGTGTCACAGTTGGTGACATAGGGTCAGCAAAATAAGGAGGTGGTGGGGGTGGGAATACCATTACAGCATCACCTAGAATTAAAAACACCAATTACTACCTCTGAAAAACTGAGCATCACCGGTTATTTTAACAGTATCTTAGAATTTGTACTTGCCTACCTTTTAAGATAGAGTGCAATGATCCCACATACAGAATTGTTATATTCTAGGTTGTTAGAGAACACCAGAGGTACATTCAAAACTAAAATCATTGAAAAATAAAGATGCAGCATATTCATAAATGAAAGATTTAATTTAGAAAATTAAATTTCTGAAAAAAATTAAATTTCTGGGGAGGGGGACTGTTCCATCTAGCTAAGAGACACAAATACTGTTGTCTGTCTTCAGAAACTGAAAGTGCAAAGCACATAGTTACTGTTGGCTCATTTTAAGGGTAGGCAAGCATTTAGTTTTCCTCATGTGTCTAAAATAGGCCAGTCTAAGTTTCTGCACATCTACTGCAGTGCTATAATGAAAGAATTCAAGTCATTAATGGTTCCGATGACTGATTTTGTGCGTCTTGACAGTTTCTCTACTGAATTACTTGCAGATCAAGGAACAATAACCACAACCAGGACTACTGATACACAGTTTGCTATTAAGTATACTATGCAGCATATCTGTCAATTGCAACTTCAGAATTGAAAAGTTTGAAACTTTTAAACAAAGTTTGTATCAGTCAGTGAGCTGGCATAATTTACATAAACATTTAAAGCTGCCTGGTACCCTTTCTTCCTTTGTAATTTGTGTGCTGGGACAGTTCAGAGAGCATCAAAATTCTTGATTTGTGAGGTAGGCAGTGTTTTCTAACAAAGTCACCGCTGTTCCAGAACAACACTGTAAATCAGACCTCTACTCTCAGCCTTTCAGTTTTACTTTTCCTGACTGAAGTATAAAAGGAATCCACTAATTTCGCTTTCTTGCCTTAAAAGACAATCTGAATTCCTTCCTACTGCTTTATCCTGGTGGCTGGAAAACTGACTTCAAAGCCTCCTGTTTCCTAAAGGTCACCAGGTTACAGGTCTATAAATAGGCTTGAATTTCATTATGGATTTCAAGTTCAGTCAATCAGATGACAGTCAAGCAATGACTGACTTTTAATTAATCAGTGAGTTTATTACAATAATCAGAGTAATCAGAATTATCAGAACAACCTACACATGGAATGTATTCATCGGGCATTAAACCAGTGCTACATACAGAGTATTATTCTCTGCTAACACACCACATTTGCTCAAATACTGTGCAATTAACTGAGGCATCTTGCCATTACATCTCTGACGGACAGAAGATATGGCCGCAATTTAAAAAGAAATACAATACACTGCTTATGAATCAGATTATTCTGTTTAAGGGGTCAGAGGCTCAAGGCTAAAAGAAATCTTAAATACAGTCACAGAATTCATTAGACCTGTGATCTGCAGTGTCAACTACATCCTTTGAGAAAGGAATTGGGATCGGACTCATTTGTGTCATGTTATGTTGCTTCCTTTACACGGACAGTCAGACCTTCTTTTTTATGCCAAAGGAGGGGTTTTCCTTTGTGAGAAAGGTAGCTGAACTGACCATACAGAAAACATACGAGACAAAGCAACATTTTTCTGTTTTGGCTGGCTTGAAATGCCAGAACTGACATGCCTAGAGCTCGAATAAATAATATTCAGAGATAAATAATTAGTGAGAAAAAATCCCTACTAACTCTCAAATATAAAGTTCCAACATTATTTACCCACCTACTGTAACGTGAAAAGATTCAGGGCTCTGAGGATGTTCTTCACTTTCACAAGATTCGTGGTTGAGATTTAAGTTTTGTTTCTTTTTAACATGAGCTATCACGAAGAAACACAACCCAGTGAGCACAATCAAAGGTCCCATGATTTGAAGTGACAGGAATCCACAGCCCTGGAGGTTCACATCAGAACTGCCGGTGTGGTTGAATTGTACGGTATGCCAGCCAGGGCTGCAACCAGGAACCCAAATTCCCAGGATGCTAATGAGCATTCCACTAGTTAAAAACAGGAATCCAAATATGAGAAACTGGGCAAACTGACAGTTCCCATGGCAAAAAACAAGGTTGTACACCTGCTCATTTTGCAATTGTCTTTGTCTCATATACATCCTGGCCCTTGATCGTGCCAGTAAAACACAAACCAGTCCAGTTACAGCCAGCACTGGCCCAGCAGCCTTAAGGACCTCATTACAGTCACTGAAGGTTCCAGATGGGCATGACTGGAGAATAAAGACTGAAAGCAAGAATCCAGTGCACAGCAACACAGCTCCAAAAACAAAAAGGAAAAAAATAAGTTTCCCATGCTGTCCGTTATTTCCTTCACCTCCTGGTGCAGGAACAGCCACTGGATACATTACAACAGAATCTCTTCAAGCAGATGAGTTGTTAGCATTAAATGGTAGCAAACTATAGCAGATCTGTGAACATGAAAATACACAAATCAAAAGAAAAAAAACTCAGCGAGGCTAGCTACATTGTATTTTCTCCTTCCAAATTTGCTACTCAGCTTTTATTGTATACTCTCCTGTACTTTCTCTTTTGTAGTACCTCCACTATGGATTACAGGGCCTAATCAAGTCTGCTGATGTTAAATGCCAATAAAAAGACTGAACTTGCTTTACAGTTACACTTAAATCAACTGTAATTGCTGTTGTACAGCTAAATGAATTGTTTCTTTAGAGAAACAGTCTTATGATTAAGGGGACATTATTTTCGAAGGCTGAAAATTTGGAACAAGCACAGGTTAGCTTTCCCCTTGAAAACAGAAAGCTACAGGAAACTTCTGTGACCAGCAGGGAGTGACAGTTTTTGAGAGACAGTATCCTACTGCAAATAAGCAATGACTAATGGACTTTTTAACCAAGCAAATCTTCTAATACATACCTTTTCAAAGCACATAAGTCTTGCTTCTCCTTCTACAAGCAATAAAGTCCTTTCTGTTTCTCTTCTTAAATAAGCTTCCTGTCCTATACAATTGCAAAAGTAAGCATAGAGAAGATTTTTCATTCTGTTCTGAAATGACCAAAAAATCACCAAACCCCAAACCCCCCACATTATAAATACCACATAGTTCAACTCTCTGATTCCATAGTTAGAGTTAGTAAGCATAGTGCTCTACACTTCAACTTCCCCTGCTTCTGAATCCTTTGTCTGTGTTCCAAAAATCTTCGAAAAGAAATTAACAAAGGCAGCTTGCAGAAGGCTCGTGAGCCCACAAGAGTCTAGATTCAGAAGTAAAGTAGAAGAAAACAGAAAATAGTGTTGAGGCCAATAACAGCCCATATGGTACTACGGATAACAAATCTGCTGGATGTGGGTAAACTGCAGCTGGGAAAGCCTGACTGAAAGTTAGAAGAGAGCTCCATTCAGTGAGCTCTAGGAAAAAAACCGTAAAAATTCTGCCATTACTGACAGGGAAGTTTGTGCTGCTCTGACACACTGGACTACAGGGCTCAGATGAACATCTGTACTCACCTCCATGGTGAATAGCAACCACGGAGATCTTGGCTACCATCCATCAAAAGCCAACCTGAAACACAGGGGAAGTTCAGACTACAGAAAAGAAAAGTCTCATGGATAAACCATGAAAAAAGCCATTCCATACCAAGTGTAGGAAGTAAGCATGCTCATGCTGCACTGTTCTACCACTGCCCTCTTCCCCTTACTAGCAGTCTCCTGTGACAGAGAATTTCACCTATGAATTAGATATATGAGGAAGGATATATATAGGGACTGGTGAAGTTTGTCACAGACGGAAGCAGGAAATTGACTTAATTACTGCTGTTTGTTAGTTAACCTTCAGCCTTTTCTCTACCATCTTCCACTGTCCTGCTACTAATTCAGATGACTGGAAGCTAAAAAAAGTCCAATTAGATTGGATCCTCCTTACATATGCCTCACCAACAGTTATTCCCCAAGAAAAACAAAGTATCATGAGATTTCTGGAAGCAAACTGTTGAACATGCGTCAGCCACAACATGCTTTGTGTCACTCCCCAGTAACTGCAGCGCCCCACTGGGATGAAAACAAAACACAACCATAAACCCCCCTAGTCACTCAAATACATAATTAGTTACCTGCAATGCAAGGAAATCTATTCAGTCACTACTTAGCCACTTGTCAGAATCCAAATAAAGAATTGGCTGAGCAGACGCACGAATGATGAAGTTACAACAGGTTTTACTGTTAAACACCAAACGAGGTCCACCAACAGCACAGGAGAAGGCAGAGCATATCACACAGGTAAAAGGCACAGTAAGCACAAGACTTGACAGGTAAGGAAACACAGCAAGAAGGCCAACTCGAGGAAGCAACAAAATCTCCTATCTGGCTATCTTGAATAGTAAAACTGAAGGACCTTCCCTTAATGTGTTCCATTACTGTGATCAGTTAATTTGTAAACTATGTCTGCAAAGTGTTTCTTCAAGGTTCTGAATTCAGTCTAGCCCTCTACTAAGACTGATCTGAAAAACTGCTAACTGAGGCTCCCTCGGTAGAAGAGTCAGATTCACACTGGGGAAAAAAATTGGTTATAAAGAGCACTAAAGATAGGACAGCTTGTCACAAAAAAAAAAAAAAAGAAACTACAGAAATTCTGATTGATTTCAAATGGAAGACCTTTACCTCAGCACACTTTCAATACTGCATGAGCTACAGTCAGTCTGAAGGTTCTTCTTCTGAGCAGAGAAAATGGATTGGGTTGGTCACCCTTCCTTGATTACAGTGGTCTTTCCTAAGTTAATAAAATTGTTTCTGATAACTGCATATGCTCCTTCCTGTCCAGAAATTTTCCCTATTCTCGTAAATTATCCAAGGTGGCTGAGATTTACTGACTTACCAACACATACACAAAACTGACTAAAGGGCCTCTGAAACACACACAGACAAAAAAAACACCACCAAAAAAAAAAAAAAAAAAAACCACCCAACAAAACCCAGTTCCAGACACAACTGTCTTGAGATATTTTTCTGCTGAGGCACATTAACCATTATAACAACAACACATTATAATTAGACAGAACTCTAAAGCCTTTCTTTGCAGTTCCCTCTAGGGAAGAAAACACAGACATAAGTACAAGTAAATTAGGACAAAAGAAAAAAATGTGAAGGGGGGAAGAAGAAGTAAATACAAATGTATAGCCCTTAAAAAGAAAAATCTAGAGATTTGTTCTCGTTACTCCAACACAGTGCCTGCTTCTCTTTCACCAATCTTGTTGTTATGAGATTAAGTTAAAACACACATTAGAAATTAAGCTTGTGCATATTTTTTCAATTCTTTCAGGCCACAAAAGAAGGAACATTTAGAACAGTCTGTTGTGGCTTTGAAGATGAAAGCCACAGATTTTGTGCTGCAAAATCCAAGAGAGGACTAATTTTCATTTACACTATCATGAAATTTAAACAGAAAACCCCACGCAAGATTAAGCTTTATTTCTTGTGTTTCAATAAAAAGTATCTTAACAAAGAAGTAAGCCTTAAATTGACTGTGTGCTTGAAATATTTCCACTAGATCTGATATCCCCACAGGCATATTGATATAGGGGAATTTACCCAATGGGGAAAAGGGAATTGGAAACACAGCTGGTAATGGAAGTCTGGTTATAGGCTTAACTTAAATTATATAGTGCTTTACCTTTTTCTAAGTCAGGCCCATGCCAGGTACATGGAACAGGAAATAACATCACAACTTCTTACCACTTCTGTGTGTAACAGTTGTATTACAACTTTCACATTATGGACAACTTCAATAATTTGTAAACATTTCTAATACAATTCTTCTTCAGCCTTCAGAGGACAAAAGAGTCCTATTGTCCAAGATTTCCACTGCAAACAGCAGGTCTATAAATTTACTTTCCTCTTACTCATATGAAATTTGATAGCCTCATGCAGACATTATGAATTCAGGAACACAGAATTAAAAAGAAAAAAAAAAGCATTGGTAGAATTACAACACTGCTAACCCTCTGTTTTATGATTCCCAGACTAGGCCCAGTTCTCCCTCTCAGGTCTAGTCTGTATTGCTATTTCAAAAACTATAATACCCTGTCAGCTCTAGTCCACAATGGAAATCCCAGTAGAATTTTCAAGCCATCCTTTTCAAGGACTTCAAGTTTTCCACTTTTTCCAAAGTTTGAACTGCTATTGGGAAGTTGCCACTGCGTGATTATTTTTTGTCATGTCTTCTTTTATTTTAATTCCCAGGTTTCAAATTAAATCACAATTCCTTATAGGTCAAGCTACCTGTAAGGAAAAATTCTCTTGACTTCATTCAGTTTAACTTCCATGTCAAAACATGAATGGCTCCCTACTTCTTCTCATTCCCTGTGCCTAATTTCCTTCTTTGTTCTCATCTGCCTCCGTACCCACATAATTTTCTGTTCTTTACACACACAGAGTTTCCCCCTGGACTGGACTCTTAACCTGACATTCAGCAGAGACACCCATCAATGAGTACAGCTGATTAAACTAAACTGGAATGTGCAACCTTCATCCCCACACTCTTCCCTCCCCATGGAGGAACTTATTTGAAGAACTAGGGGGAGATGCCCAAAGGATGTACTTTCAGTTTTCTACTTTCAAGCAACGTTAAGACTACGTACTCTAACAAGTTCTGAGATGTCAAATACATCTAATTTGATCTCTTATGTATGCAGTCTCTAATCAGTGCTTGACAACGCTCTTACGTCACAGAATATACAACTCTGATATCTTAGGAGGAAGATTCTAAGATTTAGACACTGTGCGTAAAGATTACTAAGGAGGGAAACTCTGTCCCAGAAACTCTGCCCATCCAGGTTGACAAAATCATTGTTTCAGCTCACAGTATAGGAAGGGTAATGCTGTGCAATGATTTATGACTTGCAGGTGGGGCAAGAGTCAGTGCCTAGAGAAGTGCTAGAAAACAGCTGCAGTAGGAAATTCCAGAAAGTGGGATCCTGCCAGTCTCCAGACACATGTGCCCCAGGGATCCTTCTCACCACAAACCAGCACTATCAGGGATTCTGATCTGTGCTAGACAGAACTGCATTCTGCAAAGCTGCCAACTCCTGTCTCTTTGGCCTTCAAGAGAAAAGCAGCTACAGTAAAAGCTGATCCACATATGTTCCTCACTCACTTCATCAGGGAAGAATACTGATGCCACAGTTGGATGCAAGGATCCCAAACAGTAAGGAGCTTGCAAAACAAAGTTTGGTAATCTGTTGGTTGGATGCCATGCAGGCAACTAGGACAGCACCTAGATTCAAAAATTAGCTCTGAGCAGTTCCATGCTTGTGGGTGGGATGCTTTTTACGTGACACACTAGTGGCACACAAGAGCCATGGCAAAACATCTCCTATTTTCTAGAGTACCTGCAGGGAGACTGGGGAGAAGGTAGACACAGTTAAAGCCAGAGCTGACATTTTTCAAACAGGTAACACAAGATAGATCAGTTATGGGAATTCTGTCCCATAGGGCTGATGTACCTCAAAGCAGCAAAAGGCACAAGACAAAGAGACTTACAGATCTTTGATGCACAGGACAGACCATGGAGACCATCAGGGAGATGTAGGGCTCCAAAAGCTACCTGAAGCCATTCTGTCCCAGCTTCTTGAGGCTGGCCTGGGGCATTAAGCCACAGACAACTTAATGGACAAGCAAGTAAGCTCTACTCCATCTAGGAAAGGTAGCATTCCATGGCACACCCCCCCTCATCCACCAGTCATCCTCATCCATCAGGCACGCCCTATTCTAAGTCAATCGGTATTTTAAGACACGCTAAGGTCTTCAACAGGATGGACTATGTCCCGAAAGCTCCCGTGCATCATTCTGGAGCAAGGAGTGGGACAGGGCAGTCTGTCCACCACCTCTCCGCGAGGGAGCAGCATCTGAGCCTCCTCACCTGTGCACTCCCAGTCGTATGCCAGCATCAGTCACGAGAATACTGTGTGTCAGCAGAATAGCCGAAGAGACCCCTTCAGAGATATTCCATCCTCTCACAGAGATGGTGTAAAGCTCACTGTGGAAGCAGTATGGGGAGCCGTGGGCTCTCCAGGAAGAAGACCGAACACTTACGCTCCTGATAATTCAGACGCCGGTCGGGGGCAGCTCCGCTCGCACCCTGCAGGAGAGTGAAAACACGGGAATGGTGGCGGCTGGGAGACGCGGCACGACCCCGCTCGCCCGCCGCAGCCCCTCGCCGGGGGCAGATGGAGGACGAGCCGCCCCGGCGGCGCCCGCCCCCGCCCCCCGCGGCCCCTCTCACCGCGCTCCCGGGCTGCCCCCACACCCGGGACGGACCGTCCCCAACACCCCGGGACCCGACTGTCCCCAGCCCGCCCCGCCATGGCGGCACAGCCGCAGGGCCCCGCGGCCTCCCCGGGCGGCGCGGGCAAAGGCGGCCTGCGAAGAGGCCCTTGCTAGCCCCCCTCTTACCTTCCCGCGGCGCGAAGGACGCGGCAGCGCAGCCGGCGCCGCTATTTAAGCACCTGCGCCCGGCAGCGCGGGGTAGGGCCAGGCCGAGCCGCCCGGGGCAGCGGCGGCGCAGCAGCACCGCCTCCCCTGTGCCCAGCGCCCCGCCCGGCGGCGGCCCCGGCCGGCCCGGAGGGATGGCGGGATCCTCCCAGCGGGCTGCGGGCCGGCCCCGGGGCGGTGCGGGTGTGTACGCTGCCCGGCTGCGACATCGCCAGTGATGTGCAGGAGCACGGGTGCTGGTCGCAGGGCAGGCCTGTGGCAGGCACCGCTAGAGTCTTGTGTACGTAGAAAGGTCTAGGGTGCCCCTGAAATACTGTGGCTTCGAGGTAAGGTAGGTGAGCAGCCCTCTGAGGGAGGTAGTGCCACGTCTCCGACTTCAGGAGCTCTTCTTTTTGTCGTCACTGTAGACTTACCAATGTTTGCCTTACTTCCGCACACTTGGGAACTTGCTAGGCATTAAAGACAGGCAGAGCCTAGATATGACAGTTTTCTTTCAGTGTAGCCACTGGAAACGGGAGAAGATTCCTTCTTGCTAGGTATAGGCAGCATGGAGGAAGAAGCTGGCTCAACTTCTGGAAGTTGAGACAGAGAGCTGTGACATGTAATAAGCAGCTGTGTGAGAGGACAAGGAGCCAGGGAAGAAAGATCAGGATGTGCCACTTGTAAGTGGTGTAGCAGCGGTAGGACACTGGGTGAACGACACCGGGACTAAATCTTGCCCAGCTGGTTAGTGGCAGCCTGGTAGCCAGTGAGGTGTGGGGGAATAGTTTGAGTTTATGCAAGTCAAAACAAGATGAGCCAGGACAGGGATAGAGTGATGCCCAGAAAATAGATGTCAGGAGGAAAGGAGAGTGGATTAAAGTCTTGCTTGACAGGGAGATAGTTTGGCTACATGGTAAGATTGGGAGGAAATAGTACATATAGGTTTTTGAAGGTGATCTGGATTTGGGTAGAGAACTAGGCAAAACTTGAAATTGAATTGATAACCAAGGAGCATATGAAAATATACATTGGGTGTAGGAAGGAGCTTGTAATGGAGTAGAAGACTTCAAGCTTTCCAGAGCTGTATGTTCCTGAGTGTTAGTGACCCTTTGCTGTCTCAACTGTTTTATGTCCCGACTCAGCTACCACCGACTGGAAGGTGACTTCAGTTATGAAACACTTCTGATACTGCTGTGAAGGGTCTTATGGTAAGGAGAGACTGGGAAGTAACAATTCTTGCGTTCTGTAGTGAGGAAAATATTTCAATGAAAAAAACCCCAGGGCATTTAAAAAAAAACCCAAAGAGAATGAAAGAAGATCAGCGCTGCTTGTTAGAAACACAAGATGAAGATTAATTGTTGCAAAGAGTGAAAGAGCATCAGAATGTACAGAATCAGACTATTTTATGATGTCTGACAACAGTGACATAAGGAGATTTACTTACATTTATATGTCAGTTTCCTAATACCTGACTCTGGTTCTCTTGTTTTTCCAATATAGAGCTTAAATAATTAATAAAAACATTTCAGTATGAAGTACTTTGTCAGGCCAAACTTCCTTCAGTTGTCTGATACTTTTAAACTATCGCTGCTGTGATATATGTTCTGTCTCTTTTGCTGTTATATAAACAGTTTTTTCATTTTATGTAAATACTTCTTGTACCAAATCTAACATGTCAAGAATTTCAATTTAAAAACAACAACAAAACAAAACCAAAACCAAAAAAGGTCACTCTTAACAAAAGTTAACAAGCTTGTTGGCTAGTATCTACCCAAAAATGATTTCTCTCTCCAAAGCTTGTCATCAGCCTTTCCCCTCCATCCACCAGTTGGGTTTCTTGTAGTGTTGGGCTTATGGATTTGATCCCCATGATGAAAGAAGGGATTTCAGGGACATCAGTCTTCAGTTCTTGAGAATCTGACTCAGCCTGGTATTAGTTCTGAGTGGATTAAGGGGCTGTTGATTCCTATCGTGGGACTGCAGTTATAAAAGTGAAATCTTGAGCCATATGCTGTGATTTAAGACAGGAATTATTTTTTAACTATATTTTTTTTAACTTTTCACACAGTAACTGTTTAAGTACAGATAATGAGTATTTTAATTCCAAAGTGTAAGTGGTAATATTTGGCAAAAATGGAACCACATTATGTTTTGCAATACAGAAAAATACTGAGAGAGTTGTTTGTGTTAAGTCTGGACAGCATTGTATAACAGTTTTTGGATGCTAGTGGTAGTAGAGAAAATTAAGTATTTTTGACTGGCATGGAACACAATCCTACAGCTATGGAAAAGTGCAGTACATTCATAGCTGGAGTATGACAGAGAATCCAGAACTACCAGAAAGTCATTGCTTTTGAAATTATTTCTGGGGTCGCAGTCAGTAACACTCGTGAAGACACTGACAAGAAGAATACCATTTGGGATGATGAGCAGAGAAATACAGTGGTTGATGATTTATTGACTGGAAATCAGTTGAGGCTATTCTGATGGAAGCCACTACTTAAGGCAATAATCCGATGAAATATAAATGGAAATTACTAACTTCTCATTCCTCTGTTTTTTTTAATTGAGCAAACATGCTTATAAATGTTTGAACTGTTTGAATTGTTTGACTAAAGATGATGCTCTCTACAAATGAGGGCACAAGTGCAGTAACTAAGACTAAATACTGGTCAATTCTAGATTAAAATTCCACTGTGCAGAAGAGATGTTAATCTGTTGTGAGCAATATGAGATGTGTCAATAAAACCACAGCTGTTGAAATTAGACATGCGAAATACTGGATGTGCAGAGATTGTGCTTTAGTTCAAAACATTAAACATGATCTGCAGAACCTTTTCAGATGCTTGAAAACACAGCAAGAGAATTCAGGCTGTCCTAAAGTGTCCTGGTGAAAATGTAACTACTAGAGAAATACCCAGTGTTTATAATTTACAGCACACTTTGAAGCTTTGTAAAACATCTCTGAGTCAAGGCAGATGCTACTTGCTTTGTTTCAGTCACAGCTAACCTCTTGTTAGTATGCTTTGAAGCAAGAGCTGCTGAAGAGCACATGGAATAAATGCATAGTAAATTTTAACTTATAAATTGCTACTTGCTTGCTGTGACGGTGTGGACCAAATGAGATGCCCAAGTCAATGATGCCCAAGTCAAGAGTGACCCAGTCCTCCAGCTCCCATTAAGTTCTGTACAGCCAGTTCACAGCAAACAGTCAGTGTGCATAGGAACTGCAAAGCTCAGTTGAATAGCTAAGAACTGTGTGTTTTGCTTTATTTAGGTTCTGGTAGAGTCAAAAGACCTATACTTAGAAATACAAGGATATAAAATGTTTGTTTTATTAGGATTGTCAATAGTCAGAAGCGACAAAAGCATTGCTGTCAACATTCAGTAAGCTTTGGACCAAACTTAATTAACCCTGAAATAGTTCTCTGCAGTTTGGCAAATAGCTACAAAAGAATCACAGAAAAGAGTATCATGCTGACTATACGGGAAGGGAGGGTGAATGAGGTACTGGCACCCTCCCCACAAAACAGCAGCCAGCTGAGTCTGTGGCACTGTGCTCATGCAGCATACCCTAGTGACCTGTGAAGATCCCTCCTCCAGGAGGAACTGAGAAAGACCAGTAAGAAGACCAAGCTGACTGTTCTCTTCAGAGCCTGGGAATGCTAGTGGTGTTCATGACCTGGCTGATGGTCACTGTCTCCTCTTCCTAAATCTTATTTCCCACCCTTCCTGCTCCATCCCTTTAAAAAGTGTGTGAATGGAACAGTCGTATTCAATATGTCTGTTAGTAAATCATGGAATCACAGAATTGGAATGGTTTGGCTTGGAAGGAACATTTAAAGGTCATCTAGTTCAACCCCCCTGCAACAGGCAGGGTCTTCTCCAGTTAGATCAGATTGCTCAGAGCCCTGTCCCATCTGATTGTGAATGCTTCCAGGAATGGGGCACCTACCACTGAACTGGGCAAGCTGTTCCAGTGCTGCACCACCATCATCATAAAAAATCTCTTCCTTATATGTACTCTGAATATACCCTCAATTCAGTTTAAAACCTTTATCCTATTGCAATAGACCCTGATTGAAGGTCTATACTCATCTTTCTTATAAGCCCCCTGTAAGTATCAAAAGGAAGTGAGAGACAAGTGATTAAAAATTAATGAAATTCAAAGAGGTTATTCATTAACCATCATAAAAATCAAATAGCTTTGTTTTGGCCAGGAGAGGTAGATCCATATCTCAAATCTGCATCTTAATTTTTTGGATTTGCTTATTCTGCTTGCATTTGACTTTTAAGAGAAAGGCATGACAGCTATTTCAGCTGGTGGCACTGGTAACGCATAACCTGTTGCACTGCACTGTGATGGCACTGGGACGAGGAAATGAGGATAAGCCCTGTGAGTGCTCTTACATGCTACATCCATCAGAATAGGGGGCTGGGCAGAAAACCCTTCCCTGCTGAAGGCTGTGCTGCTTCTTGCAGTCAGAAATTTAATCCTGCAGAAAGGCAGCTTTGTTGTGCTGAAGAAGGAAGCAAAGAGGGATGCAAAGCCCTTCTACTACTTCTCATCCAGTGCATGCAGAGATCCAGTCTGGACTTGAGGAAATATTTCTCCACCTCAGCTGTGCATATTTGAAAGGGAAAAATATTTAAATGTCTGTGTGGCACCACAGGTTGTTGAATTCTCTCAAACTCAGATTTCTCTTACTTATTCAGGAGCCAGAGGTAATTTCTGAAAGCAAGAGAGAGAGAGATAGGGAGATAGAGAAAGGGAGAAGGTTGGTCTACGTGCCATGAAGAATTCCTGAATATTGATCATATCCTTTTTGTGACATATGGACTGTTTCCCTTTTTACACCATAATCCAAACAGGGAGTCACTGATATGCTTTGGATTATCTGGGTAAAGATTTCAGAAACATAAGAAGAAAGTGCCCAGGAGACCACTTCACCAAGTGAAGTCTGTGTCTCTCTTCACAGTACTTAACTGTATTATAGTGTATAGAATTTAGAAGAGCTTTGTGGATAGAACTCTTTATTTAATGGACAAGAACATTTGACTTGGTCCGTACTGTGGGCTTGAATCTTCTCCAACCTTTTGTCATCTGCAAAACAGTAACTGGAAAAATGTGAAATATTATGAAGTCTGCAGGAGTCCATCAGAAAGGTGTTTAAAGTTGATTCCCTCTTCAGTTAGATCTTGAGACCAATTTTTTAATCTATTATATTCTTGCATTGCTCTAGTTATAAATCAAATATTGTGTACTTCTAAATCAGGCATCTTACATAAATGTTTTTTTCCTTTGACCCTATTATTCTTATGATCCAGATTTTCAACCTAAATTAGTTTAAGACCTCTATTCAGTACATCCATGATTGATACTAATTATCTTAATTTTTTTTTTTAATTTTCTCACCAAGTTCTATATTACAGTTATTTGGATTGACACCTTTTTTTTTTTTTTTTTGGTAACAATGCTATCTTTTTTTTAATCTTCTAATACTTTCCAGCATTTGAGAGTCACTGAAATAAAAATTAATGATCCATAGTATGGCTTATTAAACTTACTAAATTCTTGGATGTTGTTTATCTGATATAATGATTTAAAAATATTTAGCTTTAGTAGATGATGTGTTAATATCTCTTTTAGATACTGTTGGATTGCAAACTATTTTCACCATGTGACTACATGATCTAGATATCCTTTAAGAAACGTGGCAAAATATTTATCAAATACTTTTCTTTCTCTCTCTTTCGTGTTTTTATTGATTCTGGCATTTCCAGCTAGTATGGATCCCAAAACACAGTGGAAGTTAAACATTTTTGCTGCTGTTTTTTGGAACAGACTCCTTTTTATCACCCTAAAATGATCACCGTTAAACTATCTACACATGCTTTCCTACCCCCTGTGTTTAATTTGCTTTTCTTATCAATCTCTTATTGTTTATAACTTCAGGGTTTATAGCCACTCTTAAGAGAAGTCTTCCATTATGTCATTGGAGCCAGCTGTTTTTAGCTTCCCTCTCTGACTGTGATTTAGTGAACAGGTGGCCTGGGCTGGTGATGTGTTGTTTCCTAAAGAGATCTCATTCCTATCCCTTCTCTGCCCTTAGTTTGGGAATTCCTGTGTCTGGAGTTTGCTGCAAACTGGTTCAGTTGGCTTAACTTAGCACAGATATTTTCCCAATTTTTTTCTGGGTTTGACATATGTCTGTGGGTAAGTTGAATCACAAGCAGATATGATGCACGGCAGAGGTGGTAAAAGGTGTGGTGAGTGAAGATGGAGAGCATAGTCCACGCCCTCTGATGATACTGATTGTTTGGCGACTGCATTAGAGAGTGTTTATGTTTACTTCTTTCCACAACCTCTATGCTCCAACCTCCACTTTTGAGCTCATTTAGCACTACAAATGAATTTTGCCCATAATCTGCTCCCAGCCAGCAAGCATGGGAGCTTCTGGAGAGTCTAAGACCTTCCTAGAGGAAAACAGCTGCTGTACAAAAGCACTGAATTTCTCAACTCAGGAAAGTGACAGGCCAAAGGGAATCTCCAAGATTAGGTATGGTTGACAGCAGATCACTCAAATACTAACAGTATCTCTCTAAGTCAAGGTGTAAGCAGACTGTAAGTAGCTCCAATATGACCCTTACCAGCAGGCACACGTTTTCCTGATTTAAAAGTAAATCTTAACTACAGCAAGGAGGTCTCATGCTGTGTGCTTTATTTTGTAAGGATGACATCAGTTTATTCACTGTAGAAATACTCCCACATTATTTTTAACATATTCCTCACCTTGACCTGATTGCTACTATTACCATAGTTGGATTACAGACATGACAGTGGAGTGTGTACAAGATGCTGATAGTTTTCTCTGTAGAGCCAATAACATCTAAGGACAAAAATGAAAAATGTACCTGATGTGATCTAACATTTATTTGAATCATTACTTGCAAACATCTCGTTAGATCTGGTTGTGTATATATTGTAAATGTACGATTCAGGCATGTCTTTAAATACAGCTAATGGCAGAAATAACAATTCAAAACCTACCTTGCTGTAGAAAGGTGAAAAAGGCATTGCTAAACTTTAATGGTGGAGATATAGAGCAAGTAAAGAATGCTTTTAAAGGTTAAGGAGAATAGAAGATCCTTTAACTAAAGGGAAGTGTCCAAAAGAGACTTAATGAGAATTTTAACAGACTTGGTAAGCCACGGGCATTTGAATGAAGTAGCAGGAGATTCCAAAAGTTAGCATGTAACTTTTACAGGGTTGTTGCAGAAATCTGTCTTGTGTTCAGACAGCATTGTGGCTATTGTGACTGCACAGTGAATACTTCACAGCTTCTGTGTAGGCTACTGGTGCTGCTTGACATAGGAATCTTAAGATTTGCTCCAGACACTACAATAATGTCCTGTAGGCTTTTGTCAGTAGTTGAAATAGAGAACATGTCTTCTGGATACTACTGCTCCTTTATTGATGACCTACATAGGAGGTACAGCTGAGTCTATGTTCCCCTGGGCTGGGAAGGACTCTTTAAGGGTAAAACTCAGATTTTTTGCTTATAAACTGATGTTGAGGTAACACACACCACTTAAAGAATGATGTAACATTTTTTGAAAGCTGCTTTTCAACATGTGATTAGAGTTGGCTTTTCCTAACCATCGGTAGCATGAAAAGCAGGAGAGTGCACTGTTGCTGCCTACATAGGGATGAATTGCTTCCTGAAACACAAATTACAGATTTACTCTTTTTGACCAAAACCAGGTTACTGTAGGACTGTTTTAAGCTGGATGATCACTTAGAGGAGACTAGAAGATGCTATTTGCCAAAACCCTCTGAATTCTAATGTGCATTTTTGTGGCATCTCTTGGGATCAGCTGGCAAAAGTGCTGCGACCCTGAGCAATCTGGAAAGGTTGCTCAGGAAAATGGGGGTAGAGGTTCTGTGTTTTTCCCTCTGGAAACTTATTGTTGCCTATAAGCAAAGGCAGATACTTAGGTGAACTGTGCTCCCTATGCTCACCCAGCACTGAATGCAGTACTGCCAAGTTCTAGCTCATAGCTGGGTGGACAGAGCAGCACTTCTTACAAGGGAAGGCATCCTCCATGCTCTCCCACAGTATTCAAGATACAACTTCTGTTTTGAGAAGGTTGAGGTCTTCTCAAACATCTTGCAAAACTCCAAGAGAGTAGCTCTAATGGCCTATCATCCTGAATTTTATTTTTTTTTTTAAATTTCAACTTCTCTATGGGAAAGTTGTGGCAAATATCTATTCTCCCCCTTAATCTGAAGGGAACACTGGAGCCCACGTTTGTTTTTCCCAGTAATTTCCTTTTTCTCTCTCCTATGAGTATAGTGTTTGCTCTATAATACCTAGAGAAATTATGCCAGAGTAACAGTGTGTTTTGTCTGAGGCTGAGTTTCTTGTCCTAGATGTATAAGATGCAATCCTTAAACTGAGAAATCTTTTGCATTTTAGTCCTTAAATAAAACTAAATTTATTCTGTAATCTCACTAGGTAGACATCCAGCCTACTGTTCCTTATCAAGTGACTCAGAGCATGGAAACGTGATTTCAGCAGGGGAAAAGATGTGGCAGCATTTGGCCCACAGGAATAACTGGTGAGACTGCAGAGCGATGTCAGCTGCAGAGATAGCAGACCACAGTCAGTCCTCCTGTGGTCACGTAGGTATTTAAGTACTTAATATGTTTTGTCAATCTAGGAACTGCTCAGAAGCAAGAAGGGACTTGTGTACATATGACAAGGTATTCTGGCCTGTGGAGGATAAACTTGCACTGAGGAATGAGATCAGGTGCTCAGGGGCTGAAAGCTATGTCTGTTCTCTGTCAAAATCCATGGTTGTATAAGGTGTCAAGAAGGGAGTTCAATACAGGTGGAAGGTCAATAACAGTTTCTGAGCTTGGGTTGTTCTGTTTTGGGTTTTTTTCCTTCTCAAGTTGCACTGGTGCATCTGGCCTGGATGCAATGTCATCACTGGAGCAGCCTTAGTATTTCTGTATTAGTGATGACTATTCATATAACTTACCAATGACAGTAGTGGGAAGCAGAAGAGAAGGCTGTGGTTATTATATAAGTAGCTTATCAAATAGCAAAGCAGGAGGGGACATCTGGAGGGGAGAATCAGCAATTGTAAAAATGAGCTGCTTCCTTTACCAGCATGGAGAAAGAATTGAGTCGTCACTGAACATATTACCACTGCTAATCTTCTGGAGCAGAAAACATGACTTAGAAAATGAGAACTCCAAGAAGGAAGCCTGGGAGATGCCAAGAGGAAAAGTTGAATCAGACTGGTGAATGATTTGGCAGGATTTATGTCTTATGATTATTGATTTTTTATAAAAAACTGCTGAGTTTTAGTAGTAGTAATAATAATAATAACAGTAATAATAATAATAATAAAGTTACAGAACAAGATTTCTAAAAACAAATACAGCTGGAACAATGTCAAACAAAAATAGTATTTTAGTTTACAGTAATTAAAATAGCCATCCCAGATTTAAACCAGAAAGAATGGATTCTGAGGGCAGTGAAAGCAGCTAGAGAAAACGCAGAATTAAAGTATTAAGCGTTCAATAAGTAACCCAGAAGAGGCCTCTTGTGCTTTAAGATTACTTTATTCTTTTAAGACTGTATGCTTTCTATTGGTTATTGAACAAATTAAGGGAGAACGCAAAAATCAACCTATTAGTAAGCATGGAGGTCAAACTGAGCTGAGGAGGAATATCTACATACATAAATAGTATGTAGAGCTGAAGATAAACATTAAGTTTTCAAATGAGAGACGTGGTAATCAGTCCAATCAATGGCACCATACAGTAAATATGTGATCTGCTGCTTTAATACCTTGAACTGTTTTTAGCTTATGTTATCCTTGGAGGAATTCCTGACTTTTTCCTTGAATGCTCTAAAGTAAAACTGCCCTTTCATAACAACTGAAATGGAAACCATTTATCTAGCAATTCCATGAAAATAAAAGGTACACAGATATTAAGATGCCTATCTTAAGCTTCACAAACATACAAGACTTGAAATGTCACCCTTTTTGGCATGATGCAAGACCTTCCTTTCCAGTTAGATAGCAAAACTCAACACGGTTGTAATTCTCCTGCTGTTTCAGTTCTTAATCAAATAGCTTACTTCCTCCAAATACCCTACATAAATGTTATTTTGCACTGGTAGAGGTAGTCAGGTTTGCCTGAAAAACTACCTGATCATGTACTTAAATAATCAAAAATCTGCTTGAGCAGTGTAGATCCAGTTTGCAGTAGTTAGGAGGAGTACGTGGGCACAAGTCAAATGTTAACAGACATGCCAGAGCAGTCTCTGTCGAATCTGTTGCACTTTAAGTTCAATGAATATTAAAAGAATTGGGCAGCACCCTTTAACATCCCTAAAAAATAACTCAGGATCCTGGGGGAGCAGAAAGCAAATGTCACGTGAGCTCTCTGAGGCTCTAGCCTGTTCTCTGGCCACTGCTGAAGACAGACTACTGGGTCAGAAGGACCACTCAGCCTGACCACCGAGCACTCGCATTCTTCACTCCTGCCTGCCAGCAGACGATTAGAATCAAGCCCTTGGACTATTGCTTCCCTGTGTGACAAGATGGTACCTCTATCGCAGTGATATTCAACCAGCTGAGAAAGTCAATTTAATAAGTCATTATTTATGAAACTTCTATAAGCCTTGGGATTAGTAGGAAACAAACAGATTCAAGCACATCTGTTCAGTTTCAACTTTTGCTCCTATGACCAAAGCTTAGAAGGGCTGCTGAAGCAGTATGTAAATTGCCTACTCTTTTTGACTAGTGGAACCTAAGAAATCAGGAGGAATTACTTTAATCTTGCCACTAATTCTTTTCTTGCAGACACAACAAAATATAGGCTTATTAAGAAAGACAGGGAATGTATAGCATTTGATAGCACTATTTACAAAGAGCAGCTCATGTTTACAAAGTCGAGATTTTTCTCAAAATATCTGCAGATTTGCTTAATCTAATTTATTAGTTAATCATATCAACTGAGTAAAGGCATGGGCCATTATAGACATCTCAGGCATTCCAGTTTAGTAAGGATGCAACTCTTTGCAGAAATCATCTTTCCATTCACTTTCTCCGTGGTGTTTCTAAATATATAAGAGTTCATAATTATCTCTACCCTTTACCCCTTAAAATCAATTAACACTTTTAAAATGTTCAATATAGGCATAGTTTTGTTGTATTACCTTACTGCTTAGAAGATCTGTGGAACTAACTGCAAAAGTACAGGCAATATAAATCAGTCTTTAAATTATATATTACATGTTTATTATGGGTGCAAATTTTTTAAAATTTACATTTTATGAAAATTCTGAAGTATTTACAATTTTTGTAAGATAAACTTGTATGCTCTAATTTACAGTCTGATGTAGCAACAATTCATAAAAATTCAGATCCTTTAGAGTTGTGTTTACAAATTAATTTTCTTAGGAGGCAGCTACAAGGGATATTGCTGTATACACAGGCAAGAACCAGCTTGCTACATACTTCTTTTTAATATCAGATAGCTACATGTACTTTTTACATTGTTCTTGAGTTTCTTTACAAAAATGCGATATAAACTTGTATGGCTTCAAAATTGTAACCTGCACCCAACAGAAATGTATGTAAAAACATCTGAATGAAGGCTAGTTTAAAAGTGCTGAAACATTAACTACTTCATTTAACTTAGGAATTAAAGTAATACTTGATTAGAAATTGAAATAACAGTTTGGTTTTCATTTAAGAAGTATAGTCACATTGATCAGTTTGATTACAAAGCAGATTACAATTTAAATTCCAGTAAAAAGACTGTACCATTTTAGGAGTTATAAATTTACCACCAATAAGATTAGCAAATTAGGAGCCAAATATACTCTTTCAATCAAATCTACAGCACAGTATGTTCTTAGTATTAACAATGGAATTCTCATCTGCAAAAGTATGTAGTGTACATTAGAATTTGTGTAGCCTCTACAAAGGCATAATTTCTTGTAAAGCTTCAGCAGTTCATTTCACTACTGGCTTTGCATGAATTAACTCGAGCACGTTTTACTGTTTTAACAGAGAATTTGAAATAGATACTAGTACTCTAAATATTCATTTGAAATTCCTCTATGAAGATTATTGAATTATCTTGCCCCAATGCTTTTGATTTCAGCACTAAAAAAAACCCCCTTCATAATATAAATACATAGAATATTTTCTAAATTACTGACTTGCTTTAAAAAATATTAATGATGTCACTTCCCTCTGCCTAGGCTGTGGCAAGCAGATTAGATGACAATAGAAATATTAAAATTGGTAGTTATAGAAAAAAATTAATGGACAAGTCAGTATTTGTCATAACGCTGCCATAAAATACTCCTCCCAAAGTACTATGAGAACTTTCACATCATACATCCCCAAAAGCACTCAAAGTCTAAAGACTTACAGTCAAAGTGAAGAGTAATGCTGTTTGCTTTTAGAGTTTGCTTTTACTATCTTCAGTAATTTTTCAGGATTCTCATCTTTGGTGACAATAAAGTTACTTAATGAAAGTTTCTGAGTCCTGAATGATGCATCTCCCTTTACTACAGCCACATTTTATTGTGGTTACCCCATGAGGAAGTAATTCAATATTTAAACATCTTTTAAAACAAACTCCATTATTTGCAAATCTGCCTTTGAAATAAATCCCAGCGAAAGGAATTTTTATAAAATTGTATGTATAATACAAATATCATGCTTTCTTCATGAAGAGCTAAACTCTGAAAAAGGAAATGAGGCACGTGAATATCAAATTGGATAGGCACAGGCTTTTTTGAAAGGCACAATTGTTATGCAATTCATATAAAAATAAATTAAAATCTACAGCGTCGCAATCACAACGCCCAAAAAATTTACCAACTGCAGAAGGAAATCTCTGCTGTGTTTTGCAATTTTGTAACACATTGCACTTAGGGAAAAAAACCCCTTTATAAAACAACTTACATGTTAATAATATATGATACAGGGGAATGAAGTTACTTTTCCTTTATACATCTCTAACTCAGCTGGTTTTGTGGCATCGGTGGACAGAAGAACTACACGAGACTTAGCCTCTGCTGTCTTTAAAAACTGGCAATTAAAAGCTGGCAATTAAAGAATCTGAAAAATGAATATTAGTTATGGAAAGCTCAAATATTTCTTACTTGCTGTCCTACATTTTAGGTTTAATGTTTACAGTACAACATACAGTCTCATACTTTCATTACAGCTGTGGATTACTATTTTGACTTCACCTATATAAATTTACTAAATTGTCAACAAATTTTCCCAAATATTGCAGTTGATCATTTACAGACAGTGTTGAGGTTAACTTCAGTGCTATTGTAAAGTAATAAAAAGTTTTCAAATTGACTTTCAAAAGTGCATTTACTTTCTGTAGTTTAGCCTCAAAGTAGATAACATTTTGGAAAAATTAATGCGTATTAAAATAGTGTTTGAAAAGTAGAGAGGGCGGAGTGGGTTTCTTGCACTCCTTTGATCCGATGACTTTCACAGGTACATCAACAGTCTGCCATATACCGTCCTGAAAAACAAAGGTAGGTTTTTTTGCAGTCAGTAGATAAACCACATTTTGTCAGTACTTTCCTTGGAGCAGTTTGAGTAACTATGGAAAAACAAAAAATGTATGAAACACTTGTCAGAGATGTTTTAATGAAAAGTAACTATTTACACATCATCATTCATTTAACAGTATCATATTTAAGAATTTAACACTAGAGAATGTATAATAGTAATTTGAATATATAAGCATGTCAGTGTCTTACCAGTGGCAAATCTCTTCTTGAGAAGGGAAAGCCGATAGCCAGTGCCTACAAGCTCCACATCTACTCCTGAAAGGGTGCTTCCTTCACTGATGAATTGCACTGCAAGTGTTGCTGGTTTACTGGGTCCTCCTGAAAGTTCAAATTTTGCCCTGAGGGATCCAGAACCTAAAAAACAAAACTGAAAAGTTGGTTGTTTTGCAAGAACAAAAAGATCTCCCAAAATTCTTAGCAGTAAGAAGTGTAACTAACATTGTGACCTTTGAGATCTATTCCTATTGGCAGTCCTACACAAATTTTCAAAAGAGATGAGAGGACAAGTCTGTTTTTTCCAATACTCTGTTTAAGACAATGAGCAGTGAATGATTTAAAGAGAAAAAATACACATTTAAATCACTGACATTAGTGGATGATTTAAAGAGGAGCACATACACATACACAGAACGTGTGCATCAGACAGCCTAGTAATTACTTAATGACTTAAAATACCTGATTGGTCCCTGTAATCATCATTTATGTTTGCTGGTCTGTAAGTACTTAATACCAGCTATCTCATGGTAGAAACTATCTGATATATAGATAAGTAGGACGTATCTGCTTTTCACTAGCAGATTTGAAAGTATTTCAGAATACTTAAAAATTGTCATGATCTGTCTGCATGAAAGTGCATGAACGAAACCATTGAAAGAAATGCAGCTATACAGTAATGTACCCAGAGGAAAGAAATTACTCTTTTTCTAATAAAGAAAAGGTCTGATTAAATACTTTTCCTCACAAATTTCAGTTGATTTTTTCAGAGACACTGGTGAAGTGTCATCACTTTGATATTATTACAAAGCATCAATAGGTCAAAATTACTTCAAGTACATTTCTGTAGTCAATGAAAGGCATTTAAAAAAACCCACATTGTTGCTAGTTTCTAGTTTTTAAACAAGTCTTTTCTTGTTCTTGCAAAAGTATGCTGGGAAAAATGAGATTTAAATAATTAATAATGGAATAACAAATGTCAAGTATTTTTACTTCTGTAAAACAACTTGCTATTCCTAGTCAATAGGAACTACTAAAGGACAAAGCTAATTAGTAACTGAAATGTTATTGAGGTAAAAGCCGGTACTAAATTAAAGTCTTTTATGCAGTGGCTTGTTTTTGATAAATTTAGCTTAAGACCAATTTTGTTTCTTCAGTAGGTCTGTTGTATTTTGATTAAACTGGAACTTCATTCCACTGTAAGTACTGAAACTCATATATTCAAGTGCTTTGAAAGTTTGTTTTAGCTCTCTCCAACTGACAGATTACATAATGTGTTGGACCATAAAAGACCCCAAAACATTTTATCACTATCCATCAAGACTTCAAGACATTTGTCCTAATATTGACAGTGTTTGTGCAACTTCTCCCTCCGTTTCTGTAAGTGTAGGACCAGCATATTGTTACTTCCTCTTAAACACTAACTTGAGATTACTATTGTGTATATACTCAAAGAAAAGATGAAGAAAGATGGTGGGAAGAGAGGGAATATAGCTGAAATAGTGGAATATGTGCAAGTCATATGTGTGTTGTCAACACACAAGATGCAAATCATATCACTAACAGCCGATTTTACGTATGCTCTGCAGGTGCAAAGTTGCTGCATTTGTCTTTCAGTATGATTTTTTTCTTTTAAAAGAAGCTGCACAGATTGGAAAAGGAAAGGAGGGAGAAAAGAAAGAGGGCTATTTCTATGTAATCTTAATAGAAGACAGACGGAAAAGAACTGTGAGGTCAGTGAAGGACAAAGTCCACTAGACTACAGCAACCACCTCTGTCCAATAAAATTCTCTCTGATTTTGTTTGAATGATAATCACAACCTTGCAGCCTTTGCAGGAATAGAGATCATCTTCCCTTTTCAGGCTTGTGGTTTTTAGATGAAACCAGTCACATTTACAAGCAAATCTGTGCTTTCACAATACTCTTCACTAAATTCTTAATAGGATAAAGGCCTTTCCTTTACACTAGAGTTCATTTCTCCACAGAGGCTTTGAGGATGAGATGCTTGCCTTTGGTTCCTGTACTACTTCAGAAAAATATTGCACCTGCAGAGACTGTAAGGGCTGTGACATCAACTGGAGCTCAGAGAAAAGCAGCTGGGCAGAGGACAACTATTGGTACCTTACACAAAACTGTATAAATTACTACTCTCATCAGATGTGCATAGATTCATTTTTTTCCCAGAGTCATTATGGTCAAAACCAAGACTAAAAAAGTTGGTCAAGAATCATCTATCTCAGCACACAACTTCTGGATTATTTTTTTTCTTTCCTACAGTTCTTCCACTTACCTTCTTCAAATTTATTTAAATTATCTGTGTGTGGATATTAAACCTATTTTCATTTGAATAACTGCTCGCTTCCAAATAACATGAATGCAATAATTTCCTACCTGATCTAAACTCCATTTTATAGCTAACTGCTTTCAGGGGACTTCATTATTTTCCATTGTATAGCTCATTAATAAATTTATATTTTGACATCTCACTATTAATGGAATCTCTCAGAAGACAATTAATTGACAAGGTGGCAAACTGCTAAATAGGATACAGCATGAGAAAATGTGTAAAGAGGCATGAGGGTGTAGAAGCTACGATGATTACCTTTTTACTATTAAATTTTTTCTGTACAAGAAAACAAAAGAGTATAACTTGCCTCCATTCTCAGACTTCTCTGAAATGCTAGATATTTTCCAATATGCTTTCATCTGGTCTGCATTCCTGTAAGAGAACGGTAAATTAGTTATAGGCACCAGTTTTAGCACATTATTTCCCTTGATTGCACTGGTATGTTACAGACATTTCTAAATGGAGGTCTATAAAAAACATTTGCTCATTTTAAGGTAAGTCTGTGGAAAACTGCAGTAGGAAAAGAGGAAAAGAGAAGGGAGTGTCTCCATTGTTCCAGAACAGCAAGCTCAGAAGTATACACTTCTTTATACATCTTATACAACACTTTTTTATACATTTAACACTGTCCTATGTCCCCACCTATGGCTCTTGTGGTGGTTTGGGGGACAGCTTTAAAATTCAAGATCCTCTGAAGTCTCAAAGGGTAAGTTACCCTGGAAGTAGTTTGGAAGCTATGCCTTATGCTTCATGATGATGGTAGGAGGGGGAGCAATCTTGATTGCTCTCCCCTTTGTGAGAGTCCTGGAACCATGAAATTTATTCCATTTCCATTCTAGTACAACTAATTGGTGTAAGTGACACACTGTTTAAGCTAACTTCAGACACTGTAAAGGGGCAGCAAAGGGCACCAAGCGCAAGAGTCTCTAAGCTGACAGGGCATTTTAACTCCCGGAGCACTTTCCAGCACTTCCATCAAAGGAAAGTCAACAACTTATAGCTGTGAGCAGCATGAAGTGCTGATAGGTTTGAAATTGCTCTTGGCATTGATGCAGCAGGACTGAAATGCTCACATAAGTAGCACAGATGGTAGCACTTACTCACAAGAGGTCAAGACATAAAGCATTTATTTCTAAAAAAAGACCAAAACCCCACCACCCAACCCACTAGACCAAGCAGGTAGCACAACACAAATACTAGAGCTGCCTGGGACATAACTGAATTTTTTTTTTTTTTTTTTTTTGGTCAGCTTGCCAGGCTCAAAATTCTGGCTTTTGGTAGTTGCCTAGGTGAAAGACAATTTGGACTCAAATTTCCTAATCTGATGAATCAGTAATGCAACTGTCACTAAGTCTTCCCTAGCTGATACCAGGTCTTCTGGGTGGCTGTTCCTGCTTTCACTCAGGCTTCATTATAGAGGGGTTTATGGGCGGGGAGATGGGCTTCACCAGACAGTGTAAGTCATGTTGTTCAGGCAGGATTCTGAACCTGTCCTTGCTTAGAATAAGCTTAAGATCTTGGTTAAAAGTAACATTTCCTTGAAACACCAAGTTAAGAAAGATTCGGTCCTGCCCAGGATTTTTTTTCACTTAAAATGATACTGTATTACTACTTTGTCCAATTAACACCTTTAAATGTGTTGCCTCCAGAAACATCAGAATCTACCTGATAAATGCATGAGGTTTATTTTTCTTCTAAGCCTTGCTTTTTAAGGTAAACTGATCTATAAGAAACAATGTTAACAAATCCTGACTTCCTTCAATTTGGTATTCTTTGACTTCTTCATGTTAAAAAGATCCTCTTCAAAATAAACTGTCCAGGATTTATATTACAGCTGGGTAAGTTCTTACCTGACACCAAAACACAGGCGCAGTGATTGAATTCTGCTTTTGCACCAGGGCTGTACTGCTCTGCTTGTTTTCACAAACTTGTAGTAATGTAACTACTCAAGATCTATGTTTCACTTCTAAGTGTTACTTGAAATGCAGGCTTATAAAGTGGTAGCAGATAGCTCCTAGTTGGATCACAATCTGCATTACACTTGAACTGAGAGACAGTGCTAACTGGCTTATGGAGAGCTCCTCAGTTACTGAGGTTTGTTTTAAACAATCAGGAAATCTTCTTAAGAACTGCATTTCTGCTACTTTATATAATCCATATATATGAATATATTTATACACACATGCACAAATTCGTTTTTATCCATTTCAAATTACTGTATTAAAATTGTCTATCCTATCTATTGGCCAAAAGAAAGCAAACATTGGAAATTTCATAATGGGACTGTTATTACACATCTGGGATGGGTGCATATTGTCTCATTTTAGTCTATATGAACTAGCTGCACATGATTTGTTTCAGACCAGAAAATGTCTATACACCTGATACTACACATATTGCTGTTTTTTCCTATGAAATTTTTTTGCCTATGACACCAGTGAGTGCACTGAAATGAATCTGAAAAAAGTACTGAAAGTATTAAAATTACCATTTTGCAGGTGGAAGTGACTGCATGTTTATTACTCCTCCATCTACTGGTACCACAACCTGGACATTAGACAGCATACCAGGCACATTCATAGACTCTGGATTGTATTTATAATCCACTCTCACATCAGTAGTGCTAGCATCACATTTCCAGTAAGTTGCAAGATTCAATGGAGTAGACTGTATGCCATTTGAAGATACCTGTGAAAGAATAAACCATTGACAGCAGCTTAATTAAAATATTCCCCTTTTAGGCAGAATTAGGGGATGACTGTAACAAACACAACTCTAAATACTGACAAAATATCAAGAGAACAACTGACCTTAGAGTCCTTAATCACAGAATTCTGAAGAATGTTGCAGCCAAAAGGAATTTTTGTTATTTTAATTTTAAATGAAATAGTTAAAGAAAAGGTTTAAACTCCTTCTGGCCTATGAGGTTCCTCCCTGTTCTTACTTTTATAACATTTTGTAAGCTTTGTTTTTGTCTTGTGTTCTGCCTTACACAAGCATGCTTGCAGCAAAATGACTTCAACCATAGCAGTTGTGTGCCATGCCAATTTAGCTGCCCAAGCAGCCAGCAGCAGACGACAACACTTGTCATTATGGGACAGGCAGCCAGCAAAATAGTTCTTACCTATTCAAAGCATTATTTTCCTGCTGCAGAAGGTTGAATGCCATTTCTGTAGCTAAGCTTGTGCTACTGCACTGATGCACCTCTACCACGTTCTCAGCCTACCTGAGGAAGTTTCTGTGTCCTGGTGCACACTCTCACCTTTCCTTGGCAGCCCAGAACCTTTTCTCTCTGCCTGGGCTTCCATGTGCCAGTGCCTCATTTTTCCACAAAGAATCCACAGTATTCATCTCAGCCAACTAAAGAAATGTTTTGTTCCTTCCATCTTTCTCAGGAATTCTATGTGCCTAACATGCTTTTTGTAGATTCAGTATACCAAGATTTTAGACCATACTGGGAGGATGTGGAAACTACAATTGTATGAATAGGTAGACTGACAGCTTATTTTCAGGGTGATTTTGTGGGTACAGTTGTCTCAGATATCCAGACATTTCAATGCAGGCATATCCCTGCCCCAGATTCATTCTCCATCGAGGTGAATCTGTCTTGAATATTCACAAAGGCTTTTTATTAACAGCCAGAACATATCTCACTGATTCACACAATGACTGAGGTTGACAGGAACCTCCCAGAAGTTGTCTGGTCCAACTCTCCTGCTCAAGCAGGGCCATCTTGAACCAGCTGCCCAGGACCATGTGCAGATAACTTCTGAACACTTGCAAGGACAGAGCCTTCACCACTCCCTTAGGCAACCTGTGCCAGTGCTCAGTCACCGTCACAGGAGAAAAATGTTTCTGGCTGTTCAAAGGGAATTTCCTGTGCTTCAGCATGCCTCTGGTTCTGTCACTGGGCACCAGTGAAAACAGCCCAGCTTTGTCCTCTGTGCATTTTCCCTCAGGTATTTATACATATTGATGAGGTTTCCCTGAACTTTCCCTTCTCCAGGCTCAGCCTTTCCTCATGGGAGAGATACTCCAGTCCCATCATCATCTCTGTGGCTCTTCACTGAGCTCTCTCCAGTCTCACTTGCAATGGGCAACCCAGAACTGGACACAGCACTCCAGGTGTGGCCTCACCAGTGCTGAGTGGAGGGGAAGAATCCTCTTCCTTGACCTACTAGGAATACTTTGCCTAGTGCAGCCCAGGAGACCATCTGCTGCCTTTGCAGCAAGGGCAGGTTGTTTGGCTCATGTTCAACATAGTGTCTCCCAGGTCCTTTTCTGCCAAGCTGCTTTCCAGCTGGTTGCATGGAGTTGTTCCACCACAGGTGCACTGCTTGTTGAACTTCATAAGATTCCTTTCAGCCCATTTCTGCAGCCTGTTGAGCTCCCTCTGGAGGGCAAAATGACCCTCTGGTGTATCCAGAGGGTCATTTCTGTTCAGTGTTTTCAGCAAACTTGCCAGGGGTACACTGCCCCATCATCCAGATCATTAATGAAGCTATTAAATGGTAAAATCAGTATTGACCCCTGGAGTTTAGTCCTAGTTAACGGACTCCAGCTAGACTTCATGCCACTGATCACCACTTGCTGGGCCCAGCTGTTCAGCCAGTTTTCACTTCACTTCAGTGTCTGCTCATCCAGCCTGTACTTCACCAACTTCTCTATAAGGATTCTGCAGGAGACAGTGTTGAAAGCCCTCTTCAAGTCTAAGTAGACAATATCTACTGCTCTACCTTCATCCACTGGGGCAGTTATGTCATCACAGAAGTTTATCAGCTTGGTCAAGCATGACTTTCCCTGACTACTCCTGTTTTATTATACTGTGAGAGGTCAGAATGTCTTATGTTCTCAGACAGAATCACAGAATGCTTTGGGTTGGAAGGGACCTTAAAGAACAAATAATACCAACCTTCCCTCACCATAGGCACAGGTAACTTTCAGTACACCAGGCTCAAAGGCCTACACAGCTTGGCCTTGAACATTTCCAGGGATGGGGCATCTATAACTTGTCTGGGCAACCTGTGCCAGTAATTCACCACCTGCTGAGTAAAGAATTTTTTCCCAATACCTAATCTGAACCTACTCTCTCTTTCAGTTGAAATCCATTACCATATATTAAAATTCATCAGCTACAGCATCCTAAACTTAGGGAATTGTAAAATCAAAGACAGTACAAGTACAAACTAAAACAAGTCCCTACCAAATCTTAAAGGAAAATTTGATTTTGCTAATATAAAAAAATCAATCAGTGTTGATTGATATAAAAAAAAAATCAGTGTTTGAAGCTTGCATGCATGAATTGGACTGGTGCATAAGCAAGCAGAAAAGGTCCTGAATCCAAATGAATGACATGAAGCATAGCAGGAATGTGTTAAGCCTAGGCAGAGCCTAGGCATTGTAAGCAGTGACATACCCAGAATTGGTCTAGATGAGGGATGACAGTTCATCTGCATTCTGGCAGACAAAGAATTATTCTTTTAATTTTGGGGTAGATATCAGATCTGGAATGCCTTAAAAAATTCCAAAGGAAAAAAAGTGTTTACCTGATACTTTAAAACATCCACATTGTAATAGGATGCAGATGGATTCTGCTCTGATAATTTCTTGAGGTAGACAGTTATAGCTTGCATGTTCATCCAAAAATCCTTAGTACTGGAGTCACTTTGTGACTGATCACTACAAAGAAAGATCACCAATCAGGAGTGAAGTATTACACTACTCAAACAAGAATACTAGACATTTTAACAATTTGAAAAAAGTGCTTTTTCAGTATAATTCACTCTGTCAAATACAGTTCTGCTAACATTTCAGTTTTAAACTGTCATGTCAAACAGCAATTGAATTTAATGTTGTATGAATTATTCCTTATGTTAAGAATGAATGATCAAAATGAAATTAAATTAAAAAAAACCAGATGCATATGGTTTGATTCATTATTTCAGTACTTTAAAAAATTCTGCATTTAAAAGCATTTAACTAGTTTTCAAAAAATTTTTCTCCAATAAATGAAATAGAACATATCTCTGGAACATATCTCTGCTAAAAAATTCCAGTTTTTCCTAATTTTTTAAAAAACAATATCTCCAAGTGTGATTTCAACAATAACCCTACTCAATCAGCAAACTTTTTTCTTACAAATTCTCCCAAGCATGCTACTACATGTCTGAGAGACAGTTATGTAATTAATCTGATTAGTGCAGAAATTATTTAGTTTAAAAGTACACTCATAGGTGACAAATAAGAGTAGGTGAAGCTCCTACTCCTTGTTTTCCATTTAAGGCTCCTACTATTTGTTTTCCATTTAAGGCTACTGTTTCTACCATAGTTACTATAGTTACTACTTTATATAAAAATAATTTATAAAATGCATAAATATAAAGTATACAATGCACAGCTACATTTACAAAATATTTTCTATGGCTCCTGTTATATCAGCACAAGTTTCAAGGCAAGTAATCACTGAGATTTTTAATGATGACAGTGCAGAGAACTAAGCCAAACAAGATTAATTCAAGAAAATAATTATATGTAAGTAAATCAACCAGAATTCTATAAAGAATTCTGATTTACACATACAACTCATATTTTATAAATCATGTAGTTTAAAATTACGTAAAAAAAAAAAATACAAAACCTGTATACAAGTTGTGCATTTGGAAGAATCTGTTCTAGTTTGCTTGTGTTTTTTACCCTGAAGCAGAGCACAGCAGGAGATGGGTTGCTGGTGAAGACTTTAATAATCCCACTTGGGAATGATATTGTCATATCACCAGTAATCTTCACAATACATCTAAAAGAGAATGAAAACATCAGTTTCATTGCAACTCATTAACTGCCTAGTTTTAATATTAATTTTAAAGCAAACATTGTATTTGCACTATCTGATGAACTGAATTAAAACCAGAAAATCAATCTCAAATGAGGGCAATGTGACAATGTACTGTCACTTTCAACTTGGAAGTAAGATGAAATAAGTAAAGAAAAGAAGTTTAACTGCTTAAGCATACAGTAGTCTTGGTGGATATGTTTTGGGCTCTGAAAACATGGTACAGCTATGCTTAGGCAAGGCCTAAGTAGCATAGCAAGGGATGTGACAGAGGGAATGAGGTGCTTATATCTGTCCAAATTTACATGTAGCACATGATAAATATCCTTGTCATTCTCAGTGTGAACACATTTCTGTAAAGTAGGTATATATGAACTCCTAGCAGGATGTAGGCCAGCACAGAGCAATAAGCCACTCTTGTCATTTATACCAGGGGAAAAAGCCCATTTTGAATCCCCCTCCTAAGGTATTACATTTTCCCCCAAAATATAAGACTCAGTGTCTTTTCTTATTGTAACTTATTACATTCAAAACAATTCACTATTTAACTAACTTTGTGGGATCTGCTCCTTTAAAGTAGGCGTTAACAGATTCAGTAAGGGCTACTGCAACAGGCAAGGTGTCCTGGTTTCCAAGGCTGACAGGGCTGGGACCGCGTGAAACACCTAGAATACATACAGTGTATAGATTTAATTTTCAAAAAGCTTAGCGATAGATTTCAGAATGGTTGACTACATCTGTAATTTTCACAAGAGGTCACTGCCATCAAGGTCACAGTAGCATCTGAAGTATTACTTGAAAAGTATGTAGAAATACATAAAAATAGTACAGTACAATTGTACAATCAGGAACACAGGGCTATCAGTAGATTATGTAGACAGACACAAGGAAATAGATATGAGGCAGAGGAACACTGCATTAAAATGGCCACTGGTGAAAGTGAAGTCAACAGACCCAAAGGAAATAAGACATTGACTAGAATGCTTTAAAAAAAACCCCTACTGTATGCTTTTTGTATGGAAAAATGTATGATAAAATGGTCATAGAAATGCAAAGAATTTACTTACAACAAGAATGAACTTGAATGCAAATACATCAATATTACACCACATAAGTGAACTGTTGAACATTCTTTTAACTTTTTCAGCCAATAAACATTACAATTCCCAAGTAGAAATTGTTGGAGAAGTCTTTTTTTTTTTTCTTGTGCCAATACAACACAATTCCAATACAGAAATGCAAAAATCAACTCAGATCTCATGCTAAGGCATTTTGAAATAATTTGTTGTATAAACAACTGATGAAATAGGTTGTCACTGGATTTTATTTTTCACAAATTTTCTACAGGTGTACTGAATATAAAAGACAATATTGGAAGTTTTGTCTTTTTCATTAGTGAAGCAGTGTAGTAGAGAGCATCTTACTAATTTTTTTTTGTCCCACTGCTGAAGTGGCCTGTACCACACAGTATTATCTACCACAAAGGAGGCACAATCTTCATCTTTTCATAAGCAAATTGAGAAATAAGCAGAAACAAAATGCTTCTATATAATACTGCTCATGGCAAATTAAACTTATTTACTTTAAAATAGTGGCTGTCCTTCCTGAGCTCTTTCAGAAGCAAAAAGTAAGGTGTGACCTTGTTCTTCACAGAGGAACTAATATCTCATATTAAACCTTAAATTCAGAGATAAGTAAATGAAGTAGTAACAAAAAGAGAGCAAAAGACAGAAGTTGGTCTAATTCTACCTCATACCTCACTCTCATACATCACAATTTCTTGCCTAAGACAGTAAAATGTTCAGAATACTTCTCAGCAGCATGAAAACATTTGTGCAACATTTAGGCCTCTTTAGATCAAAAAGATTTAGTCACAGCTGCTGAAAACCAAAAATTCTTAGAAGAATGAACTATTATGATGCTGGCTACAAAACAGATTTATTTAGTTTTTCTCAATGTGAACAGTAGGTTAGACAATACATGGATCATGTTTCCAAAGTTTTTTCTCTCCTTGAAAATGACCAATAAAAGTTGTGATTCCAGAAATCATTATTTCAAGAAGCAAACATGCAATAAAATAATGAGTTATCCATCACTAGAAGTTCTGTTTGATGAAATACTGAACTCCAGAATTATTCTTCACTAAAGCCAAAATATGCACTCAATGAAGGTAGTAATACAGTTGCTGAGCTATTCTATTGTCTTTTTCCCCCAATTTAAAAAGGAACAACAAACAATTGCAGAGTAGATAGGATTACCTTGCATACAGGAGTATAAATTATTTTAAAATCTTTTACATAATGGCCTTGTGTACATTTTTATATTGATATTTGAATATCATGCAAGTAATGCAGATATATCAATTATTATTCCTATTGGTAAAAGACAAATACTGTTTTCTTGACTGAAGAGTGAAATTCATTAGAAATACTAACATTGCTTTTACTTTTTTTTAGGAAACACTACGGCAAATACATATTTCTCTGAGTTCTATTTTGGGGATTACAAATGAGATATCTTCTCTTTTACGTGCTCTGTTTCCACTGTTGGTCACTCTTTGATTCATAAAAATCTATGCATTCTCCTAAAAACCAATAAATGGAAAGAAATAAATTGCTATAAATTCAATACGGCCAAGTGCCAGCTCTTGCCTTTGGGTCACAACAAACCCAGGCTGGGTGAAGAGTGGCTGGAAAGCTGTCTGGCAGAAAAGGACCCAGGGGTGCTGGTCCACAGTGGCTGACCATGAGCCAGCAGTGTGCCCAGATGGCCGAGAAGGCCAGTGACATCCTGGCCTGTATCAGCAATAGTGTGTCCAGCAGGGCCAGGGCAGTGATTGTCCCCCTGTACTCAGCACTGGTGAGGCTGCACCTTGAACACCGTGTCCAGTTCTGGACCCCTCACTCCCAGAAGGACATTGAGGTGCTGGAGTGTGTCCAGAGAAGGGCAACAGAGCCCTTCTGAAGGGTCTAGAGAGTAAGTCCTATGAGGAGCAGCTGAAGGAGCTGGAGTTGTTCAGCCTGGAGAAAAACAGGCTCAGAGGAGACCTTATTACTCTCTACAGTGACCTGAAAGGAGCAAGGGTGTGAGTCAGCCTCATCTCACAGGAAACTACTGACAGAATAAGAGGATATGGCCTTAAGCTGTGCCAGGGGAGGTTCAGGTTGGACATCAGGAAGAATTTCTCCACTTAGAATGGGCTGCCCATGGAGGTAGTGGAGTCACTGTCCCTGGAGGTGTTCAAGAAACAACTGGAGCACTTAGTACTACGGTTTAATTAGCATGGTAGTGATTGGTCAATGGTTGATGATCTTGGGGGATTTTTCCAACCTTCATGATTCTATCATTCCATTCTATAAAACAAACATAACTGCTTAATCTAACTCTGGAAGTCATCCTTTTGTTGCCTTGCTGCTGAAAATACAATTCAGTGCAGCAATATCCAGCTTCAGGGTCTTCCATGTCTGCTGTGAGGTCTCAGAGGAACAGGATATCACAGAGGTGCACCCAGGTGTCATGGCTCCAGCTTAGGCTGAAGCCCAGTGCAAAGTTCCAGTTCTACCACCTTCGGCAATGACAGAAAAGTTGGCTTAAACGCCCTGACACCTACCTCAGCCTGACCACCATTACCAGCCCCTGAGTTGTGCTGACATAAGAGCTAGTGACACAACTATACAAATGGTTGCATTGACACACTCAAGGTGCAGACCAAAATTACAGAGCAAAAGACTGCATTACTGGTCATAAAAAGGGCAAATGAATAAACCTGATCAAATGGTTTTAATTAAGTTTAGGAAAAAAGATTCAGACAATTTTAATATTGGCTAAACAGCTGTTATGAAAATAAAATTTATTTTAAGAAAGTGTTACCTTTATTATGTCTATATTCAAAGATTTGTATTCTATGTAAATATACAGACATTTTTACCTACTTGTGTTATGAGAATAAGGATTGTCAAGTTAAAAATATATTCATTTTACTTGAAAGAAAGTAGTAATGACAAACTGAAGAAGCAAGGCCAAGTTTCAGCTTGTCTGCGGAGCAGGGAAGGGGATAGGCAGAAGATTATATTATATAAAAGTGGTTATATCGAGTTTCGGTGATTTGAGAAACATATAACTTGTTAAGTAGTTGAGACTTCAAGCCATTTGTATCTGCCAGATACCATCTAGAGAAACTTGTTTCAAAAGAAATACAATTTTATTAGATGTAGTGAATTAGGATGATTAGTTGAGACATAAATCTGCTTTGAGTACAATACCTGGTGGTGTCCCACTAAGCTTTTCAATTGTAGGAGGATTTCGAATCAAAAGATCATCCTCTATTACATTTAAATGAAACAAAACATTGCAAGAAAACAAAATATTTCAAGCAAAAATAGATGTTAAAAATTAATTTATTAAAAAAATACTTCACAAATTAAATTAAGGTTAAAGCATAAAAGAAACACTCAGTTATGCATGCCTTAAAGTTCTCTTGGATAAAGACAATAAGAGTCAACTCCCCATTATTCAGGACAAATGGGGTACAGGAAACACTGGACTGTGCAAAAGTCAAAAGAATACATACAGTATTTCAGAGTATATTCTCATGCCCCAAAGTCTTTCAGCTCTCTGCACTGACCTTCCTCTTTTTCCAGGACTTTTTCACACAGTCAGTGCAGATGAAACAGGCCTTATTTATTTTTCCTAGTCCAGATTAATAACCATGTCAAACCTCGGTGTCAGCACACACCTCCTTACCTCCTCCCTCACCTCATGATTTCACTCTGTCACTGTCTCCAACAACATGCACACACTGAGAGCTGGGGATATTGATGCTCCTGCCACAAATTTTTGGTTCCTTGGCACCAGAGCTGAGGCCTGAGGATGTGAGCCTGGATGGACTTGGCAACCAAAATATCAGTTGTCTTTCTGTGATGCTTCTCAGCATTTGTGAAACTGGTGTACAGTAAACTGTAGGAGCTAAGGTTGGGCAGAACTTAGTAGCTTTGCTCCTGCACAAGGTGGAAACAGCTGCATTGATTTCAGTGCACAACTCCCACTGGAAGCTGAAAAAATGCTCTCCTGAGCTGCTAAGTCTGAGTGAGGAATCCTTGGCATCAGTAACATTCACAGAGAACTGAACAATAACTTGATAATCTTATTTAACTTGGGACTAAAGAGGTAATAGTGTTCAGGAATGAAACAATTCAATTCTACTACATAAACAAGCTAAAATGTTTTAAACCCCACTGCCCCCCAACCTAACAAAAAACCCTCTAACTAAAAAAGACCTCTATGTATCTCTTTTTCATTTGTTGGAACCAAATATCAAAACGGAAGGACTATCCTTTAAAAACAAGAGAAAAGCTTCTGAAAATAGTGTCAACGCATGAAGATGAATTAGCTTTTCATCTTAGTCTTTTTTGCTTAGTTGTTTGTTTTATTTTTACTAAACACCTCTGTTTAGCTTATATACTTAACCAACTTGAAGAAAAAGATGCATTAGATTAATTTTTTGGGAACTGGAATTACAGGACAACAAATTAAATTAAAAGAGTATAAAAGAACTCACTTTTATGAACCTTTACATTCATTCAAATTTTTCAGCATCCCAAAATATTTCTGCACCTATTATAATAACATCTTCTGAAAAAATACATGATAACATGTTGTACTTGATGGATATACAGCATACCAAATAGGAATTAATGGAATATCAGTTCCAAACAATATTTTTCTAAAGAACATGTTATAATTGGATCTATGGTCTAATCTAATTGAATCCACTTTCATGTCTCTCAATGTCATTTAGAAGCAAGTATTGCAAAGGATGCTTGAAGTACCTAGACTTGCATATGAAAAAACAAACCTCAACAAACGGTTTTCCTAACAGGTGCAACCCAGTAGTAGAGTTATCCTATTTCTAAAATAAGATAAAATGGTTAATTAAACTTACCAACTGTAGGTGTGTTTGCTGCACTGAGAGAAGCAGAAGAGGATATAGAAGAAATGCTCTCTGCACGTGCCAAAGGAGCTGCTGGAGGTGGACTTGAGTTAGAGGTCAATGGAGGGCTGAATGGCCTAGGCTGAACAAAAGAGATTACAAGAATATGACACAAAGTGGTTTTAAAGAGACAAAAAAAGGACTATAAATAGAAAAGTTCTTAATTTCATGCCCCAATCAATTTCATAATGTTTCTCAACATAGTTCCTTTAATGTTTTATCTACCTTAGTTTTAAGTGTAAAACAGAGAACCCACATTTTCCATTGGAATGAATTCCATTATTTCATAGATTATAAATTTTTTGATGGAGTAGTCAAGTCTAATATATTTGATTATTTAGCAGCCTGTCAATAGTAGTGATATAACACAGTATTAGAACCTAAGACTACAGACTACTTTGCATGTCCACAGTGAACATGGATTTAGAAAGCTAAAGCAGAGCTACTAATGAATTGGAAGTAAGACCAGCAGAAGGCTACTAAAATAGTTGTGACTGGAGTACAGGAGAGAGAGGAACAGGCTGAAGGACCAGGGTTTGTTCAGCCTGAAGAACAGAAACCTAAGGAGGGAACTATTAGTAGTCTCTCATTAGGCAAAAGCAGGTACACAAAGAAATCACATTCAGGCTCTTCTAAGAGATGCAAGAGCTATAGCAAAGGAAATTTCAGCTGGACTTTGGGAAAAATTCTTTCTTGCAACCTTGTAGTTAAATCCTGGGACAGGTTGCCATATTGGCAGATTGTAAAATCTCCCACTCAAGATTTTTAAAACTCAGCATGTGCCTAAGCAATCTGATGCAATTTTGAAGTCAGCCCTTCTTTAAGCAAGTTGGCCTAGGGAACTTAAAGTCTCTTCCATTCTAGATCTCTGGATGGTTTTATGATTCACTGAAGTGTTAAGGTATTTAACTAATGATGATATTGGGATTAACCTATCTGAAAGGTACTGAAAACCCTGAAGCATCATTTGGGCAGAGTAACTGAAGAATCCCAGAAGATAAGGGACTAATGTGTATGTCTAAAACACCGATAGCTGGATGGCTGTGGAGCCAACCAAGGATTGTTGGTAACAACAGACCAGGACTGTCAGTAATAATCGAGCATTGTTAGTAATAACTCCATGAGAAAGAACAAGATGTGGCTGGAGAAGGGGTCATGTGGAGGTAGGACAGTACTCTTCTGGGACAAACATCTTTGCTCTGTTTCCTGGAGATAAGCACAATGTAGTACCACACAAGTGCAGGAATGAGGCTGAGAAGTGGGCGTGGACTGCAGGGGGGGATCAAGACCATCCAAGACTTATGAAGCCCTCCGACCCATTTCCAGAGAGATCTGAAAGAACAGACTGCCTATGATAACTAATTTGCACAGAAAGTGAGAAACCTGTCTTCAGGGAGGGGAAACATCTATAAAAAAGGTACCCCCACGAAGCCCAGGTGGTGCTCCCATGAACCTAGACATCCCATTGGCTGGACTGACACTGGAACCAGGACTGGCGATCTCTTTTTTCTCTCTTTGTTTCTCTCTCTTCCTCTTTACTTAATGTCTTCCTTTCTATCTTTTTATCTTATCCCTTTATCCAAAGCCCATTGCCAGATGCTTGTATGGTAAGTCAGGGACCAACACACCAATTTCAATGACAAATGTATAATTAATAATAAAGCTTTGTGAGTTTTTGTGGACCCTCTGACTTTTTTGTTTCTTTCAACCACAAGCATTTATGAATCTTGGGTGCTTCCTTCTCCTTATGGGTGGGATGTCGCAGTAACTCTTCACCCCCCACTCCTCCCCACCCCATTTTATTGCACTTATTGCTGGGTATGCGACTTTGATAGACTATGGGAATTGTAAAAGGAGTTGACACATAATGAAGACAACTGACAATCTCCCACTTGTATCCAGATAATAGTCAATTTCTAAAACAGTATAAAATGAATGTAGCTTTGTGCAGGATCATACTTTACAGCAGAACGCTACCCGATAAATTCTTTTATTTAATAATGATGACATGAAGAACTGATTCCTTGGATTGAGAGGAATTACTCCCGTTTTATATTGGAATGAGAATAGAATCTCCAAATGAACCCTATTCTGACCCTACAGAAAAGCAAAACAGTTTGAAAATGTTTTAGTTTTGTCAAAGCATGAGATAAAAATTTTATTTATAAAAAGAATTAGGTGACAGTACCCTGTGTAAAGTAGGATATGCAGGTATCCCCAGAAATGCCAAGGCAGTGGAATGAATTCAAAAAGTTTATTTAGAAGGCCAGAACATGAAAAACTTATAAAAACCTCACAGTACTGTAGAAGCACTGGGAGAAACGGGAAGGCCTCACCCTCTCCAGGGCTTTTTTGTCTTCTCCTCCCTGTCCTTCCTGCCTTCTCTGGGCTGCTGGGGCCTCGTACATGTTTGTGAGGGTTAACTCTCTCCAGCATAGCAGAAAGAGATAACACAGCTCTCCCTCTGCAACTCTCTCTGACTGCAGAAGGGAAAAAAAAATTAATCCTTTTGAGAAGGCATTTTGCAGTCTTCCTTAGTGAAATGAGTTCTAGCTTGCCGTTACGAATTCTTCCGAAATTGTACCTATCCTTACACCTTGCTACTTTGAAATATAATAAGAGGATCTTACCACAGGAACATTTTTCCAAGTCAGTAAGTCAAGTGAAACACACAGAATACTAATCACAGAGGAAATTAAGTATGGCCTGGTTTGATAGGCTGTTTGGGTATCTGCATTCTTTACCACATTCCTTACTGGCAGGTGAACCTGCACTGCAGGCAGTGAGCAGATGCAGGCAGCATGCAATCTCTCACTATCCTGATGGGCAACTGCTGTGATCTGCCACCTCCCCTCTCAGCACCAAGGGCAGGGAGAAGTCACAGCAGGGCTACTTTTGTCAACACATGACTGATAAAGATCTACTCAATACCACTCATTCCCCAAAGCATTGATGGTATCCCTAAATCAATGGAGCTTTGTAAATAACTTTGCTAGTATTTCACATTTTGAAAATTTCAGTCTTATGCATGTGCCATCCTTTCATTAACAAATTATTGATTTGCTCAATTAAAAACATTCAGCTGATGCAAAAATTATGTTTTGGACCTCTGTATTTCTGTTAAGGATTACCTGTTCTAGTAACACAATTGTCATAATTTCCATGCCTATCTGGTGATGTTGAAAATCCGCTTATGTGATTCTTAGAACATTGGCTAGAAAGTGACTCCACTTACAGAGTAACAGTGTAAATAAACGGTGTATTGGAAATCAAGTCACAATGGAGAACAACAACAACAAAAAAAAAAACAAACCAAAAACAAAACAAAAAAAAACCAAAACCAATCAATACATACTATTTCATTAATCCCACTAAGTTTCCCAGTAGTCAGCTTTGGTCTTGAAGCAGGCCTTGGAGGGGGTACAATGGTGCCTACAGAAAGAGGAGTGGTGGGCCTCGCTGGAAGAAAGCAAATTTAAGAAAATAAGTATTAAAAGATCACACCGAACATAAATACTTACTCACTTGAAGAGAATAACTGGAAGTGATGTTTTGACTAGAAGCTCCTATTTTACAAGTGCCATGGTCTAAGATTTAGCATTAAGTGCTTTTAAAATAGTGCCATGGGCTTTCCCATTGCTCACAAGTGACTTTATACCAAGCAGTCGTGGGGGTTTGTATGTAAAAATAATTGGTTTTGCAAATTCAATTACTTAAATCTTTGAGATCTCACTACTGTCTAACATCCCACAAAAACACAATCGCATTTCTAGAAAAGCAATACTGCATAGTTAAGTGAAAGCAATGCCTTTAAATGAATAATTTGAGTTTTCTTCTTGTTTCAAGCTGAATATTTACTTTATTATTTATTTATTAAACTTTCAAGGAAATTGGTGCTAGCAAGCAGTTTAGTACATTCTAAGTAAGAAGACGTGTTAATTTTAGCATCAGGTGAGCAATAATAACAAAAAGAAAAATGAGTCCAAAGCTCGCTTTTTGTAGTCAGTTATTAGCAAAGAGCAGTACAGAACGCATGCTTGTCATACCCTTATTTGTACGAGCACAAGAGGACACTAAACTATAGTCCAGTAATGTTGAAGATGATGCGGAAGATATTTCAGCAGCAGTGCCAGTTTTTTCAATGAATAATTGTTCATGGCATATAGTGTTACTGAAAAGGTCTCTTTGATCCTCAGAAGCACAGCTGTTGGCAGAATTCTCAAGCCAAGCAGAAGAGGCAAGGCAGGCATTTTCAGTTTTAAAATGCAATCTTTGGGGTTCCTTCTCATCTGTGTTTGTGTGTCTAATTGTAAGAAGTTCATCAGCAAAGGAAATCCACTGACTCTGAGACCGTGAAACACAGGATAAAGTATTGGTACTCCCTGACGGTGCCGCTGTAACACTAGATTTGCACGAAGTGCTAATGGTAAAGTCTGGTGAGGATGGGCTCGTAGACCCTGAATCTGTCTGGTGTCCAAGCAAAGACTGAGAAACTCTACACCCAGCCAAATCAGTGGTAGATGAGGAGGAGCTCCTACTGTGCTCTTTTAGGGTAGCTGAAGGAAAAAGGAAGAATCGAAACTAGGAACCATACTGAAAAGATAAAACTTTCAATATTCAAAAAAGTATTCAATACCCACTGCAGGAGGATTACTAGCCAGTATGAAAAGCAATTGCTCTACTGGGCTGAAAATCCCCCCACTTACAAATAAAAGAAAAAAAGCGCTAGTGACATATCACATGTACTTTATGCATACTGCCAACCATGTCACTTTCCATTTTCGAGCACATAAAAAAGACTTTATTGTCTATCTCTTCATTTAAGGCTCTGCTTCTCACAATTTCCTTTATTCCTCTTACTTCCCCCCTGCTGTGATTTAATTTTCTCTCATCTTTGTCTTTTCCTTCTTGCATCCTAATCCATTTTTGGTTCCTCTCTACATCTTTCTCTTTTCATTTTCTTTCAGAGTTATTTAATTAAATCTATCCTGTTCATTCCAAACATTTTGGTCCTCTTAGCCCTAACACTTGTAAAAGAAAGGCCCAACAGAACTGGCTTTCAGGTGAGTCAAGACAATGCAGTTACATGATCCGGTCTGAGATATTTATTCTGTCTGTATCAACCTGTGTCTAATGAGTAACAATATAGATGAGGGATCATACACCCCAGGTTTTTCCTTTCTCATCCTACTGTCTTCAGACTGCTGAAAAAATGAGTTTTCCACAAGTATTCCTTGCACTTGCTGTTGCCTGTTGCATGAGATGACAATAGAAGCAGAAAATGCAAGGTTAGGCAATTCTCAACATCTTGCAGATTGGCAGAGCGAGGAGCAACAGCAGAGTGACGAGCAACAGCAGTGACATAGGAAATGAAAAAAGAGAAATACATTTAAAAGTTCAGATCAAAAGTACAATTGTCCTCTCTACAGGACCACGGCCATTTTGCCATGAACAAGTACATTCTCTAAGTCCACGTAAACTTTAGAGTTTTAACACAGTTTTCCCTCTCTAAGAGATACTTTAAATATTATTCAAAGGCTTTAAAACACTACAATAAATCCTATTAAAAGACAACGTGGAAATGTTAAAAACTATATTAAAAATACATAGAGATGAAAATAAGGAAGAAAATGAAAAAGAAGCATTTTTACATTATCAAGAGCTGGCTAAAAAAATGTCTGTTGTGTTTGTTCAAGATAACAAAGTTATCTTAAGCTTGTAATAAAGCAGGATTATTCATGGATGACCAAAGACAACTTCTGTGCTGCATAAACCACTGTCTGCTCAAATGCCATGGTAGTTTGAGTGTTCAATGATTAACACAGTTATGAAACAATAGCTAAACAAATGTTTAAACAGTAAAAAAAATAAAGTTCTCTGTGAGGCATGCTATATCATTATATACAGATATGATGTATTCAAAAAAACTAATTTATGTAAGTGTTGGATTGAGATTTTCAAAGTTTTAAGCATCAGCTTACTTACATGAATCTTCAAGTTGAAGATAAAACATGGATTTAAAGGAAAATACAATCAGATCAAAGTTGTGTATTTTTCAAAAGTCTTTAGAACTAAGTTGCAGCTTAGTAAGCATTTGAACTCTATTTAACCAATACATAGATCCAGTTGTTTTTTCCCCAAATATATTAGTAATTTGTTATACTTGAGAACACTTACTTTCTACTTAACTCTACAGATTATTTCACAAGGCTAAATACCTAGTTAAGTCCTAGAACAACAATCCTTGAAATAATTATTTAATAGATAAAGTTTGCAAAGGCACAGATGTATCTAAACTTGACTTATGTCCACAGGACACAGTATTCCATCAGGTTCAGTGAAGCCTAGGGCTCTGTGCATAAGGCTCATGGGTATGAGGACTAGGGTAGATGACTCCCTGCCAGATACGGCTACAGAGGATGTAACAGATCTCTGTCACTATTCATCAGACAGAGACTACCTTCCTCCACAGTTCTGCTGCCAGGAGGGACTGTATGAAGATGTCCTAACCTGCTCTGACTTCCCATCCTGGCACAGCAATAAACACTGAATACAGCAGCAACCACCAGCACAATAAATTAAGTACTCTCTGCCTTTCTCTGCAGATTGCAACACCAGATCAAAGCTAGCAAAACAGACTATTTTGATAAAGCATAATTTCTTTTCTGAATATCCAATAATATCTGTCTCTATATAATTTATTCTTAGATGTGTTATCACACATGTGGATTCACTAGGCAATACTATTAACCAGTTACCTAAGTGAGAATGAGACAATCTAATGAATTCTATAAGCCAGATTTGTTAAGACCATAACTTATAAGGGACAAGAATTTGTAGTGAAAGACTAAGTTCTACTGAAAATCCAAAGAGTTACATAGCGATACGGATTTTTGCTAAAAGAACGCTACTAAAGCCAAGAATTAACACCAGTTTTTCATAATTCTCCTATTGATACATGTATTTTTCTTTACTGTTCTTCAATCTGATCTTCAAGTATGATCAAGCACAGAGGAAAACAGCTAGAAAGCCATAATCGTGAAAAAAGAAGGGAGGTCTATTATGGTTTTTTTGAGAATGAATACCTAGTTAAAAAAAATAATCAGTGAACATACTTCCTTTCTCAGGCATGTGGGAGGAAATAGGTGTCTACATTAAGAAAGCAAAGGTTGGGAAATAGATACATAGTAGGTAGATGGAAAAGAACTATGGAACTATTTTTTGCAAAGACCAAGTTTCAGGAAAGCCTGCCAGTGTTCTGCCCACACTAATATCCTACACCCCAAAATGCCCATGCAAGATAAGCCCTTACACTCCACTTCCCACACTCCACGGACCATCCTTTTCTTCCCAGTACCCTTGCTCTCAGGATCTCACCTTAATTCATGTCTCAGTCCTGCCATTTTTATCCATCTGCCCCTGGATTATGCACATCTAACAATCATTGTTAACTACAGGAAACAAATTCCTCACAGCAAAGCTGTGCAATGCCTTTATATTACACAGCTCAATCAACTTTCCTGAAAAGAAGAAACTCATCCCTATTCCTTGTGCAAGGTCAGCATGTCTCACAGTTGCTGCAACAGGCTCCATTTAATCTCCCAGCTCTACCAGTAGAACATAAAAGGACTACATTCTACATGGTAAGCAATTTTTTGGAAAGTAAGAAAGGACAGAAGAAAGAGAGAATTTTCCTAAGGTCTCAAGCACTCCCTCTTGCATCTTGCTCTCTAGCTTGAAAGCCTTGTATCCTCAGTTGTGTAACACTTCTAAGGTAGTATACTGCTTTATAAAATTCTTTCATTTTATAGTCAAAGTATGTCCTCTTGCAATAACTAAAAAACCAACACCAGAACATCCTCAAGTATATAGAGAAAAAATTATTTACTATTAAATATTTTACCTGAGGAGGATGAGGATGCCAAGGAAACTGAAGAGGAAGATTCAAGAGAACTGCTGAAGAGTGGATCCCATGCCAGGAGGTCACTGTTCCCCTTTCTGTGTTAAGAGTTACAATTGGAATATAAATGAAAAATGTATGCATTCATAAAAATCAAATCAACTTCAGTAGTTTGATAATGTAATAAAGATAATAATCACAGAATGGTTTGGGTTAGAAGGGATCCTTAAAAACGTTGTTCCAACCACCCTAACCTGGCCAGGGACACCTAACCACTAGACCAGGTTGCTCAGAGCCCCATCCAACCTGGCCTTGAACACTTCAGGGATGGGGCATTCACAACGTCTCTGGGCAACCTGTTGCAGTGCCTTACCACCCTCACAGAAAAGAATTTCTTCCTAATATCTAATATAAACCTACTCTTAGTTTAAAGCCATTTTCCCTTGTTCTATCATTACATGCCCTTGTAAAAAGTCCCTCAATAATACGATAAAAACATTTGATCTCTTCGTCCATATTGGTTATTCTTTGCATCTAAAAGGAAAAAAAATTACAAACTGCAGGTCAAAGAACTGAGTCACACATAAGGAGACTATCTGAGCTGACACCTTGCTGTGAGTTTCTGTGTGGGCATACTTCATGATATCAGTTAAATGACTGTCATTTTCAAGGACCTTCATCTTCAAATCCATTTATTTCAGTATATATACATATAAGGAATGGATGCAACTTGGAGGTTGCAATCTTAAACTCTTTACCATGGAACACTGTAGAATAAAAACAATATGTCTTATTTAAAAACTGAGAATTTAATAAAAAAAACCTTGCACAATCATGTAATTATAAATATCAACTGAGACAGATCACAATAAAGCAAATGTATTAAAAGGGGTAAACAAGTCAACAGAAATCTCCATGGTTACATAATTCATTCTTAAGTCTTATAATGCAATAGATGACCAACTTCAAATAGGAGTCAGCTGTTATTTCTAATGAGTTTCTGAGTATAAGAAAAATAAGATCAAATTCCTGAAAAATTGCATTTGACAGAATTTTAAATTTTAACTTACTCATTAGATGGAGCAGAAAGCTTTGATTTTGTTAACTCTTCACCTAAGAAAAGCATACAGTATTATCACCAAAAGTGTGAAACTATAAAATAAAAATTTCAGTTTTGTTATAAAAAGACAGTAAATATTAATGTTGGCAGTTCAAAATGAAATATTAAAATGGAAAAAAGAAAATACATTATTTCTGAAAGTTTAAGTTTAGATACTCCTGAAATAAAAGACTACCCAGAGCATTTCAGTTTTTGAGGAAGTGTTGTTCACTTGAAATTTCTTCCTTGAATTATACTGCTTTACTGTTTACATCAATACTGTTCTTTAGCAAATTTGTCCTGGTTTCCCACTGAAAAAACCCTAAAGGATAGAATGCTCTGTCCTCTACCTCTATGGCCATATTTTATATCATACAAATAGAGACACCATGCTTTGCTGGTTTGTGAATCGTACTAAACTTGAGCAGGTGGAAGGGTTTTAAGAACCTGCACAGGAGTTTTTTCCATGGAGTACCCCCTTTGGCTTTTGGATGTGTACCTCATCACTGTCAGAGACAGGCTTGTCTGGTCCCCACAACAGTGAACAGTCAAGTATATAGATAAAGAAGAGGAATATAAAACTGACAAGGGAAATATTTTTTTTTCACTTAAAATACCACTATTTAAGAAGCTTATTTCTTCAACAATTAAAAAAAAATCTACTTTCATTCTATGTTAAAAAGCTAGCATAAACTAAAAGATTCACACTTACTGGATGAATTTTGATTCATTTGTGCCTGAAACAGGAAAAAATAATTAGGAATAAATTCTTCTACTAACTGTAAAATAAAACAGTTAATAGTCCCAGGGTTCTTATTTCCACTCAACTTCCTGTGAGATACTCTGCTTTCAGTGTCAGGCAAAACATTATGAGCTTGCAGAAAACCATGGAACATGAGCCAGGACAGAGCAACCAGTGCACACCTGCCACACCAGTAAGAAAAGGCAGCAATGAATACTGTAGAACTGACAAAGGGAGCAGTATTATTAAATCTCTTTACTGCCTGGGGCAGTAAAACTAAACAGCTTCTATATCACACGGTATACATGAAAAGAAATATTCCTAATGTTTTCTCAGTAACTCCCCTCACGTACTACACTTACTTGGTTTTAACTAAAAACAGGAATAAAAAACCATTCTCTACTTACAGGACTGTGCCTCTGCTTTCAAAATGTGGTGAGGGAAAAAAGAGAAAAATTATTATTTTAATATGTTATGCACACTATTTTCCTTAAAATCAGAGCCAGTCTTATTCTGATCTGAATGTTGTACTAGCATACTTTAATACTATTTATCATCTTGTGGTATAACGGACTATTTGGTGAATTGAATACATCAATAAAGCTGCACTGTAAATGTTACATATATCCACATTATATGATCTGTTTTAGAAGACTTGTATACTATTGATTACAAATTAGTAAATTATGTTAAAAGACATGCTCAGCTAATTCCACGATGTATTCAAGTGTCTTGTGGTGGCCACTGCACAAAGACAAAAACTGAGCACTCACAAGACTGAAAGAAAAGTCTAAATCTGAGAAAAGAGAAGTACATAATGTTATATTGCAATGAAGTGTACCAAAAACAACCTAGTGCACAAGAAAAAAGAATCATTAAACCTAGAATAAATTCTGAACAGTAAAATACATGTTTACACTACAGATTCTCTACCCCTTTTCTACACACTAAAAATACAAGGTACAAAACTTACAGATATTGCTGGAGAAAGAGTGATGTTCCCTATAGATACTTTTAACTCATCCAAGGAAGGCATAGTATATTGAGAGCTGTTATTTGGCTGGACAGGTTTTATTTCTACATGGAACCTCCTGGGTTCATCATCTTCAGAGTCAGAATCACTGGATGAATAGAAATGATTCTCTTTGGTATGTTTTTCTCAGTTAAGGTGGAAATACTTCAAATTCATCTGCTTAATCTATTTCATAATTATGCTCCACAAAATGTTCATATTAAGTGATCTCTTTTGCGCTTAAACAGATGTTTCACAAATATCCACAGTCCAAAATTCACAATTAAAATTCAAGAGTTTTATTCCATTCATCTCCATAATGATGACTTTGTTCAGAAAAGTATGATGTCATATAAGTGAAGAATGGCAGTATCTGCCATATAACTGAACAACTGCATATTTGAAGGCATCAGGTTAAATTAAAGATTCTAGAGTAGTAACATCTATGATTTGCAAGACTCAACCATGGACTCAAACACACATAAGAAAAATGTAGAAATCCTTTCAACCAAGTGAAGAGGTGCCCTAGTCTTTTTAACGAGCAGTGAAATGTCCATGGTACCTGCACCTAACACTAACAGTGGAGGAAAGAGCAGCAGCCACCATTACTTACCCCTTTTGCACTGTGTCACTGAAGATTTTGCAAGAAAGGATGCCAGTTAAACAGAAGGCTTCACAGAAACAGAACAATGTCAGCTGCTTAAAGCACTGTCATGTTTGGAAAAAAAGGAATCACAATGACAACTCAGCCCTCAAAATAAGGAAAATATAACCTTGGCTCTTCATACGCACAGGAGCTGTACTGAACAAAAGCTCTAGAAGGGCTACGCTAAATCTTAAAAAATGCATTTGTTTTGGCAAGACAAAATTTGACAATTTTCCTCTATTGAAACATAAAAGTTTTGCACCACCTGGGGGAAGCATACATATTCTGTAAGTCACTTCTGTTATTTTCACTTGAAAATATGACAGGCATTTGCAATAAATTCCTTCAAACTATTCCCTAACAAAGATTTAAACCTGAACCCCAGAGACATTCCAAATCCATTTCAACTGAAATGATCTGAAAGTTACACTAGGAAAAAGCCAAATGTCTTCATCTTATAGTGTATCTGTTCCATCAAAATGGAGCATATCTAGAAAAGTTTCAAAGATGAGTAATTTTAATTTCATCAAAAGATCTCATCTTAAAGTTATTGCTGACCTTCAAGATTAATTTCCTACAAATCAGACAGTTCTTGTAAAGTGCTTTTTCAACACAGATTTAAGTCAGACTTATTAAGACTGACTGTAATTATAGTAAAATAATGTCCTACGACAATTATCTTAAGAGTTCCATCAACAAAATAAATATCCCTTCCTAGAGGCTAAGGGAAGAAAAGAAGAAGGGAACAGATGAGTTCCTGAATCTGGTCAAGATTTTCAGAAGCCGAAGTACTACCTAGGTGACAGATTGCAAATCATTAATATTTTTCACTGAATATACGTCTTTTCTCTTGTTTCACAACAAAAAGAGATAATATAGGAAAGGATGCCCCAGAGGAATCATTCATCACAAACATGAATGTTGTTCACTTCTCTCTCCCTTTCATAATATATGTAAGGCATGAAATAATGCTCTTCTCAAAACTGGATCAAAGTCTATCACTTTTATATTAATTCTGTAAATAGGAGAGAACACTAAGTGCTTTAATCACTACAGAAATCTTCACTGTGGACACTAGAGGCATGTTCTGCAAAGTTGATAAAAAGATGGAGGCTATGAGGATGGACTGGCCCCCTTTTAGGCTGTTAACTGCCTAAAAGTTTTTGCAATTTAAGTAAATTGCATAGCCTAATTTTACTTTTTATCTGCAGTACCCAGAAAATTCAGTGAATACATTTCCAAAAATCAGCTATCTTGCTAACATATGAGACTCGCTTAGATCAATCTACAGCAATTATTCCCAGCTTTTAAGTAGAGCTTTCCTCTGTGATGGTTGGAAAAAAAGTGAAGAAGAATTTTTCCTCCACAAGAAGAGCAGAGAAAAATCTTCAGCCTCTATAAAGATGGCTCAGAACAAAATCTATTCTGTATATGAAAGCTATTATTAATTGGAAACATTGGAAACAGCATGTGGTGTAAATAATGACACCAGATATAACAGAAATTCTATTTCTACATTGCTCAAGCTCCCAATCATTTTAATGGTGTTACAAAAAAAATGGGAGGATGCAGGTATAGAACAGAAAACCATTCCACATGTTTTAAAAAGTTTACAAACTTCACAAACTCTCTGAGACTCTTCAGGGAGAGAGATCTGCATGGCTACCTTAAAGTTTTTGTTCTGGCTTTTGTTTTAATTTCTATTTTTTACTGTCCTCTTAAAGTTCCCAAGACACCTGATCTAATCTTTAACAGTTGCACACACACAGATTTTAAGATACACCAAATTCGGTTCATTTTGCAAAAGCTATGAACATAAGAAGACAAAGCCGCAACATAAGCATAAATGTCATTCATCTTTCTTTACTTAACACTTCATAGTCAGTAATTTCTCTCTCCAAAGAATTGTAGTAACATCAAATAACTTGGCACAGTAACAGTGAAAAGGATATCCTGTGTTGCTTCTGGTTTAATGCTGTATCCTTCGTCATCTACATCAGGAAAGTTCTAAAAACAATAACAAAAATTATGGTATTGACAATTAACTGAAAAAAGTCATTTTTACATCTGAATTTTATATAACTGATAAATTTTGATTATAACAACTCATGAAAGTTATTTTTATTAAATATTAATTATTACAGTTCTCTGATGTTATGATCTGTAGTTCAGAAGTTGTGTTACAAGATACCTCAGCAACAGAATACAACAAAACAACGTCTAAATTTTCTATGAAAACTGAAAAGTTTAAAGGCATCTGCTCTTACTGACACTTGGCCCCAAAACATTTTCCCGATTTCTACTTCTGATTCTCTCAGCTAAGTCACTAGAGGTTCCAACAGTGCATTCCCCCTAGAAAAGGCAGCAAGCCTGCACTGTTGCTTCAGAAAGAAATATGGATACCACAAGTGCTCAAAATTGCTTTCCAAGGTTTTTCTTTACACATCTCCAGCACCATCTTGGATCTCAAAAGCCAATAAGCATCTGGGAACTTCAGACTGGTTTTGTTTTTCAGTTCTTGCAAGTAATTAAATAAAAATTGACAAGAATTATATTAAAATATCATTAAAAAGACTTGGGGACAGAGAGAAACAAGTCTCTAAGATAATCTAAATTTTAAAAATGTGCAAAAAACCAAATTAACGTACATTATATATACAGGATAAAGTGTATGTGAACTGCTTAATGTCCCGCTAAGTTTATTACAAAAACCTACAACTGAGGTGCCTTCAAAATGCAGTGATCAGCAGTTATAAATATCTTATAAAAATAAGAATATTAATATAAAAAAGGTGATTTATTCTAGTGTAGCAATCAGTTTGTTCTACCAAAAAGCAGATAATGGGAGGCAGTTTGACTAACAGATATATACCACAGTATGGCCAAAATCTAACTTGTTATTAGAAGTCATGAGATATAACCAAATTACTTACACTGGAAGTTTCAAGTGGACAAGGAAGGAAACATATGACTTCAGCTAAAGTTTGAAGCCAAATTTAAAGAGAATATCTCTGAATAGCTTTTGAGTTACAGAATAAGACAAACATAAAAATGGAGTTATCCTTCTATTTCGTTTACAGATATAAATGGGATATCTGATATTTTACCAAGAAAGATCCTCCTCTATACAGCTCCCTAAATTTAGCACTTCTGAATTAAATGGAATTTAAACATAGATCAAACTTTCTGCTAAAAAGACTAAGAAATATAGTGCTGTACAGATGTAACACTGTATCAAAGTAAATACCCCATCAAACTAAGGCCAAAAAGCAATACTTAAGCTCCAGCCTTAAAATATGGAACACAGAGATGCAATTTCTTGAAATACTTGTAAGATCTAGACTTCACTGATTAAAAAATAAATAAATTTAAAAAAGAACAAAAAAAAAAAGAAGTAATAAAAGTACAATCACACGGTCCAGTACTTTAGCTCTACTTGCTCAAATCAGAGTTCTTAGCTACGCTTGACCTCAGGCTGACCTTGTTTATATACCAAAAAACACTAATGAAACTTGACATCAAAGTAAACAGAACCAAAACATATAGCTAGAGGGTAGGTATATTTTCCTGTAATATTACAAATTCTGAATCCTGAAATTATTTTAGTTGTCACACTAGGCAATTTTCAATAGATCAGGATCATTCACGGTTAAGATGAATTGAAAACCAATAAAAATCTTTAAATATACAACATTTAGTTTTTCTTGCAGCTGGGCCATATATGTAAGGGATATTATTCCTGAGCACACAGCATGCTCAGCCATAAATTGTGAGAGAACTTAGTTTGTAGAAGTTATTTTCACCACATTATTTTTAAGTTACTGAATAATCTCTAGGATGAAGTAAGTCCTTAGAAAGCACTAAAATCTTAAAGTATCTACCTTTTCTAGTCTTTCAAAGGCACTTGAATCATTTATTCCTCAGCAATGGCCCTTTACCATGTAGTCTGTTTCCATAACTTCATAAAAAAAGTCAAAGTTAGTATGTACATAACAGAGCTGGATACTTTACAGTTTAAGTTCTGAACACAGGAGCACAAAATTCCTTGCTTCTTTTCAGCAAGCCTACATTAAAACTTTTTTACTAGCTCTGTGCAGAAAACTTAATGTATATTTTTTGTATATCTAAATTTTAAATATATGTAATTTAAAACATCTGACTCTACACAGTGTATGCAGAGTCAAAAATCATCTGCATTGTATTTCCAGCTTTGTCAATGATTCAGATTGATCTTGTACCAATTTATGGTCATTAGTGAGATACTGAATTCATTTTTTTGTGTAAACCAACAGAAGAAATGGGTAGAAGAGATACTTGATGTGCCTTTGTACAGACAAATTGTGTCATGTACAAGCAAAACAGTACCCAAAAATCTTACAAGTAGTAACTTCAAAATATTGTTTTCAATATTGTGAAAGATTGAACAGGTGAACGGTTCTGTTTTCTGAAACAACAGAACTTAATTTAAAAAATTACATTTTGTAACAGTGGTAGATGACACAGCTCTTGAGAGAGACACATACTCATGAATCTGATGTTAATGAAGGCATTTATATCTACTTGACTAATTTTTACTCTCTTCTTCACACTCCTGCAGTTACACAGATAACAGTGTGTCTTAAGTATCGGGCACACAATACAGACAAGACCTGATTTGCCTATGCTGCTGATCAGAGGTGAAGTCCACAACCTTCATGTATACCTGTGTCATTTATAAACTTCAACACATAAGATGATGATCTTGGTAAACTTTGGCCTTTGGTAAGTGTAGTTATTAATATGATGGGATTAAGGTCTGGTTTAGCCCCCTAAACAAACATATGTAGTAGTCTTTGCAGTTAAAAAAAAAAAAAGTTCAATATGCACGTGATTTGAAGGTTTCACATTCTCTGATATTCTATTAAACAATTAAACACGTAGCTATAAAAGACACAGAGTTTTCCCTGTGTTTGTAGATGTAACATAACACATTAACTGAGGTCTTATATAGCTTTAAACATACACTAAAACTTAAGTCCTATGACTCTGTCTTCTGTGAGCTTTCTGGGGTGAATAAATTTTCAAAGAAATAAAACAAGACCTCAGTAAATAAAAGAAAAATTGCCTGCATAAACAGCTTGAGAACTAAGCATTCTATTGACAAAACATATTTTTTTTAGTTTTGGTGAATACTTTATTTTAATTTCCTTGCTCTGTCCCACCTGTCACCCAAAAGCAACGGAAGAAGTCACGCCATTACCCTGTCATTAATATCTCTGGGCTGCATACAAAGGACAAGAAAGAAATATGAGGAGCATACCGCAGTGTAGCTACTTTATTTGGTCCTTTGTCTGCAACACTAGTGCTGCCTACAGGTGGGTCATTAGTCAAGAAGTGAAGAACCTTCACTATGCTTCAGCTTGATTTCTTTCCACTTTGTCTTGTCCTGGGATAACTAAGTGGTTATGAGAGCTCCTTATCAAGTTTTCCTCAAGGTATGCTTCATGATACGGCATAGCTGAACAGCTCACTGTTTTTTTTATGCCACAACTCAACTTCCTGTAATCCAGATGAGGACTGAGGTGGATTCAAAGTAAGCAGCTGAAGCTCATAGGCTGCAACAAGAGAACAAAAAGCCTCTCCACTTTTGACATACTTGAGATGTAAATTTGACTCTGGCATATCCTTAGGTTAAGACGGAGGCATATTATTGGCCTCCTCTCCTTAGGGTGCCTATTAAGCCAACAGACACAGAAGAAGAGAGTAGACAATCAGCTTCTCCCATTGTTAGAAATGCAGAAAGAAAGAAAAACAGGTATGCAAAGTGCCCCTGATCCTGTGCTGTGACTAGAAAGCCTTGTACTCTATATTAATGGTAGCTATTCAAAATATGCCAGAATGAAACATTGTAAAACGCAAAGAAAGAAAAGCATTTGAATTTCACTAAATACACTTGTGTTCCCCTTATTAAAATTTGGTGGTTCCAAAGCAATAAAAACAGTCTATAATTCTATATAACTGTAGTTATATAGAATATAACCTCTTCACTCATATGTGAAGAGGTTAATGAATAGACTTGTATGCCTTGATATATGTTTGCATTTCACTTTCCCATGAAGAAAACTTTAAGCATTATGTTCTGTACATCTGTGACTCCCCTGTTAATTACTTTCAAACTTACTGGACAATTTCAAATGGATTTGACAGACAGAACAGAGAACTCAAAGATAATTACATTACTACACTCTTCATGAAAATATGCAGTCAAGTAGAAGAAGGAGATCAGCAAGTATCCCAACCAAGAGAAGGGTTGCAATTCCAATTCAGATCTTACTGGACACAAGTGGAACATTGTAAATGCTTCCCCAAAATAGAAGTTTCTTTTAGAGCTCCTATCTTCCTAGAGACCATCCCTTGAGATATGGCAAACCCATGGGAAACAAGACAATTAGTTCATCCTTTAGAAAAACTTTCTAGGCAAAAACCACATACAGAGCCAGACTTCAGCTGCTATCTCTTTCTAGTGCTCACACTGTTAATTTTCTAAGGCTTAGCTTAATGGAAGTTACATGTGTAGGTTGACATATAAAAACCCAGAAATTTTAAATCTCAAGAGATACTGTCACCTATATTTAAACTGAGATTCCTTACTGAAGTGGTCAACCTTTTTAACAAAAAACAGTTCTCAGTTCACATCTACCTTCCTACTCATGAGCACATGAAAACTTACGGCAGTTACAACAAAAATACTCAGAGGAATTAATATTTCATTAATTTATTTTCCAATATATATAACCTGGCAGCTACAAAAAGGATGAGCATAAGTGGCTTGCCACAGATAAATTTGAGAACTTCCACTTTTGGACAAAAGACATTTTTTAGGATGTCTCACTGTTTTGTTTTTTGGAAACAGAGAATACAAATTCAAACACACTGCATTATACATTTTGGACTAGTGAGAAGGCCATAATGGTATACACTGTGCATTCAAAGATGCACAGTACACGTAGAACTGGTAGATAATGTATTGAAGTCAGTTATTACTGAACTTTTAACTTTTAAAATTTCAATGTATTTACCTCAGTGCCTACAGTTATAAATAACTGTTGAATGGTTACCTCTGACAGTCCTTTCACACAATTAAAATGCTTGACAAATAAAAGCCACCTTTAAAAAAAATTGATTATGTTAATCATATATAAGCCAGACAGATTTTCTGTGACTGACCAAAACTGACCAAGATTGTAACTGGGACATCTTAACTTGAATTTTCTGAGGTCTGGTCCTCAGCACTTCCTAGCAATCAAACAAAAATTATAATTGCTTTAAATTTTTTTCAATAATACTTTTTCAAGTTCTATTTCTTGAAGTGTGTAATTTATTGCAAAGATCCATACAAAACAAATCCTCATAGAGATAATAATATAGATGGCTACAATTATTTAGATGAAGTTTGAAAAATTAAACAGGAAGGAAATCTAAAAGCAAAAGTCAAGAAAAATGAAAAACATTTTAAATGAGACGTTCCAGAAAAGGACTCCAACCACAAAACATAAAAGCACTCTGGGGTGCTTGTTTGTAAGGGGTGAAATGAAATTTCATATCACAGAATGTGGTATGCTGCATCGTGTTTTCACAAAAATTACAGTAATGGTGTCTGTTTATTAAAGCATTCTAACACCATATTCAGAATAATACTATTGCTTGTAAAAAGCAAGAAGAAATCAGACTGAACTTTAAATTCCAAATACAGTCATAAAATATTGGGCAGGGAAAAAAAAAGGAAAATACAACAAAAGCATCTGTTTTTATTGATAGACACAACGAAAATTAGTTCTCTCATTTAAAAAATGAAATATATCTAGACAGAATAATTAACTTAGGTGATCATATGGAGTGCAGCCAGAAAGAATGTCAAAACGACTTATAGTTGAATTTTTTAACTAATTATTTTCAATAAATGTGGAGACCAAAATAAGTAAAGAAGAAAATAAACACTGCAAGTCAAACCCAGTTGCAGTTCACTCCAGTGACTCAACCTGAACCGTCAAACGATATTACTTCCATGGAAAGCCTGATAATTGTAAGGACAACTCCAAAGTTACTTTATTTTAAATGTACCCAAAAAAAGAAATTTGCTCTAAGTCAAGATGACTGCACAGTATAAAATAACTGTCTTGATGAAGATTACACAGCTGTTCTTAGGTATATAGTTTTGTTATGTGGCAAAACTTACTTTTCCCTGTTTAGAAGAATGGTTCCAGTAGATGTTTCAGAAACTTCAGTTTCTCAAAAGAAGTTTTAATATTAGCTACTAAAACCTCCCAGTTATTAAATACAAAGAAGAAAATCCACAAAACAGTGAACTTTAAAACTTAAATTGTATAATATAATTGGCATCTAAATAAATGAACTGGAAAACAAATTAGTCTCCAGAAAATCACTAAATTATTCTGTTGATTTCTGCCTACTATAGCTATAGGGAGCTACAATATCTGCTGCACATTAATTCAAGAGAACATACATGTTTAAATAAAAATATTCAATTAAGGAAATAAAAAAATCATTAACATACCAATTTAATTTGCAACTGTCACTTATCAAAATTTATTAAATAAAATTGTAAGACCTATCAAACTAACATCAGTGAAAGGAAGGCCATTAATAAAGTGCATCTAGACATACTACATTTAAAGCCATGTTTTAAAGGGTATATTCCTACACTGTTGCCAGTGGTAAAGCAGAACCCCGTCAATACTAGAAGGATTTCTCAAAGGAAGCAGTGGTAAGAAGAGGAATATGGTAACACAAAGTTAGGTCCACAATAACCCAAACCTTTTTCTTACTTAAGATCTATTAACCAAGGAATTTAAACTATTAACTTGAAGAATAAAGTAACATATACTTGCAGTAAAAAGACCTTGCTTAAAACCTAAAATTATTAGGCAACAAAAATGTTACTCAAAACGTTATCATACTCAAAACGTACTTGAATGTAACTGACACCTTTGTATATACTGCTGAAGATTACCTACTGAGCAAAATTAACACTTTAAGTATGCTTGAAACTACTAAATCCTCTATCAGATAAACAATGCATTTCAAGGACTGTATGTAAATTACGTTTCATCAGACTGTAGTGCTTGCTAATATCAGCATATGTATTTATTTTAGAAATAAGTACTTACAACTGAGTCTGCATCTGGACACTCCCTATTAAAAAAAAAAGGAAATTTACAATTGTAAAATGCTCAGGTTATTTTATTCATGCAGTTATAAGTACTTTCTTTAATATTTTCAATTAATTTGAAACAGTGCCTTTGACCCCTTTGGCTCTCAGACTATTGAAATTTTTACTTTAATAATCCACATTCAACTGAATGAAATTGAAATAATAGCTGACAGTTTATGCTCAAAATACTGCGAAAGAAAAACTCAAAAGAAATTATGAAAAAGCAAAATCACATATTAGTGGGTGGAAAAAAAAAAGTATTAAGGAAAGTGATGACTACGACACTGTACTCTGGATGAATATACTTTAAGATTCAGGTCTCCACAGTTGATGTGTGAAACAAGTGGAAGTCACCAATGCTAATGAAATAGTCCATATACAATTGCAAAACATTTTGGACAATAACCAGTTCCCAAAGAAATTAAGACTATTCTTAGAGGAATTCAAAGCCTCCCCTTCTAGAATTTCATTCTTAGTATATGTTTGTCAAGCACAGTTGCGGTCAAGTACTAGAAGATGCTGAAAAAAATAACTGAGTACCCTCCTAGTAAGCACTTTGAAGAAATGTGTAGGAATATTTAAGTAGCATACAAGTCCTCTCTAATTTGCATCCTGACAAATAAAGCCTTAAGTGATGGTGTAACTGAACAACAGTGATTTTATATCATCAATCTGAACATCCTAAACATGCACTTAGAGAAAAACAGTGTAAAAAAAATAAAATTTATTGCAATCTAAAACATCTCTGAAAAGCTAAATAGGTTAAATATAAAAACCACAGTTTTTACTACATTGCATTAAAACAGGTACAAAAACTTGCTAACATGGAAGCATTAATATGAAATGCAGTACAGCCTGTTAAGGAACTGACAGCGAGATGAAGGATCTCATCTCCTCTCAGAGGCCTCACATAAAAGAGGACATATGTTACCAAGTTTCTAGTTGATTTACATCTTATCTCCCTCTGCTGGCTGAACTGAATTCATAGCAATAGAGGTATTCTGAAAGCTATTTTATTGCTTAAAAAGAAAAAGTCTTAGGCTTCTCTCAAGACGTGGTTTCAAAAGCACCTGTACTCAAACAAGACAGACTGAAGTCCAATACAAATTGAGAAATGTGAAATATGAGGTAAATGAATGACAGTAATTGCATATAAAAACTAAAACAATCAAATCATGCAAAGCAGTGATTAGAAGTGAAATCCTTGGCTAAACTGTATAGCAATATGCAACAGAATACACCCTGTATGGTATTTCCCCATGTAAAAGCATTACTAGACACACCACCAGTTCAGGCATCAACAGTTTAAAAACTGTCTAGATAAACTGAAAAGTCTGCTAATCATGAGAGGTTTTCTAGATGTGGAAATCTAGCCCTACACAAACTAAACAAGTATATAGACTAATAAAACAAGAGACTAAGAGAGGACTTGACTTCTATGTGCAGAGAAGTTTCTGCTGACATAGTTTTATTATGTGCAGTCTTTAACAGGATCATCAGCTGAAGACGAAACCAGACAAAATACAGACAAGCAATAAAATTTTTTAAAGAGATCATAAAAAAGTATTAGAGCATTTTACAAAAGCAGAATGAATCCTATGTCATTTATTTGCAATTTTCTAGTTCATTTAGAAGTCATGGAATAATGCAAGAATCTCTGTAAAAGCCCATGTCACATGTTACATAGAGGTTGATATCGTGCCATCATGGCTTTTTCTTTCTGCTCTCAGAATCTATTCATTTTTGTAGAAATAAAATTGTATTAGCACTTGCTTTCTTAGGTCATGAATTTTTCAGCATTATGTAAAGAAAACTAAGGCTGGTAAAATACTTTTTAAAAGTAATTTTAAAAAGTATGTATGCAGATGTTGCCTCTGAGAATATTTCTATACTGCTAAGTTTGTCAAATTTTAAGCTATTTTCTGTTAAGTGAAAAAAATACACTGAAATACAGTAACTGTAATTACTAATACAGACACTGTGACCAATCCATCTCAGAACTATTATTCAAACTCACTTTCTGGAAAGTTTAACTCCTGGCAGACAGAGCACATGCAAAGAATATGGCAAAAGGTATATCTGGGATATCAGTCCTGTGCTAGATTGACAGTCTTTGAGCATGGAGTGTGCTCATGATGTATTGCAAAAACATTCAAAGATTTTTCTCTCCTTCAATACTATATACTATATATTCTTCTGATGGAAGAATAACTGAAAACTTCAATTCTGCACACACGGGCATTCAGTACTTTTACCACGCACAGAGCTACTATTTCGTTAGGAGTACACATGCAAATTACATTATCTACAACACTCAAATATAGGAGAAGGGAAAACTATTTACCTATGCACAGGAAAGAATGCAACATGACTAGACTACTATGAATACACTTAAGTTATTTCCTTAAAATCCTTGGTTACAAAAACTGTAAATAGCTATGATGTTTTCATATTCATTGCATTCCTTTAAACTGCAGTTATAAACCTGTTTTTTTTTGGTTAAACATCAGCTGATTTTTACTCCCATGCTTTTACTAGTTTTCATATAAGACACAGCTTCAGGATGGAAATATACTTACACAGATTCAGTATCTTTCTCTTTTTTCATTATTCCTGATAAACCAAAAGGCTTCCTCTTCCGTGGTTTTATTCCTACAGAACAAACACTTTTCATTTAAAGATCAAGGACATAAATACATGTTTAGTACTGTCAAACATTGGCCTCAGTTGTTATAAAAATTTAACAGTGGAGACAGGTATGGAGCAAAACTAAGGGAACATTGTTACAATTTGTTTTAATTAACATACCAATAAAAAAATAAAATCTAAATACGGTTCACATTAATAACCTAGGTTCTTATAAAACTGATTTGCATCTCCAAGTTGGGTGCGAAGACTGTGGTTTTTTTGATTGACAAGAGGTGCATTGGCAATTTTGAGGAACAGGACTCTGCTCAAAGAAACTCAACAGGAGCGCTATTGGTCCAGGCGATCCTGAATAGCCAAGGCACTTGGATAGAAACAGAACGTTGCCTTCCCCAGCTACTGCAGTTCAATATCCTGTTGTTATTTCTCCGCATGTTCCCAGCAGCTGCAAGACCCTGTCTTTCCTCAAAAGTAGGATCTTGGTCCTTATAAAAAGGAGATTGTCTCTTGGATTTCCACCTGATGCTGAGCTCATGATTTCCCAGTGCTGTAGCCAGCTCTAAGACTGGTTCTCACTGAGTCTGGAATCATGGTTCCCCTCTGTTGTTTCTTTCCTGCTTTTAGCACTGGATACATATAGCTACAGTACTGAAAAAAGTTTGCTTTCATTCCCATTTAATGTACTAAAATTAAAATACATTTAAATATTCCATCAGACTTACTGTCACATCTGCTTCTTACAGCGTTTGCTTAAGCAAAGTGGACTGCCAAACAAAATGACTACGTGCAAGCATCTGATCCAACTGTAGTCTATAATTTTGTTTCAATGTATGATACTACTGAGAGCATGCTTTTGAGCAGAATAGTGGAAATAATTTGGTTTCCAAAATTTAACAACTGACAATTCAAGCACTTTATTATATTCTCCTTCATAGTAATACGTTACACAGTGCGTAAGTGCAGTCTCTCCCCTCTCTTAAATTTTCAGGGTTCAATAACTCAAAACTTCTCAAATCAGCTAGCTGTAGAGTCAGTCATATATACAGAGGCACATCAGTTGCTCCAAGATTATTTTTAAATGTCCAGGCTTTATTTTATTTTCTTTCTGTGCCTTATGCAGCCCAAAACAATGGCAAACAAAGTACGAGAGTAATTTCTGAATACAGATGCTCTCTGCTTCAGTCAAGAGATTTTAAGACTCAGCTGCAACTTTGGCAACTTATAAGTTTTTATATGCTACAGTTATACTGTCAACTCCTCTGTCTCACAAGTAAATACATAGCTTATGGACATAAAGCAGTTCTTAATCACTTAAAACAATCCCCTAAGCAAAATAAGCAATGGCAACAAAGAAAGACTTTGCAACCATAACACTACATTAGACTTGGTATAACTAACATGGTAACAATGGGAAGAGCCTGGGCCATGTTTTGACACTTGTAAATTAAGTTACAACACAGTCATAAATGAATTAAATCCAAACCTCTGCAAAGACAGGGCTTACCCAAAATACACTTGATATAAACACTCAAATTATTCTCTGACATTTGTGCATTAGTCTTATTGTCACTGTATTTTGTTTCCCAAAAGGAAAACTGCTTTTCAGACTACTGGAGCACTTCAAAGTTATACAGATTCACACACTGAGTACCCTTTGCCTCATAGCATTCTCATGTAAATAACTATGCCTTGGTAACTCACCTTCAACTACACTGGATGTGTTGCATTCTTCGAATTCAATAGGGCCTTAAAGAAATGACAATGAAGATAAATATTAGGTCAAATTTAATCTGTTTTAATGACTATTAATATTTCCTGAAAATCTCAAGATAATCTAACTAAAAATTTAAGTGGCAACTGAAAAGCACAATTACCATGCCCGTGGTCCTCTTCTCATTCAAAATTGCATCTATAATGCAATATTAGCGTAAGGTTTTACATTTATCCTCTTCTAAAGAACAAGAGTTGTATAAAGAAAAATAAAAAAGGAGAAAAGCACAGCTATAGCCTTAATTTTGATGTTCACACTTTTGCTAAATCTGCATTGCTAGTTCTAGTGTTTCCTCTCCACAGCCAATTACCTACACAGTTAAAAGTGGCATATAGAACCTTAAACACAGCAATAAAGGAGATAAACTTTAAAAAAAATAATCATTAAGTCTCAACAGGACCAAAAAAAAGCAGCGAACACTAGTTAATTTCTGTATCTAAATAAATTCATTAAATTACAGTTGACACAAGGTGACCGTCAACTGCAATTGCAAAGTGATGTCCTAACCCTCATTCATTCAGTTTGGTCATTTCTAGAATTTATTAGAGTCACTTTAAGGAGAAAATGTGCAGAAAAAAGCCTGAATTTCCATAGGACCTTGTTCAGGAAATGGCAGAATCATACCAGGACTTGTGGAAGTGCAAAAAAAACCAGAGAGCTCACGGAGGCAGGCACCTTTTCCTCCACCCATGTTGGAGTGGTTTGCAGCTGTACCCACAGAAGAAAAAGTTTAGCATGCTAGTACTGTGCTACAGGGGTTATTACTTACCTTTCTGTAATCATTTTGAGGGCATGCACACAAGTTTATATACAGACATACTACAGACAAGACAGGGGGAAAAAAAGAGTTCTAATGACTTTTTTCTTTAATTAAGGCAGGCTCAAAGTATTGACTTGTATTTATTGTAACTAAGACTATGTCTGCAAAAATTTCCCAGTCAGTAAAAGGAGACCTGTAAAAAGAGTGCTTGTAAAACTAGCAACAGGATGAGAATCTGGGACTAGAACCTATCAATAGCCCATTTATCATAATAAAATTGTTTGGCCTCCAAATGATGCTATTGAAAGCAGAATATGAAAAGACAAATCTCAAATGGCAGTCTCAACAGCCCTTTAAATTTCAATTATTAAATAATTTCAAATGCAAGACTAATTATTCAATATAACAAGACAAGATGCAAATTCCTAACAGCTCTCTCAGTCTCTTACATATTGTAAATACATGGGCATTTTAAGCTGGTTTTCCAATCCCTTCGCCTTTGCTCTCCACTAAATTCACAGTAAACCCAAATCACCATGCTCCAAAAATCAGCAAACTTGGGTATCTTCCAAAACAAAACACAGAAAAAAAAAATCCAGAAAAACAGTTTCAGAGAACTGTACATGTCTACATCTCGACACTGATTTCATCAACATTTTATTTTGCGAATTTAAACTCTATTGCTCAATAGATACTAAGCAAGAAATTCAGAAAAATGCCATAAAATACAGAAGCTGAAGAACAAATCCATTACTTTTTCAGCACTATGTTTCAGATAGCACATTTTTCATCACTTTGCAAATAATTCAGCTACTTCTGTTTCTTGCTTCTATACATATTCCCATTTGCCTGGGAAAAGAAAATAAAAAAAGCCAACCCAACCACAAACACTCATGCCCAAAACAAAAGGAAAAAAACCTGTAAACAACTGAGATTTAAACATATTTTTAGAGGAATAAACTACTCAAGCTTTTTCAGAATTCCATCTTTTCCTTTACCCTTTCCAGCTACTAAGACTGATCCCCAGACTATTAAGACCTTTACACCAAGGATTAAAATAAATATTAAAGGCTTGTGTAATAGCTCATCCTTATTCAGATCAGTATCTTTAACTTTCACTTCTAAAATAAGCAGAAAGTAAAGAATTTCTTCAACAACACATTCAACTTCCTCTGTTTTGCCCAGTACACTTGCCTAAAACACTTGCTTCTGAACATGGGTTTTTTACAGCTTGATAATGTCATGTCATGGCTAGGCTTCATGAATGAAGATTTGGGAAGGGCTCTACCCACATTTGCTGCAGGTGTGTTGGTGGCTAAAAAGGCCAATACGAGATAGACATGTCCGATTGCAAAAGGCACAGCAGAAAGACTCCTCAGGTGTATATTCTGTATATACCTTAGGTGGTATATTCTGCAAGGCACGATTCTCTCTGTGTTGTCTTTTCCCCTCAAGAGTGACCCTGCGTGCGTTCTCAAAAGCATCAGCAGCGTTATAGATGGTGTGTCTCCAGACCTCCCGACTGGAGGCCAGAGTAGACCAGTTATGTTGATCAATATGGCCCAGGCTGAGATATTGTTTTAGGGAGTCCTTGTATCTTCTCTTTGGGGCTCCTCTCTTGCGGCAGCCGGTGGCAAGTTCACCATAAAGCACGATCATAGGGAGGCGGTGGTCCTCCATCCTGGAGATGTGCCCTTGAGACGTGCCCTGCCCAGTGCAGCTGTGTTCTCAGTAACATGGCCTCGATACTTGTGATTGCTGCTTGTTCTAGAACAGATGTGTTGGTCACATAATCTGACCAGTGGATATTTAGGATTGTGCGGAGGCAGCGTTGATGGAAGCGTTCTAGGAGTAAACAGGTGGTGGCGGTAGATGACCCGTGATTCAGAACCGTATAAGAGAGTAGACAACACTATGGCTCTGTAAACACTGATCTTTGTACTTTTCTTCAGGTGTTTATTTCGCCAAACTCTTTTATGAAGCTTTCCAAAAGCTCTATATGCCTTTGCTAACCTGTTGTCTATCTCTCCGTCAATCTTACCATCCGAGGAGATGAGGCTGCCTAGGTAATTAAACTGCTGGACTGATTTGAGCTCTGATTGGCCAATGGTGATGTGGGGATGATGGGGGACTTCCTGAGGTGCAGGTTGATGGAGAACTTCTGTCTTCTTTAAACTGACTTCCAGCCCAAAGAGCTCAGCAGCATCTGAAAAGCAGGATGTTAAACACTGCAGAGCTGCTTCTGTGTGGGCAACAAGGGCGGCATCATCAGCATAAAGCAGCTCCCGGACAAGATGGTTTAAGGTCTTGGTGTGGGCCTTCAGTCGCCTTAGGTTGAATAGACTTCCATCAGTACGGTATCGGATGTAGATACCGTCCTGATCATCGAGGTCTGCTGTGGCCCTTTGGAGCATCATGCTGAAAAAGACTGTGAACAGGGTAGGAGCGAGAATGCAGCCTTGTTTCACACCATTCTTTATTAGAAAGGGTTCAGAAAGTGCGTTGCCATATCTGACTTGGTCGTACAGCTTGATAAACTTTAATTTGAATACACATTCATCCTTAGTACAGAAACACACAGATACACATGAATCCCCACCAATATAACACATGTTGCATTATTTGCTTACATCAAAGGCAAATTCATAGTTTGCCTGTTGAATGGAGCAGAGCAGAGTAAAATTTTTAGCAGTTTTGGATTTTAAGAGTTTTTTCCTGTACCTTCAGACCTCCCAACAGTTCTGCTTCCTATATGCCTGCCATAAAAAGTACCATATTTTGCCTTTGGTGTAGTATTTTTAAATCAAAATAACATTACAGAAATAGACATTTTATGTGGCACTCTATAGTGAACCAATTCAGAAAACAGGACAGCTGTGAGGAGCTTTCAGTAGCCTTCATAACAGCTGGAGTGTCCTGTGGACAGATGTCTTTGTGTCCAAAGAGGCAATAATACTGTATGCCCAGCCAGAATTGTGTGTTGTGACCACACTGTCCTCTGCTAGAACCAGTTGCAGTCTCCTAGCCAGCCAAGAGGCCCTAGGCATACATACTACTATGGGAGCATAGCACCAATAATGAACTCAGATGGTTTCTTAAGAAGTTCCCTCTGCCTTGCCCACTGTCCTTGTGTATATGGAAATAAAAGCATCTGCACTAGCACTTGAAAAAATGCAAACAAACAACTCAACTCAGAAAGCTTTCTTCTCTGAAGCACCATAAGGTCTATCTTTCTGATTCCTTAATCATTAGCTGCTATAGTTAAAAATTACCAGTGGGTTGGTATTAACTTCGGATGCAAGTAAACAGATTCACTGTCCATTGCAACATCCAACGAAAGAAAAGTTGTTGCTTCAAACACTTCAGAAATAGAGCTGAAGTTGAGGATTTATCAAAGTCCATGCCACATGGTAGCCCAAGGCACTGAAAGGACTATCTAGATGTTGCCATACTGCAATGCAGGTGATAATGCTGATACTAATGCTCTTCAGCAGTATTGCAGGCAAAGCACTGAAACTTCCTTTGCTCTTTTTCTCATAACAAGAAAACAATGTGAATTGAGAAGGAAGACTGTTCTCAAGCATTCATATGAACACAAAAGCAAATATTAAAACTAAAGCAGTACTGTAAAAATCAAAAAGACATTTGAAGACTCTCATCAGAGTAAGTAAAATGTTATAGCGAAGATCTAGTCCAATCCTTGCAAAAGTCTCTGATTTAACCTTCTGTTGCATGGATAGTTCCAGGCTCAAGACAACTTTTAAAGTCTGGCCTGTTGTTACATTGATCTGTTACATTATTGGTAACTACAGCTTAAACATCTCAAATACCTCTGCACAGACTTGCATGTATTTGATACTGTAGAACAGAAAAAAAAGAATAAATATGGTGCATAAATGAAGGTTAGCCTTTATAATAGAAAGAGATCTGAGTATCTAGTGGGATTTCAGTTGCTTTAGAATACATACCTAGCTATCAGGATGCTAATGAAAATTTAGTATTTTGCAAAAGGAGCAGGCATCAAAAATTAGTAAGCTCCTCTAACTGTATGTAAACATTCCCACCAAGCATCACCCTAAAGCATTTTCCAAGGCAAGCTGCACTGAGTTTTTGAATGACACAGCATTCTACCAGCTGGGACAAATAAGGACACAAAGAAAAGGCAAATGGATGGTGGTTTCACAAATACATAAGGCAGACAGCTGCTATTTGACAAGAGACTGAAGCAAATACGTCAGGACTGGGTCAGTCCTTAGGCTCTTGAAAATAAGGAAGCTTTGGTTTGCTCGAACAGAAAAGGCAAAAGGTAATTTGAATAAATGGAAAATTTTCATTTTAGTTAATCCCATAACTTACAATAAGTGACACCGGCATAAGTAAAGCACCAGTGAGTCTGCAGCTCAGGATGCATCTCCTAGACTGTTCAGTAACTATATGTATTGTTTCTCTTGTTACAAGTGGCATGTGATATGTGGGCTTTCATGCCGCTAAAGGCAAAGTATATGGCTAGCAATAAGGAGATACTGTTCTTATTGAAAGACAAATGGAGAAAATGTAATTGCACTGTAAATTATATTACTGTATCTCCTACATATTTAGTCCACATCCATGGGAACAGTATTTTCAGAGTATACACAAGGCAACTATAGACACTACTATTTAATACCTTCTTCTTAATTTATCTACAGTGACACTAATTATCTTGAGGACAGTCAAAAAACAGTTACAAAACCTCTCTGTAAAATCTAGATAAAGCTTTTCCAGTCTGTCTGTAATACTCTCATACAAGACCTGTGTGAGAGAGACACTGGGATAATGTTTTGCTCAGGTCAAAACAATAAAATTTGCACTTTCCTCAACAGAGAGGAAAAAAAAAAGGTTTTACTGTTTGGATTCTTAAATAAAGTGAAATACAAAAGTCAATTACTATTACTAGGAAGGAAAACATAATATTATGTCATACCCTGAAAAAGTGCCCCCAGTAAGTATATTAATGAACTGGAAAATCCTGCAGAGCTAAAAAGGTAAACAAATCAAGAAGTCAACAAATCAAATAAAAACTGCTTTACATTTGCATCTGCTTTTGAAAATGGTCTCCTTTCTGTTTTTTGGGGCGTATGGGGCATGACAGAAAGAAACATTATCCCACCAAAGCTTATATTGGTATTAACTGCATTTAATTTTCAGTAACTGCAAGCATTCAGACACTCAACTCCCCCTCCAAAACTGCCCTTCCCTGCAACCTGAGGAATCAGTATACACACATGCATGCACACATATAAACATTAACATATCTGTTTCAAGCAAAAGCTTTAAAAAGCACTGTCTAAATCTGTACCTGTAGTTACATTTACAATAAAAAACCATATTCTTGTTTTTGATAAAAACACAAGTTTGTCTCTGAGTGTAAGTCATGCATGAAAGCAGGATAATTTTTTTTTAAACTGCATATGCTTCGCATGCTGCTTCAAATGGCAAAGCTTTGCGTGCCTGGCTCAGTGCCAATTGACAGCTCAGCTGGATATCAATGCATATTCTGACCCCCCTTGCAGCGTGTCACTTCTGAATTGTTTCCGCAGTAGAAAGTTTATTCAACCTCTCTCTCAAATTCAGTGGACCGACCATCATTCTGCTATTTAATCATAGCAGAACAGGTTATTTTTCTGACAGCACTAAAGCCAGACAGCAATTCCTAATGAACAGCTTGATACAAGTGGAATTTCGACTGTTTTAGCCTCAATTAATTCTGCTGTCAAAACAAATGACTGCTTTTAGTGTTTAGATGTCAAGCTGCATCACAAAGGTCAATTTTGTAGGTACACAAACATATAAGCAATCTTTTTCTTGCTATCATCTGATCCTGTGACATGTTTAGCAAAAAATTTCAAGCTTTCAAATTTAGAAGCCAGCAAGTCAAAATATACTGTCTCAACATCCCTGCTTCTAATACTAACTTCAATTTTTATTGCCTGTCCAAACATGAGAAGTAATTTTATAAAATGACAAAGAGAATTTTATTTTTCCCAGGGAAAGGACTTCTTATTTTACATATAAAAAAGAAGAAACAGAACCAAATTCAAGCATATCTTATTTGTAGGAATGCAGACTAAAGATGAATGGCTATTATCTTTGAGGTAAATAACATATATGTGATATATCTATCATGCTAGTACCAGACTGCCACAGGCAAATGTTAGTTTATGGATTTGGTCACCTCTTCTTTACAAAAAGAGGATAAGGAACAGAAAATAAAACCAGCCTGTTAACCTGTCAGTCTGAGGGAAAACATTGAAATAATATTGGTAAAACCATATCCTTTAACCTAATCCTATAAATACAGTTCCACTACAACAACAAATTTTCAACTGCTCTTTGTTACATCCTTAGGACTATATATCAACTTAGCTGCTATATAGCCTCTAGAGACGCTGAAGGTTTGACCAAATCCTTCTTTTTAAAAAAAAAATCATGTTGAAAAGATAAAATTATAGCATGGTAATAGTATTCATATATATATATATATATTAAAAAAAAAAGGCAGAGGTGATAGTGGCATCAGAAATAACAACTATTATCACTATCAACACATGTAGCACTTCCAGGGAGCATCTACTAAACAAGCAATCAATTCTAACCCTGATTCTGTTACTAGGCTTCCAGCCCTGCACCCAGTTCACTGGATCAAAGGAAACATTATTCGTCTCAGGCTTTTCTCATACTCTAGGTACAATGGTGCTGTGAATACAGCAAGTACACTGTATTCAAGGGACAGTATTTCTATGTGGCTTACGGAGCAAAAACAAAGCAGGAAAGGATCATAATCTGAGTAGCCTTAAAATAATTACTATCAATCAAGATGTTTTTCAACAGTGAGGAGAGATCAGATTTTTTTTCTCTAAAATAAAAAGGTGGCAAACATCAGTTACAAAGTATTTTTTACTGCTCCGATAACACAAAAATTTTCAAGAGACAGGAAACATGTACCAAATGCAATGGTTCAAGTCAGAGGTCCAACTAGACTGCAAACACCAATCTACAGACTGTTACACTTCCAGTCTCTTTCCTTATCCTCTTCTACTCTTGCTTTTTCTTCAACTTCATATTTCCTTTCTGACTGCATAAAAAACAGATGTGAGATATGGTTGGTTTTAGCTATTCACAAACTAAGTGGTTGGTCAACATACACAATACATACAAACACACACTAAGCTGTCTGCTGGCTCTCTAAACGAGTAGCTTACAACACTTAACTGGCTTTCCCTAACATGATATTACTAGTTTGGGTCCTTTTTCTCTCTAGCAAACTCCTCATTATTACAATTTCTTTGAAACTTCTACTTTTCCATCAAATTGAGTTAAAAGTAGCAAAATCTTTTGAAAATTATAGGGAGTGTTTGGAAAAATACTAAGAAGAGCAGAATTGCATAATTCTAGTCTAGAAATACAAGTATCTGTAACAAATGGCCCTGCCTGACTGCATGGTGCGTGATTCAGCTGCTGAAGGCAGACCATGCAAGTACGCAGTGATGAAGGAAATGCACAGACATATTCAAGTACTTTTCAGCTAAGATTTTGGAACACTAGACATTGTAAATATGTAAAGTTATAGCCTGCATCTTTAAAGACCACTTCAGAGAAGCATGTCTTTTGTAACAGTCACACCTTCTCCCCGTAAACTAAGGGGGTATGTTTTCTTACTGAAGTTCTGAACTTAAACTCATCAAGTTGTTAGACTTTAATATGTTTATGTGACCCTAAAGAGCAAAAACAGGCTAGTGTATTTTATAGTATCCAGAATTTTTCAGATAGAAAAATCTTTTTTCATTTGGTAAAAAAAAGAACATTGCCTATCTTAAAAGAAAAATAAATAAGTTAATAATAAATAAGTTAATAATTGCAAACCTCTCCCTAAATATTAATTGCATACAATGTTATATTACTTTATGTAACTGAAGTACAGGCCTTATTTACTTCACTAGCATCTCAGTATGTTATTTCTATTTTCAGGTGTTTTAAAACTCTTCAATACTTTTTTATCACAGTAGAATCTATCCTGCATACTACCACATTTTCTGATGACTACCACCTAATTAATATATTCTTCCTACTTAAGTTACTAAAATGGACATTGCTTTGCTCCTCCAGTCCCATAAAACTATTAGTGTCAGGCTGCAACTGATTTGTTTGTTTGTAGCAAAAAAATTCAAGTGGATCCAAAAGCATTTAATCTTACTGAGTGTTTCAGATCACTGAAACATCAGTGATCTGAAAGGCCAGCTTTTGCTCTGTTGTATCTAGAGAAGTTGTCTAAGATATTTTTATCAATGCTACTAGCCTTCCACTTGCATTAAGAGACTTTTCAATAAAACTTGTACATTTACAGCTGTCCAGACCACCACCACCATTTAAAAATCAATAAATTGCAACCTAAAACAAGTCTGCAACTTATATATCTGTGATTATTAAAAACCTATTCTGGCAGATGAGGCTTCCTAAAGTCCACAGAAGTTTTAGCAGGTTTGTTGGTTATGAAGGGACTCTACAGCACAGGACCCTTAAAGACTCTTTTATCTACCTTAAGCCCAGCTTCTCATAAAAATTCTCAAAGATACCCACATCTAATTTCTTCCATTAACTTCTGAGATACACCAATACTCTGCCTTCCTTTACAAAGACTACTGTCCTGAACCCCTTAGATACTATCAGTGTTGATAAACTAAGTTCATTCCTCAGTCAGCCTTCTGTGTAGAATTAGGTGTGGACACAGGCTTTGAGAAATTGTGCTAGCACTTCAGGCTATTTGGCGTCTAATCACAAGTGTCAGCAGCACTAAAATATTCACAATATTTACAGAAAATATAGAGAAAATAATTTATAACAACATAAAATAAATACTTGCTTTGTTACACTTCCTTGTGGAAAAGAAGCTCAAAGACATCCTGCAGAGGTGTTCAAAAGTCATTATTAATGATTTTCAGTGTTTATTTCCATATATTTGTTGCTGTTTTGTGTCTTAGAAAAGTATTTTTATAAGTGCTATAAACTACTATGTTATGAAACAAACCCATGGAAATAATAAGTGCCACACCTAGCACTGTTTCAAGTCTTTCTTTCAAAGCGGAGTTCATTATTCGAGCACAAAAAAAGCTTTAATCAAAGCAAGCTTCAATACTCCCTGCTCCTGTTTTGCCATTTGAGCTCTGGGAAAGGATTAACTTATTTCTAAAATTTTTGGGGGTAATACAGTTATTATTAACCCTCTTTCTCCCCCCTGCTTTATCTTATTCACCTAGTATACTTCTTCATTAGATAGAAAACATGTAGTTTAACACAACACACTAACTAAACAGGAATATTAACATGGAGTGAGCACAACTGTGCATTAACACTATTGGCACTACCTTCCGGTTGTGGTGCAGCTCATTTTGACACTTGCATTTGCTTTGGAAAAAACACATAAGCAATACCTTTCATGCACATTCAGGACTAAAATGCTCACATAAGCAACTACAAAACTTAAACACATGCCATAAATTTACACGAATCTTTGCACTAGCCCCTCATCACTGCCAACAGACAGCCACATAAAATGTTATTCTAATCAAATAATCAATGATTCAGCTGAGTTCAATGAATCAAAAATCAGTTGAATTAAAGCCTCAGTAAAATTTGATTTTTAAATGTTTACTAAATTGAAGCTTAATGTTTCATGATTCTGCTAACAGGCAGAGCTCCCAAAAGTGTGTGGGGACAGTATTGGGACAGACATTGTTTAACATGTGTCAGTGACACAGTCAGTGGGAGCACCCTCAGCAAGTTGCTGATGACACCAAGCTGTGTGGTGAGGTCGACACGCTGGAGGGTAGGAATGCCATGTAGAGGGAACTGCACAGGCTGGAGAGATGGGCCTGTGCAAACCACGTGAAGTTCAACAAGGCCAAGTGCAAGGTCCTGGGGCAGGGTAATCCCAAGCACAAATACAGGCTGGGCAGAGAATGGATTGCGAGCAGCCTTGGGGGAGAAAGATTTCAGAGGGTTTGTTGGGTCAACATGACCCAACAATATGCACTCACAGAAGGCCAACTGTATACTGGGCTGCATCACAAAAAGCAAGGCCAGCAGGTTGAAGAAGATTCTCCCCCTCTACTCTGGCTCTCATGAAACCCCACCTGGAGTACTGCATCCAGATCTGGGGTTCTCAGCACAAGAAAGATGATATCCCATTGAAATGAGTCCAGAGGAGGGCCACTAAGTTGATCAGAGGTCTGGAGAACCTGTCCTATGAGGAAAGGCTGAGAGAGTTGGGGTTGTTCATCTTGAAGAAGAGAAAGCTCCAGAGACACCTTAGAGCAGCCTCTCAGTACCTAAAAGGGGCCTGCAAGAAAGCTGGACAGGGACTTTTCACAGGCACATGTAGTGACAGGAAGGGGGGAATGGCCTTAAGCTGAAAGAGAGTAGGTTTAGATTAGATATTAGAATGACATTCTTTACTATGAGGGTGCTGAGACACTGGAATGGGTTGCCCAGAAAAGTTTTGGATGCCTCGTCCCTGAAAGTGTTCAAGGCCAGGCTGGATGGAGCCTTCTGAGTGAACTGTGTAGTGGGCAAAAACTAATAAAGAACAAACACACACATTTAGCTCTCCATACATAAGAAGAGGACATAGTAATTCAGTAACTAAAATTAAAAAAATATTCATGATCAACTATAGCTTTATAGGCATTGACTAATCTCTTAAGAGACATTTGACATTATCTTGACAATTTCAGACATAAAATCTAAGAAAAACATGAGCTTGAATTTCATACCAGTCTCTATGCCTTGAGCCATCAACTTTCCACACTAGAACAAACCAATTTTTAAATAGATTATTATAGGATTAAGTATATAGAGCTAGAGCTCATTGATATGTCATTAATCTGGAATAGGGTTATTCTGGTATCATCTCCATTATTGACTTATTTAACATATAAATTGGGTGGAAGAGAAGCAGAGCAGGCATTTTCTGCCATGCATTAAATGAATTTTCCAACGAATATGAAGCAACAGACTTCCAGGCTATCACAAACAGAAAACTGATTTGGCAGAAGTGGCAACAAGTTTTGATGAACAATGCACGACCATGCGAGTGACAAAAGCATCTTACAATTGATGGTATCAAACCTGCTATTAGACCTAACAGCAGGAACACTGGGTTGGAAAGGATTTAGAGATCTTCTAGTCCATCCTGCTCAATACGAGTAGAGACATCTACTCTAGGACAGAATGACTTCCCTAGACCTGCTGCCTACACTGCTTTTGATGCAGCCCAGGATACAACTGGCTTTCCGGGTTGTGAGTACTCATTGCTGGGTCATGTCCAGCCTCTCATCCACCAGCACCCCCAAGTCCTTCTCGGCAGGGCTGCTCTTGATCTGCTCACCCTGTATTGATACCAGGGGTTGTCCGACCCAGGTGGAGCACCATGCACTTGGTCTTGTTAAACCTCATGAGGATCACATGGGCCTGCTTCTTGAGCTTGTCCTGGTTCCTCTGCATGCTGGAGACAGTTCACAAAACACAGTAAATTCTGATCTGAAGCCTTACTGGTCCTGCAGCTCTCTTCCTGTTTTTCAATGTTTTATATTAAGTGACTTTTTTTTCAGCTAAAATTAAAGATTTGCAGCTCTATGTATGTGGTTTGGGTTTTGTTGTTCTGTTTTGGTTTTTCGTTTTACACTGAATGGAAGTCAGAAAACAAATAAGAAATATAACTTAAATACTGTGTTACTAAAACCAGTAAATTCTAAACTGATTGAAAAAAAAAGAATTAAAACAAATTCATAAGAAGTACATTATAAAGCTGACTAGATAAGTTATTTAAGTAGCAGTTCAAAAAGAGCTATTGTAAAGAAGTTCCTGAGTGAATTAAAAAATGCTCACAAAACATGACTGCTTGAAAGAAATTTTATTTGTAAGAGAAAAACTTAAAACTCTAGATGTCCCTGTGTATTATGATTCCAGAGGATGGAAGTTAGCCACCAGAGGGAGCCCATATAGTCTGGTACAAGGACATCACTGTACAGATATTTCAGCTAAGCAATAAACTTTACTGTGAATGGTTTGTAGTCTACATAATAAAACAGTCCTTCTCAGTACTTCATTTCAGATTCATTCTTATTTTTACAGATATAAATAAAACCGAGTGAACTATGAAGAACTATAACCATATCTAGAATATGCTGAAATAAACTAAAATACTCTATACATTACCTCTTTAGTTTATTTTGTTTGAAAATACCCACCATCTAACTTACCATAGTAGCCTACAAATAACATGGATGAGAGAAGACCTGGGAAATTTATAGTGTTGCCTTCAAACAGATTTAGGACTGGAATCATAAGTAACAGTGACATCTATAAGACATTTTTGCTGCCTTTGTTTTGCATGCCAAGTTAGTATAATTTTTTACATTGAATATTTAGATTTATCTGAGGAGTCATCTCCTTCTCCAGCCTATTTAAAAAATTACATCCCACAGACTTCCAACATTTGCCCTATGACTTAAAATATCTTTCTACCATGAAAAGTTCTCAAATAGAAAAAAGTGAGGTTTTAATCAAGAAAAAGCAGTCCTTAACACAGTGGATGTTTTCACTTGATCCTTAGAAGGCTGATACCTCACTCTACCTTCAACGTCGTTGTAACTGTCAAAGTTCTATGATTCTAAGTTAATAAAATAAATATAACAGAAGTAGAAACTATAATTAACATCACTACTAGTCCGTGTTTCTAGTCTCTGACACTTCTCATGAATTTGTCTTCCTTTGCTGCTGAATTTAACTGTGCTTTCCCTCTGCACCATGACTGCTTTACAAAATTGATATCAATACAATAATTTAATGCTGTAAAAGAAAATTCAAGGTGCATATATTTACACACTAAATGTGTTATCCTTCCTTAGAATACTTTTCTTATTCCTTAGAATATATTTGATGAAGTTTTTACAGAGAATACAAATAGGATTTGAAGAACACTATAAAGCAGCAAATAAGTACAAAATGTATATAACTTCTCCATAAAATTAAAAAGTGAAGTGTTACTTTTCTTACAATTACTATTTTGTCTAGCAAAAGCCACAAAAATAATGTGGATGACTTGAAGTGCACCACGCTCTAGAATACATTAGCAAGGGTCTTTGTAACCCTGGCAATCAGAATCCTGAATACTAGATGGAGATCCCTAGCCATTCCATGACATGTCAGCAACAGCTAATCAAAGAGGTCTGAACACTGAATTTTCATGTGTCTTTGTCCTGATTTCAAAACAACTGAACTTGAAACTCCGACATTCATACATTTTCTTTCTTAATCTTTACTGAAAAATTGCAAAATACACAGGAAGCTTTCAGAAATCATTCCACATACAATCTTACTGCAGCCTACTACGACCATTAGTGGAAGGAATATGAAACCATACTACGTTAAAAACACCTCACAGACACACTGCAAGATACCTAGTAATCATATTTAACAATTTACTATAATTTTTCATGATCTACGTTAGTATGTACATTCTTGCTCTGAAAAAAAAAAAAATCTTTCTGCGCCTACACTAGAAGACAGAGATGTTAGTAAGGACTCCCAGTGCTGAAGAAAACAGCTAAGAGGTACTAACTCCTGTATTCACACACCTAGTGACTGTTTCACGGCAAATATTAGAAGCGACACTAGATATGCAGTACTGTGAGCCTGCTTTATGATGCCAGTCCAGGGAAGTCTTATACACCATACCCAACCAGCATTACCTTCTGAAAGTAGTATTCAATTTGCTGCTTAGTAAAGAAACAATATGCATTATTGTATATTAAAATATATATTTTATAAAAATATACTATATATCTATTAAAATGTTAATTTTGTAAACTAACCAAACTGATACAACTGTTTCAACAGATCAGTAAGCAGCTGTATAGACATCTCCTCTGAATATATTAATAAATTTCTAATAAATAAAGATTTGAAATGTAATTTATGCAGAAACACATAGGAGACAACACATAGTTTGTACAAGGAACTACAGTTGCTTGACAAATTTCACTGAGTACCAAGAAACAGTATAGTTTAGTAGTATAAATCTACAAATTACCAAGCTTTATGAACACGAATACCACGTGCACATAATAAATTCTGTTATCAATTTCTATGAATCATTTAATATCAAAGGTAATGAATACTACGAACTTGAAACTGCAAATACATTAAAAATATTGCACATTAAAAAACACGGGTTTGACCTTTTATGGAGAGTGGAAATTTCCAGTTTTAAAGCTAACTTTTCCTATTCTGTTAGTTTCAATCTCTTACCAGGTCTTTCCTTCCCAGTTCCTTTTGACTCAGCAAATTTCTGTATTAAACTCTCAACTGTAGTATTTGTCATGTTATTAATAAACTCTTCGTGCACCTTCAAAAGAAAAAAAAAAAGAATGCAATTAATTTTAAAAATTAGTTTTCTCTGTAGTTAAGGTTCAAAATACTTTCCTCCAAAATATATTACAGGACTTAAGAGACATCAACAGATATTTTAACAAGGAAATCCCTACTTTGCTTTAGTATTAGCAAGTGTGGATACAATACAGATTAAAAATGGAATGTCAGGTCTAGTTTTTACTTCTATTTCTTCCATCTAAAAAACTTGTATATATATAGTTTTCTGAACTTGTCAGCAACATGTCGCACTACAATGTCAGGAAGACAAGCAGTTTCTTAAGCCAGCACCAGTTAAGGGTGTGAACTGTTACTACTAATTATCACAGCTCCCACCTGCTTAAGTAAAAGCATTACTGTTGTAATGTTTTCGGTCTGACAAAGAAACAACAACATGTTGTTGATAGGTTTTTCCAACAAAGCAGTATGTGTATATGCTTTATGCTTTAGAAATACATAGCATGACCCTTGTGACGACTGTTCACTAGCAGAAAACCTCAGTACTGAAGAAAATAGTGACGTTAAGTGTATGGAAATAAAAAGACACTTCAAAAAAATCTAAAAAAATAGAACTGCTTATAACGATTATTAACCAAACCAACTTATATCCAAATAAAAGAAGATACTATATAAGGTTTTGTTACTAAAGATCTTTTGCTCATAAAAATCCAGGTGTATAAAAAAATTTGGAAACTTTTCCAAGTGATCTAATTTCTAGTTTTAATCAAAGAAGTAGTATCCTGATTATGTGTGAAATGAGTGCTAATTCAATATCTAGGGAGCATCAATTAGAAATACACTAACATTTCTTCAAATTGTCATAATAACTTGTTTTCCATTAAGACAATATTCAGATTTATCCTGTAAATTTTGTGACACTGAACTTACAAATTCAACAGGAAGCCATGGAAATTTGAGCTTATTTGAATTTCCATAATTTGAAAAATGCAATTGCCACAAACACAGTAAGAAATATTGCATTTAATAGTTAAGAAAAATACATAGCATAATCCAAACAAACAAAAAATAGTATAAAAGTTACCTCTCCTATTTGTATATGAATTTCTTTTATAGTATTTGACAATGATTCTATAATCTCTTTCATACGAAGAAGGTGTGTTTCTTCAATGTCTTGAAATTTCTGCAAACCAATATGAGCAATTAGTCATAACAAAAATTTTTTTAAAGACTAAACTTTTTATTTTAATAATTAAATACACTAAATGGAAAAAACCCCAAACAAATAACTTTTTTTCCCTTCCAAATCTTTACCATGGCAATTACAACATTTAAGAATATTGTAAATACTTAAGAATAATTATTTAAGAATACTTAAGTAAGGTACAGAATTTAGAGTTAGGAAATAATGCACTTTAAAAAGTAACATATCCTTTTAGAACCATTACTGAAGTTTTTTTACTTACTCTTTGAACTTTCATCTAATCTTTATTTTCAAAAAAATCTGATCCATTTCCACCAAAAGAAAACAGGTTTAGGGGGTGTTCAAATAACCCCTCATTTCTCCATTACTGACGAGTCTTATTTCTGGATATGTTTTGCACTTCCTTTTTAGTACCTTCTCCTCCTCCTCAGAAATATACGCATGCTTTCTCATTTTCTAGTTAAGTATACATCCTTTCCTTCTTTAAATATGATTAGTTTGTTTGAATTTTAAACTCATCACATATAATTTTTGCAATTTGTTCCATTTTACTCAGGCTTCCAGCTGACAGCCATTTTAAAATCACTTCCAAATTTCTCAATGGCTCCTTCCTGGCCAAAAATCAGAACTAAAAATGTCCTCATCCTCCCCAATGGTCAACCATAATTGTCTGGAAATCTTTGTTTACTTCTGCTCTTTCCTAGTTCTCTGCCTATTTCTGTAACTTCCCTTTCAAGTGTGTCCAAACTTTGGAGCACCACTTAATCCTCTCTCCAATTTGCACAGGGTTCCCTAAAGATCATCTCTCCCCATTTCACACCTCCTGCTACTCCGATTCACAAATACAACTCTGTCCAGACAAGACAAATATCTGTAACTTCTAACCCTCAATCTTCTGCCATACCTACATACCTCTCTAGCCATCAATCGGGTAGACTAAAATTATTTTATTTTTCTCCAGCAGCCTTCCTCTTAAATACAGAGGATATGATTATCCTCTGTAGCCTATGCTATGATGTTACTCTTGTACTGATTGCCTTATTATGTAAACTATCTCTGGTCTGCCTCTAACATCTGCTCTCAGTCACAGGGGTGTCAAGACATGGATACAATGTGTTCTTTAAACTCTTCTCCTTAAAGCACATGAAAACAGTTGTCCATACTGACACATATTTTTTCTGTTAGTGGAAAGCATCCCCCCAGTTGTCTTCTTCCTTCTTTTTTATTGTTTTATAATTCAGATTTAAAGTCTCTGAAGTGTAGCCATCTTGAATAAAGCTAGGTATTATAATACAATCCCATAATTCTTATCACAGGTATAATCACTAGCCAAATTGTTTACTTTCCCTTTCGAAAGATCAATTTTAAAAAGATGCACTGAAACGGATCTGTAATGTTAATAACCCAACAAATACATGATGCTGCTTAGTGCTTTAAGCTACAATACAAATGAAAAATCATCATCAGAATCTCTAGCTGTCCAACTCAGTATACACCATTTACTCAAGCACTACATCTTTTTTTATAAACATGTACGTTTTCCTGTAAATTTACAGTGTTTCTTAAAATGCATTCTTACTTATTCTTGACATTTATTCATATGCAGGCTGCTCAACAGCAAAATTATCAATATTCAACTCTACCCAGTTCTAAAAAAGGTAGAGGACTTTCAAAGAATACAGCATTTTCAACATTTGATCCTTTCCAGTAATTGCCTGAGCTACATGATTTTAAAAAACCCTCCAGCAAAGTGGAAGATCTGGCAAATAAGACAACATGTTTTCTTAGCAACTGCATAGCAAGTGCATAACAATACTATAGATGTACTCAAAAACGTCCCTTCACATGAGGAATTTCTGTCAAATCTAATTTCTAAACAACAATGAATTGTGTTTTCCTACTTCTTCAATCACAATAAACCTTTCCATATTTATCGCAGCAATAACTCTAACTTGTAAACCAAGATTGAAATCAAAACTTGCAGAATGCCAATTTTCATTTCCAATATGGACAGATGTGGAAAGTTTACAAATGTCCAATATAACATTAAGTGAAAATTTAATCTTAAAGTAAAAGGATTGCTACAATTAAGGAACTAAGCACATTTAGACAAGTTTGGTTTAAAATGTAGCAAGGAATGGCACATGCAATGATACAGAGAACTTGATATCCTCTGGGAATTTTTAAGACTCAGTCTGTATTCCAGAAACTTTAACAGATGTAAGGGCTTTCCAAAATCTCAGGTAAACCCTGGGAAGACACTTTAACAAGCTGTAACTAAACTGTTTTGATGGAAAAGCCACAATGTATCTCAATATTAAAACTTCTATGAATGATTTCTGGGTGCCCAGCAATTCAGAGGATTTCCCACAAAATCACAATGCATCTAAAATACGTCCAGAAGTTCGTTTTGCTTTCTTCCTAAAATTTCTTCAAAAAGTCTTTCTTGAGCTAGTGCTCAACTGTGTCATTCAAGGACAGTGCTATCACAACCACCATAGTCAGTGTCTGCCTTTCAAACAAATCTATTTCCAAATTAACCACTTTTTCAAAAACTTTGATTTTAGATGGCTTCAGAGATGAAAGTCTATAGACATTAGTCTATTTCAAAGGTAACTCAATTAATATAACACCTACCTGTGCTGTTTCTGTCATTTTCACTTCAAAATCAGCTTTAAACACAGCGTACTTCTCCACATATAGTTTATAGGTATCTGTAGCTTTTTTTGTTTTAACTGCTGCCTGTAGATCAGTACAAAAAGTGTCAAATGTCACACATATGGTCTGAGCCAAGGTTTTTACAGTCATTATTAAAAGACAGCCTAGGATGATCCCTAAAAATTATCCAGGGACATATCAAAACAGGGAAGTGTCATAAAAAAATTTTATCACCAAATAACTCATATTCAAGCTATTAGAGATTTCTATTTAGAACTACCATAAACCACATAAAAAAAAAATCTAAAAAACCTGTTACGTCATTTAAATCCCTTCCACTTACTAGCAGTGAAGAATTTGTAATACACTTATTTGGAAATCAAATTCTTATTGCTGACAATAACTCATTAGCTCTGTCAAACATTTACAACAAATTTATATTTGCAACAGCAAAACAGGAAAAAAAGCTAGGTTAGAATACAGAACAACAAGTTATATGTGCAATTCTGAAAGAGTCAATGGTAAAAAAACCCAAGATGGTGCAATTCTCTTAGAAAAAAAGGAAGAAATTGAAAAGTAAAAGCGTTACATCAACAGATTAAGAGGCGTTATCAATGGATTAACAGACACTTGAAAGTGAAGCTAATGCAGAACACACTGATAATCAGATTTATGCAGGTTAGTGTTATTTATAATAGTCCTTGCGAGATTTATAACTGTTTTTTCATTATTTGTTGCTAATAAACCAAAATCATCTTTCTGGGAGTTAAATAAAAGACAAAACAAAACAGGAGAATCTCAGTATTACATGGAGAACAAAACTGAATGAAGTGACTGATTGTGGTAGAGAAAAAGTTATTTTCAAAGTCTACAGCATGATGAACGAGATGAAGTCTTTCAAACCTTTGATATTCTATTTCCAAGTTAAATGCCAATGAAAATAAAAATAATTTTGAACATCATTTTTCCCCCTAAGCTTTTTTGTTAAATGTGCCTACTTTATCTCATTGAAATTTCCGATCAGTTGTAAATCAAAAGAACTCCTGAATTGTTAATGACATCAATAAAGACAGCTGTATATTCACCATTTGTTCCAGTTCTGAGTAGCCCTCTTCCCCTTTCCAATTAATTTCATCTGTCTCACAGTAAAAACAGAAACTATTTTTTACTTGCAATGAGTTGTAAAGCTGATCATTATCTCTAACATTCAAATGAATTAATAGAGAGATTGATTCTGCAATTTCCAAGAGAAAAATAACAGAAAATCATGAGTAACAATATAGCATTAGCACTTGTTCACCTGTAGAAACATAACCAAGACTTCAAAGGAATAGGAAACAAAGCTACAGTTTCACTTTTCCAGTTACAAAGAAAGCTTAAGCAGATCTTAAGTCATATAGTCATGTACACTCAGCATAACAGGGGCTGAAAATAGTTCATGAAAGAAGAACATGGCATTAAAATGGACCATGACAGGTTGTATCAAGCCCATCAGTTAATTATCCTGAATTTTACTTCATGATTCTCGCTCTTATACATTCACACAGGGGAATCATGAAGAAGCACACAGTCCTATCCTGTTTCCCATATGCCATTTACTGTGATAAAAGTAAAAGGTGCTTCATGAAATCTTATTTTTAAAACTGATTCAGACTGCTTTGCAGTAAGATCATTCCAAATATAACCATTGAAAAGGAAGGAAATGCTAAGTAAAAAGACTTAAAAAGAAGGGTTTTCTGGTAAAGCATTATGTAACTGAACCCCACGTGCAAGGGATTTTGACAAAACAAAAACATTCTCCATCTCCTATCATGTTTAACGATGAGCAGAATCCAAGTATTAATGCTGAAAAGCATTTAAAAAACTAACTACTCAGCAGGACAGACAAAATGACAAAACACATGAACACTGATTAGCAACTAATGTCTCCTGAAAACAGGATGTGACTATTCTCAGGTGCAGCAATTGCTAGAACCGTGTTTAGCAAATTTACAGTAAGTGAAAGAAAAGGATCAGTCAAGAATTTTTTGTTAAGTCACTATATATAGAGAAGTTCACATGTCAGAGAACAACAGGAAATCATTACACAACTTAGTATTAACTTTCAGCTGCAGATACCTCCTCAGATTCTTCAATAAACTATCTCTCCAAACATTTGGCTTTGTATACTGGTATAGATCCCTTGTTTTCTTATAAAGCAGTTATTCTGTGGTTTTGATAGAAAATAGTTTTCATGTTGTGCTTAATGTAATAAATCTATTTTCTACCAAAGAAAAAATAAATGAATACAATCTTTAGTCACCCTGTTTATGAAATTACAAGTGTAAATTTGCATAGATGCATGACTGAAGAGATGTGACAGTACCAGTTACATTTTTTAAGTACTTGCAGAGCATTCAACTATGATCTAATTGTATCTAGGAAGATGCACAAACCAGTAAAAAATGACCTTCCTCCTACAGTGCTTCCTCCTTCTCTCTTCTCATGTAGTCATCTCTCAGGCTGAACACTTTTTTGTTTCCAAATTAATAAGGGCAATGCTACATCTTAAAAACAAGCTTTCCATCAAGTCAGCTTTTCCTACTGAAAAGTTTTAATGTATTTACAAGAATTCAGAAAAATTATACTTTGAATATACTGGCAGGAAAACATCTGCCAACACACGTATTTCTGATTCACGTCTAGAATCCAACATCAACTGTTGTTTGAGACAAAAGCTAGGGGAAAAAAAAGGCTAGATTTATATCAATCTGAAACAACTGGAACATGGTGAACAGAATCACTTTTGTCACCAGTGAAAAGGCAATAACCAATTTTATCAAGATAGTAGTAAAAAAAGCACAAAGATCATTTTCATAAGCACAAAATCTTACACAGATCAGTTAATGAAAGTGGAAATCAGCAGAGAAATCAAGATTTAATAAGAGAAGTTCTAGTTAGAGATGAGGAAATGTGACCTCTTTCCTCTACTAGTTAGATTCCTGAAAACAGGAAAAAGTTGCAGTGATGTCAGCAGGCCAAGGAAGGTGATCCTTCCCCTCCACTCAGCACTGGCAAGGCCACACCTGCAGTAGTGTCTAGTTCTGGGTTGTCCATTGCAAGAGAGACATGGAGGTACTGCAGAGAGTCCACTAAAGGGCAATGAAAGTAATCAAGGGACTGAAGCACCTTTCCCATGAGAAAAGGCTGAGAGCACTGAAACTGTTCAGCCTGGAGAAGAGAAGCCTTAGGGAGAATCTTATCTATACATATAAATACCTGAAGGGAGGGTAACACAGAGGACAAAGTCAGGCTCTTTGCAGTGTTGCACAGTGACAGAACCAGAGGCAACGGGTACTAACAGAAAACACAAGAAGTTCCCTCTGAACCTCAGGAAACACCTTTTTCCTGTGAAGGTGACTGAGCCCTGGCAGAGGCTGCCCAGAGAGACTGTGGAATCTCCATCCTTGGAGACACTAAAAAGCCATTTAGATGTGGTCCTGGGTAACTGGCTTGAGGTAGCCCTGCTTGAGCATGGGGGATAGACAGGATGACTTCCAGAGGTCTCTGCCAACCTCAGACATTTTGTACTTCTCTGAATGGATCAAATCCTGCCATAACCCAAGGGCAGTACTAAATACAACATCAAGATACTCATCCCTTGAATTTCTGGTCCATGAAATTGGAACCTTTTAAATTAGCACTGAAAGTATTGATTACGTTTTTCTTCTCAATGGAACAGACTTCAAATATTCGTGTAATTAGTTACCTTAGCCCATAAAAGGGACAACACAATTACTCCTTAGTTCAGTAACAAGGGCACTGACTATTTGTGTCAATCAAACAAAATTGACATTTTATTTTAGGTAATCTAGTAACTAGTGTATCAGAAGAACTTATGAAGGAAAAAATTAAGTCTAGGGAAAAAATATCCATACGCCACATAAAACTATATAAGGAAATATAATCAAAAATATAATAGATGCTAAAAAAATTATGCGTGATTTCTGTAAAAGCCATTAAACAATACTACCATATAATGCAGGTATGTACAAAATAAAGAATTAGAACTGCAGTGTGATTAGAACAGAGAAGGAAGTAAGAATAAACAAAACATCACTGGGTATTCAAAATATCATGCACATTATAAAAGTCGCAACTACTACTTTTAATTACACTTAACCCTTTCAAAGCATTTTATTAACACAAGGTGAACACATTACTGATTAACAACACAGTTAAAGTAAGACACAGCTACCTTATCAATTTCTCTCTGTGTTGCTCCTTCCTTTTTCAGGCGGTCTTGTTCCACACACTTTGTATTGTAGTTTTCCTTTGATTTCTGCAAGGCCTGAGTGATACTTTGAATATTTTGCACTGCTTCCAAAGTTCCTGAAACATCCTCTTTAGTCTGCCAAATATCACACGGTTGTCAAAAGCAAATCACTTTAATGTTAACAAGTCATTGGACATGCATAAGAGAAAATTAATAACCTTTTTATAAGCTTTGATTTGTTCATCTCCATACTTGTGAACTTCTTTTATTAGTTCTTGTAATCTCCGCACAAGATCCAAATGACAGCTTGCTAGTTTTTCTGTTGAGGTTTTGAAAACATCCCAAACTGGTGCAAATGTCCTAGATTGAGGAAAATAATACTTAATGTTCATCTGGATTTTTTTCTTTTAGTAGGCTTTTTTTTTTAATAGTGCCAAAGGGTAATCAAGAAATTCACAGTTCACTTCAGTTCCTAAAATTGAAACAAACAAACCCCCCAACAACTGCTGTAAATTCATATTAAATATGTTCCAAATGTACTTGGCATCCTATCTACTAATTTTTTATGTTTTCTGTTTTACCCGTATTGACTCTTATTAGTAAAACAAAGCAAAGTTAATTTAATCCTCTCTATTATCAGCACACAATAATACCAAGTGGCAAGATGGTGCAAGAGCAGCTCAAAATAATCTAACATGCAGTAAGTATTTTTATGTATATACTTGAACAGTGAGAACAAATCAGAAATGTATTGGTCAGTTAATTTGTAGTTGTCTTACACCACTGCAGGCGTAAGATGCAGAAAAATATATTGCCAAAGATGGTCTGTTGATCAGTAAAAGGAATTTACTGATCAACAGACTTGAACTGTATGGCATAGGAAGGTGGGATCATTTCTCAGATTGAGATTTCTGTGCTGAATTGACTTCTCTAGATATTCTAAAGATACATTTCTAACTCAATTTCCTGGTTAATGCTGCTAAAAAAAATTAATACTAACCATATCCATTAAAGCACTGGTCTAATCTTTCTGATGAAAAAGCATCCATTAATCATTCCTTTTTTTTATACTCTGTGTATTAAACTTCCATTAAGCTATGGAATGAATCTATGGAAAAGTCTCATTCTGAACATCTCTGAGGACAGATAGCACTCCAACACCAGAAAAAACAGAAACAAATAAATTAACTACCACATTTACAGACCATAAGTTCTCTCTTCAAAATAATTTCCATAGGCTTGAGAACACATAACAGAAGTCATATCTCTGAAAAGAACTGTGCCTTAAGCACAGGGGAACAGGCAGTTTCTCCATGTTTGGGTTTTGGTCTTTTTTTTCATAGTTTTAAAAAACTGTGCTGTCTTAGTTTTTATCATAGCTGCATGATATTTTGCATTGTTACTGAAGAACTAACAATAATTTTTAAATGTGGCAAAGTTATGCTAACCTTCAACATCAGCAATAAAATATTCAGAATCAAACTTGATTCTTAATAGGTATGCAGATATTTATTTCTCTCTTATGTACACTTACTTACCCGAGTTGAGTGTAATTGCTTGCTGATTTGGCTAGTTTTGTCATTGACCTCGAATATGTCTCTTCTATTGTAGCCCTGACAAAGAAAACCATCAAAAGCATAATTGAAATTTTGAAGACATTTGAAGAGAGTTGAATATGCATTCTAAAGGTACAAGACAAAGGACTTTTTACTTTAGCTGAAAATTATTCCATTTTAATGACCCCTCAAAATCTTTACGAAAAATTACATTACTATATTTAAAAAAATAATCTAAGAACCCTGTGACAGAACATTATAGGGAACAGAACAAGTAAAACATAGGAACTGAAGACTTGAAAAATACCATTCCTTCCTTCCTGTTTACTGTTCTCAACTGCTTTTAACATTTTTTAGTAACAGACAGAATGAAGTGTCATAACAATCACCTGTCTAGCACTGTCTAAGCAGGAGAGACTTACACAGCAACAAAATAAAATATATTTGTAATGAAAATATCACAATAAACAAACTGAATGCTTACTGAGCAATCACATTAAACAAAATGAGGTCTTGTCTAGTCTTGTTATGGGGGGTTGTTTATTCCTTTGTTTAAATTCTTTGCATAGTGATATCTGAGTTTGGAAGCCAAATATTATGCAGTGGTAAGTCTTGTGTTCTTCTTTTTATACTTATTTTTAAAGAAGGTTGTCTCAGTACATTCAGATTTATTTTGGAAAATTTCTTCCCTACACAAAGTTTTATTATATTTTCCTTCATTTGAACACATAATTTCACCTATCTTGCAGAGATGCGAAATCCATGGGTCAGCACAGATTTCCTCCTTAGAGCCTCTGCTGGGGCAATTGACATGGAATAACCTATTGCAGGAGTGACCGCGCAAGTCCTTCCTCACCCTCCTATTATTGAAGACACACAGTATTTTCCACCCTAAACCAATATTAATTATGTAGCACCAACTTAGACTTAGAAGCATCCTGTATTTCAGTAAATACTGTAATTGCCTTTTTTTGAAAAGCTTGAAGCAATTTCTTTCCTGCTGCATAATACCTTTACACAGGGAGAAAAGAGAATAAAAAAGGGAAATGAAGAATTCACCCCTCTCTCAAGTTACAGCACGACTATAATCTAAGACAAAGGTTTTTATCTCTCCTGTACAGCAACGCTTTCCAAGCAAAAATAATTGTTTTGTGAAAATATGTAACAAAGTAGCAGTAGTCACCTGAGACAGAGGCATGTATTAAAACCTTCCAAAATAACTATCCTATTAGTTCAAAATCAATTTGGAAAAGGGGATTAAATTGCAATATGGAATAAATAAATTACATTTTAAATATCATCTAGTGTGAAGTTATTCACCACAAAAAAAAAAGGTCAATTAACTTTCAATTAACTTTATCCTACTTCCGCATATGAACATACCTTTGATTAAGTTTAAATTTCCAAGGTTTGGAATTTTTGCTTACTGTACAGCAGCAAGAACATACACACCAAGCAGAGGCAGTGTTTGGGTTTTTTTAATTACCACAATGACTTATTTATCCTCCTTATTTTTTAAATACAAGAATTCTGACCAAAATTCACATCTCTTCCTTGGACCAATTTACAGCATACTTACCTGAGCAATCTTCACAAAACTGGAGTTCTGTCATTTACCACACAACATCAACATACATCCATTATAAACACCAGCCACTAGAAGATGCTGTTATGGACCAGCTGGGAATATATATTTACATTTGTCCTATCAACTGACTTTCCAGAGCACTCTGACGTACAGGTAAAACACTATGAACTCCTTAAATTAAAAAAAATAAACTAATTTTCACCCATTTGAACATCTGTCTTTGTTTGAGACTTGCTTAACATTTAAAAGTTAAATGGGAATATATGCATTGCCAATTTCATCTGATCTAGAAGATTCTTTTTACAATGCTTACAGGCAAGTGGTACAGAAAGACATTAAAAAATCTACTGGAGAAAAGCCAACATATTCCTGTTCCTATTTGGCTCCTAGATGAGCAGAGTGGTTTCTTACATATAAACAGTTTAGATACTAAATACACACAAAAACAAGACAGCTCACCTACAAAAATCTTCCCAGTATTTAAAGGAAAAACACCTCTGTGGGCAGCCCAACCTTCTTATTTTCACTTCCTTAAAACCCCAAATTTTCTACATGCTTTATCAAGAAAGCATAGCCTTTATATTCAAGGCCAGGTTGGATCGGACATGAACAACCTGGTCTAGTGGAAGGTGTCCCTGCCCACAGCAGAGGGGTTGGAATTAGATGATCTTTAAGGTCCCTTCAAACTATTCTGTGATTCTAACAAAAGGTATCTCTCTTTTAGCAGATTGATAACCTGTCCCCCCCAAATACTGAGCAGACTGCCTGCCAGAAAACTCTTTCGATTACATGCTCCTGAACCACAGATCCTACTGCCTTTCAGTTCTTTTAGTACTTGACCAATAACAAATACTCAAGAGCAAAACTGAAAAAGTGAAAATTGAATTGGTATTGACTCACTGAACACAGACAAAGAGGAAAATCTCTGCTCCTTCTAGGGATATCCACTAGGAATAGTAGATAGAGTATAGAAATATTATTACAAATTAATACACTTCAAACACTTTTGTTTTTCTCAGAGAAAACAACTTTACAATCTCAGAATGGTCTTACAGAAATTTTGAGAGAAAATTCTTAAAAAAGAAATCCTTATGCTACTATAATTTTAAAAAGTTATCCAATATCTTATACATTTTTTCCTTTTTTTCATTACTAATCCTGGAGAAAAGGAAAAAGGATGCTTACCTAATTAGGCTACGCACAACTAAGCAGTAGTTTAGTTACTTGTTCTGAACAGTACAAGTAACAGAGATGGGCTTCATATAGACATGTCTCCTTTGTGCCCTAAGCAGTCTGTACATCCAAACACAGTGCCAAGAACATGTAAGTACTCTAACTTGTTAAAAGTATCACCAAAAACTTGGATCTATCTCTACCTGTCCAATAGTTTTCAGTTTTCACTCTCTTATATCTCCACTTACTAAAAAAAAAAAAAACAAAACAAAAAAGCTGGTGTGTCAAAAGGCATGGAAGGACAGATGTGAAGTTCAAATTTATATAAGTTTAGTTTTCACAGTGAAGGGTTCAGAAAATCAGGTACACAAAAGTCAGAGCATAAAAATAAGAGTATAAAATCTCAGCGACTCCTAATAAATGTTGCCCATCCACTTAACATATTTCTAGCAGAAAACAGTACTGTAAAACAATATTTAGACTGTAATCTGCAAAACAAGGAGGGGAGCAGATAATTGTGTGCAACATCTCAATTTCTTTGCAATAAACAAATATGCAAAATAGATCATGGACAAGACAACTGGACCATTGTAAAATACTGCTGAAATACTGTGCAATCAAATTTCTTTTTGAGAACAAGAATTTGACTCATGTGAAAAAATGTGTCCTACTCAACTATTTTAATCTCCCAGGATGTTGACTGACATCCCACAATAACTTCACAATGGCAGCAAAGGGCTTCACTGCCTAGATGTGTCTCCTAAAAGGTTTTAGTATAGTGAGGACACCAAATTTTGACGCGTCTCCATTTCTCTGAAACTAAACTGTATCCCACAAACTACTGGTAGCTTAGGCTGTGACTGATCAGTGATTCATCCTCTCACTTGAAAAGAAGTATCTATTCATTACTCAACTGTTTTTTTCTAATTGCAGCCTGGCACACTCAGATGTGGCAGTAAAAGAGGGTTGAAGAATACTCCATGGAGGTTTAATATCCTGATGGGAGAAGGTCATTGGAAAGGACTAAACTTAGTGCTTATGGTCTGCATCACTGACAGATGTTTTCCAATCCCAGGGAGTCGCTCTTAAGGAACTATACTGCAGTCTTATCAAATAAATTCCAGGGTAGCACTAAAATTCTAGCGAATCTCAGTGAGTTAATGCGAACTGAATTTTTTTAACAAATCTTACAAAAAATGCTGTAAGATGGCTGCATATCTTTTTGGCACATCCTGATCCATGCATAGGAAAAAACATTTCTTGACTTCTCACTGAAGGATAATGTATTCCTACATAGTCATTACTCTTCAGAAGTTATTTAAATGCATGCTTAAATGAGGAAAAAAAAATTTTCCCCTTCTTGACAAACCACAAGAACTAATTAGCAGAAACTTGGGCCAAAATGTTTACTATGTGCAAGTTTGTGAAGCGTTAAGCATTTCATACTACTTGTGAACAATGTGATATCCGTCTGCTCAATCCAACAGAGGATTTCACTGGAATCCTGTGTGGCTTCATAATGCATTCTCTGAAATCAGGGCTTCTTAAAACACAAGATTACTTGGGCTGTGCCCTCCTCAGTCAGACCCTTGCGAGTATTTTCCATGTGTTATCTAGTGTCCGTAACTGAACGAAGACAAAATCCTGAAGCAAACATACAATTTCCTTCAGAAAGGAAATTCTTTTGTTCAGCACAGCAGAAGCACTCTTCTTTCAAAAAGAACTAAAAAAAGCACTGTTTTGGAACTTGTCACATTTTCAGATTTCAGTCTTGTTCCTTCCATTTCAGAGAAGAACCTGTGTTATTTTCTGCATGCTATTTTCCTGTCCCTACATATCACTCTCTTTTCTTTAACAAACCTATTCTCTCAATATCTGAAAGTATAATTTTTTAAAGATTATACTAGCAGTTGCTATAATTCTGCATCTCTAATCAAAACCTCTGTAAAATTGATAATTTTTGCAACTTTAAATTATCTTTTTTCTTCCAAACAGGATGAAAAATTTCAAATAACTTAAATAAATTGCTGGACAGCTAATGTGACACTTCTAGACTTTTACTCTAGTTTTTTTAATGAAACCTGAAAAATTAGAAGGTTGTTATAAACTGGTGCTTAACTGGTCTCTATTCAGTTCTAAGTGAATGGAATAAATATAGATATTCCTGTAGGATATAAGAGATGTATTAAAATTATAATTGATTTTCACATATTTTGCACATTACTGTTAAAACACAATGATAAATAGAAACCACGAACATTATATTAAAAACCTGGCATTACCAAGGATGAATACTTACCTTTCTCTTATAAAGTCTGCTAAGTCTTTTGTGGACAAATGTCCGTGTTTCATGTTATGATAGAGGACATCAAAGCCATTGTTCCTTTCTCCCTAAAGATAAATAGAAAGCAGAACTATGAAACACAACGTGTTTGAACTTACGCATTTTAATAACTGCTCAAGTTTCATCAAGTGAATTATTTCTAATGCTTCAGCTTTTTAAAAACTGCTGTTAGTTCCCACTAATCCCATAAATGTAAGCCAAACTAAAATCACCTCACAGCTACTACTACCCATCTATCACATATTTGTAGACTATATCACAAGTATCGAGGCCATGTTGATGAGAACACAGCTGCACTGGGCAGGGCACATCTCAGGGATGAAGGACCACCGCCTTCCTAAGATTGTTCTCTATGGTGAACTTGCCACCGGCTGCCGCAAGAGAGGAGCCCCAAAGAGAAGATACAAGGACTCCCTGAAACAACATCTCAGCCTTGGCCATATTGATCACCATAACTGGTCTACTCTGGCCTCCAGTCGGGAGGTCTGGAGACACACCATCTATAACGCAGCTGATGCTTTTGAGAAAGCACGCAGGATCACTCTTGAGGGGAAAAGACAACGCAGAAAGAATCGTGCCTTGCAGAATATACCACCTAAGGAGTCTTTCTGCTGTGCCTTTTGCAATCGGATGTGCCTGTCTCATATTGGCCTTTTTAGCCACCAACGCTCTTGCAACAAATGTGGGTAGAGCCCTTCCCAAATCTTCGTTCGTGAAGCCCAGCCATGATGATGATATTCAAAGCCATTTCTTTTGTAGATTTCTAGCAATCTTGTATTCTTTCACTAAGTACTGTACTATCTCTTCATTCTTTTATATCTTCCATTATTTTCCATGAACTGAAATTCACACTTAGAGACCACTAGATATCCTGTTTCCCCAATACATCACACTTCATTTATCTTCCTCTGCTTTTTATAAAAAAAAATCACTAATCTCTTCCTTCTAACAAAAAGCTTTTCTTTTTCTGTTCTTAAGTTTTAAAACATTTTCCCTCGAGTAAAGCATACGTCAGTAATAAAAGTGAGACACTGCCCTAAACACTGATTAATAAACTCAGTCAGATTATGACCTCTGGCACTATGGTGAATTCCACCTGACAGGAGAATGCAACAATAGAAATGAGAGGAAGGAGACGCAAGACACGGCATAATAGCACTGCTACTATAAAAGTTTTCCTGTCAAACTATCCATTCCCCTCCTCTCTTCCAGAAGGTTCAGATCTATAATGCTGCTCCTACAAAAGATACAAGAAGCATGCTGTAATGAAAACTGCATGCGTGTTCCGAGTGGAAGGGAAAGAAGACTGGGATGGGATAGGATGGAATGGAATAGATTATTTCAGCTGGAAGAGATCTACAGTCATCATCTCACCCAACCGAGGCTGACCACCTCGGAGCTGACCCGAAGTTAAATCATGTTGTTAAGGGCATAGTCCAAATGCCCCTTTAAAGACTGACAGGCTCAAGGCATTGACCACCCTCTCTAGCAACCCTGTTCCAGTTTTTGATTACCCTCTCAGAGTAAAGGAATGCTTCCTAATGTCCAATCTGAATCTTCCCTGGCACAGTTTTCAACCACTCCTATGCATCCCTATCACTGGATTCCAGGGAGAAGAGACGATCATGTCTCTCCCCACTTCCTCTGCTCAGGAAGCTGTAGAAAGCAATGAGGTCACCCTCAGCCTCCTTTTTTTCCCAAACTACACAAGTCCAAAGTCCATAGTAGTTCCTCGCAGGACATGCCTTCCAGCCCTCTTACCAGCCTTGTTGCTCTCCTCCGGATGCATCTAAGTACTTTCACATCCTTAAAATCCTGGACTTTTCACAAAGGCAGCTCTATATTGTCAGGGAGAGGAGCCTGAGAATTTGGTCATATACCCTTCCAAACATTTCTGTCTGTTCAGTTCTGCAAAAATTTGTTTGTGCAGCCAAAGGCAAACCTGATAAGGGAAATTATACAGCTGAAAAATAAAGCTGGCAAATAAAAACAAGGAGCACTGATCCAGATCACTACAAGGACACGAACAAGCTGCATTGCTCAGCCAAAGAGGCGGGAGCAAGGAGAAGGCGGCATGCAGGAATCTGCCATTTCAATAAGTAGAAGCAGTCTAGAAGAACTTCACAGCAGCCATGGTATTAAGTCCACTTCTGTGAAGCTGCAAATTGCCTTAAAGGATACCATACACAGACATATAAATTTACAAATAACAGATAACTGAAGGCAATTTGATTCAGATTACTAGCCAGGATTATTTGCTTTACTTCTTCCAAGCACTGGGGAAAGCAAAACCAAACAAAGAGAAAAAAAGTCCTATAAAATCACAGTTCCTAGGATTGCAGTAAGTTGTAACCTGAAAAAGTGCATCAAAATTCAAATCAGCTTGGTGTGAGTGTAATTACAGACTGTAAAAAGTACAAGCAGTATAAACAGAACACATTAAATAGAGCAAACTCTAAAAGGACTATCTACAGAGTAAGACTTTACCAAGACTGAAAAATAAAAGTATAAGAACACCAACTAGTAGAAAATGTAATTTCTTTTTAAATGTTGTTTTACTCTTTGAAGTACCAGTTTAAATAGTTTCACTCCCCTTTCACTCCTATCTAAACACTTTTTCTTGTCGTTTGAAGCCCACAATAACTTTGAATACTGGTACACTAACTTATTAACTTCATGCAGTTAATCAATATAAACCCTGAATGCCACTGCACTATAATTAAGACTTCACCAATGCTTTCAATTAGAATACAGAATATAATTCTTATTAAACTACTCCAAAGTTATTACTGTGCTGAAATTTAGAGATAAGCATTTACAAGTAATTATTAGGCATTTCTTCCGGAAAAACTAATAAAATTCTCCTTTATGAAATGTTCTTTCCTGTAAAGTGTTTATTCTTTCTAAACCAACACGGTCAAAATGCACTGAACATAGGCCACTTCTCAACTTTTTGAGAAGGTCCCATTAGGGCCTTTTCTACACTGGAGCTCCATAAATTTCCCGTCACTTCAGAAATGCAGGAAGGGTAGCTTAGCCATGACCCAGTCTCTGGCTGCAGCCCTTCTGATAAACTGTCAGAAATGTAACTGTGCAAATCTTCAGAGAATGGAACGAACCAAAACAACCAATTGCCATCATTATCTTGTTCCCAAACTGTAACTGAAGGTTACTGCAAAGGAAGTAATTTTTCCACTTCAATTAGGTTTTTTAATCAGTCCTGCTCTTGTTCCTGACTTCACATAAAATAGTAGAAAGCATGACAGAGAATCAGAACAGATACTGTTCTTAATTAAAATAAGTCCTTTGAAAGCCATATTCCTTATACGTTATCAATAGTTATCAGAGCTTAAGAGTCTATGTGCAAAATACATTAAAGTTTCAACAAAACACCAAGCTGAGAGCAGGCACCCAGATTTGAGGGCTCATGGGGTTTAAGCCTGGCACAACTAAAAGACATAGCTTCACATATAATGTGAAGTACAACCTATCTGACCAATATCAGGCTCTACCTAAAAGCATAAACATCTAGACTTCAAAACTCTTTTACATGATCAACAGTTCTGATGACAATGTTACTCATGTTTGGAGACACCTGTACCTAAGCCAAATTAAGTACAGTATCTCATGCAGAGAGCAGATATTTTTCTGCTTTAGGAAAAGCTATACAACATATTCACAGTTTCTCCACTCAGTAGTTATGTTTGTGAAGAGCAGCAACTAGAGTTATTTTGTATTTAACATTTATATTGTATATGTGGTGGCTAAGATGAAAAGTTGTTCAATTTACAAAAGCCAACTATGTATTCTCTTGCATACACACAGTCCATAAACACTGTGTTTTGGTTGTTTTTCCTCAACAGTTCACCTCCCCACACGTACTGCACAGAATTCTGTCCATGGAAGTTGTGTGCCTAGACACTTCTTCTTCATTGGGTGTTTCTACCTGCTCTTTTCTAGGGGCAACAGTACAGCTGTGATCACTAAAAGACCAGTACTGGCCTACTTAAAAATAAATTAATGCAGCACATAGTAGAAGGAACTGGTGAAACCTTCCACTCCCATTCAGAAGCAGCTACCATCCACTGCTATAACAGATAGACAGCGAAGTCAGATGAATGTTCTTCTACAAGCTGCATATCAAAGAAAGAGGATTCTCTGTTGTCATGAACAACATCAGGTTCTATGTAACAGACTTCTAGATCAGTTTGACAGACCATTCTGAGTGTCATTCTGCAGGTAAACCACCATCTGGTGAGGATGATCCTGTCATTACTCAACAGAAAACAACTGTAAAACTGTGTATGAGAATGCAAAATAAGTGGTCCCCTCTCCATATAGGCAACATTTAATTGCTCTGAAGTTCATTAGCAGTTTTCTCCTTCTTTCCCAGAGCTAACAAAACCTCTTTGGAAGCTGGTGTTCTTGTTGAGGTTTCCTATTATATCCTGCTGTAAGAAAGCTCTTTTGTATCTACAGCACAGGTGTCCCCCGACAGCAGTCCGTAGGAGGAAACAGAACTCCAAATGCAAGTAAACACCTCACTTAAATAAGCCTACAATGAAGCACTACTGACCAACCTGGCACACAAAACAAATTAAAGTTACAGAAAGCAAGGGCAAGCAGTCCTTCCATTTCCCTTCATCAAGAACTAGTTGCAATGATTTCCTCATGGAAATGAAAGTAGCCCTGTCAGCAAATGTGAACTCAGAAACCAGCATTTCCATGGCTTGTGCACAACAGGAAACAGATTACAGGAACTGTGTTCCACCGAACTACTTGAAATAATTTTAAAAGTTTTAAGACTATGTTTGTTTGTTGCAATAAAAGTGATTCTGAATTTAAAATCTACATTTAGTAAAGTAGCCAGAAATTTCTGGGCAATCTGCAGTAGCATTTATTTCCTATATTTCTAATCAAATTGAGTGCAAGCACTATCTCCTCTGGATCAAAACTATTCAACATTAACATCTATTAGTGTAAAAAGCTTATATTCTGTTAAAAGCACTTTCTATTTACCCAGTTCCTCCGGGGGTGACCCTAAAGTTCCCATTACTGATTAGATACTGAATTCAGGGATATGTAAACTCATGTTAGATACTCTGAAAAACACTGTTGTCATTTTTTTTAGACTGTGACTCCTTGTTGCAGTTTCAAATCAGTAACATGTGTTTCATGCTTTCTACCTAGATAATGATTTATTTGGCCCTGCATAGAGAAAACATTCCTGTGTTTAATCTTACGTGTGTTACACTTTTGAAAGCTATCTATTAGTAAATTTCAAATTGTGAGTGTCTGAAAAAGCTGTAAAAAACCTTGGAATACTGAAAAAAAGCAATCACCTGATGCTTACAGATGCAACATATCTTCTTTAGTTCTGGAAGTTTTGAGAAGATTGAATACAAAAGCAACCTGGCAATTTCACTTTCCTTCTTCCAGCTTCAATATATTAAATAAAGATCAGCTCCAGAGAAGCTGTACACATATGAGGAAGGACAGATATTTTTCTCCATAAACAGACAACTAAAAATATTTTCTAACAAATAGATGGAAAGATGGTAACTCATGCTAGATGCACACATGCACAGGAAGGAGACTAAGCAAATATTGCACAACAGCTCAGAGCATCCAGTTGTATGCCAAGCAGGAGAGTAATGCTGTGTAAACATATGAATGGAACTACAGATGTCAGCATGACAAGTCTCGGTGTCACTCATATACTCACATGTTTGTAGGAAAATACATTTTACCCTTAATAGAGCAAGTCTTTTTGCAAAGCTAGGATTATTAAACCTAGATACTGCCAGCCATGTTACAAAAGCTCCTGAAAAAAATGAATCCTCCACACAGCTATTCTTAAAAGTTACAAGTAACATAACCAATTCAAAAAATAAAAGAAATTCATCTAAGCCAATATGAACACACATTTTTATATCCCAGGACTTCCAGAGTTACCAAGCACAGAATTACGCAGAAATCAGTTTCAACTACACACAGAACTTCCAACAGTTTAATCAAATTAATTTTAAACTATTCATAAACAAACACTGACTGGTTTGGAAGGGGCTTATTTTTCTGACTTGTTAATAGTAATTCTATTAAACTATGTCAAAAGCATCATCTGCACCAGTCAGTTTAAATACAATGTCAAAACTTAAGCAATATTTTCTGTTAAGGAAACAGTAAGTCAACAATAAAGAACACTTTCTATTCTACAATACCAGTCTGAGTGTACTCAAAGCGACAAAATGCAGCTATGTTTAATGGAAACAGCTTATAATGGTGTTACCTTGAAGGTACAATATTGTTTTGATTCAGCACATACATAGCAGCAAGCACACAATGTTTTATGACAACATCCTAATTAGGAATTGGGAATGTTTGGCCACGTGACTTGTATGCCTAAAATTCAGTCATAAGAGCCAAAGCATTTATATCCTGTACTACTAGTTCATAACTTTTGATACCCAAAAATACCCTCCCAACTTTGAAAACCGCTGCTTTAGACTGCTGCGCTCCTGTAGCAGACTTCTGCATTTTTCAAGTGATAGTAAAATTTTTCAAGAGACAGTACAGGCCTCTGTACTTCAGAGTCTTATCTATCAAGGACCTCTTACCAAAACCCCTTGCCAAGAGATGGTAGGCCCATAAAACATTCAATTTTCTTACAATCCTCTAACAACAGCACATGTAACTATTCAGACACTTCTAAAAGCAATGCAAGAGGGAAACCTCATAAGCTTGAAGACTGTTACAACAAAGAAGGTAAGATTTGTTTTGTTTACACGAGTACTTTTAGCAAGACAACAGCTTAATTAGTATGTAAGGAATTGATACATTCACATATTTGTCCCTCTCCTTTTCTGAAGAAATCATTTAAGACAGTCAAGTCTCTGATGTCTTTTCCTATCAGCTACAGCAAATTACCAAATCAAGGGAAAGCACCATACAGCTCAAGATCCAGACTTCCATTTCCAATGAACAATTTCAGCTGCAAACTGCTGACAGCATGCATGTCAAATATTAATTATGTTTTGGATTCATTTTCACATCAGTACTTAAAAAAGCCTAATTATTCGATTTCATAGGTGACGTAAATATTTTACCTGGTGTTACTTCGAAGGGTAAGGCAAAGGCAAGAAATAAAAGACAATTCTTCATAAGTTCTACACACTACCACGTTCCTTTCTCCTTACACATTTCTCTTCATTTTAATCATCTAGAATTTTTAGTTATTATGCATTCAGTGCATTTTAACATTCTTATTTCCATCTTAACTTTCTCACCACAATTCAAAGCCTATAGAGACTGTGTACCAAGTCTTTCAAAGCACAGCAGTAGCAATACTGAACAATAACCTATTACGAAAAGTTAGCAGAAATGGAGAAGCCTTATGATTCAAAATGCACAAACTTCTAATTTACGCCTAGTTTTGCTGATATATAGAAACTCAATACTTTAAGACTTTACAAATCCATCACTACAGTTAATCTTGAAAGACACTTACCCACAAGAGTAAAGAAGGAATATTACCCGTTCCTTTTAATTTTACTTCTACACAAAAGAAAACCCTGCTCAGGTATTACAAAAGTTTCTTGGTTAAGTTTTGCAAGTTAAGATCCTGTCTAATGTCTTGGTTGTCACTGCAATACAAACAAGTACACGTCTTGTTCTACCTTATGTCATTTTTGGAAGCAGGAAAAAAATCTGCAGTAATAGAAGAAATTTCCCTTCTCCTGGCACACATTGATGACCCACGCTAGGAGTTTTACTAACAGAGCTAAAAGGCAGAGACTTTGCAGAGCAGAAAGAGAGGATGGGAATTTTGGGTAGATGTCTACTACCTCATATTTGCCAATAGGATTTCTGAAGACACAGACAGGGAAACAGAACATATGGGAATGGCCCGCTGTCTTTAACGATTTAACAAAATTACTAACTAATTAACAAAATAAAATACAATTGATCAGACAAATAGTTAAATGAACGTACCATAGTACTTAACATAGTTTAATAGAAAAGTGTTTGATTTCCATTGCTATAGCTGAATAAACAACTCCTATTTTACTTTGATCTTAGGTGGAAATAGTAACTTTTCCAATGAAAATGCATCTTCTTATATAAATTTTCTTTTTAGGAAAGATAAAAATTTTTCACATTAGTTTAATACTGATCTCCCACACTGAGGCTTCAAATTAAACAGATTTTGTAAACCAAGAGAGCAAATCTAACATTTTCTTTCAATAAATTTTAATAGTATGTTGAGAGCAAAACGTAAGGAGTCAAAACTAAATACAAAGCTGCAAATAAAACACAGATTTGAACTATACCCTATATTCAAGAATAGTGTATTATAATTGTGAAAATAGTTTTCCCTAAACTTTAACTGTTGCTTACACTGAAGAAACAAACATGTAAAAGATATTTTTCTGTCACTTCAGTCTCAACAAATAACAATTTTTAAGTTTCCCTTATTAGTTGGTAGAGAGGCACACTAAAAAAAAACCAAACATGTAAAGAAATACAACTTTGTAAACCCATAGTTTAGCTTTTCATCCATATGTATCTACCCACTTAAAAACACGCATATTTCCGCAGAGATGACTTATAAAATCGTCCGGAGCCAACGGGAAAGCCTGTTGTTTCCCTGGACGGCTGGTGCTCGGGCTATAGCTCCTCACGGGCAAAGGAGACGAGCGACGGGTCTACAAGCGCGGAGCGTCGAGGGGCGGCTCTGCCTTGGCACGGCACAAACGCGAAGCTGCTACAGCCAGTGCTGCTCCCCCGCACAGCAGAGACCGTGACAGCCCAGGGCACACCCAGGCACCGCCGTGCCCGCCAGAAACAGACCCCCGAGCACACGGTCGCGTCTGCGCATCCCTCGGCCCAGCGCCCCGCGGCGACCACCCATCCCATCCCGCCCCTCTCCCCGCCGTCTCTCCGTAGCGGAGCCCGAGCACGGCGGCGGGGCAGTGGCGGCGGTGCCCTTGCCCTGCCGCGGGCTCCAGGTCCTCCTATGCCGCACGGCCCTGCCCGGGCGCGGCGGGTGCAGGGGGCGGCGGACATGAGCCCCTCGCCGCCAGGCCCTGGCCCAGTCCCGGGGGGTGGCGTAAGAGCCGAGGCTGGTCCCGCAGGGGGGACCGCGGCTGCCCCGCGCCGCGCCCTGCCCGTTCCGCCCGCGGCGCGGCGGCACCGGCCCGCGGCGCCGACCTACCCAGAAGCTCTCCACGAAGTACGCCATCCCTCCTCCTTCGCCGCCCCGGCAACACCGGCGAGCCCGGCCGTGGCCGCCGCAGCCGCCGAAGGAAACGGGCGCCGCCGCCGCGCTCCGCTCTTCCCGTGACGGAGCCGCCGCCGCTCCCGGCCCGCCCCAGCCCCGCGCCTGCGCCCCGCCGCCGCCGCTCCTGCGCAGGCGCGGCCGCTCCGGCAGCCAGAAACACGGGGCGCCATCTCGGGAGGGTGGCGGTTTGAGGTGCCGGCCTGCAGCAACACGGACACAGCTGTAGAGGGCAGGCTCGGAAACCTCCAGCAACCCCCCCCCCCCCCCCAACACGTATGGAGTAACCACTAGGGAACGGCTACACTGAGTGCCACGGTGCACGGAGGAGAGGAGACTCTCCTGTTTGAAGGTTCTTCACCCAGAGGGTGGTTGGGCGCTGGAACAGGCTCCCCAGGGAAGTGGTCACAGCACCAAGCCTGACAGAGTTCAAGAAGCTTTTGAACAATGCTCTCAGGTACATGATGTGATTCTTGGGGATGTCCTTTTCAGGGATAAGAGTTGGACTTGGTGATTCTTGTGGGTCCCTTTCAAACTCAGAATGTTCTGTGATTCAGTGAAGTGGCTTCACAGCCAAGCCTTGTTCCAGCCAAGAAGGGTAAGGTCCTTCAAAGCAGGTGATGATGACTAGTCCTGCAGGGAATGTTACTGATAAAGCATAGTGTACCCTCCTAACTGCATCCTCCCACAGGATTTTACAATTCCAGTTGCATGGTCCTAGCAGAGATGCACCTTATCTAAAGCCTAAGTGTGAGAAACTCTGACTCATCTTCTTCAATGACAGTTCAGTCTCCAGACCCTTCATTGATTCGGGATAGGTTATTAGCCAGCAGGGGTGATGCCAATTGTTGGTCCAGAACATGGAGCCACTTAACTGCCACCTGTGACCAATCTGTACCTGGAGTGCTCCTTTTCAGTGTGTATATATACTCTTTATGGCAGAGTCAGCACGACTGGGCTCTTTCTGGGACCCCAAAGAGTTCCTGTTCTACCTTAATGAGGTGATTCATTGCCCAAAACAGCAGTTAGGTTTTCATTATTGACTAAAATTAGAGGACCAGGTCTAAGCAGCAATATGATGGGCTGCAGCTCATTGTCCAGTGCAAACCTGCTTTATCCCAACTTGATCTACGGTTATGTCAGCACAAAGTTTTATCCAAGATACAAAAAGTAAGACGCTGATATTCTTTGCTGGGTCTTCAAGGGACTCCCTTCCCCCTGACAGAAACCCTATTAGTTCTGGTTTGAAAAACCTCACCTGTCTTCAACTTAATACTGATGGTTTTTGTACTTTGTTTGGTAAGTTATTAGGTAAGGGATAGATCAGAACATGGAAGTCATCCTTAAGAACCTGATGAATTCACCAACTTCTATCAAATTTATGCTAAGTAAAGACTTCCATGAAAGAAAATAGTTAGGAAAAATGTAGTTCAGAAGTTTACGGCGCTATAGAATTTCATCTACTTTTACCAAAGATACTTTCATGGAAGATGAACAATATCATTCTGAACTGGTATTACAGTTATTAGTGAATGACTGTAGCTCTAGTCCATCACTTCCTGTAGTTCCAAGGTGAGTTTAGAAGTTCCTTTCTTTCTAGCAGTGTTCTCCCAAAGTTCCAGTATATGCAAAGCTTGCTAAGTTGCCAAAACCACAACAGAGAAAACTTCTGGATCCTTTCCATAGTACTAATTTCTTTTAAAGTCCCAAGACTGTTAGATCTGGATCTCTCTCTTTTGATAAGAGTAGTAAGCCTGTGTACTGTAATTTTAAACAGTAATAACATGCTGTTGGACTACATTTAAGGAAAACTCCTTTATGCATCTGTTTAATTGATATAAGCAAACAGTCTTCATTATGATCTGAAAAAACATATGATCATAGTACATTTTGCAGTGTTCGCTGTGATCTGTAAGGATGTACACTAGGGCAAACAGTGAGATAAAAGCTGCATGATCAAAGCTGAAGCTTTCTATTCCATAGAAGATAGAAATATACCTTTCACAGGACCAGATACTATGATATGATGGAAGGAGAGTCAGGTTCCCTTTTACATTTCACAGAAAAGTTCCCATATTCCACATTTTCAAAGCTACGTAGTAACCCCTTATACACTGCTACATCTAGATGTGAAGCAACTGCTGCAGTTCTTCAGCATTCCAGCATGACAGAAATAGCAAACACATCCTCAGTTTTTTTCAACAACAGCTTTCCACATAAACTCGAATGAAATGCACAATCTTAGACATGAATATTAAGGTATATCCTCCAGCACAGGTGCATTTATATAGAAAACCACTTTGACAGGGATGATAATCAGGATCAGTATGTATGTTTCTAAATTTTTCTACATAGAGAAATCCAGAGTGGATTACTAAAAGCAGAGACAATGTCCCTTATTCTGGAACTCCCTGATATGCAAGTTAGTGAAGCCTTTGGAAATACTTTGCATTAGCAACATTTATAGTTCTTTAATCTTAACTTCTACTCTAGGTATTGGCTGCCAAGGACAGGATACTGGATTAGGTAGACTCTTTGTTTGTCCCAGTACAGTCATTCTCCTGTTTTCTGGGTGCAATGGAGGTGGACAGAAAGGAACATTATTTTGACGGCCATAAATACATGGTGAGTCCTGTATAATAAAACAAGAATTCCCATTGCATATTTTCAGCGTCTTTCATGAAAGATCCAAATAGTTCTCTGGATTGCTAGTTTTTTAAGTTAAGAAAAGCAGTTCCTCTCCCATTTTTGTGATCAACATGAGTGCGAAGTTAAAGAGCCACAACAACAAACCTCACAAGAAGGATATGAAGAACTAAAGAGACTTCCTAGCTATATTAGTTAACTAGTATTATATTTTATGGATATAAATGGATATATTTTATGAATATAATCCTAATTTTTGAAAAAGTATTCTACATTTGGCATTAATGTGGGTTGCATACATGTGAAAGGAAGTATCTAGCTTAGAATTACCCTTTCAGAAAATCATTCCTGATTGTGCAGTTTGCTATCTGCATCTCAATTTATCCATCCTCCCATATTTCCAGCATTTTGTTTTATAAGTGTTAATATTAACTTATTTTCAACAAAAATAAAGATTGTATATTTTATTTTTACCTATAGTAACTAAGTTAATTTGCTCTATGTCTAAGCCATTTGAAAATGGACCATGAACTCTAGGGAAGGTAACTGCATTCAGTTATTAGCAAACCCTTAATACAAGAATGCACAACTGAATGTGCTAATTTTAAGATTAAAAAAAGAATAAATAATCCAAACAATTGCCAAAAATAAATTGATTATTACATTATTTAATGTAATTATGTAGTGTCAAAGAGCCAGTTGACATTTAGAGTTCTTAATAAGTTAAAAAAGAGTAAGAAACTGACTCAGGTAAAATAAATACTCTAACACTGCACTTAATTTTTAAAGAGGATCTGAAGAAGCAGATGGAGGTGGAACCATTTTATATACCATATACATATTTCATTTACTAGATTAAGGATATGCCTTGAAACATGCATTTTCTTTCTTTATCGTCTTTGCTAAAAGAACTACTCAAATTTTTCTCCCTGACAAGATTGCCTTAAGGCTAGGCTAGGCCCTTTTCTGAAATACATGCACAAACTGAAATTGTGGTCTGATGAGAGAACACTGGTGAGATTATGGCCTACATTACACTTTTAGGTAGAATGGGTGTCTCTAATGTAATTTCTAAGTTTAAGATTAAAAAAAAATTGTGCACAGAGTTATAGCCATGTTATTACAGTAAGAGATCAACTGAATTTCTTTCAACTCAGTGCAATACCTAATTGAAGTTATTTCAAAGTTAGGAATGTGTTCTGTTGAAGATTTGCAGCAAGTTTTAATGACAGTTTTCAACATCCCTGAATGATGTATTCCATTAGGCTGCACCATCTGACTCACTGTATACTTAAATGCACACTTCTCTTGATTTAGACACCAAGCTTGATCGCATCCCATTCATTAATTCAATTACTTAAATTATGAACCCAACAGCATTGTTTCACAGTGAGTCATTTGGTGCTAATACTCCACCTTTTTTTACTCTTCTGCTCTGTTGCTACCAAAAGCATGTTTCATCAAATCAACCTTCAGTCAAATGGAAGGATCAGAAAGCACTAGTAAACATGAACAGCTTAACGTTTGTAGATTCCATTTTGTCTTCTTGTCACATTTCAGCCCTGCATGAAAAATTCTGGGAGATTTCTAATATACTCAGGAGGTGCATTACTATGGAAACACCATACTGAGTTTTTTAATCTAAATTCTGTGTAGGATGGGGAAATAACATGACCCTGAGATTATCTCAGTTAGAGCACGGTGCTAATTAACATGACAGTTGGGGCTTCAATCCCTGTAAGGGCCATTCACTTAAGAGTTGGACTCAATGATCCTTGTGGGCCCATTCCAACTCAGAATATTCTGTGAAACATCATAAATTATTATGCTGCTATACTCTCAAGAATACATTTAATGGTTAGTTGAATTTATATTCTTGATGTATCAATATATTTAACATTGCATACATGCTTTAGGTACTTACCTGCAAGTATGTCAATCAATGAACTTGGAGCAGCTTATTTGCAGTTAACAAGTAAAAATAACCTAAAGGAAAAAAAAAAAACACAACAAAACCTGAAGTGTTTAAAACATTCAAATTTAAAGAAACATGAAGTGTTTAGAAGAGCAAGCTCTGACTGTACAACCATTTAGTACCAAAGTGCCCCACAATACCTAGTGCACAAGCAAGATGGTGTTCAGATCACAAAGATCTTCTCCACTCTGGTTATAATATACAACAGAAAGGTAATTGTGGTAGAAGGATTCGAAGCCAAACTATTAAGATTATATGGTACCTCAGGAAAGTACTCCTGTACAGCTTAGTATAAGAACAGATGGTGCTTGTGTCCTTGTAAGGCAGCTTGTAAGTATTACTGTACTAACAAAAAGAAGTGCAAATTCTTGGGATTGAGTTTATGCAAGGTAGTAAATGAAATAATGAAAGAGAAAGGTATTGGTCTGGACAGATATTTTAGCTGTCTAGGTAAGCAGCAGCTATTGAAATATTGTGAAAGAGGTAAAATGATTTGGTTATACATGTCCTTAATTAGGATTGCACATTAAAAATCAGAATGTCAGTATGAACACGATGGTAAGTGAATGGCTTGCATTTGGGCAAAAGTAATACTATGTGAAATTGACTCTTACCTTTGGTTCTTCACATCCATAGATTGACATACTAGCACATACTAATGGCAGCCAGCTTTAGCAACTGGAAGAAACGTGAACTTCAGTGTCCTTATCACCTCAATAAAACTCTTAAAGCCTAATTGCTTCTGAAGATGTGCAGACCTGTATTAGTAATGATTTAGAAGGCCTCCTGTCTCCACACACAGAAGACAGTAAGGTTTGGGCTTTATTTTTTTGAGAAATAAAAGTAGCCAAGATGCCTATGCTTGTTAATTAGAAAAATGAAACTCTGAGGTGTTACATCAGGCGATTATTTGTGTTAAACACTGCCCTTTTACGGACTGAGAAACAGTTCCTTGCATGAGTGAATTGCTTGCAACACAATGAGAGCTGTGGTCTGAGGTTCCATCTAGCTTCCATCTGTTTTTGGCCCAATGTTGAAAAGAGTTTTGGTGTGCAAGGCCTTTGATAAGGAGGATGGAGATAAACAAAACTAAAATTAGCTACATATTCCTATGGCAGAGTACTGGAGAAAGTGATGCAACAATCTTGCTGCTTTATGTTATGGTATGTAAAGAATTTTAAAAAATGAATACTTGAATTCTTAGTTTGTCATGTGATTCATCTGATCTTCCAAAGCTAGAAGGAAAAGGTGCATATATATACATACATGGTTCCAAAATGTTTATTTGAGCAAGTACATTTCACATTGAAAAATGTATATGCAAAACAACGACCATCAATACATTAAGGAGAAAAAAAACCCTACCATGTAAAATGATTCAAACTTTTCTTTTGAGATAATGATTATATTAAAAGAAGACACTGAAAGATGCTTTGTGTCAAGATGTGGTTTTAGAAAGAAAAATACCACCTTAAAATTTAGCTGTGAAACAGTTTTACACTTTTTTGGAGGGGGTTGTTGTTTTAGTGTTAAAGGAAAATCTCTTTTTTTTTTTTTTTTATGGTATCATTCACAATGTTTTGAGTTTTGAAACTACAAACCCCTTCCGTTTCTATACCGAATCCTCTCAACAAGTCAACAAAAATGCAAAGCTGAAAGATAGCTTGAGAAAACTGTAAATTAAACATACCCTACCTACCCAGTTAGGACATTCCCTGAGAGAATTTCAAGGTAAAAGGAGTGGTAAATTAACATTGCTTCTCTTTGTGTCCTTTACCACAGAGATAAAATTCTATTTCCTATTTGTATTAACCACAGAAAGTGCAAAAAGAAATAATGGAAAATTTAAAAAATTAGTATGTTATAGTAACACTGCAGCAGTTATGCATCCAAGTTAACCTGTATGCTGTAAACATGGGAAGATTTTAAGTTCTCCTGTATATTTAATACAGGAAATTTATGACCACCCACTTAGCCAAGGGGCAATAAGGAAAAATGGGTAAAACTCTCAGTATAACAGTTCAACTTGTTTTATTTCCACTTTTTTATTATACACTTATTATTTATTATATATTTGCACTTTTAAATTATACATTAAGATTTGGAAAAAAATATTTATACCTGAAGCTACATATATATATATATATGTATATATATATATAAGTATATATAAAGCTCAATTTTCATTTTATCAATTCAAATTGAAGCCTGGCAAACAAAGGACTGATGTCACAACAACCCCTTGAAAAACTGTGATTCAAAAATAATTCCTTATATGCCATCACTTACACACATTAGTGTATGTACAGCATAATTGCATCTGTTTTCCTTAAACTGATTATTGGAAGCAACCTAATTTTAGGTCTGTCACTGTGCAAATTAACATTTGGTTGTCTTTTGGGAGGTTTCAATAGTCTATACTGCTTATTTTGTGTGAAACAAGGGTAAATGCCTGTGAAAGATCATTCTTTTATGTAAGCAGTATGTTTCATTCTGGGATAACAAAAGCTACCAACAAATACTCTGTATTTTACACATACAGTGTTCCTACTGAAATGCTTTTTTATTCAAGTACAACTTTAAATTAGATGTTTATATTTTATCTTCTTTTTTTATAAATAACATGATATACAGTGCAAGTTCAATCCTTGGCACTGTCCCAATCTGACCACAAACTTTGCAGTAACATTCATTTTGCTTACTCAAGATGCTAGTACTTACTCATCTCTCATTTGTAAATACAGGTAGTAAATACAGGTAGTCAAAATTAGAGGCTCTGAGCTGGTAGTAGAAGACTTGAACTAAACTGCTGACTGACAGTGATATTCTGTCACAGGTACCCCAGAACATAAGGGAAGTGGGGATGGCTACTTGAAAGAAAACAGAACTTCCCCCATCCCCTCCCACACAGCCACCATCTCTGCTGATCAACTTGGTCTCTATACTGCTGTTCCATGGCCTTCTCCTGTTTCTGGAGGCAGAAGTCTAAGTCATTTGTTAAGCAGAGTTTAAGCCAAGTATGCAGCAATTAGTTTCTACTTTAAATTTTATTATAGTAAGTAGTTTTATCAATGCATTTAATTGAACTTAATCATTGCACTATAGAAACAATTTGTGCTAGACATGTGTAATAGTTTAGGTTGTCTAAATGCTATTGACCAACTTTTAAATATTTGAACAAAAATGTTCAAATCAACATGGGTGGACTGAATGAAACTTTTGCTTTTATATTTTCATTTTAGAGACTCTTGTATCAGGAAGTTCTGGAAGGGCAGCTCTTTAAAAAGTTTGTATTATCATGGTCCCATGAAAGCTAGATAAAATTAGACTAAGACCAGCGTAAATTTTGGTTCAAAGTCTTGAACAGCTTGAATTTATTTCTAGTTTACTCATTTTTTTATGATTTACATTACTGCTAGAACAAGGAATGAAAACAAATTTTTTTCCCTTTTCCGTTTGGAAACTTAGCACGTAGCAACTGTTTCAAAAAAAGCAGTCAATGTAACATTTCTCAATAGTAAAGTAGTTAGCAGGTATCATCCAAGAGGCTCTAATTTCAAGTCACCTACACCTCCTTTTTTCCACAGTCATCTGCCCTCAAGCAGCATGAAGCATCTAAACTAAACTAATCTTAACTTATCCAAAGATTATTTTCTTTCATATAAAATGAAAATCCTTATTCAGTAAACTCTAGTACTTACATGTGTGGATCAGAAGAGTGCACTACCAGGCCAGGCAAAACATAGTTGAACAATGAATTTAATCATTCATTAAAAATTGGAATGCAACATCTATATTTAAACAACTTTATTAACATAGTCAAGCAGTGATTAACATTCACATCTATTATGTCACATCATACAAATGTAAATACAAAATTACTACAGTACAATATATATTCTCTGCATGATCCAAAATATTTGGTGGCCCCAAAAACTCTTTAAAATTCAGCAGCTTATCAAAAATTAAAACCATATTCTATTTAAAATGAAGTTCTGTTAGCACATAGGCAGACTTCAAGAAATATCACTCAATTTAGTACAGTTTGAGAGGTTGCAGGAGGATATGTTTGAAGGAAACATTCCAACATTGTGGCAGATACAGAAACATCAGATTTAAAGCTTTCAAGCAAAACTTATACAACCTAAGTTGTCAGCAGAAAGATCCAGTCATCTTTCATTTAAAACTATATTGTGTACTTCATCCAATTCAAAATTTTAGAAGTGTCTAGTATTATTAAGTCAGACAATATACAACATAATTACCTCTCTTTCCATGAAAAATAATACACTGCAGATTTCAATAGCCAAATAAACCTCCTTATACCAAACTCTTTTTTTCTCATTGCTGTCCTCACAAAAAACACCCAAGCCTTCTTATTTAGTTGCTCATGCAAAGTAAGGAAATAGATACCTAAACCAAAAGTAGTACAATAGAACCAGTTTATAGAAAAAAAATATACTATACTGTAAGTGTTGAATTCTTTGAGATGTGGATTTGGCTTACTTAAAGCATACTGTAACACCACACAGGGATTTATCTTATAGAGCCATTTCAAACTTCCCTCATGTAAGTACATTCAAGTGAGTGAGTATCACTATTTTAGCAGAATATACAAGGCAAGCAGAGTACTTGCCTCAATTCCCCATTTAAAATAATAAACTAAAACTGGCTTGCTCTAACCATTAAGTGCAAAGAGCAAGCATCAGTGGCAGACAAAACCCAGTTTCTATTGGAGAAGAATACCTAGAAGACTGATGGATGCAAGTCATCCTGGAGAATGCATAGGTGAGTGAAATACACAGCTACTGATCAAGCCTTATTTATTCAAGGTGAGGTTATGTAATATATAGCAAATATGTGTGCAAACTACATCAGCATCTATCTGAGAGAGGTGCAGGATGTTTTGCCATTTCATTGTAGAGCTTAATCTTTATCTAAGATAAAAAGTCACTCTTTAGACCCTATATAAAAGCTTTATGCATCTATCATCCTCAGGAAAGAGATAGTATGGAAGCAGTTAGTGTTATTTCTTTCCTTGACAAAATCTGAAACAAAAGTTTTCCAATTTAATGTTGCATTTAAAGCATTTTTTTAAGAAATATTTCAGTTGTTTGAATATGGATGCATTCTCCTCAAGGGAAGAATGCTTTTGCACCTTGTCTGTTAATACATTCAATATGAATAATATAGGTGAAGCAAAAGTAATTATTGTCCCACAGTAGAAGGTTAATTTAGAGTAAGTTTAAGACAAGAGGAGCTGCCTAAATGAAATACGTAAACTGATAAAATTATGACACATTTTTATTAGCATGTGTTCTGAACAAAAAGGGTACAAGAGTATTCACCTGAGATAAAGTTAGTATTTGAATATTTCTAAGTAGCAATGAGTTTTGCTTGAGGAAAGCAACTTGAATTTTTAAAATATACATTTTACTATTATACAATATATGCAGTTTAAGTAATTAAAATTGATGCTAACATAAAAGTTCTAAGGAAAAAATCACAGTGTGCATCAATATTGTTAATTACAAAATTTATGCTACTTCATAACTTTTAAAAATTATAATGATTACAAATTTTAACCCATTCTTCTAAAAGTGACCTTTTGAGTACAAGCTTCAAGGAGCAATAAACCAAAGAGTAAGAATTAGCTTCTTAAAATTTAAATATATACATATTCACTGATTTAGAAAATAATCAAGCTTTGGGAAAAAAAAATACAAAATTGATTATTTTTGCTTGCACTGGTTAAAATAATGAACTAGTCTAATTTTTTCCCTAAATGAAATGAGCGGTTTCCTGAATGTGTTATGAAAAAAACTTAACATTGAATTTCATTTAAGACTAATTTAACAGCAATTTAGAACTGCCAAAAAGATGCATTTATAAGGATTTTAAATACACTTTCTGTTACCAACTTAGGTTGATCAGCAGCTTTTTTTCACTCTCAGAATCCTTCAAAAAGGGAAACTCAAAACAGGAAAAAGGCATATATAAAAACAGTAAACACTGACCTCCTGAGGTTCCTACAACAAAAATATTCAAGTAGAAAATCTACACCATTACTTAGCAGCGGCTATTTCTGTAGTTTAGCACACTAACAGCACTTTTTTCAGTGTGTAAGGAGCAAATGAAGTAAGCCGTGCTTTTAGCATGCCAAGAGGCAGAAACACTGGAATGTAACAAAGACAAACTCACAATTCTACCAGTATAAACATTCAGTCAACATTCAAGAACTGTCAAGACTACATCACAAGACTTAAGATGCTTTTTATATATCCCATGATGCAATAATTCAATTTTAAATATTAATGCTGTTTCAGAACTTTTCTTACCTCACATTACACCCTAAATGGCTTCTGCAAATCTTTGCACTTTATTATGCATTAGGAATATGGTTTATTTGCTTTATAATATACCACAAGAACTTACTGATACAAAAGACTATTTTGTCAGTACTGTTTATTTCTGCCCTAATTAATTATTTTCCTTGCTGTCATACCAGATCAGTTCACATCTGTACACATACCTATTAAAACACATATGCACAAAAGTGGCATCCTAAGCTAATCCAAGCTGAGGTGGAGTGGTTTTATTTGGTTAAAGGGGCTTTCTGAAATTTAAGAAGTTTAGTTAAACCCAGATTCTAACTGTTATGCTACCATATTATTTGGGTAGGTTTTCTATTCTACAAACTTTTTAATGTCATTTCTCTGAAACTCTTCCTTAAATTTCAAACACACTCAACATTAAAGCAAATTTGGGTCTAAAATAATATCCCACCTTGCTAAAGGCTGGGGGTTTTTTTCCCTTTCAAAATTTGGTTTTGAAGTGTTTTTCAGTGGCTATTAACTAATTTATTTCAGAGTTATTAGCTGAGAAGGAATTTTGTGTTTGCTACCAAAGTAATGTAATTTGAAAGCAAGTTATCACATGCAGTTTTGACCAAATTGAATAAATACTATGTACTGGTGTTATTGAATGTATTTCATATAGTACATGTCCAAACTATTCTTCAGGCATAATCCATTAAAATTTGCAAAGCCAAAAAAAAAAGTGTGGGAGGGGGACATAAAACATGCATGTGATCATGCATTAAAAAAACAATTTAAGTTGTTTAAACAGCATTTTTAAGTTCACACTCATACAGCTCAAACTTCAGTGCAATGGCTAAATCATTCAACAGTCAAAGAACAGAACCATGCAAAGAAGAGCAAGTTCTTAAAAAAAAACCAACCAACCAACCAACCAAAAAACAAACAACAACAACAAAAAAACCAACAAAAACCCCACCAAAACAAAAAAACCCCAACAACCCCCCCAAAACCCAAAACAAACAAACAAAAACCCCCCAAAACCAACAAAAACAAAAAAAAAAAAAAAAAAAAAAAAAAAAAAAAAAAAAAAAAAAAAAAAAAAAAAAAAAAAGGAAAAGGAAAGAAAAGGGGGGGGAACCAAAAACCAAACAAACAAGCAAACCCCAAAACCAAAGATTGTTATCCAGTATCAATTCTGCAATGCAAAGGTGAGAAACTAAATCTACAAAAAGGCTGTTATGGCTTAATTTTATTTTGCAGATTAATAATGCAGCACTTGAAAAATGGAAAGGTGTGGCTTCACCTCTGACCAGCAGAGTTAAAAATCTCTCCATTTTCCTTTATCATCATGGGATACTCTTTAGGCAATCTAAATTATTAAAGACTTGCCACTTTCAGATGGACACAAGATCAAGTGTACCAGTTAGGATTTCACATTCACAGTACATAAGAAAATACACATGGAAGGAAAAGTAAAGGGTTAACTTAACAAGGATTTATTCACAGGAATACATGTAAGTAGAGAAAAAAAAACACAACAGAAAAGCTAAACAAATGAAATGAAGAGGATCCAAACCAACTTCCACTCTCTAGCTTTAAACTTGCACCCTTGTGCATTTAACTATATCACAAAGGGCCACCAACATGCGCCGATACCGTGTAGATACCCTGCATTACATCAACTTAAACATCTCTTTAAGATCATGCTTTGAACAAAAAGAAAGTGTAGAAGGTAATACGTTGAGTGGGAATAAACACAAATGTAGCAATCTTGTCATCAACTTCTACAATTGTCTTTACGTGCCAACTAACATTTATGCAGCCTTTAACGGGTCTTACCATGTAATTCATTTTAGAGATTCTGATAAAATCACTAGGATATAACCATGCAGAAAGCACATCACACTGACAGCACAGAGGCAAATATTTTGCACAGCTATATCAGCTTTCCACATTGTGCAGGTTACACACAATACAATATCAATCTTATTCTTAACAGATCCTAAAAAGGTATTTCAAGGCCTAATTTAACGTTAACTACAGTACTTTATATCTATATTCTTAATAAAAATAAATTCCACAGAATTTTAAAAAGGAATTTTAAATGCAGGGCTATATTGAATTGGTAAACTGCAACACAAAACTGGCGCAACATAGGTAAATGTATACCAATTTCACTCTATGTGATGCAAGCATGCTACTTTCCCACTAATTAAAATTACTTCTGATCACTATGAGCCAGAACGCATGCCTGAACCTTAAACTGCAAGTTAAGAATAATGCCTTACTCTAGAAATTAAAGCTAAAAACGTACAATAATTAAATCATATCCACTACCTTGGTTGTTTTCCTTAATGTAAAAATTAAGATGTCAATCTTTCCTTTGCAGTGTCCTTCCCCTTACCCCAAAACATGAAAGGAGTGACTTATTTGGCAGCTTGCAGTTGCTTCATTTTGTCCAAGTTAACCTTTATTATTTTACGATGGGGTTTTTATGCTGTACACTGCAAGTGCCTGTTCCTAATACAGACACAAGCTGCATTTTAACTGTACTAACTTCGTTTGCGTAGTTCATTAACATGCAAATACCTAGTAATCCCCTCAAGCAGGATGAAATAATGTAGAAAACCCTTACTTAAAAAAACAGAAAACAAAAAAGAAAGCCTTTTACTGTTTGTGACCCCCATTCTTAGGTTTCCTTTATTGTGCGCAAAATATTTTTCCTCTTTACGTATCCCTATGGTTCAATTATATGGTTACTTATTTTGGTACAAATCCCCACAATATTCCAGAATGTGCTGTTTTGTGACTAGATTCTTTTTTTTTTCTTCTTCACATCCAGTGCAGAGGTGTAATAGGAGACAGATTTCCACCCACAAAGGCTCCAGATGTTAAAACATTTCCCAACATCGACTTAATACAGTGACGGCAACACCTCCCTCCCGCCCCTCCCAGTAGGGTTGGGATTGTACTGTATTCCCTACTGGTTTACCCTTCCCCCCAGTAAAGGGTAACATTTTCCCTGGGTGCAGAGGCTCCCTCATAGTCTCCCAGACTGAAGGACCTGTAAAAGGAAAAGATAAAGGTATAATTAAATCTTACCTTGACCCTTTGACAGGTGGATAAACAAAGGGCCTTTTTCAAGCAGTAAGTGCCAACTGTTAACTTAAAAATTAATTTATGCCTAGATTTTCCTTTTTAAGCCTGTTAAGAAAGCAGCCCGTTTATGTAAGATAAATTATTATTCATGAAACAACAATGTATGCTTTTAAGCTACATTGACAGTTCCACTACTGTGCTAAACTTAGATTTACGATAAAAGCAGTCCTATATATTTTAACCAGCTTTTCCATTTTTTAGCACAAAATTATGAGGTAGTTATGACATTGAGAAAGTATATTACACGTATCTGCTACTGACCTAACAGCTTCCCTTTTAGGTGGATTAAACAAGATAGTGTCTCTGTTCAAACTGAGAATAATGGTGGATTTTATCACTTTGGCTTCCTCTTCAATAGGAGGAGAAGACACCCTTATGTTAGAACTAAAACACCCTCACTGATAATAAATATATAAATGTTTGAAATGTTTTATTTTTAATCCATTGTTTGGATCAAACATGTAATTCAAACAGGATTTCTTATGTCAGTGACTGAAAAAGCTTAGGCTAACTTTTAAATAGTTATCCATTCCAAAAATAAAACGACTGCATGACTTACCCCCGTAATTTCAGTGCAAAAATTCTACTAGAAGTATCAATTCTGTATAAAGACTAAGTGAATCAACTTAATTCACCCTCTTTTTTTGGGTAATATAATAATCTCTTCACAGTATCTCACTACTCATGGGAAATTTGCTTAATACATCATGCACAGACAGCATACAAAGCACGGTGGAACAATAATACAGCTATTCTAAAACGCACTTTCACTGCTCATTGTTGAAATTGAATCATTCTTTACAGAGAACTGCCTAACAATTCTGAATTGGTGCACAAAACCGGAACATGGCAATAATAAACACATTAGCCTCCCCAAAACATCATGCTTTACAGTTACAGTAATTACACATTAGCATAACATCCTTTATTCAGTGCAAAAAGCATTGAGGATGTAGTTCAGAGTATACTGGACTTCACATAGCTCCAGTACATTAACGAATTTGCTTTCTATCCTAGAGGAATATTCCTGCTTCGACTACATCTGCCACCTCTTAATTCATAACATGTAAGGGAGCCTGTGTCTTTAGCTTCACGATCATATTCATCACTCTGCTTATTAAACTTAAACCAGCACTTTGTTATACCTACGCTTCCAACTTAATCTCGATAAAATAATGTGTGTATGATACACTCACTTTTTCTTTCTTTCTCTCTCTGTAATAATAAAAAAAGTCAGCTGCTTTTGCTACAGCCTCCATCATTTAGGTATGCTATCATACATTCTTTTTTTCCCTCTCCATAGGAAGGAAAGATATCTCCTCCCATGTGTCTGAACAATTCTAGATGGATGAATTAATTATATTTCATATAATGCACACAGGGAGAAAGTATGTTATACAGATCTGTTTACCAAGCAAGATTTCTGTGCTTACCTCTAATTATGGGACTGCAGCTACAGTGCATGAGGTTAAACTCCATAGTAAGCTGCAAGGCGCTCTTTTAAGGGAAGAGGAAACTGGTCAGAGAAACGCCTCCAATTCTCATCCCCAACTTGATTTTTAAATCCATGAAGAATCTACAAATGAGAAGGGAGAAGTCAAGATAAGCACTAAATAGAGGATATATTATTTACTAGCCTCATATGCAGTAAGCCATAAATTGCTGAGTTGTACATCTGGCAATCTGAATTCCCTCATTTCATACTGAAATGCTATTAAGAAACAAAGGAAGTATTCTCTTTCTTAACGTGTTTTTTCTTTTAAAGGTGACATATAGAATATAGCTACCCCCACAATATGTGTGTGTATACATATTTATATGTATTTTAATGGGTAACCTAGAGTTAGGCCATTTCAGAATGTCTATTTATAATTTTTTCAATTCATCATTCATTCATCCATTCATTCAGTCAGTCAGGCAGTCAATCAGTCACTCAATTGACATAGGTCATACATGTTAAGACTACCGTGTTCACATTTCTTTTTTAAATGTGTAGGATGTTATGGAAAGAAAGCTGAGCCAAAACCGCAGCCAACATTTGACAAAATGAATATCTGTCCATTTTTAGCACAAAAATAAAACCTGTGAGAGCTCTTTGTTGCATGGAACCTGTAAGACAACTGTCACTAAAAAGGAAGCTCTTGAAATCTTTTTTATTTTGCAAGTACAGGAATCCACATTCAATGGTAATCAAAAGCCAGTGAAAGAGGAAAAACAATAACCTACAGGTTTCAGTCTGGATCTTCTGATGTAATAAATTATCTGAAAACCAATAAATTAAATTCTACTATCAGAAAGGTCTTAGTATGTTAGCTCTTAAAACAACAAGTAACAAGTGAATATTAGAAAGGACAAAAGCAGATGAAATTACTTTTCCTCATAGAAAATTATGCAAAGAGAACCTAAAGTTTTGGTTTTCTTTTTTACATGCAGTGAAACTGAGTTGTGGAACAGTCTGTCCTGAACACATTCTCATAGAAATGGCAATATCAAAGTTATGTGCTAATGACATTATAGTGCCACCAGTTAACTTACTGCTTTTCTCCCTTCCACAAGCAGGTTCGCCTCTCCTTCCTAACCCAAACAGTCACATTCGCCAGCTGCCAAGCAACTACTGAAAATCTAAGAATGCTCAGGTATGACAAAAGGTTATGTGTCAGATTTCGACACTGGCAGCTCATTTATCCATGCTCTTGAAAGTGGTATTTTTCTCCCAGTTCTAGTGGTAAAGAATAAAACAAAAAAAGAAACACTGGACAATCCAGTTTCTTTCCACTGTTCCTGAAACTCATAATTATTGCTGGAAAAACATCTAACTGGACTACAGGGCTCATGTATTCATGAAGAAGTAAACTAAAACCCCTGCATGCCATGACTGAAGAAAGCTTTGTCTCCTTTCCTGCAAGGCAAAAAGCACAAAAATACATTAAAATTGCTTGCTTTAAAAAGCAAGGTGATGCCAAGTGATCAAGAACCTTTGTGTCTAGTTTGAATGCCGTGGGTGCTACATGGACAACTTGGAAAGAATCTAAAAAAGAGGAGCCTAAACTTACTGAAGCAAGTATTCGATGCTGAAGGACTGGTACAGAAACACACCCTGAGACTGCTTTGGGCAATCATCATAGGCTGTATCCTGGACTTCCTTTTCACCTGCATTTTTCACAGCATTCCTTCTGCTGATGCATTTTCTAGATTTAACATTCCTTGGAAGGAGACCAGTTATCTGAGAGGCTAACTAAGACAGTCAGATTTCTGTCTTTTCTCTTAAAGATGGGATAGAAAAGTTCTAGCTTCTGTTTTCATGCTCACACATGGCATTAATCGAAGAAGACGTGCCAATACTGACCCATGATCCTAGTAAGCTTTTAGGAATATGCTCCATTTTTTCTACAAGGGTATCATGAACTTTTCTTTTGAGATAGCACTTCCTAAAAATCGAGATTTCACTTTAGAACTTGTGAAGGGAACCACTTTTTTTCTCTCTCTCTTTTTTAATGTAAGACATCAGTGCAAAAATACAATATATCACATTCTGGTTGTGCTGGTGGTTTTGTAGTTTGGGGGGGGTTTCTTTTTTGTTCTTTTGGTCCATTTGTTATTTTTTTTTGTTTCTTTTTCTTATTAAATACAGGGAAAACAGTCCTTCTGCTTAAACTCTGTTGATACTTTGTCAATAGGGATGCATTCTTGGGTATAACTGTATGTTTGTTTGTTTCTTAAAACTTGCTCACCCAAGAGGGATTCTGAGGAGGATTAAGCAATCCCTTATTTTCAGCAAAAGTAAGAGAATCAAACAGAATACCACCAGGATATTTTTAATTCAAAATTTTCTAGATATTTCTTCAAAATAAAATAGGCATCTTTGTGACAAAAAGTAGTCTTGAACCATAAAGATCTCATTTTCTAGAAAAAGGAGTCTTAAATGTAGTATAGAACCCCCTGTTCTTTCAAACGCAGGACATTATGAAAAGCTGTTTGAGGATGATTATCCCTTCAAATAACATCTCAAGTGAACTTCTTCATTTTAAAAAAGTTAGGAATAACCCAAATGCATATAAGAAAATATAGGTTAAAAAAATATAAGAAAATAAAGGTTAAAAAAACCAGTCAGGATTTTCATGTTGTTTTGTTTGAAAATGTATGACATTGCATGACCACAGGGGGCAGAGAGACCTCCATGACCAGCACAGTAAATGCTACAGAAAGAAACAAACAAACCAGAGGATGCAGAACAACCACCATTAGAATATACTGTTATATTAGAAGACTTACCTTACAGAACATGTCTCGAAGATCATCTTTTGGACTAATCCATGATGCAACAGCATCACAAAAAAATATAAAGTCCTATAAGATTAAACAATCACATAGGTTAGAAACCTCAATTTATACATCTGAAAACAATATTTGATGTTTATTCTGTGAACTGTACAGGGTCTTTGATCTCAATTCACAACTGCTTTTGCTTTTATCTATTTATTTTTCCACTTAATTCAGACAATGCTGTGTTCTTGTATGCCTAAATGTTCAGAAATAGAAACTGCTGAGTGTCTTAAGACCACAGTTAAAAAACCTCAACTCTCCCCTCCTACATCACACTAGCCTAACATTTCTTTCAGTACACATACAAATGCAAGAACCAATCACCTTAGTAAGAAGGAACAAATGCACACTTGCACATTTCCAGTTGGGGAAAAAAGGTGTCATATTGCTTTAAGCAGAGCCAGAAGTTTTATTCCGGGATACAGGTTCAAAACTAAAGCCACCTCAAAATCCCTATGCTTAGTTCATCTGCTGTCATGCATTACCTCCTCCTACACCAACAAAACACCAGTCTTTAATAATTATGTTAACAATGCACATGATTTCAGTAGGAATTGAGGATAATGACTACAGAGGAGAGATGGGCTAATCAAATGTGTCCTGAATTATTCCCTCCCCTTAAGCTACATGAATGAACAAACAGACAGCAGAAGAGTGAAATGTTAAGTACAGAATAAGGCACCAGTGAAATGAACTGAAAATTACAAAACAAGATAGAGGCTCAATTCTTGTGGTTTCAGGAAGAACAACTCCAGGTAGAGGAGAGGGAAAAATCAGTTCCATTTTCCTCTTAGAAAATATTACATTGATACAGCTTTACTGTAGAGGTGTAGAGACAAAATATCAAGTCATACTGTGTTCTTCAGTTGTACCATTTAATTTAAACATATGCATGTTCATTGTCCACATTGACTATTTAAGTAATTGTAGTGGTTTGAACCTTGTTTTCCCCAGAGACTAAGAGAAGTGGTAGACCCCAAGGGGTGGAAACCCCTGGAAGTTTTGAAGTTCTGCCCAATGGGCGCTCCTGCAGAAATGTAAACATATCACAACCAGACCGGAAAAGAAGAGTTGTAGTTTTGGTTGTAGAAGAGGTGGCCATGTTGTAGAACCACGAGGAAGGGGCTCTGAGCCCCTTGGGGCCTCTGGCCCCCTTCCCAGCCCCTGGCTGGGGCTGCAGGGACCTGGAACAGCATAAAGCTGGGCTAGGTGCCTGTAGTTATGCCGGGAGATGTTTTCTCCATGGGCACAGAGCAGCAGCCGACGCTGACCAGAGAAACAGTGGCAGAGCGCCAGAGATAAGAACCTGAACTGAAGAAGCAGCAGAAGCAACATGCAGCACTGCAGAGGAGACTCCTGGAAGGAGAGTCGAGGAAAGGAGAGCCAGCAGCTGAGAACTACAGAGTTCTTGGGGGTAAGACTGATACCAGATCCCCAAAACTCCTTTGAGACCTCCTGGAAGGAGGGGAATAAGGACAGAAGATCATTCAGATTCTCCTCGATGCTGGTTTCGCCATCAAGAAGAGCAAGGTCAAGGGACCTGCCCGAGACATCCAATTCCTAGGGGTGAAATGGCAAGATGGACGACGTCAGATACCAACAGACGTAATCAACAAGATTGTAGCAATGGCTCCGCCCACAAACAAGAAAGAGACCCAAGCTTTTCTGGGAGCAATAGGCTTTTGGAGGATGCACATCCCAGAGTACAGTCAGATTGTGAGCCCTCTTTACTTTGTGACCCGTAAAAAGAACAATTTCCAATGGGGTCCTGAACAACAACAAGCTTTCAGGCAAATCAAGCAAGAAATTGCACATGCCGTGGCTCTTGGACCAGTCAGAACGGACTCTTACTTGAAAGAGCCTTGAAGTGCGACATGCACTGTAGAAAGGAGCTAGAGAGCTCCGAGAGGAATGCAGGGGGAGTTGACCTTGGCTCCCCCCCCCCTTGCACTGCTGCCACGGTGGCAGCCTGAGAGACAGGGCACAGAGGCCCTGCAAGAGATACCAGACCGTCACGAAGACCCCCCTGTGTCTTCGTGATATGACGTGGTGAAACGACCTTGTCTGGGGTTACGAAGCCCACGGAAGACCCCTCGGTTGTGAGGCGATGGGGCCGAGAGAGAGGCTTGGATACCTCCCTCGTGGAGTGCTGGCAGAAAGCCAGCTATCAGCTGCTGCATGCATGAGAAGAAGAAACCTGCTGCCTCAGAAGATGCTGCTGTTTAAGGACTGGAAGGGATCTGTCCTTCTTTCCCTCCTGGACTTTTATTTGGAGGGGAGAAGAGATCTGATCCATTGTAAATACTATATGTCATGGTAGAGATAGTTATGATCATGTGTATAATGTGATATGGTATTTATTTGTACAGTCATTGTAATATATTTCCCTTTCCCCCACTTTGGAGTCTGGTGTGTTTTGTCTGGAAAAACCTCTCTCACATTAGGCTGAGATGTGGGAGGGGGGATGGAGCTAGAGAATTGGATTTTGGGACTATCTCAAACCATGACAGTAATCTATTCAAAGTTGAAACAGAATCTTCTCTACCCAAGTTTTAAGAATGGTTACTGTTTTTTTCTGTTTCTTGTTTTAAAAGCCTAGCTTGCCTCTGGAAAATAGGTTTCATAGTGTCAACTTTCACCTTATATTTGCATCCAGATCCTGACCACAACCTGCCAGAAGTATCAAAATACAGTTATTTTAATCAAAGTTCATTATTTATATAGTCGCTGCAAGGAAAAGACAAAAACTGACTTTAACAATACTCTCATCCTTTCCTTTTCAGATGATAATTACTGAAGCATCATGATACGTATCATTCACAATATAAACATTTTGGCCTCCTTGACCTCAAAATAAAGCTACATCATGCACTGCAGGGAATCACATCAAGGTAAACCTTTTCATACTCCATATACAGCTTTCCTTAAATTTTAAATGGGTAAAGAAAAGAAGTTAGTATCTATTAGTGTATCTTACTTGGACTACTCCACTGGGGTTGACCGTAATCATGGTACATATCCCACGGAACGCTGAATCCTTTTCCTCGTTGTCTCTTATGTTTCTCAGAGAGGTGCACCTGATAATTTGGAGAGCAAAACTTAGCTAACTCTATTACTTTTCTTCATTCAAGTCAGAACTAGATGACAGTATCTGATGGAATAAGTCACACTGATAAGATGATCTGAAACACAATTTTGAACACTTAGAAAAACATTTCTTCCATGTAGTTTTTACTAGCATAATCCCATTAGGTTTCACCTCCAGAATCTGGTTTTTCTGTTACACTATATACAGTTAGAAAGTGTGACCTGTATTCCATTAAATACAAAAGAAACATGTATCTGAAATATTTATAGAAGCTATCATTATTAGAAGCGGAACATAAAATACTATCACAGTATGAATTATGTCAGATACCACTTACAGAACAGTTATTTAACTTTTACAGCAGCAAGCAAGCTATTTTATACGTAACAAATCTATAAACATATATTCCTTAAAGCATTTCAAGCCTCAGACTGAATTTTAAATAATGCATTGTTTAAATTTTACAGTATTTGCATGCATTGTATTATCATTCTGGTGGATTTTAAAATGCTCTTTCATAGTCAAGCTTTAACACAGCAAGCATGTGACAATCTTATCCCATGCATAAATTAGTCATTAGCCACAACATAAAGAATACATGACGGTGCTACTAAAAACTCACAAACCTGATAGGACAAGATTAGTCACATGGTTGGCAATGATTAAGGATTGAGATTTTGTAACCAACTGAAAATATATCTAAAAGTGAGATAGAGAGAAGAAGGAAAGAAAGAAAGAGAGTGAAGAAAAATGAATTAAAAAAAAAAAGATTGAATAATACACACCAGGGTCTTATAAACTGCTGTAGCATGGGGGCCACCTCTTGAGGACAAACGTAACCAAGACGACCAATTGTTATTGCTAAGGTAACGCAATCACGGTTATACACCACCAAACGCCAACCAAGACATGAGCAAATGAGGGGGGAGGAGAAAAAATAAAGAAAAAACAACAAATAACTCAGAAACAGAAACCAACAGAATCTGTGTATGATAATAAACATAAGATTTCACCAGTGCTTGTTTATTACCACCCCCTAAATAAGAGGCAGCAACATATATGGTATACTCTCCAGGGTAAAAGAAAAATTAAAGGAGTAAATGAGAGAACACCAAAAACACAATTTTAAATCCAAAGGCCTTCTGATGTAAGCAGTCGTTCTGCCCTCTTCAGAGTAATCTTTTGCAGTAAATTTACCTACCATACATTTGAAAGTTTTTATTCAAATATACTATTACAGCTATTTTTGATAAAAAGAAATCAACCATTTTCAGTTTTAGTATCAAGTGTTCTAAACATTTTATTTTTTTCCCAGGTTTTGAATTCAAGGTTTTAATAGATCCCATCTATCAGTAAAAATACATGCATAAATACTTTTACATGGAAAATATTGTGATCTGTCAGAAAATTCTAAACAGATGAAGCACTTCTCAAAGAGCACAAAATATTTATCTTCTTCATAATCTCATAGAGAATTTAATTAAAAATGGTTGCTAATTCACAGCAACTGACTGCAGAAAATGAATTCTTTAATCTCAGTATTTCTTCTGTTCACAAAAGGTTTCCTCATATATGTATAAGAATCTGACTTCTGATACCAAAGCATAAGGACACATGAAAAGCAAAATTGTTTCATCACATGATTAGACAGTTTGGTTCATTGTTCCGAGGGACAGACCAAAGAAAATATCATCATGCAAATGTGTTTTAATGGTGTTTGCTCAACTCACGGAAGATTAATCTTTAGAAAAAGGAGAGGGTGGGGAATAATGTATCAGGATTACTGGAAGCAAAATACATGAATAATACTAAAATCCAGCAGATTTGTATGAAGCAGAGAAAGGAAACCTATGTTCAAGGGACATACTATGCAACACTCTAATTAACAGGCATTTGTGAACAGTTTCATGAAACATGCAATAAAGCAGATGATGCTTTCTCCAATAAAAGTTTGGTGTAGGATATACTAGTCTGAAACATATTAATTCCATGAAAGCTGCAGCTCCCTGTTAATATACTGCTTTGCCCAAATGTTACTCAATTTCCGTATGCAGTGTCTAAAATTTTTTTGCTATCTTATAAAACTACACTTGCAGCTCAAATGAAAATACAATTTTATCTGTAAATTCTTACAGCTACAGCCTGTACAAGGAATAGTAATCTCTATCAAAGTGTGTTCTCATAATTGTTTTCATAATTAATTACATAGCAAGCTACAGCAAAGCCAGTAATTTTCTTGCACATATTAGTGGCACACAGTAAAATATCCCACAACAAACGTATAATAAGTACACCACACTCAACATTTATTTGCAGTTATCCATCCACATTTAAAGGAACTATTAAGAGAATAATAAATAAATAAATAAATAAATAAAAGAAAGTTAAGTGTTTGGATGCTTCCAAAAATTCTCTTAGCAATGATGGAAGCAAACATTTAAGTATTGGATGCTTCTCAGTTACAGGTATTACACATCCATCAGTGCAGAGGAAGGAAGTCAGGGCAGGGGCAGGGGTAAGGAAAATTTATATTTTTATACTATTCCATGGTATATTTCACAACAAGTAGGTATTTACTCCAAAACTACATTTTCAAAAAGTAGTACCTATAATATGTCATACAACTAGGTAATTTTTCCTTCAACTTCACCTTCCATACTAAATGGGGGTTAAGGAGCAGAGAAAGTGCAGCTTGTAAGTTTAGAGAATACTGGAGGAAAAATATGCAAGGAAAAATCTCTCTCCAAATTATCTCTTGCTTTGCTCAAAAAATATAACTGTACCATTGTATTTGCATCATTTTCAATCATGTCAGATATAATAACTAAACTATTATTTTCTTACAGTTTTCAAACTGTAAGATGAAAAAATAAAATTCCTAATTAGTAAAATAGTAAATTGTAAACCCATCACATTATTAATAAATTTTTCCTAGAGTATGGAAGGTGCTTGTTATACCAGAACATGCCCTCTATAAATGCAAAAGAAACAAGCCTCAGAGATTTCGATTCAGTAAGGTATTTGGGGATTGCTCCCAATTTGGAATTCAAAGCTGTGCACCAGAACATAAAATATGCATGCCATTATTCTTTTCAGAAATTTGTTATTAAGTGACCAGGTAATAGAAATTAAATATAATATAATTTCAGTTACATTGTGGTAAAACTGCCATCATAGATCTAGATTTTTGTGTATGATATTACAATTTTATCTTAAAATAAAAGACTGCATTTTTTGTAAATTCAAAGAGTTCATTATTTGTTTTATATATGCCAATGAAATTTGTTTCCAACACTAGACATATATATACAGTACACATGTAAGGACATGTGTATATCAAAATCAGTGAGAAATAAGTCTTTAGGGGTTACTGCATACATTTGTCATACTTAATAAGTAAATAAAAGTGGAAGAATAATTACACAGACTATAAATAGATATAAAAAATGTTATAAAAGGAAAAACCAATGACTTTTAGAATCTAGATATATGATATGCTGCAAGACTGAGACTTGTAAGAGCTTCTGCAAAACAGAGTTGCTTTTGCTTATAAAAGCCAAATACATAGCAAAAAAGTCAGTTCTGGTGTGGTTCCCCTATGCAATTTTAAAAACGATTATTAAAAAAAATCTCTAATTTCCTTCACCATGTACAGTTAATTTTTTGGGTACCTGTGTTCTCTAACAACGTCTTTGGTGTGTTGGGTCTGTTAATTATTTCTACAAGCTGATGCAACACCATTGGAATATAAGGCTGCATCTCTATACCTGAAACAACAATGAAAAAAGATTCAGAAGAAAACAACCATTAATATCAGTAATCTAAACAGAATGCATACCCTGAACTTACTAACAAGGACAAGGATCTCAAATGTAATTTCGATTTTAACATGAAATAATCACTAAAAAAACCCCACCCCAAAATGCCCAGACACATGCTAAATGTGCACAGACTAAAGAAAAAATTAAATCTTACCCATCTGGATAGAGATTTCTCCAATTGCCCAGGTGGCATTGTTACAGACAGAAATGAATTCAGGGTTTAGGTTGGTTCCCAAAATTGGCATGAAATCAGCTAGAAAGAACAACATTTTAAAATCTCATCACACAATACAACCATCTTGTCCCATTAGTGTCAGATCAAGGTGGGGGGGGAAAGGGGTTTAAGAAAAAGACAATGTAAGCCTATTTAAATGCTTGGAAAGTGTTACTTGTGAATTAACAAGAGCTATATTTCTGCTATATATCAGATTAACCTGGAATTTAGAACCTAAGCAGTTCAATGCAAATCTTTTCAAATTATGCTTTTAAAATCTTTCTAAAAGGCTTTATCTTTTTGTAACTCTAGAAATCCTTTTCCCCTCCTTCCCTTGCTTAGGTGGGGGGAGAGAGGGGAACAGAAGAAAAAAATCACAGCTACAAGTATTTGTGGTTTTATAATATGGTTGAACAACTTCAAATCATCTGGATAGCTGTGTATTCAGCCATGGTTGATAAAACAATGAAGACTAGAAGGCAATCACATCTTTGATTAAATTTTAAGAAAAAATGAGTCACAAAGGTAATGATAACATCTACCAAATAAACTTTAAATTCCAAACCTATTCAAGCATTCATTTGGCAAGTGTATCTTAACTATATCTGTGGGAAGAAAGAGCAAATATCATGGAAGTGTATAACTGATGCTACTTCCCTACTGAAATGAAAACAATGCAAAGAACCAAAGGAAAACCTATCCTCTAGCCAAGTTTTTTGATTTATATATTATATATAATTTTCCATAATAATAGAGTCTAGTAGAACAAAAAAAGCTTTAAAAATAAAGGACAAAGAAGAATTTTTGCACTGTCTAAAAAAATAGGACCATGTCTTCTAAATGTACAATTCAAAGGACAAAAGACCACATACCATTGTTGATAAAGGAAAATTACAATGTCCAATACCATGAAAAGGCAACCCACAGAACAGGCAGGGAGCTTAACAATGGCTAAACTAACATCTTAGGAATTTGTAAAAGAAGTTGTTTAATACTAAAAGAAACGTACCGATGCAAGGTTTAACATGCTGAAAACAGGCCTTTGTCAGATCCCCCAACAATGCAAAAGAACTCTGCCGTACCTCAGGCATTTTGTCCTGAAGAGAGAAAGAAAAAAATTACAATTCTAGAAGAGTTTCTGATTCTCCAAATAAAGAAAATCTTTAGATCAAGTAGATGACTCATCTCACCTGCATGCATTGGTACATTAGTGTCAGGATATTGCTGCGAGCCACTAGCTGTTCAATGTTGCCTCCAAGTCCTTCAGCTAAACCACTGAGTAAATCAAGAGCCACAATCATGAAATCTTTATCTGGAGCCTCGTATTGGTCTGGCTGAGCATTATGTAACTGCAACAAATAAGTACACATTTTCAAATTATATTAGATTTTCTCAGGGGTATGCATAAAAAAAGGTTTCCAAACTGCACATTCATTTAGATATTGAATCTCTCTGCAAACCTGTAATTTTACACAGTTAATACATTGGTTTAGCAAAGTAACATTGAATAGTCATAGAAAAATACCATGGCTTGTGCAAGTGTCTTCTGCACCAGATTTACACAACGCTGGTACACAGGTTCACAGTATGGAAGAAAGCCAGATTGCAAGGCAGTAGCAACTGACGACAGGCACTGGAATTAAAAAAAAGAAGAAACAGAAAACAGTCACTACCTTTCCTCACATTCCTGAAGTGCCTTTTACTCGGGAAAGGTAACTTAAAAGATATTAGGATTTTAATTACACCAATATGTAACTGATTAAGTAAACACAGCCCAGAAAGGCAGTACTGGTTAGCTGAGGCAAGGCAACTATCAGCAAGTTGTTACTCACTCCTGTACACAAGAGTTGAGAAAATTTCTCAGCAGCAGCATCTTCTTAGAGGTAGCCAAGAAAATGCATACAAAACCAGTTATGATAATTTCAGACAGCACTTACACTAAGCTGCAGTATCTTGACCATGAACAAGCCCTAATATTACCTAAGAGTTACAAAACTAATTTTCTAGAGGTTCTTTCCTGCATCACAGTCAGAAAGTACAGAGAATAAGACTACATGGTCTGGTTCATACCTTCAGCTTCTCTGACAATAGTTTTAATGGAGGGATGAAGTGAGAGCAAGGAGAGAGAAGACAAGAATAAAAGCAGGATAAAACATTTTTTTCCCTAAAATAATCCTATCAAAGAAAATACTCCAGAATAGCAAAAAAAAATCTAAAAGATTTCTGCTAAACCTAAGGACAGTTCCTCAGTCATAAAACTTTCTTACTATAGTCAGAATATTTTATTCATAATGGGAAATAGCTAACACTGTCAGATTTTATAGTCATATTTCCTAGTAGGAACCTCTTTAGTAGAAAGTATAATTCCTAAATAAGTTGACTAAAAATATCCAATTTTTAACATTTACCTCTAATAAAGGGAAGAGATCTTTATCTTCATCCTTCAACATGTTCCACTTCTGGATTAATGGAGGCATTAGCATCTGAATATACTCCTGTTTGGGATGAAAATGCATGAGCTGCTAAAATACTTAACTGCATACTATTTTATTTCAAGTTAGGTAGGAACTGAAATACATTCTACTTCTTCAGAGAAAAAAAAACTCTGATGTACTGTGTTTCAATCATTGTTGAAATTCATAGAAGTATTTTTATATTAGGATTTACAATTTATGCCTTGATATTTTTTGCTAAAGCATATAAATACCTTTGGAAAATCCCTTCCTGCAGGTTTGGTTTCAGTATAGCTACCTGGATTACTGAACTTTAAGTGACTGCCTCAGGGCCTAAGAAAACATTCTGGCTCTGCATCTGCCACCAGCTTTTCTCAGCCATCTTGCACTGCCCTGATGCTACAACGCTATTCCCCCAAGTTCTGAAACTTCTTCCTCAAGCAACTAACCATCCCTGAAGAAAGTAATTTCCTATGCCTCCAGAAGGAGGCACTTACCCCTTCTGCATAAAGCTGGCTTCCCTGCCATTGCGCAGCCACAGTCACAAGGACATTGAGCAAGGCATCTCTATAGTGCTGTTGCTCCCAGAAGGTATATGAAGAGCCAACACATATCGCTATGCCCAAAAATATAAAATTCGAACTGACTAATGAAATTCAGATCGTCCTCAGGAGCTGCCATTTAGCTTCCTCCTGGTACTGTCAAATGTCAAGGTGGCCAGGCTCAGAGAGACACAGAAAAACAGGTCTTTGATGGTGTGGGGTCTCAGATAGCAAGTAAAATGACATAGAAACAACTAAAATTGTTTTTATCTGGCGTGTCTATGTCATTTGAAGCACTACAGAGAAATAAAACAAGTTTCAACAACCATCATAAGATGCAAACATGTGACAGGTATATATCTTCAACTAATTAATATATGTACACTAAAAAAACCCCCTATTACATCTGTCTTTCTGTTATCTGTGCTTTGACCATAGGATTCTGTGTTTTTATATTAAAAAAAAAGCCTTTCTCACTCTGAAATAGCAATTTCTAGTGATGATGTGCTCCAATTCACTGGCAAGAGACATATACAGAGCATCTTAGCTATAAAGCAGTTACCAAAAAAAAAAAGTGTGATCTATATTGATATGTGTATCTCCTCTGAGCTGAAAAATTCTGAACATGAGGAGAAAATCATGATGAGAAGCACATTTCACACACTATCATTTGTTTACTCAAAATGGCAAATATTTGTGTAGTGGGAAAATTATGTGCAGTCTATGTATTTTATCTGTAAATATTTAGTATTATTGAGACCTACAAAGAAATATCAGCATTTCTGGTTTATAACATGCAAAGCACCCTACAAATAACACTGAACAAGTTTTTCAATTATGATGACTGCTTCTACAGAACATAAGGTATACTCACTGGTTTATTTAGATGATGTCCTACAGAATCCGCTAGAGTTCCTATAGCATCATAAAGAATGAGCAGGTTTTTATGCTGGTATTTACTAAATGCGAAGACCAAAGTGTCAAGTATATATGCAAGATAAGGAACAAGCTCTGTACAAGCCTCCTCTTCTAGAGTAGCAAAGGCACTGAGGGACAATAAAACAGGTCAGTTAGTATCTTGAAAAAAATCAAACAAGACGACCTCAAAATGCCCTACTTCATTTATTTCTGTTGAAACATAAAACTGTATTCAGTCTTCAAATTCATCCAAGATATGTTTTCAAATATATATTACTTAGATAACCTTGATCTTTTTTGATTGAACACAAAAGCACCCATAAGGATTCAGTTCTTACACTGTAATGAACAAAATTTTAAAATACTGCCATAAAATCCTTTATGTATAGACAGGAGGTCCTCCACCAAAAAAAAAAGCATTAGGACTCAAGTTACAATATATACTACCTGTTAAGTAGAAGGAACCATAACAAAAGCAGTTAAGTTAAAAATTGAAACTATCTTTATGTACACTGTAGCTGCACCTAGGGACCCTGGTGCTGTTATGCCAGTACAATACAAACATCAGCCTGTACTCACAGCAGTTACTATGTAGAAAAACAGATACAGAAAGATGTGAAACTAAAAGCAAATACATAGGATGAACTGTTTTAGCCAGCCTTTGTCAAAGCACACATCATGGCATCATGGAAACTTTGCAGCTTGCTGTTTGAACAGCAGCATTAAGAAAACACACTCAAAACAAAACAAAAAAAATCTGCACAAACTAGAGATGCTGCTTCAGAGAAACAATAAGCAAAGGAAAAGAAACGACCTATTGAAGATTTATTGGCCTAGCTTATGTCAACAAGATTATTATTAGTCTGTCCCTGTACTAAAATGCATGCATCACTGCATGAGGTGAACGATCCCCTACTTGCATGCTGCCAAATACAGAAATGCCTTTTTCTTAACACAATGGAACTGTCAAAACTCAGCGGCTACCATTTTTTCTTTATTTATTATTTTATTATATTATTATGAAGTGTATCCTTTTGGAAAGGCATACAACATGGGCAAGAAAACATTTTTCAGTGAGTATCATTTTGGGTGTCATCAACAAAAGGAGCAGTTTCTCCATAATACAGAAATGAACATTAGACATCTGCTACCACACAGAAGTTAGTGACAAAAACATACATTCTCCTATGACCAGTCTTCAATTTGGTAGACATTAACAATCTATGCAACTAGTCACTATTGAGATGCAGCTTTTTGTTGCTGTCCAAGAACATTAGTTTTATTTTGTCACAATTTAGAAAGCTAGTAAATGTTTTGACTTGTAATGGCTCTACATCTTCCTTACAGTGAAGTTTCTCAGGCACTTTATTTTTAGCTGAAACAGTAATTTTAATGAATTCGTGCTCTAAAGAAAGTATCTCAAAACAGGCTCTAAGTCTGATATCAAACTTTTAATTAAAAAAAAATCAGATGTACTGTTATTTTTAATATTTCTATTCTATATTTCTTATTACTTTGTTTCCATGTCCCCTTTTACATCCTTCATAAGCATCACATGAGGTTATTTAACAAATACAACACAGCTAGTTGAACACAGTGTTCAACTAAATGCAGATTTTCAACTATGTTTTGGACAAGGAAAGTTTGAACAGATGTAGGGTACTTTTCCTTGGGGATTTCTTTTTGTTGGTTGGCTGGTTGTTTTGTTGCTTTGTCTTTGTTTTGCTGTTTTGTTTTTTTGTTTTTTGTTTTGGGGGGTTGTTTTGGTTTTTGTTGTTAAATAGAATTAATAGAACAGACAGTAAAGGTCCCCAAATTTGCTAGCCCAAGGCTTGAAAAGGTTTGGAGACAAAAAGGAAACACTGTTTAATACTCAAATCTTATTAAATACATTTAATAAATTCATTGTATCTGTTCTCGGGCAAGGATACATTCACCCCTTTTGTGCAAAGCTTAGCACAAGAACTGAACTCAGCGCTGTCCTTAGGCACTACTGATATTTGGGGGTTGATGCTATCATCATCATCATTTTTAGCATTACTATCATTATTACATGTTTCAAGTGTTAAGAATCTGTTCAGATGAGGATCTAACTCTGCTTTATGAAGAAACCTTCTTAAAGGTTTGCTGTGTACACTCTGGTCTCACAAAAACTGACATGTACAAATTTTATTTGATGAGCTACCTGCACAAGGGATGCACCCATTCCCATTTCATTAATGTTATGTGCACTAATGAAGCCATTAATTCTTTTTTTTAATATAAATAGACAAGGGGAAGAATGCAATCTTATCTCCCAGGATCTCTCTTTGAGAGAAAGTTAATAACCTTTGAAATAATCATAACTCAAATATTTCCATAATACTGAGCTAAGTACAAACAGTACCAGTACTCCAACCACAGGATAGTTTTCCACCACAGTCTGTTCATAGGCATATTAAAAAAAGCCAAATATCTTATAAATGAAACATCATATATTGAAAACAAAGAAGCATCACAAACAGCAAATTTACTACAATAAATTATTTAGGTTGGTGGTTCATATACTCTGAAAACAAAGTGGATAAGAGAAATACAAGTTAACTTTTTTCAGGTTATTACAACTTGGGAGAAAGTTGTGACTACTTCAGAAGCAGCTGCCTCTACCCCATTTTAAGAGAAAGAAATACATTAAGAGCTAGAAATGGAGTCATGCATTCATTGATAAGGGCATGAAAAATAGCTTCCCATGGAAGAAAAAGCTCTGTCATGGATAGTTATTTTTGCTTAAGCTTTGGCTTACCTGCAGGCAGCTTCTTGTACTCTCTTGTTGCTATCCAAGATACGCTTTAGCAACTCAGTCATTAATGGCTTCAAGTATGTGTCTGGGGGTTGACTAACTACCCAGTGTGCATAGCGACTAAGAGTCCAGCATGTAATGGAGCGCACAAGAGCCTTTTTGTCAGAGAGGCACTGAATAAGGTGAGGGATTAGCTCTGGAAGATATGGAATCATACCCTGCATGCAGCCTAGAAGGAAAAATACAGCTATTGCAGCACCAGAATTAACAAAAAGTTCTATGGTTTTCTGTTTCCTTTAAGAGACATACTTTCGCTCTATGCACAATATGCAAAGTTAACTGATATTTTCACAATATACAAAGCAAGTCTACCTAATTTATATAAAGTCCTAAAAAGAAACCTTACATAAACAATAATTAAAACGTCCAATTAAACTTATATTCATTTCTATTACAATTTTAGTTCAGTGCTTTCTATTACAATTCTACTCAGTCTCCAGAAATTCTGCTTTATTAAATGTAGTATAGCAAGTACATTCAAATAAAATGAGTTTCTAAAGCTTGAAGGTTCTACATCAGTCTACTCAGAGTAAGCAAGAAAACAAATAGAGACTATGGCTTGACAAGAAATCATCACATTAAAAAGGAATCCTTAAGAAATTTAAATTTCCTCTTGTTTTTTCCTACTATCATACAAATACTGACCACCAATAAAAGCTACACCATTCAAGTAAGCAAGGGCAGTAATACACTGAGATTTGCTAGAAATACTAACTTTCACTTGCTTGACTTAAAATCAAAACCAAGTAAAAAGTTTTCTAGTAACAACAAAAAAAGTAGGTTCATCAGACACCGTGGGAAAAGAAATATAATCCAGGCATGGACCCAAATGTACTTCTTCGGCCTGTGAAAGATGCTGACAGAGATGCTGAAACTTCAGGCAAAAAGCCAAACAAGACTGTAAGTAAGTAAAAAGGAATGGAAGTTCTCCTATTTTAATTGGGGAACCATCCACAAAAGGCAGCTTAGGGTACTGAAGTCACAGGAGCAGTCCTCTCCATTTCTGAAAAACATTTCTAAAAAAATATCTTCTACGAAATCAAGGTAGTATTTCGTGAGTGATCAGCAATTGTATGCTGCAGAGTTAAGACAGGGAGAAATAAAAGAAATTATGTAATCAATTTAGCCTCCCAAACATGCATAAATTTGAAAATTAACAATTAAATAACTGCAGTCATCTACTAGTAGATCTTGAGATTAATCACTGAAACTAAACCAGCTAAGAACATATACTTGTTTGCATAAGTAAATTCATCTGAGCTGCTTTAGAACCAATTAAAAAATCAGTAACCTGATATGCACTGTTGCCTTACCTTCAGCAATTGCACCAAGAACAAGGATACCAGATTCTTTAACTACCCACTCAGGGTGGAAGAGCAATTCCTTCAACAGGGGCAAGATGTGTGGCAGAAGTTCATCACGAAATACATTGGCTAGGACATCTAAAGCAGCAGCAGAACATTTCCCTGAAGGGAATTAACAGTGTTAATCTCTGATTATTATACAAATAACTGTAGTTAGGCAATATAATCCTTATTTTGAGCTGCCAGTGGATTCTCAGTGCATTAGGAAGAAAGATACTTCCATTTCATTACAACACAGTGATCCACCGTGCTCTGGTGCAAAGCCACAGATCTTTGAAAGTCATTATTACTATAATATCAGTTCCTTCTTAATCTCTCTCAGTGGATCACACTGGTCTCATCAGTAAGCAATGCTTCTTATTGTCAAGCTGTGCTGATGCTTCCTCTCTGTTCAAATGGGAAGTCAGATATAGAACACCGGATAAGAAATAGGGCACACAATCCTGATTTTTAGATAACAAAAATTTTCTGAAATCCAGATAACATTTCTCATCACAGATTTCTAAACTGCTCTGCTATTTCTCTTCCAAGCCACTATTTCAGAACAACTTCAGCCTTCTAACCATCTTAATCAAAACTGTGCATCACAGGGCACCTTATTTATTTGAGCTATCTTCTTCAGAAAATATGTATTTAATTCTGCAATCTCTATTTACAGCAGTGACAAGAACAGCACTAGGAACCTAAAACTATTTTTTTCCCCAAAAAGCGGCTTTACAGAAACAAGCATATTTGCACTCATATTTTCAACAACAACAACAATAATAATTCTCCAGATACATTTCTAAATTGTTTAATCATAATCCTGAAGGTATGTTCACCTGTTGTGAAAACTTGTGGCCTTGGGAAAAAAAAAATGTGGCTATGTCCAAATCTCAGATCATTATTCCACAGTGAGGTCGTTTCCAAAACATATTCAAATCAGATTTGTCAAAATTTCACAACTTAAAAACCATTTTGTGGCATTTTCTTTCCTTACAACATGGCCTCTTAGCTGAAAGGTCCTATGACACACAGAAGCCACCAGAATTCTGGTTTCCTCACAGCTATCTCCTCTCTTCATAACTACGGTACTGTATTCTGGTCAGAAGCAAATTCCTCTCATGATAAAGAACTACCAGTAATGGCCATAGGTAGTAGCATGGTCACATAGGGAATTAAAAACAAACCCAAAACAAAACACAAATCAATATTAGAGAGAAGACTGAAATTAAAGAAAGCATTATTAAGCTTGCTCCACTGATCAACGTTTAACTGATGTTAAACAGGTGATACATGATTTTTATTATCTCATAGAATTAAAATTCTAAGTCCAGAAGTTCTATTGAATTGCATCAGCTAAATATTTTTAGCTCAACCTGCCATATTGAAGTTAAAAAATAAGCTTTCAGATGGATAGCTTTTGCCAATGCAGCTACAAATTCAAAGTGTCATTTGAAAGACTCCCCCTCCAACACATCGACCAATTATGTCAGCAGATAGTTCTTTCTGTATTCAAAAACAAAGACTCAGTATTCCTACACACAAACTTCTCTTACTGTGGTTCCTGTATTATGCAACTTGATCTATTTCAAAATATTTTACACATTACTTTGACATACTTAAATTCCAGTCAGAAATAGTATCATCATCATCAAGTTCATCATCATCATCGTCATCATCTTCAATACCATCCTCTTCATGTTGCTGAGCCACCGTCTTTGAACGATGAAAACGAGGCCTTATGTCCTGCTCACTGTCTGGAATAGCTTCATCTTCTTCAACATCCCCCTGTCATCAAATTGCTTTATCAGATAAACTAGTCCAACCATATTGCTCAAGGAAGTTAACAATGTAGTTTTAGTCCAAGACTTTGTAAGTATATAAGATTCACATCCCACTTGAGCTGCCCAACTATCAAAATGCCAATGCTCCTATGTTCTCCAGAGGAATTTACCAGAAAGAGGACAGAAGATACAAGCAAGAGAGATACTCTCACCCACAAAGTATCCTTCTTGTTACAAAATTACTCAATGGGAATGAAATAGAAAGAAATAATAGAGAAATTCTGGTACACAGACATATTCTGAAACACAGTCATGAAAAAAGCCATGTATTCAATCTGGAAGCCATTAGCACTAATTCTCAACATTTTTTTAGGCTGCATTCTTGAAGTAGTTCATGGTAATAGTATCCCAGCTCTGCCTAAATTGGGTAAGCGGGGACTGGGGCAAAGCAGGTGAGCCACAGATTATTTTCCAACAAACATAGCAGCAGTTGTATTTAGTATTTGGAACAGCATACCTTGCCCCAGAAAGCTAATTTTCCATTGAACAGATGGTAGGCCAGATCTACCCATTCTGATCTGAATCATTCTGCTTTATAAGTCAGAAGCTAACCAGCTATTCCTCTAGAGTAAATGAAACTGATACTCACCTTCAACAGAATAATATCAATCTCTGAATATTTCATACCATTTACCAGCACAGGTATCAGCCTACAAAGAAATATTTATGCATGTTAAAATAACACAAAAAAAAGCAAGCCAGTTTTCAGCTATACAGACCATAATTTTGGTTGTAACCCTCACCTCCCAACCAAAAGAAAAACCTTAGCTAGTACCTGAACAAAGGCTAGTACCTGAACCAAGCTCCATGTCATAAAATTATGCAATACTTTGTAATGAGAAAAAGTGTTAATTTTAAATTACAAACTTTTAAACAGAAGTAGCCAGCTGGCACAACTGATGAATTTACTCTGAAGCACCTTTCAGAAATTACATCTATAGGTTTTCAGTAAGAATTCCAACTCCTATAATATACACGATAAGGTGACTCTTGACTTATCTCAATACTACTTGTCACTTCATTTACTTGTGGATGAAGACTCTACCTCATTACTCTTAAATATGGAAGCCTAACTACACTAAGTCCTATCACTTTGTGACTACTTCAGTAAAACAAGACCCCAACATTGCAGAAATCTTGACTAATCTGTATTAGGTTTTATTTCATTATTAAACTGGTTATGGGACTCCAACCATACAGATGTATAGCTAAAAAAGTACTAAGGGAAAAAAGTAAAATATTTCACATAGAAACACATTCATCACAACAAAAAAAAAATCCATAAAAATATGTATTACAAGCCAAAAGAAGCTAATGACAGTGGATGACCCAGCAACAGTGACAGACTCAATCTTGCTATATTCTGCAGCTGAGGATGATTGTTTTTGAAGGTGCAAGGCTTGCACTAATATTCACACATTGCACTGGCACATTACGTTCTAAACTTTGAATGAAGGAATAGCAAGTATAGACATTATCACTAATTCACTGGCTTTTCTGCAGCATACTTTGTGAAGTATCCGTTTTATAAGAAAGGCTACAAGCATAAAATGGAACAAGATGTTAGATATCACATGAACATGTTTTAAGAAAATCTTGTCCCACTTTTAATTTAGTGTACGAAATTTTAAGATTATCATCAAGTATTGACAAACTTATATAGCTCCTATGCAAAGAGAACTCACCAAAAAAAACCTGCCTTCAACACACCTGGCATTAAAAGATCATGGGAAAAAAATGTAATATTATTCTTATTAAATTGTTTGTCTAGAAAAAGCTTCTAAAGCTTTTTTTAAAGTTTTTTTAAAAAATTCAGTATGATGGTGTTGCAGTGTCAATGTTCATGTAGCCAAAAGAGGTTTAATACTAATAGTTATTAACTCTTAGTGTTACATATATTATATATTGTATAATTATACAGTTCTATACTGCAGTCATTAACTACATAATGTGTGTTGGGAAGGGAACAGGTGGACTCAAGAACGGTGCTATCATTCTTTTGCTTTTTGAACTACAAAACTAGAAACTAAGTAAGACCATTTTAAAACTTAAAAATCATTTCTCATAACATTGGTTCTCCTGTTTTTAATTCTATTCCTTCTCTGCTACAGTGCTGTGTTCTAATCAGTTTTCTGCTTTCATTGCTTATAGAAACTGGAATTTGCCTTCCTTTTTTTTTTATTTACTTCACATCTACAGTCCTTATTTTTGCTGAAAAGAATGTGTCCCCTTCAGTCTGTCATTCTGTTCTTCCATTCAAAATCTTGAGAGTCTTTACTAATTTCAAAGATGTTCTGTGCATACATGAAAAGAAAGAGTATTCATTTGCTGGCAACACTGAAGAATTAATTTCCTGTTGTAAAAGACTTCAGATTAGTTTGGAGAAAGTTACAAGCACCGTTGCAGACATGCAGGTGTTTACACTTCACACATGGATATTCACTCCCATTCAATCAACGTTCTATATTTTGAGGCATAGGATAACTTTTTGAAAGTTAGAAAAACTAATATTTGAAACTTAAACTACTATCAGGCTGCAGAAATATGAAGGAACAAATTCTACATTTCTTCAAGTTTAAATTGCAATAGTAATTGATATAAAATTGATTCCTAAATCCAAGTCATGTCATGTTGTCTTATGCTCTTTTTAAAACGAGGAACTTTTTACACAACTATGCACATAGAAGCATTGCACAGAGATGCCCACATCAGCAGTAGTCAAGACAACACGTTCATGGTACACAAGGTATTACAAGTAATGTCATGTGCAGATGTTTATTTGAGCATGTTAGCATATCTTTGCATCCATGGGAAGCTTAACAGCTTATTAAATTTGAGGTAAAGCACTACAGTGACACAGTTAAGTTGTTTCTGGAGTTCACAGGGTCTGAAATCTTCAGAAGTCTTTTCAATTATACTATGCACAAGAACTAGCTATAGGAAAATCCGTCTAAATATACTGCAAGCTAGATACAGTCTCTATAAAAGAGTACCCAGGAACAAGTCAACTGAAGTTTTAAGTTTAATGAGTTGTAATTCTTAATACTTACTTAGTAAGATGCCGACATAATACATCTTTACAAATTGGCTGTTCAGCCAAAGTCAGCCAAAACTCACAAGCCTCCAAAGCCACATTTTCATCTTGGTCCTGGGTCCTTTGAAGCATGTACTACACAATATAAAAATAAATATCTAAGTTAGAACTTATTCATTAGTAGCTCAAAGAGCACCTCAGCTATATAAAGTAACATGCCTTATCCTTGTTATGTTACACATCCAAAAAAGTGACAGCTTCAACATGTAAACTGGGGCAGTACCAGCACCAGTGCTAGATTTTTAACACAATCTTCTCATTTAGGGTCAAGCAATGCCTTGACTTTGATCCCAGTCATTCTAGGATAATTATTTTAAAGAAGAATAAACAACTGCCATATGCACTGCCTGTCAAACACAGTGTCAAGTTGGCAATTAGATAAAAAGAAATTTTTGCAATCTCAGTCTTGAAGGAAGAGTAACATAGTTGTTCTGATAAATGGTTTTATTTGTTAATACTTCTGCAATACCAAACAGGGGAATCTGCAGGCAATCTAGAAAATTAAACTCACCTCAACTATACTAATCATATGAGGAAGAAGGCGATCCATCCGAACTTCCAGCAACATTACCAGAGCACGGCAAACATTTTTGCGTACTTCAGGCTCCTCATCACCAGCCAGTGCAAAAAGATTCTGTTAGGAAACCATAACAGTTGAAAAGCCTCTATTCATCAAGTTCAATTTCTATTAAAATTGACACTGCTGGCAAACTAAAGTATGCAAATATGTACTTCTGTACTCGCCTACCCCACACCTCAGAATACTATTTCATTTCTTAAAGATGTATTAACTCAAATTAACTCTTCACACTCCCAACATATTTTACACATAACCATGACACTGTGTAGTATTAACAACAGCACAAGAACAGTACTTCCTGAATTATTTTTTTTCTTCTAAATGTAAATTCTATCAGTAAACAAAGAATTGAGTCAGTACATAAGAGTAGCAAATCAAATAGTCTAGATAACTCAGAATCCTTCTCATCCTTGTTTAGTAGCAGTATTCAGACAGACAAACAGGCCCAGTGACATGCACTTTCCAGGACAGGTAAGAGACAGACTGTTGTCATTATTTTTCCACCTTTACACAGCAAGAGCTTACCCTATTTATGAAAATGAAACATCTTTCAAAATAAGTCTATTTTTTGGGCTTACTGAGTGGTTACCTCTGAGCACAAGCATACAGAATGAACTTCAATCCATGGGGACTGAAACTAAGAATGGGCAACCAAAAATGGGGAGTTTAGGGGCAGAGGTGGTTGTAAAACACAGTTCAAAACTCCTGATAAATCAGATAGTCACTTGACTTAACTCCAACCAAGAATACACACCCACCTCGATAAAAGAATCTATGTGCAACATAAGAGCTTGAGTTCTGCTGATGATAAATTGATTGACGCAAGCCACAGCATGAGACCTACAAATGGAACAGTTAAAATACATATTTGCATGAATTAAAAACATTTTTAAACCGTACATAGGCAGCAAAAACATTAAACAAATCCCTTCTAAGGGCAAGAGAGAATAAATCTACATATCTATAGTCTAACCAAGCAAAATACTAAACCACATTTTAAATACTGTCTTATACTCTGAAATACCTAATAAATATTTTAAAATAAACTATTCAGTAAAAAGAAAACAGGGCAGGATGACTATGGCTGGCACATTTGTTCTGAACAGTATGTAATGATGTTCTTTTTGGTTATATTATGATTGTAATCTTCTCAGATATTAATAATTCCACACAAGTCAACATGGTGAAATTTAAGCAAGACCTTCTTCGCTGCTAAGTATGCAACTTCCTTTGCAATATTTTTAGAATTTAGTGAGACTAATATGCGTCAACAATGTAACTATAGCTTAGAACAAACCCACACTCGTAGTAGGATACATACTCATGGTAGAAATATTCTAAAAAACAAAGCATTGTTATTCTATTCCATTTCAGGTAAAGCCATTACTTACATGTCTTTTTCATTCTCAGGCACAAAAGTCAAATTCTCAAAGCAGAGGCACAAGGCAAAACTACCTCTAACGCCCTTTGAAGATTCATTACAGTATTTTTACTAGTGTAACTCTAAACTTTTATTCTGTTCAGACATTTCTTGGAAGACTGTCTCATAAAACATTGTTCAAAAGTTGTCTTTCAATAGATTTAAATATAAGGTATTATTGTACTGACACTACTAGTCCTTTTCATACCACAGCACTATGTACTCAAACTAGGCTATGGGTCAGCAGGTAGCCTGCTTTAAATTTGAAACTGGTTTAACAGTCTCAAAGCCAGGAACCTTGCAGCATAAGAAAGAAGTGAGACACTGTATAATGTCGTAAGGAAAGAACCATGTTTTCTCCATCTCTCCCAGTTCCAGAAAGGAGATTATGAGATTAGCTCAGTTGGTTAGAGCATGATGTTAAGAACACCAAGGTCATGGGTTTGATCCTTGTATGGGCCAATCATGTAAGAGCAGGACTTGATGATTCTTGTGAGTCCCTTACAACTCAGAATATTCTGTGAAATTTACTAAGTTTTATCTTTCCACAAGACCAAGTTCACACTTTATTACATATTATTCTCAGTGTGCATCTTTTATAGGTAAATTTCTCAACCCTATCAGAATCGTAGCATGATACATTCTAAGTTATAGTCTTCCTCTTAAGTCTTCACTATCTACCACTCTTGGCAATAAAGAATTGCCACCTCCAAGTTGCCAAATTTTTCAATGTAATTTTCAAACAGGAGTTAAAAACACATTTCACAGAATCACTAAGAATCACAGAATGGTTGAGGCTGGAATGCATCTCTGGAAATCATCTGGTCCAACCCCCCTGCTCAAGCAGGACCACCTACAGCCAGTTGCCCAGGACCATGTTCAGCTGGCTATTGAATATGTCCAAGGATAGAGACTCTATCACCTCTCTGGGCAACCTGTGCCAGGGTTTGATCATTCTCACAGTAAAAAGGTGGGTTTGATGTTCGGAGGGAACCTTCTGAGTTTCTGTTTGTGGCCACTGCCTCTGGTTCTGTCACTGGGCACCACTGGAAAGAGCCCGGACATGTCTTTTCTTCCTCCCTCTCTTCAGGTATTTACACACATTGATGAGTCTCAGCTCTTTCAGCCTTTCCTCAGACCTCTGTTGAACTCTTTCCAGTATATCCATGTCTCTTTCACACTGAACTGTCCAGAACTGGACACAGTACTTCAGGTGTGGCCTCATCTGGAAGATGAAGGGAAGGATCACCTTCCTTAACGAGATGGCAACACTCAAGCCCAGGATGCCGTTAGCTTTTTTTGCAGCAGAGGCACTCTCGCTACTGTTCTTTGTAATGAATATTAGAAATAACAATTTAATTCTGGAATTTTTCTTCCATGCTGTTATTTTAGAGAGATTTAATATAGTTTTACAGTGAAAAGATGATGAGCCCATTCAATTTGATTCAGGTGAAAGTTCAGTTAAAAGCAGAACTTTTTTCACCAAAGCTCAGAAACTTCTGTCAGCAAAAGAATTTTTACTCTCCTATTGCTGAAGCCATTACAAAAGGAATGCAAAATTATTATTTCTAATCAGAATATGAAGTGCAAACCCCAGCATTGAATTTTTCATAATAATATGCAAAAACTTTAAGGAAACAATTTGATTTTCAAAATTATTGAGAGGGGAGATTGTTGCATTAACCAAGCAGACAAACATGGAAATTACTGATGCATGGAATCTTTGTCGATCTCTGCAGGGTTATTTAAAAAAAACAAAGTAGATTTTAAACAGCTCTACAAAATAGCAGCCTTGCTGCTCATGTAAATAAAATTTAAACATAAAGTCTACAGGTAACTGTAAGCACAATATATAAACCTACCGTATTTTTGGACTGCTGTGCTTGAAAAACTGCAAGAACTTAGGTATCATGATATTGAGTGGCCGATCCAACACATCACTATCTAAAATTTCAGCAGAATCTTCACATATTTTCTGAAGAGCGCCAAAAGCACCCTGTTTAAAAATAAATAAGTAAGTAAACAAACAAATAAATAAATATATTCTTTCACATTCTGAAGAACACCAAATTTCAGACTTTGTATACAATAGGTAATTTCAGCACAACACAGTATATGTAGCTAGTTAACACTGTAAATGCAGCTAACTTAATATGGATTAAACTGAAATATCCTTAAAGGCATTTTATTTAAACCAGCATCTGCCAGCTCTCAAGCTGTGTGAGTCAGTAATGGAGAAGTTGTAATTTTAGTTTTAGTGTTCAGTGCTCATCTATTCAATCATATTTTAAAAAATGTTTAAAAGCTAGATCTTATTTGATAAATAAATAGAATGGGGCAGGAGTATCCAATTTAATTAGATATATAAATGTATTTCCTTTCATGATTTGTTATGGGGCAAAACAGAGATGACACTCAATTTGAGTTCCATTTTCAAGCATTTTTTTCTTTTTCTGAGAGAAAGCACCACTAAAACACTACATAACAGCATGGTGTCTTGGACCATCAGTCATCTCTGAGGATCACTTTATACAAAATGTTTCATACACTTCCATGGAGACAGTATCAAGTAATTCAAATGGCAAGCAATCACAGAACACTTTTCCAGATTAAGGTACAATAAGAATGAACTCTACTTTTATGTAAGAGAAAATTCAGGGTCAACTTAATGACACTGATAATGCCTAAAAGAGTAGTAACTTCAGGACACTTCTCAGCTGAGATACACCAACTATCTTATTTGCTTTTATGCAAATCTTATTCTGCTTTTATGCAAAAAACCTAAATTCATTTGAATGAACAGTAAGAACATGGACTGCAGGTAGAGAAGAAAGTATCAAACTGAGCCACTATTCCCCAAGGAGAACACATGGACATGTATAAAGACACACAGAAATGCACACAATACTATACCTATACAAAGTCTCCGTGAAGAGAGATAAAAATAATCAAATTCAGATGATACTCTTTAATTTTCTATAAATCTCCTTACCTCACAGGTATTGTAATCTTCAGAATCCAACAGGCTGCAAAGCTTTGGCAAGAGTTCTGGCCAATTCTGTAATTCCCCTTTTGAGGCAATGGTTGTTATCAGAATGCCTAAAGGAAACAGAATAATGAAGGAAATGAGATCTCACATACTTCCACATTGTTCATATCAATTTTTCTTATTTTTCTCCTCTCAGATATTGTAGGACTTAAGAGATTTCTTGTTTTGTTAAAAACTGGCATGCATAAAAAAAGGAAGCACATTTAATTGCACATGTTACTTGAAGGGCTTTGAAAAGCAAAGGTGGGTTGTTCCTTCCTGCTACCATGAAGGGCTCAGACATTAGAAATCAAGCACAAAGTAATTTCACTTAAGGAAATAATAATTTACAACATTTATACACATATATATGTATATAAAATAATAATTAAAAACATGGCAGGGCAACTTTGGCTCTAAATTTACTAAACACTGTGCAAGTCTGGACCTTCAATATAGAGTATCCACTTCAAGTCACCTCTTGTTTGTGATGATACAAAAGCATCAATGTGCCAATCTGTCAAATAAACTTACAACCGAGTGCTAAATTATGTGTTCGCAACTCTACTGTGTTTACATAGAATATTAAGGACAGATTCTAAGACCAAGATACCTAAAAAGAGCTTAAACACAGGCAAGTCATCCAGTTATGGGCTGTGAGATCCAGCAAACAGACAGGTCAGCCCAGAGAGTCACTAATTCTGCTTCCAGAAATCCCAGGAAAAACTAATTAGGTGACAAGAACAGGGAAGGCAGCTTATAAAACTAGGACTGAGTTTGTATGAGTTCATTTTGCCTCAACGCAAAATGAAACAGGTAGCATAATCCATTCTGCTACTGGAAGTTACTGCTAAGGAGTATGAACATAGAAGAACTTGATACTACTACAGCCAGTAATCTCTCAAGTGAAAAGTGATAGAAAAAGCTTCCTAAGCTTTTTTCATTGAGCTAATCACAACGTATCATTTTTCTTTGGAATAAAATGTTAAAATTCTTGTTAAATACACAAGAATACAGGACAACATCACAGAGCAAAGGACATTCTGGACAGGACACACAGCAACTAAACAATATTTTGCATCATGTTTCCTTTGATGCAACAGGTTGGAGAACTCACACAGACAAAGCGCAAAAATTAAGACAGAAGCCAAATACAGTTTTACAGCTCCAGAAGTAGTTTGTATACAGTTCTCTTCATAACTGCAACTGAATAGAAAAGATTCCCAAAAGCCTATGGAGATCTATGGAGTCTTAAAAAACTACATTTTTCCTGAATATTATCATCCTGTAAAGAACACCAGATGCATTAATAGAAAATACTTATCTTAGTGATGCTAGATCTTAACCACTTCTTTTTCTTTTATAAAAATAACAAAATAAATTAACTTTCTTGCCTCCTAGTCAAAGCACTTAATTTGCAAATTTGTCTCTTTAACTTAGATCTGGCACAAGTTTGTTTGTACATTTAATACAAGTTCAGAAACAAACGTAAGAATGAAATTCCTGGACCTCCTCTGGACTAACATGTGACAGAAATCATTACAAGCCTCAAAGGGATAGGTAGTTTTAGGAAAAGAGTTGGCTGAAGATCTTTTCAAGGTCTAGAAGCGTTTTCAGAAGATGATAAATGGTCTGGCTACATTTGTAGTATGTCCAAGCTTTCACAGCTGAAGGAAACTATTGAATTCAAAACCTACTTCCAGTGTTTTTCCAAAAGGCCTATTCCAGACAGCAACAGGACAAACTAGGAGGAAATACTTCCAGATGCATAGGCAAGAAGTGACTTGAGGCCACTGGCCCTTGCAACAGAGATGTATGCAGTTCAGATCATACATGCCATTACAAACTTTCCATACAGATCTGTGGGAAAGCCATTTAACACTGTGGTAGTGCTTTTGAAATGTTAAAGAGACACTTTGGTAGAGACAAAGAAAAAAAGAGAGTAATATTGGACTACCAGGAACTTAGAGAGGCAACTGTTATAGCATTTGACAGTTTGCAAAAGGTTTTAAGAACAATCAGGAAGCAGCCACATAAAACTAAGTTTCAGGGACTTATGTTCATGCTAAAAAGAATCTTCATCGATTTCCAATAAGCATCATTTTCCAAAAGCGAAATTTTCCCTACACACCTTCTGCTTCATTTGGCCAGCAGGGAACAGACACACCAGAGAAAAGACCAACACTTTCATGGTACAGAAATATGGACATCAGAGAATAATCAAAGTAAAGAAATAAATCAGTTTAGTAGCCTGAAGCTTTTTGACAGGTTTGGTCTAGACAAGGCCCTTCCTTCTGACCAGCATGCAACACTTCAGGTACAGAAATATGGACATCAGAGAATAATCAAAGTAAAGAAATAAATCAGTTTAGTAGCCTGAAGCTTTTTGACAGGTTTGGTCTAGACAAGGCCCTTCCTTCTGACCAGCATGCTAAGCAACACGGTTAGCAAGCTGAAACTGAAAGTCTTTATAAAGATGGTCTTTGATTTGTAATTAACTTCAAAACAGTATTACGGAATCTTTTGATATTTCACTTGACAAATATGAAATCTAACTAATATAGCAACTGGGCTAATTAAGCAGTAAATACACAAGAGAACTAACTCCAGAGGGATGTCAGAAATTGTTAAAAACATAAGCTTACTTGTTTTGACAACATCTTTTATGTCACTGTTTCAATTACATGTAACCTCAGTTTACAGGATCAATTCTACAATGAAAAATTTAACACAAAGAAAAAGCAGCTATGCTTCATTACTTTTATGCCAATAATAGGACAGGGGGAAGGCTGGGGTTTTGAGTGTGGTTCTTGGAGCCCCTGTAGCTCCTAAAGTTGATTTCTGAACTCCTTAACTCTTAAAAGCTGAATTTCATAACAAAATTTCCCCTCATAGGGCAATCATTAGCTTTCAATTTCCTCCTGCAGTGAAGCTCTCCAGTCCTACTACTAGTCTTAAATGCTCAAACTATTTTTCCTGCTTGTGTTTAAGTGGAGCTACCACTAAGGTCATGCCTTAGACTAGAATCCTTAGCAAGTTTTAAGAACAGTTGCAGGTACTTCCAAAAGAGATGCAATTATATCCTGGTAAATTTGTGCGTTCTCATAAATGCAGCTTGAACTTGAATCCATATTTCAAGATCAGCACACAGGGTTTTAAAACCTGTACCACACAGTACAGAGAAGTTACACTCTGTTACTCCTTTGGGGATTAAAATAAGGATAAGCTAAGTAAGGATGCAATAATGTGCAGTTATCATTTGGTCTCTAAGTCACAGTTCTAAAATCAACTCTATTACCATGCTCGTTCTCCTCAGCAAAGTGACTTTGAAGGACAGGATTAATCAGCTTGCCTCTGTCTTGGCCAAAAGGTATCAGCTTTCATCTGGCTAGTACTAGATGCTGGAGACCACAGAGCGAATCCTGCATTAAATCTTCTTTGATTCTTTATTTTGATGTACTTACTCATCTTGCTCTTAGAATGCCTGAGATCTTATTTGCAATTGGCTCATTAAATTGATAGTGCTTAAACTGCAAAAGCCAATACTCATCAAAAAGGGCAGCTCTAACTTGCACATGCCAACTCATGCTAAGAAGGCAGTCTAGGTAGGTAGTAATATATTTACAGCTAGAGTGCCTGACTCTCACCTCTGCGACCCGGGTTCGATTCCCGGCCCCCTGGGCAGGTGGAGCTCGTCAGCCTTGGTAGGCAATCCACCTAAGAGAAGGTCACTCTAAACAAACCTACATCCTGGGGACCTCACTGCCACTGTCCAAGCTTTGCTCGGCCCCGGCAGATGAACCTCAGGACTAAAGGGTGGGCTCAGTTCAGCGCACGCTGTGTCTCACCTAAAAATCCACTGCGCAGGCTGGAAGGGTTAATGACCTTTCCCAAAATCTTCGCTCGCGAAGACTGGCCATTATTATTATTATTATTATTAGTACCAAGAAATGAGCAGGTACCAGACCAACATCATTACTGAGAGAGATAGCTCCAGAGATCCAACAATTCAGAGAGCACAACGCACATGCTAAACAGCTTATGCAAGCATATAGTTCATCAGTTGCTACCATCTTCAGAGTTCATATATGCTGAAAAATCCCTGCAAGGATCAGTTAAAGCTGAACAATAACTGAGCTACTAATCCACAAACACTTTGTACCAGGAGAAACTAAACAGTAACTGCTTGAAAACAAACGATCCCTGCCTCCCTCAAAAAATTACCCCACAGATCGTCACCAAACAAACCTAAGACAGCAATCCAAGTGGAACTAGAATATTTTCTTTAGTCAGCTCCACTGTACTCCACTGAAAACTCCTATGAACAAACAAGTAAGAGTGACTCTTCTACAACCTGAAATCCAAATGTACCTGCCACTCAAAGACATGGAACACTAATATGGAACATTATGGAACATTAATAAATATGGACCATTAATAAAATTCATTGTAAAGCAGCTTCATAAGTGACAAGACAGCAGGAAAAAGCTAAGAAGTGAGTATTTTTCTCTAGAAGGAATCCTATAGAAAAAGCAAAGGGTTCTAAAGGAACAGTAACTGGTAGATTATTTTATAAGGAGTCAGCCGATACAAGCTGAGTTTCTTTCTGAAGTGACATCCATACCCATTTTCTCGAGAGTATTCAAATATATATTTTATGTTTTTCTAGTTTTTGAGCAGAAAAGGAAAATTACTACAATACTGGAGAAAATCATATTCTCAAAGAGCAGACAGAAAACCAACTTTACCTTGAAATAAGTTAAAATAATACAAATATACACAATTTATGAAATATGTATACCAAAACAAAGTACTTACAAAATCAGAAAATTGTGTAACAAAAAAGAAACTTCTCACTGGCACTAGATGATCTCTAAGGTCTCTTAACCATTTTATGATTCCATGTACACCACACTTTATCTAGTATTTTCTGACAGAAGGTATTTAAGAACAGAACCTCCTTATGTGAATGCCTTATGCATAGTACGATGATTCCCTGAAGGGATGTGCATTTGTGTGCATAAGGGCAGTGGGGTGCAGGAAATAACTAAAGGAAGTGTTTCCTTGATGTAACCAGAGTAATGAAATAGTTAAGTCAGACCTTTACCTTATTCCCATTTTTAGGTTGAGAAGCTGGCAGCAAGCTCAATTTTAGTAGATTCAAAGAAACTTACATTCAGTTACATTTCACGAAATATGAACTGAATTGCTGTATCAATTCTAAGATAATAAGAATCAAAAGTGTGACTTTTTATATTCTCAGTAAAGAAAAATACTAAAATATGGTGAAATGTCTCATTAAAATCTGACAATTATCAGAAGCAAACACTTTTAGGAGTTTAATAACTGTTTATGTCACTAGTGCAGCTCTCACCCATATCAGTAACATTTTCAGTATGAAGAATGCAGTAATAAGAGCAAACTTACCTACAGTAGCTCTAATTAAGGGGGAGGAATCACCAATGTTGTTCAGACATTCACTTTTAATGAAGTCAGTTACCCCATTTGGAAAGTTGTGAAAATGTGCTTTTACGTTATTCTTCAAGATAAGACCACTCAAGGAACGTGTTGGCTCATCTGCAACAGAAAGTCAACAACAGTCAACCTTCAATCAGCTCACAGGAATAAAGCAGATTTCCAGAACAATGCAAAAAGATTAAAGCTTATATAAAGATATTAATCTTCATTCCCTTATCTCTCCTTGCAGCTACACCCAGCAAACGTTTTCAGGTTCAGAGTACACAAATCAGAGGGCTGGGCAATCACCAACCATATGAAGTTCAACATGGGAAAGTGCTGGATTCTGCACCTGGGATGGGGCAACCCTAGATGTATGTATAGACTGGGGAATGAGACGCTTGAAAGCAGTACCACAGAACGGGACCCGGGGGTCCTGGTTGATGGCAAGTTGAATATGAGTCAGCAGTGCCCTGGCAGCCAGGAGGGCCAACTGTGTCCTGGGGGGCATCAGGCAAAGCATAGCCAGTCAGTCAAGGGAGGGGATTGTCCTGCTCTGCTCTGCACTGGGGCGGCCTCACCTTGAATATCGTGTGCAGTTTTGGGGCACCACAGCATGAGTAATATGTAAAGCTATTGGGAGTGTCCAAAGGAGGGCAACAAGAATGGTGAAGGGCCTTGAGGGGAAGCTGTATGAGGAGCGGTTGAGGGCACTTGGTCTGTTCAGCCTGGAGGAGATTGAGGGGAGAACTCATCACAGCCTACAACTTCCTCATGAGGGGAAGAGGAAGGGCAGGCACTGATCTCTCCTCTGTGGTGACCAGTGACAAGACCAGAGGGAATGGCCTGAAGTCATGTCAGGAGAGGTTTAGATTGGATATTAGAAAAAGGTTCTTCCCCCAGAGGGTGGTTGGGTGCTGGAACAGGTTCCCCAGGGAAGTGGTCACAGCACTAAACCTGACAGAGTTCGAGAAGCATTTGAACTTGGGCAAATGGTGTGATTCTTGGGGTGTCCTGTGCAGGTCCAGTACTTGGACTTGATGATCCTCGTGGGTCCTTTCCCACTCAGCATATTCTGTGATACACTTTTCCTATTTATTCAATATCAGAATATCAGTGTTACTAACTCTACATTTTAAGAAAAAGTTTTGAATAGACATATAGGCAAGAAATATATCTGAAGTCACAGGATATAGAAGACTCATTAAAGACATTAGTTAGCAGAAGACAGACATTTTGATTATACTGACTAGCTTGCTGCAACACTGATACTGTAAGGAACTGATGACAAACCTGCTTTCACCATAGTAAGATACAGAAATGATGTAGGGACTATGTAGTAAAACCGCTACCCTCTAATCCCACAGAAATAAAATGCTCAATCTTTTTAGAAAATTAAGTACAGTAATTCCTTCAGAAATTAGCTATTCTATTGAATCTATTAAATTAATAATTAGAGAGAGAAGGAAAAAAAATCTTTAAACAGTGTTAACAGGTAAGTGTTACACAGTGTGAACCATAAGAAAAATGCAGCTAGAATTGACCTGAACTGAGTAAGAATTTAAGTTCAGGCAACAGTTTCAGTTCTTTTCACTGAACTTTCTCTAAGTTACTGGGCCAAGTGGAAGAATTGGAGAAGAGTAGCTTAGATTTTTCATTTATAGTGGAGCAGATTCATGTTTGTTTCTTCAACCAAGGGCACGAGTAACTTGGTATTAGTTCTGAAATATGCTGAAAGAGAAATCTGAATGTTCTATATAGAAAGTGTTAGTTTACAGTATAAGAAAATTTAAATTCACAGTTTACAGCAACCCTTATCAGCACTGGAAGCTACTTTTAATCAGCATTTTAATCACCTGTTTGACTTTTTTGTATAAAGTGCTGATTTGGGTGAAATAAGGAAACTTCTTTTGTGCCAAGAATTAGTTTACACATGGATCTATTCCAGCCCTTCAAAACTATTAATATTCTAACAGAAATAAGGATAAGCAAAATAAGAGATACAACTTTCAAATTTAAAGTACTTTCAAACTAAAGTTACTGCATCACAACACCAAGACTCTCAGTACACCGCACTGACCGACAGACACTGGACACTTTATATATGTGGTCTGTGCTAGTTAGCATAGAAATACCACTTTTCAGAAGTGAGGAGTTTGTTTGGCTGATCAGAAACTAAAATTCGTTTTTATAAACTGATTTTGAGTGCTAAAACCACTGCCATCACATAATTTTTAATCTTTTTTTTAATGTTCATATTTCAGTTCTCCTAAAGAAGAATCAGTTATAATGCTCCATAACTATGAATGCATTGATATATAAACAAGTATAGTCTTTGGAATTCAGTAAGTTTATAAACCATGAAGCCATCCAATGAATACATATTTGAAACAATTCTACAACTTTACCTACTGTTTTAAATACTCACCACCTTCTAAATAATGTAAAAATTAAAACTTATTTCACTTGCACAGTACTGCATTTCAAGGGCCAGAAACTTTTCTGGGAGAACAGAGAAGGAGGGAAGAAAGAGTTTATTATTTTAAATAAAATACTAAAGACTGTATGCACGGACAAACTTTTCCCAACCACAGAACTTATTTGTGAGCTGTATTAGGATTGTTATTTGGCAAGTCAAATCAAGTAATTTTGTAAATGTTTAAAAAGTTTCAAAGATATAATCAGTAAAGATATGGTAGAGATTGACCTAAAGAAAGAAGTTATCACTTGAACTCTTTATCAGTCTCAAGTTTGCTTGACATGGTCTCTGAATCAAAAGTGAAATCTTCACATCAACTCTTACACCACTATAGTACGTCAAACTCTGATTGTTTTACGGAGCTGTCATGCAGTAATAGGTACACAGACATCTTCAAGAAATCCAATCTTCCATCAGTTATTACTATGATTTAAAATTATGCCTGGCGAGAAAAGAAGCCAAGGGACTTCTTTAATTTCCACGTTTTAAAACCTTGCAAGCCACAACAAAACAGCAGCAGCAGCAACCACAGATACTAAATACAACAGTTACTGTAAATCTGTATCAACTATCAGTATCTTCGTGGGGTGAAGGAAATCAGCGTGACAACCAAAGTCTGATTAGAATACACTAAATCAGCCACTATAAACTCTAGAATGAAAATACTAAGTAGTGCACTAAAGAAAAACATTAATCTTTTAGAATGCCTGGCTACAGCTACAAAATGGATAAGGCAACAATTTCAATTTAACCAAGCAGAGATACATACACTATTAAGTTCCCTGTGTCAGAAATAGACAGATTAGTCAGTTGGTTTAGATAAAAATCAAGGTCATATTAAGGTGAAACTTCAGGACCATTTTTTTCCTTCATGAACTATCCTAGGGTGTGCAGCAGCTTGAAACATCTTTAATCCAGTCCTTCAGGCAAGATAACAAAAAGACTATTCTTCATAGCAGGTGATTATCTCAGTTATCTGCAACAAAGATTCCATGCGATTCACAGTGGAAGTTGCATCTCTGACAAATGAAAAAGAAGTAATGAAGCAAGAATAAAGATTAAAAACAAAAAGCAAAAACAATTATCACCATACTGAGAGGTGACAAGCAGAAATCACAAAGAAGGACTTTGTGCTAAACAAACACCAACTACTTCAGACAGAGAAGCAGCACAGAATCTGATTTTCAAGCATTAAAAAAATCCCAAACAAATCACACCATAGTCAAAATCTTAGTTTGAGAAAAAATCTTCTAATACAACTGCACAAAGGTATTTATGGAATCCAGAGTGTTCAACAACTTGACAGCTGGACTGTCAGAAGACAGTAACATAGGATGGAGTTCTTGCTGTAACACCAAGATTACAAGCTGATGGCCTAAGAGCTGAGTAAGACACTCCTCAATCTTCATAGATTCTATGATTAGTTCTGACAGCTATATGCTTCAGCCATCAAAAAAGCTCACAGTCTTGCCTCCTTCTATCTCAGTCAACCTGGAAGTATAGAGAGTGGATAAGAACCTAAAGTACAAGAAAAAGAAGCAAAGTGAAGCAGACCTCTCGCATTTGGTATCATCTTCGGTGCTAAAACAGTTCATCAGTTGAAGATTCCTCTCTCACATTGCCTCACTTTATAATAAAACCATATAACATAATCATCATTTGGTTCTCAGCAAATTTTCAATTGCTTTACAGAGCAAATGGATGCATATGCACATAATGCACATATTAATTATTCTAGGGCTACTGCAGTGCTTTTAAGAACCAAAGTGTGCCCTCAAACAGTCCTATTTCCTCTAATGAGGGTTTGTATGACACAGGGTGCATATGTGAAAGCAACAGGTTTTTGTAACTCAAGTCCCCGTGAGCTATGTTTCACCATGCCTTTAGAATCATAGAATAGTTTGAGGTGGAAGGCACATCTAAAGGTTATCTCATCCAATGCCCTCACCATAGGCAAGGACATCTTCAACTAGACCTGGTTGCTCAGAGCCCAGTCCAATCTGACCTTGAATGTTTTGAGAGATGGGGCATCCACAACTTTTCTGGGCAACCTGTTCCAATGTCCTACCATCCACGTTCTAAAAAATTTCTTCCTTATTCTTCCTTCCAACTCTCTTTTAGTTTAAAATCATTACACCTTGTCCTATCACACCTTGTCCCCGCTAAAAAGTTTGTTCCTGTCTTTCTCACGAGTCCTCTATTAAGTATTGAAAGGCTGCAGTGAGGTCTTCCCAAAGCCACCTCTTTCCCAGGCTGAACAATGCCAGCTCTCAGCCTTTCCTCATAGTAGAGGTGCTCCAACCCCCTGATCATCTTTGTGACCCTCCTCTGGCTGGACCTGCTCTAACACGTCCATGTCCTTCCTGTGCTATGCTAGATTACTAAATGAACTAACTGGGATGATGTAGTGGGTTTCTGTGGCTGGGTTTTGGTAGCGGGGGGGGCTACAGGGGTGGCTTCTGTAAGAAGCTGCTAGAATCTCTGCCTGTCCCATGGAGCCAATGCCAGCCGGATCCAGGATGGACTTTCTGCCACTGGCCAAGGCCAAGCAAATCAGGAGTAATAGTAACGCCTCTGTGACAACATATTTAAGAACAGAAGGTTATGGCACAGAAAGAATTCCAGCCAGGGAAGAGCAGAGTGAGAACATGTCAACAACAATGCAGACACCAAGGTCAGTGCAGAAGGAGGGGCAGGAGGTGCTCCAGGAGCTGGAGCTGAGACCCTGCAGCCCGTGGTGCAGATCGGGGTGGAGCAGCTGTGCCCCTGCAGCCCATGGAGGAACATCGGGGTGCAGAGACCCACCTGCAGCCCATGGAGGAGCCCCTGCTGGAGCAGGTGGATGCGTGAAGGAGGCTGTGAACCCGTGGGAGGCCCAAGATGGAGCAGGGTCCTGCTGGAGACCTGCAGCCCGTGGAGAGGAGCCCACGCTGGAGCAGATTTTTCCTGCGTAGGACTTGTGGCCCCTGTGGGGGACTCACGTTGGTACAGCTCACCCATGGAGGACTGCACCCCATGGAGGAGTGACCCACGGGACAGCAGTTTGAGAAGAACTGCTGCCTGAGGGATGGACTCACACTGGAGAGGTCCATCAAGGATTGTCTCCCATGGGAGGGACCCCACGGGAGCAGGGGAAGGGCTCCTCTCTCTGAGCAGCGGCAGAAACAACAACTGACCGAAACCCCCATTCCCCTTTCCCCTGCACCACTGGTGGGGGGGAAAGGGAGAAGATGGAAGGAAGGAAGGGTGGGGGGAACGTGTTTTTAAGACTGTTTTATTTCTCACTCTTTGGTTCTTATCCTGTTAGTAATAAATTTAAGTACTATCCCCACTTTGAGTATGTTTTGCCCATGAAGGTAACCTGTAAGTGACCTCTCCCAGCTGTTATCTCAACTCATGAATCCTTAGCTGGGTTTTTTTCTCTCTCCTGTCCAGTTGCAGAGGGAGAGTGAGAAAGTGGCTTCAGTAGGTACCTGGCATCCAGCTAGGGTCAACCCGCCTCAGATGAGAATAGCATTTGTCCATTCACAAGCTGTGATAAAACGATTTATGAGCATGGCTATATTTTGCTGAATTACTCTTGTGATATTGGCAACATTAAACATTGGGGTGAGACTTTAACTGCCTATCAATCTCTATCTTAAAGCTGTTAAGTCTTTCTCAGAAATAAGCTGTCATTCTATGTTTCAAGTAGTGATATGGATTTACTATCTACAAATACAAAATGTGTATTGACAGTGACTAGTGTCACTTGCACATGAAGATTTCTGATGCATTAATGAGACTGTCTCTGTTAAAAGAGGTAAAATAAAAAAAAATAAGGATCCCACCACAGCAGTGTAGTAGGAAGCAGAAGATTAGTTAATTTCTTCTGTCCTAACATATAAGAATATGATACAGAAACAGCTTAATGAGCTTCTTGGCAGCAAAAATTCCTACTTTTTTTGATTCTAGACTATACTTTTAAGTATAACACTTTTGACTTAAACTGATATGGTTTACTACCATGTCAGAGGGTGGAGTGATGATATTTCAAAACATTCAGTGTATCTGAACACATCAATGACCTTGAACCATAGTGACTAGTCTGAAACTAATCAGTGCTCTCAATTGACTCGTGAGTCATGGAAAATAATTTAACACAATTGCCTAAGCTAAGGAATGTCCGTAAGGCACCAAAACAAAGCTGGAAATGTTCTGCTGATGCTGAGTTTTGCATATTTACTGAATAATAACTAGCAACAGCTCTGATTCTGAAGACAGAAAATAAAAGTGAACTGTGGACAATATGGGAAGAGTATTGAACTGCTGATCAACAATTAACTTGTTGGTTATTGCACTGAGTTTATTTGGCAAGGTTTTGGTAGCGGGGTGGGGGATGCAGAGGTGGCTTCTCTGAGAAGCTGCCAGAAGTTTCCCCCAAGTCAAACAGAGCCAGTGACAAACAGCTCCAAGACAGACCTGCTGCTAGCTAAGGGTAAGCCCATCAGCAGTCATGGCATCACCTTTGGGATAACAGCAAAGAAGTAGGTGCTGATCTCTTCACTCTCATGACCAGTGACAGGACTGAAGGAAATTGCATGAAACTGAGCCAGGGGAGATTTAGGCTGGCTATAAGAAAAACGATTTTCACCCAGAGGGTGGTTGAGCACTGGAACAGGCTTCTCAGGGAACTGGTCACTGCACCAAGCCTGTCAGTCCAAGAAGTGTTTGGACAATGCTTTCATGCACATGGTGTGATTCGTGGGCTGTCCTGTGGAAGGCCAGGAGTAGGACTTGATGATCCTGATTGGTCCCTTCCAACTCAGCATATTCTATGATTCTGTGATTCTCTGATTTAAGAAGGGAAAAGAGTTACCGCACAAGAGCAATTGCAGCCAGAGAAGACAGGGGTGAGAATATGTGAGAGAAACAGCCCTGCAGACACCAAGGACAGTGAGGAAGAAGGGGCAGGAGATTCTCCAGGCAGTGGAGCAGACTCCCCTGCAGACCACGGTGAGACAGCAGGTCCCCCTGCAACCCATGGAGGGAGCAGACATCCACCTGCAGCCGTGGAGGACCCAGCGCCAGAGCAGATGGATGCCTGAAGGAGGCTGTGACCCTGTGGGAAGCCCACGCTGGACCAGTGTCTGTTCCTGAAGGACTGCACTCCATGGAAGGGTTCCCCACTGCACAGCTTGTGGAGAACTGCAGTGTGTGGAAAGGACTCAGGTTTCAAAGGGTTGTGGGGGACTGTATCCTGTGGGAGGCACTGCACACGGGAGCTGGGGATGAATATGAGGAGTGCTCCCCCTGAGGAGGAAGGAGCAGCAGAGACAGTATATGATGAACTAACAACAGGCCCCATTTTCCATCCCCCTGCACCAGTGGGGGACAGGAAGTAGAGAAAACTGGGAGTAAAGTTAAACCCTGGAAGAATGGAGGGGTGGGAGGAAAGGTGTTTTTAAGATTTGGCTTTATTTCTCATTACCTTACTCTGATTTGATTGGTAATCATCATCATCATGGCTGGGCTTCGCAAACGAAGATTTAGGAAGGCTCTATCCACATTTGTTACAAGCACACTGGTGGCTAAAAAGGCCAATACGAGATAGACATGTCTGATTGCAAAAGGCACAGCAGAAAGACTCCTTAGGTGGTATATTCTGCAAGACACAGTTCTTTCTGTGTTGTCTTTTCTCCTTGAGAGTGATCCTGCACGCGTTCTCAAAGGAGACAGCTGAAAGATCACCGCCTCCCTAAGATCTTGCTTTATGGTGAACCTGCCACCGGCTGCCACAAGAGAGGAGCCCCAAAGAGGAGATACAAGGACTCTCTGAAACAACATCTCAGCCTTGGCCATATTGATCAACATAACTGGTCTACTCTGGCCTCCAATCGGGAGGCCTGGAGACACACCATCTATAACGCAGCTGACTGGTAATAAGCTGAACTAATTTCCTCAAGTTGAGTCTGTTTTGTCGGAGTCAGTAATTGGTGAGTGATCTCTCCCTGTCCTTATCTCAACCCATGAGACTTTTGTTATATTCTCTCTCCCGTGTCCAGCTGAGGAGGAGAATGACAGAGCGGCTTTGGCGGGCACCTGGCATCCAGCCAGGTCAACCAACTACAGTTAGTTATAGAAGATTCTGTATTCTAACTAATAATGAACACACATCAATTAGAATGCCAAAATCTGTACATCTCTACAGGCTTGCAAAACCAGGAAAAGTTTAAAGAACTAATCCTCTGGTTTCATTCCTACTTTCAGCTTCTCTACCAAATCTCCACAAACTGGGTGTCTCAGCACTTTTCCTCTCTCATGTAATTTTATGTATCATCTCCTACTGCAGCAGTTAAATCAGTGCTAGAATTCTATTAAGAGTAGAAGAATCATTAATAAGAAATACAGATTCAGCAAAATGGAAGCACGATTCACTACAAGGTCCCAAACCACATAACAAATGCAGGACAGGGCTGTAGTTTGAGAACATTTTAAAAGTAACGTCATCTCGTCTTTGGCATTTACTTTTTGAGGGCCGGGGGGAGGATGACAACATGGACTTTTGCACTTAGTCAAGTGCATAGGAAAGGGAAATTATGAGGTTTGCAATGGAATTTGCTTAGACAGCATCTGGCAGTGAGAGAATACATATTTAGAGTCATTAATCCATCTGAAGAAATGACCTGGTCAGATGAGTAGAAGTTTTGTCACTCTCTGAATATATCAAAGGTGAATGGTATATATATCAAAATATGTGACAATTTGTCATTTGAACAGCTGTTAGTAGAAGGATTACTTGGATAAGTAAAATAAGGCTGTGTTATCAAATTGAGTCATTCAGAACCCAGTACAAACTGCTGAGTATTGGGAAACACAAGCTACAGGGCACTAACAACATTGGTGCTGTATAGGGTGCTTCCCAGAGGAATTTTTGACTACTTCTCCTTCTGCCTATATTCTATAGGTATAGCTTAAGAGAAACTTGTGTGGTAGCATGCAAGTATAAGTCTTGTTTTATGGCCCGACTGCTTTGTTTCCCTGATATCCTTACTTGCCAGTAAAGCTTCTTCTCCTAATATGCCCTTAATGCACTATTAATAAAAAGAAAATCTTCTCCTTTTTACTTCCTAGGGCTATACTCAGTGCATTTCCTTTTTTTTTTTTTTAATTCTGACGGACTTTTCTGGACACTAGAATCAGATTTTCAATCAGTATTAGGTTGCACTCTGGTAAACATCAGAACATAATTCTGGCAATAGTGGAGGTGTTCTTCCTAACTAGCTAGTAGTAATAAAATGGAGAGCACAGACTGCTTTTAATTCAATATACCTTTATACATTTAATCTTTCATTTTTGTTACTATTTTAGGAACTTAGATCCTTTAGTCTTTTTTTTGGCTACATGCAAGTTCTTACTAGGAAGGCTAAGAGTACCAGTGAAAAAGAAGCTTTGCTGTGTGACCAGGCTGCTCTTCCTCTTCTGAGCAACTAGAAATCCATCTTCAGTCTCTTTAGTTTTCAGTTTCTACCTACAACTTCATCAGCCTCCTTTCTTTCTGGAGAGGAAAATGAGAAAACTGGGAGCACTTGCCATTTTGGAATGCTTAAAGCTCATGAGACTTACAGTTTGCCAGAGTTACCTCTTATCAGTAGTGTATCTACTGACTGAGAGAAGATCATCTATCACTTGAAGTTACGTGACTGCTTTTTCCTTGGAGATACCAAAATAAAAATTTGTCCTGTTGAATCTACACTTGCTTGAGCAGCCAGTATGTGAGACTTCAGATAAAGCAGAGAACCTCACTGGAAAGTAATGTTGCCCAGTCCACCGCTGTAAGGCTAAGCTGTTATAAACTCCCTACATGGCTGAGTGCAGACTGCAGTCACTGTTGTTATCTGGGATCAAGCACCTCCTCAGGTTTGCAGATGACATGGATCTGAGTGGTGCAGTTGACACAACAGAAGGAAGGGGTGCCATCCCGGGAGAATTGGACAAGTTTAGAATTGGGCCCACGAGAACCTCATGAGGCTGAACAAGTTCAAGTGGAGTTGCTGCACCTGGGTCAGGGCAATCCCAGATACGAATACAGACTGGGAGAAGAAGCCATTGAGAGCAGTCCTGCAGAGAAGGACTTGGAGGTTCTTACAGATAAAAAGTGGTCATGGGACATGACTCAACAATGTGTGCTCACTGCCCATAAAGCCAAACACATCCTGGGCTGCATCAAAGGCAGTGTGGGCAGCAGGTCGAGGGAGGTGATTCCACCCCTCCACGCTGCTCTAGCGAGACCCCACCTGGAGCACTGCATCCAGCTCTGGGGTTCCCAGCATAGGAAGGGCATCAACCTGTTGAAGCAAGGCCAGAGGAAGGCCCCCGAGATGGTTACAGGGATGGAGCACCTATTCTATATGGAAAGGCTGAGAGAACTGGGTTTGTTCAGCCTGGAGAAGAGAAGGCTTTCTCTTTACTCAGCTGTAGCCTTTCAGTACTCAAAAGAGGGAGAGTGATTTCTTCCACTGGCAGACAGTGATAGGACAGGAAGAATGTTTTTAAACTAAAAGATTAGATGCTAGAAAGAGATTCTTTACTCAGAGGATAGTGAGAGATTAGAATAGGTTGCCCAGAGAGGTGGTGGTGCATGCCCCATCCCTGGAAGTGTTCAAGGTTGGGTTGGATAGGCCCTGAGTAATGTGATGTAATGAGCTGCATGCATCCCTGCCCATGGCGGAGGAGTTGGAACTAATCTTTACTGTCCCTTTCAACCCAAACCATTCTATCATTTTTTGATGATTACGTAACTGTCATAGCACAGTTGTTCCTGAATGCCTATTCAAAGCAGAAGGCAAAGCTGAGTACCTGAGCTTCATGCAGTTCTGAAGGGAGAGAATTATGTCATTACTGAAGGAGAAGAAAGGAGTTTAAAATGCTTTGCAAAAGCAGGAGTAATGCTTAGCCTATTATTAGCATCAAACTGTGGAATCAAGATGTGCGTTTTCTGTAGACAGTAAACAAACTCAGTTCTGTAGCTGGTAAAAATACTGGGGGTACTACTATCAGTAATATTAAAAGTATTTGGGGTTTTTTTCTGGGTTTCACTCCCTTCTGACATTAAAGGAAAGGTGTTTTAATCTGTACATGAGAAGTGGTAATGTGCATTCCTTTATTAGGCCAGATTTGGCTTCATGAAAGTGGTCAGCTATCCAATTGCACCTGGCCCAGCACTACAAGCTAACAAACACACTGAAATGGTTTTATCATCCTAAGGCCTCACAGCAAGTATGCTTTCTGAAAATCTAGAAAGAGATGGTGATATTGCTCCCCAGGAGCCATCACAGACCAAATCAGATCAGCACATAGCCTTTCAAGCAGGAGGCACATCAGAACTGCATTGAATTAAATACTGCTTGGTGAACAGAAGTGCCTTTAGAAACACCAGCAACACTTTCCCTTTCTGTAGGAAAACACTCCATAGGAATGCTTGATACTGGCATTTTAAGTACACTAAGGTTTGACACGAGAAAACCACCAAACATCACTGAGTAAGAAAGTTTGATTTTTAAAAAAGCATTCAAAGAAATACACATTGCAGTAGACTATATTCAGCTTGTAAGACACAATAAGGAATGGCTTGAAATAGCTAGCTAAATACCTCCAACTTACCCCTAAAGATTTATTTGAAGGCCAAACCAGACATTACCTAAGAGTAGCTGAGCCTCAGATAATGACGTAGCAATGCTTTCCTAGTATGGGCTTCAGGGACAGGGAAAGAAACAATAATGGAGATCCCATACTCCTGATTCTGGATGTTCAGAATACGGAGCTTCAGGAAAGCATCCCAGAAGCACTGAACTACACAACACAATCCACAACCCAACTAATTTTCTTTCAAGACTTTAAACAAATAATCTATTAGGAAAAGCCTTTTCCTTAAACCTGCACTACAATATCCCTACAGAAGCATGCAAAGGAATAATTAGCCAGCATATTGGGGAAAACCATGGAATTTTTAGTGATCTGATAAAATAATTATCTCCTAATAGGTAAACTAAGCAAGTTTGCCAAACTGGGAGGAGCTGCTGACTCCTTCAATGGCAGGGAGGCCCTGCAGAGACACCAAGATAAGTTGGAGGGATGGACAATTACTAAATTGAAGTTTAATAAATTCCAGATTCTGCACCTGGGATGGGGCAACCCTGGGAGGTAAGTACAGACTGGGGAACAAGAGGCTGGAGAGCAGCCCCACAGACAGGCATGTGAGTCCTGGTCAATGGCAAGTTGAATATGAGTCAGCAGCCAGGAGGGCCGACCGTGTCCGGGGGGGCATCAGGGAAAGCATCATCAGTCGGTCGAGGGAGGGGATTGTCCTGCTCCGCTCTGCACTGGGGCAGCCTCACCTTGAATATTGTGACAATTTTGGGCACCACAATGTAAGAAAGATATTGAGCTATTAGAGAGTGTCCAAAGGAGGGCAATGAAGATGGTGAAGGGCCTTTAGAGGAAGCTGTATGAGGAGCAGCTGAGGTCACTTGGTCTGTTCAGCCTGGAGAAGAGGAGACTGCAGGGAGACCTCACTGCAGTCTACAACTTCCTCATGAGGGGAAGAGGAGGGGCAGGCACTGATCTCTTCTCTGTGGTGACCAGTGACAGGACCAGAGGGAATGGCCTGAAGTCATGTCAGGGGAGGTTTAGGCTAGAGATGAGAAAAACATTCTTCCCCCAGAGGGTGGTTGGGCACTGGAACAGGTTCCCCAGGGATTGGTCACAGCACCAAGCCTGACAGAGTTCAAGGAGCGTCTGGACAATGCTTTCAGACACATGGTATGGTTTTTGAGGCTGTCCTAGGCAAGGCCAGGACTTGGACTCAATGATCCTTGTGGGTCCCTTCCAACTCAGCATATTCTTTGACTCTATTTTTCCCTTGAGATATTTATGCACCTCAATTACTTTATGCATTGATTAGTAAAACTCTTTTTGTAATTTTTCATATATCTGAACTTCAAAGAAAAAATGGTTTGCTACTGTTTAAGTAGGACACTATACATGGTATGCAGTATGGTATACTATAAGGGCACACTAATCTGATGACTTCTGAATGGTGATGCAATCAGATTCACTGCTTGACAATTTTTTTTGTATATTTAATGGTGACATTAAAGTGTGGTGATTGTAATGGGGGGGAGTGGTAGGGGAGCTTTTCTTTTAATTTAACAGTTAAGGCTCCTGAACCACTTTTCTAGATTAATCCCACTCAAAGATACCTTCCTGAAATGCGTAGCTGGCAAATTAACACCTGACCTCACAAAAAAGTCTTTTTCTTGCTTAGCTTCAAAGATCTTTCAATACCACCAGGCCAAGAAAGTACATAATGGAATGGACTCATGAAACCTGCTGTACAGATGAAGTTTAAATTTCAGACTCAGCATAAAACATTCATATCAAACACATAAGACCACTTCAGATCCCAGTAATAGCTTAAAAAAAGCTGTTTCAAATTCTATGTGCAAAACTACATGAGTTATTAGTATCAGGATTACCAGAACATAAATTACCATCTGGGAAGAATTCTGCTGAAACAAAAACTTGGCAGGGAGAAGGAGGGGAGGGAGTGGGGTGGGAACAGGAGCTGTCTCCATGGTAATGTTTCATGTACAGTAAGGTACTCTGAATGACTAACTCATCACATGAACAAGATCAAGAATTGCAGAGGCACTGCTCTATCTTGAAATGGTTTACAAAAATCCAAAGTATTTTGGAAATAAACTTAAAAGACCATCCTTAAAGCCTATGACAAAAATAGTACTAAAGCAGTGTTCTTGATTCCTGCTCATTCACCTTCAGAGTAAAAGATCATCTCAAGGACTCTGATTCTTGACTGTAATAGCCCTAAACCAGGCCATAATCAACCAATCCACTGAGATAACACTCCACTGAGACCAAATTCTAGAGTTCCCATGTTTGGATAGGGTGAAGAGTCAGTCGCTAAAGCACAATCACAAAAGCTTTGTATAACTGCAACAGGATTCATAACTGCAGTTATACAGGCCAGTACAAAGTATCAAGACCATCATATTGAGACCATTTGTCTCAATATTTTCCCATTAGCCTAGGTCCCACTGAGAGCCTCACGGACAGGGGAGAGAGAGATGAATGCAAATCTTTACAGAAACTGTGCAAAACTAACCATGTCCCAGTGAATGACAATGGACATATTTCAGTCAACCATGCATGAAACACACAAAATGATCTGAGAAGAAAAAGCAATATGCACGCACTCCAGAAGACAAATTATTAACAGAATACAGAAGACCACCAGATTCTGAGCTCAGTTCAGGGGACCAGGAGAAGAAAAACCACAAAACCAACACTAAGGGCAGGGCTGTGTCACTACATTATCTGTGAGGTTTTTTACCTTCCAAACCAAAAAGGAATAGCTACACAAACAGTGCATATATTTTCATTTACAGATAAATTAGCAAAACCATATGGTGGACGAAGAAGGGCAAAGTAGCAAATTGTGTAGGTGTCACAAAACAAATTCAAGGACAAAAAAAAAAAGTGAAGCACCTTTCTTGTCACATGCTTTGTACAGACTCCATATCCCACTACTGGACTTGCTCTGCTTGTTATTTTTCTGATAAAGTACATGGTGTATCTATACTGGCTCCTTTCTTAAAGATTCAGTATCCCGGCTGACCCTGGTGTTGAAAACTCTCTCTCTCAAACTCAAGGTACTTCCCCAGGGCCTTACAGATAACCAAGTGACTTCCTATATAGAATAAACAAAAACACTGGGATATACTCCAGCCTTGAAACAGGAAAATATATTTTCATCTTCCTCTCTGTTTCTCTCCTCCCAAAGTAAGCTGACAGAACAACCAAAACTGGTTAAAACCTAAGACAAATGTTCTTGCCAATTTTTGAATGTTACAGAGCAACACATAATAAAATCTAATTCAAAAGGTAAAAAACAAGTATTCAGAAACCACAATATGAAACACTGAAAGGCAGAAAAAGCATTGGTTGTAGTAAGGCAGCTTTGACCTTGAGCTACAGCTGTGGCCTGGCAAAGGAACAAGTAAAACATCATTAAGGAAGAAAAGTGTGAGAAAGAGAAAAAAAACAGTTGCAGGTAGAGGAATGTGTTTGGACATGAGAAGAGATGCCGGTGACCTGTCAGGAGACAAGATGGGGCACGTGCATGGAAGCTAGAGACCAATTAGTGATGAGATACAGATGTGTGAACAAGAACACTTAACCAGTGACATATATTATATTAGCGTGTGGACAGAGAAAAAGTAGATAAAAAGAACAAGTTTGTTTATAATAAAATCTTTTGCCATTGCCTGCCAGCCTACAGTCCCAGAACATCATGTAGGCCGCCATCACTAGTAGCAGAACACTAAGGGAAAAAACCTTAGAAAACAACCCAAATAATCAAACATAATGATTACAAACACATGCAAAGAAGACAGATGTGGTAAAACAGATCTTGAAACAAATTTCTTTTCTCTGTCAAAGACATCTCAAGCTGGTAGCTATAATATACTGAAATTACAATCTTTCACACACCCTGATCACTACCAAGGAATTGTCTGAATTTACCAACTGATAGAAGCTACACACTATGCCATATACAGCTTGTACTAACATTTATAAGAATAAAACAACAGTTTAATAGCCAGTTAATTTCTAACTGTATTTTACTACAATTAAAACTTCAGAATGAAGATCATGACAGACATCTTTGGACAACTTTAGTATGTATTCTTCGAAGTATTTAGCAGTCTCATTACTAGGAAGATTGTTAATGTAACTGAACTTAGTAGCATGTTTTATAACATACATAGTCATGATTGATCACAGTTATTCCACAATTTAACTGCAGTCCAACAGAGGTATGATGCTCCAGCACTTCTGGGAAGATCTGACAGGACATTTATAACGGAATACATTCTAAGGGTAAAACTACAAGTACCAAAAATTCATCAGACTTTCTCCCCACAGAGCCTCCTGAGAGGATAAATGAGTTCTACATGATTCAACTAACTAGAAAACTGCCTAGAGGCACCAGCTTTTTATTTCTTTGAAGCTAAATAACATAAAATAAAAAAAAGCAAAAATAAGTAAAATAAACAGTCACTATCTCAAGAACTTACCTTCAGACTTCAACTTCGTGAGAACAAAAATCAGGTAGTTGTTGAAATCTGGATACTGATTGAGTTGTTCTAGTTTCTAAAGAGAGAAACTGTTAAGGAAATTTGAATCTTCAAAAAGAGCATTTATAGCTTTCGGGATACAGAGATTATTAAATGAGTTATGTACTGCAATATCACTTCAACCAGCTGTGACTATAAGGTCACCAGGTACAGAGTATGAACAATCTAAAAACAGTTTCTGTAATGTTCTTGCTGATACAGTAGCTTTCATGGAGAAGTCTTAAAAAATCCAGGGATAGACATAGAAATTAACAGATCCTTAAAAATATTTGTAAAGCCATATCACCAAAACAGGTAGTTGAACATTACTAACAACTCTGAATTCCAATGGATCAAAAAGTATCAGAAATAAGCAGAAAGAACTGAAAGAGCAATACTTAACAGAAACTTAATGAGAAAACACTTATTTGGTCTAGGAAATGAAGACCAGCTCTTAGATCATATTTTCTTAACTTCTTCACTCACTCCACCTTTTTTTTTAATCAAAGAAACAAACAATATCTTGATTTGAAAAATATCTGTAACCTTACCAATTCATAACTTTGTTAACACTGGGTTTTGGCTAACCTATACTCCTCACTTTGTTATATTTGAGATCTAAGCATCCAAATGTGCCAAAACATCATCATAAAGAAAGCACATGACAGAATCAACACACAGAGTTTTTTGGGTTTTATTACAAAAAATTATGGACTTAGAGTACTTTAAATTTGAAAACATTAATCAACACCGTGCTTGGATATGCTACTAAGTAGCATTCTGCAACAGTCCTCACTATTTTTTGTGGAAACAGTCTCTAAGGGCTTTTTTTTTTTTAATTATGGGACATGACCTGTTAAGTTGTATCAGAACATTTTCCCAAACTAATGTATAATAATGGTAAAACTGTGCCACTTCTCTAACCTTTACAAGCCAACATATGAGGACCTCCTGGAAAACACAGGTATCAACACAGCAGGGAGTTTCCAATACCATTTTAAAAGAATTTCAAACATCAGTTAACAGGACTTTGGTTCGGTCAATTTCTACCCCACTTCTAGAGAGACAGCACCACTTTTACTGCACATCCCGAACACAGACTGCTATATTTCAATAAACAAACTGGATGCTATTAAGTTATTTGAAGGAGAGCTTTAAAATGTAGTTTTGCACTGAAGCTACACTAGCAACACTGTTGCTATAAACACTTAGGTATTTCAAATACTAAACAGCACCAGGTTAAGTTTGAGGCATTATGAGAACACTCCATTGGATGCTTCTGTTTCAGATATTTCAAAGGAAGCAACTGTGTTTCAAAAATCTGAAACAAAGCTGAAAGAACAGGAGGATCGAGATGAAATCTACTTTCACCTTTCAGATAAAAAGGGAAACCTTCCTAAGCCTGACTGCATTCGCTACAAAAGTCTAGAAGTGGAGCAAATTTGGATTCAAACACTTACAATAATGTAAATATATACAGATGCACATGTTCTTACCTACTTAAATTAATTCTGTTGCTTTCTGTGAAGCCCTTTAAGCAAATGCTTTATATAAAAAGGGATCAAGATGACAAACTCATATCCCTCATAGAATTTCAGCACTTTTAGATTTTTCCAAGCACTTATATGGCTAGTCCAAGGAGCAGAAGACAGTAATCGAGGCCCGTATTTTTTAATACCTTTTTAAGGTCTATTAGTCTTAATTTAAAATTCTGCTTTCTCAATCCTCGCTTCTTAAAATCTATTCATCACTTTTACAATCAAGAGAGACCTGGGGGCGGGGAGGGAAGGAGTAAAATATCCCAGCAACTCACAACACTACACCAAATGCACTGCAAAGCAGCACAAGAAGCTACAGTGAGTACATCTCCCCCTTTTCGTGAATTTTAACATCTGCAATGAGCAGTATTTCAGGATTGGGCTTCTAGGCAAGCAGAAACATCCTCACCACGTACCAAAATGCGCAGTGTCAGAGACGGCAGGACCATGAGGGCGCGTAGGCAGCAGCTCCGCCAGCTACGGCTTTCGCCTCAAATCCCAGCGCCGGAATCCTTCGGGAACCCCCTGCCCGGCCCCCCCGTGACGCAAGGGTGGCGGGCACCGCGCGCGGGTCACCCCCGACCCCCCGGGGGGACCAGAAGGGCGAGGGCCGCGTTCCCGCCCCGCAGCGCTGGGGGCTGGGCGCTGGCGCAGCGTGGGCAACCCGGGAGAACAGCGGATACCGGCAGAGCCGCGCCAGAGCCCGAGTTTTGAAAAGGGGAGGGGGAAATTTAAAATACTCCCCCAACGGCCAAACCCAACTCGGCCTATGGCTCCGGACTCGCAACAGGTGCCCAGTGACCGCCGGCGGAAGGCGGCCCCGCGGCCCACAAGCCGCCTCGGCGGTTCAAACGCCGCGCCACGGCCGCCCGCTCCGGCGAGGGCTCGGCCCCCGCGCTGCGGCGGCTCCCTGGGCAGGGCAGGGCACAGCAGGCCCGGCCGCCGCAGCGCCGGCCCTGCTGCCGCGCAGGCCGCGCTCCCCCCGCCCGCCCGCGGCCGCCCCCGGCCCCCGCCCGCGCGGCCCCGCAAACCTCGGCCAAGGATACTTGTTGCACGGCTCTCTGCGTGGTGGTGTCCGGGGACTGGGACTCCTTGAGCAGCTGCAGGATCTGCTGGAGACCCTGCTCGTCGGGCTTCCACTCGTACTCCATCTTGGTTGTCTGGAAAACAGCAGACAACAGGCGGCCGCGGTTGGCGGCGCGGCAGGGCCCGGGCGGAGGCGGGCGCAGAGGAAGGAAGGCCGGGCCAGGAAGGGGGCGCGGCGATGCCCGGGCCGCTTCGGCTCTCACCCTCCAAGCGCCCCAACAGCCGCCAGCCAGCTGCCCGCAGGACACCGACCTGCTCCCCCTGTCTCCACGCCGAGCAGTGACTGAGTCACAGCGAATTTGTGATCCGGCCCGAAGAGCCGCCTCGCGTCCTGCTGGGTCCTAGCGCCGGGCACGCCTCCGCCCGCCCGGGCCGCCCCGGGGCCGCCGGCACCACCGTCCGCCTTTCCCCGGTGCGTCCCACACTGCCAGGAGCCTGCGGGCGACAGAACGCGAGCCCCTCAATCCTGGCCGGTGGGAAACGGGGCGCCCACGCCGCCCACCCGAGAACAGACAAAAACCTTCAGCAGACGCGACAGGCGGGGGGCGAAGCGGCGCCCCGGGCCCGGCCTAGTCTAGCCTGGCCCCTTGGGACAGCGCCCGGCAGCGAGCGCGGAGGGTCCCGCCCACCCTCGGAGGAGAAGCGCTGGCGCGAAGGCAGACCCAGGAGTCAGTAACGTGGTACCTGCGTTGCCGCCTGATGCACTTCTACGTCATTTGGTTGAGTGCTGAGCAGATCTCAGAAGTTCCCAATTTCACTTGTAAGGAGGGAAGAGGTCCAACTACGCGAGGGGGGGGTTGGGGCTAGGGTGTGCAAACTCAAAAGAAACTACATCTTATCCTTAGCCCTAAAATAATCAGGGGAGATCTCTGGTCAAAATTAGCAATTTAGATATATATATAGATATATATATATACACATACACACACACATATGTATATATGTATATATGTAATATGTATGCATCACATACATTGTATGTATATAGCTATTTTTATGTATCATATACTAATAGGAAAACTAAGAACACATGCTGCTTAAAACTGGTCTAAAACGTGCAAGTGAAAACCAGTAATTCCTTGGCTTTTTACAATCTTACTTTTAGTCACTGTATTTGTAAGCATCCTACTTGACATGAAAACTAGTTTCTGCTGCTTCTGCTGCTGTACAGAACTCAGGTGAACACTGCGCATCCCAGTCTTAATAACTGTCCAGAGGCATTACAGTCAGGGAACAATAGTGATTCCTAAGGGTGCATCACAGATAATTTGAAAAGTGGCTCTTTGTCTCATCTCCCCAACACTGACAGTCACCTGGCCAGTCTAAGGTGCTAAGAAGTGTCCTGAGCCAACTTTCCTTCTATTACTATGAGATGCTATTCTTGAAGAAGGAGACAAAACCAGACTCCAACAAAACAGCAAAAGCAACCATCACAGGCAACAAGACAGTAGTGTATATATACGTATGTATATGTATGTATGTGTGGGGCCTCTGGTGGTCTAGTGGTTAGAGTGCCTGACTCTCACCTCTGCGACCCGGGTTCGAATCCCAGCCCCCTGGGCAGGTGGAGCTCGTCAGCTGTGGAAGGCAATCCACCTAAGAGAAGGTCACTCTAAACAAACCTACATCCTGGGGACCTCGCTGCCACTGTCCAAGCTTTGCTCGGCCCCAGCAGATGAACCTCAGGACTAAAGGGTGGGCTCAGTTCAGCGCACGCTGTGTCTCACCTAAAAATCCACTGCGCAGGCTGGAAGGGTTAATGACCTTTCCCAAAATCTTCGCTCGCGAAGACTGGCCATTACATTACATGTATGTATGTACATGTACTTATACGGTGAAAGAGGGTATTTGATGAATGAGGAAAGTACGCACACTGGAAAAAGAAGTAAAGTATACAGAGAAGTATGCTGCACAGTATACAAGATAAAACCAATGGAGAGAACAAAAACAGCTTATGAAAAAAAAAAAAACAAGAAATAGGCTACGTTTCTTAACCTCTTCTATGTAAGCAACTGCTGTAGTTACCACAGGATTTTTTCAGAGACAAACTACAAAAGCAGCACAGCTCTCAAGAGTTTACAGTACTTAAACAAGATGGAATCAGCAAGGTAGCTACATAAAGGCATGCCACCAGTTACCAGGAAAGAATGGGCACAAGATTTATATGAGATTTTTGTGACCACGGTAAATCTCCACTAGTTTTCCTCTAGCATAGGAACATGTCAAAACAAAGGATGTGGACACATACCATTAACATTGATGTTCATGGCTCACACCATATGGGTAGGAGACATCTTCATAGGGATGCTTGCATAGCGGGATCAGATGAAAGCTGAAGTCCAACAAATCAAGGCAGAGATAATTTAGGCCTCATTCCCCTAACTGCTGCCTTACCAGGAAGGTTGTTGAAACTTGCTTTTATTTGAGACTGTCAAGTTTGTTTGAACTTGGTTAGAGCTTCAGAAGTTACTACTCAGAAATTGGCGCAAGGACTACATTTGTCTAATATTATCAGGAAACCAGTTGTGTTAAACAAAAACAACATTAAATACGAGAAACAGGGGAAGAGACCAGAAAGGAAAACTGAGAGACAGAACAGGAAAAAGCAGAAAGAGAAGCAGGCCATGGATCCATAACTAAGAAAAATGTACGTTTCCTTTCCAAGAATGTAACCAAAATTAAATCCTACTAACAATTTCCATTTTCTGCAGTGGAAAGGAGAGAAAAAGGACTACAAATTCAAGTATGAATGGGAGCTTCTACAATTAGTAGTTACAATAAGTACTTTAGACTATCATCCTCCAAGATAGGTTCCTCCTCAGGTCACATATAGGTACCATATAAAGAAACCAAAGGAGTACACCTCATCTTGCAGAATACCTTCTTATCTTGATAATTTCTCCTAAGTTATTCTTACCTATTTCTAGCCCTTTAAATTATATAAGGAATCAGGATAAGGTAAAATAATTTGACTGAGACAAGAAAAAAATGCAGATTGAAAGGATTACAGGAAAAAAATGATAAACCCATTTATTTCAGTATGCTTTGCCTCTTTGTTTTCTACTATCTCTTTTCCTCAAACAAGAATCTTGTGTAGAAAAGAATTCAGAATCTATGTTAAACAAAGCACCAGCACAAAAGCTACTGCTTAAAACACAGCTGGGTTTGTCCCACTCAATAAGCAGAATGCACCAGAACTAAATTTGAAACACTTATCTGTATATGTAAGGATGACAAAAGTTCTCTGAAAACAGGAGCCTTGCACAAATGCTGATGCTAATATTTGATTTCTCTATTATCCAGCTTTCAGATGTCATGCACTAGCCAGAATCCAGTTTCAGTCACTCTACCATTTAGAAAAATTTTCCCAGTCTTTAGTTTTACCCTATTGGTAATACTGGATTTCTGATGGTTTTGGGTTTGTTTTTTTTTTTTCTGAGAATTCTAATAGCTACCATCTTGTCATAAAATTCAGGCCCTGATGCATGTAATATTGTTTTTTAATAATGGTAATCAAACATTTGATCCATTGCTAAATCAGGCTTCTGAGTTTCCATGCAGTGGAAAGGGCTTATAGTGTCTCTCTGTACAGAAGGCTCAAATTACTGGGGTATTACTCTGCTCTCCATTGCTGGCAAAATCCTGGCAAGAATACTCTTGAACAGACTAATACCCACTATAGCAGAAGGAATTCTACCTGAAAGCCAATGTGGTTTCAGAGCCAACAGGAGCACCACAGACATGGTATTTTTCTCAGACAACTGCAAGAGAAGTGTAGGGAACAGAACAAAGGTCTCTATGTAACCTTTGCTGACCTCACCAAGGCTTTCAATACAGTGAGCAGAAAAGGTCCATGGCAATTTTTGGAACGTTTAGGTTGTCCCCCCAAGTTCCTTAAAATGATCATCTCACTCCATGAGGATCAGCACGGCCAAGTCAGATATGGCAACGCACTTTCTGAGCCCTTTCTAATAACTAATGGTGTGAAACAAGGCTGCGTTCTTGCTCCTACCCTATTCACAGTCTTTTCCAGCAGGATGCTCCAAAGGGCCACGGCAGACCTCGAGGATCAGGACGGTATCTACATTCGATACCATACTGATGGAAGTCTATTCAACCTAAGGCGTCTGAAGGCCCACACCAAGACCTTAAACCATCTTGTCCGGGAGCTGCTTTATGCTGACGACGCCGCCCTTGTCGCCCACACAGAAGCAGCTCTGCAGCGTTTAACATCCTGCTTTGCAGATGCTGCTGAGCTCTTTGGGCTGGAAGTCAGCTTAAAGAAGACAGAAGTTCTCCATCAACCAGCACCTCGGGAAGTCTTCCTTCATCCTCATATCACCGTTGGCCAATCAGTGCTCAATTCAGTCCAGCAGTTTAATTACCTAGGCAGCCTCATCTCCTCGGATGGTAAGATTGACAGAGAGATAGACAACAGGTTAGCAAAGGCATAGAGTGCTTTTGGAAAGCTTCATAAAAGAGTTTGGCAAAATAAACACCTGAAGAAAAGTACAAAGATCAGTGTTTACAGAGCCATAGTGCTGTCTACTCTCTTATACGGTTCTGAATCATGGGTCATCTACCGCCACCACCTGCGACTCCTAGAACGCTTCCATCAACGCTGCCTCCGCACAATCCTAAACATCCACTGGTCAGATTATGTGACCAATACATCTGTTCTAGAACAAGCAGCAGTCACAAGTACTGAGGCCATGTTAATGCAAACATAGCTGTGTTGGGCAGGGCACGTCTCCAGGATGAAGGACCACCGCCTCCCTAAGATCCTGCTCTATGGTGAACTTGCCACCGGCTGCCGCAAGAGAGGAGCCCCGAAGAGAAGATACAAGGACTCCCTGAAACGACATCTCGGCCTTGGCCATATTGATCAACATAACTGGTCTACTCTGGCCTCCAATCGGGAGGTCTGGAGACACACCATCTATAACGCTGCTGATGCTTTTGAGAAAGCACGCAGGGTCACTCTCGAGGGGAAAAGACAACGCAGAAAGAATCGTGTCTTGCAGAATTTACCACCTAAGGAGTCTTTCCGCTGTGCCTTTTGCAATCAGACATGTCTATGTCATATTGGCCTTTTTAGCCACCAACACACTTGCAACAAATGTGGGTAGAGCCCTTCCCAAATCTTCGTTCACAAAGCCCAGCCATGATGTATAGAAGGCTTGTATGCACAGAGGAAATAATTCCATAGCTTTGTGTGTAAACCCTTTTATGTTGGGTTAAGAGTGATGTAGATTAAGTTAAGCAGAAAAAAAGCTCTCGTAATACAGAATACATGACTTTGTGAAGGAGCTCATGCAGAATAGCTACTGCTATACTATTTTCCAGTGCCTTCCATCTAGAGACATGCACTAAACTTTCACTTAAAAAAACAGTGGTAGTCCTCACATCTAGCATATCAAAGGAGAATCCATTCTAAAAGATTTGGTGCAGTCTTTCTGAGTTCAGCCATAGGATACAAGATTAATATTTATTACAAGAAGATTTATTTGAATAGTCTTAGGAAGAAGAGAGTTTGACCCTGTGAAGCACCAGAGAGGTTACCAAGGAGACTGATAGAAAAACATCTTGAAAGGCTTTTTGTCCATGACTGCAACATCTACGAAATTAGTTTTCTACTTTTCCAGAGCTATAGTTATTTCATTTCCACAGCTAGAGACACCAAGTGGAAAAATAGCATGTTGCTAATGATTTGCCCCATTGTAATCACACATGCTGGATACTAAAGTGGCAGTACATGCTCCTAATGCTGGGAGCCATAAAACAATCTAAAACTGAATGGAGGGCTGTTTGAGAAAACCATCACCTCCTGAATTTGTGACAGAAAACATCAGATCTATCAGCTGAAATCCAAAGCAAAATCTCTTCCCATCTTCCCCCCCGCCCCTCCTTGACCAGCCCCTCCAGGACACAAGCTTCTTTATCCAGTTCTAGAGTACTTTACTTGCTCTCCTACGTGACACATAGGAACCTCTCTAATTGCCTAACACAAGAGGTATTTTGAAGATATGGAAAATAAAGAATAACTATGGACTGGGAGGTGAAAATGGAATGTCCTGCCCTGAATATCAAGCTTCATTCATTACTGTAACAATCTAAATCTATTCAAAGGGAGTAAGTGGGTATACAAAGGGAGGAGTCATTCTTGAGAGTCCAGAGTCTTATTGTAATCAATTGTCAAATTTCATGTCTGAAATTCAGCATGTGCTTGTTGCCAGCTTGAAATTCTTTCAAGCATGATTAGTGTCAAGTGCATATGAACACTATTCAACTCCCTACTTAAGTATATAGTAATATTTCTTTCTCTTAACTGTAGGAGGCAAAGCAACTGGTGTCTGCAGGACAATTTCGGTTGAACTTAAGTTTTTCTAACTGATGATTCAGGCTTCCCCAAGATGCAGATAAAAATCAAAATGATACACAGCCTTTGAACCTGTTCCTCATGATAGATCAGAACTCAATCTTTTGAAAATACCTGAGAAAAGTAGCAGATGTAACTTAAAAATGAAGTTATGGATGAAAAAAGCCACATTCATGGATGAGTATGATATAAGACTGTGAGAAAAGAGATAGTCCCTGAAATTCTAACATTTACTTTTTTTCAGTTATGCATTCATCCTAGTCAACTAAAAGAGACTAGTAAAAATAAAGAAACTACCAGATGCAAGATTCCTGTCTTGACTTTCTGATGCTTGAGAAAGTGGTCATAGCCCCTGCAAATCTTGGAAGGAAAGTCATACAATGAGAGAATCCATGGTGGGTGCCTGTTCCTCTAACAATGGCTCAGCCATGACAGACCTTTGTGTGAGGCCTGGTGCCATAAGCATGCAATAAACTTCTCTCGCTCTTCTTTTTCAATAATGTTCAGCGAGAAAGTCTTCTCCTGAAATAAGGAAGAAGCTCACCACAGCAAACACAAAGGAGAGTATACTTCATCATGAGACAGTGCCAAATTTGGGGAAGTGCATGGCCCTGAAAATAATGCATTCCTTCTTAAAAATTAAATTATTCACAATTATTAAAAACTTAATCTAAGTAAGCAGCAATGTGTTTTTAGGCTAACTTCGAAAAAATCTGTATCGTTATGAACCAAAATACATCATAGTTCTCCAACTGTTGTCAATATGTAGTCACTTATAAACCAATCAATTTTAGTGCAAAATATGTATAGAGCACTTATATATCCCCATAAAACAGTTCACTGGTTTAAATGCTTTTTTGTACAACACCATCTTAATAATCATAAATAATAATGCAGAAACATATTTGGTATACTTTACACTAAAGTGTAAAAATTAGGAATCTCATTAAATAAGAAACAGGTACTGAGGCCCTTTTGCCAGTAGAAAGAAGTGACAAATACAAGTCAAATGGTGTATTTATTTGTAAGTATTTTTGATGCATAAATGAGGTGAAAATTATCTATTGTGGAAAAGAAAAGCTAAATTAAAACAAAATACACAAAATTAAACTTGTTTGCCTTCCAATTTAACTTATTAGTTATGTTATATTGTTTAAATCAGACCACTGTCTTTTCACAGTATGAACCACCACCAACTGTAAAGAAATGAGTACAAAAAACATCTCAAAAAACTGATCAGTCTCCTCTGGAAAATTCATCAGGCATTACTAGGAATTCAGTATAGCGTTCAAGGCAAAAATGATATTGCGAGCCTCAAGAACTGATTAATCAGGATTAGGTTTTATTTTTACTTCTTAGCAAAATACCTTGCATCCAAGGATACACAGAATTTAGAACCACACACTCACCTACTTTCCTCTGTCTTTTTCTAAAACACTCAATGCGTTTTAAAACATTCACACACAGATCATGCACTAAGACATGCTACTGTCAGTGACACTGCCACTGTCAGATCTGTCATCGGTGGCAACACGGGTCCTTTGGTCATACTTGCAATACTGATGGCAATAGTGCAGGCTAAATCATCATTACTGGTCATCGTAACAGAAGGCGAGTACATTGTTCCCTGCATAGCTGATGAATTTCCTTACTGCGGTAAGTGGCTTATCTGAGGTCTTTAAGATGGTGTTGCCTCAAGGAAGTGAACAGTATTTGAGTTTCTGTTAGTCCTTGCATGACTCCAGCGAGCTGGTATCTGTCCTGCATAGGGATTAATGGGTGGAGTCATATATGAATTGGCAGGGACACAAATGGAAGACAACTCATAAAGCTTCAGAAAGAAACTGGAATTCAACCTTATACAGTGAGACTGAGTACAGGGTGTTCTCTAATGTCAGATAAATACTCTGAAATTACATCCTCATGGAAAAGAGTGACAAAATTATTACTGATCTGGGATGGAGTTCCGTCCAACAGAGAAAGCTGTGCACATGATCATCAGTAAGGGCAGTCAACTGCTCCAATCATACACAAACTTAAAAGGAAGACACATAAATAAGGAATAACACATAAACATAAAAGGAATAATACCCCAACTAACCTAATCAAAGAAGCAAACTCCTTAACGTAACAGATCTTATTGACATCGCTAAAGAATGACTGCACACTCCTTATTCTTCAAGCTCAGCCATGACAGACCTTTGTGTGAGGCCTGGTGCCATAAGCATGCAATAAACTTCTCTCGCTCTTCTTTTTCAATGCTCTTGGATATGACATAGGAAGATGAGATTTTAAAGAAGTCTCAGACTTTCAATTAAACAGGATATTAAAGCTGCTATAGCTTGAAGCCAACAGATATCACAGAAGAAAGCCTAAAGCATTCTTCTACACAGTTGTTCATGGCCCTTTCCAGCAATGGGTGTTAAGAGATCACTGAGTAATTACAGGTAGCCAGGTGGACTTACACTGTCTGGTTTAAAAAAGGCTAAAACACAGCAAGTAACTAAAAAAGAAATGTATAACAGTTTAATTCTTACTGTATTCTCTCATTTCTACCCTTGTTTTTTGAAAAAGCAGTCTCACAACTGTATTTGTAAGACCAGCTGTGAAGCAGTATTGAACCAGCGTAAAGGAAATTGCAAGCAAGTCTGAAGGCAGGCAATGCACCTTGCCTAAAGCTTCTGTTACTGTTTCTACACAGACAGAGATTGTTGTTGCACAGATCAATGATCATGTAAAATTCCTTAGGCAGTTAATGCAGCCTTAACCAACTTGCTCCCAGTCCCTTTAGCAATTATTTTACCTCTTTCTGGTTCAAATGAAGCATTTCATGCCAAAAGAAGAAACACTAGAAACAAAAAATTAAATTAAATGTACAATATATTCAGGTTAGAAAAGCGAAACAGACCTAAAGAATCTGAACGTATAAAAATATAAATAGATGAAGCATTTAACTGTCATTCTTAGTTGAGTTTTCAGTATTTTCATCATTTAAATACTTGGTTTGTGAAGGATATCAGAATGGTATTTGAATCAGAGATAGCTGCTGCGATTAGTTCCTCAGTCTAAATAGATACCTATGTAAATTAATTCCTTTAAAATGCTACCAAGAAATCAACCAATACAAAACAAAAATTACAGGGTTTTTAAAGGTTTGGTTTTGGTTTTTCCTTGCCCAAAGGTAAAGGAAATTTATTTAGTGGAGGAACTATAATTTAAAATAATTCAATTTACCTTAAATGCACAGGTCACTTAATAACTTTAAGGCCACTTAAATATATTTTCAATAAAAACCTGTTGCAAATCGCTTCACCAGCTCAACTAAATAAATTTGCTGCCATTCTACATATCATCTTTGTCTTATAATAATGTAACCACTACATGAAACATAAAGCTATGAAGAGCTGAAACCACAGTCACAGGCTAAACTGTCTATAGCCAAGAAAATAAATTAATGTCTCCATCCTATAAAACAGTTTTACACATTATCATGATGCTGAACATGAGCTTTTTTTCCTGCTACTTATTTTATGATCTTCACCTTGAGGCTCAGTTTATTGACCTGCAGCATGCTTTCTCACATGATGTCCTTTAAAACATATAAATGCAAAAGGCATTCCAAGATACTTTCTGCCCTTTCTCACATTTTATGTGGAAATTCTCCTTCGGCGACATGTTCACAGGCATCTTAAGTCTCTCTCATAATTCTCATTCTCCTGGCATTCGCCTATTGAAAAGGTTTATCTTCTGTACTGTAATTCAGTGGTAAACCATATGCAGAAAAGACTATTTTGTTATATGCCTAAAATGTTAGAGCCTTAATTCACATGTGGAGCTCCCGGGCACTAACATAACTAAAAATTAACTATAAAATGTTATATTAAATTGAAAAAAAAAGCTATTTTCTGCATGACATAGCAGCCAATTTTTTAAACTCCTTTCCAATTATCTTCAATAACAGAACTCACTGTTTGACAATGGCTTGAAAAAGGTATCTCGTGTACAATTAAAAACACTTGCGTAAAACTTGGTCCTACCATCACAGCGCAAGACTAATACTGTTAAAGCTGCTCAGGATGGATAAGAGCAATATTGATTTTAAATATTTTTTTCAGGAATTCAAAATTGAAGTTAAAAGTCTAACTGAGGAAAGCAGAGTTCAGTCCCAAACACTTTTATAAGCATAAACTTAATTAGCATAAACTTATAGGACAGTTGTATAATAAACAGTTTTCTCTAATACACACTCAATGAAAATGTAAACAGGACAGCTGAACTTCACTTAAGTAAAAATTTGTTTGCTTTCATTCAGATCTCCCCAGAGCAAGGCTGAAGTAATTAATCTACACAATACTGTGAAAATGGAGTCACGAATTTTATTATCTTACATTGATATCATCTTCTGGAGGACCCAAGAATTAAATTTCTATGAAAATGTTACACTATATGTAACCCCTCTGAACTTGAGGTTTCTCTTTTAAGCTCCACAGAAGACACTAGAAGGGACGTTGCAGACCTTAAAAGCATGTACTTACTACAGCACCTTTTCTAGAATTCCTTCTGACAGACATAATGTTTTATTACAGACATCAAATCCTCCTTTACTGGATACCTTTTTACAGTAATGTCTCTCCTCCCTATTTACCACTTTATCACCAGAGCTCTGCTACTATCTGTGATAAAACAAGAGCACGAAGAAAACTGGAAGAAAAATAAAAATGTTATTTTCTTTAATTGTTCTCCCTACCTGTAGAATTTTACATGAAAACCAAATATATCAAAGTAACATTTTATTTGTGAAAAAAGCAAGTCAGACTACCAATAATTCACAGGCCAAGATTTAAAATTTCTATCATAGTATAAGTTCAACTTGTATGACCTCAGACAATTTAGGATATTTATTTGTTTTTATGGGTATCCTCTTTCTCCTAAGCTTCAAGAAGTAAGTGTGGTAAAGAATTTGTCCTTTAATCGTCCATTTAAATCTGCATTTTTCTGAATCAGAAACATCCTGAAATATTTATCCAAAGCAAGATCTCCAATGAGATCATCAAAAGATAGGCTCTGCTGTCTTATTTAACCCTTCTGTTTTCTTTTTTAAAGATAAAATCCCACCACAGTGGAGCTAAGGTTATCAAAGCCTCACTATAATCCATTAGCCCTGTTACCTAGCATAAAAGAAACAATGCAAGGACAGTAACCTCCATGTCTGCTGATTCTCAATCTCATGTGCTGATACAAAAATCCATATCATTAACCAGGAAAATATTAACACATGCAGCTTCATATACTCTGTTTTTTCTTATTTAAAAACCTCCATATCTCATCTTTAAAATATTGTATAACAATTAATTAAAAAAAACCAAACAACAAGAGCTGAACTCTGTGGTGGCAAGGTTAATCTTTCTCATAGTATTCCTTATCAGTATCAACTTCTCCACCCCCCAGAAGAGTGCAAATGGAAGCAGCAAACAAAACAAAACATATCTTGAAGTGCACGCTGCAAATGAAGGAAGCAGTGAATATTGTCTGTCAACTGTGTTTTATTTAATTTTTGTTTGCTATTTTGATTCTACATAATCACTGAGAAATTAAGACAATCACTGGAATGGACAGTGCTTAACCTAAAATATGCTTCCTTGCTAAACTGAAAGACATATTATAATCACAGTTTGTAAAATATATTACAAGTACTCATTGGCTCAGGAACAAATAGAGGTCTCTCCTGGGAGAACAGGGGTTTCCCCAGAAGCAAAACATTGTGTGAAATTACTGCCTTACCCAGTTTTTAGTGGAGAAACACAGGGAGACTATAGAAAGTCTCCTACAGAGACGTGAAAGATTTTGGAATCAAAGTGTCTGAAGTAATTTGTTAATGTGACCAAACAACCAACCAGATTTTAACCAGGTTAAAAGATTTTAAGAAAAGCAGATACCTGAAGATGTGATATACACACACACACATATTTGCATTAGTGCATACATGTGTGTGTTAGAGAGAATCATGAAACAACATTAAGTTTTTTTTAATCAAGCACTTCCCCTTACCAGTTGGCCTATTTTCATTCCTTTTTCAAGGGGCTCTAAAAGCATCCTGCTTCAGACTCTAGTGTTTTCAGCTAGCGATGACTGGTTTTTCACACAGAAGAATGTAACTACATTGAGTCTTGTGTTACTGTTAATGCAATTGATTCCCGTTTGCTCCATTCAAAGCCCATCTTGTTTGTTTTTAACTACTTCTTATGGGCCAGATTCAACAACTGAAGCTTCCACCTCTTATGCCAACTCCATTTATTTACGTTACACCTAAAGGACTGTAGTCACTCCTGATTTCCAGACACAGAGCTCAGGGCTTGCCTGCACAAGAAAGAATAACTTATTTTAATTTAAGGTTGGCTTTCTTTTTCCTGAGGAATTGACTCAAGCAAAACTGATGTAAAACAGACTGAAACATCTGTTTGGACTTCTGCATTGATTTGGCTTATGTGGTATAAAAAGCAGATCTGTGCTTTTTAGTCTCTGATGAAAATTACTCTTTCCCTTACACACTTGTCTACTACTGACTTTCCTTCTTTCTCCATAAAAGAAGTGTCCAAACTGTAGTGCACATGACACTCATGTCTGCTGCCATGAAACACTCAAAACTTAACTGAGCCACAGCTTCTGGGTCTCACTGCTCTTATACAGCCAGCACAGCAACGACCCCCGGCTTCCAACGACCCCCAGCAGCAGAGCTGCTCACACTCAACAATAATGAACAGCTCTGCTGTCCCCATGCAGACCTGCACTTCTGTTCAGTACACCGGAAGAGCAGCAAGACATGGTGAGGTAGGAAGAACAGGATTAAGGAGATTCATGCACACAGGGGAAGCCAAGGCTCCACTCTGTTGTTGCGGGAAATTAAGGTTTATAATTTGGGTATGTGGAGGAGAAGGATGTGACTGAAGTCTCACATTAAGAGTAAGCTTCTATGGATGCATGAATAGATGAGGAAGGTTAAATGTGAGCATTCAACTGCAATCCTAGCTTGAAAGATGGGAACATGCAGCAGGGAAGTTGGAAGAGGAGCCATAGATGAAGGTCTTATTTGGCATGGTTACAAAAGCATGTGACCCTGGATACCAGAAGTGACTGATGATGATGATCATACACCCACTAACTAGGATTGGAAACTCCTGATCTGTGCTATCTCACCATCATTTCTGCAAGTGTGTCTCTTTTTGGATCCTTATATAGTAACTGCTTTCTTGCATCTTTGTACCACCTACTATCTATTTTCTATTCTCAGTCAAAAAAATTTTGTCTTGCCTTTCCTTCTGCTTTTACATATAGCACTAATCTAATATTTAAATTAATGCACTTAATGGCAGGCTTATAATAAGCAGCCAATTTTGAATTATTAAGGGTATCTCACAATGATTTGTAGAAAATGCTCAACAAAATTAACATACTTAATAGGAAAATAATTTAAGAGTAACTTTCTGTTCTATACTCAAGGTTTAAAAACCAGAAGTTTTCTTTAAACAAGATTTTATTTGATTTGATGCCTTATTTGAAATTTGACTCACATACACACACACATATACACAAACTCAAAATTTCAAATGCATTCAGTACACAGAAAAAATAACAGATGATTGGTTTTAAATTGTTTAAATCTCACTCTGGAGTCTAGTTTGCTAAAGAAAACCCTCTAGAGGCTAAAAGTGACATTTGGAGGCTTATCCCATAATATGTCACTAAAAGATGCCATATCCAAAGGCATCCAAGTGTATATGCATAAATAAATTATTACGTACACTGTTTTATGATAAGCCACATATATAAAACAAACAACACTGTGTCTACACAAGTATGTATCTATCAATGAGAGAGTAAAAAAAAAAATTTCAGTATGAATTGTATAATATAGCTATATTAATTATTTTTATATGTTAATATATTTATATATGCAAAATACACATAATAAAAATATTGTATTGCATATATTAAATCTATCAATATATGTAGAAAACCTACCCAAACAATCCAAATCAATACTATAAAAGAGTGGAAAACAGTGAAATTGGTGATTGAAACATACTACTGATATAGGTACTTAAATGTTCATAGAATTTGGAATTAAATTAACTGGTAAAATTCATTTCTGTGATCAAAACTGATCTCAACTACAGTATCTTTAAGGCGTGAAAATAATGGAAAATCAGTTCTACCCTTTCAAAAACAAAGCAAAGAAAAAATCCTCCCCTTTTCATGTCACTGGCATAACTTGATAATAATGCATTGATCAGGGCATACAAAGTTCACAAACCTGTCGTACAAATTTTTTTATGACCGAAACAACAAAACTGGGTCTACAAAAGACTTCTATTAATAAGATATTTCAAAGATAATATGTCTTTATTTCAGTCTCAATCTTCAACTGGACAGATACTGAGTATCGGCTTTGATGAAGGAGGATTATACTTGGCCTTCTGCCACACTCCTTTGTAGCTATAGCATCTTGGTGTCCCTCAAGTAGGAACAGGATATATTCTATTCCAGCTCTGCCAGTCTGCTGGACAGTTCAGTGCATACATATAACCTGATTAAAAGGTAGCTCCATCCCTGGGGTTGCCACCATGAGCCCAAAATTAAGCACATACACACCAGTTCTATTGAATATCCACATACAAGGACTCCTGAAGTGGATTCTAAATAAATACACCAGAAAAATGTGTCGGATAATCCAGTAAAAGCCTACATTCATAAAGCCATTATTCTCTGGTTTTCAACTCCCTGTCACAAGGCATGCTTAGCTAAATTTAGCAGCTATGCTTACACCTGTATCAATTTCTGAGGTCAATGAAATGTGTCACAGACTGTATCCAACAGTAATCATGATCCTTAGTCAACATTAATTCTAACCATGCTTTCTTCCATTAAGACAGTCAATAAACTGCTTTTTTAACCCTGTTTTTGCAGCATCATAATTATTCTTTAGTATTATACAGTTTTGAGTACAAACCAGCTAGATTTTGAAGAAATGCATTCTGATCATCCAGAAACTAGTCTTCCCAATATCATAGGCACCCTTCCTCCATCCTCCCACATATAACTCAAAAATAACTACAGTTCACACACCAGATGTAGAATGAGGACTTATCGGCTCAGTTTCCAATTCTATCAAAGGCTCCTTTTAGGATCTTGTGCATGTGAATATTTTTTCTGTTTAATTACTCATGTGTAGAAGGAACGCAAGTCAACTTTTTGTTCCATGTGTGTTGTAAGGATTTACCCACACCTATGAAGTATACAAATGCCATATTAAGGGCTACTTAAACACACAAGAGGACAAGCAAACAGGCTAAGAAGCTGTGGTGTCCTGAAGACATTACAGAACAACTCTCACAATAGGAGGACTTTTCAGGCAGAAGACTTGAGCAGAAAGTCAACTGAGAGCAATTACTACCTTCACAGCAAGGACTAATCAAGCCGTTTATACCAACCCAAAAAGCACTTTTGTCCTCTGTACAGTCACTGCACAAAAGACTCACAAGTTTCACTACTTTCACTGAGCACCTAAATTAACAACCTTCCCAGGTAAACAAAAGTACAAGATAGACACGAGATTTCTCGTCTCTCTAATATCTCCTTGCGGAACACAAATTTAAAACCCCACCTAGCCAAATCCGTACAGCAGAGACCCGACGCAGCGCAGAAACCACGACAGGGAATATGGCCCCTTTCCTATACCCCGAGGCGACTTTCACTTTCCGGCTCGCTGCAGTGCTGCGCAGCCGGCGCCAGCCGTGCCACCGGGAGGAGCCGGGGGGACTGGGGAGGGGATGGTAGGGGGTGTGCCCGGGCCTCAGGCCGCGGGCCCTCAGGTTCCAGGCCCCGCCTGTGCCGTCCCACCCGCCCACGCACCATCCATCCATTCATCCATCCATCCATCCATCCATCCATTCATCCATGCATCCATCACCGGTGGGAGCGGAAGCGGCAGCCCACGGCCGGGCCCCTAGGGCTTCCCGCCCAGCGGCGGCGCGGAGGCCCTTGACACCGGCCGGGGAACCCGGCGACGGCTACCAGGGATGGGACGTGCCAGCCCGCCCCTTGCAGCCCGTACACCTACCCACACCATCCCAGAGCCCGGCGGCAGGGATTGGCGAGGGAGCGGCCCGACCTCTCCCTCCGCAGCCCCGCGCGGCGCCGCTCCGGCCCCCGAAATGGCTGAACAAAGAGAGCCTCGCGCGGCCGCCGCCGCCCCTCGATTGGCCGCAGGGCGGGGCCGGGGGCGGGGGCGCCGCTGCCCCCGGTCACCCCGGCAACGGCGGGCGGGATGGAGGCGGGGGTGAAATGGCCGTGCGGCCACGGCACCGGACGCCGCCCGAGCCCCCCAGCAGAAATGGGCTCCTCACAGGAATCACAGAATATGGTGAGTTGAAAGGGAACCACAAAGGTCATCGAATCCAACCCTTATCCCAGCACAGAGTCACACCGTGTGCCTGAGAGTACCATCCAAATGCTTCTTGAACTCTACCAGGCTTGATGCTGTGAACCACTACCCTGGGGAGCCTGTTCCTGCATCCAACCACCCTCTGGGTAAAAAACATTTTTTCTGACATCTAGCCTAAACCTCCCCTGACACAACTTCAGGCCATTCCCTCAGGTCCTGTCACTGGTTACTACAGAGAACAGATCAGTGCCTGCCCGTCCTCTTCCCCTCATGAGGAAGTTGTAGACTGCAGTGAGGTCTCCCCTAAAGCTTCTCTTCTCCAAGCTGAACAGACCAAGTGACCTCAGCTGCTCCTCATACAACTTCCCCTCAAGGCCCTTCACCATCTTCTCTGCCTTCCTTTGGACACTCTCTAAGAGCATATATAACTTATATTGTGGTGCCCAAAACTGCACGCAATATTCAAGGTGAGGCTGCCCCAGTGCAGAGCAGAGCAGGACAATCCTCTCCTTCGACCAGCTGGCGATGCTTTCCCTGATGCCCCCCCGGACACGGTTGGCCCTCCTGGCTGCCAGGGCACTGCTGACTCATATTCAACTTGCCATTGACCAGGACTCTCAGGTCCCTTTCCCAGACACTGCTTTCCAGCATCTCATTCCCCAGTCTGTAGATTTATCCAGGGTTGCCCCATCCCAGGTGCAGAATCCACCACCTTTGCTTGTTGAACTTCATATGGTTGGTGATTGTCCAGTCCTCTAATTTATTGAGGTCTCTCTGCAGGGCCTCCCTGCTTTCAAGGGAGTCAGCAGCTCCTCCCAGTTTTGTGTCATCTGCAAACTTGCTTAGTATCCCTTCCAGTCCTCTGTCCAAGTCATTTTTGAAGATGTTGAAGAGCACAGTGCCCAAGGTGGAGCCCTGTGGAACCCCACTAGTGACAGGTTGCCAGTCTGATGTCACCCTCTTACCCTCCGTGTCTGACCTGTGAGCCGATTGCTCACCCACCACATGATGTGTTTATCCAGTTGTGTGCTGGACATTTTGTCCTGAAGGATCCTGCGAGAGACAGTATTGAAAGCTTTGCTGAAATCCAGAAAGGTTACATCAGCTGCTTTCCCTTGATGCACTAGCTGGGTTACCTTGTCATAGAAGGAAATCAGGTTTGATAAGCAGGACTTTCCTCTCATGAAACCACGCTGGCTGTGACCAGTGATTGCATTGTCTTTCAGACCTCCCAGAATAATCTTCTCCATAATTTTAGCAGGCACAGAAGTGAGACTGATGGGTCTGTAGTTTCCAGGGTCCTCCTTCTTGCCCTTTTTGAAAATTGAGACAATGTTTACCAGCTTCCAGTCATCTGGAACCTGTCTGGAATCCCAAGACTGCTCAAAAATCATCAAGAGAGGTTTTGCAATGACATCAGCCAGCTCTTTGTGGATTCTTGGATGAATCCCATCAGGCCCCATAGATTTTCAGGGATCCAACTGGAGCAGCAGGTCCTGCACAATTTCAGGTTTGACTGGGAGTTGATTGTTCTCGCGGTCATGGTCCTCAAGCTCAGGGCACTGAGACCCCCTTGGTCTGTGATCTGTGTTGAAGATAGAGGCAAAAAAGGCATTAAACACCTTTGCCTTGTCTCTGTCCTTTGGGAGATGACCATCCTCATCCTGGAATGGGCCAATGATATTTCTATATTGCCTATTGCTGTATTTGAAAAATCTCTTTTTATTGTCCCCCACATTTCTGACACAAATTTTCTCTCTACAACAGCAAGTAGCATCTCTGAATTCTTCTCATGTCACTTGACCTTGCTTCTACTGGGCATATACCTTCCTTTTGTGCCTTATTTCCAAGAGAAGATTCCTGTTCAGCCAAGCTGGCCTTCTGCCTCACCTGCTTGACTTCTGACATTTGGTAATTACCTGCTCCTGTGCCCTTAGGAGGTGATGTTTGAAAAGTGACCAGCACTGATGGATCCCAGCACCTGCAAAAATATTTTCCCAAGGGACATTATTTACTAATTCCCTGAGCAGCTTGAAGTCTGCTCTCCTCATGTTCACAGGTGGGACATGTCCCATGTCCTGGGTCCCACCATGCTCCGAAGGCTGGGATCCTCTCCCCACTCCATCTTACGCCCCCAACCCTCCAGCACCGGAGCTCCACAGGAGGTGTCTGACACATGTGCCTAAATTCATAAAAAGTCAAAAATGAAGCTATAGGCTAGACAGCAAAGGTACAGCACCCTGGATTTCATCCTAGGTAGCCAATGTGAGTGCATGGCAGGGTCGTCCTGGACTCCACTGGGAGTGAATGGATTGAGAGCAGCCCTGTGGAGAGGGACTTGGTGGTATTGGTGTATGAAAAGCTGGACATGAGCTGTCCATGTGTATTTGCAGCCCAGAAAGACAATTGTATATGGGCTAACATGAGGGCCAGCAGGTTGAAGGAGGTGATTCTCCCCCTCTGGCTTCTGCACTCAGCTCTGGAGTCCTCACCACAGGAAAGATATGGACCTGTTGGAGCAGGTCCAGAGGAGGGCTGGAAAGACAATCAGAGATTGCCTCTCCTATGAAGACAGCCTGAGAGAACTGTAGTTGCTCAGCCTGGAGAAGAGAAGGCTCTGGGGAGACCAGAACTGTATACCTATAATATGTCCATCATCTATTCCAACTCGTCAATTTGATAATTTTCATGGGATGTCTTGTGATCTTGCAAGTACTAATATTTCAGTACTGTGTCTAGATCTCCTCAGGCTGCAAGATCTATATGTGCATATTCAAAAGGCTTCTTCCCTCTGTTGAAACCCCTACTCACACAGTCAAATTAAATACCTGTTATTTTTCTCAAGTATTATTTTGCTGTGTAATGTTCTGAGCAGACTGTAATGTAGTTATAGGCTGTATTTAGTTACACTGATTTATGTCCTAATACTTACACCTACAGCAATCACTGTATATTCACAATCTCACAATAAAACCCAATCTTTCAGCTAACAGGAAAGTAGGTGTGTAGGGCTGTATCTTCCAGTTCAGCCTTCCTGAGTACAGAGACATATATCCTATAGCTTACCTCAAGATTTGCCAGCAGTCTGCTGGCAGAATCCTGGCCTGCTTTCCTCCCAAAAAGATTCTATGTGATCATGTTGGTCTGGATGCCCAATCCTCTGCTATTCTTTTCCTGACAGTTTTCCACCTTTGGTCAACTGCAGTCAAATCTGACTGACAGGTGAAGGTCTTCAAAAGATAATGAAATTCACATCTTGTGACAGAAAGCAGGGAGCTAGGTATAGAGGAGGGACTGTGCTAATGACATGTTGGAAACAGTAGAAGGAAGGGACAGTTTCTGCCTGTTAGATATCCTGCCAGTATATCAGTACCAACATACTGGTGAGTCCACCCTATGCATGTAATTTAAAATGAGACTTGCAATACTGTTTCAGGCCCTGCTGTCTGCCCAAAGATGTGAGAAGGAGCTCATGGTAACACAGGTTTAATGGGAACGGGGGGAGAACTATAAATACTCAAGTTGTGGTGCATGTCCTGATACCTGATATAGGCATTTTAAACCAGTTCGTAGTACAAGAAAGCTACAAAAGTAGCATAATCAACTAGTCAAATATTCCTGCTAAGAAGGACAGAGAAGCCAGTGTGGCCACACTGTCACTGTACTTCACAATCTCCAATTGTAGAACAGCCTTTTTGGTGGCCATCACAATTAAAATGATACAGGCCCAGTGTATCCTTCTGCTCGCTAGAGACCAAGAGGTTGAAGAATGAAAGATGATAGTTACCTTTGCCTGACATTAACCATATTTAAGGTAAATACAGACTTCTAACTTCCTGACAACTTTCTTAAGATTTCTTTGTTTTAATAAAATTAAATACTACAAGGAAGCAATTAATTTTCAGTTAACTAGGTCCCATTGAAATGCACTTTTCATTGATGCCCCGGGCTTCTGTACTTAAACAAAACCAATAAAACTATATGTTATGTATCGATTTTGCTCTAATGATAGACTGCAACACAGTAGCAATAATTTTGCTTTCCATGCCCACTTGACGTGATCTATCAAAGACATCTTCCATGCAAAGGAAGGTTCTTCCCTGGTAGTCCATTTCACATGCTACTGATGTTCTATCAACCAGAAGTCCCAAACCCCCAAGATTATATCTGCTCAGGTTCAGGTGGGAATGCCCAGTACCTCCCCCGGGGGGATGTTTCACATGGGTGATTTAACTCTGTGAGTCATGGGATATTTTTGGAGTCTGATGGTCTAGGTCGTTACAGCTGCCTATTATGCCAGTCCAGTAGTGCCCATTAGCAGAGATGACCCCTCAGGCTGAGTGTGAAGGTGCTAACGCCTCTCCAGAGGGAGTTATCGCAGTTGAGTCATTAGTGTGAAACAAAGAAACACTCCTTGCAGAGTTCTTTAACACCCAGCTTGTAGCTTGAGCTGTCAGGTGTGCCCTGGGCAGCTGCTGCAAATGATCCATTATTAACAGTCCATCAGAAATGACATAGAGGGTGTAGAATACACAATTTTTGTTTTACCCACATAGTGGGGCCCGGCTCCTGTAACTAGGACAGTGCTAAACAATTCCTAGGTTTATCTGAAGCCAGTTCAATCATTGCAGTGATGGTGCATTATACAGACACTGATTTAAATTTTCTTTTCACTTAAGGCTGCAATTCTGTGTAACTGCAGTTTTGGTTTGTTTTTTCTTTTTTTTTTTTAGAAGCAGTTATTTTCACTATCATTTGTTATCCTAATCAATAGCTTTTTAAGCACCTGATTTTCCTTGGTAGGATCAAGCAGTGGAGATAAATCATCTGAATGCAAGAGCAGTTTTCTTAGTAGTAAGGGAAGCTGTGCAGTGCCCATGCAAATTTGTCCTTCAGCTTACAAAGGATGAATTAACTGAATTTTTGGGTTTTTGAACAGAGGAATAGGAAACAACCTGACGTGCTCTACAGATGGTGATAATGTGTTCTGTGATTCCTCCAATTTTTTGTCTTCTATTTATAAGTAAGTGTAAAGTTAGGACTGAATAAAACCTAGAAATTAATGTAAGGATATTTTGGTATTTGCATGAGTTTGCAATTTTGAAAGCAACAGGTGGAAGAGGTGTTACTGTCCAATATGTATCAGTGAGATGTCAACATAGATAGTCACGGGTGTTATTTAAATGTTATTTAAATGTTAATATTACTGTTTTCTTGATTATCAAAATCAGGGAAAAACAAAAATTGTGATTCTTCATCATCTAGTTGCTGGTATGTTTATTCTTGCTTAATATTGGTAGTGTTGTCAGAAATAACTGAGGCAAAGAAACCTAGCAAAGAAAAATGAGAAATGTGACAGAAAACTGCTGCCATACATAGGATTGAGAAGGTGTAAATGTGAATATTTGTGTTATTACACTGTCTTTAAGGTAATAAGAAGAATAAGAAGGAAGGAAGGAAGGAAGGAAGGGAGGGAGGGAGGGAAGGAAGGAAGGAAGATTTAAGTAGTTAATGAAATATACATGAATGTATATTATTCTAATAAAATAAAGCAGGATTTTTTCAACAATATATAGTTTACGTCTTTTGGAAGCATTAAAAACATCAGAACAGAGTAAGAGGAGAAACCTGCTAAGATCAAATCATTAACTGTGAGAAATACATTAAATAATTTCATGGACAAAATGTTCCATTGAAGTTCAGTATGTGCAAAGTTACTTAGTTAACTATTTCCTCGTCTGAGAGTATAAAAATATCACTGCTATTTTGCCTATCCAAACACTGTTTCTTCTTAGTGTAGTTCGTGAACTATCTCTATTAATGTGGGGACTGAAAGAACTCACTGTTAAGAGAAATTACATCTTAATTTTTTATATATGATCATTGCTTCTGAGAATGTTATCCACTTTTTTTCAGCTAAAAAAGTATTTTTTCAACTACATACAGGCAAGATGGTGTTTAGTGTTAGCTGTTGAGGTCTACTCTGGCCTCCAACCAGGAGGTCTGGAGACACACCATCTATAACGCTGCTGATGCCTTTGAGAAAGCACGCAGGGTCACTCTTGAGGAGAAAAGGCAATGCAGGAAGAATCGTGCCCTGCAGAATATACCACCTAAGGAGTCTTTCTGCTGTGCCTTTTGCAACCGGGCATGCCTGTCTCGTATTGGCCTTTTTAGCCACCAGCGTGCTTGTGACAAACGTGGGTAGAGCCCTTCCCAAATCTTCGTTCGCGAAGCCCAGCCATAATATCTCAACTTAGTTTCTGTTTCATATCACTACAAAGGAATAGGCTGCTTTCCTAAAGGTTTTGATTCACAATTGAAGATAAATTTAGTAGTGGCAACTGAAGATCTTATTGCCTGAAGCAATCTACCCCAACCATTTCTCTGAGATTAGTCATAGGATGCCAAGTACATTTTAAATGGAATTTAAAATATAAATGCTCTGGAATAAATCTAGAAGTGTATTGATTATAATGTGTTTAAACTGAAACAAATTAAATATGTGCTTTAAGGATATGGTTTCACTAGGCAAGCAGAAGGTCAGAAAGGTTAAAAGCAGGTATGTTAAATAAATGTATAGGAAAGATATGTGAAGCAGGCCATCAACATATAAACCAAGGCTGGTGGCAGTTGCAGACATCATCATCATCATCATCTGTCTAGGTACTATTTTTAACAGAAAATTCTTTATGAACATTTTCTGAAATCTTCATGTTGTTCTTAGTTGGCCAATGAAGTTTTTTCAATAGAACACTGAAACCTATTTGATTCCTGTTTCCTGAAGTTGCTGTTTGTCCATCTGGAAACAGCAGGAATTTTTGAAAGAAATCTTTGGAGATCATCGGAAGGAGCTGAATGAGCTGTGTGGAGAATGTCATCTGTTACCACTGTGACTTTGTTTTTTTCCAACTCCTTTGCTGTGAGTGGAAAAGAGACAGTAGTAGAAACAGCAGAAAGCATGTAGGAGCTTACCTGTCGAAGATTTATTACATGGGGATGACAAAATTTACAAAGCGGTGTATAGACACAGGCGTAATCATCCTACTTTTGTCTTTACGGTGAGTGAAGGAAACAGCAGCAAAAGGGTGCTGAAAGTCCCTTTTCATCTTTTCAGGAGCAGTACTGCTGACTACATTAACCAATTGTGAAGGTCTATATGTGGGCTATCTCCAAGATAGCTGTGCTGGAGGAGATAGAAAGAAAACGTTATGAGAGGTTAGAGATTGACCAACTTGAAAAAGATGAAAAAAATTTTGTAGTAGAGAACTAGAGTTAGTTAGTGAAGATGTCAGGTAGATATCAAAGATTTGTGAGCAGTTGAACTGCGGGCTCAGTAAAAGGGAAGAAAAGAGGGATTGCCAGCTTCCTCATCTTCCTTTTAATTTACCTAGTTCTTTCTTACAATAAAGTCTTGTATAATTTAGTTTGTTGCTCCTTGTTTTACATTTTTATGAATTGTTATAACCTAAACCTAAAGGGAGTTTAGTTTCAACACATTTCAACAGCAAGACTATCAATCTTCAGTAGTTTTATTTGTTTGTTTGGCTCAAGCTTTAGGATAGGATTTTCCCATATTTTCAGTTACTTGTTTGTGATGATTCAGTGTTGCAGTTAGAATTATGATGCATGACCACTACTAATCAAAAAATTTTTGAATTTACCGATTTTTGCAATTCCACGTTGACTAAATGGAAAGCTGGAGAGGAAATGGAGATCTTCCATGACATTTTTGAGAGGTTGGTTGTTTTAGTGCCCGTTTTTGTAATTATTCAAGATAATGGATTTGCTGACAACAGCAACAAAAAATTATTATGCCTCACTTAAGCCTAGTTGAAGATGTCCCTGCTCATTTGCAGGGGAGTTGGACTAGATGACCTTTAAAGGTCCCTTCCAACCCAAACCATTCTGTGATTCTATGAAAGCGCCACTTTCCAAATGGTGAGGTCTGGAGTGTACCTGGTGAAGCTGTCTTGGCCCTGAAGAAGCAGCCTGGGTACTCCTGGGACTGATGTGCTGGGGAGGCAGGGCATACCTGACTGTGATGCTGATGAAGGGTCCTGCCTGCCTGCCTGGTGAACCGGGTTGGGTGAGAATTCTATCAGCACCAGCAGTACAGCTGACAGGGTAAAGGAGAGGTGGCGACAGGTATGGGATGCTGAGCAGGCGCTCTGTGGAATGCTACTAAATTTTTTAAGAGTGTCTTTGGCTAAAAAGTTTGTGGGAAAGGGTGGCCTAGAAATTGCAGAAGCTATTATTGGTTTTTGTGATAACTGTTATGTCCCACACAGAGAGAATACGCTGTCTCTGGGGTCTAGAGTGAATATCAAATACTTTATAAATGGATCGTGGTCTAGATACAAGAGATACCCAAGGACACATCTGTATGTGCCCCAAAATGTTCTGATAAAAATATATATTGCATTATTTTTCTCAAATAACAGAATAATTTTATTTTCTTCTCACAACTCTGCTCAAAGACATGGCAATGAATCTTCATCTAGTGAAAGAAAAAAAACCTCACTAAATTCCATCTGTAGACAAGTCAGCTAGATTTGTGCTAGCTTTGACACAGCTGTGATTTGTGTGCCCTCTTATACATAATGTTGTATTAAGAAGAAACACAGTTACCGATCCATTAGGATACATGATCTCAAACTTCTCAACCATGATGACATAAAAATAGAGAAATCGGTTGCTTACGTTCCGGCAAGTCATGTTTGTAAAAACTTAGTACTGAAAGCCAAAATGATGACATGACAAATGTGACTCTCATGAAGTATAAGAACTATATTATTGAACATCTCAGTATTACAAACAAGGCTAGGTTGTTTTTCTCTCCTGTTTAAATTGAGGCTTTTTGTAATGCTTGCAAATATAAAGAAGAAATTGTATGTGTTTCACAATTACAACTTAAAATATGTTACAATATTCAAGTCATATTTGGGTCTAGGTAGTCAGGAAGGTTGTATAGTAAATATAAAATTATGACATCGTCCCTGACTAACTCTGGCTTCATCAAAGGCGTTGGCAGCATTCCCACATTTTATGTGGTACTAGGAATTTACTCATTGCCTAGTGTAAACCAAAAGGTCAAAGAGATGAATTTCTCAAGGGTGTCAATTTTTTCAGTATGGGAATATCCACTTAGATATAATCATGAGGATAAATATGTAATAAAATGCTTGTTTGACTTCGAAAAATAATTCCAAAGTACTGCTGTGGCAACAGTTCACAGTAAGTCTAATAGCATCTGTTGAGACAGGCACCATCGTTGTAATTTAAAAAGCGGCACTCTTTTTTCTCCCCAATAAAAATGACTGTTGAAACAATCAATTTAAAGCTGATTAAAAAAAAAAAACAGTATTATGAACATGTTAACTGTGAGAGAAAAAATTACTCCCTCACCCTAACCCCACAAAAGACAGAGAGATTAATTTGACTTATGATTGCTTGGGTGTTGGAAATTTGTCGAAAGACAAGCACTCTGGAATGCTTTTCAGTACAAGATGTAAACATTCTTGCTAAGGAAGCATGTTTGGAAATATGTTAGCTGACCCTTCCTGGACAAAATATACTGTTATAAAATATCGGAGATGAGCCTGAAAAAACCTCACAGTTCTTAACAGACGTTAACCAAGCTAAGTTAATTTACAATATATGAGACATTAAGTTTGGCTGAATGGCAGCAGAGCTCTTGATTTGACATGTATTTCATCATGATCCCCAAAGGCATTCTGACTGCTGGCCAGAGTCATCCCAGAGATTACTAAAGGCATTTATTGCACAATCCCTTTTGCACTCACTGTTGCAGTTTGAAAATATTATAATTCCACTGTTTGTGACCAAATTGTGTCTGATCTCATTGCAGATATAAAATGAGAGGTGGAAGCTACACAATGTGCTTTTATTCCCTTTGCATATCTTTGGGCATGGAATATTTCTAGTTCTCACCTCCATCTCAAAGGTGGAGGAGGGAGGAGAAAATGGTAGCTGTGGTCCTCTCCCACATGCCTTTCCAATGTATCTAAAAGGCTGGGCATTGAAAGGATACTTCCAGGAAGACACATGAGGCTCTCAAGAGTGGTATTTCATTCTGCACTGGGTACACTTCCCTCGGAGATGTGGGAGCTGAGGAAAGGAATGTGCTCCATAAGGGATGAAAGTCAGCTGTCTGTATCTTTCAATCTTAGCAGCACTGTGTTATTAGATAATGTTTTCATTTACAAAGAGAAAGTCTGTAAGCTTAATCTATTTTTATGCAACGTCTGTGGCTCTCTTTCACTGGCGTACAGTAAAAGGCTCCCATGATCTTCATGCAGTGCTATTTTCTAGTTTTGATTGTTGAAAAGAAAAACAAACAGCCACAATGGGCAAACTTTTAGAATTCTGGATTTTTTTTTCTGTTAGGAAATTAATATAAGCATAAAAAACTTAGACACTAAAAGTTCTAGTTTGAAATCTTTCCAGGCTGTGAAATCCTATTTCTCTTTTGTAAGTTATTAACAGGTACTTTTCAGTTCCAAGAGATTCTCCATGGGAAAATTCTTTAAGTATCATGCTTTATCATATTCAGATTATGAATTTGGTTTATATGTAGATCCTTTTGCCATAAAGGGACATCAGATCTCTTTGGAGCTTGTAATAATTTTGCAGACCTTAGACTCTGTCAATTTCCTGACATTAATGAAAATGCTTTCCCACAGACTTTTTAACTTGTGCCAGCCCTCTAATTTTCTTGCAGCCTTTTTTTTCTGCACAGTTCAACATTGCATTTTTAAAAGCCACATTTGGGTTTTTGCTGGCTTATATTGCTCCCTATATGTCTGTGACCAGTTATCATGACAACGTGGATCATTGGTTGTTTCAGTTTAGAAAACATTTCCCTGGACAGCAGTTGGTAGCAGAGCTCAGCAGCCAGCATGCCTATTCCATAAGAAATACTGCATACTAGTGAACCTATTTGTTCCTCTCTGCACAGGGAGGTGAACATCCTTTCTGCCTGCTATCTTTAAATAGCATTTAGAGTCATCAAATATATTCACTTCCATAGCAATTGAAAATGAAATAGTTACTGAAGTATCTTCTCACAAGATTTATATTACTGCCCAGTTGAAGAAGTATTTCTTTTTCTTTCTTGCTAATTATTTTTCTAGCTATGCTAATTATTTGCTTTATAGATATAATTCTTCAAGACTGACTTACCATGTTTGTAACTTTGTGCTACATCCCTTCTGAAAAATAATAAAAACCCCTCAACATACCTATCAGAAAAAAATTGTTAGGAACCAGAAAATGTGTTGAAGTACAATGAATCAATTTACTATGTTTTTTTCATTCCTTTGATATGCTGAATTTTAGAACTGACAGATAATTTGCTGTCAAGAGAAGAAACATATGGCAGTTCTGGGTCAAAAAAATCTCATTTCTGAATACGTAACAGAATATGATTCCATATGAACTTCAGAAATGGCTTTATTTTCTTTTGGAGATATTTTTCAGATCATAATGTATTGGATACACAGAATGGTTGAGGTTGGAAGGCACTTCTGGAAGTCGTCTGGTTCAACCTTCTTGCTCAAGTAGGGCCACGTAGAACTTGTTCCCCAGGACCATGTCCTGATGGCTTTTGGGAATCTCCAAGGGTGGAGATTCCACTTACTCTCTGGGCAACCTGTGCCAGTGCTCAGTCGTTCTCACACTAAGATAAAAGTGGTTCCCTACATTCAGGAGGAACCTTCTGTGGTTCTGCTTCTGGTCCTGTCACTGGGCACCACTGGAAAGAGCCTGGACGTGTCCTCTATCTACTCTCCCTTCAGGTATTCCCCTTGAGCATTCTTTTCTCCCCTCATCATGTTCATGTCCTTTCTCTGGGTTCCCTGCATCCCTCTAGCAATGCACTACCCAGAATTGGACACAGCACACTGGATGCAGTTGCAGCAGTGCTGAGGAGAGAAGTATCACCTCCCTTGACCTGCTGGCAATACTTCTAATGCAGCCCAGGATATCATTAGCCCTCTTTGTGGCAAGGTCTTTACATAACAAATAATTGTCTTGCGCTGCTTTTTTTGGGGGGGACTTGTCTGTAGAAAACTACCTTTTTTTTTTCCCCCCAGCATTTAAGACATTCCTTTTGTTGTTGCTGTGCTTTTCTCAGGGACAATGTAGTGATAGTAATTTCTCTAAAATCAACCATAAACAGGATCTACTTCATTATTTAACCTGTAGTACATAGTTTCAGATAATTTCCAAGTAATACCACACCTCTAGTGCATCAGTTTTGTAGTTCAGCACAGCCAATAATTTCCCAGAAAAGAATCCGTGAATGAATTATTATTGACACGCACAGTGTAATGTTGTCTTGGTGTTCATATAGTTCATACAGATTTGGAAATTTGTACCATGGTAAAACTCACTTTAATCTATCAGATCTGAGACTTGCACTTTATAACCACAAAACTATGGATGCTTCATTATCTGTCATCAGGTTTCGGCCATTGTCTTTTCTTGTACCAGTGTTGTCCATTATTAAACAATCACAATATAACACCTGGCAGATGCTATTTGTGTTTATGTTTTTATTCTTTGCCTTCATCACCGAGACCAGTAAGAGTCTTAACACTTGTATGCCGTTTGTCCTTCAATGAAGGCAGCTGATGTACATTCTTCCTCCACTTAGATAAAGAGCAGTTTAATGAGATTTGTGTGCTGTTTCTGGTAAGAGGCCAGTAACTGATTAGTGAACTAGCAGTATACTGACCTCTTCCTTTAACCTGCTTTATATTCATTGCATGTTGACATACCAGTGTAAAACACAGAGCCAAATATTTAATGATGTTTCAGTGATTCCACACCCAAATTTTCACTCACAAGTACTTTAATGAATGCAGAAGGCTTACTGAATATTGATATCAACAGTTCATCTCTGAAACAGAATATATAAACATAGAGGCCAGTTGTGTAGAGATTCTATGCCTCACATTCTAGAAATTATCTTTGATTTTACATATTTCAAAGTATCTTTAAAATATTTTGATAATTAAGATTTTTTAAACCTTCTTTCTTTAAGTGCTTAAGCATGACTTGAAAAAAATATTTGAATTTTTCTTCGAGTGATGAATCATACCTGTGCTGGTATTTTATCTTATTTGAAAGATAAAATTTCAGAGGTATACCAGAATCTTGTAAACTCCACTAAACAGATTTTTAGACTTGGCTTGTGTTAAGTAATGGATAGAAAAGGGTTACAGTGGGATACATCTAAAAAAATTCTTCTCTAAATCAAACTATGCTGGAATGTAACAGTTGCTGCCTTCGTGTCAATGCTATTTGCTGATGCAGCTCAGTGCAGTTGAATCACCACAAGGGAGACATTTCAAGAGCTCGGTGTTCAAGCGTCTCTTGGATGAAATCCATAAAAGAGCAGACATGAGCTAGTAATAAATCCTGTAGACGTGTATGCTGGTGCCATGAAAAGGTAGTAGTAATCCTATCCACAGTAGCAATTAAAATATCACAGCGCTAGTCTACCAATATTTTTCCTTTCAATAAAAATTCTAATAATGAAAGCATCAAAGAAAGACATGACAGAAATTTTTATGTAACAATGATGTTCTATTTCCAGTTATTAGTATGTCATAATGGTGAAATATCTGATTGCCTCTCTATCTCTTTCTTTCTGTAAAAGCTGAAACATAAAAAATATGGCAGTAAAGACCAGACCATTAAATTTTTTATGCACAGAGGCAAGCACAAAAGATTCTGCATATATCCATTAATGTGCTGGCAGTCTTAAATTCCGTAGGAGTGTCTAACAGCTGGTAGTGTACACTGCAGATTGAAGGCTCTTAACTCATTAAAATCTACAGAAGACTTTCAAGCTTAAATAGCTGGAAAGCTGCAACCTGGTTTTTGCAAGGCTATGAGTCAAAAAACATTGGTTTTCAAGCCTGAGCATAGTGGGCAAATAATTCGGAATTTCATAACCACTGTTAACAGGCTTTTATACAGGAACAAATCCATCCCGAGCCACCTGTGACCCTCTTGGTCTCTCCCAGGACTTCTGAGGCTGCTCTGACAGCTGTCGTCTTTGACAAAGTACTTCCTAAAGATCACATCTGAGGATATGAAAGTTATTTTGCCAAAAACATAGGTAGCATGCAAATTAAAACAAATAATAGAGAGAATTTTCAATGGTAGATATGTAAATGGTAATTAGATTGCATTTCAAATAAGGAAATCCTAAATCACACATTGGTAAATTATACATAGCAAGAAGTTACCAAGTGTGTCCAGAAGAGTTTTCAAATTGTCTCCATCACAAGCCATTAATGTGTTTCTGTATTAACCTTGCTAACCTACAGATTATGGGCAGCTATTATTTGGGCAGGAGAAACACAATTCCTTTCACATGGAATATTTAAAGATTAGGAACAGAAAGATATTATTTTCACCCATTTTTCATGTCATTCAACTTTCTTTTCTGAGTGGTTCACACTTTTTTATTGTAAATTTGACTGAACTAAATTTGATCCTTCATTTCTAAGTCAGTATTTTCATTTAGTTCCTGTAGTGGGCTGGAGTCCCACGGCGTACATTCCGAGCAGCACTAATCATCTCTGTACTTACATTTTCCTGTACATATGCTTTTCAAAAAAGTGATATTAGAAATGCCATCATAACATAGACCATGTTCCTAATGCAAGGAAATTTTATACTTAGTTTCGAATGTGTGTTTTGATTTATCTTCTAGTCCCTCATTAAAAAGGTAACTCCTGTTACATAATAGGTGCATGAAGGATTTCAACGTCTGTGTGTATAAATGCTAAGATATGTGCACAGGGCAGGACTGTCTTCACTACTGTTTTGTTTAGTAATTTCTTCCCAAGAAATGCAGAAGGATCAGTGGGTTTTGCAGTTGGCTGCTTGTGAGTAGGGTTATTTTATGTGCCAGACTTTCTTGGAGAATCACTTGGAATGGACTTGCTTCCTCTGCCTAGCACATGAGATCTTATGGAAGGGACAATTTGGTTCACAAGAGGAACTCCAAAGGGATTCTTTCCCTTCAGTACAGTTATGACCTGTTTACACTGAATTTCATATAGCTGGGCAGATGTATGAACCTTTTTCTGCACTATATTCCAGGGAGAATCAAATCTCCAATTTGCCAAGAGAAAATGAAGTTGGCTTTGTTAAAAGTGTTGGAAGAATGTTGGAGGAGGGAAAAATGGTCAAGATAAAGATATATTTGAAATTCATTTGGGTGGAAAGGGTAAGGACAGCAAAACCCCTATACCAAGACTGCTCAGTATAGTCAGTGCAAGATCCTTTAGGAGTTTGAGTTTAACTAATCTTTTCACGCTTCTCTGTATTTATGATGAAATCCACACTGAAATCCACAATGACTTAAATACATGTAGGCCAACAGTTGTTGTCTTGACTTAATAATAGTTTTTGTAAAATCTGATTAATTTTTAATTTGTAACACACCTACATTTCACAGGGGTAATCACATAATCCTGATAATCTGGAGATAATCTCTTGATGACCCTAACCCAGACTGCACTGTGTTATATTCTGTGTTCCTGTCCATTCATGAAGCTATTTTTAACAACATAATTAAGAAAACAATCTTTACTATAAATAAATAGGCACAGCACCCCATCGCAATTTAAAAAAATGGACTTATGCTGATAATAATTAAATGAAATAAAGGCTGAAAGTAGCCAATCAGGAAAGCCATATGACAGCAACAAAACAGTATTTATGCCTTTTATTTATTACTGAGCCCCTTGTTCCATTTTATCAGTTAAAGAATGCCTACTTACATATTTTTTTCTTACGTAACAGTTCTTCTACTTTTTGAGTCAGGAAGAGAATATTTGGCCATGGGATAAGAAGTAGCTTCACTTTCTAAAGATTAACTTGTTTTAGCACATACAAACATATTGACCTAATTGCTTGGATACCTTTTAGCCCCAAGATAGAATAGATGACATTTTGAGACAGTGTTTAGAGACATGATAATGGATATGAAAAGTAAAGAAAGAGAAGAACCACCATTTGTTTAATTTAAGAAATTAGCATTATTTTATGGCCTAAGAGATTGCAATTAAATAACTAATTTATCTTTCTAAGTGGTCTGCTGTTTCCCTGCAAGTTAATATCTGAATTATCTCATCAAATCTGACAAATTGACTCTGTGGTTTGTTTCTTGGATCAATAGTTCAACTATTTTTTCAATAAATCTAGGACACTTAAAATGGCGTTTGGATTTGCAAATGCCTGACTGAATTTGAGAAATCAATATAATAAAAATACAATAAGAATGCAGGACAAATTTACCTGAATTTTGGGATAATTTTGTGGCATAACTTCAGTTATTAACTTTGGGGTATAAAAGTGCAGTGCTGATAGCATCATGAAGTGCTTGTTGAAAATGCTATATGCTGATAAAAGCAAGTTTTTCCTAATTTATAGCTATCTGGTAATTAACATGGCAACCAAAGCAAGCTTGTATACTAAAATGACTAGTTACTTATTAAAATTATAATGTAGTATCTTCTGCAGAAGTTTCTCTGGAGCATAATAATGAAAAAGCAGTTTCATACAAGCTGATTATTTTTCTGGTTACTTTGCTTAAGAAGTTTGCATTCGCTCTGTGCTAAAGGATTAATTGAGTCTTTGGGGCAATCAGAGATGAGCTGATGAGGTTTTAAATGAAAATAGAGTGAAAATTTTAAAGTGACGAACCATTCAAATGTGTAAAGTTCCATCTGAAGAGAAATGGTTGGGAATAAATTAGACAGACTGTGAAGCAGGTGTACATAATTACCTAGACTCAATAGAACAAAAAGATATATCTTTGCATTACTGGGAGAATGAGCCAGAATTACCATCCTTATCTACCGTCTTTTCTTTCTCTGTTAGTCTTTTCCCCACCAATAATGTGTGAGAGAGTAGAAGAGCAGTAAAGGGTAATAGCTACTGCAGTAACAAGAGTTCTGTTTCTACTGCCATTTTAGGACTTGCATGGTAATAAAGGGCATCTCAACTTCCATTCTGCCTTGATGAGTATAGAGGTGTGTTAAAAACCCCTGTTCATTCAGCCAATTTCCTGGCCTGCCAAAAATCACATGGTGTCTGATGCTCCGGAAGTTGACTCCTTTAGCTATGCTGAGCTGGAAGTTTACATGAGAAAAAGGAACAAGTGAAAACACCCACTACAGCATTTTCAGCATGGCAAATATAATACCATTACCTGCTTCCTGTTGCAGGGAAATATTTATTTTGATATGGGCAGACATGGCCAATGACAAAGGATATTCTAGGACAAGAGATCTCCAGAAGCTACTAGGTAAATCAGGGTGAATCCTGGTAAGGAAGTGGAGAAATTTGCACTTTTCCAAGAATTTGTGCAGGAGCTGCAGTCAGAAGTAAGGCTGAAGGTAAATCAGCTGCAAAGCCAACATACAAAACAGGTTTCAAGATAAAGGGAAAGACAGCACTGAAGTCAGGAAATCAGAAGGAGATACCAAGGCTAATGAAATAGAAAGGGGAGAAAAAGATCAGCAATACCCAGATGGCACACAGTATTTGGGAGAAGAGTGTGTGGCTCATGGCCAGTATTTTGTTCCTCTTCAGCCAGGTCTCAGTTTTCAGGTCTTATTCATCACAGGTAGTAAGTGTAGCTAACTTGTCTGTTGCCAGGCAGATTAATAAATATGCAGTTGATTTAAAAAAATAATCCGTATGCAGGCCTGGTACTCAAGATACATACAGAAAAGTGAAGCTCTGTCTTACATATGAAGAGTGTATGTGTGAATTTTTGGGACGGGGACACTGAAGAAAGCTTCCTTGCCGTAAAATACTGGCCCAAACCAAAACAAAACCACAATAAAACAAACTAAAAAACCCCCAAATCCTAAGCCACAGGAAAAAAAACAAAAGGAGGCTAGAAAGATTATTCTATTCTATAGTGTCTTGTCTGTGGTAAGCAGAGAGGCTTCCCTCGAGTAGACATGCTCTGGTTCTTCATAATTACCATGTGGAAGGTGGGCAATTTCACGATACTGCAGCAACTGACCCCACCTAGGTGTTTCCTCTGCTGAGATGGAAAAGCTTACCTAGACTCTGCTGCGAGAATGAGTTCTGACATACCCATGTTTATCTTACCCATTTTTCTCTGATGAGGAATGGCCTATGTGTACCTTAGAGTTAGACCTGCCACTACAGTCAACATCCACTATGTGTGTTGGAATATATAGAGCGCAACATGTTTGTACTGTACCCTTTTCTGTTGTTTTCTTAAAATGAGTTACTTTTTAGTAACTTATTTCCACTCAATGTATTGAAAAACGTGTGTACTTTGGGAATAATACAAAATCCACTATTTTAAGTATCTCCTATGAAAGTATTAAATATCAAACACCAACTAGAGGGAAGTGTCTACACTTAGGTTTTAGGGTTAGCGTGTAACTCCCAGGTTTATGCATTTGAGCTGAGTTTTGTTTGTTTAAGCCATTGCTTCAATTGGCCATACTCTACAGAATTTCTGTGAATGCTTCACATGTTTTGCTGTGGCTCTTAACATATTTCCCAGATTTTCCAAATAAATCAGTTGTAGTCATCTGTAATCCTCATAGTCAGCAATCCTGATAGTTCAGCACTTTCTGAAGTACAAATACATGATATCACACAAATAATCGCACCTATGATCAAAACCATGGTACATTACTGTGGCGTTAGCACCAAACAGAAGGGACTTCCCACTGGAAAGCTGGTGCAAGTAGGCTCAGGCAGACTGTCCGTCTATCCAATGATTTATGTTGTGTATCATGCAAAACCGACACAAGAATTTGTTAATAGGCATTATGTCACTTCAATATACCACTACAACCATTACTACAAGAGCACATATGTACATCAGATTGTAGGAAACACAGAAGACATGTTAGGAACAAAATTTGTGGCCAGCAAAGTTTATCCTAAACTCACATGTTTAAGTATCAAATAAGAATTATAAATACTTAATATAACTCTCTTATCTCTTTAAATATCAAACACTTTTACAAAAAATTCTTTCAACACTACTTCAGGGAAACTGACAGAGAGATAGATTTAAGTTCAAAGTAGCACAAATTGGTGTCACCACAGACAGAAACAATCCCGTTCTTTCTATATTCCAAAAGGTTTGTACTACACGAATGGGTAAAAGTGAGGGGACAAAAGCCTTGCCAGTCTCTCTCAAATGCCAGTAAAGCCGCAACTAAATAATGAAGGAGAAGAGTTGCACTTTGTATTTCTGAATATTTCTTCCCACATTTTCAACTGTGAATTAATTAGGTAAAGCAGAGTAGTAAAATGCTGTTAAGGTATAGCACAACAAAAAGAAAAACATTTAATTTCTATGCAGTTAGTTTCTGTGACAGGATGAGGGATACCAAGTTTATGCTTCTACAAAATATGGAAAAAATACTTCGTATGTTAAACCCATCACTGCTAAATGTCACAGTCCTAGGAGATGTTGTCCTTGTTTTTGCCACAACAGAGTTAATTTGTTGACACCCAAGTCATTGCTGGGGGCGGGGTGCAGTGGAAGTAGGGGATTCTTGCTTCTGAAATGGAGGGGGTTGTGGCTCATGGTCAGCAAGAAAAGTGTGGGTGCAGAGGGTCAGTCCCCCCCATTTTGTTCATTGTCTTGGGGTTGCACCACACCAGGTTGGTCAGTTGGTGAGCACTTTTTGCATATAAATCACTCTCTTTTGTATACTTCTGTTAATAGTATTGTTGCTGTTACTGGTCATTTTCTTAGCTCATTGCTGTTTCCAGTAAATTGTTCTTATCTCAACCCATAGTCTCTGTCTTTTGTATCCCCAGCTGGAGTGGGTGAGGGGAGGGGAGCGACAGTGCTGTTCTTAAAGCACTGAATCGCTGGGCATCCAGCTGCTTCTGGAGTCCAGCGTGAAGGGATGTAACAATGAACACTTGAGAACCTGTTTTGCAACTCCTAGCCTGACTCCGATCCGGTGAAATAGCCACAAGTCTATGGGACCAGTGAGATACATCCCAGGGTCCTGAGGGAACTGGCTGATGTTGTTGCCAAGCCACTCTCCATCATATGTGAAAAGTCATGGCAGTCAGGCAAAGTCCCCAATAACTGCAAAAATCTTTCCATATTTAGAAAGGGAAGAAAGGAAGATCTGGGGAACTATAGGCCAGAGAGCCTCACCTCTATGCCTGGGAAGATCACAGAGAACATCCTCTTAGAAGATATGCTAAGGCACATAAAAGACAAAGCGGTGATCCAAGGCAGCTAACACTTGACCAATCTGGTGGCCTACTACGATGCAGTGCCTGCAACAGTCAACAAGGGAAGACTGACTGATGTTATCTATCTAGGCTTCTGTAAGGCCTTCAATACAGTTCCACGTGACATTCTTACCTCCAAATTGGAGAGACATGAATTTGATGGGTGGATTATTCAGTGGGTAAGGAATTTGCTGGATGGATGCAGCCAGAGTTGTGGCCAATAGCTCTGTGTCCAGGAGAGACTGGTAAGGGGTAGTGTCCCTGTAGTGGTTTGAACCAGATTTTCCCCCTGAAGCTAAGAAAAAGTGGTAACCCCCAGGGGGTGGTAACCCCTGGAAGTTTTGAAGTTTTGTCCAATGGGTGCTCCTGCAAAATGTAAACATACCACAAGTAAACGGAAGAGATTAGTTGTAGTTGGGTGATAGAAGGCGTAGCCATGTTCTGACACCACGAGGAAGGGGCTCTGAGCCCCTTGGGGCTCTGCCCCCCCCCCCCCCGGCCCCTGGCTGGGGGGACTGCAGAGACTTGGAACAGTGTTAGACTGGGCTAGGTGTCTGTAGTTATGCTGGGAGATGTTTTCTCCACCCTGGGCAGCGGCAGGAGTAGTGACAGACCAACACTGACCGGAGAAATGGTGGCACAGAGCCAGAAGAGATAAGATGAAGCAACAGAGGCATACAGCACCTTAGAGAGGACTCTTGGAAGGAGAGTTGAGAAAAGAGAGTCAGCAGCAGAGCTACAGAGTTTTGGGGGTAAGAACTGAACCAGACCCCCCAAACTCCCTTGAGACCTCCAAGAAAGGAGAGGAGTTTTGGACATGCAGCACTGGAGAGAGAGAGGAGCTAGAAGCTCAGTCGTCCTGAGAGCTCAGCCAGGACGGTGTGGGAGGTTGGCCTTGGGGGCCCTCCCTTGCTGCAAGCTACAAAGAAGCTCGCAGCCATCTTGAGGCAGGGCGCAGAAGCTCTGCAAGGGACTTTGAGTCCCCTGAAGATACCAGACCACCACGAAGACCCCCTGTGTTTCGTGGTATGACCGTGGTGGAACGACCTTTGTCTGGGGTAACGTAGCCCACGGAAGACCCCTTTGCCTGCATCAAGGGGCCGAGGGGGATACCCCCCCTCGTGAGTGCTGGCAGAAATCCAGCTATCAGCTGCTGCATGTGGAGAGGACAGATGACTGCTGCTGGAGAAGATACTTCTGCTTAGAGACTGGAAGGGATCTGTTCTTCTTCCCTCCTGGACTTTTATTTGGAGGGGAGAAGAGATCTGATCCATTGTAAATACTTATTCATGGTAGAGATAGTTGTGACTGTGTATAATGTATTATAATATTTATTTGTACAGTCATTCTAATATATTCCCTTTCCCCCATTTGGAGTCTGGTGTGTTTTGTCTGGAAAAAACCCATCTCACATTGGATTGAGATGTGACAGGGGGCTAGGACTAGGGAATTAGATTTCTTGGAGATCTCAAACCATGACAGTCCCTTAGGGCTTTGCCTTTAATATCTTTGTCAATTACATTGATAGCGAGATCAAGTGGACCCTGAGCAGGTTTGCAGATGACACAAAGCTGACACACCTGAAGACAGGATGTCATCCAGAGGCACCTGGATAAGCTTGAGAAGTAGTACTTCATGAAGTTCAGCAAGTCCAAGTGAAAAGTGGTGCACCTGGATTGATGCCATCCCAAAGATGTACAGACTGGGAGAAGAAGCCATTGAGAGCAGCCCTGTGGAGAAGAAGCTGGGGGTTCTTGTGGATGAAAAGTTGGATACATGTCCAACAATGTCTGCTCACAACCCATAAAGCCAACCACATCCTGGGCTGCATTCAAAACAGTGTGGCCAGCAGGTCGAGGAAGGTGATTCTGCCCCTCTTCTCTGCTTTTGTGAGACCCCACCTGGAGTACTACATCCAGCTGTGGGGTCCCCAGCAGAAGAAAGACATGGACCTATTGGAGCAAGTCCAGAGAAGAAAGCCCTAAAGATGATCAGAGGGCTGGAGCACCTCTGCTATCAAGACAGGCTGAGAGACTCAGGGTTATTCATCCTGGTGAGGAACAGGCTTTGGGGAGACCTCATTGCAGCCTTTCAGTACCTAAAGGGAGCTTATAAAAATGAGGGAGGGGGACTCTTTATATGGGCAGATAGTGCCAGAACAAGGGGGAATGGTTTGAAACTGCAACAGGGAGTGTTTAGTTTACATATTAGGAAGAAATTATTTACTCAGAGGGTGATGAAGCACTGGAAGAGGCTGCCAGGGAAGTTGTGGATGACCCTTCCCTGGAAGTGTTCAAGGCCGGGTTGAATGGGGCTCTGAGCAACTTGATCTAGTGAATGGCATCCTTGCCCATGGGAGGGGGGTTGGAACTAGATGATCTTTAAGGTCCCTTCTAACTCAAACCATCCTATGATTCTGTCCTGACTTGATCCTGGTCTTCTCCTGTCTGCCTTTTATGCCCTGCTGTTTTCACAAAGCATATTTTCAAAAGTAGTGATTTAGTAACCTAAACTGTCAGAACTTTGTTTTCTTCTTTCATGTCTTCTTTGTTTCCTTCCCTTTCTGCAGGTAAAAACTTGTTGTAACAAATTCATCTTTCTGTAGAACTTACTGTATTCTTTTTTTTTACCAAAATTAACTTTTGGTTGTTCACTTCGCTCTGGCTTTTAAACAAATAAAATGCATTGTTCTATGTTTAGATGACTAAAATGATGTTTCAGTTATTTATTAATAATAGAGAAAGCAAGTCAGTACAACAAGCTTCCTTTTGACAAGAAAAGCTTTTTTCTTCTGAATGAATAATGCAAATTGGAGAAATATAACACCACTCCTGCATTTTATGTGTAGGCAGATAATGTCCTATCTTTCAGCAAATGCATTAGGCAAATGAGAATGCTTTGGGGAAACAGTCGTCTCCCAGAATAGAACGTTGTGTTCTTACCACTGGAGAAAGGACTTTCCAAGTAAGTTACAGTGTTATCAACTTCATGTTTTAAGACTTTGGGTGCCTTGCCTTTGCAGTCATGCAGCAGGAGGTGTTACAGATTAATAGTCCTCCATACTGTCAGCAGAAGCAATTGGCTCCGAAGGGCTTATGCCATCCGCAGCAGGTAGGAAAGGAGGATGATGCTTGATACTGATGAAAACAATGAAAGAAAGTTACAGGGAGATGCATCAATGCACCGCAAGTATATGCTTATACCAGCCTTTGTCTTATTTACTGATAGTAATCTTCCCATCAGGTCCTTTAACTTCTCTGGAAAGAGACAAGTTATGCCTCCTTTCACTGAAGAGATTCACTTTGATTTGCAGGCTTTGAATGCCCAGAGGTTCTCAGATTCCTAATGGGCCTAGGTGAGGAAGTCCACACTACCTCAGCTGGCTCAGCATATCCTATTTCCCAGAAAAGCCTTCTTAGGCTGGCATTAACGCCATGGATTTTATACATCTTGATAAAGAAATAACAGTATAAAAACATCCATAAGCCTCACCCTACAGACTCTCCAAGGCAGAGAGTTTCATGACAAGAAGTCCTTTATATAGTCACAGCATATAAAAGAATGTGCATAGAACTGATGAATTTCTTAACTGTTCTGAAATACATAGTAATTCAATTATTATTACTTACATTTTTTAGGTTACGACTGTATTAAAAAAACCCCAAAACAATAAGAAAACCCACCAAAACCAAAACAAAACCACATGTCTATGTCTCTGCCTGAACTATTTAGGAAATAAATGCAGACAAGGTAGAATGTTCTAACACTCTCTTAGAAAATGTCACCATTTTTCTTTTCACTTTCTTCATCTTAAACGTGTGGGTGGTAAAGACAACTGATTACTGTGCCTGTGAGATCACAGACAAACTAGGTCTCTGGAAAAGATGTAAATAGAAAGAAAGCAAGAAGGCAGTATGAACAGAGACAGCAAAACAGAAAACTGGAGAAGGAAATAAGTTGATGCTACTTGACAGCTCCATGATGAGTGTGGGGATCAAATGTGACCTGAGAAGGGCTGTATAGAAGATTAGATATTCAAATGTAGCTTGAAAAATACTTCAGTGCATTAGAAAATTAATCGAAACCTAAAGTTTTTCTGTGAGAAGGTATACTATATATGTGATGCATGTGACATAAAAAACCAGAAATAATTTGGTCACTTAGAACAATTTTCCCCACAGGAGCATAATGAGAAGTATATCCACGCAGAAAACGCCAGGTGTTATTAATGCCCCCTGGAAATCCACATCAAGGGGTGTGGTTCAGTCATGTCCTGTGAGTTTTGCATACATGGTCATGAAGATACAGTGTTCCTTTCTCCTCTGGGACAGCAACTCCTGTCTGCAGCCATTTGCTCAGTACCATGGGCTGTGCCACTGTAGTCTAGTGACCTACTGGAGTTATGTCTGGGGTCTTGGACAGGACTACAGCATTACCTGGTGATCATTTCTTGGCTCACTGCCCAGACTGAAGATTTATTAAAGATTTTATGAGAATTTAAAAGAGACTCTTCAAAAGGAAAATACCCTAGAAGCTCTGACTATGATTCATGTTTTTGAAACTCAGGAGTCAGAATGAGGCAGAAGAGACTGAGAACACACCAGTGAAAATTCTTCCGTGTTGTTTCTCACTTCGTTTAGCAGGAAAGTTGCCACAACTTGATTTTTTTGTCTCTATCACAGATAAACATGATTTTCACCCTGACTTTGGACAAGTAAGGCATCTGGCCAGCACATAAAATCTTCCTGAATATCATGTTTATCCCTGAAATACAGAGGGAGAAAAGATAATGCAGCTGCTAGTCTTGTCCATTTGTATTGCTGCAGTGCTTAAAGACTCAACCAAGTAGTCTCAGCTGAAGCACAGTTAGTCAGCTACAGACTGGGCACAGAAGTCTGTGCACTGTGCGCTCGTCTTTGTGCCTCAATTCCATTGTATTACAGAATTTCTCCAGCTGAATTCACTTTGTTATGAGTTATTTCAGGGCACTGTCTATGAGGATCAAACCAGAAATGTAAAAGCCTTCATATATAACCTATCATTTCATGATAATGTATATGAGAATCAGTGTAGGGCCTTAGTATTCCAAATGGGTTACAGTGTTTTACTATTAAATGTCTTCAGCAAAAAGAAGAGTTATACAAGGATGAAAGAGTATGCCTTCTTACCAATTGTCATCAGAAATTTTGCATTTTTGCACCTCAAGTCTCCCTGCTAAAACTAGAAACTAATTTGAGTCTGTGCGTAAGTGCTCCAGTTTTCTATTTTGTTTATTAGCTATTTTGTCAATATTGCATTTAAAATCTGATTTCCTGCAGTTAAGTCAACAGCAGGTCAGATTATAGCATTTTTTGGTGGAATTAATTAATCTAAAAATGTGTAACACAGGTTTATTTTACACAAATAAATTAAGTTCTGTGAAATAAATCTTTTTATAAAGGGCTATTTGGAAGGGCTAAAAAAGTTCTGTGGCTCTGCTTATAGTATGTTTTATAGCAAAAAAACAACTTCTCTCCCTATCACAGCTCGCATATTTTCCTTTTGTGGCTACTCTTAAATACTATGACATTTACACTGGTAGTGTTTTATGTGGAGCTATAGAGAACTGTCCAGGAGACAATTTTTGAGAGCTGAGAAAAATATGAAACACCTTCTAATAGTAGAACATATGTTCAATTTCTGTTGAAGCAGACCAAAAATATAATTATAATTGGTATGATATGATGTCCACATAATTTTAATAGAAGAAATTTCTAAAACTGCAAAATACCACTGCACTGTACCCCTGAACTGTATTGTTATCACTCATTCTGACTAGTAATTACTCTTTGAAAATACTGGAAGCACTTTACAAAGAACTGCTACTTAATCAGAGTAATGCGTAAGAAAAAGGAGGAAACAGTGTGTATAGTCAGTCCTGAACCTTGTAACAGGTGCACAACAGTGCAGTAGTTGTAGAGATAGGGGTTTTTTGGCAAATGTTCAACAGCTCCAGAGCTGTTATTGGCTGGCAGCCTTGGCATTTACAGTGGCCTAAGCTGTTGTGAACACCAAACCTTGCCAACAGAAGCAAATCAAGAGAACATGCAACCTAGTAGAGCTTAAAGTTTGGAAAGGTCCCACATTTCATCAGAGGTGAAAGGTACAGCTGTGCCCAATTCTTCATTTTAATCTTTGCCTCAATAAGTTGTTTGTACTCACTGTACCAAACAAACAAGGTGCTGTAGAAGACCAACCTGCTCTGAGTTGTACATTAAAATTTAATGGAAAGTTATCTGTAATCAGGGCTAATTTAAACCAGATTGTGCTCATCATATTTCAGCTATAAGCTCCTAGAGTGGTATGCTGATCTAGGAGTCAGAGACTAAATCATGCTTATCACAGCAGCTGACTTTCTGCCCACTTGAAAGAGTGGCTTGAAAAGCCAGTTGCTCATAGCCTAAGTGATGAGTCACTTATCTGCTAATGCAGTGGCAATGAAGCATCATTACAACTAGCAGCAAATTACTTAAAACAACACTTTATCTCAGTTTAATTCCATCACTAGCACAGACAACAGCCATGTTCACCTTTTCTAAGTACAGGAAACTTTGGCCTGTCTAAATTTGCCTTAATAACTTGCTCATCCAGCCTACATTTAATTCCCCGATGTTTCCCAATGCCTAGCGGTACTTTTAGGATCTCTGAACTTCTGAGGCCAATAGAAAATTCACTGCATGGCTCAAACCTGGAGATTTTTGTATCTATTAGACTAACTTTTGACCTGAACTTATGGGGCAGCAAGTGACATCTGCTTAGGTCTCTTGCATCTGATGAAATTCAATGAATCATATAGGTGAGCCTCCCAAAGAAAGTATGTTGTAAACCAGAAGTATATAAATGGTACCTTTCTTGTGCTTGAGCTCTGTGTGCTCAAAGCCATCCAGGTAAGGATAATCCTTACAGAATGAAACCAATTGGAGCAGGACCCTGGTGGGAAGCAGTGCTCCACAGCATCATGTAAAAGTGTAGAAATACAGAAGAATCTCTCCCATTTGGGCAGTGGCATATGCCCAGTGTCCTGGTGGGAGGCCAGAGTCCTGGATAGATCCCAGCTTACAGTGATCCAGGGGCTCTGCAGACAGAAGCACCCCTCAACCCTGTCAAGGTCTTCACAAACAGACAGACTTGTGCCCTGCATTATTTCAAATTGTGAATGAAACAAACATACCTTGTTAGGTAACACAGAGACGGTATCTGCAATGGATTGTGTGTGGCAATGAAGATATTTCTCTCCTGATGTCTACAGCCAAGTAAGGTATTAGTGACAAAGAAGAAAAAGAAATAATGTGTCAAGCTGTTAGGTGCAGTGATGATAACCTTCGGATTTGCCCAACAACAGTGGAGAGGTGATGCCGGAGGGGTCTTGTGTTAGAGACAGCATGTGGGACAATTTCCTCCATAGTTACTTCCACTTTCTTCTGAAAAAGTAGTCATTGGCTTTGTCTGTGAAAATGTTTTGCTTTTAGAGGAAGTCTGGCATTCTTAGCTTTATATGCACTCCTCCAAGTCACAAAACCATAATGTCTCAGTTTGAAGAGACTAGAAAGTTTGCTAAAGAGGATGAGTTATGAGACAAACCAAACTCCTCTCTCTCAGCAATTGTGAATTCAAAATTAAGGGGCTTTAATCGAGGAAGTGTGGAAAAAAACAGAAGAAATAACAACCCTTTATGAAAAGATATATGTATGTTGGCAAGAACAGTAACAGAACACAAAAAAACTAGGCAATAGTCCTGTACCCCCCAAAAAAGTCCCCTTCAAACAATAGAAAGAAAAACAACCAAAAAAAATCTGAACGAATACTTCTCTGTCTCTAGCGCAGTTCTAATCACGGCCGGCAGGGGGCGCTGTTGGATCGCCGGAGGAGCAGAGCTGCCGTGCTCGGTGTTGGCCTGCAGGGGGCGCTGTCGGGCTCTGGCGGTCACCGCGCGGGAAGGGGGTCTGGGGGTGGTCTCGGGTCGCGGGAGAAGCCGAAAGGAAAACGGAGACCCTTCCCCTAATGGGAGAAGGGTAGGAGGAAAAGCAGTCCACCCCCACAGGACTCACCGTTGTTCTCAGATGATGGCGCCCCAAAGCTCCTCCTTTTCTCCCAGCGAGCACGGAGACTCTCCAATGAAAACCCAGTAGGTCCCAGCTGGAGTCACAAGGCAGCGCGTGAGCCAATCGGGGCCGGTGGTCAGGCCTCACCAGGATGAAAAGCCAGAAAGACCGGCTTCCAGGCCCCCTCTCCAAAAGTGCCCGGACACAGACTCTGTCTCTGTCCCAGAGAGAGAACTCCCCAATCTGATCTCTCCCTCCCAGAAGAGCCAGCCACCCCCTCCCAAAACTTCTCCCCTCTCCCCCCAGCCTCTGATGGGCCATTCGGTAGGAATGCAGCTTGGCCAGCTAGATTCTTTTGTAAGGCTAATTGACTTTTTTTCCATTCGGACTCTGTCTTTCTTACAGTGGGGGACAGCGGGAAGAAAATTTTCCTAGATTTCTAGCCTATACCACATAAACTGAAGCTGTCTTAAATATTATGTGAAATACCTTTTTATCTGAGAGGGAAAAACCATACAAAGAGATAATGCAAATATAAACTGCTTGAATCCTGTCTGATTTGCAGGTAGCATGTTAAACCTGATTATTGTAGTGACTTCACAGACGAAGATACTTTCACTTAAGCTTAAGATTATTTTTCAAACTATGATGTCTGCTAATCCTTGTGAAAGGTTATATATATATATGTGTATATATATATTTATATATAAAGGTATGTTTTTAGTGATTCTGGAAAACAAGACAAATAGTTTGCCAAGCTACCAAGTTACACAGCTGGATTATGTTTTTAAATAATCTGCTACCAAAAGTATTGAACATCTCTTTTACAGTGCTTTTCACCAACTACTCAAGATCTTGAGGATGCTACCTGAGAACAATGGAGGATTTCCCATCTCTATCTCAGTCTAGACTCAGAGGTCCAGGAAGATCAGGAAGATCCAGGCAGAGAAGATTATTTTCTTGTCTTATTTTTTCCTGATTCCTTCAGTTAACTTTCTTTGGTTCCTTTTTATTGAGCCTTTAATTGCCTTGTTTGGCTGTCCAAACCTCTTGTTAAAGGGCAATAAGCACTTTATAAAATAATTCCTCTTCATTGTTAATTCAGAAAAGGAAATGCACAAGGTACAGAAATCTGTTCATGTTTTCAATTTTATCACTACATTTATTAAGATCAATGGGAGAAATACCATTAATATAGAAGTTGTGTTTCATTAAATATTTAACCTGGTAAGATGACCTCCATTCTGCTTCCCATTGTTGCTCTAAGTGATAAGTTATTCCGTAAAATCCTCTGGTTTTTTCTACTGAACATTTGGTAAAACAAAATAGGAAAAATTATATCCACAGATGTTGGACCAAAAAACTTTTTCTAGAGCCCTACTGAAATCCATCACCTGCGGAGTCAGCTTGGCTTGCTGCTTCAATCTTTGTTGTTGCTTGCCCTATAGAGGTCCAAATTCCCTTTGATAAATCATGGAATCATGAATCAGCCCATTTTGGAAGGGACTTCAGAAGTTCATCTGGTCGAACCTTTCATAGTCCCTGAGCAGTGTTGCAAGGATCCAAAATTTGGCATAAGGTTAAATTCCATTGGTATACCACAGCTCATCTGCAAAGCAAACAGGAAAGGGTGATATTCAGTTTTTGAAAATGCACTTGCATTTATAAAAGTAGTGTAATGGGTATATCTGTTATTGTTATTATGTCAAAGCCAAGAAATTTCAACTAGTTTGGAATCCCACAGAGCAAAGCATTCTGCAACTATGCAGCACGCTCTGTCAAGAGCTTGGGACTTACATTATTATCTAAAAAGAAAAGAAGGAGTAAGGGAAAAACACAATGGCCATGTGTTGGAACAGCGGCCAAGAAGATTGTTCTTCCAATTTCTTTTCTATGACTTCATCTGCCACATTATCTCATCAATATAAGCAGATGAAGTTAACATCTTGTCACATGAAACTTCTACATGTAACTTTGTATGCACATGGAACTATGCAGACACATCTTCGGTACGTGTGATATTTTGCCCATGAGCTTTGACTTTCACAAGAAACAGAAATACATTGGCTATCTCCTTTCAGGATAAGTTGTGGTTTGATCTTATCCTTTCTATTTCTTGTTTATTTGCTGCTCCAGTAACTTCACTTGTCTTCTGTTGTCTGCAAAACTGTAGAGAAAAAACCAGTCAAAGCAGCAGCACTTCAATAGCAAGCTTGATGCTACCTCCTAGCAGCATGATTTTTGTCTTACCTTGATCTCTACTTTTTTTCATTATATTACAACTATTTACACAGAGGTTATATCACTGCCCTTGCCAACATACACAGGCATGTGCATATGTAAACTCCAGTATTAATACTTTTGAAAATGGTAAGAAAATTAGGTATCTCTTTGCATGTTTGGACAATACATATTTTAAAACTCTGATTATGATATATCAATATATAATTTCTGTAATACATAAAATGCAAGACAGAATTGGTATGATTATCAAAAATATTGACAAATTCATATATGCAATTATTTGCCTTAGGGGAACAATGCCTAATGTTTTAAAAGCTGTAACTGGAATAATTAGTATAGAAACTTCCTGTCAGTGAAGATGTAAGAACTTTCACAATCCTCAGTTCTCGGTGTTCAAGCTATCACTGGAGATCTGTTTGGTGTGTGATGACAGGAGAACTACTTTAATCTATTATAAGGTTAATGACATTCTTGATCTCCTCCCGTCTGCTCTCTCGCATCTCAACTTCTCTCCCAGCCCCTCATCCGCCACCTGAACTTGAAAGATGAATTTGTACATACCATCTTTGAAGGGCCCACATAGATACCAATGAGCTGAAAGTGCACAGATTCCATTAGCTACGAGGATATGTACTTAACCATTCAACATAATGCTCTATTAAGTACTTAAGTATTTACTTAATTTCCAATTACTAGTATAACCAATTACTATATAATCAAGAACTCTTTAAGAGTGTTTTTCCTAGTAGCACACCCCTAAGGTGAGACCAAGGGCCTGCATTTTTAGAGGTATTACTTTGTCCTGTGGTGCAGCGTGGGCGGGTGCACGGTCTTCCCCCTCCAGCGTGCAGCGCGGGCAGGAGCTCAGCCCCCCCCGGCCATAGTGTTGTCTACTCTCTTGTGTGGATCCGAATCATGGGTCATCTACCGCCACCACCTGCGACTCCTAGAACGCTTCCACCAGCGCTGTCTCTTCTCGATCCTAAACATCCACTGGTCAGATTATGTGACCAATACATCTGTTCTAGAACAAGCAGCTGTCACAAGTATTGAGGCCATGTTGCTGAGAACACAGCTGCGCTGGGCAGGGCACGTCTCCAGGATGAAGGACCACCGCCTCCCTAAGATCCTGCTCTATGGTGAACTTGCCACCGGCTGCTGCAAGAGAGGAGCCCCGAAGAGAAGATACAAGGACTCCCTGAAACAACATCTCGGCCTTGGCCATATTGATCAACATAACTGGTCTACTCTGGCCTCCAATCGGGAGGTCTGGAGACACACCATCTATAACGCTGCTGATGCCTTTGAGAACGCACGCAGGGTCACTCTTGAGGAGAAAAGACAACGCAGAAAGAATCGTGCCTTGCAGAATATACCACCTAAGGAGTCTTTCTGCTGTGCCTTTTGCAATCAGACATGCCTGTCTCGTATTGGCCTTTTTAGCCACCAGCGCACTTGCAACAAACGTGGGTAGAGCCCTTCCCAAATCTTCGTTCACGAAGCCCAGCCATGATGATGATGATGATGACTTTGCTCTGTATAACTTTGACAACTTTTTTCCTTTTCCAAAGAAATATTTGGTAGCAGGATTCCTGCAGATTTGGTCACTGCAATAATCTCCGGAAAAATCTCAGGTGCTTCTCCCTGAGCTGCCTAACCCTGTCCCTCTGCCAGAGGCTTATCATCTGCAGTGCTGACAGTGGGGATGCGGGTTTGTGAGGCTCACTACCACAGAGGGTGACATTTACCAGGCTGTGACAGAGCTGGTCCAAGTCTGCCAAAACCTGTAGGAGGAGGCGTTAAACCACCTCTCAGCAACTCATGCTCTAGGGAGTCCTGATTGCTCGCACACACATAGGCACACTCGTGTGCACATACTCAGGTGTGCACATGTAGAATTTTTCTCATGAATTCTTACTGTGGCTGTGGCTCTCCACCAAATGAAGTTCACCAGCTTTGAATGAAGGTGCTGGGATGGAGGCGCTGACAGTAAATTAACCAACACCTGCAGGAATTGATAGCAAAAATTTACATGTAATTGGCAAGTTGAGGTCATGTTGCAAAGTAAGTTCCTGTTTTGTTCCAACATGACTTGGCATTTTCATAACTTTTGTAAGCAATTACCGTAAAGTACAACTTCAAGAACAAAACATATAATGATCATGAAACTCTGCAGTACCTTGTGCTATTGAACTACACTGTTTTGCATTTCTTAGAAACGTTTACCATCTGTTTGAAGATGAGGATACCCTACAGAATTTTTTTTTTCATTTTGGTGATGGAAATAGCATAATGATTCAGTTCAATATATCCTCTGATGGTAAAATACTGGCATGCAGGAGCTGTGAGAAAAATTAGGTTTGACACCTCACTGTATTCTGAAGTCCACAAAAAATAAAAGACCTGTGAGGCTTATTGAAGCAATAGCAAATGGTCATAAATGATTAAAATGAACATGAGCACTGACACTTCAGGTGTAAAAGCTGAGTTTGAATATCATGCTGTGCTGGTTTAAGAGTTAACCAGCAGGGGAAATGAACTCAACTCAAAGGAGAGATTATAAGTCAGAATAACAATTTACTAAAATAATACAGTAGTACAATCAATCAAACAAACAATTGGTCTTAACCCACAAAACCCAAATGTATAACCCAGTACCCTGGGGCATGAACAACGTGGTGTTCCTTGGGCCCCGCTTGAGTCCAAAGTAAAGGGAGAGGGGAAGAACCTGCTGGTGGGAGAGCTGTTGCAGTCTGGTCAAAGTGGTGATTGCAGTGAGATGCTGGGGGAAGAGCTGTTGCAGTCTTTCTCTGGATCCCACAGAGTGGTTGAAAAATGTTCCAAGACTCCAAGATTATATATCCTCCAGTTCAGGCAGAAATGCTCAGTGCTTCCTTCAGGGCGGGGAGTTCCACAAAGGGTGTGAGGACAAGAGCATCCTCCTATCTCACAGGCCTCTTAACACCTAGTTTATAGCCTGAGGAGTCAGGCTCTATGGGCAGAGGGTGCGAATAGTCTGTTGACAACAGTTTCTGGGAAATGGCATGGAAGGCTATAGAATACACAGTTTTGGGTTACACTCATGCCATGATGAACTGGTCTCAGTTGTCCTAACTAGGACACATGCTCATATCAATACATGCTCCAAAGGCTATGCTTCAGTTGCTCGAGGACTGGAAATTTGAACTGAAATAGAATTGTATTGAAACTGTGGCTATTTGGATTTAATGAGTGTGACTTATGCCACTATGATTGCTTCTGCTTTTGGGATACTGCTGCTTTCTGTGTCTGAGAGGTCTGTTCTGCAGAGATTAGTAGCTGTTAGAGGGAGCTGTTACAGTCTGCAGCAGAAGACATAGTGTTGATCCTATTCCTAATACAATTGAAAATGTTTCATGTAGAAGTTGTTTGCTTATTGTAGAGAAACATTTGTACTGTGAGCAGTGATCCAGATAAAGATGTATACAACTTCAGGTATATCTCCAGCTAAAGTGGATTTAGATGTTATATCTTATGACTAAAAGTTGCTGTCTCTTGTGATATAATTCTCTTTTCAGATTTAGAAAACATTAGCAAGAAATGTTAATCAGTTTAACTATCTGAGAATTTTACACCAAAATTATGTTCATCAGAAAATGTCAGCAATCTTACACATATAGTTTTTTTTCAGGACAAAATGCTTTTTTTGTGATTCACATTAAAATTCAATTTTACTGCAAAGAGAATATTTTCTGGTCATCCATACATGCAATGTTTTATTTTGCTTAAATTTTATTTTAAAATAGCTGTATCAAAAATATTTTTTCCAGAATTGTCTATAACTGGGAATGACACTAGAAATGAACATTAAAATCTCAAAGAAAAAACTAGGAAGGTGGTTATATGTTGAGAAAATCTTAGATGATGCAGGACATATACTGCATCAGGCCTGCTTGCACAATTCGGCCTGCGTGCTGGACGGTAGGGACCTGTGTTCTCCAGCAGCAGATGTGTGTCCTTGAGCAGCAGATATCAGAAAGCTGCATAGAGGAAAACAAGGAAGGATGTTGTTATCCAGGGTGTGAGAAACCAGAAGATGGGGGGGCCTGAAAATGTACCTTGGCTAGTAGAGCCAATGAAGTTATAGATATAGTGTGTGAAAGTGAATGTAACCAATAGAAAGTTAGAATAGAGCGTGTGAACCCTGTAGGACCCTTGATAATGTGTGTATTTTTGGAATAAAGTTAGAGCATTGCCTGTACCTCTATGAGGATGTGTCTCTGACTCTCGAGCTCGTTTTTTGCATCTTCTTGTTTTAGTTATAATGATACTTAAAAATCTCTACTTTTTAAAAAAATAAGCACCACAGATATAGAGCGAAAACTGATGTTTTCTACTAAGCTGTTGTTATCAGGAGTTATAGCAACGACTTACAGAGCTTTTCTTCTTAAGTCTGAGAAACATGTGTTGAGTTTTGTTGGTATTGTTGTAAAGCACTATCAAATTCTAGGACAATGGTAGAAAAAAAGGATTTTGAAAAGCTTTTATGAACAGAGTGTTTAAGAATACTGCCACTTGTGTGGTCCGGAAGATTGCTTTGATAACTATAAAAGCTGAAGATTTAGAAACAGACTGAGTGTTTAGACATCATATTACATACTTCATAGCAGAAAACAGTTCACAGTTTTGCATTGCAGGTCTTTAATTAGTGGACTGAGGATGAAACAGCTCTGAAAAGATATAGAACATCAGCAATTAAAGGGTTAATGCCAGTGCTATATGTGTGCAACTGTGCTAACTGTGATGCAACTGCCAGTCAAATGAGATGTTAGTGATAATATACTTTTCCTTTGTATAGTACATCTTCTTCCCACACAGCCACTTTAAAAAAACTTTCTAATATTAGGCACTTTGTCAGTTGGTTCCTATGTTTTGTTAGTAATATATATGCCTGGGGTCTATGCCATTTTTCCAGCTGACTGTTCACTATCTCATATGACTTGCTGTCAGCACATTTTCTCATCTCAGGTCGAGGGGGACTAGAAGTGAATATACTGGTGACTTCAATGAAACTTCTACTCTGAATAAAGGCTACAGGGCTTACAAAAGTCAGTGAACAGGTTGCCCAGAAAGGCTGTGGATTCTCCATCTTTGGAGATACAAAAGACTGAACTCTGCATGGCCCAAGCAGGCTCCCCTCAGTGATCCTGCTTTGAGCAGGAGGACCCTTCTAACCTCAATCATTTTGTGACTCAGCAGACATGCTTTGGCTTTCACAGCTCTGAAGGTAATTGCATGACTTAGGAAATAAATGCTGGCATCCTGGTAGTCTCTCACTGCATTGAGTAAATCCTCAAAGGCTCCAACAGCCTGAAAGCCTAGACCTTATAAGGGGATCCGGTTTTCAAAATAGGTAAGTAATATGACTGTGGACATTTGGGAAAACAGATCAGGAAGCTGCTCAACATTTTGTCAAATCCCTTCCATGTCAATGATTTGTCTTAACTTTCATGGTCCTATGTTTTTTGTCAAGAACTTAAAAAGATGGTATTTTTCTTTGCAACTATGATTAAACACACATAGATATATATATAATTATGTAAATATATGTCTGTAACTACAAATCACGTTGCCCACATTTGGTATAATAGGCCTCAATACGTGACTCCTGTGGTGCTGTACCACACAGAGTTGTTCTTAAATGAGACTTGTAAGTGAGCAGCCTCCTTTAGACATATAGTAAGTAAAAAATAAAACTAAGATGCTCTAGGTTGTATTTGTGTTGACTACTTAGATAGATGGTTTCATCTGAGTTAACATTTAAACACATTGGTTTCTAAGTACACTGCTCCATAGCAGAGTTGTCTCCTCTGTTCTTAACAACTACAACAATATAATGAGGTCTTTGCATCAGCAAATACATCATAATATTTTGACTAAAATATTTTCTTTTTCTTTTTTAAAATAGCTAGTGCACAGAGCTGGTTTCATATGAATAGTACTTTGCACATTGAATCAGAGATTGCACTGCATGGGCAAGAAGGCACAAAAATAATAAAAAAGCCAGTTTTAGTAATGAAAAGTGAACATTCAGGTCTTGAGCAGCTGCTGGGAGTCCTCCTGCAGAAGAACTGGTGTGCATCACAACCTCAGAGTTCTTTGTGATTGCAACACATGGGCATTTCACAAGACATATCTTGTGCTTCTATTTTAAAGGAAATTGTCAGGAAATCAATTAATTAAAAGATTATTGTGTAAAATGAAATTCTGATGAAGGTTATCTTTGTATCAGCAACAATTTTTTTAAAATTTATAAAAACAGTGAAATAAGAGCAGAAAATCTGTCCTACTCCTAACATAATAAACTTAAAAACAATAGGCTATCCTCGAACTGTTGTCAAGTTAGATCTTAACAGCCCAAAGAAAAGTATAGGTGGTGTTGAAAGGTATCCTGTGAAGGGAACCTTATCTGCTGCCTATCCTGTAGCTGAGTCTGGAAGTGAATATATTTCAAGCTCTGCCCAGACTTTGCAGCAAATTAAAGTGGAATAACTGAATATATTTGTCAGTATCAGAACACTCAAGCACTCAGATGATCTCTATGTTGTGTGAATTTTCTAACTGGTGTGTGGAATTTGGCTGCTGTTACACAGAGTAGTTTAAGAGTTGTTTTCTGGATTTAGTCTAGTTATAGGCAAGGCTGCTGCTCTTGTAAGTCATTGGAGTGTCGTGAAAGAATCTTTGCTGGCTGACTAGACCAGTAGGGCAATATAAAGGGCTTTAATCATGAAAGTGGGGCCCCCTGGTGGTCTAGTGGTTAGGATGCAGCACTCTCACCGCCGCGGCCCGGGTTCGATTCCCAGTCAGGGAACTCCCCCGGGCAGATGGAGCTCGTCAGCCCTGTAAGGCCATCCATCTAAGAGAAGGTCACTCTAAACAAACCTACGTCCAGAGGACCTCGCTGCCACTGTCCAAGCTTGCTTGGCCTCGGCAGATGAACCTCAGGATTAAAGGTTGGGCTCAGTTCAGCGCACACTGTGTCTCACCTAAAAAATCCACTGCACAGGCTCGAAGGGTAAAGACCTTTCCCAAATCTTCGCTCGCAAAGACTGGCCATACAGTCATGAAAGCTCTTCCCCAGTTAAAGAGTAGAAGAAACATATTAACCACTGCATCAGCCCTGACAAAGCTGCTACTGAGTTTTCTTCATATTTCTGTTCTCCATTCTTCTGTCTTGCTAATGTTCATAAAGATCCTGTGTTTCCAGTATTTAGACAATGTAAACAGGTGAAATGTGAAGGCCAATGGGAGTTTTGTCTTTGCTATCCACCAGTAGCCCAATGGTCACTATGCTAAATTCTGTTTGGGATGAATTTGGCACAGAAGCAGATGCACAGCCCAACTGCTCATGTCTTGGGCCTTACCAGCACAATGCATTAGATAACAGATCCTGATAGGAATGACTCAATGCCATAGCCCCGTGCAAAACAAAAGTAGGCAGATGGGAATATAACTAAGTCACCAGCTTCAAGGCCACAGCTCTTTCAAAACTGTCCACAGGTGCCTAGGATTCTAAGCTCCCTGTCTCACCTTACAGATCATCCACTGGGAATGCTTTCAGATCAGCAGAACACCATTGTGAAGTACCCTGCTCATCTCCCCTTGGTCACCCTCACCATGCAAAGGTGCAGCATAGCTCCTGCCTTGGCTTGTGCAGCTAGAAGGCTCAATCTGACACCTTCCTAAGGAAAATAGTCCAGAATGGGCATAGTTGAACTTTTTCTGTGCTCTGGCTCCTCTTGTGGTCACCTTCATGCTTCACCAAGGGTGAAGTTGTGTGGTTTAGCTCGTTCTGCCAAAGGGGACTAGAAAAGTACAGTGTCTTCTCAAAACTAATAAATTTTCTGGACGAGTTCTCTGTATGAAGCACAGAAGGTGGAGAGTGTAGAAATCTAACTAACCTTACCAGATAAAAACTGTAGCATGGGTAACCAGAGAAAGTATTTTCTCTGCAGATTACTAGTCTGTGAATTAGTCAAACTCTCTCTGCACATTTTGTTAGCAGACTTCATAGTGTAAAACAAAATTCACACATAAAATAACTTATTGGAAATTTAGGGTTGGAAGTGCTTTACAGCATTCTTACTGGCAACAATAATCACTCATATAGAAGCCTAAACTCTGAAAAAAAATCACAGAAATAGTTTCTCGAAATCAAAACTGAACTAATTTTGCCTCGTGGCAGTCTATTGAGAGTCATTCTCTCAGCCATTTTTTCTAGAATATCACAACTTACTGGCAGTGACTCTCCTTGTAAACCACCTTCTCAATTTCAATAGTGAAATTATCCTTTAAAGAAATTCATCACTACTTTCTAGCAAATTGTTATGTTATTTTTGCAACCATTATTTTTCATTAAATTATCAGATTCCTTCAAAATATTGCCCTTTTTCACTGCACATATAAACAGAAAAATGAATTTTCCCTCCTCTAGGAGAGAAAAGTATGTTCCATACTTTTTTCTCCACAGAATAATAAATTTTTAACTTTTTAAATGATAGGAGTTAATAGAGTAACTCAATGGGATCTAATGGATCATACATAATTTCAGAAATCTTCCTCTGTGTGTGGTACCCAGATGAAATAGTTATTGGTCTGACACATATTTGTATGAATTCAGTATTTCTTAAAACACCCATGTGATTAAGCTCTCTTCCATTAGATCAGATTAGATTATGAACATTCCTTCCTCAGAGGTACTCATGTTATGTAAAATGCAGAGGACAAAATCAACCAATGCTTCCAGGCACTGGAATGAGTACAAGAAACTGAAGATACAGTTTCTGTGTCATTCACTTATCATGTGATCAATAATAAGCATAATGTAATATTTTTTTAAATGTTAAAAAATTTTGCTTTCAAATAATAATTCATAATGAATTTTTAAAAAAATTTGGATTAAAGTAGCTTGGACAAAGTACCCAAACAGATACTTCAAAAATCACAGTGACTATAGTTTTAAAAAATACAGTAAAATTATCAGAATAACAGAACTCCTATTTCAAAGAGGCACTCTAGGAACACATAGTTATTATATTTTGTAATACAATACATATATTACTAATTATATATATTATGCTATATATATACTAATTATTATATGGTCATAACAATGAGGCTTTCGGTAAGGGTCATATAGTTTAATATTTCTCTATATGAGAATGTGAATGATGTGGAATTTTCTTTCCCTTTCAAGATCAAAAAAGTATAACAGAGTATAACAAGAGAATATTTGAAAAATAGTATCCATGGAGTTGTAGCAGCAGGATATAAGCTTCAGTGCGTAACAGAATGTTCTCTTTCCATATAAAAAATGATGATTCTAAAAGCATCACATTTTCTAGCAACTGATCCCATCCCTTGACACTGGGAAAAAACCCCAGTGTTTTGGAAAATCGTGTAAGATCTAATAATGATCTATTCTTAGAAATCTGATGATGTGTTGCAAGAAACTTAAAAAAAACCTATCAATGATGAATTGTCAACAGGAATATAGAAGGACTTTTGTGCTCCTAGGGAAGTTAAAGCCATTCTTTCCTCTCTATTAAAACAAAGGGGAAAGTAAACCAAAAATTGAACCAAAGCCTGAATCTTTCTAGTCACTGCAACAGTCATGAGCATGCTGAGCAAACATGAACACAGCTGTTACAGCTCTGCTGTGTAAGAGAAAAAAAATCATCTGTACATTTGTTTACACAGTCTCTGCTCTGACACTTGGCCAGGCCACACAACTCCCAGCTGAGGTGAAATACAAGCTGCTGACACGCTCAGTACATGAAGGTTTCTTCCCCACAGTCAGCCTTCCTGTGCCTCACATATAAACAGGCAGAGGACTGAAACCCAATTAACCTACCATTGTCTTAGCGCAGCAACTCCCAGTTCAATGTCCAGGAGTCGCCTTCTACTCTCCGATGTGTTGCTGGTGAGGGAGGGCCGTGGGAAGTTAGAGGAAGCCACAGCAGAGCTGGCTGCAAAAGGGATGTGGGGCCCTGAGAAAGGGGCCAGAGACTCATGAAAGGCCCTGAGCTGCACCCTGGCTGCTGGCAGAGGGCCGGGCAGCATGTGCGGGGAGGGTACGCATCTCACTGCCTGCGACCAGGGGTTACGTGGGGACTTTGGTGTTTTTTACTGCTGTACAAATCTATCCTCAGGCTGAGTGTGCTGATTAGAGTGTTGTCCCTTAAAAAAGTGGTCTCCTGCACTCCAAAACTAAACCTTTAAATGATTTCACTATTTATTTCTGGTGCCTTGTCTGAGAAGTAGTATTTATTTCTGGTACCTTAATTTTGAAGTAGCACAAAATGGAGAATTATGGTTCCACAGGGTGCAGTTTCAGGATCCCTAAAAGTTTTCCAGAGGATGTTGAGAGAATATAAACCTATTGACTGCAGAGATGACATCTTTAACTCCTTTTCTCAGAAACCGTAGAAATAGTCCACAGGTCCTCAGGGTCTACAGTGCGTGGATTAAGTGTTGCCAGAAAGAAATATCAAACCTACTTCTGCAAATGATTACATCTTCTCATTCATTTTAATTTGTGTCTGTATGTTAGAAAAACAACCTTGATTATATCTATGTCTAAAAAGTTCCAGCTACTTGCTATAACATCATGGCTGAGTTATTTAATTCTTGGACACTGTTCAGAGAGAGGCAAAATCAACATCCACTTGGTAGAATTTGTTTGTTTTTCTGTTCATCCCACCATTGTTTTTCCAGTCCATCAAGATTTCTACAGGAAAATGGTATTTGTTTTCTTTTGGAGTTGACAGAAAGTACAACATGTTACCCATAAAATAAGTGGAGGCCTTATGTGTTGCTGTTTTCCTGAACTTCATGAGCCAGATTCCATTCACAATTAATTATGAGTAAGTTGAACCTATATATTGTTTGTGCATGCATACCAGCTCTCCTGCCCTCTTTAAATAAATTGACTGTAGAAATAATATGGAAAGTATCTTAACAAAAGTGGTCCACTTTTTCTCCCCCCGCCCCTCCTGATTTGTTTCGAATCCTGTAGGCTTTGATCTACTTGCAGAGAAAGAAATGTATAGATCAAAGCAAAACCTGAAATGAAATTCTAATAGCATGATGGGTCTACAGGTCACATTAAGCATGCAAGCAGAGGGAGAGAATTTGAATATGATTTTAAAACTTGTTGATCAGAAAATACATAAATGTGCTTATATACACATGCTTTTGCTCAATTCCAAGACACTTTTAGCTCATTTAGAATTACTCTGGAGACTTTGTGGTGCAGTAGATCAGATTCTAGTTTAAATGACATCATGTTGACCAAATGGTGTCAGTGATTAGTATCTAAATTAATGTAGAAAAAAATTGTAGCTGAGAGGCCAAGTATGTTAAACCCTTGAAAAGAAACGATCTAAAAATCTTGTCTGGAATGTGGTGATTTTACCAGCCCCTGGGTCAGAGTCTGCAAACAGTTGCAGATGTAGAAATCGGTTTATGACTATATGACAAAGTACTCATTTGACCACAGACAGGTTCAGACTTGGCATGAGGAGGTGCGGAACTGATTCAACCAAATGGAATTGCACCAAGGGGAACTTTCTCCCCAGAGATGCAGAAAGGTCCTTGGTAAGTATACTTCAGCTAACAAAGCTATGTTCATTCACAGCTGGGTTTTGCTGATCTCGCTCTTGCTCTTTAGGACGCTGGCATCTCATTATATTTCATGTATAAAGTGGAAGCGTCACACTGGAATCAGTTCTATGGACTGAGTACTTTTCCAGTGCTTGGGCCTGGGAAAAGGCAGCACAGCCTGGGAGAGAGGTCCAGAAATAAGTTTCTGATAAAAACAGCTGACAGAACATAAATATGCAAGGTGGATCTCAGGACGATACATTTATGCTCCTTGTAGTTGAAACAGATTCACGAAAACCTTTGTTAATTGTGCTTTTAATTTAATGTGGTGTATTTTGCAGCATCAAATAATAAATGTCCTACTTCAATGCTCAATAAAGAAACTAATAAAAGTAGTGAGGATGAAGAAGAATCTGAATGACAAAATGACAGAAGAATCTGAAATAGCTCAGGGATTGGGCTTGTCATTCTTGACTTAGTGTATGTCTGTTGAGGAAAAGACATGATATCAATATGCTGAGATTATTGAAAGTCGAAGAAATGACCCAGAATATACATAGTATATGCAAGCATTAAATTTGTCTTTGTAGTTCAGGACTCAAAGGCAAAACCTGCCATCAGTTGGACACAAATTACCAGGGCAATTGTTATTCTATGAGAGTTTTTCTAAGTGCACTAAGAATGAAAAAGTGAGATTTATATAATTCTTCTTTCCTTTGTTCAGAGGAACAGCTAACTGCTCCTGCCATATCTTTAGTGGAGTCGTCTGGGGGCTGGGCTGTGCGGTAGACCCTCCTTAGTCTCTGCAGAGAAGAAAAAAGGAAAAGGTGGGGAAATCGTTCTGCAAAATATCATCCATAGAGTGTCTTCCAGGAACACCTAAACTATGTCACATTGTGGTACTTGGTAATGCTGAACAGAGATGAGCACTGTTCTTCCTGTCAGGGTGCTGACTGCCTCTGCCCAGCCACAGATTTGGCTGTAGGGCTAAGGGCACCATGCCTTGGCCCCAGGGGTTTCTGCATTCCTGCTGCCATGCCTACACCCAGCCAAGGCCCTGAACCAAGTCCTCACTTCATCCCAGCCTTAAACTTTTCTCATCCTCCAATGGATGGGATATCACCTTGGATCCCCTTACTATGCCTGCCTCCCCAGGTACCTCTTCAGAGAGCCAAAAACTATAATGAGATAGATGTCTCCTTTTACACTTCATAATTTCAGACAGTTTGGATTAAATGTCCTTTACATCACTACTAAAAAAGTCAGTACAAAATCTGATAAAGAGAAACAAAGAAAATAAATTTTGCTGTCAGAAAAAGGACAATACTCACTAAGCAAACGAAGGACCTTAACTCCAAAACTGTCAAACAGTGAAGATTTGACCTGAAAAATATATGGTCTATGTTTTACCATTTCCCTCATGGAGAAAGCAGTCCTGAAAATTATGGCTATGTATTTCCACTGCAAGTATGAAATATCTAAAATCTATTATTTACCTGTGGTATGCATACTGAGAAGAGATTAATTCCCACAACTGTCAACACATTTCAAAGTTCAGTGTTTACATTTGCAATACTAAGGGTGTAATGATAATAGATGGAATATAAGGAAGGTAAAGGTTTTTTGCTTCTATGCAAGGCTAATGGCAGAAGGATATGCTGAAAGACAGGTCAAGATGGTTGAAGTCTTTCAAGAGAAATGAAAGGTCCAGCTGATCACGAAGTGTGCTCTGGCTCACATAGGCACTTGGAACTGTAGACTGCTGTTTTAGTTTCATTTTCTTATATTCTTTAAATCTGTTGCCCTTGCTTTTCAATTTAAAGAAGAAAAATGTAAATAATTTGCTCTTTAAGTTATACACCTCTGATAAAGTGAGCAGCTAATTGTTTGGATTTTTAAATTGTTATTTCAGATGTTAATTATGGAACTCCATTGAAACAGAGGAGGACATTTGAACAGATAAGCAATCTTTTCCTTTTGCTGCAAAATCATCTGATCAAATTCACTGCATCAAAACTGTTTCAGTACCAAGGCGTGATTTTACAAACACAAGATTAAACATTTGCTGCCAGATTATGCAAGCACAACTCAGCTAAACAGTGTGGTGCTGTGGTTGTCTGTCTCTGCAGTCGGTTTGGCCCCAGGGCTTCATACTATAGGCTGGGAATTCCTGATGTGAGGAACTATCTGTCTGTCTGTCTGAGAGATGCTTTAGCCTCTTTATAAATAATAAATAAAATCACATCTAGAAGCCTCAGGGAAGTGGAATACTGGTTGTGAGAGAGATGGTCTTTGAAAAAAAATACAGAAAACTAACCCCCTCACTTCAGCTCTCTTACAGGGACTCAAAAATAAAAAAAAAATAGCTGAAGTATTTATTATGTGTATTGGTTTTTAATTAGGCCTTTAAACAGTGTGTATTTAGGTCTCTGGAGATACTTCAGCATGGGTGCCCCAGACAATGAGATAGTCACTGATAGATTATCCTACAGATTTCAATGTGTTCATCAGGTTTTGGGTAATGAAGGAAATAAATATGGGAAAATCCTTTATGGTCCCTTTTTCAGATGTTTTTGGCAGAGGATTTACTGTGAAGAGTCTGGGAAGATAGGTGACTTACAACTATCTTCTGGGCAATGTGCCTCACCGTGATGTGATGCTGATGAAACCATCTCCTCTCCAGGTACCATGACCACCCTGGTACATTCCCAGCTGGAGGCAGCTGACCAACTTGCAAAGCCACCTCACACAGTCAAATCAAACAGCCAAAAATTTGCTTTGACTCATCAATACTGAACAGGTAAGCAGTGCAGCTCTTAAGAATTAAGTACAATCTGTCACATTTTCCAGGGATTAGTAGAATTTTTACTCTAAATTTAAATAAAATAGAATGTGGGAAAGAATAATCTTTATGAGGAAATGAAGGTTTAGATTCTTGAACTATAACATAGGCTTTTGGTGAATAACCTAGCCAAACAGGCTTTATCTGTACTATTGGTAGTACCAATCTCAAGACATTAGCAGTCTGGGCAGCATGACTTTCTTTTGGAGCACCCTGAGAAAACAGGTGAACAGGAGATTCAGTAGTGTGATAAATACAAGCAGATCACAAAGCAATGACTTTAAAGGAGTGAACTTGTTTGAATACTTATTAAACAACTGTATAGAGGTTGCCATATAGTCACCAAATTATTGGTGAAATTTTGCAAGAGCCTGCTTGCTGCAGAAATTACTAAGAGACAGTGTCTCTTTTTCAGCACAGAAAAACACTATGCTCAGAATTAGGTACAGTGCAAATTCCTCAGGGCCAAATGTAATTCTAACTTATTCCCATAGAAAATGTTAACATGAAATGTGTTATCTATAAGGACCTCTGGAATAACATGTACAGTAATTGTTTTGAGACATATAGAAAATTAGAGACAGATAGAAAAAGCAATACATTTACAGCTGTGAAGACAAGGACTACTACGGGATTTCAGATCCTGCCACTGTGTTTTTTTAATCTTTGAAATTACATGTTAATTTAGAAAATGTATTAATTATCTTATTTCAATTTATGTGACCTCAGAAAAGCTCTGAAAGCCACAGAGATCTTGTGTCAGTATTTTTCTACTGCCAAGAGTGTTAATTTGGACTCTCACACAGAGCTCCTCTCTACATCAATGTGTTGTAGAGCTGTGTTAGAGACACACAGCACCTCCTTTCAGGTTGTTTAATCTGTTTTTATGCATGAGTGTTTTATAAATTCAACTTTGAAGGCCTAGGGAAAAGGTGTTCTGTGTTTTGACATATGAATATCATTAAACACTGGATGAATCAGAAAAAAAAAAGTGTATTAGATGTACAATGATGAATTAAGCATATTCTTCATTATTCTTGAGTAGCAATTGTCAATGAATCACTAGTAATGATAGTGATTCAACTACAGAACTGATTCAATCATATAATGTCAGACAGGTGATACCTCTAACTTATTCTTTTCTAATAATGCAAAAAGTGCTACTATACGTTAAAGTGAAAAACACAACTGCTGAAAAAAACCCCACTTGCTCACGACATATAATTTCATTACTGATCATCTGATCAAATCATCTGCCTTCCAGAGTGTTTATAATATTTTTTGAGAAAAAGTAGCCTTTTCCACCACCCTACAGAACAGACATTTAAAAAAAATCCTTCTGCTAAAAAAAGATACTTCAAAAGAACAAACATTTTTTTTCTATAGATAATTTCAGAGAAGAATGGAATGTAGATTACTGTGAGGGGAATAAGAATTCTGTACATCTCAAAAATAAAACACTATCAAAAATATGTTATTAGTAAAGGATCAATAAGATCAAGCCATTCAATCAAAGAATTCAGTTCCTTTTGCTGTAATGTCCAAGAATCAATTTTTCTCAAATTTATTTAGCCAGTTTAAGTTTGTGCCATTTCCTTTAAGGATTTCGCAGAAGTAAATTAAATCTAATCCATGTTACTCAGTTGTTATGAAGCAGTGAGATTATAGCAGTAAAGTTGTTTCTGTTCCCAGTTGTGAGACCATTTATGGTACTAATTATAAAATTCAGTTTTTGCTTAAGCGTGCAAAAAAGCAATCTTACTTATGAAGTATAAAGGGAATAGCTTATATAAAGAGAACTCCATACATGTGTAAAAATTCATAGGTTTTAGTTTTGAATTGAAATCAACATATAACAGAATTTTTGTTTTGGACAGGAGGATGTGTGTGGGGAGACTCGTTTGCTTTTTTGTTTAGAAGGGTGGCTGCAATTTAATTTTGTGATAGCCACAACAACATTTTGGAACACAATTTGACCAAAAAAGGAAGTTATATTATTTGATCTGAAAATATGTACTTATACAGGTATTAGTATTTCAAATAATCTTCTACAGAAATCAACTCAGGTATTTTAAGCTGAACTAGTAGCTTCTGCTCTGCCGCGGCATTTGTTGAAAATTCTCTCCACTTTCATCTGGTCAAAGAATTAAAAAATAACCAAACCCAAAACAAATCACCAACCCAAGCCTTTCATGCATCCAAGACTGCACTGTTCTTGCAAAAAGGCAGAGAGAAGCAACACAGTTTATTCTGCACAGTTTATACTGCACCCCAGGGTGCAGTACTTGTAGTTGATTTTGTGCTTTTATTGCCAGGCAATAGGAGGTTCACTGAGTGTCTCCTCACTATGAATGTCACTGTGCTCCAGGCTTAAAGAAGTTGTTCATGACTACAATACATACGCACTGCAGTCTTTGTGTCCAGGATACTCAGAAGGACAAATTTGAGAATGAGAAGCTGACATAGAATATTGCTTACAGTAATAATATGAGACGATATTGTGGTTTTGTGGTCAGGTGCAGGCAGAGTGCTTTCTATGAACTTCACAGCCTCCCTCCTTCTTTTTCCTTGTGTGTGAAATGGGAATAATGTCTCACTGCTTCAAAAGAGAATGAAAGAATTAGCAGGGTGTCTGTAAAGCACTGTAAAAATGATAAAACACAGGCAGTCAGTAGAAAACCAAGTTAAATAGCTGTAGAGAAAATGAAACAGAAATCTTTAGAAGGAAGTTCAAGAAAAAAACATCTGCCAAAAGAAGCACGGGAGGCCTGACAAAAGGAAAAGAAAAGCGGCATTTTTGGTTTGTTTTTCCCTTTGTAGATCAAACCGACATGTCAGATGCAATGCAATCTGTTGTTTGTACAGGAGAAATTGGGAGAAGAAAGAATGGGAGTATCTGAACAAAAAAGTGTCTTAAGAATTAGCTGTGTTGTACCAAGAAGTAGATGGAGGGTGTGGATGGAAATACAGGAACTCCACCAGTCTCCCAGGACAGGGATACTGTCAGCTAAGATCCAGGCTGGGCTGATATAAGCAGTGCTTGTGGGTAGGTGGAAATAGCTTTTTGAGTCTTTAAAAGTATGTGAAAAAACATGGCAAAATGCCTAACATCCATGAGCTCAGCTTCATAATATAGTGGTTGACATTCAGGTACCTCAGTGAAATGAGCTTTTAGAGATTGTACAGACTTGATTTTTTCCTGTTGCCTTCTCCCCAGGCTCCCTGTTGTTCTTACTTCAACTCCAGCTCACCTCTTTCGCTCTTGTCTTTTATAGTTTTTCATTTCTCCTGTACTCTTCCTTAGTAATGTTCTGTCCTATTCCTCTTTTTCTCCCTCTTTTCTCCATTCCCTTGTTTATTTCTTCTTTTAATTTCACAGTGTAACTACGTACTGATTTTCCTGAAGTCTCACCATGTGTCGTTCATTCAGTAAATGATAGCAGTGACAGCTATTTAGCCTTGGTGCTCTTCTCCAGTTATCTTGCCTGTAGGTAATGTTCCTGTTAAGGAAACCAAAACCAAACTGATGACCCAAAACCTACAGCTATATAGTGTACAAACAGAGACTTCACTATTAAAAAATTGGCACTTGATGTTAGACAAAATAAACAAATTAATATTGTCAGAAGTGAACTACAAGGGAGAAGAACCCACCTGTTGTAGATGCCACAGTCAAGAAGACAGATGATTAGACTGATCCAAGGCAGACCAGAAGAACCTCTAAGAGATATAAAGAGTAACAAAACATAAAGAAGTGTCCTGTTTTTGGGCATCGAGTTAATTTTCTTTAAAGTGGCTAGTGTTTTGGACTTCTGCTGAAACATATTGATAACAGACATGCTTTTGTTATTGCTGAGCAGCCCTTACACAGCAACAAGGCCTTTTCTGCTTCTCATACCACCATGTCAGTGACAAGGTTGGGAGTGCACAAGGAGTTGGAAGGGACACAGCCAGGATAGCTGACCCCAAATGACCACAGGGATTTCCCATACTATATGACATCATATTCAGCAAATACAGATGGGGAAGAAGGAGGAAGAGGGGAACATTTGGAATAATATCGTTTCCCAAAACCCTGTTATGCTTGCTGGAGCCCTACATTCCTGAGAATGGGTGAACACCTGCCTGCCTATGGGAAGTGGTGACTGAATTCCTTGTTTTGCTTTGCTTGTGTGCATGGCTTTTGTTTTACCTATAGAAGTGTCTTTGTCTCAACCCATTAGTTTTCTCAATTTTGTTTTCCCGATTGTCTCCCTGATCCCACGGGTGGAAGGGTGAGCGGGCAACTGCGTGGGGCTTAGTTGCCAGCTGGGTATAACTGATGACAACTGTGACAAGCAGAAAAGAGTTTGTGCTGAAAATCCAGCACGGGCGCACTGTAAGAGCATCATGAGTGATCAGATGTGGGAGCTGATCTTGTAATGGGAGACCAAAAGACTATAGAAGACCTGTGAAAAGGAGGATGCACAACTTCTGTTGGAGGAACCAGTAGAATGAGAGGGCTGAAATGATTTAAGTAGGTTGGTAGTCCACTTAAGGTTTTTTTCTGCTTCTTATAGTTTAAGCAACTTTGAAAAAGAGAAAAAAATGAACAGTTGGATTCACATCACAGTATTCTTCCAAAAGTTATGTCTAAATTTAGCACCATATCTTGTGCAAATCATAATAGGAGAGCCGAAGTCTGACATGAAGACGAAATTGTGAATGTTTCAGTGTAGAGTTGCAGCTGGATATAAATTTTTCCTAAATAAAAAGAGGACAAAAAAGACATGCAAAATATCCACCTTCATCTGGAGCTATTCTGTAGGATAATGTAGATGGAAAATACCTTTAGGCAGCTTCCCTAGAAAAGGTCCTTATGAGATAGTGTATGTGTTTCTGGGCCACTTGTCTCCAGACTTTTTCCAACAATGTGGCAAGCCCTTTTCCAGTCTTGTCAGGGACAGTCTAATGATTCCAAATGGCATCTCAGTGCAAAGAAACTGCTCAGAACTAGTCTAAGTCTACTCACCTATTCCATTCAGCTCAAGGTCATGTCCCCATCATATCAATGAATTTTATTACCCTTTTCCCTATCTCACACGACTAAATTGATAGATTTAGAGGCATCAGGTCAGCCTGACAACACATGGGCTTCAGAAATCCTGTCATTCTTATCTTCTAAAGTATAATAGCTTTAGTGAAACTCTGATTCTAATTCTGTCAAATCCAGACAACTTTTCAAAGCAAAGATATTATTTAATCTAAATGGGATAATTTCTTTTCTCAATATCTCAATTGTATTATTTAATGTCAAGCATGCATGAGTTTAGCAGCACCTCCTCATCAAACTCCCAAAACAAGAATGGTTGGCAATCAGTGAAATACATGAAAATCAGTTAGATGTTCTTGTACAAAGAGCCTACTTAGATTAAACATACAGTGTTTTTTTAGGTGGAAATCATACGAAATGAAACATCAGAATCAAAGCTAAAAGCCTGTAGTAACTCTATGTCGTGAGCTCTTAAGACTCATTAGCATCAATTGTATGAATAGTTCAAAGATATAACATACAGAATATTTAAATTAATGTAACTAATTGAAATGAAAACCTTAATGTGGGCAATGAAAATATTAAGGATCTTATTCTGCAGTTGCTTTCTCATCTAGTTAACTACCCAGTCACAGTGAATTTAGCTACATGCAGGAGGGCTGACTGAGTCAGGCCCTAATTTTTGCAGGTCAGATCTGTCCTTTGTATTAAAGGAAAATAGCTAACCTTGAAATTATGGTTTTGGAAATACGCTTCTTGGCTATTTTTAACAACACAGTTTAATCCCAATGTTTATCTTTCCTTCCATTCTCAGTTACGATGAGTAATAAGTAAGAAGAATATCAATATGTCACATTTACATAATGCCCTTCATTTGATGATTTTTAAGGGCTTCATGGTCATGAATAAATTAAGCATTTAGACAACAGTCTGCAAGTAAGTAATTTTGTGGTATAAGGAAAAAAAAGAAGTATAAGGAGTGACATCGATCATCTAAGTTGAGTCAGTGACTGATTGGGAAGCAGAACTTGAATGTCTGAGCCCTTATTTTCCTTCTAACCACTAAGCGTATTTTCTGAACTTGATCACTTGGACTGTTACACCAAAAAATCAAAACAGAAACCTTATCAAAGTGTTATGGACAGAAGATAATGAATCTTGAATCAGAAAACATCTGGATTGTGAGAGCTTGAGAAGACTGCCTCCTGAAGGTCTTTCTAGGTACCTTTCCCAGGCAAGAAGAGAGAGAACCAGAATCAGCTATTTTCAAGAAAATGCCATAAGACTCCCCCTGTGGTTTCCTACCTTGCTGTTCTGAAGACAGTTTTAAAGCAAATTCTGCACAAAAGTTGGAGATGAGTGTCTGGAAGGGAAGGGGAGGAAGGGAAGCTATGCACTCACCCACCCATCATGCTCCTCAGAGGTGCCACCAGCTCTTCACCTCACTCAAGATGAATGAAAAATAATCCAGCAATTTGTTTTTGTTTTAAGCTCAGGTTTACCTTAAAACTGAACTTTATATAGAGACCTTCTACTGAAGGACTGACTTTCAGAGTTGGCCCAGTACCACAAAGTCCTCAGACTCCTAAGATCTGCATTAGTCTTTGTTCCAAGCCGTACGCTATAAAGAGGCGCAAGTAATGCAGGCTAATGAAGTTCTAAATTGTTTGTGAAATGTACAGGCTTAGGACAATATAACTTCTGATCTTGTTTAATGGAAAACATTACACTGAACTTGACCTTCTGACTGAATGCAATGCCGCTCTAATTACATGTCTTTCTCATTTGTATTGCTCCAGGACATCCTGCTTTCTGTGACATTAAGTTTTATCTGTGCCACCAATCTCCAGCCAAAAGATGTACAGAGGCTCTGCTTCTGTAAAAATTTTTTTTCTTATTATTAATGCTGAACATAACCACTTTGTACTCGTTATTTTCAAACTTTATCTGTTCATTTTTCTGGAACTTGAGAAAAATATAGTTTTTATGCTTTATTTAACGAACTGTGGTTTGCACTATAACAGAACTGCAAACGACTGTCAAATCACAGAGAGTATGCCATATGTGATGTTATACTAAGCTGTTGGGCCAAATATTCTGGTATAAGTCAGCACAACTTAATTTATATGAGCAGAGCCTTTCAATCAAACTCAAAATAACAAATCCATCCATTCAAATTATCTTTTCCTTCTTCCAGAGCCAAAGTGCAGGCTTCAGAAGTTGTATTACAACCTCTGGAAGTGTGAAAGCACTATGGCAGAAAAGGAAAAAAGGAAAGAAATCAAATCAATCCCTTTTAAAGAAGTTCATATATACCTTAAATATATTTTTTGTGCTTTGTCTGCTTCTAAACATTAAACTGTTCAATCTGTAGTAGAATTTTTATCTCCAGTCATCAAAATTTAATGCATGATTTAATGCAGTCTTTCCATTTCTCAGTGTGATGAGGGTTCTCAGGGACAGGCAGGGAGATAGCTGTGGACAGAAATTGTTCAAACAACCCACAGATCTTGCATCCCTTCCAGTGATGGAGATGTTTGACCAGATTCACAGCAGACACATGTTGGCAGAACCAAAATTTTGGTAAATGTTAGAGGCACTTCCAGTCATTGGATAAGAGAGAACATGGCTTTGCAGTGTCAGCATGGGATATTGTATGACCTGTCTCTGCTATAATATTTTACACCCTGCCTTAGTCACAACTATTGTCATTATCAGGCATTAACAATGATAAGCACAACACGGATGCTGTGCTGGACTGAGGCAAGAAAGTCACAACAGTTCAGCACTTGGGCAAAGGCACAGACAAGTAAGAGATAACCAGCACATGAGAAGAGAGCAGCACAAATGTGTTCAAAACTTTCACAAATTCTGCAATTTATAGGAAACTGGAAAATATTAAAAAAAGACAGTAATTTTTTTTTTGGGGGGGTCTGATCTAGGACCTTTACAAAAGACACAACAGTAATTACAACAGTTAGAGATACACTCACAGTCTGATTAACACTCATCAGCGCTAGAAGTTCCGGACAGAGAGAAAGTGAGAACTGAAGCCCTGCCATTTTTATCATCTAAAAAAAAAAAAGCTTTCCTTTCACCTTGCAGTGTATCAGCACAAAGAGGTCCGTGTCCAAGCAGTCAGAAACACATTGCCAACATTCAATCAATGTTTGGAAAACTGGAAGCTTTAGGAAAGAAAGGATGGGAAGATTTTTCCACAATGTTTGGGAATGCTTGGTATGCAGAAAACCCCTGCTGACTGCCTGCTATCCTGACAGAGGGCCAGAGGACAGAACTGCAGATTCTGCTGATAACATCCAAATGTGTTAATTTTGCTGCTGCTTTGAGTGTTTTTCATCACCCTTTCCTAAAGCAAGAGAAAGACAGGAGGGACTTTTTCCTGTTTCCTTTGAAGCCTACAGCAAGTTTCCTTTCAATGGCAAAGTGTCAGGACCTGTCCTTGATCAAATAGTTTTGTATTTCTGCAGCAGACTGCATTTCCCTAAAAGCTCTTGATTTGAGCCATAGATCCTAGCCATAATCCCTTGACACCGTAAGAGCAGATTTTGGTCCTGGAGCCGGCATCCTGTGCAGACGATGCTTTTTAACTTAGTCTCACTCTGCACAGTGAACCCTGCATATCCTATTGATGACAATGCCCTCCAATTGTCTTTGGGGCCGTACCTTCTCCTAAAGTTGTACTTGGCCCTTCTTTTTTTCCTTTTACACTTACACTCACAGTGGTGCACCAGCACTGGTTGTAATAGCACCTTGTCATGTCAGGTCAAGAGGGATCATCAGGGTGGGTAATCTTCCTTGCAGACCCCTCAGTTCTAGTTCTGTAGCACAGTATTGCCTTGCAGGGAAAGCCACCACAAATAGTGTCCTTATTGAACCCTGCTCTGGTTCTAGTGCCACAGGCAGTTTGAAGGATGTGACCCATGAACTGTGTGCCCTAAGGAGGCAAAGGTTTCTCAAACCACATGCACCCAGAAAGGACACTGGTTATGTTGACTGGAAAAAATAAACTCCAGCCTTGAACACCATGCTCACTCTGGCATAAGCAGACTGGTTCACATCTATATGCAAGGATTGTGCATGCTCCTGTGGTCCCTCCCCATTTTGGCAGGAGGAATCTAGGAAAAAGCCGTAAAGAAGAAAGCCTTTAAAACATCCACCACCAAATTTTCAAAGTAACAGTTTGGAGCTGCTTCCTGCCTCACTGCCATGGGCAATCAAGACAGGAGCAATGGGAAATGGTAACACTCCATTTTTAAGCTCAAAAGCATCAAGAGGAGTATGGCACTGAAATTAAAAATAATATCTGATTTCTGCCCTCAGGAGATGTATGCTTTTCTACTGGGGAGATCAAATTTGAATAGGCACAAAGAAACATTCACATAACAAGAAGGTATGCTATTTCTTACAAGACTGTAAGAAGCAGCATAGTGTAAAGGCAATCTGTAGGCCAGATCTGAAGTGGCTTTGATTTTCTGGTGGTAGCAATACTCAAGCAAATAAACCACAGGGCTCTGAGAGCACATACAATATATACATTAATGCTTAAGGTGTTCAGATGAGAGAAGAAATTAATCTATTGGAGTTATTCCCTATCTGAACAAGATGCAAAGGAGTAGAGTTTGCAAGATGCTTGTGTGCTCAGAGCTAACAAACACAATCAGAAAGCAGGAGGTTCTATATTACACGTTTTCACAATACATGTCATACATAATGCTTTATATCATGATGTGATAAATCGCTTGTTTGTATCCACAGACTCACATACTTTAAAACAATCAGCAAAGGACTGCATTGCAAAACAGTTTGTCACTGCTGATTCTCCAAGCTTTCAATGACCTCTGTTTGGCCAGGTTGTTACTGATTGTCCTTTTAAAGAACATGTGGCAATATAGCAAATATCAGAGCAAGAAGAAAGGAACATTGCTAAGCAGAAGTTTAACTGTGTCAATCCTTTCTCAGAGCAGACCAGGTGTTAGACACCTGCAGCCTGGACTTTAAAGCACTGCACCTTTTCCCTTCCTCCCTTAATATCATGTAACTCGCAGAGGTATCTAAAGGTCTTGCACCCTTCTGCAGGCTATGGTCCCATGTTGTGTCTCTGATTGTTTAAAGCAAATAGAATATGTGTAGATTTTTCTTTCTGCCTTTTACTGTAGTTAAAAAATACCAGGTAGCAAGTCAATTTTATTTTGCTTTTTATCCAAAATTTCATGCAAATTTACAGACACAAATCTCACAAACCTCAAAGGAAAGAATGTATCTGTGCATTTTGTCAAGAGGAAAACACATGAACACAGAGGTTAAAAGACCTAATGAAAAGCATACCAGAAAATTACTGACAACATCAAGAATGAAACAAAAATAAAAAAGTCCTATCTTACCAGCCATCTTTTACCAGCCATTGTACCACAGAGTCTCCATCACTGTCCCTGTAATGCAATGCATAGCAGTATACAACTGCTTCCACTGACACTCTACCGTTAACAGTTTCATTACTTAACTTTTTTTATGCAGACGGGAAAATATTGTGATCCAATTTTTCAATATAGATTATTCCCTGCCTGTAACAATTATGTCTAAAATCCTCAAGTGATTCTTCAGTGTTCTATGCTTTGAAAGCGCCTTCAGCAAATTTTGCTGCTTGAGCAGGAATAATGTAGTGAAATTTTTTTTGTTGGGGGGTAAGATATTATGATGACCAGAAAGGATGACCCACTTCTTAAGGAAAGTCTAATAATGACCATAATTTTCTTAAATTATTACCATGCAAGTTGAACACTAGGGGTCATATTTAGATAACTACTGACATACTGCAGAGCATATCCAGGAGAAAAACAACCACTCTCTCACTCACTAATGACCTATGAATGTTTAACAATTAGCAGAGGAACGGTTGTGATTTTCATAGTATACAGTGCAAATGCTGCTTTGCTGTGAAGTGCTAGGTTGACCCTTGTATTTCCGTGCTTTCAACAGAAATCTGAAAAAGAAATAGGAAGGCTTGTAACATACTCATGGCATCAGATGAGTTCTATCTTTTTCCATAATGGGGAATGCCCCTGCACAGACATCTCAGGGCTGGTGGTCTTTTTGTATTTTCAATACCACAGTAGTTCCAGTTCAGGAAAAGTGGGACACAACACTTTTGTTGTTGAAACAAAGTGCTCTTGGAAAGGCCACGAAGCTCATTTAAGAGCCAAATTCAGAGGCAGCAACATTGGTTTTTTCATTAGTTTTACTAATCTTTTGTATACTTACATTTCCTGAAGTTAAAATTCACCACCTATAACCTCCAAACGGAAGAGAACTGGCTCCAAGCAAAGTGCCTTGAAATTAACTTTTCACCGTTCTTACAGCAGTCGAAATAGACCACAAGGAGATATGCAGATTTGTGGAAATGCAACTCTACTTTTGCACAGTCATGTCTCTACAGACATGTTCCTTTTGTAACCAACAAGAAATGCTAGAAGTGGCCTGGTGAGTGTCTTTGCATTTCCACTAACTCCAGCGGTGCTGTGGTTCCCTGATGAATGTGGAGGGCTTGTATGCTCATGCTGTTATGGATTGTCATAATTCTGGTTAGATCTCAACTTGCAGTGTCATGCAGTTCCAGGCAATGAAATGCAGATGTAGAATATAAGCATTAGCTCATGCCTAACACCCTTCTGTCTGCATGGCTTGCTTGTTTTCAGCATTTCCTCTAGGAGACTATCTCACAATTTGAAATATCTTGCTGTGACAGAGGTTTTCCTGACATCCATCCTAAAATTTCCTTCTCTTAATTTCATCTCATTATTCCTAATTAAACACCCTCCCACAACTACAGCCAGGTTGTGGCTCTTGTTTTGTGCACATGCTGAAGAAGAAACAGGGAAACTTAATTTAACCTAGTCCTGTGAGGTAAATGCAGAACCAACAACAAGAGACTCTTTAAAGGAAATTCTTTCAAATTTGAAGTGATAAGCATGCTAATACAAGCAGTTTAGTTTGAACTCAGATGCTGTAAAAAACGTGAATCCAAACTGAAAATAAATAAGCAGTTCAAGACAAATAAAAGGTGCAGAGGATTTTCACCTAAAGGCTTTTTAAGAACCTTTACTGCTCTTTCATACCAAATATATGTCACATGTATGTCTTTCAATCTTTCTTTGAAAACATACTGCCACACTTAAGTATCCCCACTGTTTTGTGGAGTTTCTTGTGAAACTCCCTGACCAGTACAACAACCGTCTGAAGTGGTTAGCAAGTTACTCCAAAGCCTTATTGCTAGTAACTTATTAGTAACAGGTTATCCCTCAAAGCATGGATTTGCACTCAGACATGGCTGTAAGAAACCCTGGATGCACAGATTTGACTAAAACTCATCATCACTTTGTGCAATAATAAGAGATTATTCCATGTTGTCCTGGTTAAATTCCAATTTACCTCTATTGTGCTGACATTTAGTTCTCCTGTAGTTTCAAATTGAGAGGGCTGCTTTTAATCTCCTTTCTCAAAGATGGTTGCTAGTACATAACAGCTAGTTATGTTACATCTGTTGCAGACATTGAGCCTCAACGCTGAGTGGAATAAATGGTGAGATACTTCAATCCCTAAATACTCTACAGGAAGTCAGAAAGTTCTATCCACCTAGAAATTTAGCTGTATAGACATCTTTATGTTAAAATATATAGCTGTTCACAAAGTTTGTTCTTCAGAAACCCATGTTATTAAACAGAACAAATTTATCTATAATTTGATTTCAGAAAAGTCAGAATATCAACTGAGACCCAAAAGGACTAAACATTTCACGGTCAAAATCCTACAGAAACAAAAAGAAACTTCAGGAAGTGCTCCAAGTCAAATGAAATAACAAACATTTCAAATGTTCTTTTTTTCTTTAAGACCTCTGGGAAGAAATCAATGTGTCTTAACAAACGGCTCTATTTTAAAAAGCACATCAAAGCACAGCAAATACCAGCTATTGAGTCCTAAGTCTGTTGACTGGGATACCAAAAAAAAGTTTTATTTTCATTCCTTTTCCTGCTTGGAGCAGAGAATCTCCACACAGCTAATGGCTGAAACACAGCCTTTCCTATACCATACATAGCTGGATTTGTGTATTTGTTTGTAATCCTAAGACACACAAAAGTGCATTGTGTAACTATCCACCCTATTTCATCTCAACAGGGTGGATTTCGTCTGGCAATGGGCAGTAACATGAAGCTGACCCTGATTTCAGAGTGGGTGAGGAAAGTACACGTCCAGGTCACGGCCTCTGTGGATTGCAGGTGGAAAGCCTGATACGTGGTCTGCCAGTGTGTTGCAAAGGGCCTTGTCTGGAGAAATGCCAAGCAGGCAGTGAAATAGAAAGAAAACATCTGGTTTCTTGGAGTCCTACAGACAGTTCATGTGCAAAACAGGTATAGTAATAGCATAATTTTATATTAAAATTTTTCTTTCTTGGGTGTGATGCAACAAGGGAAGCATGTAAAGAGTGAGGCTGGTAGTTGAAACAGTATTCTCATGTGAGTTTTCACAAGCTTTATTGGTAGTACTTTCATGCTGGTAGGTTTTAAAATGTTTGCTATACTCTATCATTGTGACCCATTTCAAATCATAAGGGGTGTCTTGTTAATTCTGTCAAATGTCATTTCAAAAAGGGAAAAGTTTTACAAAACACTCTCCGAAGTTCTGTGTTTTGTTACATCTGAGTCTCAGAACTAGACTTTTAATGCTAGGATCTCCACCCCATACTACTTAGAAAATTATTTTCAATGAAAAATTATGTTTAACATAATCAATTTCTATAAGATGGACCATAAAAAGAAGATAAATATTAAGCTACAGAGTTTCCATCCAGTAGTGATAGAGAACTATTTTTATCAAGTGTGTAACTTTGGGACAAAATAAACACCTGGTGTATTAAAGTAAGGCACATGGGACAACTTATCAGAGGCAGGTCAGAGGCTGGAAGAATTAGCATAAGAGTCTTATACAGATCACCTCTACTTGATATGTTTTTGTATTCCAATAGGAAATCACATAAACAAAATCTGTGCACTTAAATATTGAATTTTGTGTTTCAAATCACAAGCTAAACACATTTTAAAAGCTGGTGAGAATGACTTAGCTTGGGAGCAGCTTATGCAAAACACTGAAGCATGGGCACTTGCTGTGGCAATGAAGAGAGTGACTCATCTTTGGAGTAGCAGCTTCAGTATTTGACTCTTCAAATCACAGTTTCCCTGCTTGGGAGTAACAGAGGCCCCTACAAAGCACACGACTGAACATCCTCACTTCTTCTTTTCAATGAGGATTGGTGAATTCAGCACCTTGCAAGAACTGGGGGTAATGAGGAACTACAGTGCTGTCTTTTGTTGTAACTTGTTGTAAAAAGCTGAGAAAACATTCCTTCAGTAAACTGCGGTTGGAGAATTATTTGCATACTGCAAGTCAAGTTTTTGATACTGTAAAGCACTAGGACTATACCCTGCAACCTACATATCTGGAGTTTTGTCCCAAACACATTATTAAAATTTACTGATTCATTAGGGAATGCCCCACCAGTATATTTAATCAAATGTAACTGTTCTGCTTTAGCAAACAAGGATATAAAAGTAGGAAGTCCCTACATTTCTATGGGCTTGTCCCAAGACACAAGCAGCAAATTAGTGAGACAGCTCAGGATAGGGAGAATTAAAGACCAGTTGACTGTGGACTTGCTCAAGGGAAAGAGAGAGTGGGAGTCTCTGGTAGTCCCAGGAGCTCTGTTTGCTGAAGATGAGGAGCTGTTGATCAAAGTCTTCTGCAGGACTGCAAGGTGGCCTTGGGATGAGGGACTAAAATGTCACCTCTCCCCTTTCTGCCACATCCACCTTTCAGAAGGTGGTTGATTCATGAATCTGTGGCTTCCTGCCATGACATTTTGGTGGCAAAGCCTGCTCAAGGTGTTGACACCCTCATTGCCCCACGCTACACTCATGACACCTGGCAATGCTGCAGTTTCTAAGAGACCTGGAAAACAGAGACCATTCCTTTGCTTTGGGATGGATGAATCATTGCTCCAGGAATTACTTTTAACCATAGAGTCTATACACCTCAGTATGGCCAGTGCAACCCTTCCTGCCCAAAGCACTGTAGGTCTATCTTAGTTTTTCACTCTCTCTCTCAACAGTAGCTCATTCCTGCCCCACCACAGCCCAGCTGGAAGAACAACTGCTAACACTGAGGAGCCTTCTAGGGAGGTCACATACATACAACAGGTTCTATCATGCTCCTCTTCATATTCCAGGGCATCCCAGAGCATAGAGACATTTTAGGGCCAGATGAAGAGAGAAGTGAGACAGCCATGAGAAAAATGGGGGGTTTTGTGGGTCCAGTTTCTCCTTTGAGCTGCGTTCAACCCTTAGGATGCTTCATAAGACAATTAGAGCTTATCTAAGACAACATAAGCTCCCTGGAGATGTGTTCACACTGTTTAATTTTAGAGATTTAATGTATGTGCTCTGACTAGACTTCTGAACAGCTCTGTCTCTCTCTCCATTAACTCTGTCAGGAGCTCAGGCATCCAGGCTTTCCCCTTCTACATTGTCTCTTGCTATTACAAGCCCCAGGTGGCCCAAAGTATTGAGACCACACATTTGCACAAGTGCCACTTTCCTAAACTCCATCACCAGGAGCTGCTAGCTGGTGCAGGAAGTAAAATACCCCCAGAATTTCTTCTCCTGATGGACAAGACCCTGCTGGGGGAGGAACTGGGGCATGAGGAGGTCTCCCTGTCAGCAAGCACTGCTGTGTGTTCACATCCACATGTTCTTTGTGATATTCACCTGGACAGACCCTTTCAATATGAGCAGCCATCCTCAGTCGTCCAAGGGAACGGCAAAAGTACCCATGACGCTAGGACTATCAAATGGATGATACACAGGATGCAATAAAAAGCCTAGAAAATGAGCATTTTTTTGTCCTTTCTGAAAATGAGTGATGTATTTATGAAGTGCTTAGCTGCCATTTTATTCTTGAATAGGTTGTGATCTGTCTTGCAATTGCAAAGTGCTTCGAATCTTAGTCTTCAGTGACATCGTGTTTATGTGAAAATGAGATGCACTAGGGACTGAAGCCTGTTTGTTGTAAAAAACAATAAATGATACAGGTTATATAAATGTTCAGGTTATTTATAAGAATAGTACATCTGATTAATTCTATTTTTCAGAACTGAATGAAGATGAGTACTGAGAAAATATTAGAAATAATGAAAAATAAATGGACTTGAAAAAATACCAGTTCGAGGACAAAATCACAGATCTGCGAACGCAAACATGGTTAACTAAATTTACTGTGAAAATCTCTGACTGCCCCTCCCTAGAGAGCAGGGATCCTCAATAACACTGACACATAGTGGCATTCCCATGATACCTGCTACTTTCCACCTCTGGCCATGCATGTTAAAGGAGTGGTGCCGCTGTTGTATGATGTGCATGCAAGGCATTGGTGTGCTGTGGGCAGCTGTCCACCAGAAACTATGACCCTTTGTCCCCGCCCACTCTGCTTAGAGTGGCACCGAGCTCACCAGTGACTCTAGCTACTGGGGAAAAAAAGGTCATCTCCTTAGAGTGTTTTTCTCTTAATCCTGTGCTGAAAATGCCATTGTCTGAAAAGACATCCAAATCATATGCTTCTACAAGAACAGTCCCTCTTTTCCCTGGAAGGATTTGCCTGATCTTAACTGCCTTTCCACCCCTGCAATATGTCTTGATTTGAATCTGATTTAGATCAAAAGATCAAAGTCTGATATTTTTCTTTAGCTACATTGGTCCTGAAGATATTCAGATAGTATTGTGAAAACTGAATTTTGATATTATTCTCCTTCATTCAGATTTAGGGTATATTTGCTCTTGTTCTAAGATGCTACATGATGAATTTCACCCATGGAGAATCTGTTTTCTAGGGTCTGAACCTGAATCAGAACAACTCTAAACAATCTTGCCTTTTAGTTCTCTTCTTAGCAGAAACCTCTCATTTCCCTCCTGGGACCTTTCCCCACCCATATGTGGAATGTTTAAGGCTCTAGGTTTTTTCCAGTGTGACTCTAGAAGTGTTCTGTTTACTTCGAGTGAAGAAAATAAAGATATAACCAGAATCAGGCATTCATTTTCTGATTTGATCTCATCATGAATGCATTTATGAAAATCATCTATTTCAGTAAATTCAGTTAGCTTTTTCATCATACTTTTTTTCATCAAACAGTTTTCATCATACAGTTTTCATCAGCTGCCTAGACCAGCAGTTGGAAAAGCCGGCAGTGTTGCTCTGAGTAGTTTCCAGTGCACACATGAACTGGAAGATAAATCAGAACAGCATAGAACTTTTCGGTGAGCTCAATCCCCACCAAAAGTAGACATCCAGACTGGCTAAACAAAGATGTCCTTCACCAAGGGCAAGTCCTGTCTGAGTAACCTAGCGGCATTCTATGATGGCTTGACTACTTCAGTGGACAAGGTAAGGTCTTCCCTGGATTTCTGCAGAGCCATTCACGCAGTTCCCCACAGCATCCTTCTCTGTAAATAAGAGAGAGAAGAATTCAATGGGTGAACTGTCTGGTGCATCAGAAATTGGTTGGACAGTCATATCCATAGGGTAGTTGTCAATGACACAGTCCTGATGGACATCAATGACAAGTGGTGTCCCTCAGGGTTCATACTGGGACCAGTATTATTTCATATCTTCATTAATGACACAGAGAAGGGGATCAAGTGCACCCTCAGCAAATTTGCAGATGACATCAAGCTGAGGGGTGCAGCTGACATACCAGAAGGTGGGAGTGCCATCCAGAGGGACCTGGACAAACTTGAGAAGTGGGCCCATGGGAATCTCACAAGGTTCAGCAAGACGAAGTGTGAAGTGCTGCACCTGGATTGCAACCCCTGGGGCAACCCCTGGTATCAATCCAGGCTGGAGGATGAACAGATCGAGAGCAACCTTCCAAGAAGGACTTGGGGATGCTGGGGAATGAGAGGCTGGACATGACCCATCAGTGTGTGTTTGTAGCTCAGAAAGCCAATTGTATCCTGGGCTGTGTCAAAAACAACATGGCCAGCAGGTTGAGGGAAAGGGTTCTGTCCCTCTATCCCAGCCTTATGAGGTCCTACCTGGAGTGCTGCATCCCACTTTGGGGTCCCCAGCACAGGAAGGATATCAGGACATCAAACTATTGGAGCAAGTCCAGAGGAGGCCCACCAGGATGACTAAAGGGATGGAATAAATTTTAGCTCTTTATGTTTTAGCAGTTTAAGTTTAAAATTTTGTTCACCTTACACTTAAAAGAATGAACAGCAAAAATTTCTTAAATGATTAATCAATTTTCCACTAGAAGTAATTAATTCAGGAGCCGAAGAAAACCTGGATTTATTATTATGTTTTTTCTGAAGTATAAAATAGGTTTTTAATATCTGCAATTTTATTTTCTTGAAATGTAAAGAAAAACAATTATTACAAGAAAAACAACTGGTGACAATTTTTGCGATGTTTGAGCAGCAAAGTACATCCAAAACTCTTATTAAATCTTTAATACTTTGATGGACTTCATAGGATTCCTGCTGATGTAAGAGATTAGGATTATCTTCACATTTAGGGCAGGCTGGAACCATCTTGCCACATATTAGAGAAATCTTAATTCACACTATAACTTCAATGCGTAAAATGAACAAAAGCAATATTGCAGCTGAGCACAATAATTATGTAACTTCCAGTTGTACCCCATTGACAATTATTCATAGTATGACCTTGAGATTGCTGATTCACTCCCACAGCTTGAACTGTGGTGTTAAAGTTACTAAGAAAAAGAACAGAGAAGAAAGACACTCCTTATATTATGACTATATGTTAACTCTCTGATTCGGAGTCACTTGGTCATGTACTGTGTGGATATATCCTCTGTGGATGGGATGGCTGCCCAAGCAGACAACATCCAACCTCTCCTCCCCTTTTCATGCTCACTGCCTGGTGAACATGAGTCACTGCACTGTGCAAGCTAACAAGCTAACAAACCCCACAAAATCCTGCTTGTTGTCAGCCACACACTCATACACGGACACACACACACAGAAGCTTCTACAGAAATATTCAGGAACTCCACAACACTGTTGACTGAGTAATAACTTCTCAGAAGGGATACTCTGGCTGTATGCTTATACAGAATGATCACCAGCAGAGCTGTATCAGGGTACGCTTTTTGGTGCATGAACTGTAGCGAGCAGCCCTGATGAGCCAAAGGTGAATGTACAGCTGAAGAAATCCCACTGGCAAGATTTCTAGTGTAGTCTGAGGTTTTTCCTGTAGATGTTTTTTTTTTTTTCCTGTGCTTTATATTATAACCAAATGCTTTTCTACAAAACAATAGAAGCCTCAGCAAATCTGTTTTGTTAAAATAAAAAAGTACGGGTCCAAAAACAAAACCCATCTAAACTTTTTGAAGAAGAGAGGAAATCTAACAAACCTAAGAGGTCTGCTTTTCTTTTCCCCTAATTATTCTTGGCTAGTTACCTTAACACTCACTTTTTATTTACTGGTAACAGCTTTGAACTCCTGTGAGTTCATGTGTCAATCCACATGGTCTGTCACACACGGTCAACTAGTTTACATTGTTTTATTACTGACTGTAGTCTTTAATACATATGGGACCTAATACAATTATCTCCAGTTATGGGGAAGTCTTATAGCAGTCAATATAAGCAGCAAATGAATGAGAACTGCAGGAGAACAGTGTTTATTCTGTCTACTATTTCCTAAGCATCAAGGTACAAAACAAACCCAAAAATACATGAAAATCTCATGGCGCTGTGGGCACGGACCGCGATGCTTGGGGTGACAAGTGTCCAAGTCAGCTTTATTGAGAACAACACCACCTTATATACACAGTTTAAAAAGTAACAAACAATGTTCAACCAATCACATACAAGTATTCCACGGAGCATGTGCAATGTAGTATCAGGAACTACATTTCCCAGGATGCCTTTCAGCATCCTTCCTGTGATGCTAACCACCACAGCTCCCCTCTCTTTATTATAATTATAACAAAAGACAGAACAATTATGAATATTATAACAAGTGACAGAACAATTCTTAACCTTTTTCCTAAACTTATCTTAACCGTCTATGTAATCAGGGCCTAACGTGATAAGGCCTTTATTGAAATCGATCATATACCTTTACCGATAGTGTAACTTCTGTAACTCCATAAACAGTGCAACCTTTATCAGCTTAGAACCTTATAATAAGCAAATTCACTTAGAGCCTTCCACCTGAGGTTTTGTGTATAACTGGGTAGAAGAATTAGTTTTATTTTTCCGAGGGTTTGTATAGAATTTTATTTCAAGGAAAAATGTTTCCTCTGAGTTGTATGTCTTGTTTTCAGTTATCTCTCTGATATGTCAATGTAACTGAGGTAGTATTTTTATACTTATTTAAGGCATCTTTGCCATAAAGTGCATTTGCGTTCACACATACATATCTCCACACAACTTTTCTCATTCACACCAAGGTGGCCACCTTTTCATTCTCACCTCATACATGCATACTTAAATCTTGTATTATGTCTCTGTTTTTTAACCATTTGGTTTATGTTTACCAGTAGTCATTAATTATGTGTTTCTTCATCTTCTGTTTCTTCATTTGTCATCTCTGCTGTCCGCTTTTGCTCCGAACGAGGGCTGATGTAAGGCCTAACACATCTGGAGGGGATCCACTTTAGTTTAGTGCCTGTGGACACACAGGCATATCCTCTTCCCCATGTCACAAAATCCACTGATCCTAGCCATTGCCCTGACATTAAGTCTTTTATCATGACTGGTGGTTTGGGAGTTCAAATTGTGTTGGCATTCATATTTACTGTGATCTGTGTCATCACAATTTAGGAAATTTAGGACATATAACGCTTTCCACAGGCGTTCTTGTGGGCTGTATACCAACTCTCCCTTCTTTTGTTTTTGAAGCATTCCTTTTAATGTGTGGTGTGCCCTTTCTACTATGGCTTGTCCTGTGGGTGAGTGTGATATGCCTATGGAATGAAGGACTCCTCAGTCTGCAAGAAATGTTTTGACTTTTGCAGAAGAATACACAGGACCGTTATCTGTTTTTATATTCTTTGGAACTCCCAAAGTTACAAAGCAACTAAGCTAGTGTCTGATAATGCCCTTCACCTTTTCTCCAGCATGTGCAGTAGCATTAATGTATTTGGAGTGTGTGTCAACTGTGACATGAACAGATTTTAACTGACCAAACTCAACTACGTGCGCGACATCTGTCTGGCAAATTTCATCGGCTGCTAGGCCTCAGGGATTAACCTCTTCTTCAGACAGCATTGGGGTGAGTTGTTGACAGTTAGGACATGACATGATTATATCCCTAGCCTGGTTCATTTTAAGTTTGAACTGCCTTTTCAATGAGTGTGCATTTTGATGAAAAAACTGACGTGATAGTTTTGCCTGCTCAAGAGTTTTGGGGACTGTAGCAACCACAGCAGTGGCATCTGCTCTTTGATTGCCTTCTACTATGAGCCCTGGCAGTTCTGTGTGTAATCGGATGTGCATTAGGTAAAAGTCATGTTTTCGGTGATTGACAAGGAACCACATAGTATGTATTTCTGCAAATAGATAAGGATTAGTGACATCTCGAAGAAAAGAGGCTTCAAGACACAAAACTAACTCTGCAGCATGACATGAGTCAGTGACAATATTCAGTGGCTGATTACAAAATAATTCAAAAGCCCTACATATAGTAGCAAGCTCTGACTTGTACAGACTCTTGGACTGTGATCTGTACTTGCTTGTCCCAATGTCCTGTGACAGGATTGATCCATGTCACGGCAGCCTTTTTTGACCATCCAGATGCATCAGTAGAGACAGTGACACCTGACATGGGCTGTGGCCGACAACGACATGTGGCCATCAAACGTAAATTCCCCATCTCTGCCCAGAGTCTGTGTTTCAGAAAATGAATGGAAATGTCACCATTGCAGTCTGCCAGAGAAGTTTGGAATCCAGCGTCCTCCACGATGAGCCAGTCTAGATTGTCTTTGGTGGCTGGAATGTAGATGGTCTCAAGATCTCGTCCATCCATCTCCTGCAGGCGTCCTCGGCCTTTAATGATGAGATAGCAAACATGCCATTAGTAGTCCATACAGTTCTAGGTGGAAAGAGGGGTAGAAAAAGCCATTTCAGAATTTTTAGGGGGTCAGACTCCACCTGATCCCATTGGGAAAGGACGGCAAAGGGTTGGAATTTGCTGGGAACAATGGCAAGGCAGATGTGTAGGTCAGGGTGTCGTCATCTGCCCTGCCTGTTCTCAATAACCTGGGTACATATTTTCAGAGCCTATTTTGCTTCTGTACTTAGGGATCAAACAGAGTTTAAGTCTGAGTCGCCTTTAAGAAATTCAAAGAATGGGTGCAGTTCCTCTGTCGTAATTCCCAAAATAGGTCTCAGCCAATTAATGGCTCCCAGCAGTCACTGTAAGTCACTTAGTGTTAAAGTGTCCATTACCTTTAAAGTCAGTGGCTGTGGCACGATCTCCTGATGCGTAATCCTCCATCCGAGGTAGGCCCAGGGTTGAGTTTGCTGGATCTTTTCTGGTGCAATCTGCAACCTTACTTCTAGAATGACAGTAGTTAAGGTAGTCTTAACAGATTGTAACTCAGTCTCTCGGGCTGCAGGTATCAGGATGTCATCCATATAGTGATATATGATAGCTGAGGGACAAAGCTTTCAAACGGGCTGTATGACATTTGATACAACTGACATATTATTGGACTGTTCTTCATGCCTTGTGGCAACACCACCCAGTGGTACCTCTGCATAGGTTCTGCATGATTAAGGGATGGAATTGAGAAGGTGAAGCGAGGAGCATCATCCGGGTGCAGAAAGGTAGTAAAGAAGCAGTCCTTCAAGTCAATTACCAGCAGTGGCCATCCCGCAGGAAGCATAGCGGGTGAAGGTAGCCCTGGCCTCAATGCTCCCATTGGTTCAATAGCTTTGTTGATTGCCCTGAGATCTTGTAGCATATGCTACTTGCCACTTTTCTTAGGGATGCAGAACACAGGAGTGTTCCATGGGCTAGAAATTGGTATTATGTGCCCAGCATCCAGCTGCTCCTGCACCAGGCCTCACAGGTGGACTAGCCGTTCCGTCTTTATGGGCCATTGGTCTATCCAAATTGGATCCTCTGTCTTCCACTTTAATTTGATAAGTTCCTGGAACAGCTGACCAACAACCTCTATTGAAAAACCTGATCTCTCCTTGTCACAATCTGCAGGGTGGTGCCAAATTGACCTAAGACATCCCTTCCCCACAAGGTACATGGGATAGGAGCTATGAGGGGTGCAACCCTGGCAGTCTGTCCCTCTGGTCCTATCACTGCAAGCAAATGTGCACTCTGCCTAGGCCTCTGCATACTTCCTACCCCCAGAATAGTAGAAGCAGGGAAGATTGTGGGCCAATCGGAAGGCCATTCTGTGTCCTTACGAATAGAAACGTTTGCACCAGTGTCCATCAAGTCCTCAAACCTACGCCCATCTGTTTGACAAACCAGCATAGGCTGAGAAGCAGTAATAGTCTTAGCCTAAAATTTGTGGCTCGCCTATGCTTCCAAAAGCCCCTGAGCCCCTCCTGGCCTTTTCCTGTGGAGTCACACTGTAAAAGGGAATTAGTTGGGCAAGCCTCTGTCCTTCAGGGATAAAAAAGGTGGTACAGCAGTCCAAACCATAATTTGAATTTCACTTTCAGAGTCTGAATCAACCACTCCAGGCAAAACAAACAAACCCATCCTTGTGGTTGAAGAACGGCCAATTAGTAAGCCGTGGACCCCTGGTCCCAAGGGTCCCCACACCCCAGTAGGTATTAATGCCATGGCAGTGGATGTTATGGTCATTGGCTGTTTGGAGGCCAAGTCCAGGCCAGCGCTGCCCATGGTGGCTGCGAGTCAGTCACGAACTGATTGTTTAACGCTGAACTTGTTTGATTCGCAGGGGCACGCAGCGCCCCTGTTTCCCGGAAATGCAGGCTGCCTTCTACAGTAGACTTTAAATCAACACTCTCTATCCCAGTGCTTCCCTTTGCTGCAGCTATGGCAAGTTGTCGAAGGGGGTTTTCTGGGGCAGTTTTTAGCAAGGTGATCGGTTGCTCCACATCGGAAGCAGCCGCTATTCCCTTTCACCCCTTCATATACCCATAACTGGGCTGCTAAAGCCATAGCTAGAGAAACCATGTGGTGGTCGACAGACCTCACGTTCTGGCAGGCTCATACCATTTTGGCAATCGTGCAGCTTTCTCACTTAGCGATAGATTGCAGCGCCCACCGACAGTCACTGTTGGTATTGTCATATGCAAGCTGCCTAAAAAGCAACTCTCTGGCTTCTTCATTTTTGATTTGTCTGCTTAGAGAAGCCTGCAACTTGTCAAGAAACTGCGTATAGGGTTCTGTAGGTCCTTGTAGGACCTTAGCAAAGGACAGATTACTGTCTGTCTGTGCTGGGAAGCTTTCTTACTGCTCTCAATACCAATATCGTGATAACCTCATAAATTTCTCGTGGATAATGAACCTAGGAGCCATGTGCTGTGAAAGCTCCTTCTCCCACCAAATGGTAGGGACTGACTCTCCTCTGTGCGCTCTTTAACGCTTCCATGACCTCCATCCAGGTAGTAAGGTTTCTAAATGCCTCCATGTCTCCCAGTATTGCTCTGTCTCTTAAAGTCTTTCCAATTTTTTGCCAAGTAGTCACGCTTAGAGTCCTGGACAGCGGGAACCCCGGTACAGCTCTGTTAATCCATTTTAATAGCTCAACTAATTTGGCTTCCTTGATTTCTTGCAAGTACTTTTTAAGTATTAAGCTTAAGGCTTCAGCATTTTTCTCTAATTCTCGGGAAGCACTCTTCCCCATCTTGGCTGCTTACCTGGAATCCAATCACTGAAGCCATATTATCTTATTTTTTCTCTGTAACTTGATTCTCTTAATGCAGGATTCCTTCCTACCGACTCCAGGTACTATGCGCGCAATTCTTTTTAGCAACTCCTTTCTTCTTTTAGTTCAGCCAGGGGTGCCACTGATAGACATCCACCTGATGTCTCTTACTTAATATCCTTGTTGCAGGGTACCATTTGATGGCACTGTGGGCAAGGACCCTGACGCTTGGGTTGACAAGTGTCCGAATCAGAAAACAACAACATCTTATATACACAGTTTAAAAAGTAACAAATGATGTTCAACCAATCACATATGAGTATTCCACAGAGCATGTGCAATGTAGTATCAGGAACTACATTTCCCAGGATGCCTTTTGGCATACTTCCTCTGACACTAACCTCCGCGAAAGTCCAAACCCAAAACCAAACCCAAAATAAAAAACCAAACACTCTCAAACTCCAACTAGAAAGAATCTTCTTTCCTTCCTTCCTTTCTTCCTTCTTTCCTTTCTTCCTTCCTCCCTTCCTTTCTTCCTTCCTTCCTTCCTTCCTTTCTTCCTTCCTTTCTTCCTTTCTTCCTTCCTTCCTTCCTTCTTTCCTTCCTTCCTTCTTTCCTTCCTTTTTTCTCATTTTCTTTCTCTCTCCCTCTACCTCCCCCTCTCTGAGACTTTAAAAAACCATTAGAGACACAATTTATCAACATTCACATGGGTATGGAGTACAGATTTCCCAGAAGGTTTCTTGTCTCTACAGCCTAGCAGCTATAAATCAGAACTGCACTACTATTTTGCTCCCAGGAAGGGCCTGAAATGAAAAGGGTCTGAAATGAAAATGACAGCAACTGGACACTGATTAAAAAAAACCCACATAAATTCACATTAATTTCTAATTAATCTTGAAATAGAATATCAGGTTTACAGAAGAAATAGTTTTATTATCAGAGCTAACAAAGTAAGAAACATCACCACACAACAAGAATATGCAAACCTGCCTTTTCCTGAAGAGTTACACATTTTACAACACTAGATGCCCAGCCTTCACCTGTAAGTGTATTAAGTAATTTCAGGTGCTACAATACACTTATTAGACATTAGAACGCATGAACACACTTAATTGAGCAAGATAGCCAAGAAAGACTAGAACAAATGCTGGATTTATTACCCAGTCTAAGTAGACATAAAACTGAAGCCTTTACTGCTGTCAAATTACCATTTTGAGAAACCACTAAAAAACTTGGTGCATACTTCGGCAGCTTTCCATATGTTACAGATCTTCAATGTGACATCAAATTCAAAGATACTGACTAAAGCCAAGTTCTTGTCCACCTCTGACCTGAATAGGGCTCACAATCCTTCTTTCATAACTTTATGTATGTCAAAAGATGAAAACACATCCTCTTAATCATGCCATCATACTTTAAAATAGCTTTTGATGGTATTGTTTTAGTAAAGGTAGTTGTGATGATTGCTTACAGGGTACAGGAAAAGCATGTCCTTAAAGACTGCAGCCAATACCATTTACCAGAAATGAGCTTGGCCCAGGATAAGTTATAAAGGCCACTTGAAATTATAATAAGGTGTTTATTGCCAGGAATGCTCCTCTCTTTGATAAAAATTCCCACATTTCTCTCCCCAAAACAATTGACAAATGTGGTTGGTCCAAAGGTTATAGTCTGAAAACGCTAATAGTTCGTTAAAGTGATGGTTAGGTACTACCTGTCTCAAAAGTAAAAAAAAAAAAAGTAGATTCAAGAATAATAAATTTGGCTGTACAAGCACATACTCATGAGAATACTCTGATCATACTATAATCATGAAAGACAGGCAGTAGCGTAAAACCTTTGGAACATCTAACATTCTAATATTTTATAGCCTGAGAAACTGAACAAAATACTTATCAGTGTACACAGGCTTATTGTGTTGCAATACAGTAAGTTGCAAAACATAACCTTACATTGACACCTAGGGCTATGTTCTCCACACACTGCAGAACATAAGAGGAGAGTTCTTTAGGCTCGGCTCTGGTTGTCTCTGGTCCCATTAGTATTCTGCCAGCTTGTTTCTGAATGATCTATGGTAAACAGGCAATACAGAAAAGAAACCAGGAAAAGCACAGATGAGAGTGACTTATGAAAAACAATTATGTGTCCTTCAGGTTTTTTGTCTCTGAGAACTGTATTATTTTTACTCAGCTAAAATGCCACAGGTATACTGTAGACCGGAAGGAAGATATTAATCTTATTTTTTCACAGACAGTTCAGATATATATGGTTATTGTCCTAAAGCAATCAAGAAAACCAGTAAATATTTCTGGGGTTTGCCTCTGTTTCTTTTTCTCAGGATAAAGTGGAATACTATTGCTGATGCAGTTACCTCTGTGTTCTCTCCTATTATGCTGGATAGATGCTCATTGTTTTTAGCATGCTGAACTTGTTTATTTCATTCTTATTTTGAAAGCATCAAAATAAGGAAATAGGAAAAATAAAAAGCATCTCTGCTGTCATCGGAAAGAGATTGTGAAACACAATCTATTCCCTACTGAAGTAAAAAGAGTAAGAAAGAAGGAAAAAAAAAGAAATAAGGACCTTAACTTCTCAGATGTCAGTCTGATTGAAGATCTATTCTGATCATATAGAGTGCTATTAGAGGAATCCTCCAGGTCCTCAATACTTACTGAGATCATGAACACAAGAATGTTTTTTTTCGTGGCCACTCCTTACAAGACATTATGTATTGGACCCAGGAAATACTTACACGTGATGTTGTTCATCAAACTGCATTGAGGCTGGCACTGTATCTGTCTGACTTTGTACCAGTGCCTTCATTTTGGTAACAGTAGACTGAGAAAAGGTAAAAAAAAAACCACAAACACTTCTTCCAGAAATATATTCTGAAAAGCAGATTAACTTGTCCCTTAAAACTTGGCTAAATATCATAATTTAATCTCTTATTACATGATTTGCATGACTCTAGATTCCATTGGTTTTGGTCATGCTTTTTTTTTTCATCTGCAGTAATTGCACAGGCATGACCTTGCAAGGTATTTTTCTGGCATGAAAATCACAGTTTCAGTGCCTCTTCCTCCTTGGGTTGTGATTTTCTGGCAGCAGTTGGGAGAAATTTACAAAAGTAAGAACAGGTCAAGAGTTTCAGTGGCTGCATGCTGAGAAGCAATATTACTTTACCCAGACTTGGCTGGGCAATTAAGTTAAGTCCTGACCTCTTGAATAGTGGAAAGGCTGCTGACAATGAGACCCAAGGTAGCGTTAAGTGAAAGAAGACCTTACATCTCCCGATGTCCTCGCTGAAGTAAGGGGTTCCCACAGTCTCCTTCAATCAGAATAGCCAAGTCTTATAGCCTGCTGTTAGTGTGGTAGTGCAGTACTGAAGATGGAACTGCTTCTCTACAACCAATTCAGGTTGAGTTCTGTGAAAGACAAAAAAAAAAAAAAGCCTTTTCAAATGGCCTTATCATATACACTCTGCATCCAGACTTTGCCCTGGGAGTAATAGCTAGGTCAATGCTGCTGAAATTTAGTGGAAGGACAAGAAGCTTTGTAGATATTTGTGTCCATCTGCTTAGTTTTGCAGTCCTCAAGAAAGGGAAAGCTACCCTTTGAAGAAGTACTGCTGTGACAATTACGTGCTTCATAGAGGACTTCAAAGACTATCACACACCCTCAGTGACTTACTTAAGAATGATCCTAACTTGACTAGTATAGGTTTTCAACTACACTTCTGCAATGGATTCCCAATGGAGAGACACAAAATGTTACATAATGGCAGTCTTCAGGGTCTCATTAACCTGTTGTGCCTGGCAAATAAATAAATTAAACTAGCTAAAAAGGCCTGGAAGCTGCAAATATCTTCAAGATCTTGAAAAACAATTTCAAAACACAATGACAAGTTTTGAGCTGTTAGACTGACCCCGCAGGACAATACATTACTTTGGTGGCTTTCCATGCCTCTTCACTTTCCTCGTGCTCAGTATGCACAGGAGATCTATTTGATTAGGACCTCCGCTCCCAAGGGAGAATCAAGGACTTCATTTGCAATATACAACACAAGTGCATTGCATTCTTTTGCTTTTAAAATTCAGCCTCCTGTTATACTTTTGCCCATTTCAGAAAACCCTGGTGATGTGGTAAGGCCAGAGATTGGTCATAGCACCTGCGCTGCTCTGCCAAGTACTGATACCCATTATCAAAGATTTCAGATTCTGAATATTAGAATAAACCCCAGAAAATTGCTTATTATCTAGCCAAATAATTGCTATATATCTTCCGGAAATAGTACCAGTAACTACATGAAGGAACACAGGTGCTAAAGAGCTACTTCCTACATTGGTTTACAGCCTGTCAATATTTATTATTCTATAATAAAAGAATAAGGTACCAACTTGTCCTTCCACTAAATTTCAGCAGCACTGATCTAGCTATTACTCCCAGGGCAAAGTCTGGATGCAGAGTGTATATGACAAGGCTACTTGAAAAGGCTTTTTTTGTCTTTCACAGAACTCAACCTGAACTGGTTGTAGAGAAGCAGCTCCATCTTCAGTACTGCACTACCACACTAACTAAAAACATAACATGACTTCGTGACAGTGTGAAGGTGTTTACTGGCAAGAACGTTAGAATAAAAAAAGTTAACGGGAAAAAAAAGGGAGCATCTAATCACTGTAAGTGACCTTCAGATGATAGATAAAGTTAGGGAAAAAGATACAAGCAAACAAAACCACAGTGGAGCACAACAAACTAAACTTATCCCAAGTATATTTCCAGGCAGCTGGCCAGTATCTGTTTGTCAAAATAAGTTCAATGGGGAAAGAAAGAAACAAAATAAGGTATGAAATCTGTTCTAGAACATAGCACATTGGTTTTGTTTGGATAGATCAGGATGTCCTCTATAATTCTTTGAGATAAATTACTTGTTGCTGTACCTCCAATATCAAGCTATGAGTATTAACATTTTTCTCTCCCTTTCACCCCTCCCCTTTTTTTCCCACAGCATTTTATAAACACCCAATGTGATATTTTCCTGTGGTCAGAGTAAAGAGGGGGTTTAGGCATTTTTTTACCTATCTCACCATGGAAACAAGATCTGTGTATTCATCTATAGCCCGTTTTTCTCCAGAGTAAAAACCTTCATTATCTATGCAAGCTTATGGCTAATTGTTCTGCATAAGAGATGGTTGTCTTATTCCTACCCACTATTTTGGAAATTCATTTCATGTAGTTGCACATAATGAGCCGTAAAGAAGGTTTTATGAAGCCAATAATGCAGATATAACACTTGAGGAATTCCTTTTGGATTGGACATATTTATTTTTCCAAACATTTTGTTTGAGAGAAAACGAGATTGCTATCTGCTGTTTCCTTATTTTTTTGCAGGAAAGCAAAGGGTTGTTGACTTCCTCTCCCCTCCCTTCCTTCCTTCTTTCTGAAGGTACTGTACTCATCTGAAAAAAAGAGAACGAAATGATTGTTCCTGTTCTCTTTCTTAAGTCATTTGAAACATTGTCCCTGCTAGTTTTCTAAGTTTACTGCAATCTCTGCACGGGGGGAGGGAGAAAGAGGGAGAGAGACACAGATATTACAAACTTGAGAACAGGTAGAGTTTAGGGCAAGACTCCTTCCAGCTTCAACAATTGGTAAGTTAAGTAAAATTCTTTTATGGTTAACTTTTTAGAAGTGCAATATATATATGCTTTTGTATTAAGAAAAGGCACCGATCAGATACACATTTAACTGATAAAAGGATAATAATCGTATGCATTGACAAGCAGTCTATTTATGCTATAAATACCTATTGTCTGGTTTTTAGATACTGGTGCTAATACCATATGGTTTAACCAGAATTTCCCAGTAAGGCTAGAAACAAAGCATAATCTGCTGTGAATTTCGCATATATAAGTCCTACCAGAATCTTGTTACGGGCTTCACTAACTTTATCAGTGCAGTTTCAGCAAGAGTCACTGGGCTGAAATATAGAGAGGAGCTGTGTCATAGGCAAATCAATGTATTTCATTTCTCTACTGAAGTCTGCTCCAACCCACCAACCTGTGCTATATCAGGAGAAGAATTACCAGGGCCATTGGTTTTTTTTCCTTCGAACTGTATTGTGTTTAGGATTACACAGGTTTTTCTCTACTTATCTACGTATATGATTAGTCCAGAAACAGTAACATTTAAGAGGTGTTAAAAAAAGTTCCTGATTCTCTTGTGGAAAAAAAGAAAACAAAAAATTCATGTTGTGTAGTATATAACAACAGTGAGGCTAATTACCTGCATCAGTAATAGGATGGACTCAATTGTTTATCTGTTGTTTGCATTGTTTTAGACACCAATAGCATTTTTCATGTTGGTCATTAATGTATCACAACGATCAGAACTGTCATGTGAAATGAGTGATTGAATGCAAGGGTATGTTTCAAATACTGGAAGAGAAAAATCCCCTCCTGCACACTTTTATAGGAGCAGAATGCAGAGGTGGGGGAAGAATTGGGACAGGTGTCCATTTCTTTGCAGGAGAGTTATTCATCTTATGATTCAGTATTTCTTCAAGCTGCATCTCTCTGAAGTGCAGGGTCCTCTGCAGAATGGCCAGAGCCCAGATAGAGAGGCTACAAATGGTGAGCAGATAGGGCAGAGAGCCAGCAGGCAGCTCTAGCTGCCCCTCTCCAGCTCCTGCTCCCACCAGGGTACCTGGGCTGTGCTTCCGCCCTGTGACAGCCTTCTGCTCCCACCTCTCACTGAACCAACTAGTGGAAAGGACTTTCTGCCCCACTCTATCTGGCAGCTTTGTGTAAGTTTTTTCATAGGAAGGAATGATCTACCACAAATTCAGCCCAGTTTCTGGGTAAGTTGTAGATTCTGTTTGCTTTGGGAGCAGCTGATGGGTTCTGCCAAAGGAGATTAAAATAGCTTGTTTCTTGAACTTCTTAGCTTAATGTTGCAGCTCCGTTTAGTTTGGCACCAGTTATTAGGTTTATTTCATTATATTTAACCCACAAAGAATCCTCTGCTAATAGAAAGTGTATGCCAGGCATTGCCGTGAAAACCACTTACCATATTTTTTGCTTGGGATATCTGGGTTTATTTTTTTGTGACTTATACTGACCCAAATTTAGTAGATTATTTGGACATCTATTTTGACAGTTACATGTTAAACACCTGGAATACCACTTTTTACTTTAAGTGAGAAGTAGAAGAGTCTTCCAAACACAAAAAAAGAACCCCATAAGCTCTACATTTGTAGTGGTATTTTGCTCAAACTGCAGGGTGTTACTCGGGATTGCAATCACTTGTAGGTTTTGGTCTGGTTAGTTCAGAAGTCTGGTTTGTCATATAGGTAAGAGTCAACCACAGCCTTTAGGTACAGACTTTGTTTCTGAAGATGATAAACATTAATGTATTATTGATTTAGGACGTGTATACAACAAATTCTTTCTCTCAGACATTGTCAGAAATATATAAATAAGAACACGTGTGTTCAAAATCATAGTAGGTGACCAAAAGCAGTACATACTATTTTAAAACCCAGTCCTCAATAATGAGCACAGAGAAAAAACATTTTTAAAGGAATGCTTAGTAATTTGACAGTAAAAAGTAGAGCTTGAATTTCAAACTTCATTCTTAGATTTTACCTCTTGGCTTTATTTTTCCTTCAAATGATACACTTTTGCAGTCATCTGGAGTTTATTTGTTTTCACTTTGTGTAATTTATTGCTGGGAGAGCTCTAACATGATTCAGTACAACAGGAATTTGTAACAGAACTAATATCTTTCTTGAGGTATCAAGAAGATGATTCTTTTGCTGACATGTTATCCTTATCCCACATTGCTGAGATACTTGCAAGCAGAGAAAGGTATAATCTGAGTCTGGTTGGAGTACAGATCTACGACCGTCTTACGGCACAAATTAAATATTTGTGAAATGAATTTTCAATTATTCACCTCATCATTATAAAAAATATTGGCACAACAACCAAAACCAAAAAGAGAGAGACTGTGTTTATTTTGCTTCAAGTGTTATTGCTTCTATTGCTAAGAGCCATATTTATATATATATATAAATAAATATAGCATAAATATATATGCTATATTTATGTATATAGCATAAATATAGTCACTCAGTGTATGTATTTTCCCAGAGTATTATTTAAAGCCATTATTTCCATTTGATTTGCTCTCAAGTATAATGAAATAAAATGTAGAGGAATTTTCCTTTTTTTTTTGGAAATAGAAAAATAAAACCACAGAAGTAATGGCAAAGTTGTTACAGAAACGGGTTGTAGCCTGTGGGAATCTGAAGGTAACATATCTAACTCAAACAGCGCAGAAGCTGAGAGAAGTCTTTATGTCAGTTGCCTTTTTATGTTTAGGACCAGCTTCTTTAATGGTGAATACTATTGAGAATGGGAGTTTTGGATGCAGAATAGTAGCACTGAGTTACATTCCTAGTAACATTTTGGCATCTTTAATGTAGAGATTTTGACCAGGAGTTAATTTGAATCTTTGAATCTTAGTGAGGTTTGGTGTTGTGGTAAGTTTTTTCATTTTTAGTTGGTTTTGGGGGTTTGTTTGTTTGTTTTTTGATTGGTTTTGATTCTTTTAAACAAGCTCATCAATAAGAACCTTGCCTTCAGACTATCTGGATGCAGAGCAGATACTGGTGATCTGAAAGCCATGATGTACATCTCACAGATAAACATAGTGTCATGTATTTAAAGTGCTGTTTCTAGTAGTGACACACAGATATACAGGATTTAGAAGGGGAGAAGCACAAGGGGAGGAATCATGATAGCAACACAAGATAAGCCTAAAATACAGAGGCAGAAGAGTATGGATTACCCCAGAGAATGCTTAAGTTGTTTCTAATCTTTGAAATTGCAAAGACACAATGATGCAGAAAAATGTCCGTCTGGATGAATAACTTCATTCTGCTAGGCACATCAGCGGAACAGCACCATGAGAAATAAAAGCCGTAAAGGCTGCATAAGGTAATAGGGTAATACTATGGCTGTAGTTTAAGGACACTAATCAGGTAACACTGTGTAAGGAAACATGAGCCATAGCTTTTGAGCACTAATGTATGTTCCTCAGTAGCAACTCATGCAATGAAACAAACTTCTCCTTCAAACAGACCTTATAAGTGCTGTGAGACTGCTACAGATTTTTCATTTGTTTGATGGACTAATTTTATACCCCAACCTATTTTTAAAAATAGACCGCCTGTTAAAACCAAACAGTGGTTTTCTTCTCGAGTGCAGTAGTTATCCTCATTCTAGTTTTCCGTTCTAGAAGACCACTGAAAAGGAATGAACATCATCTTGGACAAGAAAGAATTAGATAGACGCAAATAACGGAAAGTCTTTAAAAAGAAAGAAATAAATCTGGAAAAAAATTACTTGGGATTATCTTTTTTCTGCTGAAAAGCTGATATTCTGAAACTGAGACTGCAGCTTTCCATTGCTGCGGATAGAATGGCTTTTTGTGGGTGATATTCAGATTTTTATTCAGTGAAGAGGCCTAAGTTAGTACTCAGCAGTTATTTAAAACACACATTGAGCTGCATGCTGGATATCTGGTTTTTGTTTATGTATATGGCAGGGACTAGTCCTTCTTGCTTGGCTTCCAAAATGCTAATGATCCAATTAAAAATGTTACTTAATATTTGGTTTAGTTCCTTCCAAACTTAATACCTTTTTGACTTGCTTTTGTAAAACAAATGGTTTTATTTGAGCATTACTCTGCTCTTGATAAGCAAAACGCATAATTTTCCTTCTAAACCAACAATGCTTAATGTACTGTAAAAACTTCTAATGTCATTGGTGGTAATTAAACTAAGAAATTATATAGTAAAAGAAAATATTTTTCTGCTCTGGAGGTTATGGGAAGAAATTATGTGAATAATTGCCCCTTTTTTAAACTTTCATTCTTTATTTCCTGCTTTTTATGTTAGAAACCACTCCCCCCCCCCTTATTAACTATTTGAATGAAGGATGAAACACCCTATTTTTAATTTTTCTTCCCTCTCTCCTCTACTATGACATCTAAAATGCAGACACATTTTTCCTTCTACTTTGTGGGTGTGCATGAATTCATCTGATTTAAAGGAAAAAACCTATTTTCCCCTTGCCAATCTTCAAAAACTCTAAACCTGGAAGCACCTAACTTTTCATCTGCATATGGTAATTAGCGGTATCAGAATTTAGAGGACACTGAAAAATATAAATGTTACTGAATTGGAAGATTTATTTAATTACAAAAACCTACAAGGTAAACTGAGTATCCTACATTGATAATATCCCCTTTTGCTAATGAATTTGCAACAGGTACAACTGATTTGAAATTGAAAGCAGGGCTGTAAGAAGGGTCGTGCATTTTCAGTGCTAGAAGGAGAACTAGTGCAGAGCAAGTAGGCATTACCCACGCAGTCCTCTGTCTGGAGGCCTGATGAAGAACAGAAATCACCTAATTTCCCTGCAAGAAGGAACTTTGAAAGGTGGTCTTCCTAGAATGGAGGAGCAGGTGTGGTGGCTCTGGAATCCCAGAATGAATCACAGAATATTCTGGGTTGGAAGGAATCTGCAAGGATCTTCAAGTCCAGCTCCTGAGTGTCCCATATGGGGATCAAGCCCACAGCTTTGGTGTTGTTAGCACCATTCTCTAACAGCTGAGCTAGTCTCAGGGACGGAAGCATGTGATTTTGCCCCTTTTTGGGGAGCAGCTTGTTCTGACAGCAGCCCCTCCGAAAAACCACAAGTGTTTTGGCTGGGAGGGACAAAATGACTTCCAGCCTTCCTCTTCACTAGTTTGTTGACGTTTGTGACTGTGCAAAAGTCACTTATACTTCAGTTATCCCTGTTTAAGCTTGCAGTGTAACTGTTGGGCTCTTTTTTCAGTGACGAAAGACCTTCTGTTTTGTGAAGGGCTCTATGCTGGATCTGCCAGTAAAGACTTTGTAAATTGGAAAGAGTATGTGCTCTTACCAACACACAATACACTGGATTTAATCCAAACTTATACACACTCTAAAGATATCCAGGGAGATCATTTTAGAATGTAGTTTCAGGTTTAGTCGTTTCTCTGTGCTGCTTTCTAAAGCATCAATTGTTTCAGCTTGCTACTTTTGCTCCAGGTAAAAATGATTTGAAAGCACTATTTGAAAATGGGCTGTCTGTCACACAGTACTTTCAGTTAGCATATTATTTTTCTACCTGTCTTTTTTTTCTTAAAATTATTTAGAGTATATATGTAATTAAAACAATATCAGGAGGGGGAAAAGGAAGGGATGACCTGTCTTTAGAGCATCTGTCAGCTTCTAAGGAACACCAGAAATTGTTTGAACCATCTGGTAGACACTAGCCCACGCTGGGTCAGTTCCTTAGTGCAGATTTCTGAAGCTATGAAGATCATCCTGTATTTGTCCAAAACTATTGTCCTTTGATAGGAATTCAAGAAAATTGTAGTGAACCTCCTAGAAGAGCAAGATGACAAAAATGTGCTCATAAGTTCACCAGAAATTAAACCCATTCATTTATAAATGTGCAGGAAAATATTTTTTCCACAGCACCACAGCAGGGAATCACACTAGCATGAATGTTATATCAAACAGTTTTCCTGTATAGTGCTGAACTCACAATATGAAGTCACCAAGATTTCCAGAATAATTTTGTATGTCTGTAGGCAGCATTTTATCAGGATGCTACAGAAGTTGTCACATACATCAGAGGAATGGTGCTGACCAACTCTTCTTTCCTCTGCCAGAAAAATGGAAATACTAATTAATGACCTTAGATTCCAAATACATTAATTGATTTTTTCATGTTCCACGGAAAGCAAACCCCACCTGAACTTCAGCCATAGGTAAAGAGTATCACCAGATATGACAGACAGCACTGGATTCTGTAGGCATATGATTGGGACTCAGGATTTACTCTAATGACTTGAAGTGGAGATTTTCACTAATTTGTTTGCTACTTAAAAATACATGAATAGGCATCCAGTGGAAGGCACTGAATATGATTAGGAGAGTAAGTTGTAACAGAATTCAGTGGGTAGTGTCACCCTGCCCAGACCACAGCCTTACCTGCTACTCCTCCCAAAACACAGCAATAATTTCTATCAACTTTTCCTGGTTTTTATATGTAATACTTGCTTTTTTTCCCCAGGAAAAATTCCTGGGTAGAATGACCGGGGGTGAGGTCATGGGGATGTGGGCAGGGATTGATAGAGAGATTATATTAATGTATAGGGTGTTTTTTTACAAAACTTTATTTTATATTGCTGGCTGGCCATTCTTATTCATGTCGTCATGGTGTAGAGTCACAGTGGTTTGATGGGGTTTCTTGGTTTCCTTTTTCTTGTGATGAAAATCTGAACTGAGTTAATATCCAGTTCAAGTCTTTGTAATCACCCACCACGAAGGATTAGTACGAGACTGGTTTGGGAAATGTTCAGAATCTCAGATTTCATACTACATTGAGTTTCTTCTCACTCTTTCTTTTTTTTTTCCCCTTTGGCAAAAAATAATTTCTTGTTTGTTTGTAGCTCTAGTCTCTGTTTCAGTATCTGCTGATGACACTTGGCTAAGTTTGAGCTGTCATTCCCGTGCCATATCCTAGTTTATTGAATTCAGTAAAATTGGCATTTTATATCTGTTTCAGCTTAAAATAATTAATCTCAAGAATTTTTTCCTGTATTTACCATAGAAATTTGTTTTCCAGTTGATGAAAATCACGGAAGCAAGATAAACATTTGCTTTAAATTTCAGATTTTCTGTAGTTGTGGCAACAAACTAATGCTTATTTTTAAAACTTTCTGGAAATCAAAAAATAATTAAAGGCAATATGCAGGATTCATTTTGGGGATCACAGAGGGAAAGTGTTTTTGTTGTTTTTTTTTTTGCTGTTCAGTCAAGGAGAAGATTCTAGTTTGGCATCACAGGTAAAGAGCAAAGACAGAGAGGAAGGTATCTTAAATTACTTCCTTGCAGATGTTTCATATGATCAGTCAAGAATACCATTCTGTGCTGGGGACTAATAATACTCCTCTGTGTTTAAGAAAAACTAGACTTTCACTAAAAACTAATGTGTTTTGGAAACTTTCTATGAAATCTCTCCCATACAATCCTCCTCAAGCGTGTGTGCACATTTTACATGGTATGTTCTTTTTTGAGGTACCTGCAATGCCCAGAACAAGCAATTTTGAAGTACATGCAATTAAATGCTAATGCAATGCAGCTGACTGGATTGAAGAACCAAGTTGAAGGTGGCCCTTAGCTACCCTTTAAGATAACAAAGAGATAGGAGGAGAACAGACCATCTCTCTGGCCTTCATATATGATAAGGACACTGGGACTACAGGAGGAAGAAAAGCCCAATGCATTTCCTTTTTAAAGGTCATGAATGCCAGTGAAAGGTTTACTTTCAAAATAACAGCACAAGCAGGACAGCATGAGGGTTATGGAAGGGCATGCCTTTTTGATCATTCTAATTTTGGATGTTCTGCATAACTCTGTTATTTTTCTTAAAATAACACACTGTAGAGCTCAAAACCTCTCTGTTCTCTTTATAGTGTTTAATGACTGTGCGTCCTTAAAGGACTCCACACTGTATTAAAAATCACTGTTTTACTACCAGATCATTCCTAGTATTTATAATACCTATATGGTGAGAAAAGTTTCATTAATGTTATTTGATAATTTTCCAGAGGAAAAACTATTTAATACCTAGGAATCCTGTGGTGCCAGAAACATACTATTTTAATTTGCAGTGGCAAATATGTGATAGACAGGAAATAGGGATGGAATGATAGGACTTCTATAAACAGTGATTAAAGTGACTCCACATACTTTATAAAGGAAGGGACACATCCATGGTTCCAACCTATGACATGAAAATTCCTTATTCATTTAAGAAAAGGAAGAAATTTGTCTAATTGTCATCACCTCATAACTGTCAAATACCAAATCTTGTTCTCAACTATACCACAGATTTTCCATAATTATTTCAGTACAACACAGATCACACCAGAGAGAGAATTAAGTCAGTTGCTTACGATGAATTGTTTAATTGAATAGTCAGCTGAGCTGGCCAATCCACCATTAATTCCAATTCCTAGTCAGAGCAGGATCAAATTACGTTTCCACCCTGTCTGCTGGCACCAGTTAAACTGTGCATTTAGAACTCTGCTACTACATGTGCTTCAAACACCATCATGGCCAGTTTGATCTTGTCAGCCCTGAACTTTGGTCATGATCTGAAAACTCAGTACATCATTGCCCAAATGCTCTTGGGGACCCGGTCCTGTAAGAATATTTATATGTAACTCAATATACACTGATGACATCAAATTCAGGGCAAAATATAACAGGTAAAAGACGGGAGACTTTGATTCATTTCCCTCCTCCTTCCTGATGAGTTTGGTCACACATCTCTATTCTCTTAAGGGAGTGTCCTAGCTAAAGCCTGTGAGGGTGACCCTGGTTGTCTTTGGCGGGAGCTGGACCTTTAGACAGATAAAAGTGCAAGTGCCAAGGGGCGGGGAGCAGAGAGAGGTCAAACGTGTTTTTTGAGTGCTGCGAACTCCATGCCTTTAGAGATAGGTCTGTTCTGCTCCCAGGTGTCACTTCTTTAGGTTTATTGAAAGTTTAAGGCACTTTACCATCCTGAGTGATTGCATTTATAGCTTGGCTATGGTGTCAGGCTTCTTCCAGTTCATTCTGCCTTGTAACCCCTTCTCTGCAGTGCTAAAACTCCAGAAGAAGGGAGTGAGGATCCAGTATGGGTGAGTGAAATTTCTTTAGGTACATCCTCATTCTAAACTCAGACCTGCACTCATTTCCTGGAGAACAGCTCTTGGCACTCAACCTGTCTTTTCTGTTTTATTTTCAAAACAGGTGTAATTAGTCTGGAGTAATTAGTCTAATACAATTTCTTCTTGAAATGAACATAAGAGCACCTTCAAATGCAGCCCAGTGCTACACACCTGTCAGCCTTCTTGAGGCGGTAGTTCACCTTTGCATATCCTCCAAATTTCTATTCGGAATATGAATATATTTTGCTTTCCTGTTTTTGTGACGGTGGGGGGGAAACAAAGGAAAAGGAGAGGAATTATACATTTAAGAACCCTAACTAATAGAGACTCTGCAGCTGAACCGTTACCAGCAAAAATGATCCATCTTTACAGTGACAAAATAATGGTTCCTAAAGATGGAAGCAGGAGAGGGTCTGCTGTTCAGAGAGTTGGTAGGGAGATGGAAAGCAAGGCATAAGCAAAATAATCTACAGTATATTTGGGCTTCAGTGGACTTTAAGATAAAAAAATAGAAGCGCTTCAGGGAAAGGTAGATTGAGAAGAGTGCATGTGGGCATATCATCTCCTGCACAGTGCAGCTGTCAGTGCCTGGGCTCCTCTCTAAATCTTGGAGGCACAAGACTTTCCATCAAACCACTGAGAGGTATGTCACATCCCCAGAACACAGTACCTAACTCTGTATGTCCCTCAGCTCACAAGAAACAGTTCTTCGTGTTTTTATCCTAAATAACTTTTATCCACATCCATGCTTCATTGAATAAGAAAAAGTCAGAATGCAACATCTTTAGTTCAGGAAAGCACTGAGCCACAGATCTGAGAACCTGCCTGAAGACCATGCTGGAAAGTTGACACTATGTCCTATGCCTTGTATTCTTCACAAGACCAAGATTTTGAGTTAGCTACACTGCTAGCCTGAGCTGATATGTATGGTTTTACATCTTCCTGTGCCTTACCAGCTACTCTGTTTCAGGATACACTTAGCAGGTTTCTGTGGAGGAACAGAGAAAGACAAGAGTTTGGGCCAGAGCCCATCCTGCTGTGAGCAGAGGTAGGGCAGGGCTGTACTGTGAACCCAGAGGAAGAGATCTGCTGGTGAGCAGCTATTCCCCCTCCCGCTTCCTCCCCACTCTAAAGCAGCCTTGAATTCCATGATGGTACCAGCAAATCAAGAAGATGGAGGTGCTTAGCTGAGGACAAATAATCTTTGTCCCCTGACATACTTTTAGATCGGATGATTTGCTCTGCCTTGTAGGCTCCTGTCATGTGTAGCTGTGGTTTGGTGTGGCTGTGTATAAACAGCTAGCACTTCAGAGCCTGTGGACTTAACATCCATGTCATTATGCAGGTTGTCTACGTGTTGCTGACCCTTTTAGCAAACAGAATAGAGTGAACAACAAATGGAATACAGAAGTGAAGAGGTAAGGACATATAAGAGAAGAACTAAGAAAACTCATAAAGAGGAAGAAAAAAAAGAAAAAAATAAAAGAGAAAGGAGGATAAGAAGAAGAGAAATAAAGAACCAAAACAGCAGTGAGCCTAAACTGTACTCAAAACCCACTTTGTACATACCCAGAAATGACTAGAGAGGTCCATGAGGCTAAAGTACTGCTAAAGGTATTGCCAGTAAGACCCTAGAGTTAGGCCTAGAGTAATGCCCCCAGTGGTTAGCCCAGCCATTCTGCTCTGAGACCTTCATCCTCTGTCCTGTTAGACAACAGAAGAATAGTGAGAGTAACAGCAAAGGTTTCCCTGAGGTAAGGACAGAGTGCACATAAAAGCAGCGAGAGAGAGAGCAAACCATTTTGCGAAACTGACAACATGGCACTCATAGTGGAGAGAAGAAATACATCTGCAGCTACCTCACTATAGCATCTGGCAATCTTTTTTTTTAAAATCTAATTAATGAATGATTGAAAAGCAAATTATGCCATAAACTACTCTATAAACATATCTGATACCACAAACAGTGCCCCATCTCTGGCAGCGTGGGTAGTGGGACAGCTCCAGACTTTCAGCAAAGTCTAATCTAATCTAATTTAGTCTAATCAAAATCTAATTTAATGCTTTCAATAATTACCAGAACAAAAATGATCTGTAAGTTATGGGAAAGTGAATGTGCGTTCATTTTAATACTATTTTAGAGCATTTGCTCTATTACAATGAATACCAAGATAACTATACTCCTGTGATAGTGCTTGTAGTGTTTTTTTCTCTGAAATAAGTACAAAACCAAGTTACATGCATATCCAAGATGACTTCAAAATCTACTCTATAGGCAGTGCAGCCAAATGAGTGTGCTTACTAAACTTCTCTATTTCCTAGCTAAAATAAAAAAAAATTGTGCAAGTTAAAATTTGGGAATAACAAAGACAATGCAGGGAGGCTATTTCTATTACACAGTTTTCTGTATTTCTTTGTATTGATGTCATCTTGCAGACTATATTAATGCAGCTACACTGGATAGGAAGCCCTAGGAGCAAAAGGAATATCTAAAGTGTTAGAACTTCAACCATGAAGCAAGAAAGATGCCAAAATAGTAAATGAAGGAAAAAAATTATTTAGTAAATAAGGTGTCTTTGAAAGTTTGTTGCTTGTTTCATCTGTTTGCTGTGTCATGTTAAGCTGTCAGATTTTTTTAATCAATTAAGTTTCTTTGTTGTGTGATTGTATGATTTACATTAAGCTTGTCTGCAAATGTTACCATCTGCTAACTTCTGAGGATATAAATATTTTTTTCGTTTGGTTGTGCGATAGATGGGTTCCTATCTCATTGGACAATAGAATCCATAACAAAAAAAATTCTAAGAATTACTTTCAGATTTCACTGGAAGTCTTCCCACAAACCTTAATGAGCTCTGATTATGCCCTAAGAAGAATTATAAAGATGATCACTTTACCAAGCATTTACTGAGAAAAAAACCCCCACATTTCTTGGTGGAAAGAAGAAGTTTTAACTTGAAGTCTGATACCAGCAGATGAAGGTAATTTCCCAGGGAGAAGTGAAAAGACAGCGAGCTCCTTGGTACTATCATACTAATGTAGGAAGAAAAAACCTGATCTAGTCCACTTCTCATTTTCAGTCATTCCAAGTCATTTTTGTGAACAATTGTTTACTTGTTTTCAATTCTAAGTCTATTAATGATGGTAATCCAAAAAGGGAAGAGGGATATATGTGACAATACTTTTATCTTGATAGTGTTCTCCATTTAAGCAGACATTTGTCTCACAAAAACATGGGGCAAGAAGCCTTATGTCAGTAGACAATTATGCTAATGGTTAAATCATGGACTTCATTTGACACCAGGTCTACATGCATGTGAAAGTGAGAAAACAAGTGTTTGTAGAAGTGGTATAGAAAAAGATTTGACTAAACTCAATGTCTGTTATTTCCAGCTCAAGCCTGTTTTTCTAAAGGCTTCCACAACATTTGTGTCTCTCTATAATCAGTATCCACAGTTATTGATTCTGAACACTTTCTCTAAAACCATATTTAATTTTACAAGGTAGTCCAAAGTTTTGTCTTCTCCCATCTCCAGATTGAGGCAAAAAAAGTACTCTCTTAATTTAAAATGTAAATAATATTTTAGGTTAGCTTCAAGTACCGTAGCATAAAATCTTCAAGGCTGATTTGTGAATGTTAACATATATTTAGTTTACATATAACATGCACACAGTTTATATACTCAGATAGAACATATTAACATACACTCAGTATACGTTAATAGAGTCAATTTTTCAAAACTGTGTGCTTGAAACATGGATATTTACGCATGGAGAACATGGATAGAAAATATAGCTTGCACGGACTTCTCTAAAGAATAGGACAGTAGGGTTGACACTGATTTTAGAGAAGTTCTGTTATGGGTTTGAACACAATCTTTTACCTTCTGTCTGGAAGGGTTCATACTGCCACTGAAGGAAAATAGCAAGGAAAATTATAAGGAGGGATCAGATGTGTACTAAATGAAAATACTTGATTACCAGTAATGGATATATTCACATTTATATAGGTATTTTTGGCATTTTCAAAGTCTGACAAATAGCTCAAAGCAGCGTGTCATTGAGCAGAGAGCACCTTCTCTCTGTTGAAGTGAAATGAATTCATCATAGTATAGTTTCTTTGTCAGATCCTGAGACAGATGCAAGTTTTGCATCAATAGTAAATGAGAGAAAACTGTGTAAGTAATTTGGTGCTTAGTTCAACAGTTGTATGACTGAATACATTTAAAAAGATAATGTATTTGGAAGTACAGACTGAGAGCCCATTAAACCTATTAAGATAATGATAATTATCACCGTAATAACGATTGACAAAAAACAGTGATTGAGAAAAACCCAGATGGTAGTTCAATAAGACTGAAGCTCAAGAACTGCTCAACTTTAGCTCAAGAAATGTAATAGTGTTAAATTTGTTGCTAATACTTCCCACATCCAACACATTTTTTCATTTTTTTCCTTATAGATGCCAATATTTCAGTTCTCAAGAGGAGAGCAAACATGCACTGTTACAGGTCATGGTTCTGCAGTCCTACACATTCAATTAAACATGGAACTTCTCTTCCAGTTAAGAGAAGCTTTTTAGCCTATTAAGCCACCTTTAGACTTCCTCCATTTTCATGTGTTTCGCCTTCTTCTGAAAGAACAAATATAAGTGCAAACGTTGTGACAAAGTAAACCATTTCCTTTTGTCAGAGGGTACATACCACTTTTGCTCACCTTGGCCTCATCCCTGGTTTTATAACTGTGTTGCCCAAGAGCAAGATCACAACAGTAATAGGCAGTGTTTAACTTTGAGAAACTTCACAACCTCACATTGTTGTAGCTGGACACATTATTAATCTACAGATAGAAGGCATTTTCATACAGGAAGAAGAATCTTGGTTCTACTGAAATCTAAAGAAAATTTGCTGTTGACTCCACTACCGAATATTAGCTGGACACTGTAACAATCCTTGTAGAGTGAATAGCAGCATTTGCATACTTTTTTAAATCCTTTGTCTGTAGAAGTGAGCGAACGTGAGAAAGTAAATGGTGATTCATATTCTGTATTAAACTCTCTACCTCCTTCATGGAAGTTAACAACATTATTAGCTGCTGCATAGATATTTTATTTTGGAAATACCTCAACAACTATCTGAACTCACTGTCACATTTCTTTTGTTGTTTTGAAAGGACAGGAAGAGAGAATTTTTGGTTCTATTTTTCAAACTAGTGTATTTCCAAATATATATTTTTTTACATAAAGAAAGAAACTGTGAGGATGCTTGTCTCTTCTAAAGAAATTGACTTTTTAGTAAGCTCTGGAGGGCTAGGTTTTTTGGAGGGAGTGTTATATTTCAGTGACAATACAGCATGGAAAACTCTGTCTCAGTGAGTTTTCCAGACCAAATTTTCAAAACCTAGGAGCTGAAATATTATTGATGAAAGCTAGAATTTTTAATGACCATCCAATGTTTAGAATCACACTACATAGCACTACATTTTAAATATGACGTTCTGTAGAAAGAAGGATACTTTAAAGTGCTTGTATAAGAAACAAGCACTTTATAGAAGACCCGTAAGTGATATTCAAATATAAAAATATTTAAATAATAATAAATATAAAATAATAATAATAATAAATAAATTCACCCCCTCCCTCCTAATTTGTTGTTGAGTATTAAAATGAGAGCAGCTACTGCACAGTTAGATAGAAAAAACGTATTGGGAAACTATTAAAAACTTTGAAGTTCTCTACTGAAATTGTTTAAAGAAGAGGGACTCTCCTCTTATTTCACAGAATATTCTGAGTTGAAAGAGACGCACAAGGAACGTTGAGTCCGAAATGAATGGCCCATACAGAGATCAAACTCATAACCTTGCTGTTATTAGCACTATGCTCTAACCAACTGAGCTAATCTTAGTCTTTCTGTTCCATAACTACTTCTTGCATGGTGGTCACATCTGTCATCTCTTCTATGGTTTCATCAGGACTCATGTTTTCACGGAATTCAGTTCTGGACAAGGTTAAGATCACAGCTCCCTTCAAATTAGCAAGGTTTTGCTGCCAGAATGAAAGAAGAAAGCATTAATTTATATGTTATAGGTGCTGGTAGATTCAAGGGGGAAAATAAAGCAGTAGGGTGATCCATATATATAGACTTCCCCTTTCCTTCTGAGTGCTCTTGTGTTGGATTATATAGCACCTCTGATTGTGCTGGTCACTGACTATTTAAACACTTTCCTTTGTAGGCTTAGTCCTGTGATGCATGTAGCTGTGGACAGTGAAATCAACCCCTATGCTCAGTGAAAGCACTGAAAGGTTAGTATCACAAGGAAATTATTTCTTTCTAGTAATTTCAAGGAGTTCTGCAGCCTCTGCTGTAACTGCGTGTTCCAGAAAGAATGAAACCGCACAAAACTGGCTGTGGAAGAAGGTAGTGATGGGCAGACAAGAGAGCAATTAGACACAACTCACTGTCATCTCTGTATATTTTTGGCAGCATTTCAATAATCCAACAAAAGCAGTAAATAACATAGCTGTTTCTCAATTGCTACATGCCTTTTGAAGAATTTTATACCCATATCGCTGGGAAAAAATAAGATACACAAGTTGAAAGATATTTGAGGGACAGACCCCAGAAGGAAAGATTTTGGTCTACAAGCATATTTTATGTTCAAATTGTGTGAGTTTAACTTTGTTAAAAATTATTTTTAAAGTATGTTTTTCTTGTGGAAAGAAGTGAAGAATTTTTCAGTATTCAGGGGATTCCCTTGCCTTTCTCCAAAAATTTTCAAGATCTAACTGTTCCTTATTTTGATCGGGGAGTTAGGGTGACAAGGAAACAGTAGAATGAACAGTCGATCAAAGTCCTCTCTGATTGAACATGCATGCTATGTATGCATACACACAAATATAGGTGTGCAGCTTTGGATGCCACAATACAAGAAGGATATAAAGCTATTAAAGAGTGCCCAAAAGAGGTCTATAAAGATGGTGACAGGCCTTGGGGGAAGCCTGATGAAGAGTGGCTGAGGTCATTTTATTAGTTCACCCTGAAGATGAGAAGACTGAAGGGAGACCTTATTGCAGTCTACAGCTTCCTAGTGAGGGGAAGAAGAGGGGCAATCACTGATCTCTTCTCTGTGGTGACCAGTAACAGGACTTGAGGGATTGGCATGAAGTTTTGTCAGGGGAGGTTTAGGTTGGATATCAGAAAAAGGTTCTTCACCTATAGGGTGCTTGGGCACTGGAACAGGCTCTCCGGGGAAGTGGTCACAGCACTAAGTCTGTTCAAGAAGTGTTTGAACAATACTTTCAGGCATATCATGTGATTCTTGGGGTGCAGGGCCCGGAGTAGGACTCGATTCTTGTGGGGCCCTTCCAAATAGGATATTTTATGATTCTATGATTCTATATTGTGTACATATATGTATGATATTTCCAGTCAGTGAGCTAGAAACTGAAAGTCAAGTTGTGGTACAATTATTAGATACTTGTCCAAGATGTAACAATTTTTTAATCTTTTTCCTCTATTGGATGTATTTTTTGAATCGTAAGTTTAGAGATCCTTCAATTTTTGCTTCAATTAATACCCCCTCTTCATGTATTGTTTGATCCTTTTGTCTAAATTTTCTGTCTTAGAGTTTCGTCATTGAACCTTTAGCTTCACACTTTATCTCAATGATAATTCCACAGTCTATTCCTTCTAAAAAAACAATGTGTTTGCAAGAAGTTTTTTAAGATGCCTTCTCTTCCCCGTGGCCTAACTAGGTTACAGAGATCTGCTTTTATCTATCTTTAGTAGAAGGTTTATCAAGCATGGAGCTTCCTGAAAAAGAAATAGGAGTGTATATAGTACTCCATTCACCTTCGTACTCTCCACCCAGCATTTCCAAGAATGATGTTATAAATAGCATCAACATGTCACAGATGATAGAGGGAAAATATGTCTAGTTTTCCAGCCTAATCTCTGCCTGGTTGGCTAGATACATGTACACAAACACACACACATTCATATAAGTGTATCCCTCAGGAGGGCTACAAGGATGTCATGATGTTATGCAGGGAGAAAATTGGAAGGGCCAAAGCCCAGCTAGAACTTATTTTGGCTACTGCCACAAAAGACAATTAAAAATGTTTCTGTAAATACATTCACACCAAAAAGTGGGCTGAACAAAGTCTTCATTCTTTATTGGATGTGGAGTGAAACATAGCAACAAAGGATGAAGAAAAAGCTGAGGTATTTTGTGCCTTCTTTGCTTCAGTCTTTAATAGTCAAACCAGTTGTTCTCACTTAGACCTGTACAAGTCTATGGGACTGGATGGGATCTGCCCATGGTCCCGAAGGACCTGGTGAAAATGCTCACCGAGCCATTTTTCATCATTTACTAGCACTTCTGTCTATTTGGGGAGGTCCCAGTTGACTGGAGGTCAGTAAATACGACTTTCATCTACAGGAAAGGCTGGAGGGAGAGTTATGGAGCAGATCATCCTGAGTGCCATCACACAACACATACAGAGCAACCAGGGGATCAGGCCCATGGGTTTAGGAAAGGCAGGTCCTGCATGACCAGCATGATTTCCTTCTATGACAGGATGACCCAACTGGTGGATGAGGGAAAAGCTGTGGATGTTGTCTTCCTGAACTTAGTAAAGCTTTTGATGCCATTTCCCATAGCATTCTCCTGGAGAAATTAGCTTCTCATGGCTTGGACAGGTGCACTGTTTCCTGGGTTAAAAAAGAGCCAGGATGTCCAGGCCCAGAGAATGGTGTTGGATGCAGTTACATCCAGCTGGTAGCTGGTCACCAGTGGTTTTTACCAGGGCTCAGTGCTTTGTCCAGCCCTGTTTAGTATCTATATTGATGATCTCAATGAGGGGTTACAGTGCACCCTCAGTACATTTGCTAAGTTCTGTGGGAGTGTTGATTTGCTGGAGAGTAGGAAGGATCTGCAGAGCAATCTGAACAGGTTGGATTGTTGGGCTGAGGCCAGTAGGGTGAGGTTCAAAAAGACCAAGTGCTGGGTACTGCACTTGGGTCACAACAACCCCAGGCAGCACTACAGGCTGGAGACAGAGTGGCTGCAAAGACACCCAGCAAAAAAGGATCTAGGGGTACTGGTCAGCAGTGGCTGAACATGATCCAGCAGTGTGCCCAGGTAGCCAAGAAGGCCAATGGCACCCTGGCTTGTACTAGCAATAGTGTGGCCAGCAGGACCAGGGCAGTGATTGCTCCTCTGTCCTCAGCACTGGTGAGGCCCCACCTCAAATCCTGTTTTCAGTTTCGGCCACTCACTAAAAGAAGCACCTCCTGGAGCTGGAGCTTGTCCAGAGAAGTAAAACAGTGGTGGGTCTGGAGCACAAGTCTGAGGAGGAATGCCTGAGGGGTCTGTGGTTTTTCTAACCTGAAGAGAAGGAGGCTCAGAGGAGATCTTATCACTTTCTACAGCTGCCCAAGGAAGTGGTTGAGTCACCAACCCTGGAGGTATTTAAAAGATGTAGACATTGGTGCTTAGGGACATGTTTTAGAGGTCGACTTGGCAGTGCTGACTTAACGGTTGGACCTGACGATTTTAAAGGTCTTTTCTGACATAAAGGATTCCATGATTCTATGATTCTAGAAAGACAAGGGAAAAGGTAGCAGCCTTATTTAAGATGAACCAAAACTTATAACCAATGTTTTAGATGAATCCCAAATCCAGAAAAAGACATCTGTATAATCAGTGGGATATAAAATTTTGCCAGAAGAAAATTATTAATCTGCCTCATCACATTGTATCACTAGAAAAGCTCAGAGCATTCTTAGTTGTCAATTACTGTGGAATCTCGGGGGTTTGTTGATATTAATTCTATATTTGGTTTTACAGTGGAGATTTTGCCCACCTGTTTAGAAACAAAAAAATCCCTATTAAACTGAATGTAATTTGGAGAGTTGTCAAATGTCTTTCCTCCCCCAAATCTGCCAGGTAAATATCTCTGGGATTAAAACAAAGAAAATAAATTAATCTCCGCCTTCTTATTACAATACAAAGTGAGAGAAGTCAGGAAACACGGCGCAAAATCTGATGGTACACAGTGTCCTTAGATCACTTGGCCATTGTTTTCTCTCACAGTAGCACATGTTAATGATACAAAGAAGTTTAATATTTTTTGGCTTTGGCTTTTCATGTCACAACCATAATAAATGTCCACATTGCTGTTTGTATTGCCATATCCTTTAGATGCACCGCCAATTTCTCAAGACTGTGCAAGCACAGCCAAGGACAGAATTTTGCCCACAAACAGCCTGTCCGAATTAAATTAAGCAGAAACACTGCCATATAGATGCAGCTGCAGAGTAGCTGTCACAGTACAGAATATTTATGTCGTAAGGATGCTGTGTGAGTCAAACTTGATTTAAACAACCAAATCTCCTTCAGGAAGACCAAAGCCTTTTTGTTCTTCACTAAGAAACTTAATTCTTCTTCAAAACGCCTTTGTCTTATACAGGTCTAAGACATTCCCGGTTGTATTTAATTAAAAAAAGCCAACAACCTTCAAAACAATAAAATAGTCAATAAAATGTTAAATCCAAAAGAATGGGAAGAAATTAAGAGATTTTGGTTTTTTGCTTATTTTAAGGAATTTGGGCCACACAGAAAAAATTCAAGTATGATGAAGAACGAAGAAACGGATTTTAATGTGGACAATACCCAAGCTTCTCCCTTCTCCCGCTGCCTGCAGCCACTCAGCCCTGTTACAAAGCCACACAGAACAACTCCATTTGATGAAGAATTCAGAACACATCTTTCGCATTTCCGCTATGGTCCTCCTCCTCTTGAAAACATGGAATCTTTCCAGGGGTCCTTGGAAGGAGGGTCTCGGAAACGCAAGAGCATGCCAACAAAAATGCCACCTTCCATCACCCTTGAGGATTCCTCATCACCACCAGACAGACCTGACGATCACAATGACATAGGCTCTTCCAGTCTCCCCTTGGTGTTCCAACAGCCAGCACAGCCCAAGTACAGCTCCCAGATGATTGACCTCTGCAACTTTGGTTTTCAATTCTACAGAACTCTGGAGCATTTTGGAGCCAAGCCCATTAAGCAAGAACCAGTGAAGCCCAACATGGCATGGCCCAGTAGCCCAACATTCATGCAGGCTCCTTACCCTTATTATCCTAAAGTCCACCCTGGTTTAATGTTTCCTTTCATTGTACCACCAAACTTTCATTTCAGGAACCCCTTTCAAATGAAAAGACCTCCAGAACCACCCTTCAGGAGGGCTGAAGTAAGAGAAAGTGGTGAAAACAAACAGAAAGTTGAAAGAGTAGATGTCAACCTTCAGATAGATGACAGTTACTATGTTGATGTGGGGGGTGAACAGAAACGCTGGCAATGTCCCATGTGTGAGAAGTCCTATACATCCAAATACAATCTGGTCACCCACATCTTGGGGCACAGTGGCATTAAGCCACATGCTTGCACCCGATGTGGCAAGCTTTTCAAGCAGCTGAGCCACTTGCACACGCATATGTTGACACACCAGGGCACTCGGCCACATAAGTGCCAGGTGTGCCACAAGGCTTTCACTCAAACCAGTCACCTTAAGAGACACATGATGCAACACAGTGACATCAAGCCTTACAACTGCAGGATCTGTGGCAGAGGTTTTGCCTACCCTAGTGAGCTGAAAGCACATGAGTCTAAGCATGAGAGTGGCCGAGAGAACATTTGTGTGGAGTGTGGTCTGGACTTTCCAACTCTGGCCCAGCTGAAGAGACACCTGACCACCCATCGTGGTCCTATACAGTACAATTGCACTGAATGTGATAAGACCTTCCAGTACCCAAGTCAGCTGCAAAACCACATGATGAAGCACAAAGACATCCGCCCATACATCTGCACTGAATGTGGCATGGAGTTTGTGCAGCCCCACCACCTGAAACAACACTCCCTCACTCACAAGGTAAGCGTGGGTTGCTCTCTGATCTTGCATCTGAAGGTAGCAGGAGGGTTACAGGCTGCTAAGGTATCTACCTCCTTGGAAAGAGAAGAGACTATACAGCCTCATATGGCCTTTTGCCAGCTTTTGCCATACTTACACAGAGCAGAACCCCCAGCACTGCTGGTGGTACTATAATCCAGGTGTCTCTGTCAGACTTAAGAAAGTACACACAAACCGACTTCATCATAAACAGGAGTTCAATTAAACTCTCCGTATTACGTTCCAAAACTGTATTCACATCTCTCCGGTTTCTGTCTTCGGAATGACCTTCTGTAACATAACATAATTTTGCAGGGCTGTATAATAAACACCACCACCCCCTGCCCTGAAAATTTTAAAAGAATTTTTTTTACTGAAATCCAGTTCTGCTGTTTTGTTCTCCTAATTAGGAAGTAGGTGGGTTTGCAGTAGACTGCAGCAAAAGAAAGTATACTATTACTCATCATATTTTGAAGAACAATTAAAATGAGACAATTTAAAAACAAAAAATCCTAGGAAAAATTCCCCTTCATGCATAAGTTATCCAGAATGCCAGTTAATAGAAATGGGCAAGCAGGACCATAATCGCAGCCAATTCATATCAAGTAGCAGTCACACCACTGCTGACAATAGTGACAACAGAGTCAGTTTAGGGTAGAAGCAAACTTTGGAGCACTTCCAGAAAGATTGCTTTCAGAAACAGAGAAAGTGTAATTGTTCTGTTCAAGAAGCTCAGAAATTGACTGTCCACCTTTACAAAAATATTGTTAAAACAAGATAAACCCCCTCATTTAAAAAAAAATTGCTTTCAGATTTGCATATTTTTCCTTTAAATCTTGAATTTTGGCTTTTATATGAAAAACATTAAAAATACAGAAAGCTACAGCATTTCAGTTTTATAGACATATTTTCTTTTAAAAACCAACAACCTCTACTTCATATGTGCTTTTTCTTTCCTGCTGAGTAACTATAGTTTTTGCTTTTCTTGAAGATTCCCTGGTCTTTGGATTTACCATGTAAAATCCCACTAATTGAAGACTTTAGTCACAGGAAATGAAATGTCCCTGCGCCTTTACAGAGCTTCTGCTTCTTTGTCCACAGCTGCAGGTGGATTCTGCTGTGAACACAGTTTACAATACTTAGCTCACCAAACCAAGCCTCACATCAGATAAGCAGACACTCAAAGCTGTTGCTGATGTTCACAGTTTTAGCTTTTAAATTAACTGTGAAAATCACTGACAGTCCTTTCATGTCTTTGTGAAGAGAGCCTGCAGGAGGAATAATTGCTCTCAGCACCTCACTAGTAAATTCCTATACCTTCAGCAAGTCATACTCAAACTATTAAGATTTTTGGTGGCAAATTCTTTGATTTTCATAATATCTGAATCACTTTTTGAGAAGCTGACATTTAGACCACGCAGGTGTAAAAAGACTGATTCATGCATTTTGTATTGAGTATATGGCGTAAAGCATAATAAAAATGCCCTATAAACCTCATATAAAAGGAGATCATTCACTAGGGTTACTGCAAATGCCACTAAGAATATATATGTTTTTTCCTCTTCTATGAATGTAAAATATTTAATCTTATTTGGTACCATTGCTTGACTACTTCTCAGTTACTTCAGACTATTTTCTATAGCTTTCTGCAGAACAGGGTTATGACTTTTTCATAATCCAATGATGCTCAATTATCAAAGGCAACTACCACTTTAGTCTTATAACTGCCTAGCTTTTATTCTTGGTCAATAAATATACATATTTGACCAATACTTTACTTAAGCAGCAGAGTAAGACACGGAAGCACTGACACTGACTGTCTCATTGATTTGTAAACCAACTTCATTATTTCATTAAACTTATATTTTGGTTTACTTCTCTGCTTCTCAGAACCGTGTAAGAATTTCTCAGGAAAAATTACATTGATACCTCTTGAACAAATGTTAAAAGTGAAATAATTTATTATCTACTTTTCTAATATGGAATGAATAATTCATAAATCACTGTACTGATGATTAAATTATCTAAAAAACTTTCCATCTACTGAATTTTTCTTTTCTTGCAGGGTGTAAAAGAGCACAAATGTGGAATTTGTGGCCGGGAATTTACTCTGCTGGCCAACATGAAGCGACATGTACTGATCCACACCAATATCAGAGCCTACCAATGTCATTTGTGCTTCAAGAGCTTTGTGCAAAAGCAGACTCTCAAGGCCCACATGATTGTTCACTCTGATGTCAAACCCTTTAAATGCAAGGTAAGTGCATTTGGTGACAGAGGCGTTAATCCATCAGTTAATCTCTGATATTATCATCTTGTGATATCAAAGAATTAGAAAAACAAGACTTGTTAACACCTACTACATTTAAATCAGCATAAAGCATTCTGGTTTTCTTTATTTATCCAGGTTCTTCTTATGTAGTACAAAATAATAGAATTAAATACCTGTGGTTTAGTCCCTTCCTCTTCAATACCAGTAACTTTCATCCTCACGTAGTTTTGGTTTTGATTTGTTTTGTGAGCATTTAAGTGCCACAGAGGTTTGAGGACAAGACAATATTTGACATTTGCTTTGTACAACCATCCAAACAGAAGTCTTAGTCCTTAATATCTTGACACACTGACTAAAACCATAAATCAAGTCATGCACCCTGCAGAGGAAAAGCAGCAGCCACAGCTTCACACAGTGAGGCTATGCAACACTTCAAGAAAGGAGACAAAAAAACCCACAGCAAAATACAACTACAGAAGGGATTTGGATGGGCCAAATGTAATTACCAGACTGAAATTCAGGGCAGGACATCAATATGCTAGCAGAACAACCTCTGACACCATCTGGTTTTTTTATGATCCTTTGCAAACTCCAGTTTGCTGCTTCTCTCCAGTACATTGGAGGCTGACATTTCCTTTCCATCCTCTCTTCTCCTCCCTCCCCATAAAAATCTAAGAGTTTCTTGACCCTGTTTCTCTCTAATATATTCTTTATGGATTATTCATGTTTATATTCTTACTCAGTATTGGACACTATGTAAGTTCCTTTTTCTACCTATATGGTTCCTTACTATAGTCATACCTTGTGAAGTCAAAGGTTGTAGATTTTATTCCCAATTTAATTTGCTCTAATAAATAACAAATACAGAGTGGAACGTATTACTCAATTTATATATAAGACTGATTTGAAAGCAATTTCTAAAACTCTTTCATCCTACATCTTTACAGAATTGAATATTTTCTTAAAAGGAACATTTCATCAAGAAACAGAGATGTATGAAAAATTTTAAATGGAATGATTTCACTTCAAAAACCATAGAGCTTTAAAATGCCATAGGAATACAAAATATTTGGTACTAATTTTAATAAGAAAATCTAAAAGAAAATCTTTCTGACTTCATTTTGCTTTGTCATTTTATTTTGAAAAAATAGCAGCAAAGGTTTCTAACTTTGGTGTTTTGTTTTTTCCTAATTTATGTCCTATTAAAATGCTATTTTGTATACTTGGGCTTACATTATTCTATATTGATAAAAAAAAATTTTACTGAAAAGCTTGGGGAGTTTCATGTCAAGTCTGCTGGAGATCTTCGTTCTTTGACAACATCTGGAAACCTGCCTTTTTGTTCCCATGTGGTCAAAGTCCTCTTCTGACTCCTCAAATTTCAGAAAAGAAACTCAATTGTTTGATCAGCTGCTGCGGGTGCAGTATGTGGACCCATACAATTTTTTAGGTACGTGCAGATTAGCTGGCAGGTTGTGTTCAGCTTAGTGTTTGACGATGGTAGGCTATTAAAACTTGGAGATGGCAATAACTGGAACTGGGAAATGGAGTATCACTAGAATGTTTTCCAGCCAGTAACAAAAGCTCTGCAGGAACACCTGTTTTTCTTATTTTTTCACTTTTCTGTCCCCACCCAGTGTTCCTAGGAGGAAAGAAACAAGTAAGCACAAGTGAACCTGTTTCTCCTGTGGCTGAAGGGGTATGAATCAACATCAGTGCCCCTGAGAGTGGAGATTGCAGCAACAAGCAAAGGCAGAATCAGGAATTGCTCTTGGTCATTAGGAACATCCTGACATTGCCTCTCTGACAGAGCCCTCAAAACGCTCTTGAAAGCAAATATTTCTGGTTGGTACTTGGAGGGTTAAGGCAGTGACCAGATAGCAGCCTTTTGGCACCAAGCTCCTCCTCAGCAGAAGGAAGGATATAGCTGTATGAACAGCCTGCTTAACAATGGCTCACATGTCCCCGGGGAACCGCCTGCAAATAGATTTCATCTTGCTTTCTCTTGTACTTTTCAAAGCTTCCTGTTTTCTCACGGTCCTTTTGGACAGTTTACAGTCATTCTCCCTCTCCCTCTCTCTTTGAGGAAAGGAACACCCTTCTTATGAAGAAAAAAAAAAAAAAGAAGAAGAATGCAAAGGAAAGAGAGCACAGCAGTAGCCTTTCTATTTCACCACATGCAATGGTTTTCTTTACCTTTTTCTCACAGCAAAAGAAAACATGAGCTTTCCTATGAGTCTAATCACAGCTAAGCACAGACTATCAGAAGTGAGGGAGCAGCAAATAGTTGTCCCTTCTGTTTCCTCATCCAGCTGCAGCCTTCATCTGTGTTTGATTTCTCTTTGAAGAGTGAACTTCTCTGTAACATTTAAAGTCCTGAGCCCATGTTGCCGTGTTTATTTCTGTTAAAGAAAAAAAAAGACTGAAGAGTTATGAAGGTGTTACACCAACTGTTGCAACAGCGCTAATTCTGACTTGTAGAGGAAGGTTCCATGAAATTTACTGTTGTTTTTAGTGCTAGAGTAATCAGTGCTTCAGGCCTCCAATAAAGAATGCAATGGATTTTTTTCCAGCCCAGCCAAATACACTTCGCAGTGGACGTTTTGAACTCTACTTTTTTCCCATCTAAAATCATGTGTTTTAATCAGGAGTTCAAAACCAAACAAAATGTGAGAGAGAAGTACTTTGAGAAGAAACAAAACTGGCTGACAAATCTAGAAGTGTGAGACTTCATGTGGTATCTTAGGAAGACAAAATCTACCATTGAACTAATGCAGGATTCTTCTAGCAAACTGTACTGAAGTCCATTTCACCAGTGAGTGCAACAGTGTGTTCAGCAGACTCGCAGCTGAGGTCTGTTTCTTCAAGGCTATAATTTTATCTTATCTAGAGTAGACAGCCCAACAAAAAATCCACAAGTTCCTGACATCCCAAGTTCTCTTGCATAAAACTGCATCATCTCCTGTCATGCCGCAGAGAAAGAAAATCTTGTACAACCTTCTAGTTTGATATGCAGACTCAGCCTGTTCATTAAGCATTAGCTGTGTACCCCAACCAGCTTTGAGTTGCAGTCTTCCAGCATGTGAACCAAAAACCTGCTTCCTTTACCCTCTGGATCATTCATCCAAAAGGTGTCTTGCGCCTTTTGAAAAGGAGCAGTTAAACAAAGACCACGACACACAGAAACATCATTCTGAAACACAATTTTAATATCTGCAATTCTTTAATTTTCCTGCCACACCTCTCCCTTCTAGTGCCATTTCCTCATGTATCCAGAGAAGATTTCATGGTAAGAACACATTACACAACCCTAAGCTACACCTGACTTTGGGAAATGGAAAAATCTGTCACCTTTATTCAGAGACAAAGAACTTTTATACTGTAAAGAACTATCCTTTATGAAGTCCCTTTTCTTTTCTTTATGAAGAAAGAGAAATAAATATTAACTTCACAGAAGAAAATAAATGCTCTTACTAGATCAGTTTTAATACTCAAGAACCTATAAAGATATGGATTTGCATGAAGTATTCTAGCCACTCGCCTATTCAACTTGGTTTTCCTTGGCCACCAGTTTAGATAGAGAAAAAAAGACCTAGCTATAGGAAAGCAAGATCTGGTGACAATATAGGTCAGCCACAACATAAGCAGATAACCAGAAGCCTTCATGTAAGAGGTATTAGAAAGCTATTATTACTGGCATTCTTGTAGCAAGAGTAATATTGACATATTATAGGTTGTTCCAGCAGCTGTCAGGATACAATCAGCTGCTGTTATTCCTTGTGAATTTTCTGGGCTCATCAGTACTTTTCCTCTTTGTTTTCCCTCAGCACTTTCAGAGTATTTTTTTGGTGCATTCATTTCTCTGAATATAATCAATCCTGCATATTGTCTTTGTTTGAATGCAAAGAAGAGATAATGGTCTTTCCTAAATGGATGGATGACCCTTGGGACCAGATATCCTTATTTTAAAAATTAATAATTCATTTCCAGTGGCTTTTTTTCCCCCTCCTACTGTCTTGCTGATAAATTTATTTGCTAGAATGTTCATTTTAGCAAAATTGCAGAGAGAAAATCATGGAAGAAAACATATGCAGCTGAAGCAAATATTTGTTTTAAAAACAAGTGAATATTTCCAGAGTCTTTGTTTTTGCAGCACTGGTTCAGATCTAATTTTAATTGTGAAACAGTACACCTGCAAAGTTTTGGTATAAATGAACTGATTCAATTTTCCCTCAAGAGACAGTGTAAAATGCAAAACACATAGTACTGTTTCACCAATGATAATTCCACTATCTACATTTCATCCAAGTGTTCCAGGTGATGACTTTCCGAATATGAATCTACAAGTAGCATATCAGATCTTCTACAATATCAAAACAAATAAAATCAGAATTCCCATTATACAAAAAATGTGGCGGAATCTTAGTAATTTCTTTTTAGTAATTTTCTGCCAGATGATTACCCTGCTAGATGGAAATTTCAGTTACTCAGTAATGGTGATTCTAGCTCATATAGAAATAAAGATCATTTTAAAAAATTAAAATCTGATGGTAGAACCAGACAAAAAAAAAAAAAAGGAGCTGAAGTAGAAAGCACATACAGAAGTTTGCAGAGGATGGAAATAGCCACTTGAACATGAATAAAACTATAAATCCTGATAAGGAAAGACCAGAAGGCAAGTAAGACTAGATACTTGTAATAGTGATGTCAAACTCTCATGTCTTGAGAATACATTTGTTTTATAAGAGTCCAGACTACAAAAGGACTCATCTAGATAAACAACAACAATGAAAAAACCCGACCCTTATTGTTCCATCAAAGGAAAAATTGCAGGATCAATGGCTTGAGCTGGCAGGAACATGCTTCAGGGAAAGCTGAGTCATTCTTGCAACCTCATGACTGTTTACATTCCAGCTTACTCACCAGAGACATCAAAACACAGAATTTGATAAAAAAATGATAAAGGGATCAGAGAAAAAAGGGTGAGCAAGAAACAAACTAAAATAAGGAATTGCTTTTTCTAGCTTTAAGCAAAATATGCAGCTGTTTAATTTCCACTTAAGGAGAAGTAATATTCTGTTTGACTGTGTCACAGAAACCCTTAATTGGTTTTATTTTTTATCTCCATCTCTGCCTGACATTGTTCTTGATTAAAGGCTAGATTTATAAACTACAAATTAAATGCTTCGCCAGGGCAGAAAGTTATACTTTGAATGTCATTCAAGTTAAGAGCCTACCAGATTGCTCACTTAAGTCTCTCCCCTCCTTACAACAACATTGCCTGCTTTTGGGGAATCCTTGACTATGTGTCTTGGTCACCAAATTAAAAAAAAAGCCAGCAGTGCAGAGGGCTCTAGATACTCAAACACATATTCTTGTCTGTAGGATTATTGCCTGGAACTTTGAAAAACACATTGCAGCCAAAAGCTGCCAAGGCTAAAGTAGAAAAGTGTAGGTCTTACTTACTTTTAAAATGTTCTCCTAGTAAATACTGATTCAAACTAATAATTCTCATTTTTACTGTTTTTACAGCTGTGTGGAAAGGAATTTAACAGAATGCACAATTTAATGGGACACATGCACTTGCATTCCGATAGTAAGCCTTTCAAGTGCCTCTACTGTCCCAGCAAATTCACCTTGAAGGGGAACCTAACCAGACACATGAAAGTCAAACACGGGGTCATGGAAAGAGGATTTCATTCGCAAGGTAATATTTTTCAGAAAGGTTGTTTTCTGTGATATCTGAAGATGCATATCAGTGAACCCAAATGGGCTTTGTACTACAGATCCACGAACTTGTACCATGGATCCTATGCTACTGCCAGTGATAGAATCCCATAAGCCTGAGAAGTTGCTATTAACTATATTACTACAACGTTACAGATCAGAGATTCCCAATAAATCATAAATTAATCCTAAATTGACAGAAGCAGAAAATCTAGAACATTTATGGGTCTTGCTCACTGCATATTGGATTCCAGTCTGGAATGTGGATGGAAGGCTGAGTGTCTCTACATCCAAGAGCCTTGGTTATTCTGTACTGTATTGGCATAGCTGATGTCAGGTGAAGGCCATAGGCTCAAGACCCAATTTACAAAGGAGTACATAAACAGGAGATACTACTGCCCCATTTCAAAGTACAAGGATTTTTGACTACCCAGGGTATCCTGCAAAGCATTTCCTGTCTGCCATCTGCCATGTACCATTCCAAAAGTTATCCTTATGTACGCACACATGTCAATGCTAACTAAAGAAGTGGAGGAATTAGGGAAGATTGTTTTGAGAGTTTGATTTTCCAAGATATGTTTTTTAAGATTTTGTGCATAAATAATTCTTTAATGGAGAAGATTTATTAGTGTTCCTCAAATTCAAGCGTTAAGGCAGTCCAGTACATATGTAGAACACTCTAATTACACTACATTACTCTAATGACATTCAATATAAAATGTACAAACATCTTAATGGGTAATGAAATAAGTGTGTTTTTTCTGTAAACCTCCTCCAGCACCATGCTAGTTAGACAATTACTTGGAATTGGAGATTGCTAAGAGCTTTTCATTGTACAGGGATTCTGCATCCCTTGAGGCTTATCAGACACAAGATAATTTGTAAGGCCTGCCACTTGCTTATGAACCATTTTAACCAATACAGTCTGTTGCAAAGTAGCATCTGTTATCTTGTGAGATTGCATAGATTCTTCAGAAACTGGATTCAATTACTGAGGGGAAAAAAAAAACACCAAAGCAAACAAAAGCAAGTAAAGTACTGACTTTTGTATATATTTACTATGGGGTGAAATCCTCGCCCCAGTGCTGTCACTAGTCTTTAATGAAAATGGTCTATGCCTACAGTATCCCGATCTTCTTCAGTGCCTCCTGGTGCTTGCAGCATATTAGAGTACACAGTTGCCTCCTGGGTAACATCTATATTTCCAGTAAGAGGAAAGACACTCTGACAAATATTAAGGCAAATCAGATCCAAGAGTACATGCAGATTTACACTATACTGCTCAAAATCATTATTTGTTTATAATGATTTCCTCAAGCTGAAGCGCTATATAGTGCATAGAGCTTTTCAGTTGATTGGTTTCTCAGTGGATGAAAGGAAAAATTTAGGAGAGTGGAGGTCATAGACTGCTGAGACTTTATTGTCTTTTCATTCTTAAAGTATTAACTTTGAATTGGAGTGTCCAGAGAACAACTACATTAACACAATTTCAGTATCTTCCACTCCTATGGAAAAATAATATATAAAACCTGAACTTGGATTATGGACTGTGATGCTTTAGATCAAAGTTTTCATTTAAAAAAGAATAGGAAGGAGGAAGTGGGTAGGTTCACTGGTAAAAAATAGCTTATAAAAGGACAGACCATTTCACTTTTTTTCCTAGCTGCCTCATGAAGAGTCTGGCATGTATAACACAATGTTTTGCGTGTCCTGACCTGTCTGTGAAGTGTATAGAATAGCACTCCTTTTTGCAGCATCTCAAAGGAGATGCCATGAGATGCAAATAGTGAAGTACTTGGAGGTAGCTGGATGGAAGATGTTGCCGTGGTATTTTGATGCTGAAAAAATCTCCAGAGCAATTAATTAGGGGTGAGATAAGAAAGGGTTTATTTTGCCAAGGCAGTAGATGTTACATCTCAGGCGCCGGCCGTGCCTGAGATGTTACATTTTATAATACCATCCATCCAATCCCAGATGTGTCCACCCTGTGGCCTTTACTCTGGTCCACCCCAGGTTCCACCCCCTGAGAAATGAGTCTGGGGGTTTTGGGACCCTTTATTCATCCCATCTTCATCTTCATCAGAGCACAAAGGGTACATAGTTACCTAATTCTTGACCGTATTCTGTGGTTTAGGCCCTGATATGCTGTTTTGCCAACAATCTAGGCCTTGCCTTGACAAAAGACTAAACATCTCTGCTGTATTCAGGAGCAGGATTGATATAGGGGGCATAGAATGGGGTAAGAGGGTTAAGGAATGTATAAACAAGGGTGCTAGAGAAAGGGAAAGGAACAAGGGACAAAGAAGGGGGGGGAGGTTGATGCTTTTAAAATCTACTTCCACTACTTATAAAACGTACAAGTCTTACAAATATTAGAAAAATAAAAAACATTAGGGGCTTAAGGCATGAAAGACAAAGGTAAAGCATGAACTAGAAGGCCACCTCAGAATCTGTTTTTTAGCCATGTATCAAGTACTAAAATTTCCGATATATAAATTTTTCCTCTTCTCCCCTCAAACTGCTGCAAGGTTTTGGAAGAGGAAGAATTGCTCTGTCGCAGACAAAAGTCTTGAAAAGTTTGGAACAGGAAGAGCCCTTTGATCTTTCCCAGAAAAGCCAAGGGAAGGGAATCTCATTTCATTCTGATGGCGAGAGTGCCAAGGGAAGCTCATGCCAGGAAGAAGAGGAAGACAACTGCTACGAGGCAGAGCGGTACAGCCCTGTCATGTATCATCATGATAACAACAAGCTATGTGTGGCTCAAGATCTCTCTGGCAAACCCGAGTCCATGATGAAGGACTTCAGAGAGTCCTCCTGCAATGAGAAGGAAGAAGTGCTAAGTGAGGGAGGACTGAGGAAGAGAATAGGAAATTCGGACAAAGAGGAGAGCCAAAGAGAGGGAGAGCTTGCAAACAACAAAGAACGTCTCAGCTTTAGATCCTTTGAAAAGGCCAGAATTGGCCACTCTTTCTCTGATTACTTGTATTTCAAGCACAGGAACAAGAGTTTGAAAGAATTGCTGGAAAGAAAAATGGAAAAACAAACAATGCTGATAGGCATGTAAAATGGACACTTTGAAACAGCTGGAAAATGGGAACCAGAGAGTTTTTAACATGAACTGTAGTTTACCAAGACCTGAAGTCTGTAGTATTCTTTAGAAATAAACAAGCCAAATAGATAAAAATAATTTAGTGTAAAACACATACATTAAAAGCCACTGAGAAATGCAATAGATATTGAACAATAACACTTTTATATTTATCCATTTGATGTAAAAGCAAACAATGGGTTAGGTACAGAAGTTTATTTTCTATTATATGGGGATAGATACTTACATGCAATTTTCTAGTTAGCAGAAAGCAACATACTTTAGCATCTGATTTATTGTCTGACTAGATATATATGAACACTTCTAGCCACATGTCTCAGAAACATTTGAAAATACTAAATATTTCACATTATAAGCCAGAGTACTATTAAATGTGACACGCATGAAAATGCTGTCAACATTCAGAACTAACACAGTCCAAATACTTTGATTTACTGAAGTGACTCTTAATTCAATCAGTTATAGTGAGAACTGGGAAAGAAATTAAGAAGAAATACTAATGTCTTGGGAGGCAGCGAAGGGCAACTCTGTAAGGCTTTGAAAGGACTGGAATTTATTACAAAAGCTCTTCCTCTAGCACAAGGAATGTTCCTGTTTTGTTTCAGTCAGAATGAGAGTATTCAGTAATTCTTCAAATGAAATAGCATAGACTGTGTTGACATTTCATTCTACTGCCTGCTCAGACCAATACATCTAATGGGCAGCAGCAGCATGCAACATTCACAATCTTGCTATAATTACACATAAAGAAATATGAGTAATTGCACTGAAAAAAATATGCAGTTTTACCATTTATCTCTTCATTTTTTCATGACTAGGAAGGATAACTTTGAAATACACAGGTCTGATCAATTTTTATTTTAGAAGGTAAAAATAACCCCTATAGGACAAGCAGTACCTCACAGAGTAAAACTGATTTTCGATTTCCTCTTATTGGAGGCAGAAATTTTCCCTTATCAATGCGTCTTGAGGAGGGTCCAGGCCTTTCAGAAGAATTCACTTACACTGTTTTTACCGTCACACCCAGCTTTGCATCCTCTGATTCCCATACAATTACACGTTCATAACAAAGATGCTTAAAGCATATTCCGTTCAACTTTTCATTATTTGCATGAATAGTTCGGCCAGCATACTAATTTCTGCATCTTCAAGATAGAAAACAAACAGCCTTGCATCATGCTATTCCTTATAAAGAAATAAAAATTTAAGAAGTCATAAAATTTGTCTTATGTCCCTCCCACATCCCAGCTTAAAAGGTTAAAATTCTCTTCCAAATACTACTGCCTTCTTCACTTACCTGCCAAGTTCTTGATTTGAAATACATTGCTATTGTGTTCAACATATAGCAAGTTATAATTAATATAGTCATATACTTATGTTTTGCTAAGACTATAGTCAAGTAGCTGCAGCTCTCTGCCACTGTAAGAAAACACATACCTTTCAAACTAATGATTCTCATACCCACCAGTTAATCAGCATTCACAGCGCAGAAGTCTTTATTCCTCGAATAAAACTGGATTTGTGTAGTCCAAGGTTGGAGAAGGTGGTTTCACTTTCCAAGGCTCAAACATGGCATAATAAATATTCTGAATGAAGAGCAGAAAAAGCTGTTGATAAAAGAAACTGTAACATACAGGTGATTCTTCTAAATGTCATTAACTTACATAATTAAAACTGATGTGCATACTTTTTAAAATATAAAGGGTATGCCAAATTGATGTGGAATGTAGGTCAGTTTAAACCTAGAATTAAAGAAGACTTTGAAAACTGAGTGTATTTCAGTTATAAATACCCATGATTTTCAGGAATGAACTGTTTTACCGTATACACTCTTCCTTGCCGCAACTGTGAGATGACACCTCTTGAAAAAGGAGCCATCCTTCTTTCAAGGAAGACATTGTGGTCACGCAGAAGAAACTGAAAAAAATTTTTTCATTATTCTGAAAAAAATTCAGAATAATGAGTATAACTGCATTCTTTCTTAGACTGTGGGGAAATGATCCAGCAAAAATTCAACGCAGTCTAGGAAATGGTCCCTTAGAAATGGGAACAACTCCTTTGGTTACCTTCTTGTCACTATCTTGTCTCTGTCAGACAAAAGCTCCCATTTGAGAATGTATGCAGCCAAAAGCTGGGAGTCACTGAGTCTTAGAATTGTCTCTGTCTCAGTGGTGTAGTTTCCAGCTATGCATGATTCCAGATCAGTCCACTCCACTTTTGCAGCCATATTAGCTCTCATGATGGGAAGAACAAGCAAGAAATCAGAAATCTCTTTGCAATTTCTAGAATGGTAATCGTGCAGATGGGTTGAACTTAACAAGTCCTTCACTTCTGTGGTGGGTAAAGCAGGAAAGCACTCAGTCCTTCCATTGCAAAGCCTTGTTGTCTATTCATTGGAGCGTGCTATGGGACAGCTAACCAATCCTTACCAAGAAAGAAAGAAACAAACGATTTCGTATCAACAGCAGTCCAGGCAAATGGAACAAAGGAGAAACTTTCAGCAGAGTTCAGCTCACAGAAACTAATATCATAGGATGTTATCTACCTGGACTTTAGCAAAGTCTTTGATACTGACTCCCATGGCACTCTCCTGGAGAAGCTGGCAGCCCACAGCTTGGATAGGTGCACTCTTTGCTAGGTTAAAAACTGGCGGGATGGCTGAGCCCCGAGAGTGGTGGTGAATGGAGTTACATCCAGCTGGCAGCTGGTCACCAGTGGAACACAGTACTCCCCAGAGTACTGGGGGGCAGCCCTGTTTAATATCTTATTGATGATCTGGATGTGTTTAATATCTTATTGATGATCTGGATGAGGGGTTCGTGTGCACCCTCAGTACATTTGTACGTGACACTAAGCTGTGTAGGAGTGTTGGTCTGCTGGATAGTAGGGTGGGGACAGAATGACTGGAAAGCTGCCCAGCAGAAAAGGACCTGGGGGTGCTCATTGACAGAGGTTGAACACTATCCAGCAGTGTGTCCAGGTGGCCGAGAAGGCCAGTGGCATCTTGGCCTGTATCAGCAACAGTGTGGCCAGCAGAACCAGGGCAGTGATCGTTCCTCTGTCCTCAACATTGGTGAGGCCCTACTTCAAATCCTGTGTTCAGTTTTGGGCCCCTCACTCAAAGAAAGACATTGAGGTGCTGGAGCAAGTCCAGAGAAGGGCAATGAGCCAGGCACCATCCCTGGAAATGTTTGAGAAATGTTCAAGAAATGACTGTGTGGCACTTAGTGTTACAGTCTAGTTGACCTGCTGGTTGGACTCAATAATCTGAGGTATTTTCCAACATAAATGCTTCTGTGATGCTGTGATTCTATAACCACAAGAATTATGTCTACTGAAAGCACGCAGTCCAGAGTTCCCTTACACATGTTGTAAGAGAATGTGCCAGTTGTGTCCTTGGGAAAGGAAATCACTGCAAACCACTCTGGTTTTCTAAATGGTTAACTTGAATTCTTTCAACCACACTGTCACTGCAGTCAATTTACCCTCTTCTACAAATGCACTTCTCACTGGAGCAGAAGCATCTGACAACCACATACTATTTGCAAATAATTTGTAATGGGAGTCCCTTTTTTTGCATTTTTCCTAGAAAGCAGAGAGTATTCCATTACAATGAGATACTGAGATTCTGCCCAGTCACAAAGTCACACTAAGCTAATTCACAAACACCCAAGTGTAATTCATGCTAGAATAGTAAAGAATTAATCTAAAACCATAAGTTACCATAAGAGGAGTTGCAAACAAAGCTATTACTGAAATAAGGAGACAGCGCCAAGTGACCCAAGCAAAGCGATTAGATGACAGTCATCTCTCTGTGGAACATAATGCAAATGGGTCTAAGACACTTGTTACAAAGAGGTCCCAAGGGACAAATTAAAAGTGAAATAACAGCCTTCATTGTGAAGCACCTTGCTTTTCAAACATGAGTTATTTTCATGCTATTTACATTGGCATCGCTTTAGGAACAGACAGTAACAGCCTTTGCTTTATAATAGCTTTGAAAATGCTTTAGAGAAATTTGCTCTCATAATGAAGCTATTTCCCATTTCTATTTTTCAAGGGATTAGCTTCCTTATTTTGCCTTGTATAGAGGCTCAGAAGTCCAGTAGAGACATTACCTGTGTCCTGGACCTTGGGGGATATATTTTCTTCTTTTTCTGATTTCTGAGTTCATCTACCTTCTTCTTGCTATGTTGTGGGAAAAAAAAAATATTTATCTTACTGTTCTCTGCATTTGGGTCTTCAGTGTGTGGTAACACGTGAAACTAAAGCCCAGCCTCTAACATCTCTATGTAAAATTACATACATACCATTTCCCTGCATTGTTAGATGAAGTCTAGCTTCATCCTCTTGGAGAGCATAACAGCAAATAAGAGTGGCCACAAACTCATGCAGCTGAGATGCTTCAAGAAGTCACACTGAGGAAAAGTAAATTGGCCCTATCATAATGAGTCTGGGCAAGTGAAGGCAGGTGGTTCGTTAAATTAGAGGCTTTTCTGATGTTAAGGGCAGCAAGGAGAATTCTGCAAGACACTTTAGAGTACAGAGTAGGTGGAGGAAAAGCTAAAAGCTGAGTTACTAAAAATTAAGGATGAAGATAGACAACGTATTTATGTGGAAAGAGAAGTTATAGGTGACCCTGGAACAAGATGCTTTGATTCTAGCCACTAGGACTCAGTCATCTCCTTGTGAATCAGAGTTTTCCTGGCTGCCAGACAGGTGCTCTGTGTTCAGAGGCTCAAAGCATAAAACACTTCATGATAGTATTATAATTGATGTTTATCCTGTGCCGTTTCTTCTAAAACAAGTTACCAGAAAGACCAGGTAATGCTATTGCACCCACCCTTTTACAACTCTGTGTTTCTCTACTACCTATTCTTTGATATCTCTCTTTATATGGTGCTGCTGGACTCTGCTGTTTTGAGTGTACAGTTAAGAAGTAATATAAGTACTGTATTTATTATTCCAAGAAGTTTTTAATAATTATTAACAGTTTTGAAAATAAGTCATGTCTGCTTAGCTGAACAAGATGTAACAGAGCTAACATTTTGTACTCCTAACAGATTTTGCAAATAATGTGTTGCATATTTATTTCACATAGAACATTGAGTTCCTATTTAAAGCCACAACTCAAAAAGTGAACCAACTATATGTGAATATTTAGGTTCTGGCTTTCTATCTCAACAGTAAAAGCATGTATGATGTATTGTATTAATTTAAGCTAATAAATACATACTGAAAAAACTGCTGTACTTGGTATTGAAATGCATCTGGGGTTCTTGGCATTCTAGGCATTTTATATAATAAATGCATGGGGCTGGTCTGACGAGGTCATGCTTCACTCAGCCCCACTGAAGAGTGGTTCTTGTTAAAGGGAAGCCTAAATCAATGATGGACAGTTAGTTAGAAGACCAGAGCAGAAGAGCTACCAGGTCCTCTGAGGCAGAGATATCACTTTATTATTACCAACTACACAGAGGACATAAAGAATGCTCTGGAATGCTTATGTTATTTGTCAACTTGTCTTCAGACAAGCTAAAAAAGAAAGATTCTTATCTTAGACACATTTGAAAGACCTGCATGACGTAAAAAGACGGGAAAAACCAATCAGATATATTGTAAGATTGAAGTTAAGAAAGTAGGAATACTTATATAGATAAAGGAATAAGCAGAAGACTGAACTCAGAAACCCATTGTCACTGTTTTTAAAGGAAAGCATCACTTTTAAGTGATGATCAAACTCTTGAATTTGTTTGTTTTAATGAGATCTTGATTAAATTGGCATTATCAGATTTCACAGAGAACATTTCTGTTCTCTGAGCTGTTTCTGAGCACAGAGAGAAAGCAACTGGAATGTTTGCTATAAAGTAAATCAAGTAATAACAAAAATAGAGATATTCTGTTTCTAATTCTCTGAGGTAAATGCCTTAAAAAGTGCAAAAAGACTTATGTAAATGCTAGAACTACATGCAGGAGGCTAAATAAAACAGAACGAAGCCTTTATTTTCTTTCCTGTTTTCTTATTTTCCTTTTTTCCCCCTCATGTTTTGATGCTAGGTAACAACTACTATTAGGATTATAGACAACCTCTACATAAGGAGGACAAGGATATGTTGGAGAGTGACCTAGTTTATTCCTATGGGATGAACTTCAGTATCACTGAATCTCAGATTCCCCTTTGCCAGTCAAAAAAATTAATTTAGAAAAATGTATGTTTGGTCTTTTTCATAAATTTCCAGGTGAAAAATGAGCTATGCTCTCCTATGTTTTCAAACAAACAGAAATTAGGTAGAAGAGAAATTGAGCCTCTCAGACATTTCCAGAGGGCTTTTCTGTGACTGTAGTGACATGGTGGAAGGCCCACTCCATCTAAAGGTATGGAGACAGACAGATCAATATCAATGGTATGACAAGAAGTGTGGATTATTAAAAGGAAAACCAACACTAGTTCAATACAAATGATATGAAATGCCTCTGAGAAGAACAAGTCACTGTCAAATTGCAGTGTATTAGACTTACAGATTAAAATCCTGGTTTAAGTAACAAGTTTGCATACACAACCTCTTACCAAATTTGTTCCATTCATACACTCTTAGGCTCACGTAGTGTGACATGACTAAGTCTGTTTGCCCACAGGCTTATAAAGTGAAAATCTGATCTAAAAATATATGCAGGATGTCAGTCATTTCACCACCTGTATATGACGAAACATCAAATAGGGCTCACTGCTAGTGCTGTTTCCAGATATGATGATATATGATATAATGTTGTATTGGATCATATAGCACAAATTTCCCAAATGATCAGCCTGCAATGAAAATACAGTTGAATAGAAAACAGCCACTTTACAAATAAATCTTCTGGTGTCCTATCATTCTGTTTAAATACTGAATACTTTGAAAAAATACTTTACATCCAATCCCATCATAGAAGTGATTTAATTTGAATGGAGCCAGACTTTCCCTTTACTGAATTACTTCCTGGACTAAAATATCTCTTGTAGTGGAAACATTTTCATTCAAAAGACCTCTATAAAGTTATATCACTAGAAGATATTGGCTTGTGGTTTTGGAGATGGGATTGTCTGTTTGTACTGCACTTTTTTCAGTACTTAAGTACCCTTACAGTTCTGAATGGAAAATCATTAAAGAATAAATTATCTTCAAAACATTAATTAGGCAACTAAAAAAAGGGTTGTAGTAAAATGAGAATGATGGAGTTGTGTGAAAACTAGAAATGCATTTTATCCTGTGGAGAGCTATTATAAAATAAATGGAGACAGGAACTGTCTAAAAATGTCAGAGAAGATGTCACAAAATGTCTCTAAAAGAAATAGAGTTAAATAAGATAAGTGGCAGATATAAATGCAGAAAAATATTTATTGATACAGAGTCATATGCTGCAAGAGAATTCTGCAAGCTGCTCAATTCTTTACAGACCTTGCTATTTTCTACTACAAATTATAAGACTTTTTTGGAAACACTAACTCTTGATGGTTTTTATTTGTTCCATAGGTAAAGATAATTTTTCAAAATCAGTGTATAAAGCATTTGTGCGAGATAGAGAACCCACTCTCCAACCAGCCCCATAAATTTAATGAAAACTGACAACAGTGGTGAAGACCTGCTGTGCAAAAAGTTACACTAAAATTGAAACAGCATTGTGCCTAGTACAATCTATCTTGAAAGTCTATGACGGCAGCACCAAGATCAGACAGGTCCAAAATTATATAGGTTGATAAATGCACTTGCAAACAATGCCTGGAAGCTTAGAAAGAAACGTGATCTTACTTAGGCGGAAAACATTTAAATCTGTTCCCTGACGAGAATTTTTATTAAACCGGGATTAACTACATTGTAAGGTCCAAAAGGATTATACGAGACAGATTTCACATGAACAATCAATTAAGACTAGACACGAGCAAAATTAATTCCACTGAAATATTTCCTACAGAAATGTCTGGAGTTGCTCACAACCATATTGGGTCATACATGCTTGTTACTACCACTCTGTGGGAGGCACCACACCACAGCCAGCTGGAAGGATGGATCATGAGAGAGGATCATGCAAATGTCGCCCATTCCACTGCAGTCAGTTGATTTTAAATGTATTATCCCCAGGTTAAGCAAACCTGCCTAATTTCACTCTGAAGGGGATGAGGCGTGCTCGTGTGGCCTGTTAAACACACTCTTCCATAACATGCAGTTATGGGACAAAAATATTTTAAATAGCTACGTCGATTTCACTAATGAACATCTGATAAGGACATACGCTAACTCTCCCGATTTCAGCAGTGAGGTCAGTGGACTTGTATTAGCAGATACAATATCTGTACAGCATGAAATCACTCAGCTACTCATTCCCGTTGGATAATATAGGATCTTTTAATTTCCATCATGTCAGTGGTTCCACTGCAGAAGCCTAACAACCTTATAGTTGATAGTTTGACCTATTTCCTCAGTTTCTTACAGTCACACACTTACAGGTTTATTTTACTCCAGGGCTTTAATTATGCATTTTTAGTCTTCAATGTAGAATTAATTTCTGTGTAGATCCTATCATTCATTTGAGTAAAGGTGAGTGACTACTTGTACGTGTTTTCAACAGATAGGGGCAAAATAGAAAGTTATATTTTATTATTCTTCTGCTTTTTTATTTTGTATTTTTTTTAAAAATGTTTCTTCTCTTTTCATTTTACTTGTTCTCATTAATTCTTTAAGACTGTAGTGCACAGATCACTGATTATCTTTCTACAGGGATTTTAAGTGTGTGGCAGTGAATATAAACAACACCCTCCTGGGATGATGGAAAATGGAGAATCCTTTATTAATGACTGACCAAGTTCCTATATTTGAAAAAGGCTTGGTTACAAAACGTGGGGGGGGGGGGGGGGGGGGGCAGCGCAGTCCTGTCCAATCACTTTAAAGCTTCTTCCCGGGACACTTCTAATTGGTCATCTTTTTGCAGGCTTCCATCAGACCTTCAACTCCCAGCATACACTGTGACCATTACAGAACAAGCGTCCCATATTAACTCGCTCATAACCCCACATAGGTGGTCGTGGTGATCTCTGAGAACACTACTGCAGAGCCGTTTCCATCCTGTTCTTATTAAATGCTTGAAAGAAAAAAGAACCCACTGCGATGGACGAGCAGACAGAATGACAGACCCATGTGCACTGAACATAATTTCCAAGAGCCAGTACTGTGAGTGCAGCACATTAGTCCTTGCATCTAAGCAAGACGAAAATCTGAATATTTTTAGATTAATTTTAAAAAACTATTTCAGTGTTTCAGGGTTTGCACTTCTCAGCTTACAGACTAAATATGTGAGCAATAGCAGACAGTGGGAACATACAGGTTCACCTGTAGTCGACAAAGATTGTTAATCTTGCTTTTATTTTTAGGTCTCACGAATTAACAGTCAGCCACAGTATATTTATAATGCACCAATTTACACATGCAAAATGCTTTAAGGACACATAAAAAAAATACCTTTGGATTGACAGCAACCATAAAATCCTGCAATCAGGTTATGAAGGGTGGTCCCATCCCATTCGCATCATCCCAAAACAATAGTTTTATAAAGCAACACAATCAGCAAACCTAGACTCACTTTTGTTATGTAAATGTGGGTTTGTTCCACAGTAAAGATCTCTTTGTCCAAAATTATCTGCTCTCTCTTTTCTGCAGCTCAGTTACTGTGTTGTCTAAAACAGAGCAGCAATTGCCTGTACATCAGATTTTCCCCATTTTGATTTTTTGTTTTCAAGAGTTTTAACTTTCACTCTAAAATCGTATCCCAAATTGCCATGAGTCCTCCAAAAAAACAGCTAGGAGACCTGGGAAGGACAACATAATAATTTTGAAGATCTATGTTGATTAAAAAAAATAAGTAATCTTACCAATATTAAATGCCTTCCAAATGTATATTAAACATCTCTAAAATTTCTCTTATTTTAGAACTGTTTTGAAGACAAGGCCACCTGCCCAGCAAGTAGAAAGCTATCCTACACTGTTCAAACCTGAAAGCCCTCTAAAATAATTTAGTTAAATGAGTAACTTTCCAAGACTTACACTGCATTGTTTTCTTTGCTATATTGTACTTTCCTATTTCTGACCCTCCTCCTGCTTTCTGATTCAGTTACACAGAACAATGCCTGGAGGCAGGGCCATCAGAGGAATTATATCTCCCTTGCCCTGCAGCCCTATCCCCTGTAGCCAAGGGGATAGGTTTTTACAATCTGGTTACTGATCAAAAGCTTTCCACCTTGGTCTTGTGGAGTATAAGCCATTGCAGTAGGTTTTACAGGAGAGATGCTATGCTTTTCCCCACTGTGATAGAGAGTGACAAGCCTCAAACAGACCCCATGGCTCCCAGGGACAAAGTGGCCAGAATTGCCCAGAGGCACACAGTGAGACTGGAGTCAGCCTCCCACTAGTGGAAAAAAGGATGCAAAAGGTGTACAAGAAAGGACTACATCTGTATGTCATCACTACCACGAGTCACTGCTTCATCACCATTTGTGCCACAAAATTCAGTGTCAGTGGATGCAAGAGACAGGGTTTTGATCAGACCTGCTCCGTGCATTTGCTGGAATTATTTTAGGAAATGTGTCTTTCAGGAGAGCATAAATACACACAGGACCAGTCAGCTGTGTTGAAAACCAGCCCCAGAGCTCAATCAGGGGAGAAACATGCAGTCGTAACCAAGACACAGTTGTGTATCTTACTACTTCTGGCTTCTCCCTTCACTTAGCTCCACCTCCATTTTCTCAGGAACCTCCAGCAACCATTTTGACAAGGATATCCAGTCCTTACGCTCCTTCTCTCATTTTTTTTTACAGATTTCCAATATCAGTAAAACAAACCTGCCAAAACCTCAGTATTAGCTGCAAGCACTGGGGAAACTGGACTTCTTCCTTCCAACTCTCTTGAATGCCCCTCTCGACCTTGCTGCTCCCACTGACTAATCTCCGTTACTGAGTGCATAAGCTCTCTTGGTTTCCATGCTGATGGGGGCACTTCAAATGATTCCTTGCCTGGTCAGAATCCATCTCCTTGCACCTTCTTTATTTCTGCTAACCTTTGGGTGTTTGACTTTACAATCTGAATAATGTCCTTTTAGAGTATCCATTTAGTTGTTATGGAGCTCTCCTTTCTGAGAGGAGGAACAGCATTACTCATCTCCAGTGCCATTAGCTGTCCTTTCTAGCAATATTTTTTCCCTTCTGCTCTTTCTTCCTTTTGCTTATTCTTTCCTCTAGGCAGCTGCTACTGGCACATCCTCTTGACAAGTAGGAAGCAGTAGGTGGTTATGTTAGTCAGACCATAAGACCAAATATAGAGCAAAACTGCTCTATATGCAAATATGCTGCTCCAACTGTGTATGTTAAGGTTCACTGTGCAAGAAAGTAATAGTAGCTTCATATTTTTGGTGAATGTGATTGCACTTTCCATCTTTAAATGAAAGTTTTACTCTTGTCTTCTGCCGTCCTATTGATGCTGTTTTTAAAAGGGTAAATTTTAAAACCATGATCTCTGAGTCTGATTTTTAGAACTGACTTTTGCTTTACCACAAACCAAGTGTAACACATGTAAGAGTAAAAAGAACTTCATGGACACAGTTCAGAATGCTTGAACAGCATCTCAGGTCTGTCTCCTCTCTTTAATGGGCAGTAGATTTGGCCTGACAACCAAAGCAGTGGCTACCTCATCCAGTGGCAATGACAACATCAACCTGAGCTGTGTGTCCTTAGGCAAGGCATACAGGCTGAGCTTGCAGATCAACACAGTCCACCCCACAGTTCAAATGGAAAACAGCTTTAGCTGTCAGTTGAGACTGCTGCCTGAGGTTTATGCTTTCAGCCCATTAACTGAGGAAGGGATGTACCGAAAACAGGTGCCACTAGACCTTTCAACTTTGAATGCCTGACCAGCTGCCAGTTGTCTATTTACAATAGAAGATAAAATAAGGTTTCTGACAGCCAAACTTCCTTTGCTCTCTCTTCCTACTCCCATGGCTGAGCAGACTCTGATCTGAAAATGCTCCTGTGCTGGCTAGACAGCATTACCCTGGTAGAGTGCAAACCTGACCCAGTTTGACTTGGCTGTTCAATTTTTAATGGCATATAGCCAACTTGCTACCAGTTAGGCTATTCATGCTGCAATAGGAAGCAATCCTCCTGACATGCAAACTTCCTTCTCCTTCTGCCTGAGCAGCAGTGCACGCGAAGATGCTGAGCTAGATAAAGAACAATTTCACCCTGTAAAGATATGGGTCTTGAATAAGGCTTTACTTTGACTTCATTGTGCTAACCAGCTGCAAAAACCATCCTTACCCGTGGCAAATTCAAAAAGACAGGACCAAGTTTTTGAAATGGAGAATCACACCTCATAATCAGATGTAAATTTGTGGTCCAGAAATCCCTGGCAAAAAATGGACCATGAAAAGTGGTAATCAAAACAGGAATTCAAGGTGCCACTGCAGAGTTTGATTACATTTAGCTTGCTGTCAGGAATATGAACCTATTAGAAAGGCTTTATCACTTGTTTAAATTGGTTATATGAGATCGCTTTCTTCCTCTCCTTTTCCATCCTCATGGACATTCTTAATCCTATTAAAAAATAAGCCTGCAATGGGTCTCACTAATCAGTTTCTGGTCACTTGAGCTGATATACCGTGTTCTTTCTGGAGGACAGCAAGTTAGAAGAATTATCTGTTCCAAGAACACCAAGACACCTATGTAAGTCATGTCTGAACAAGGCTCTCCTTAGCTCCTTGTCTGAAGGGGAAGGAGAGGCTTGGAATAGCAGTAGGAAAGACATGGGTAGCCTTTATTTTAGTTTTCAACTGAAACAAAGATATTCTGGTACAGTCTACACCGCAACACTCTCATATTTTTTACTGTTGTGTTAGTTTAGTCTAGGCCTTCCTTAGTGACCAGTTTGTAACCAAGGAAGTGCCCAGATTTACCCCGTATTCCCTACGATTTTTATATAAGCCAGGGTATAAGAAGAAAGGAGGAAAGGCCTTCGCTCTTTCCTTCTGGCAGCTTGGAGGTGCAGGTTCCCTGCTGTTGAGTCTGCCGTGTTGGGGAGCGAGGCCTGGTAAGGCCTTGCCGACCTTGGGAGGCGGAGGTTGCCGGCGATCGTTCCAGCGCGACTTTCTGTTGTCCCAAGGAGAGTAGTAAGATATTCTTTTGCTAATTCTTTTAGTTGTTAGATCTTGGGCTATTGATCATGTGTATTTTATTTTGTTTATGTTCCTTTTTCCTTCCCCCTCCCCTTTCCCTTTTCCCTTTGAAATTGTACATATATTTGAATTGTATATAACTGTAATATAAGTGTAAATATATTTATATATGTAGCTTTAGCTGTCTCTCTCTCATTTCGGTTCTCTTGGGTTTTTTCCCCTCTTCTCCCTGAGGTTTGGCGGGGGGGGGGGGTGTGTACTTCTTGTGGTAAGGTTTGGAGACTCGGCAGGGAGCCAGCTTCAAACTATATCAACTGTTCAATTGAGCAACTGGAAATCAAAATCAGTGATAAGAAATTCCCACGGGATGAGGTTCAACAAGGCCAAATACTGGGTCCTGCACTTTGGCCACAACAACCAACCCCCTGCAGTGCTAGAGGCTGGGGGTAGAGCGGCTGGAGAGCAGCCAGGCAGAAAGGGACCTGGGGATACTGACTGACAGCAGCTGAACATGAGCCAGCAGTGTGCCCAGGTGGCCAAGAAGGCCAATGACATCCTGGCCTGGATCAGGAACAGTGTGACCAAGGAAGTGATTCATTAACTGTACTTGACACTGGTGAGGCCACACCTGGAGTACCGTGTCCAGTTCTAGGCCCCTCAGTTCAGGAAGGATATTGAGGTGCTGGAGTGTGTGCTGGAGTGTGTCCAAAGAAGGGCAACAAGGCTGCTGAAGAGACTCGAGCACAAGTCCTGTGAGGAGAGGCTGACAGAGCTGGGGCTGTTTAGCCTGGGGAAGAAGAGGCTCAGGGAGACCTCATCACTGTCTACAACTACCCGAAAGGAGGCTGTAGCCAGGTGGGGGTTGGTCTCTTCTCCCAGGCAACCAGCAGCAGGATAAGTGGGCACAGTCTTAAGCTGCGTGAGGGGAGGTTTAAGTTAGGCATTAGGAAGAAGTTCTTCAGAGAAAGGGCATTTGGACACTGGAATGGGCTGCCCAGGGCAGTGGTGGAGTCACCATCCCTGGGGATATTTAAGAAGAGACTGAATGTGGCACTTAGTGCCATGGTCTAGTAGATAAGGTGGTGTTAGGTCATACGTTGGACTCAGTGATCTCAGAGGTCTTTTCTAACCTAGTTGATTCTGTGATTCTGTGATTTTATGAAAGTGTTTAGGGAAATTAAAATCATTTGAAGCTTGTGATAGCCCACCGTGGTCTCTGTAGTGTACAGTGTATTTGTCTAAGCCAGAGGGATAAGAAATCCACAATAGGAATAAAGTAGAAGTATTCATAGAAGAATAGTATGTTTTTGGCAGAATAACATCCCATCCGAGCTGCTCAGCATTGTGACCATGGTGTTTTTGAGTCAAGTGCCCATGAGCATCTCTTACCTCTTGCTGATCATTTCCACTAGTTTCCCAGAAGACTTAGAGGTGAGTTCAGGCAAGGGACACTTTTACAAAGCTGCTTTGTTGCAGAGTAGGATGTGGGTTCATGGTCTGAAAACAGCCTAGGCCAGCACCCAGGGATCTGCCCCCAGGAATGAAGACTTTGTGTTAACCATCTCCTCAGTCAATTTGCAGATGACATCAAATTGAGTAGGAGTGTTGATCTGCTGGAGGATAGAAAGGCTGGGATCTGGACAGGCTGGATCAGTGTGACAAGGCCAATGGAATGAGGTTGAAAAAGACCAAGTGCTGGGTCCTGCACTTGATTCATGACAACCCCAGACAGTGCTACAGGGTGGGGACAGAGTGACTGGAAAGCTGCCCAGCAGAAAAGGACCTGGGGGTGCTGGTTAAACAGCAGCTGAATGTGAGCCAGCGGTGCGCCCAGGTGGCCAAGAAGGCCAGTGGCATCCTGGCCTGTATCAGCAATAGTGTGGCCAGCAGGACCAGGGCAGTGATCATCCCACTGTACTCAGCACTGGTGAGGCCTCACCTCAAATCCTGTGTTCAGTTTTGGGCCCCTCACTCGAAGAAAGACACTGAGATGCTGCAGCAAGTCCAGAGAAGGACAACAAAGCTGGTGAAAGGTCTGCAGCACAAACTCCGCAATGAGGGAGCTGGGGTTGTTTACCATGGAGAAAAGGAGGCTTAGGAGTGACCTTATCGCTCTCTGCAACTACCTGAAAGGAGGTTGTAGCAGGTGGCAAGTTGGCCTCTTCTCCCACGTAACAAGCAACAGGACAAAAGAAGGTGTACACAAGTTGCTCCAGAGGAGGTTTAGCTTGGATATTTGGAAAAATTTCTTTACAGAAAGGGTTGTCAAGCATGGACCAGTTTGCCCAGAAAGTAGTTGAGTCACCATCCCTGGAAGTATTTAGAAGACGTAGATATGGCACTTAGGGAGGAACATGTTTTAGTGGTGGACTGGGCAGCATTATGACTCAATGATCTTAAAAGTCTTTTCCAATATGGATGACTCTATGATTCTGGAGGTGTGCTTGACATCACCAGGGAGCAGCTCAGGGAGAGAAAGACTAGTGACTTGTCCTGCTATTTATGTCAGGACATAAATAGCTACACACAGGGAAAAACACAATTTGCGTTTAGATTCTTGAATTGCCCACTTTTTCTGCCTGAGATAAATACTCACTTGCAACTGTGTAAGTGGAACTGAGGAGTTTGCAAAGACAGTGGGTTTTAAAAAACAGTAACTTTGAATCAAATATCAAGTACCCTGAGGCATATAATTCTGCTTTCAGCCATGAGTTTTTAGGTAAAGCACGTTAAAACTGGAAGTTTGCAATTTGGGGTGTGTGTTGCTCTCTGTTTACAAAGTACGTACACAAAACTCTCTCTCTTTGAATACAGTTGGGACAAACAACATGCAACGGTTTCTTTGTTCATAAAATCAAATCTCTTTTAAGCCAGCATTCTGGCCAAAATTAGAACATTGTTTCCCACTCTAGATTTTTTTCCAGGACTATGCATATTGCTGGTACTTCCTTGGCTGGCTCTTTTTCGACTGTATTTTTGTTAAGTTCATGTCACACTCACACAAATGCATCCTTATGATCTAGTCGGTGCTTGCAGAATATCCCGGAGAAAGCTTTTTTGGCTGGTACATACCAGGCTTTCCTCAGGACATCGCTGATTTGTGACTTGGGTAGCAGTTTCTATTGTTTCATTTGTTGCTAAATAAAAAGGTATTGAATAATTTTCTTCCAGACTAGAAGCGTTGTATTCACTTGAAGGAAACCAATGCAGGAGTTCAACTGGCAACGTGATGGAAATTGAGAAATTAATTTGAACTATAAAGAAGTAGGCATGTAAAGTGGAGCATTCTTACAGATTTAGATTATTAAGTGCTCAGGTACTGTGAATTTGATTTAAGTTCCCTTTGAATTTGAATTAGACTACATAAAAATTTAATTCTTAAAAACAGTACACAAAAAGGTTAAATGCAGCTTTCCTTAGCACTTTTTATAATCAATTTTGTTTCACAACTCTGAAGGTCACATTGTATGTCTAAACTTCCCTGACTCCTTCCATGAAATGAAATACGTCTGGTCAGTATAATATTAATATATACTGACATGCTTGAAGTAGTACGTAATAGACATTCAGCATTGTCCTGAAAAATTACTCCAGCTGATGATATACAAAACAGAAGGTATAACAATGTGATCCCTCTGCCAAAATTGCTCTTAGCAGCAGTGGTTTTCAGATGCGAATCAAGAACACTGTGATTTAGTAAATGTTTTGCTGCTTGGAAGTGTGTCATATCCCTAGCTAGCCCATTTTGGGAATCAAATAGGAGAGTTAGTTAATTCATCAATGGGAAAGGGGCATGAGCAAGCTGGTTTGTTGGTCCTAAAGCCACCTGAAATCCACTTTATTGAGAGTGAAAATTTGATATTTGTTTTATTGGTAGTGTCGCTGAAGAGTAATATGAAAGATTGCCTTAGAAAAATGCTTTCTGAGCTGGAGCTTTTCTAGGATCCCCTTTTAGCAAATGGAAGGCAGTAATTGTCTCAGCCTCCAAATCTACTCTCTCAGTTCTTGTGACGCATCAGCAGAGAATACAGACATATACATCACTTTCTCTGCTGGCTGTGCAAGAAGACTGGCTTCCTCGTGAGCAGCCAGCTCACCTAGGTAAAAGTTTATAGCATATATACCAGCTTCTTGTTCACAATATGTTTCAGTATAAAGCAAATCTGAGTCACATGTTACACTAGCAAATGGAAAGTCAGTTTCTATCAGGTGCCCAGAAGCATTAACAACTCATGTTATTTATGTAATATCATCTAATGATATCAAGTAATATTTTGGTTTCAGAAAAGATTCCAAAATGCAATCTGAATCTTTTCTGATTTAAAACCCTTTCTGACTGCAGAAATTTTCACTGAAAAGAGTACAGCTTTGCAGGACAGAAATAGGTTGATTTGAAACAGTTTTTTCTGACAGGAGTTACTCAGAAAGCATTTTTCAGTTTTCCTGACCTTATAAAAACTTCAGCTGTTCTCTAAAACTGGAAAGCTGTGATGGTTACATATGCAGTACTGTGTTCCTTTGACTTTTCCCCTTCCTTTAAAATGTAAATCCATGGCAGATCCTCCTATTTGTTTATCTTTCACAGTACAGAGCCATGCACATTTCTTGTCCTATACAAATGATTAATAATGTCATGACTTTTAAGCCACTGACTATGAAGAAACACTTTGCTTCTTACCCTCTGCTTCATAATTTGAAGTCTCCCACCCCCATCCATGACACACAGGCCTGTCATTCTCTTTCACTGTCATTTCCTTCTATTTTATCTGAGTGTTTCAGAGTTTTCCCCAGGAAATTCTTTTCTACTCATTTTTAGTGCTTTTAAGGGAGCAAACAAGATGAAAGCTTAAGAAAAAAAATGTTGTCTTTCTGGACATTGTAAATATAGCTGATGTTTCCCTTTCTGCAACTATGTGGGATGCAATCTGAGAACTACTAGGGTAAATAGCAATTACTGAAGCCTTGGTTTCACAGCACAGCAGACACTGCTGAAACTGAGTGTGTTTTTAAATCACTTAAAAAGCATCACAGAATCGGAGAAACAGAATAAGAGATTTCAATAGATATCTAATACTTATTTGCTCCTCTCAAAAGCAAGTAATGTAAAACGTTTAACTACTTGTTGATTCTTATTAGTACCTACCTTTGAACCCAGGAATATAACTGGATTGCCCTCTTATGCTATAAACCAGGAATAACTCATTTAATATTGGATTGTTCTTCCATGGGAGGCTATTAATGAGACTCCAGTAAAACAGAGGATAATAGTTTACTTTTCTCTAGCTACTTTTGTGCAACAAGCAACATGCAGATGGTAAAATGTCTCTCCACATGTTTTACTGGCACCAACAGCCTCTGTGCAGACAATTTACTGAACACTGCCTTTCAAAATCCCCATCTGATAAACTAATGTCATGGTGAAAAAAAGAAAATACTGTAGTAATCAGGAATTCCTTCACCATCACTTAGGTCTTCTTAAAACATGGTAATTAGCCTAATAAGCAGGAAAAATTGAGAAATAGGAATTCCCTTTGTTACCATGGAAACTACTAGTTGTCTGACTGACAAAGGAATATAGATTTGTTGTATTAATAACTTCAGCAGCTGAAGAGGACACAGTATTTATAGAATTGGAGAATCACAGGGCAAATGAGGTTGAAAGGGACCTCTGGAGGTCATCTAGTCCAACATTTTGTTCAAAATGGGTCCAACTAGATCAGGTGGTTGAGGATGTTGATCAGTTGAGTTTTGAGTATCTCCCAAGGACAAAGACTCCACCATCTCTCAGGGAAATCTGTTCCAGTGCAATGCAAATTTTCCAATGAAAATTGTTTCTTATTCCTGTATTCTGATTTGTGCCTGTTCCCTCCAGTCCTGTCACTGCACTTCTAGGAAGGATTTGACTCTGGCTCTATCTGCAACTGCCTCACATCTTCCCTTGACACAGTTGCAGATAGCACTAAAAAACTCTGCAAAGTTAATTTCCAACCACTCATTTCACTCTCTCTATAGAGTTGCAGGAGGTTATTCTCTACCAGGACTTTGGACTTGTCCTTGTTAAACATTTTGAGGCTCCTGATACCTTATTTCTACAGCCTGTTGAGAATTTCAGCTTCCTCTCAGCATGCCCTTCACCGTATCTACTGTCCCCTGGCTAGATATCACTGGCAGGCTTGTTGAGGGTGAGCTTCCTATCATCCAGGTCATTAACAGAGATGTTAAGCAGTATGGGTCCCAGTACTGGTTTTCTGAGGGACACAGTGAGTAACCAGTGAACACCTGGAATTCATACTCATGGTCACACAAACCCTTGAGTCCAGCAATCCTGCCAATTTTCCACCTATTAGACCATCTGCATAACCAATCTCTAGCTCACCAACTTGGGTACTAGGATACTATGAGAGAGCATGTCAAAAGCCTTGCAAACTGTGGTGCAGACATCTCATATTAGGAGTCAGTAGGTTTAGTGGTAGTGACGTTTGAGCTGCTAAAGATTCATTTTGATTTATTGTTTTTTGCCTAGTTATTTTAATTTCTTTTATAGTTTTGATCTTGCTATTCGTATTTAGTTAAAGCTTCTGGTTTCTGTTGTCCATTTGATACAGTACTGTTTGAAAACTCAAAAATCATGTCAAAAGAGGAGGAACAGGAGCCTATGAAAGGAGACCTGCACTGTCTTATGGCTCCTGCTAGTTGGTACAACACAGTTGCTTTTGAGACATATTTTTCAGCCAGAATGCTATTTTTCTTTACTGGCCAGGATCTCTGGCTGTCTGAAGTCTCTGAGAAGGCACTATGTGCTCTCCTCTGAAGAAAAAAAAAAGACAATTTTGTTCTGTGCCTGCAGAGCCAAGATGTGTGATAGATGATGTTGTTTATTCATTGCTGATAAGTAACACTTTGCAAAGACACTATTCAGAAAACAGGTCTTTATTTCAGTTGAAATATGACAAATTTCAATCACAATGAAAACCTCTGCTGATTTCTATGAATTCTCCTATTTGTCCAAAACAGAGACTGATTTTTCTTCATAGAAGACACAAAATCCTTGAGGTAAAAGTCATAAAAAAATTTAGTTTTCACATGAAAACCAGTTTAACCAAAAAATATTTCCAACCTGTCAGCTGAGGGTAGGTGTAGTGAGTCCCTGGAACCTAGTAGAAAATTAAATCCTGTCACTGAAAAGCAAAGATAGAACTAATGACACTTAGGTACCCTTCATATAATGCCCCAAGTCACTCTAAAAATGAATGTCTGCTATCAAGCCACTATTGAAAGTTTTGTTGCAACTATTCAAATACATGTTTCAAGTATATGTTTGAATACCCAGTATAAACTACCACTATTACTATTATTATAATAAAACACATCAAAGGGTGTGGATAGTCTACTTCTTTCCTTACAAATCCCCATAATGAGGAGAGCCACACAGACTTACAAATATTAACATTGTTGTGTGATGTCTCAAATGTCCATATGACCTCGTGGATGCCTGATATGCTCTAACAAATTTCCATTGCATTCTTTCTCACTGTGTTGTTCTTGCTTCCTTGTACCTTGCAGAAAAAGTATCAGAATAGTAACTCCTGTAACATTATCCTTGCATGACATCAGTTTTTGCAAACACCTTATTAACACATATCTAAGTAGTTTCCATTTGAATTTATGTAAACATTTCTTGCTATTCAACTAAAAATCACTTACTTTTGCACCTGTCCCTTCCTCAGTTTAAATAATATACAGATATTTCTCCTTCCTGCTATTGTTCTCCCATATAGGAAAGTAAGAAGATCCACAGTGTGCAACTTGTGAAGGAAATTACATTAATGTATATTGGAAAAGTGCATTAATAATAACTGACTTAGCATGTAGAATAGTCAGTCAATGTGTCTTAATGTCTGTTTGACTCTTAATTGGTGAAGGATGACTATTTATTTTGCATAGCTGCTTTTTCTCAGGGAAACCACCTTCCCTCCAACCACATACAGCAGAGAAGTAATTTTAAGAGGACAAGTTCCAGAAACTTTGTTTTCAAATTATTGGTAGAAAGTGATTGGAATGGTTAAGGTTTTTTGTTGTGGAGTCTAAAGCATCTCTAGTCACCCCTACAGCAAATGCATGGGAGGACACCAGTATCTATCTAGACGAACTGTAGATTTCACATGACACCTCTCTTCATAGTTGAGCATCTCAAATAGGTCGGAAAAATAACATTTTCATACCATGATGTAAGATCTCAGATAGAGCATATGGAACATAATTCCTTCAGTGATGAAACTTTGGTAACAGTGGTCTATTTTTAGTCTTGCTGCAGAGACAAGGTGTGAGAAGAGGTAACTGACTTTCTGACTTTCCATTTAGTGAAGCTAAGTTACAGTTGTATTCACTGAAATGTGTTTATGCAGCATGTGGGCATTTTTCAGACATTTCAGGAGTTTTTCTAGATATAATATTGCTCAGTTAACAGTAGACTTCTGAGAGCCATGGACACCAAACGTGGGGCACCAATACAAAACAGTGTAAGGTATTCAGAATAGAAAAGTCCATCAAGCTTAGTACCTATGATGAGATTTTTTTTTTAATTTAGCAATTTGGTAATGTGTGTACTGTGTAAAGAGTAGAAAATATTTTTAACCACAAAATTCTTCTAACTGTTCTTTTATCCACCACTGTGTAGAGGTGGATGGCTGAAGGTCAGTATAACCCCTGGGCCACCTTTAAAACCATACATAAATAACTTTTAGCATTATTTTGTATTTCCATTACTGCTTGAAACTATTCAAAAAATGCAGTCACTTTGATAGAATTATAGTTTGTGAAGTTCTTAAGAGTTAGTATCCCATACTGTAAATGATAAAGGGCATATTTTTACTGTATTAGTGTCACAGTAAGGTAAATTTTATTTTGTGAACGAAAGTTTTTACACAAAAAGATGTTTCCTCGATGTTACATCTCCTGATAGCTGAAACTAAGGTCATAGCCACATGAAGTTGCAAAAGCAGCGGTGGAGTTTAAGCAGAGCATCTTCTAAGTATGTGCAAATTTATTGTAGTCAGTAGGTGCCTGTTCTATCAGCAAGCGCAGTACAGAATTCAGCAGGTATGTAATACAAATCAAAAGTCATATTTACTTGCAAAGAATCCATAACAGCAATTTTGTCGCACAGGTGTTGAACACAGGGCAGAACCATGTTGAAAATACCTAAAATACGGCAAGTAGTCAGACTTAGGTACTAACAGTGCTAACCAGGTCAATGGCAAACTTGCAGTTGCCCCCCTAATACTTCAGAAACATTAACTATATACTTCTTTACATCTACAGTATGTAAAGAATTAATTTTATTTATGTGTCACACAGTGGACTCAGTAAATTTAAAGTAACTATTTCCCAGATGAAACATTGTTTCCTAGTTATATATGTATATATTTTTAATTTTTTTTTTCAGTAGATGGATAGATTTTGTTCTGTGGAATAGCCAGCACAACTAGCACTACTAGTCTGGGTTCCCAGCTGAAGAATGTTTCTCCTGTGTAGACAGAGTTTGCTCAGACTGGTCACTCTATATTTGACATACAGGATTTTGAGATACAGCTCTTCTTGCAACACCTGGAGAGTTCTTGCTTTGTCTTACCTTCATTTGTCTTCTGCTGCTGCTAATTCAGCATGATGATATCTGTATGGCCAGGTCTGATTCCAGCTGTAAATGCTTTGTAATGTGAGCTGATCTCACATTATTTCATCTACCATGCTTCAAAGTGCACATGCAACTACCTGGTCCGTGAAACAGCAAAATATTCTTCTGTGGATTTGCCCAGTTTCTGTCCATGCTGCTGAAATTTATAGCCTAACACTACAATGTAAAGCTTAAGCACACAAAAGGTTGTTCTATGCCAGAAGAGCAATATCACATTTTTCATTAACAAGAGGAAGTGCACAAAGCACCAGCCAGCTTCAGTGGAGTATGCAAGCAGAACATTTTCTTTTCTCAGCCCTAGGGCCTTTGGCCTCACCAGTTCTTGAACACTTGAATCCATCAGTAAACTTAATTATAGTCTCACCCTACCTTCACACAAAAAGTCACAGGAGGGTTCAGATTTAGCAAGACATCTTTAGCACCATTTTTCTGTAAAAATGGTGAATTCAGAGTCTCAATTTATTCATAAATGTAAAGAAACAAGAAAAAACAAAGAACGGCTACATCTACAAGCAGCAGCAGCTGCACTTGTGAGATCCACAAAAAAAGATTGGTCTATAGCAAAGGTAAAAATTTCTGCCTCCTATCTTACTTGGCAAAGCCTGAGGCAGGTGAGAAAGAGAAAACTGTGCACAGATAAAGATCAATACCGGGAGAACGGCTTCCTTGGCATTCCAAAACAACCTTGCCAATGATGAGGCATAAATCTTACCAAAAAATGTGGGGTTTATTCACTTACACAATGAAGAAAATAAGTTAAATTAGACAAGGCAAACAGTAGCTTTGTGCAATAAATTGTGAATCTACTGTGGGTTTTTCTACACTCCTGGACTTAATTTGTCTCTAGTACTCAAAAAGTACTAGAGACAAGCACTAGTACTCAAAAAGTACTAGAGTGCTCTAGTACTTTTAAAAAATGTCTGATATTCTCAGTTTTATCCTTTCATTTTTACCCTTAAGGTCATTTAGGGAAACAGGAAACATTCTTACTCAATAAGGTTCTCCGTATTGTTTAAACAATAACATTCACTGAGCTGGCCTTAAACCACATTTACAAGGTCTTCAGACTGGGTTCTTGGTGTTGGAATCCAATGGAAAATCCTCTAACAGCAGAAGTAATCAGAGCTCAGATGAAGCGAAGTAACATGCAACTTATTCCAGTGGAGGTCTGGCTTCCATATTTTTCTTGAGTTTTTACAGAAACCCAGGGTCTTCACATATCTGAATGAAGCCTACTGAGATACGGTAATACAAAATTACTTCTGTTTCAAGATATGGTATGTTTCAAGATATGGTATGTTTCATGGAAGTTTTCAGGTTAATTTCCAAGATTTCAGGATCTTTGGATTTAAAAGGCATGTAGGAAAAATTCAAGATCAGATCACTTCCCGTCATCCTTCTACACCTCTATTTCTGGCACAAAGAAGAGTTTACATAGTAAAACAATTTGGTTAAGAACACTTACAGTGGGCATGTGACTTGACTGCCAGGAGCTATATAATTCATTTCACAGCAGGAAGACACCGAGATAACTTGCAGTCAAAGCTGTCAACAACACTTTTACAAAAGGCATCCAGTCTGATGGGCCTCATTTTTGGGACACCTTACGTTGTTTGATTTTTCCGAGATGCCAGACAGTATAGAAAATCTATGTGGAACAGTATCTGAAATTCTGTTCCTAAATTTCCAGAGATGATATCTTAAAAACTGAGGCAGATATCAAAAGCTTGGCTATAAATATATAACTGCTTCTAAAATACATCGAATAATCCCATCACATAAATGTTACTTCTCAGACCCTCAGTCTGTCTAGAAACTGAGGAATCAGGATGGCTAAATTATCTCAGGTAGTCCCAAGGAACAGATTTCAGTTCTCACACGAGTTATTGGTCATGGGCGTAGCAGCATATTGAGAATATATCTCTTCTTGTGCTCAGAATCAGAAAGACATGGCAGTCCCTCACGACAATCACAGGAAATTTTCTAAGGTATTGCATTGCATAGTGGAACTGGCTCAATTATTCAGCATTCAGTAATTTTCTATATGTTTTCTTTTAAAAAATATATTTATTGGAAGCATATTGGGCTATTTAATAGGGTGTCACAGGTGTTGAAGCAGATGGGAAATGTTCTCGGCATAAATTTGGAACCAGATGATTTGTTACTACTCTTCATTTCTTTGATTTGCCCTAAGTCACATCAGGAATTGTGACCACATCCAGGATAGGAAAACAGCTCTGATGAAGTAAACACCCAGTGGTGTGTTTTTCTTCTGACATGGAGAAGCAGGTCTTGCTTTCTCTTCCCCACCACTCTATTTGCACAGGTCTCCTTTCTGAACTTGCAAGTTTAAGGATGGATATATTAAGAAAACAGATGGAAGAACAACTCAGTATGACTCTTAACTTGCAGCTCCCGGGATGTCTACATGAATGTCTAGACTAATTATATGAGCAGTCTTGTTCAAAACACACACTAATGGCCTGACTCACTATTTATAAGAATGATCTTGAAAATTTAAAAGACAAAAACCACATGTGTAAATTATTCCCTGCAGCTAACAGGAAGACTAAGCATTTATGCAAGCAAAATGCTATAATAACATGGATGATAATTGGCAAATTGAGCACAGTGTTAGACCTCTCGGTAAGTTACAGGCAAGTTACAGGATCGAGCAGAACACAATGCAGGGGAAAAAAAAAAATCACACCTGGCTTTATATGTGAGCACAAGAGAGAAGAAACCTGACACCTTGGGACCAGAGAAAACATCTGACTGCTCAGATCTGTGGAGAAAATAAATTATTATTTGGACATCCAAACCTGAGCAAAGGAGAGGAGGCAGCACAGCAAGTCCAATATTGCTCATAAGCTTTAGACACAACACACACTCACACAGGAATAATCAGAGCCATAGTGGGATATTGCTTCTTATTTTGCTGCTATTTTGGCACTGTGAAAAGTCTTTCCTTGATCTGGATATTTCTAGATATGTCATCATGATTTGGCAAGAGCTCTTTAGACAAGTATCTTTGGGAAAAACATCACTAACACCCCAATCCCTAGGACTTAGAGGGAAAAATGGGCTAACTATATAAGCGCTCCATTAAATAACTGACTTGGGAAGTCCTGACTTGGTTCAGGAAGTTATGCATACACTCTAACTCCAAGTAAAAGACATTTAAAAGTAGTTTGTGTAAATATAAAAAGAACATTAATGGAATAAATGGGACTTCAAATTGTGTATTATTTAATTGTAGATTCACCTGTAGCAGAGCGAGACTATTTAGCCAGTACATAAAAAATAGATGTGGGCAGAATAGAATGGTGCTACAAGAGTGAGTTACTTAAAATCATCTCTCAATGCAAGAACACCTCTTTGCTCCACTCCCTGGAGCTCAGAGGATATTTTTAGGCATCCTGGCTTAGGGAGAAAACAATAAAAGCTAGTTACTAGTGCAGGCCCTGATTTGGAGAGGTTTTCAGCCCGTACTTAAAACACACTCATTTTAGGAATAGGTAGGAACAAGAGCTAGCTGTAACCAGGTACGAAGCAAGACAGTTAACTGAAAATATATGTCTCTTAAAATGAATAAAAAATGACAGAACAAGCTTGGTTCCACTAGCAGAAAAGGGAGCTGCACCCATATGGCTACAGTTGCACAGGCAAGGATTTTAATTTCCTTTCTCTGACCTAATGTTTCAGTGCAATTCTCTGCTGATATATAATGAGGGGTGGGACAAGATGACCTCCAGAAAACTCTTCCATTTTAAGTTACTCTACAGTTCTGTGATTAGCTTGCAAGAAACAAAAAAAATCAACCCAAGACACAGGTGTCACTAACATGGTTACAAACACATGTAAACCAAGAAAAATACAAAACTGTCTTTGGCAATGTAAATATGACAAGGCACCACACTTTTTCCATCACATTCTTCAAGATAGCAAACTATTTTGTCTGGATACCCACAGGAGATAAAGACACATGGCAAATCAAGTGAGAAATGCCTTGCAGGCTGACCAGTTGAGCCCATGCAAAAATGTATATGGTGTAAACTTTCAGGTCTGAAATTTGACATGCTGATGTTTTCACCTGTGTGGCTGTCCATAAAGAGCTGCATTAGGGCTACAGCCACCACGGGTTCTTTTCTAAATTCAAGCACACATTTGTCTCAGCATTTTGTGAGGAATTTTTAAAAACTTTTACTTGCCAATGCTTACAGATCTTAAACCCTTCCAAAGGGTAGTAAAAGTGCAGCAGAGCAAATTTTGTGGTCTGAATTTCCCCTGAAAGTACTTAACCACTACAGCTATTTTGTAGATGCATCATCCTTTCTCCATTACAGTTCTCGTTTTCTGTCATTCTGATGTGAGAACTGATAAAGCTTCAAACATAAAGAAGAAGTTCTCAACAATCTCTCTGCCTTTTATTTCTCCTTTTTTTCCCCCCTTCCCTTTACCCCTCCCCAAGTGATGGTACTATAGAGAAGGAGGATGAGAAGTTTCTCAAACTACTTTGTTCATGCTTAACCATTCTTAGCACTTTTTTAATTATGTAAAGTGACTTTGTGAACTGATTCCCTTTCCCGTTCTAACAAGTTATGCTGGACTCTCTGTCTCTAGTTCTGCAGCATATGGTGGCTGAAAGGAGTGCAGAACCACTCTCAAACAGTTAAGTCAGCAGCAAAAACCCCTACTGTTAAAATCCTACCATCCAGAGGAAGGTCCATTTACTGTCACAAAGCTGAAAGAAATGTTACAGCACTAGTAAGTAGTTATAGATGAAATAATTACCACGGAGTTGTTACTTGGTGTGCTGGTTTTGGCTAGTATTGGGCTGTGTTTTGAATTTGTGATGAAGACAGTGTTGATAATATAGAGATGTTTTTGTTATTGCTGAGCAGCACTTACAAAGAGCCAAGACCTTTCCTGCTTTTCATACTGCCACGGTGGTGAGGAGACTGGGGGTGTGTGGGAGACCAGGAGGAGACACAGTTGGGACAGGTGACCCAAAATGTCTAAAGGGATATTCCAGACCATATGACATCATGCTCAGTGTATAAAGGGGGGAGAAGAAGGAGGAGTGGGTGGACACTTAGGGTGATGCCATTTGTCTTCTCCAGTAAGCACTATGCATGATGGCGCCCTGCTCTCTTAGAGAACTGTCTTGGCATTGCTTACCCACGGGAAGCAGTGAATGGATTCCTGTTTTGCTTTGCTTGTGCGAGCAGCTTTTGCTTTCCCTATTAAACTGTCTTTATCTCAGCCCAGGACTTCTTTCTTGCTTTTACTCTTCTGATTCTCTCCCGAATTCCACAGGTGGGGGAGTGATCAAGTGGCTTTGTGGTACTTGGTTGCTGACTGGGGTTAACCATCACACTTGGGAATTCTCGCTGCATTCTCTCAGCTGTTCCAAATGTTATTACTTTTCCATGATTCTTTCCTAAAATTTTCTGTTGAGATTGGTGCAGCCACATCTCCTGCTACAAGACATGTCCTGTTCCGAAAGTAAATGTGATAATCTGCTAGCCTGAATTGCATAGCAGACGCAAGACTGGAGATGGGTAATTTTCTATTTCATTTTGATTTTGCAGTTTCTGCTGGATATGGATGAGGCTCTAATCTCTCTTCAAGCATCTTATATTGGTCAGTTGGACTGAGACTCCACAAACTTCCCTTAACTGCTTTGAAACTGAAAACAATTACCAGCTTACAAGTTAGGGAAACTGCACATGAAAAGTTCCTCTTACAGTTTAGCTAGAATACAAAGCCTTGAAAAGAAAGCCCTTAATGTGAAATAAGAGGACAACATCTTTTTTGGACTAGGTGCTGGAGTGGATGCAGGGGCAGGTTGCTGCGAGCACATATCCCCTTGTGACTCCAGGAACAGAGTCACAGCAGTTCCAGGCAAAAAAGTGTCACATTGCCTGGTCAATGATACCATCAGCCCAGGCAGCTAGGTCAAAGGTTTGTGTTTGACAACAGTGAGTGCACCTTTTTCTTCTTATTCCTGAAGGTAGTGGTTATTACTTGAACATAGAGCTGTGGCTTTTTGTCAAGAAAACTAGAGCAGCCTGCTGGTGAAATGGTGCAAGTGTACACCATTGTCTGCTTTGATATTGTATGTAGAAAGCTGACCCCTTAAATTACTTCAAAGATGGCAAGAAACATGAAGACCATTTCTCTAATGGTCTGTTCTTACTGATATTATGAAAAAAGCTTATTTGAGATGTATGTTTTCCTCTACCCTCGTAAATTGTGAAGTTTCAGAAGACTGATAGCCTTCACAGTCAGCTGTCCGTGAAAACTTTGTACCAGCATCTCAAGCCAAAATAACAGGAGGACTATCATATTCAAATGAACCAGAAAAGGAGAAATAATTCTAGGTCTAACTGGATAATCTTGCAATTAAATATTTGAGTTGAAGGCTGAGGACACTGGTTTTGTCTAGGAGAATCACAGTAGCAATACAATGTTGATCTTATCCCACCGAAAAAGGAATTATATTTGACCATATACCACAGGTCCTGAAAAGAACTGTTGAAAAGACTATTCATGCTCATTTAGGATGTGCACAGGATCATTGCTGATTCTCAAGACCACCTTGTTGTTATTATACCAAGTCTAGCTAAATTCAGTGGTTTCCAGTCTGAAAGGTAGAATTACCAGACTAGCTACCATCATGACTATTTGTGAGCACATGATTGTCATATGATTTGGAAATTTGCACAGTTATATTCTGTACGTCTCCCTATTTTCCATACGGCTGCAAACTTCTAACAAGTCTTTGCTTCATGTTACTTAAACTCCTATAGAAGGTTCATTAAACACATGAAAACTCTTCTTAAGGCCTGGAGCCACTCCTGCAATGACTAAGCCTTTCACCTCCACTTTTATTGTTTTGAAGCAGAAAATTAACTTGGGAGAAGCACAAAGAAAGTGATCCTCCCTCACCAAGACTCAGGATATTTGTGGAAAGAAATATGAAAAACAAAGTATTAACTCATGGAGAAAAGCAGAAGCATCTACAGCAGAGGAATGTCAGGCCTTTAGAGACTGCACAAAATCCAGATCACATCTGAATGTAAAAATGAATGCTTTTACAATTCAAGTCAGTGCCCAACTTTCTCTTAAAGGTAAAGCCTGTATAACTGTCACTGGTGTACAAGAAGAATATCAACACCCTGTCTTCTAGTCATCAATTAGTATTGTTACACAATACTGTAAAAAATGTATTATGATCATGAGTTGTTTCAATAAATGCAGAAAAGTTTCAAATTAAGTTCTGCAAATCTTCAGGTCTGCAGTCATCATCAACCATCACCGACCACTTGAGGCAGCCGACTGTTGCCTGGATTTTCCATTTTAACATGGCATGCATTAAACATAGGGCAGACCACTCATTCTGCCCTGCCTTTACGTAAGTGACACTGCAGGCGAGTTCATCCTTGGAAATAACACTGGCAGCAAAGTATGGTCAAGAAACGCCACCTGCTGTCTCTTGGATCACTGCTCCAAAAAGCTGCTGGGGTGCAAGGACATGCACAAAAATCACATTGTCTTTTACTGGACGAAGAACATTTGAATATGATAAGGAGCAATCCTTTTCCACACAAGAGGTCCCAAAAGAGGCCTCAGATCCTCATCTGAGCTACTTACTACATAAGCAGCACTTCCTACAGAATCTCTTGCAGTGAAACCTAGAGAAAAAAATGTAGCAATTCACTTTTAAATGTAAATGCCTTGGTTTTTTTCCAGATTGTTAAAAAAAAAAAGCCTGTTATTGAATTTAAGAATGTTGAATTCTCTTTTATTTCAAGGTTCATAATTGAAAAAAAAATTATTAAAAGCTGCAATAACATAGTGTGGATCCTATTGTCTGAGGCTGTCTCCAAAAAAACTGTCTAGTAACTCAGCCCTTGGCATTACAGCCACTCTGACCCAGCAAAATCCCTAAGTATTTGCTTATCTCTAGACAAGTTTGGTCTCCTGTTCTTGGGTGCTTGGAAACCAGGAGTCAGCACAATCTAATAACAGTCAACTAAGCACAAGGATGAAGACTTTTCAGCACAAAAGCCAGTGTGCTTAGGACCTTGATGCACCAAAATACAAATTCATAAATAATCACTCAAATCCAAGATTTCCCAATTAACAAGTCTCTGCACCTTGTATGACACAAATTTGACTTTGTTGAAAATCAGCTGCATAAATATTAGAAGTTGCTTATTTTTCCCAGCTTTCTTTTTTCTGAGGGATAATGTTACCAGTCTTCTTAAACACTTCAACATTCAATATTCTAATTTTAAATGTCTGAATTCTGTGTGTGTTTCTTTGAATGTATTCTTTAACCTTTGTTGAGTCCCTGCTTTCTTCTTCTATTAAAGTATTTTTAGTTTTTTAAGGGTATCTCCTCTCTTAAGACAAAGACATGTTATTTCTTAAAAAAAATCAATTTGTTACTTGGAGTAAATAAACCTCAAGAAAACAGGTAGCCAAGAGAACAAAGAATGGAAACATCAGGTATATTGACAATTTTAATAGAAGTTGTCATTACTTCAGTTGCAGGTAGGATACAGCCTCAGGTAGGAAGCTATCCAATTCAGATTTGAATGAACAAGCAAACATGCAGTCCCAGGACGCACCAACTTCTTGTAATTAATACAGAACTGACTTTACATATTTGCTGTGTAAGGTTAAATGGATGTGGCATTTATAAACTTAGCATCGAACAGCTGTCCTGATAGTAATGGATGACATCAGACAGTTGTCCTGATAATACCAATGGAGTAAACTGAGGAGTAGTTAATCCCTCCACATTTTTTGCCACTAGTCCTTGCCATAATGCAAGCAGCCTTAACAAATCCCATATCAAATTTATTTGTGGAGAAAAGACTGGGAGCTTCTCAAGGGTTCATATAGTTTTGTAAGAATTTGAAAGAAACCTTGAAAGAATTTCCAACTGAGGGAAAAGCATTAAAAACCTCTACTCCTGAACCATATGTGGAATTATGTGCTACACAATATTACAGAAAAAGTAATAGTTGTGTTCTTAGACTAATGTATGTAGTATTTAGTTCATGCCACCACTCATAAACAGTGTGCATGTGATTCACAAAAATGTAATACACACTTCAAATGATTCTTCACTTACACTTGTATGAAGTTCCCTCTACTGTGTAACAGTTTTTGTGCATTTTAGTATTAGCAGGACATATTGCGACAGCAACAAATCAGAGAGAGTCTCAGACAGAAACCTCTGGTGTGCTGTAGCCACATTTTCTTTGAAGCTGTGTTTCTGCATGGATGGGTTCTTGTTCCTTCACAGTGCCTCACTGGCTTCAACAAAGTTTGATGTAGCATGCACAGATTCATTCACAGAAAGTATACTGTGAGTTCTGACATTGTTCGACTGGGGCAGAGACAAAATAAAAAGAACAGAATCCAGAGGAGAGATCATGCAGCCCAGCTTGGAGAGTATGAGTACCAAGCTGGGCTCCAACTAGTCTAGTGCTTACAGGACTGCCAAGTTCTGTATCAACAGGTTCATCACTTCATAGGCAGAAGTAAACCAAAAGCACGCAAAGGCCAGCCAAGGTATAACTGCTTCCAACTCCTTCTATTCTGGATGGTGAGTGAGTACAGATTTTTGGGTATACAGGACTCACAGATCAAGCACATTTGATCTGCAGCCATTAAAGCCATCACAGTCATTATAGTCTAAAAATTTGATCGTACTTGCTCTAAGAAACTTTGCAAATTTGTGCCAAGATCTGCTACGCTGGGAAGCTTAATATCAGAAAATTAGAAGAGGTCACTTGCTCATTGTGGAAATCGGGAGAAGACATTTTATTTGAACCTGGCTTCTAAGAGATGCTATCAGCAGTTCAGTTTGCCACCATATACTGCACTATTCCAACAACAGATTTGACTGAAGTGGATTAGCAGCCTGATAGCCCAATTGCTTCTGACTTAAAAGCTTTGCAGTAGTCTTCTTTGAACTAGGAATCTGGAAAAGCATGTCTTCTAGTGTGCACATGGTAATCTGTCCAGAAGCTTGTAGTTTCGTATAAATATCTCCTAATTTGACAGAAAGGTTAGGGTTTTCTTCCATCTTTTCCCTGACTGTAGCCAGCTGAGGAAGAGAAATTTACATATTGTTACAGTTCAGCAAGTGAAGATCATGTTCTACCATCATACTGAAGACAAGCAATCACTCATCGTAAACAAACAAACACACAGCATAAGATAGGTTGCTAAGGCAATGATTTTATGGAACACACATTATGCATCACCACACAATGGTGGAAATGCACCGGATACCTATCAGAGAGGGTTTATTACATTTAAAACTTCCTCGAAGTTGTACAGTCCTATTTTCAGTCCTAGTTCAGAATAACACAATTATTTTCTATTTAAATCCAGGAAACTTAATTGCTTCCTGGAATCTACTTTTCAGATCAGCACAATTCTAATTATTATTATGCATCTCAGTAAATGTACAGTACAGAAGAAATCAATAAGTCAGACTATAGAGTCTGACAGATTACAGACTCAGTCTACAGAACTGAGAAGTTCTGTATGCCATACACAGAGTATGAACTCAAGTGTTAAGTAAATCTCTTAAAAAAACGTTATTTATCCATAAGTTTTTGTGAAAGGGAAGGGTTAGGACTAATGCTTAGTCTTTTTATGCTTGTTACAAATTTCCCAAACAAAATCAAAACATAACACTGACGCATGCAACATTTATTGCAAAGACTTTACAAAACGAAATGCTGCTTAAAGAATTTCTTTTTGACACAGCAGTTAATATAAATGGGCTATACTTTGAGAGGAATATCCCCCTTCTACGTGATATTTTACATATCAGTTACAAATTCTGTTTAATAGGCAGCAGTGAATGGCTAAGTATTTAATTATTCTTGCCTTGTTCTACAGGCACATTCAAAAGGAATTCACTGATGAGTTTCAGGAAAAGCAGCAGCAATGCTGACAAACTGATAGAGGCTACATATGTGCTATGAGAAAGTCTTCTTGCTGATCAAGACTGTAAAAACAGTTTTCACAGTAAAACACAGTTAAATACCAAAAGTTACTATTTCTCATATCACACTTCCCTGTATAGCACAGATCTTTGCAAATATTACCAATCTAACAATATCACTGTGATCAGAAACTTTACTCTCATTTTCATATCAAACGAAAATAACATAGAAAGCAAGGGATTAAATTATTTAATGCCACTAGGGTAGGCTTCACTTGAAGCCTACACATTCAAATGAAGTATGAGCTTCCAGGAGCAAGACCATGGAAAGTGAACAGCTAAGCGTTTTGTCCAACAGTACAGGAAGCCAGACAGATGCTTTGGCATCAGAACCCAAACAACTTCAGTGGGGTGAACTTAGGCACCGGAGGTTCTGTAGGTACCACCATTACCACGTCTCAGTCAAGTACCATTACTGCGTACTTACCACCTGCTCAGAAAACTCAAGTTTTTTCACAAAGGGAGGAGTATCTACTTCTATTGCTGCCTCTAGTGTCTTTATTACTTCTTCTAGCAAACCAGATCTGAGCTGGACAAGAACCTTAAAAATAAAATAAAAATACACCACACAAATAGTGGTGGTTACATTCATCAGAATGTACATTTTTTAAAAAAGTGTTTGAGAAAGACATGAGGCAAAGCAGAACAAAATACATTTCCAGATGCTGCACTGATAAAAATCCATTCATCACAAAGAAAGCAGATGGAATGATCAATTTCCTCACTGTTTTTTTTTCACAGCTGGGACCTGGAAAGGAAGGGTGAGTCTGAAGGTAGAGCTCCTCTGATGAAGCTGCATTAGCTGTTCTTGAATAAAGTGGGTTTTGCCATAGCTTAGAGAGGTCGCTTACATGGCACATGCAGTACACTTTCTCTGAGGTTACAGACTGTGCAAGTAAACAAAAAAATTGTTGTACACACACATGTGGCTAAGGTCTGTAGGGCTGAAGGAGGCCTGAAGTGGGCAGAGCACAGCTAAAGAAGGCATTTACTTGGAGCTGTGGGTTTTTTCAATCTTTTGTAGCAAGGAAGCAAAAAGTTACAGTGTCATAATTAGAAATTGTTCATGGTTCTATACCCACAGATGTAGGACTGGTCTCATCTATGGTAGGAAGTTATTTTAAAAAATGGGTGAGGATTGTTAACAGTTCAGAATTTGCTGACTCAGAAACAAGCTCATCAACACTACTAACACACAGATGTGCTCCTAAGAAGCTGCCGCTCCATTACTTTGCACATGGAAGTTTTTTGTCCAGTATAGCATACTCCTTTGCAAGATTTTAATACAAAGCAAGCATACTTACTTTAAGATTATTATATAGTTTGTTCTCTGTTTTCATTATCTGGGAGCAATAAAGTTTGGCTTGTGCTACATCATTCTGGGAAGGAATTATAAATAATAAAAAAAATACAGTCAAACATGCATCACAAACTTTTGCAATAAAAGTTCAAGAGAAAAAACAGTCCTTCACAACTTTTCAATAAATCACAAACCAGCATCTAAAACCCCTTCACCATGACCCATAAACACCAAACAGCATGCAGCCTGCAAAAGAAACGCCCCACGCTGCATTTGTCATGTCATCTGGGTCTTTACTACAGTGTGTTGCACGTAACCAACACTGAGCATGAGATCACCTAAAAGACACATGATCTACACACATGCTCGGTTTGACACATTTCAGAGTACTTAAATGAAGTGCAGCATATGTTAATGTGGATATTTATCCTGTCCAGCCCTTTTAACCTTTTGGACATACACATTTACATTACTGTATCTATGTTATCAATTGATTTGTGTAGACAGTTAATGTTACACTGGCATTTACTAGACCAAGCAATGTTTCTTGAGATCGAGAAACATCTTACTCACAGCAATAAGTACTGACAAAGACCACACAGCTTAAAGAACAGTTAAATATAATGTGGAGCATTACTCCGTTTGCAAAACAAGAATTTTATCTGATTTTTACATACAGCAACATCAAGCACATTTCATTTTGTTTCAGAGATAGAGATTTTGTTTTTACTCAATGACAATTTATTTCAGTGTTGCTATTGCTATTGCTCAGTGTCTCTCTTCACAGAGACAGAGTAAAAAAGACCACACAGTGCACAAGAAACCTTTAACAATTCTACTTCATTCATTAAAATTTGTGAATAAGACCAAATCTGTAGTCCTTCCAGTGTCTCTGACCTCTGTTTTAACATGAAACAGAGAAGGTTCAGAGCACACCCATGCTGTATAGACAAATTAATTGCAGAGATTTATTCCAGCCTTTAGAATTTCCTAAGTGTTATTCTCTTGCTCAGAATTTGACCCTGTGCTGCCTCAGAGCCTCAGTGCTTAGGCACATGAGATATTCGAAAACCTCCCCGAGCAGAAACGTTGTGAAGAAAGACAGGCCACCTCCCATGCAGTAGGGCAATACACATCATAGCCTTTAAACCTGCCTCCCAAGATAACCATTTAAAAGAGATGATTGCATAAATATTTTAAATTATAATTTAAATTCTATTTAAAGGAAATCATCACCAAATAGTAGTATCTGCAGGAGTAGATCCATGGTTACATCTAACCTGTTTTCCTAACTCGTTCGTTGTCTAGTAATATGGCATTGTCACTAGCACAAAATACATTAGATTCAAGACATGTTTATATTTCAAAACTTCCAGGTTCAATTTATGTGAAAGTTGTCTATAATCATACCGTTTCAGGAGCCTGAAAGTTTCAATGCTTGAAGTTGTTACATAGATCAGTTACACTTTCTCAATGTTAACTTTCTTTCACAATAAAACTATAGAGACCCAGGCAGAACCTAAAACAAAAGGCACTGTACCTGCTTGAAAGCAGTTGCCATGGCAAAGCAGTATGCTCGCAGCGACAAGGTGTCACCTTTCAGCTGTGCTTCTTCAAGCAATTTCGCAGAGATTTTGGAAGACTCCAGGTTGTCCTGCATAGAAATTTCAAAGTAAGTTGTACTTGTTATTCTTGTGATCTGACAGGACTGTAAGCAAAGGCAATCGCATTCAGAAGGCATGCAGAAGTCAACATACTGTATGATCACCAAGGCAACATGTATCTAAACCCAACCAAGCAGATTCTGTGCAGCACTTCTTGAGAAACACAACATCAAAATATGACATTTAAAATGACAGAGGTCAAAAGAAGGTAAACATAACTTCCATTCTTTTAAGAATTACACCTGGCCCTGTTTTGGCTTCTACAAGAGATAAAAAACCTGTGGCAATATCCTAAACCAAACAGACACTTTCCTTTTCACTTCTGAATAATTCCAAAATCAGGAAGGAAGATTAATTTTTGTCCTTTATTCTAGAATCCACATTAGGTAGTTACTAAAAAGTCAATATTTTCTAAGCATTGAACTACTCAGCACCACTACACTAAAGAAGTCTGTGTATGTGCAAATTTGAACATTCAGCCATTTTTAGCCTCTCTTACAGATCAAATCTTGAAAAATGTTTCCAAAGCATATATTCTAATATGACTGCTTAGCCATTTGCATGTTTTTCAACACAGAAAGCTTCCATTATTCCTGGGACAATTTTCACTAGAGTCTATAATAAAAGGCAATGAGTTTAGCTATGTGCTACCTCACAAACCACCAACTCTCCAAACCAATACGGCTCACACTGGAAATTATGGGTGGAACTGACTGGACTCCAAACAAAATAGTATCTGCCAAACTTAAAAGCTGGCAGCATGAAGATTTTGTAACAATTGGCACCACCAATATGGATAAGAGTCCTCATATTTGGTGCTGATTTCTGTTCCTAGTGTTCAAAGTGTCATTTCTGCAAAATATGGTTTAAAACATGTTCTCAAAAATTTAGAAACATTCTGATCACCAGAAGATTGATTATTACATAAATACTTTGTTGCCATCCAAAGGCCTATAGCTCTTTCCTGCACTAAAAGAAGGACCATCTGTTGTCTCAGGGGATAGTAGTGCCTTATAGTGATTTAAAAGATCCCAGAAGTGTTTCAGAGTTGACCTGTAAAACACCTCTGAACAAAGACTAAACATCAATTCCTTTGTTTATCCACTGGCAATAATCTGAGCTTTAGGCCTCGTACATTTTTCTGTACTGGTCTCTGTCAGGATTATTCCTAAAAAAACAAAAATTAACCTGGTAAAAATTGAGCACAGCTCTTAATGACATCAATACCACTTTTTCCATTATTCAAGTAGTGCATATTGAAGATACTTCCCATCAAGATTTTTTCTGACATTTCTTATCTTGCAGCATGCACAAAAGTACTTTTGAGCTTTGTGGTTTCTCCTCCTCCTCCTAACAGATGAATCAACAGATTAAGCTTCTGAAAGAGCTCCACCTAATCCTCTTTAGCGCATAAAGGGTTACTACAGCTTATTCCCCTATTGGTAGTATTTTATCTCAATGAAAAAACCCACGAGTTTATTGTGGCTGTTAAAACAATCGGGTGACAGTTTAGAATTGTTTCCCCTCTATTTTCATCAGTAGTCATAATGGGCTAGATTCTCTATTGAAAACACATGTAGGGCCAGATGTAGTGGAAAACAGAAGCCTCGGGAACTTCTTCCTGTTGCATGTGCCATGGGTCCAAGCCTTCTGACTGCAGGGCATGTAAAAGGCACGTAAAGATTTTAGGGAAGAAGCTACAGCAGACCTAAAGGCAGGGCTAACTCATTAGAACTGAGAATTGCAGAAGCACCATGTAAATTACTGCTGAGGTACTATTTTAGGCCTACTCCTTTTTCATATAGGCACTCAGTTTCATTTAAAGTTTAACTGAGAAACCTGAGGAAGTTTAGTCTGGTGGTATAACCTTTTCCTCAGCTAGCATCTTTGTAACACATGAGAAAATGGAGGAAAACTTTATAACTGAGTTTGGGAAGGGTCCACGTTAATATTTCAAACTGCAGAACTGACTCAAATCTGGAGAGGAAGATCAAAATAAAAAAGTTCTGGGATCTCACTTTGCTACAAAAGGAAAGCAGTTCTAAGGAAACACTCGTAAAACCAATGTAGCCCAGCTTCTCACCGTGTTCATGCTTTTTTTCTTTGAGACAGGTAAGCTCAAGGACAGCCTGTCTCTCACTAGAGGCATTCCTTTAGGTTTCTTTTCTCCACTCAGCTGTCCATTTTCATCAGGCACGTAGGGAACAGATTAACTTTCACAACTCTATTCCTTGTCAAATTTGGATGTAATTACAGAAATGGTTCAAGGCTACTTGTTGGGGGAGGGGGGAAATGGATGGGAGATGTCTGACAAACAGACTATATCACATATAAGCCTTGTCTCTTAAGGAAACCAGACTATAAAATTGATATTGAGGCTCAAGCACACAGTATAGTCTGAAGAGTTGTAAAGTTCCCAGAGAAAGAATACTATAAGGCTGTAGCAAATTTGTTCCTTAATGCTTATGTCCATGCAAACTTTCAGAGATTTGTTTTGTGATATTAGTTTGTATGGGAAACTATATATGGGCACTATATCATGCATAATGAAGCAATTTAGGACTTAAATATGTCTAAAATATTTCCAGTAGACAGGAAATCATGACAGGGAAAATATGGAAATTTTAAAATCCAAAAAAAATGCATTTCAAACACTTTTCCATAATGTAAATTGAAAATACTTACCAGCTTATAGCATATTGCAAATGCAAGTAGATATGTTTCTTTGTTGAAAGGTATACCTTGTTTTTTCATTTCTACCAGAACTTCCAAAGCACCTATCAAAAATATATTAGTCTTACTCACTTCACAAATTTATGGCTATACCTTTAGTAACTGAAAAAACAGTTCAACATGCTATGAACTCAGTAAGTCTATTTGCAAATAAGAATGCAAACTGAAATCTATTATTTTAAAAAGAAAATAATTCAAAAAGTTTAATGCATGGTCAGTTGGATATAAATACCTCTTCCTAGCAAGGAGGTTTTCAGTCTACAGTAGAATATGGTCTTACTCTTTCATTATTTTTATATGAATCTGAAGCTAAATTCTAGATACTTGACAAAGTCACCCTCATTCTTCCTAACTGCCCAGAAATCTTGCACCACTTTAGGCAAACTCCATAACATCCCCTCAATAACTCACGTGCCTCAGCATAAAGACTGCATTCAGGTGCTGATCTAGTTATTTTTACAGTGGTTCAGTCTCAACTTCTAGGACAGCTGCTGAACTTATATTTGCTAAACACCAAGAGATCAAGTGCTATGTATTCAACAGATTTCAAATAAAGGGATTTGCTTGAAAAGCTTATTCCATACTAAATTTAAGGTTTTCTCATGGAAAGTCTTTTAAGTTAGGTTAGATGATTTTTCCTTATCCTCACAAAGGGCCAAACTGATTTGAAGCACTGGACTTAAACACTGCAGTAGCCACTCTGTGTGATGGCACTAGTAAGACAAACCAAGAGAAGACCACAGTTTTGGAAAAAGGGTATTCTTCTCTCCACTGACACTAATGCAGAACAGCCAAAACACTGTTAAAGAACATACCATTTCAAAACCCACATAAAGCAAACTCTGAATAGAGAAAACAAAATGCTATGGGAAATTACAAAGCAAAAAGAAGTTAGCACTTTGGAGAAGAGGGTTTAGGAGACAAGGTCTCCTGGATAAAAACAATTCCAGGCAACTTGAATGGCAAGAATACTGCAGGAAGTAGAAGACCTATACTGTCTTCCATTTTTATTACATGCTACAGTGCAACTCATTCCCATCTACACTTATTTACATGATGTTTGGCCATCTAAAACCATAGCCAACTAGCAATATTCATTAAAAAAATACATATATTTATATACACACACAACACATACAGTGAGAAGCATCCTCCTCAAAATTAACTTGTCTTAGTAAACACAATACTTACTTTCAAAATGGCCTTTTTTAAACAACATAGTCACCAAAATATGGAATGATGTACTCTCTGAGAAAAAACCATGCAAATTCTGGAAAAGAAATAGAGCAAACATAAAAAAGGTCAGGAGAGTGAACAGTCTTACTGTGCACAGCATTTAGCAGGTGTTCCTACTGGAATAAGTCTCATCTTTACAAGTTCAACGTTTAACTCTCTGGGTTCCCTGACTGTCCGTCCCTCTGTCAAGTAATCTCTAAAATATCAGTGACTCAGTATGGTCAAAAGCTCACCAAAATTAAACAGAAATTTCCCAGAGAGTCCTCCTATCATTTTTTTAATGACAGATTGTAACCCCTAAGTCACTGCAAGCGGAAGACCCTGACAGCTTGCAGCTGACGAACAATATCTTTGTAGTTAAGCACATCGCCATGAAATTGAAAGAATTTTTTTCTAATCACAATATCAAATGATGAACAGGTCAGCACAAGAGCTTGAGTGATGATGATAAGAGTAGCAGAAGAAAGAGAAATTACATATTATGTTCTACTTCAACCACACTGTGTTGGGAATAGCCAAATGTCATATTGTCAAATGACATATTAAGTTTAAATTTCTGTAGCAGAGTCTGAAGAAGTATCTCAGGCTCAGTATCTCAGTATCCACCAGTTACTATGTCCTGCAAGTACAGCAGGACCTGTCTAATGACACAGATCCCAATAAGAAAAAAAAACAAACCAAAATAAAAACTACATACTCTTACATGTCTAATTTAAGAACAGAGAAAGACTTCTCCCACTTCTTGCTGGGTGTATCTCATGCCTTAATGAATTAGCATCAGAGACATGACTTTTCACTGGCTAGCAGACATTTTTGAAAGCACAACATTATTGCACACACTGGGCATGATTAATATCTTGCCTTAATAGCACACATAAGAGTTTTAGTCATGTTCAAAAACAAGTCCTTAAGTTTCTTCAGCACTAAAATGGCCAAGTTCTTGAGCTGTTGAACATCATACCACCTCTACAGAGTTCAGAGGGAATCTGAAGTAGAGTACCATGATAAATCTGCTGGTACAAATAACACAAGGGATTTCAGAGGGCTACCACAGAAAAACTCAGAAGCATTCATTCCAAGAGTGATCTAATGCAATACAGGATGTGGGAAAACATGCAACAGCCATGTTAACTTAAGTAATTATTTTTTCATCAATATTTTTTTATTCAATTTTATCATACAGAAATAAAATAAAGTTACCAGTCAAACTAGCATTTAATTTCCTTTTAATTACTGTTTTGCTATTGGTAGCATACCATTTCTCATATTTGAGAATACATTGACTGAGAATATATTGACTAATAATAACAACAACAACAACAACAGCATTTTTGAAATATAAGGGGAAGTACCTGATCTTTGATAAGTTCTACTGCAGGTCTTTCAAGGTCTAGCTCATAACACAGCCTCATAAAGAGGGGCCCAAATTTAAAATTCTGTAAGGCTGTTATTCCATTCTGTTCATGGTACCTATTGGAAAGATTAAAAAAGTTAATCACACAGAGCATGGAATTTGCCAGGGAGAACAGCTTTAAACAGAGAGCAAGATCTGTACGTGCAATGACAGAGGCACACTTTTCTATCTGCACCAGCCAAAGATATATAGATAACAGGAGATTAAATTTTAAGGAAAAATATAGTTTTGATCAAACTAATAAATTAACTAGTAATAAATAATCTCTTCTATTACCAGTAATCTGGATTAAATCAATAATAGAATGGGTCTCTACCTAAAAAATTCCCAGCTACTTTACCTTCTATTCATGGAATGACAGCACAGAAGTTGCAGCAGTCTATTTTAGCAGCAATACCTGCTAAAATACCTCTACAAAAAGAGAGTATTTTAATTTTTACTTTATAGGTCCTACACTGTAATTGCTGGGAAAGTTTTCACTCACAAAACCTCCTGCCATTAATCTGCCACTGCTGGTTCCAGACCAGTTTATAATCAGGTGTGTCTTGGCTGGAAAAAAACCCTGAAAATACATCTGCTTCTCAGCTGTGGGATGATTTTTCTGTGTGGTTCACCATTCATTCTGCAGTAGGACACTACTTTGCTCTCATAGCTTGACCCTCCTTTGACCTGAGAATCTTTGAAGGGTTTGAAGATCGAAAGAAAATGAAAACACAGCCTTAACTTAAGGGATTAATTATGCCTATAGCCACTGAATCAGGACAAGCACTCAACTGCAGATATAACCTGGGATGATCTAATAAAAGACAAAAAATAAAGACAGAAAAGAGCGTTACCTGGATTTTAAAAAATACCTGTAAATAACTTTTCTGGCTAATTCCACATCAGATGAAGTCTGACATAAATGCAGTAAATTTTTTAATTCATTTTTGAGAATTATTCCATTTTTCTTTAATTTTTCTTTAATACTTCTAAAATATGGATCTGAAAATAAAATACATAACAGGAGCAGTCTATAGACAATTCCATTACAAGTGTTGCATACTTGGTACCTAAAACATGGAAACTGAATGAATCAGAAAGCTTGTTTTTTCACCAAGAAAAATGCATAAAGCTTCTCACAGACAAGCATGCCAAGGTGTCTCCATGAAGTCATGTCAAACGTGGAAAACCAAGAAGATGCATATTGCGAACTTAATTCATTGTGTATGTTATGGAACATATCTGGTAATGGAAAAGTTTTAATGAGGAAGAAAGTTTTGTAACATTTTTTGTCTTCTGTTCTTTTTCTAAAGAGCAAGCAAACAAACAAAACCAATTCCACACAGCATTCAAACAACTGTAAAAACTACTCAACACTGTTCATACAGAAGACTCAAATTTCTTCACAGCTGATGAAAACACAAAGACTCTCCTATATAATCTGTGTTTTTCTATACACAGCCATAAACTTAAGAGTTGCTTCCCTTACCCTGCCCCAAAACAAGATGGTTCTCTATCCCACCCATTTTCCTATGACAAATCAAGCACAAAGATGAGTCCTCCAGTTGGTAATCTCAATCCACTGACCAACACACACAAGATTAAAATCACATGTACCACCTGACAGCCTCATTCCTCTCATGGTGCTGACCACATCTTGGGGAGAGAAGCAATCTTTTTTGTAGCACTGCTGTTTCCAAGCTAGTGAGCTACACAAGAGGTAAAAAGTAGGCACCACAGGGAACAACATATTCAGTTACTGGATGCATATCTGTTGCTACATGCAATTGCAAGTCCTTACTCGAGACTGAAATACAGAGCTGAATCCTGGAAGTTAGAAGAATGTATACATACAAGTAGGCATATATAATGCTTGTGATGTGTTCAAAGGTGCACAGAAATTCAAAAAACACCTGGGATCTGAATGGTATTTATACTATTGTAGGTAATTGTATAACTGCGGTACTTAATAGTATAACTATTGTCGTTAATGGTTGGATTATAACTACAATAAATAATAACTATTATATATTCTGTGCAACAGTTATTACTGCTTTTTCCATTACTAAACCAAGTTTTTATTAGCTCTAATTACTTATTTTCATTTTTCACATATTACATTAAACACTGAGTACAGAAACTATTCACACATACACATAAACAGATGTTTAGCACAATGTTTTCATTAGTTTTCAGAGGTTACTATTTGTATGAAACTAAAAGGTCAACTGTGACCTGTAAGGCCAAACATTTGGCTTCTACAAATCTGCTTTAGCAAAAGTGATTGACCCACAGCAATAAATAACATTATGACTTGCAACTGCACAATTTAAATTTTACTAAATATAGAAAAAAACTGTCAGGTTGACTTTACTTCCCTCTCTGTCCCAAAAGACTGATTTACATAAAACTAGATTTGTTTATTTGTCTCTTCCTTGTCTTAAAATTAAGTACAACCTTTGGAACACTAGAACACCCACACATGATAAAACAGGAGTTTTGCCTAAGCTTTCTTAAATAATAAGGGCAGCTTTATGTTTATACCTATGTTTCTTAAAGAAAGGAATTTGCATACATTTTAAACAGCATGACAAAATCCTTGTTAGAAAAAATCCACTGATTCTGCTCCTATATTAGTTTGGAAAACCTCAATTTGTTTTTCATATTCGGTGTAGCATATGTCAGCTGGAAGTGGGTGTACAACTGAGAACTTACACTAGGCAAAAGAAAAAAATCTAAAAGAATATGCTAACTAAACTTACAGAACAGATTAAAAGAGAATAACTGGTGAAGGCCTTTTCTGGATACTTAGGTAACTATGTGGCTTTGTGTTTCCCTTCTCTGTTGATGATGTATTTGAAGCGATATTTGTAGACTGAAACAGTATTTTCTATTAAATTATCTTAAAAATTTAGAAAAGGGAGGAGACAAACATTTCAGGTCTTACGCAAACACCTTGCACACATGAAAGCTTCTCCACACATATTCTCAACACAGCATAACTAACATTGTTTCATTTTACAAAGCCTCAGATCTTCCAATAATGGTAGATACAACAAATTTGCAGGAGGAAGACATAAGTTGTTTCTTTAAATGGGATCAATTGGTGTCATACTTTTGTAACTTGGACTGTTTCGTTTCCTAGGACTTATGCTAAAATTGAGAATGGTGACTATGAAATAAATTCTATACCTTTATTGCCATGAACTTCATTCCTAATTGCCACTTTCATCTGTTGAAATTCTTGTAACTTTATATCTTCTTCTGTTAGCAGATACCGCTTCCCTATCACAAAAAAAAAAAAGAGGAAGACTGAGTTTTATGTTACACTGTCTGATTTATTACTACTGAACCTTGCATGTATTAATTACTGACTTCAATTTTCTGATGCCAGACCATTGTCAGTATGACATTAAAAAACAGACTGCAAAAACTGAAGTTGTTCATGTCACAAACAAAAGAATTCAAATACTATGTTACAGCTCTATGGACTTTATGTGCACAAGGATGAAGAAGTATTTAGTTATTGAATGAGCACAAGAAAAAGTAGAGGCAATATTCCTCTTCACCAAGGAAGAGGAGCATTCTGCTCAGGAATAAGATCTTTCCCCCCTTTTATACTTTCATAATGATTTTTTTGTCATTTCTTTATTGTCCACAATTCACTAGTGGCACAGTTTGCTTTCCCCTTAAGTGCTGTCCCCACTGCTGTAGAACGCATCATTCTGGAAGCTCCAAAAGCAGTACGAAGACACAAAAAGCTTATTTTTTGAATTTATAAAAACACCAACTGTATTACTTGGATTCCAGTAACACTCAGGAGACCTAGTGAAGTTCTGTTGCACTACAGACATAGAGGTAAGACAGTTATTTAATCTAGAAGTTCAAAATTAACTTTGGGTGCTGACCTCAACTGTACTGTGTTGCAAGCTGCTTTAATAAAAGTGCCATGCAAAAGCTGTTTGACAAGTTTTTGCTGTTACAAAATCAGATGTCCATTAGATTTTTATCTGCAACTAATGACTTTGTAACAGAGAGTCACTGTAGCAGCTTACATTGTTACAATCTAATATTTTAAAGTTTTGGCTTCTTAAAGAATTATTGGAACCATGAAGGGACAAGAACAAGTATTGAACTGAGTTAGGTTGTTTATTCTCATTCTGCATTTCCCTAGAAAAATGTAACAGGCCATGCAAAAAAACCCACTTGTTTTCTATGCAAGCAAAGCATGCTAATGACACACTTCATAAAACCTGAAGCAAAAAATCCATTAAATGGCATATTCATCCATTAAATTTAATGGAAACTGTTCCAATGGGAAAACAAACACAATTTATCCAGCATGAAATTGACCTGTATTAGCCACCATTTAGGTCCCACAGACCTGGTCTAACAGCAAAAGCCCATCCCAGTCCTGGGCCTCTCCAGGGCTGGTGCAGGAATCATGCTAGTGCCTGGGGTGGGACCAGCACACTGCATATCACGGACACTCAGTGGTCACGGACAGTGTCAGCAGAGCGTGGGGTGCAGCAGAATTTTACCCTTCTTGAATTCAATTTGATGAATTCCACTGCTTCCTTAGATTCATACCTTACAGTGTTACAGAAACCAACCAGTGCAAAACCAAGCAAAGGGACCTCCAGTGAAAAAGGAGGGAGATGGATATGATGGCTGGCATGTGCAGGTGGTGCAGGCTATCCCAGAGAACTTAACCAACTAACCTGCTCTGCCTCACTACCCTCTACCAGGCTGGCCAGTGAAGAGGGGTGGGCAGAGCACGAGGCAGAATGGAAGGCTCCATGTCTCTGAGGGGTCTAACAGAGCTGTAACCTCAGTGAGGCCTCCACAGGCCAGGAGCCCAGCCAGGGCCTGGGCTCAGAGCTCTGCAACATACACCTCTTTTCCATGTGCCCCCATTTCCTTCTCTGGGCAAGGGAGTGCCTTTGGAAGGCCTCTGAAGCCCAGAGTCTGGATAACACTGTCATCCTCCCAGAATAAACACACATTTATGAAACTGCACATGTGTTTGGTTGGTTGTTTCCTTTTCAATGTCACATCCTGACAGCAGCAAGTAGGAGATCCGCTCACTAACGCTGACCTCCAGGGTGACCTTACTGTGGCCTTTCAGTACCTGAAGAGGGCCTACAGGAAAACTGGAGAGGGACTATCACAACGGCATGTAGTGCTAGGACAAGGAGGAATGGCTTTTGACTGAAATAGAGTAGGTTTAGATTACATATTAGGAAGAAATTCTTTACTCTGAGAGTGGTGAGGCACTGGAATAGCCCAAAGAAGCCGTGCATGTCCCATCCCAGGAAACGCTCAGGGCCACGTTGAATACGGTTCTGCGCAACCCGATCCCGTAGAAAGTGTCCCCACGGCAGGGGGTTGAAACCGGACGATCTTTAAGGTCCTCTCTAACCCAGGCCATTCTGGGATTCATTTTCTGATCTTGTAAGGCCACTGCCCACCCTCCCCGCACGGCCTGCCCACCAGGAGCCCCTCGGCGCTCCCCGCCGGAACACCACGCGCAGAGAAGGGAATCCAGGCAAGAACTACAGTTCCCGTAAGGCCCACGCCTGGAGGCGGCGCCGGACCTGCCGAGTGTCGCCGTACCCGGTATCCCCCGCACCGGCGGGCAGCCTCGCTCCCCGGCCAGGCCCCCCCCTCGCCCGCCCCCGCCGCGAAGCCCGCAGTACCTGCGGGCACGCAGCCCCAGGCGCCCGGGGCGGGCAGGCGAACCGCCGAGCGCCGCGCCGCCTCCCGCGCCGCCCGCCGGGACCCGCCCGCCAGCACCGCCGCCATCTCACGGCCCGGCCCGCGGGGCGGGGCAGGCCGGGGCGCTCGCAGTCTCCCCGCGCCGCCCACCTCCTCCGGCCTCGGCATCATGGCCGCCCCCGTGCTCCGGCGCGCCGTGCTCCGCAGCGGGAGGGCCCTCGGCGCGGGCCCAGGTCGGTGCGCTGCTGGGGGGCGCGGCGGGGCGCGAGGCGCGGCCGGGGCACGGCGCTGGTGGCCGTGGTTGCCGCAGGCGGAGGTGGGAAGCGTGAGCAGGGGTGGGATGCTGCGCCGGGACTGCCCTCACCTTCCCCCGTTTCTCTCTCTCTTCGTATATCTGTATGAAATTGGAGGCAGCTCTGTGGACGTCTTATCGCTGGCGTGCAGTGTAGGAGAGTGTTCGCAGTTTGTATATTAGTGGATCCTCCACCGTGCGGATTTCATAGCTCGACATTTTAGGGCCTGCCCCTTTGGGCCGGGGGAATCCACGCGGAATCGTATGAGAGGCCGCCAAGCCCGTGGCAGTGCGTGCCCAGCACAACCTGGTAACGCCGGTGACAGAAGAGCCGCAAGGCTGATGTCTTGGAAAAGACAAAAATGTGACCCTTGGGAAGAACGGAGCTCAGTAACGTTTGCCTAAAGAGTGGTGGTGATGGGTGACTCCGTTGTGCCTTTTCACACGCGGAGCACGCTTTCCTCCGTTCTGCTTCCTGGATGCCCAGGGTTCAACCACGCCGCCCTTCCCTCTGGCGCTGAACCGGCGTGAAGAGCTCAGCCCTGACCTCGGCTTACCCGAGCATAGAGCTGTCAGGCGGACAGTTTTGGTATAGAGAATAGTTCTGTAAAGCCTCATGCTTGGTAGTAGCATCCTTTGCGTGAATAAGCATACAGTAATTTACCCTAAAAAAAACCCAACCAAAAAATCCCCAGAAACTCACACCAACCTCCCCAGGTCTTCTGTATGTCTCTTTTGTCAACCTAATGAAAAATAGCACTAAAAGAAACCGTACTAACCAAACAAAAATACCTTATTTTCTGTTTGGTGAAGTGATGTACATACTCTCATATTCTGACTGTGGAATTCTGTGTTCTGGGCCTTTTTGATAGACGTTTGCAAAGTTGTTCGGAGGTGGACATGTGGGTATAATGGTGTGTCAGAAGGATGAAGAGAAAAATTGTTTCACAACCAAAACTAAACTTTCAGAGGTAGCTGATTTTCAGATTAAAGCTTTAAGGTAGTTGCTTAGACTTCTGTGTAGCATTGTAATGTCTATTTCTAAAATATTTCATATTTCTTAACATTATTTTCTGCAACCTTCTACATGTATTCCTATATCTTCCTTCAACAAATTTTATCCAGGTCTTCCTCATGCATTTTCAAGAACACATCATCTGTGGCTGATGTACAAAGTCTTCCAGCTGAAGCATTTTCTGTTTTGTTTCAAAAGCTAGTACAGCATCTTGAGCAGATTTCAAAGGTGGTACAATGAGTATTTGGAAAAAACTTCCAAAAATGTTTCCGTGAATGCACGATTCACAGGAGATAGAAAAAATGGAGAATATTAAAAGGGAAGTATTTCCAGTTGAGCATTTAACTTTCACTTCCAGTGAGACGGGTCTTTACAGGTAGAAAAAATAACTATCCAGCAACAACAGAAAAGCCTTTTTGTGCATAGCCATGTTTTTTGCTTATGTTTTTTAGCCTACATTTAGCTAATTGATAGCATTTGATAAAAAAGGTCTGTGTGCACAAAGAAACTGCTTTTATTGTTCTTTGGGTTTTTTTCTGCCTTTACAAATTTGTCCTTTTCTTAAATAGAGAGTTCAGGTTTGGAAATATTTCTTTCGTGATGAAAAAAACCTTATAGGGGAAAGCTTTTCTGTTTTAAATATTACAAGAAAATAATAAAAATAAATAACAATAAGTATAATAATAATTAAATACTAATTAAAATAATAATTACAATGAATCAGAATTGTTACAGTAGTAGTTGCTGACTGCTGTGTTATAAAGACAGCTTAATGCATCCCACTCAGTAAATGGGACAGTAAAAGATAATAACTAATAAAGTGTTACTTTGTTTAGAGTTGTCTAAGCAAACTAGCTTACATAGTATTGTATTTCTTCATTAGGTAGAAGATCTCTTCTTTCTGCGGCCTATGTGGATAGCTCAAAATGGGAAAAGAGACAAAAAGAGGAGCATAACCTGGGTGAGGAAAGTTTGTTTCTTGTCTTGTCTCCACTTTATCAAATGAATAGCAAGCTAAACTAATTTTTTACTAGCTCATCATCTGTAAATAAGAAAATGTGTGAAGCAATATGCTTCTAAGGTTCTATGTCAAAAGGTGTTCAACATATTAAAAATTTGTCATAAATATTCAAAGCTATAATGCAGAAACAAGTTAGAATTTGCCCATTTGATTAATATTTGGTTTCTACAAGCTAGTTTTTTTCTTTCACAAAATCCAAAGTTTTATGTCTGTATCCAAGTGTCATCTTCGTTGACATTGTTTTAATTGTACAGCAGTGCGAAAGAAAAACTTAAGTATTGCAGGACAGTCCTGTTTAAAGACATTTTTTAAAAGGAACATTTTCCTCAGAGTTTTGCAGTTTCTTGTTGAATTACAGATTTTTTGGGGTGGAATGAAACCAAAAGTTTTATTTTCAAGAAACTATATGTTAAACTGTATCTGCGTACAGAACTGAGATCTCTAGTGCAAGTTTTATAGCTAAATTATTTGGCTATGTTACATTTGAAATTACGTTCCACCATCTTTTTGGTGACTACGTTAAATAGAAAACATCTTGCAAAACATATTTCCATGCTAAAGATAGATATGCAGTATTTTGTACCACAGGTGTTTGGAGACTCCTTAATACATAATCCTTGTCTTCTCTTTTTCTTTCCTGGGCCCCTGAACCGTAGTTGTTACTTACAATGCAGATTATGAGGCTGAAAGAAGAATCAGCAGGTGAAATTCCAGGAGTTGTGTCAGGCAGGAAGCCAGACAAAATGATCAGAATGATGGTTTTTTATGCCCTGATTTGTTTCTTGTATTTGCACGTGAGGATGTAGGGGTTGGGATTGCCAACATGTTATACTGTACCTGGATCAGGAACAATTGGTGGGTCCTCATGGCTGTAGCTAGAATCCTGCGGAGACTGTTAATACCATGTTACCCTTTACTGTCAATAGGACTGCTCATGCAGTGTTTTTTGGGCTGGAGCCACAAATTTGTGCCCTGTGATGTATTTGAACCAGTCACCTTCAGGTGAAAATGGGTTATTATTTTGACAAATGTCATAGCCAATAGAAATCCACCATTGAAGAAAACACTGTTGTGCAAGTGCTGGTCCAGTCCATGTTTGGCTTTTCCCAGGCCTGGCAAGATCTTCTGTGACTGTTTGGCAGGCACGGTTCTTGCTGCTCCTCTGCTGATTATCTTGATCCAAAGCAGATGTCTGCTCTGTGCTTTTCAAAGAACTGCTTTGCATTTTCATTTTGTGTTCACAGAAAAGAGAAAATAAGTTAACATGGTGTCAGCTTTATTAGCATTTTCAAAGAGGAGACAGCCCTGCAGACGTCTGCTCTGTAGCTGTCAGTTGTATGGTTGCACATATAATCTTATGTGTGGTAACTGCTGATTATAGCTTGAGTGAATTCCTTGTTGCTGAGGAGATGCTCTTTTATTTGTTCTTCAGACGTTGTTTCAGAACTGTTATTATGCAAAACTATGTTGTGAGGATACTTTTAAAGGAAAAAAAAGTATTTAAGTATTTTCTTATTTAAAGTCAATTCCATTTCTCTGCTGCAATAATGTGCCATCCCAGACTTGAACTCATTTACTGCATCCATGTAAGATACACTTTATTGTCATCTCTGTAATCTCAGTTTAGCATTCCAGGCAGGAATGAGTTTAGCAAACTTCAGTACTGAAAAATGTGTGGGAAAGAACAAGTCTGTATTTTGTGTACAAAAGGGCATTTGTTCAAAAAGATAGGAATGGAAAATATGTTAATTTGGAATTTACAAGCTGCTTGCTGGTAGGAAGATATCTACCTAGATGTGGTTTGGACTCCATTTACTAAAAATGAAGTATCAAGGAAACAGAAGGCGTGGCTCGGCTTAAATTCTCTATTGCTTCAGTTGGTTCATCACTAACAAGAATGAAAGTAAGTCACAGTAAGCACCTTCATGAAAAGAAAAACAATTACCAGAATCCCAGGGGATGGCGTTAGATTCAGAGTGCCTAAAATGGCTCACCTGCAACACCAGGTGGCAGTGCTGCCTTTACAGACTTGAATGACTTCCATTCAAAGCCTTGTTCAGTACAAAGCTGTTGTTCTTTCCAGAAGCTGCTAGTTGTGTGGAAATAGAGAGAAATGTGGAACGTATAAATTGTAAGGTAAAATATTTGCCTTAGCCTTCCTTTATATTTTAATTGGATCTTTAAAATAAATCAAGGCTTTCCTTATATCGAATGGTTAGCCTATGAGTTAGCTCTGCCCATCATTCCCAAGACAAGTAAATTTTGCACCGCATTTGTATCTTCTTTCCCTATCACTGGATCAGAACACTGTTCTGGATGAACCACTTCTAAGAATACAAGGATATAAACAGAATAAAAGTGACCTTACGTGGTGGTTAAACGTGCCACTTACTGATAATGTTCTACTTGATGTGGCTACGTTCTGTGCATAGGTACACACTGTGAACCAAACTGATACTGTGATGATTTCCTAGGCCACCAAACTGGTGTTAGAAGTCATAACCACTGACTTGGAAGGTGACGGTCAGTATTTTCTCAGTCATTGTCCTTAATCACCCTGTTGCAGGCAGCAAGACACTGAGTTTATGTGAAAAAAATGAAAATAAAAGTGAACATGAAGTCTCAGATACCGATCTTCTAGAGACCACATGCCTGGAAGTTTACCTCAGCTCATATTTATGGTTTGTTTTGTTAGTTTGTTTAAATCCATTAGATTCTTCAATATGTGGAACTATGTTTTTAGAGAAGTTTAGTTTTGAAGGAGTTAATCTTGTAGAAATGTATTTTTAGGCAGTGTGTATGAGAGATTATATACAGTAGTGTCCTCTTTGGTAATTAGTCACATAAAAGCACTTGCAACATGTGTCTGTTAAAATGAACATAGAATTTTGATCTGTCTGTTAAAATATTGATTTGGTTTATATACTAATGTTAGCACTCAAGTTTTACTACCAGCAGTGACAGGAGATTTGGGCATTCACATGCTTGCATTCTAGTGCTTCTGTCAGGTTTTTTTTGACGAAGAAGTAGTTTTAATCTTGATTGCTGAGTAGCAACAATGGAGAAAACTTGATTTACAAAAGGTAGCTGAATTATTTCAAACTGTGAATGTGAGAAAAAAAAAAGTCTGATTTTAGATGCTCTTCAGAGAAAACAAACCAGTAAAGAATTACTCACTGCAAATTATTCTTATCTAGTAACTACCACAGAAACAGCAGCTTGTATGGAAACAAAACTGAATTTCCCATTCTCTTAATTTGTCTGCTATTCTTTTAGATTTAATCAACTTTCGGTTTATTGTGACTCTTACACTGGAGTTGATTGATAAGTGCTTCATGTTGCTTTCCATACTATAGTTCTGGTGGAGAGTTCCAGCTTTATAAGTAGCATTAAAGGTCAATGATTAAAATTCTGTGTGTGAACTCTCCCAGAGGATGCTGGTGTATAATGGCTAACAGTCTTGTGATCTTGCATTCATGCCATTGTATTCATTGGGTTTATATTCTGCTTAAGTACTCAGTGGGCTGTTCATCTTCATGAGCACCTAGACAAAAGAAATGCCAAGCTCAGGGCTTGAGTGTGGCCCAAAATGGCCATAGGGATCACCTAGTTTTCTGAGAGTGATGCGTAACAACTGTAGTTCTGCAATAGATAAATGAACTCCCAATATGTGCAGTTTTCTGTCTCAGGTCCACATTGCTGTGTCCAGCATATCAGATTTTGGAACGAATACTTCTTTCCAACTGTCTCGAAATGGAGATGAAGAATGGTGGATGACAGTTGGCTTGGTACATTTAGGCAAGGACCTAGGCAGTCTTTGTTCTGGATAAGTTGACTTAGTCTTAGCATCCCTTCTTTCTGACTTCTGTCACTACTGGGAAAGCTCCCAACGCCTTTGCCCGTGTGTGTCATCATGGTGTTTGTGACTGCTAGAGAGTTGGATAATATAGAGTCAAATATAGACACTTCTTGTAAGGCTATTCCCACTTAAATTTCTTTACCAATAAAGAAGTCAGTCTGCTTTTTAGTGGTTATCTGGTGTAGCGTGGCCTTGGTGGCCCACATCAGCTCAGCATCCTTTGTTGTCGTCTTCATTTTCCAGGAACAGTATAAAACTAAAACTCCAAATTAAATTAATTTAACTTCTAATTAAATTCATTAAATGCAGCAATGGCTGGCTACCTGTTCAACAGTCAGAAGTTTCAAGTTGTGTATGGTTGAATTAATATTGTTATATGACTGCTGAAGAGAATGCTATAAAGTTAATAAGGTACTGGCACAGTGCTCAATTTGATTAATAGGATTTCTTTGTATTGCTGTTTGTGATGGAAGAGTTTGTCAGTATGGTACTGCTTGTTTCTGTTTCTCATTGTTTTACTGTAAAATAAAAATCCATGCCAAAAGCACTGTCCAGCGTATGCTAGGCTTGAAACCAAGTGGGAATTCTGAGGACATCTGGTTAGTTGTTTTTTTTAGGTGAGTTATAGTAGTTATATGAATTTCATCCAGCACATTATAGGGTAGTTTGCTTTTCCCCCCATTTTACTAATAAGTTAGGATCATCATATTGAGAACCTTTTAATGTATTATTTTCTGTTAAAGTATTTAACAATAATTGAAAGTACTGTTTTCATACAACTTCAAAATGAGATGTTAAAAAGTAACCAGAATTTGATTTCATGGACACAGGTTCTATTCAAGGTTATATGATGGCTCTGCAGATTTTCCTGTAATGCCAGTTGATTAAATGTACTCTTTTTCTGCTTTCTCCAGCTGACTTGGCCCACTTAATGGACAGAACCTATGAAAGAAAGCTGCCTGTCAGCTCTTTGACAATAGCCCGGGTAAGAAAATGAATCCCAATCATGAAGTCATAGAAATGACCATGGAATGCTTGTGTAATCAAGTGAGCTGAGAAGGAATAAATGATATCACCTCAGTTGGGAGTTCTGGGATCATAAATGTCTTGCTATACTGTTAGATGGCTGTATAAAGCCGTTTCATTGTTATTTTAGACTCATTGTTATTTTAGACTCATTAGTTAGTACCTGGACCGTAGGGTCTTCAGAACAGAATATTTCTTTTTTCTGTAAAATCAAGCCTCACTATTAGTGGGTTGTGTTTTTCCCTAGTGTATGTTCCCAGCCTTCTTGTGGTTTCTGCCTTTGTGAGAGCTTTAATGCCTCCTCAGGCACTGCATAAGAACCCAGGCTGCTAAGGGAATGCAATAAATTAACACCCTACACTGTCTGTCTTCCTCCACTTACAAACTTCTTTCAGTGAGGCAGAGGTAGACGTATTTTGCTTCTGTAGTTTTCTTTTCTTGCAGCAGACTGAGGCAGAACAAATGCTGACATGGGTTAAGCAAAGCCATTATTTTTACTTGAATTAGTAACCAGTTCCATCCTCTGCATGGGTTAATCTGGAGAGGGGGAGCGAAAGCAAAGATGTGAGCTGTGTTTTTAAGTTACCTGTGTAAGAGAGTTTGTATTGAAGAAGGAGAATAAATATGTCACTTGTTTAAAAAAAGGAAAACAAACAAATTTCAGTCTTCAAAATTACCACAAAAAACTGAATTACCACCCTTGTACCTCAGTGATATCATTAATTAGGATCATTTGCACCACTGACTGAGGAGTCACAGAACCCTTTGTTCAGTTACAAGAGCAAGCATTTTTACAGATCAAGCATTCTTGATCATTGCTTCTGAGACAGGGTCCATGAGAGAAATGAGTGTTCCTCTCCCTTTTATTAAATAGCTTTATTCTTTTCTTGCATTCTCCTGCTTTGGGGTACCTTTTTTGTGGAGAAATGGCATTTTCAGATTGTCAGACAGCCCCACTTTCCAATACCTGGAGCTCACAGCAGATACTTATTTTCTAAAAGGTAGATAAAGGACCCAGGCATGCTATTTCTACACTTTAAAGATGAGACCTATATATGTACAGCATGCATGGATAATTAAGAAATGGGAGATCAAATAGCAGTCAGCTGAAATTATTATTTTTAGCTTAGGATAAAGACAGTACTGACCTTGAGAACATGTTTATATATTCTCAGCTAGAGGTATTATGTTGGGAAGACTCTAGTGTTTCGGTGTCTTTATGTTAGTACAAGGTGCAGGACAACAGGATACACGTCCCATAACACAGAGTCTGGGTGAAAACTTGGCTTGTATTTAGTTGATAGCACTAGGAATTTTGTAAGATTGCCTGAAGAAGACAGGGTTGTAAATGAAAGGAAAATTGTGTTTTATAGCATGGGGTTTGAGTTTTTTTCGTACCAGTGTTTATATGCATGGTGAAATACAAAATGCTTTTCCTCTTGTCCTTCAGAATATATAGTAAGAATAGGCACAACAGTCAACTTTAGAGAAAAAGATATTTTTTTGAAGAGAATTAAGGTATGTCAAGGCTCACTTAAAACTGTAGCAAACAAACCTAAGGACCTGAATGTATTCTTAAAATAAAGGATGTGATTAAGAGAAAAAATTCAGAAGAGCACCAAAAATACAGGGTACTAAACTCTAGAGACTTAATCCTCAGATGGTCTGCAAGTTGCATAAAGTTTCTCAGAGGTGAGGAAGGGAGTTGTCTCAGTTTAGAAAGATTTGAGTTCTAGCAGTCTAGAAGAAACCAGAGTTAGGAGCAAGCAAAGATGTGAAGAATTCCAGTACTGTCAGACAGCTAAATATGCTGACAAATGTATTTTGTTATTGCATTTTCTTCTAATATGCTTTATGAGTGCTCCGTCTTGAAGCTTTTGTTTCTTATGTTTTAATCAGTTTGTTGACAACATTTCTTCACGAGAAGAAGTGGATCAAGCTGAATACTACCTTTACAAGTAAGCGTCTTTTCTCTCCAGCACAAACTTTGAGTCATACAAGTATATACCATGAGGTGTTGTCCTTTGAAGAAGACTGACCCTTTACAGCTTACTGGCTTCGATTTCTCTCTAGCAAAGTATGCTCATCTACTTGTCTTACAACTCACACCTAAGGGCTTTCTTGGTTGTTATGGCTGTCCTCCTCTGGACCTCTGGCATTGATTCCTGTCAGGCATGTTAGTTTGAACTACTGAACAGCCAATGCAACCTCCAGCTGTGGTTTACATTAGAAATTATAAGGAATTATGTTTGTTCACAGCTTTTCCTTCTGATAGTTTTTTATTACTAAGTCATTATATATCTAAATTTGCTATATGCATATTTGTGTGTGTATGTATAGGACTCAATGAAGCTTGTTTCCTTGGAACTAGCAAAAATGAAAATGGACATCCTATGGTAATGATCAGGTCAAGGTTGAATGAAGTGTAGTTTTTATCCCCTTACTACTTTCATGTTTCCCAGATCAGCTGTGTGGTTCACCTTATGCATGGGTTGTTAGGGTTTTCTGCAACTATTCTTGTGTTAAGTGAAGTGTACAGGGTACCTTTACTGCTGGTGTCAGGTTGAATGCTTGCTTGCTTTAAGTCAATACCTCTCAATATTGACTTTAAGAGGGCAAAAATTCTTGCTGATCACTAAAACAAATTAATTCCTTTATGGATGGTTGCACGCACCTGTTGAAAGCTAAGTCTTCTGATGGAGAAAGTAACTCCTGCTGTCAAAACGTGTGAGAAGGCATCCTTACAAATAATGTCAGGTTGTTATTTGTAAGTAACAATGATTTTTATTTTAATTAAGATGTTTGCTGGATGGCTGTTTTAATTAAATGCATATTACATTAGAATTCAAATCTCCGTGATTCGCTGATACTAATGGGACAGTATCTGAATACTAGCAATATCCTGTAGTGAAAAAATAAAAATAGGAAGAACCTCTCACAGAGGGGAAGTTAGTGGAGCTTTCATTCCTTTTGATCAAGATTTCCTTAGTCCTGTCAGAATCTGTGGTCAAAAATGAATTTTCCATCCTGCAATGGCAGAGATGAAAACAGGACAAGGTAAAGCCACTTTAATGCCAGCCGTCTGGTACCTTTTAGTAACATTCTTGAAGATTGAAAAGTATTTTGTGCGACACGTACTTAAGCCCTCTCTGATTGAGTCAGGGCCTCTATGATCAGGGATGTCAAGAGACCTTTGATTTCCCTGACATGCAGAGGAAAGTGAATTACTAAGTCTCAAAATGGTACAGATAAAATCCAGATAGTGAGACATCCATATATAATGTATCTTTCAGGTTCTTTATTCTTACGTGTTCTTTCTTTTTGAAAAAAGTTCAAGGAGAGTGACAAAAAAATAGAAGCAAGAAAATGGTCCATAGTAAGAGGTAGAGAATGGTATGGGAATCTCCTAACATGTAAATATCCTTTTTACTTTTCATCTGTGCCTGGCTAATTCATCAGTTTAAAATACAAGGTTTCTATCTTAAGAACACATCCTTGTGTAGAGAGTTACATTTCAAGAATAATTACAGTTATTTACCATTTCCCTAAGAAATAATTCTCCCATGGCTGGTGAGAATATAGTTATGTGCACATCAAATACGATCATTTGTATCAATGTGGAGAGAACAGAGAAGTACTGATGTGTCACATGGCTTGTCAGACATGCTTTAGCTGGAATTTTTCTTTGTGTCTCTGCAATGCTGCTTTGTTTTGGTGTTGCAAAATGGTTAGTCTTTTGGTGATGTTAGCAACGTTTTTCAGTTCATTCCAGCATTGATCCATGAAACTGTTCTCAAAAATGCACATATGTACAGGTAGTGATTGGTATTTGCAAGACCCCTTTAACTGGTCTTTGCACTTAGACTGGAGTTCAAATGAAGGATGTGTTTATAAAAATAGGCCTTTGCATGTGGGAGCATGTTCGGCACAAAAAAGTCCTGAAAAAGGGGCCACACCAGGAGACATAAATGAAGGGAGTAGAGAGGGAGAATTAAGAAGCAGAGAAGCTTTGACAAGTAATCTCTTTTTATGCCTTCATGAGAAACAGTTCCAAGCACAATTTTTGTACTTTATGTAAGGAGAATAAGCTTTTAAAAAGGAGAAAGGCAGTGTAAAATAAAGACTGGTTTTGTGTCCTCTGAGGTATACAAATCCATTGCAAACAAATGGTCTGGTAAGTTGACTGTACGTGCATTTTCCGGAACATAAACGAGAGAATGCTCCCAGAGTCCTGTGTTTTTCCCCTTAACTGCTTGTAGAGTATAAAGAAGGGATTTTGATATCTCTCCCCAGTGTTTGGTGCCTCTGGCAACCTGAGGTGAAGGGTAGTCAGTTCCAAGGCCCCTACAAGGCTGGAAGATGTTCCTGGTACAAAAGGCAAAATCCCTGCAGGAAGAATCAGGGGAAAGTATGCTTGCTATCTCGAGGTTTTCCGAAGACAGGAGTGACAGAACTTGTAATCATTAGCTTTGTAGACTGGGGAGTTTCCTTCTATTATGTCAGATGTTTCAAAAAGTAGTATTCTGGAGCATTACCATAATGCATTTAGGGTTCTGAAATACAATTATATGTATTATATCTAGACCTGTTTCAATTTTCTATCCTTTTAAAGCAGTGGATCTCCAGCCATACTGTCTCCACAGAGGATCTTGAGCTCCCAAGAATAGCTGTGTGGAAACTGCTATGCCACATTGTGAAACATGTCAGTAAGATGCTAAAGGCCAGTTTGAGGCATGACGTCATCTGCTTTCAGTGCTCCTCTTTTTGTTCTCTTCTGAATACCTCCCCCCCTCTGTTAACTGTCAGACTTAAAAAAACCCTTTCATCTCCTAGGATCCCAGCAAAAATTCTAATCAGAATGCAGAGCCCTTTCAGCTAGATCAAAGATCTGCAGTTCGCCTTACTTTGTCCTGTCTCACTGAGATGTCACTATTTCACACATCAGGGTGTTTTTCATATGATGGAAACATTAGCATAATGGAAGGAGGTTTTGTGGTGAGGTAACTGCTGATTCTGTATGTAGGTTTTATGCCAACAAAGATTTTCAATGGGTATGAAAGCAATTGGTGAAGTTTTATGTTGAGATTCCTCAGGAGAATTTTTAATTGCATTGAATGCATGACCCACTCTGTAGATAAAAGTATACACACTATCTGCACAACACGTTTGTATGTGCATGCGCTCTGCAAATTCTTGCACAATCTACCTAGATCTTTTTATTACCTTTCTGTGCTTGATAATTGCTTTTTACCTGGACTCCTTACTTGATTATAATCACAAAATGGGACAATAGTCTATTAGAAGTTATTCTTAGATGTAAAATATATATATATATATGTAATATCTTCATAGAATTGTTTAGATTGGATGGTAGTAAGTTACAGCTTTGAAGCCTGATTTCAGCCTTTAAATCATTTTGGGACTAAGATGGTCCCAAAATGCTCTATATATATGAAATTGTGCTTATTCCTTAAAATGCCTGTTATCAGTAGTTAATGCAATATTATGTGCAAAATAAGTTTCACCTGCACTGTCTGTATTTGCATGTCTGTTTTGTGGGTGCAGAAGTTGCAGTTTTTACTACTTTCATGCCAGTCAGTCAGTTCAGTGTCTGAAAATGTTATTACTATATAGTATTGTTTATAATAAATTATCATAATGGACCAAAAAAATGTATTCTGGAGTTATACTTTACATGGCATTCATTCCCACTAGTATGCTATTTAGTTTCTGTATACAAATCTACATTATGTAATGAATACCATTAACCTGTTCCAACACAAATATAAAAAGGAGAAGAGATGTAGACACAGTCCTGTAACATATTTAATTCTTCCTTTGAGGTGTTTTCGTTGTCCTAAAGCTGTAGCCAAAATAGACTTTGTTAGTTGATCAGGTCTTGGTTTTAAGTCCCTCCAGAGAAATATGTGTGCTAAAAAAGAGGCGTGAAAATAAATGAGTCAGAAATATCTGCCTACTATTCAAGTTATGCAGCAGTTATATTTTGAAATGATGTTGAGAAGTGGTGCAAGAGAAGAATACACTTTTGTAGGCAGAATGATACTTTTTACCAGTTTGGACACCTGCCTCAGCTGAGCAATCTAAAATAAGTCTATTTGCAAAAAATTTGGGCTGCTCTTTGGCAGGTTGGGAGACAGAAGGAAGGGAAGCACCAGAGAGATTAACCTCATTAGAATGTTTACTCGTTTTCATGTGAATGACAGAAATACCAGTGTTTAGTGCTGTTTCACTATGGTTGTCAGTGTGTGATGCTGCTTTATGTGAAGAAATATTGGTCACTATCCAAACCAGCGCTGTCAGATGTAAGTGTTCTGGTTGTAGAGACTCCACCATTTTTCTGGCTCCAGCATTCACTTCTTTCTGCACATGTTCTTACTCTCCCTGTCATCTTTTACAATTTCTTTGTTGTCATTGTCTCTCTGTGGTTTTTGACAGCATGAGCTGTAGGAATCGACAGAAAAAACAGCTCGTAACCACATTTCAGAACCTGAAGCCAAATTTCAGCGAGCCTTATCCTGTAACCACATCTAATTCAAGTGGGTGTGCTCAGAGTAACCATGCTGTGCAGCGCAGGAGAACTCTCAGTAAAGGTACAACACTGGCAAGCATTTAGAAATATTTCTTCCTGTAATACATGTCTTTTCAGTCATTTGCTTTTTGTAGTTCATCTGTCCTTTTTATAGAGTTTCCTTTAAACTTCACAGAAACTGGACAAGAATATTCTAGGCACTGCATATAAAAGCACAAAAAGTTGGAAGACTTTCCTTCAGCACTAGTCTCTTTTTTTTTTGTGTGTATTGCCAACAGTAAAAGGATAAGCATTTGGCTTTTAAAAGCTTTATATTTAAAACAAGAGAGAAAAAAAGGATTCTGCTACAAACAGAATGCAATATCAACATTATGGGGTGGTTCCCTCCTCCTGCTCTGCAAAATTTCTGGAGTCGATGGGAAGATAGGCCTGTCAGATTCAGAAATTAAAATGTATCCACACTCCATGTGGATACATTTTTCACTTAATATTGGGAGAGAGGCCTTCATTACAATTCTTGCAAGAGAAGAATATTAGCAGAATTTTTATATCCTTCTCACCAACAGCAAGTGTTGGCTTTCAAATGTCCTGATTCTGTGCATAGCTTGCCACAGCTGTTATATTGAAAATACTCTTGGGTTAAATGTACATGTTGTAAAGCTGATCCACTTACCTGGATTTACTTTGTATTTTCTGCTACAATTGTTTTCTCTTATTTGTAACTAAAGTAAGGCTTCTGAGAAAGTGGGATTGGACATCCACTAAGAGTGTCAACCGTTTTGAAACATTCCAGGGCATATTACACTGTAGGATAACATGGAAAGGGATTTGTGTCTGCCTGGCTTTCTATTTCTTTTTCTTTACATTGTTTGAAGAAAAATTTCACTAGTGAAATCTCTGCAAGCAGCTTCATGTTACTGTTGGTTTTCTACCATGGAAGCAGCATCAGATCTTGTAGGGTGCGTGGAACCAAAGCTGGAACCAAAGCATCTCTCTGACATTCCAGTGCCTGAGAATTCCTGTTCTGTACCACACTTACTAAGAAAACCATCAGTATGGTTGAATGAAGTCAAGTTATGTACTACTTTATAGGGCAGACTGATGGAGAGAAGGCATTAAAATGTTTTTTCCTGTCTTACCTTGGCCAAGTTGTGAAATGCAAGGCTTATGCACTATTTCAGTGAGAACTTCCCTTCATTTTACCATGTGCAATGAAAATCATTGTTACGTTTAAGCTTGCTGTGTTACACAGGGCTTTTAAGATGAACGTGGTCTGATCAAGCATGTAAAAAAGGGACTGCACCATATTATTGGACTTTATAGTAGTCAAGAAAAGTGTTCTGTGCTATGTTGGTAACAGTGAAGATGTTCAGCTTAGTAATATGATGCAGAAGAGTGGATCCAGTATGATCTGTTGTGCTCTGAGAATATGTATGGTTTTGATGCATGTTGCTGCATAGTATGTAGTAACAGATAGCAGATGCGATACAGGTTCCAGAAGGTGAAAGCCTTTGGAAATGGAAAGAACATTTAAGATGACCATGATAAAGGATGAACTAATACACCACAGTTACACATCTGATCTTATTTTGTTCTATTATACACCATTTTATATAAAGTCAGTTTATAACAAAATTATTGTGATGCATCTTTCTTTAACTTGTGAATGACTGGACATGTTAATTTTCAAACACCTGACTTTTTTATTTACAAAAATTGATGGTTTTGCTTTTGTAGGACTGAAAACATTTGGTCAACAGTTGGTTACCAGATAATTTAGAAAATTATCTGATTATATCCAGCAGACCATAGATTTCTTTTTGGCTCCAGTAATAAAGAAATTTGAAAAGCCAGCTTATGTTGCTTGATTCCAATGGCTCATCTTTTTTCTAAATATGTCTATCTTCTTCAGAAACATCAAGAATTATTAGAGTGCAGAACAGAAATGAAAGTAGGTACATTAAGCTTGTATATCTGCTTATTTCTGCATATACATTTGTGCCTGTGAAAAAGTGTTCTGCTCCCTAAGGGCAGAAAAGGCTTGATTGCAGACAGACCCACAAAACAATGTTTTGCTGTAATTGAATAGAGTAATATTGACTCAGTAGATAAGCAAAGGTCATGGATTAACATTTTCCTGGGGTGATTTCTGAGGTTATTACTCTTTCTCATTGTTTTACAGAAATGGGAAATTAAAGTGTGAATTTTTGAATGTAAGATGCCCAGTAGCAATGTGAAAAAAAATGGTTATTTGGGGTGGGGTTTTTTTTTGGTTGGTTTTTTGGGGGGTTTTTTGGTTGGTTGAGGTTTTGTTGTTGTTTTAATGTTGCTTTAATAGTGAGGTATTTTAAAAGATGCATTCTCCGGATAATCTATCTATATTATCTGCTGGAATGAGTCCAATTTCATTTTTGATGCTTCTCTGTACCAAGCACTCGAGTTACTCTGCTCAGGTACCCGCAGCTGTTCCTTCTGCCATAGACTCTGTTATTTCTTTCTATTTCTGACCTTTACTTGGTAAATCTTTGGTTCCTAGGCAGATTAATCCCTTCCTTACCTTTTTGTTTGTTTGTGGCTTTGTTGTTTTGTTTGGTTGCGTGGAGTTTTTTTGTGGAGGGCATTGGTGGTAGGGGAAAACAGTATGGGGTTGAGAAAAGCTTGGATAGAAGTCCAAGCCTCTCTTATTAGCTAATCACATCCCCTTACCTATTTCCTAAAATCCTGACATGTCCCCTGTCCCTGAAGAAGAATGTCCCCAGGCTTTCCAGCTGCCTCTCTGTCTTCCCTTTGCTACATCAGTTTGAAAGCCTGGGGGAGCTTGTCCAATATGGAGTTGGTTTCAGAAGTAAAAGTGTGGCAGCTCTCAGTGGTTGGTTTCCATCTTCACCACCCTTACTTACCCCTGTGGGGTGCAGGGCTGCACATCTTTGAAAGGTGCTGAGGTTGTCCTTGCCTCCCAGCTTTAGTCTAATTAATGATCATGTGCATGTGTGATGTGCCAGGTCCTCAGCTGATTGAGGGGGAACCACATATTGTCTCTCTGAACCAGGTGAGGATTTGATCCAGGATCTAGTTCAGGGAACATTTAATCAGCCAACAAAGAATGCTTTCTTGGGTTTGTTGTTAAAATTGGAAAGGGATATACTAGAGAGCAGCTGGTAGAAACTCCTGTTTGCTCAGCTGTAAATGTAGACACAATAAATAGTCCTTTCTCTTGCTGAAAAATGAACAGGGATTTTGGTTATTTCACCCCCACTCCACTCTCTTCACTCTAGGGCTTGTCAGGCTTGCAGTACAGATTTTGGCAACTGGCTTTCAAGCAGATTTTCACCTTTATGAGAAAAATCTTTTTTTTCAAGAATTGGTGGGGATATAAAGCTGGCTTTAATCTTTAAAGTCAACTAATTCTGATCTCTCTTCTGTCATTACTGTTTTTGTTTCACAAAGGGGAAAAATACTCCTTTCTTCAGTCCAAGTTCCATTAGGGAGTGAGCAGAGCTAGACTAAATCAAGCTAAAAGCAAACTAGATGGCCTCTGGCAGCAGACATCTGGGAGTAAAATGGACACCATCACCTTCCACCTTGTCCACACTTTTTGTGCCAAAGCTCTGACAAACCAGACTGGCTGCTGGTCTGTGTAACTGGGGGTGGACAAGGTATGGCAGGTACTGTGAGAGCACGACAGAGGAGCATTTGCAGTGGGAGTGGTACTGTCCGCTTTATTGGCAAAGGGGTTTCTTTTTTTGTCTTAATTCAAATTACTGTCCTCCAGTGATCACCTCTTTTTGCAGTTTCCCTTGCCTAGATTAAATCATAAAGTGGCAAGTTCCTCTTGCATAAGATACTACTGTGTTATTTTGAAAGTCATGATTCATTAGAGAAATAAAAGAAAGTCAGACTTAAATGAGTGTGGTATGTAAATACCACATAGTTGTAATGTTATTCCCTCTTGCAGTGGGTAATATGACATACATAAGAGCCCTGTACCATGATTGCAGAACTGTGTGCTTTTAAGTGTCAGTTTAGGGCTTGAATACAAGATCTGAGTAGGCCACTGCAATAAGACAGAGTAGCAGGACATCCTGGCCTTGCATTACAGATTGATCATCAGCAGAACCAAAACCAGTAGTGGGTTATCATAGAATCACAGAATATGCTGAGTTGGAAGAGACCCATCAGGATCATTAAGTCCAACTTTTGGCACTATGCAGGTCAAGAATCACACCATGTGCCTCAGAGTGTTGTCTAAACGCTTCTTGAAAGCAGACAGGATTGGTGCTGTGACCACTGTATTTCTAACTAGCAGTCTTGGCTGTATTCCTGTCTCAAAAGGGGAAAAATTACAAAATATCCCTTTGCATTATGAAATCCTCTGCCTGTTTTGGGTAGCACAACCTCATTTTACTGCGCAGCTTGTAGCTACCTACGCAAGGGAATATTTGTCCTGCAGTACATGCAGTACTTAAAGGGAAGTACCTGCTGTCTCTCTCTTTAAATAACAGATCTGACTGCACAATCTTTTTCTGGAAAGAGTAAAACAGTAACAAAGCTGGTAGGAGCCCACAAATTTCAAACTGCCTGACAAAATGCTTGATCCAGTTTTGCCATGTTTATCCTTGATTCATTTCCTGGTCCATGTGATTGACATGATACACAATATGGATAAAGGACATTTCTGTCTCAGTGGTCTTAGGAGAAGTTAAGTACTAAGAGATATGCTGAATATAAGCCTCTGAAGTGCTCTCATTGGGTAACTTACAGTGGTTAGGGAACAGGTAAAAACGTATTAAGAAGGAATTGAGCATTTTTTGTTACTCATTGCTAGAAGTATTTTCATAGGAAAATGCATGGTTGGAAGAACAAAAAAATACCAGTAAGCTGTTGCTCATTGAGACGTGACATGAGAAGTAAACAGATTAATGGTGAACTACCTGGTAGCCAAGACCTGACTGTGCACCAATAGTTGACCTTTTGGAAATGGTTGCCTTTTTGACAGTGGTTGTAGCTGAAACTACAGGTATCAGGTGTTTTGACTTCTTTGTTGCAGATGTTTATGTTTAATATGAAAACCTTATTTCTTTAACTTGACAACTTACGTAACTGATATATGCCATTTTTTACAGCTTTGTGTTAATTGGTTTTCAAAGACACAGGTAAAAGATTCCAGCAGAACTGACCCTTTCTTGAGCTTTTAAGCAGCAGGTTTTGTCCTGACACACTTGGAAATTGCTGAGATTAAAAAAAATTACCTGAAGCAAGAAACATGTGTTGTATGGTTCTTAATTTCTCTATGTTTTTGTATGCCAGGATACCAGGAAAAGATATAATTAATGGGAGAGTTGGTTTTAAATTAGGCTTTATTGTGGTTGCATGGGGACAAGGAAGGGCACTAGAGAGTGTCTTATCAGAATCACTATGGCAACAGCTCACTTCATCGTTTCTATGTTTTTCTCAGCCTATAATATTCTCTATGCAATCACTAGATTATTAGTAGCATTTATATTCAAAACCAGAAATTTAACCTGTAAGTCCAGAAGTATTTGTCACAAAAAGCTGTGTCCTGTACAGTCAATAGTTTAAGGAAATATTGGGCTTTTTATTGTTGTTATTATTATGATACAACTTTTCCTTTTTCATCTTAACTGTTGCTCTTAGAGTGAATTTCAGCTTTATGGTGAAAGTAGTATATATTCTTCATGTGTGTGAGAAGAAAACTGGATTCTTCCTGACTGTCTTTTAAAAAAGGAGTAGGAGAGGTGAAGGGCGGTGGATAATTCTATTATCCTAGGACGAGGAGAAAAATAAAAATACTCGTGAAAGAGTCTGTTTATTTGGTTTCCTTCATTGCAGTTCACCTCATCATTCTGTTAAACCAAAAAAGGGGGTTACTTTTTTCATAGTTTGCATTTGAAATTAAACTTCTGAATGTCTAGAAATTTATTTTCTGCATGAAATGAAAACCAGGCATCACCACCTTTTTTTGGTAACAGTGTTGTTTTATCTACCAGTCATGCTGAGGATACCCAAACGACCAGTTTTACTGAGCTAGCTGGCAGACTTCTCTTTTGATACTGGATTTTCAGATGTTAAGACCTTTAGTTTCTAGCTAGGTAAGGCCTGTTGAGGTGTGCACAGCATGCTCAACCAAGCTGACAAAGAAGAAATCCTGACCTGTGTTCTTCTTAGAAGTGAACTTCATTGGTGTCCTACCAGAGAAAGCAAAGTTCTGGAGTATTTTGAAACTCCATGACTAGAGGAGATTTTTAGGAAGCACAGCCTGGAAGCATTTTCCCAGGGACAAAGAGCGTACAGAGTGTATGTTGTTTGAGCCTTGGCGTTGCTTTCTCAGTCTGGTTATGAACTGATTAGAATGAAGGTTTTAGACATTTGAGGTGAGCCCATGGGATGCTGAAGTTGATTGAGTAGTCTGAAGTATTCCTCCTCTGAGCTTTGCTAATGACTCTGGAGGGGTTCAAGGCTGCCTGGTGTAACCTGGTGCCGGAAGGTTGGAAGAGCAGCTCCACTGCAGTTCTGTTATATTCACTGCCTCTGGATGGAAAGACTGGTAAATAATTCAAGTATTTTTTCAGAAATACCAGTAGTTGCTTCGAACTGTTGCAGTACCAGGAATACCAATAAGTTGCTTTAAACTTTGCTGTAGGCTCCTTATCTGTTGTGTTACTATGTTGTGGTGGTTCTTACATCCATTTAGGTATAGTCAATGCATTTCTTTCATACTGCTGTAAACTGCTTGGGCATTGTCCATTATTTTGAAATTTATAACATTTATCTAGGATTTTCCAATTCTTTGATACTGTTTTTTCTTTTAACATAATGAGGCTGTTCCTTGAGGCTGTTCCTTAAGGCTGTTCCTGTTTTACTCACAAGGGTGCCTTAAATTCATCAAAAGGAGGAAGAGCATTTAGTGATAGAAGAGATTGACAACAATGGGCAGAAATGCTTGTTGTACCAGAAATTCAGCTTGTCATTTATTAAGCAGCACTAAAAACTGTCAAAGTACCTAGGTCAGTAAAGGATAAAGTACATCCTAGCTGCCATATGGTTGATTGCTATGTGATAGTTATTGTTAGAAAGAGACTTTGCAAAGCTGAGCTTTCTGTGCGCAAATGTGGTTTTGAGCAATGCAGTAGCTACCCTGAGACTACTGAATGGTGAATTTTCTCCCTTCAGTTGATAGGAGAGGGTGGTTACCAGAGTGATCCTGAGTCTTCCTCAATAACTGCGTAGTATGTACTTTGACCCAAAATATGTCCTCTTCCAGATTTAGTCTTATTACCAAGCCTAAGGGTTAAGGAAAGGTAAATCTGTAACATTGAAGTGAACCAGAATTAAAAGCTGAATATGGTATAAAATGAAAAAAGACCTAAAACTAAAAATATCCTTTAAGTCTCCTGTTCAGCCTTGATGTTTGACTGTGCTGTCTGTACTGTGATTTCTCCATATCTGATGATTTAGGTCTGTTTTGGTGCTTTTATCAGACATTCATCATGGTGTTAGAGCTCTGTGCAAGTCCTCAAAAAAAACACTCAAAAGAAATACACGTTCATGTGGGGATGGAGTGAACCTAATTCAGAAGAATTAATTTTAGCATCAAAGCAATTGAGTAAATTAGTTCAAAATAAAAGATGGGGGAAAGTCAATAAAAATTAAAATAGAATAGCGGCTGTGTGTGGGCTTTTTCCCAGGGAGTCTGCAAACCAGTTCTCTACTTGTATAAGATTCTGCTTCAGCATTAGACTATCCTCTGTTATCCTTGACATGTGTAATTTTTTAACCTGTCTTATTACTGCTTTTGATAGTTGATTTCTTATAGTACATATGCTACTTGAGTTTTTTCTTTTAACACAAAAGCAAAGTGCTCCCTCTGTTTTTGAGTGTAGGCGGTTAATGTGTGAGGCATTTCCTGTAGGATTGATAGGTTTATATATGAAATTTTAGAAAGGATGTATACAAAGAAAGGTGAAGGCTAAGATGCAGGCAAAGAAGAGATGGAAAAACAGAGTTTTGTTCATGTTTAAAAGGAAATTTTGGTCAATAATGATTGTTTTTTCAGGGCTGTTGCCTTTGACACCGACACATGAGCAATGCCCCTGGGTCCATTTAAAATGCAGATGATTTCCCCCAAGGCTGTGACTTGAAATGACAGACAAAAGGAGAGTTTTGGATGACAGCCTTCCAGTTTCCAAGCTAAGCCTGCCTGGAATCCATTTGATCATTATGCACTGTAGCTTAAAAAATGTGCCTGAGAAGAAAAAAAAACATACCTTGCAAGGGAGTTTCTCAGCCCTGTATAACTGGTGTAAAATGTGGAGTTGCTTTGGATTTGTTCCCTTGAGAGAACTTCTTCTTGGCTTGCAGAGGTATTTCTTACTATATTTATTCATTTTAAGTCTCATTACGTTTTGCTTTGGGACTTTTTAGAATTCTATGTGAATGAGAAGAAATCTGACACTCTTCCCCCTCCTGATTAAAGCAAATGAACATGCAGACCCGTATTTCTCTCTAGTTCTAAAAGAAGTAAGGCAAGTAGGAAGTTAGGATGTGTGGATCATTACAAGGTACTTTCTCATCAGGTCAGGTAAATGTGGAGAAAGGAAGGGGAGGAGAAAAAATAGTATCTTGCACAAGGATAGCCTCTGGCGGTACCAAGAATTGAATCAACCCTTAAGAAAGCCACAGAGTACAAAATGGAGCTTTTGATCAGCAGAGAATTGGAACTGATCTGCTGAGCTGGCTTTCCCTCTGTACTACCGGGAAGAGAACAGCAGAGCTCTTCCTGGTAGTATGTTACTTCTGCAGCACTTTCTCTTCTGTAATCCAGCAAGTTTTCCTTCAATGTCTTCCTCATTTGTGACTGTCCCCAAAGCAGTGTACTCCCTTCTACCAAGTGCACAGAAAAAAACATGATCCAGCAAGAGGTGCTTCTGTTTGCTCTCAGGGTTGCTGTATTACTTCCCTTGGGAATAATATAAGGTGTGTGAAAGCAGCACAAGAGTGCATCACCACTTGATGGCACCAAACAAAATTGAAAGAACCTTTGAAGTAAATAGGGAAGGAACTCAGCTTTTCTGCAGTGTGTGAGGGCACCAATATAAGTAAGTCATGCTTGCTGTAGTACTACAGCACTCCATGAAGCGCTCTCAGCATCTGTTAAACTTTTTCATTTTTCAGTTTGTTTCACACGGCATGAGTACCTCAGCACTGTTGTAAATGATAAGCAATAGGGCTTTATGCAGGAACTTAGTAAACAGACAATGTATTCTTAGCCCAAGGTGCTGGCCAATTTGTGAGCAAGAGTGTAATTGCTTGGCTAAAAATGTTCTGGTCACCTTGTACTGTGGCAATATGCTCCCTGTATCTCTTCCATGTTATAATCATTTGCAAGAGTACAAAGCAACTGTAGGTGAAAATTGAGCTTCTGGACTGCATGATTTGAATAACTTTTCAAAATAAGGAGAATTCTAGAACCACTGCGTTATTTGCTGTTAGATTCACAATGACCTTGATATTTCAGGATCTTCTTGTATTACAGATATTCCTCTTTGTGTTTTCTGTGGGGGCAGATGTTCTCAGCTCAATGACTGAAAGGATGACTGTATTGATTCTTCAGCCATTAACATTGAAGTGTACCAACAGAGAGGTTCCCTAATACTGTTACAGTTGCTTCTCCTTGTCTTTTCTGAACACATTTTAAGAATCTTGTTCTTCTTGGGTTTTTATTAGTTCTCTGAAAAATGAGTTTCAGCATCAGGCATCTGCAAGATAACCTTCTGGTTTTTCCATTAAATACACAGCAATTGCTAGAGGCGTCCTTTATTTAATGCATTCTGAATCCTCCGCTTTCTGTAGTTTTAGCTTCCTTTTTCTTTTCATCTGTCCCTGAACATATTGCCTTGCGTAATTATATCCTGTTTTGTGGACAAAGAGAAGGAAGAAGATGTTAATGCTTGTCAAAATGATGAGCAACCTCTTCTTTTCCCTGATTCCAACTGTAAAACCAGATAACTGTTGGTTTATCTTCTCAGCTAGCAGAATAGAGACAGAGCTTATCTCAGCCTGAAATGGATCAGAAACAATCAAAGATTGCAGCATACTTGTTTTGTTTCCCTTTCACTTCCAATTCTCCTACATCATGGATTAATGGAAGTGTCTAGTGTTGAGGATCTTGTACGTGCCTATATGTTGCATTCGTGCACCAGTCCCGTCTCTTCATTCCCATGCAACTGCTTTGTAATTGATTGTTAGAATTAAGTAGAAAACTGCTTAACTGAGAAGCTATTTGCTTTTCATTTGCATAGCACCTAGTACAGTCGAGACCTGGTCTGAGCAAAAAATCCTGATAGTAATATACATACAGTAATAATACATGAGGTAGATATCCTATGGGTCACCATACACATGCGCACTCAAATCATTCCCAGCCCTACCAAGCTCATGCAGATTTTTTAAGAGTTTTTATATCATGCCTCTGAATTTTGTGCATGTTGATTCCAGCGATGAGTGTTGACTGAGGATCAGTTTCATTCTGTTTCTAGACTGCATTGCATCCCTGTTAGGCCTTTTTCTGTCCAAGTGCAATTTGACTTTAAACCTAGAAGCTTTTCATCACTACAGTAAGCTGTTGCAAGCCCAAGGTGCAGGAGGTATTGGGATGCTCTCTCTCACTGTGGTGTACTCAAGAGAATAAATAGAGCTCTGCAAAGAGTTGAATATTGAAACCCATTAAAAACCTTTGGCTGTGGTTTTTTGTTGGTGTTTTGGTTGTTTGGGGTTTTTTTACTGCTTACTTTCCTTCTGCAAAGATTTTATTAAAAGAAAGTCCTAGGTATTTGAGAGCATCAGTGTCATGTTTTTTGAAAGATGAGTCTTTTATTTCCTCTTATGAAACTATATTACCCATTTAATAAAACTTTAAAAGATGCTAGCAGCTTTATTGCTGGGTGCTGGTGTTCCAGTTTGACCCTTCTTAAATTGCTAGTGAAACAGTCTGTAGCAATTCGATAATTTTATCAAAATATGATTAAATCCAAATTCCTGTAATTGATGCTTCCTGTAAGGATTATTGATACAGGACTTTATTGAAAGCAAATGTATGTTTGAACTCCAGAGGGAAGAAAATGGAAAGCAATTACAGCAACAAAGTGGATGTTGTAATGTAATATTCAAAGCATGCTTTTCTTTGTCTATTAAATTCTAATTTAATGGGGAGATTTCATGTGCCACTTAAAACTCCATATATTTAGACTCTGCAGTGATTTAGCTCTGCTTTTGGCACAGATGTCTCCTTCATTCTGAAGGCTCTCTAGGCTGCAGTACTTTTCCAGGCTTGGTTATCTGTGTAGCCCTCAGCAACAGACAAGAGATTTACTTAGGGGGACAGGGAGTTGGTGGCCACGTTAATCTGATAAACGTTCTGGAAAGCATGCTCACTCAGATGGAAGAGTCAACCCTGCCTCTAAGTGGTGCTGGAGCTTGGCTTGGGGCTGCAGGCATCTGCACATGAGCTCAGCTCAGTCATTGGCATTTTCTAGGGAATTCACAGTCATTTCTGTGCTTATTTTTCATGCATACAAATTGAACTGAGAAACACTGCATGCATCTCTTCACACTGGGGTGTGAAATTCAGCCCAGGACCAAGGCAGCAGTTTCTAACATTGGACTTATAATAGGTGTTTGAGTGTTGGCCAAAGTTAAAGCTCCATGTGCTTTTTGTCACCACTTCTCCAAATGCAGAGCAAAGTGCATGTGTGTGAATAAGGATGAAATAAAAGAGGCTGAACTTAAAGGTATTCAATTTTACAAATTGGTCAAGCACTGGAGTAGGTTGCCTGACAATACTGCTGAAGCCATGACATGAGATGTATCAGAGTAGGTTGTCAGTGCAGAGGGGTGGGGAAGGGCTCTCAGCAGAGTTTCCCCTTGCATAAGGTTTACCTCACTGATGAAGATTTCTAAGGCAAATGGAGCATGCAAGCAGCCCAGGGATGACCTGTGTTGAGGCATAATGGATTCTTAAGTGGTAAAGTGAGGCATGAGTTAGAGAGTATGGGAGGGACCAGATAACACAAGCTCTAAAGTTTCAGACTCAGTTATATTTTGATGTAATTCTGATACTTGTGGATATCATCAGTCACATCTCTTTGACGAGACCAGCAACAATACGATATTATAGAATCACAAGGACAAGGTTAAAAAACACCACAGTATTTATAGCAGTATTTATATATGAAGTTGATCTTCATATATATACCAAGCTGTTATTTTATGGTATTCATCTTTTCAGGAGAAAAGCAGTAGGCTTTCTGGAAAGTGAGAAGTTTAAAATATTATACATTTGTGAAAAGGTCAGATTCCCCTTTGTACATACTGTTAGGGTGTTAAAGTTTCATTTTTTTTACTTGAAAGGGCTATCTGGAACTCCTTAGAGAGCAATGATTGATTGCAAAGGCAAACACAGAGAGATTTGTATCTGAGTTCATGAATGGTGGGGTTTTGAAACTCACAGATCTTGATTACAGAATTTGTTTCTGTGATAACAGAGTCATATTGTCACCTGAACTATTTATTATCTTTTAGGTTTCGTCATAGTCCAAATTGCTGGTACTTGAGAGACTGGACCATCCACAGCTGGATCAGACAGTGTTTGAAATATGGTGCTCAAGACAAAGCCTTATACACATTAAAAAACAAAGTAAGATTTACAAAGGAAAAGCCATGAATATGTTTGATCAGCTTTTTGAGACAAATGTGGCTTGACTGGAATTCCTGTTGCAGCCAGGTCCTGTACACTGTGGTTTTAAGTTCAGATATTTCTTTGTCAAAATAAAAATTAATGTTGCATTTGAATTTTAGCTCTATCTCTTTACAGCTTTTAAAATCCTCTTCTTTCCCAGGAAGCTTTTTGGTTTTAAAGAGCATTGGTGTCCAAAACATGCTAGGTGCAGAAGAGGCATAAAACACATGACAGGCAATGCCATTCCTGGTTCCAAAGGTTTAGATAAAATGCCAAAACAAATGCAGTGCATCAAAAGCTGGAAGGTCTCCATCACAGGAGGCACACTAATCTCCTTGTGTTGCTTGACTGTACATTGCAGCAGTGTGCAGCGCCATGGTTCTGGTCTTTCTGATACCTGTAGGGCTGTGCTTGGGAAGATTTGTACAGCACGTTTGCACACTGAGCTTTTTCATTCTTCTCTTTAGGTTCAGTATGGAATTTTTCCAGATAATTTTACATTCAATATTTTGTTGGATTATTTTATAAAGCAGAAGAAATATGAAGGTAAGAAAATATGTACCGATACTGAATCCTCTGTTGTATGCTCTTATATTTGCAGAGCCTTTCTTTGAATTAACAACTTTTAGCTGTGTTTTTTCTGAAGTCACGGTAAAACGTGCCTTCTCCTTCCTTCAAACTATTTTTCTGCATTTTTATCTCTCATTTCTGTTGGGTTTTTATTCATTATAGAATTTTGAAACATGTAAGATTCACAGTTTTTACTGTTATTAATCCTATTACAAATGTAAACCATCTTCTTCAGTTTTTACAAGTCTGATTTATGTGCTAATAATGTCACAGGAGTTATTAGTGACAATTAATTAGAATGTTATCAGAATCAAAATGCATATTGGTAGTGTTCATCTTCCATACGTTTAGCTGTTCAAAAAGCTACATATCTAAACTTTGTCTAGGCTTTCTGTCTGTCACTGGAGCAAGCCAGCTATGCTGAATTGTCATGCTGGGAGTACATCTCACTACTGACTGTTTAAATGTTCAGATGAATAATCCTCTTGTGTTTGATGACATATTAAAGATTTTAATTTCATTTCAGGTCTCCTAGTACTGTAGACTTACAGTAAGCTTTCCTTTGCATAAAGCTCTTGTAAAACAAATAACTGAAAGGAACAACAGCTTTTATCCTGAAGGTTATGCTAAATGGCAAATTAATACATGTATTTATTTTATTTTGAGACACACCTCCATCTTTGAATTCTCCCTTTTTTCATCCATACTTCTTTTCTGTGTGAGACTCAAGGCCTTTTGTTTAACAAACTGTCCTTTCTGACAGGGAGTGTCACTGGAACTCCCTGCAGAGCTCCTTCAGAGCATTGTTTGCTGAATAGAGAAGACTGCTGTGGGTGATCTGTGACAACATTTCTGGTCCTTTGTACTCTCCTGTCACCCTAAGGGTAGTGAAGTTAAGCCAGTCTTCTCTTGTTTGTAATCAAAACACAAGAACAAAGAAATAATTTTAAAATATTTTTTTAAAGGTTAATAATTGAAGAGCTGAGCAAAGAAGGGCCAATTGAAGAGTGTAGAGCTAAGATGATTTTGAGAGCTCCTTTGCTGTAGTTTCATGCTATCAGCCCATTCTTCCTTCTTGCAGTGTGTTTGAATAACCCTAATGAATAAGACTAATTCTGTAGTTGTATTCTAGATGTAAGAAATGCTTAACTTTCTCCCTAATTATTTCAAAGCATACTACAGCAATAAAGCATGGGGGAACATAAGTGGGTACAAAAGGCAACTGTGTACTGGGAGCTGTGCTGATTATGTGTTGTTTTCCTCCATAGATGCTATGTCAGTAGTAACAGAGATCATGCTCCAAGAAAGTTTTGATGAATTATCAACACAGCTTCTTTCTCTCTATGTTTTATACCAGTATCTGGCAACCAAGTCTGATCATGCGGTAAGCTGACCACACTCAAAATGATACACAAAGCCTCTACTTCTGAGTGTCATAATGCAGTCAGTTGGGCATTCAATCATGAATATATTTTATTTCCCCTAACTTTACCTGGAAAAAATAAATACTCTATAGCTTTCATTTTTTTTTACAATTGCAGAAGAAAGAAAGGAAAAAAAAAACAACCAAGTGTGAAAGCCATCAAATCACTTGTCAGGCCTTTTGCTCCTTTCTCTGAAAGGGAAGGTGTGTTGGGATTTTCAGATGTAATGTATTTGAAGGATATGAAATGATAGTTCAAAGTAGACTCTTATCAATTACCACAAAAAAACTATGGTGCATATTGTATAGGACCCTGCTAAGCTGAACGTTGATGATGGTGGTGGTGTGGAATTATAGAGCATAGGTTTCACTAGGTTTTTTAGTATCCTATTTGGCTTTGGGTGTATTGTTTCTTATACATATTCATTTTAAAACTTAATTTGTTACACCCCTCCTGTCTCCTAGGATGAGGGGTTTATTATTCACAGCTTGCTTGTTTAAGGTCAACATGACAGGTCAGGGTCTTGGAAGTGGCATTATTCTACCTTTGCACAAGGGGCTCAGTCAGCAAAGGGTTCTGCAGTGCCCACCACTTTTAGGGAGCTACTTTTCATGTAGTTTGGCACAAGCTTTCAATAGCATGTTGTCATGCATAAGGAAAATGCTTGAAGCCTCCATTTGTCTTACATGAAGCATCTTCCAAAATGCATATTACAGGTGTCTTAAAGTTTTACCCAGCTGGGTTGTAATTTCAGTTTTCACCAAAGAAAAGAGATGCGCATTTGCCCTGTTGGATATTCTTCTTCATTACCCAGAAATCAAGTACGCTCAGTCACTTTTATATGAAAAGTGTAGGCATGAAAATCTCATTTTTCTAGTGTGTTTGTCCACACTGTTTGCATATCCTTACTGCAGAGACAACTGTTTATCAGTATATGTAGGGTTTCATGAAAGCTAAATGTGCAAGCAAGAGTGGTGTGACCATACAACATGCTGAAGGCAAGCGTATTGACATAGCTGTGACTTACTTGATATGCATTTTGAAATAACCCCATCCAAAGACAGCAATGAAATAGTATTTTTATTTGTAGATGCTATTTAAAACGTCATGATGCTCAGCACTAATTTTCTGTGTTTGATTTAGGAAGTGGGGGCAGACAGAGTAAGGAGAAATGCTCAGCTGCTCCTGAAAATCCCATTTTTTTTCCCAAGGTGCAAGACAGGTCAGCCAGTGTCCTGTGGCAGATAGGTCCTTGACTCTAGCTTGGGGTTCAGCAGCCTAATGAAATGTTTTTTAACTTTGAGAACTAAATCTTGGGCAATCTGACTGTATTAGTTCTTAGTGTGTATAGCAGTGGTGATAGGGAGCTTCCATTTCCCTGTTGTTGTACATATCACTGAAAGCCGGACTGGTCTTGGCTCTCCCCAGAAAGTTTCCTCCTTGAGAGCTGTAAATAATCAGTATGATTGCTGCCTTCTACTACAAAGCAGTCCCGCTAGCTCCCAAAAGAACCTAGGCTGGTAACAGCCCTGTTTTTCTAGTTGCATCTGATTTTCTTATAACATTCACCTGGAGTGTTGAATTCAGCGCAAAGCAGCCCTGTTCCCTTGTATGCTTTTTCTGAGTTGGGCAAATACCTTGCCTGGCTGTCAGGTGCTGGTATTTTGTGTCAGAGAATAACACGCAAATTTTTGTAGCACCTGAATGGAGACACAAAAAAAATGCCGTACCTTGAAAAGAGAACTCTAGTAAAACCAGAAGATCGAAACTTTTGTGTATTTTTAAGGCTCAGTGTGCTTCAAGGATTTTTTCAGAAAGCTGCTTCGCCAGGGGTATTTCTTTCAGTTCATAAGGTAATCAACAAGACATTGAAGTACCCTGTCACAAAAACCATGTGTTAAGATAGTCAGACTTCCTCCAGTCTGTTGCCTTTTATAGCTTCCTTTTCCTCATTTTCTTAGCCATGGGAGTTGTTCACCTCCTTTCACTTGCAATAAAGCTCTTTTTACTTGCTTCTCTGGTCATGAAAAATGCACTGTGCTGTGGAACAACCTAAACAAAATTTACACTACTCTTGTGGTTTTAACATACTTACTGATAGGTGCCCTTCTTTAGCCATCACTGGTGGTCTGGCTCAGACAGCTGGTACATCTTTGTAGCTGGAGAGACAGCTGTACTTTTAATCCTGTGGCATGGAGGGGTCTTGGTGAGTTGCACATGCTCTTTTCACAGAGCAGATTTTGCACTCAAAGCAGCCATTAGCTGCATATGCTTCTCTCAGCATTTTCATATTCTAGTGAGGGGTAGTGGAGTGTATATCTTGCCACATACTTTAAAGAAAGGGCTGCTGTAGTACAGAAGCCATGTAATAGTTTTCTTCAGCAGTGCTAGCCTGAAGCAAGTGGTAGGACATACAGGACAGAGACAGAGCTTGGCCAGTGTAAAGCAGTGTAATCCATTGTCCTGAAGAAAATGCACTGATTGACTTCCATGCAAAATTTCAACCACTCACATTTTACAGTCTTCTGGGAAGAGAGGTATTCCTCTGTGTAATGTGTACTGCTCCTGTAACTGAACACTGGACATGTTTAACGATTCTTTACTTTATTGCTATGACATCTGATGAAAGCCACGTGCTGTCTTTGCTGCCATTTTTTGTGTGTTTGTTTAGGAACGCTTACTTAGTTTACATTATTTGCAGTGGGAAGAGGAGAGAAATCTTGGAGCATCACTAGTGCTTGCGAGTCTAAAGCAAAATAGCACTGTGGGTTTCAGCTCCCAGCTGTATGGCTATGCATTCCTTGGTAAGTTTCACCTCCCTTAATCATCTTTTCCCTCGTGTCTTCAGAGGCTGAATAAAATTGCCATCTTTGCTTTATTAAAGTGTAATCAAAGAGAACACAAAGGAAAAAAAAAAAAGAAATAATGGAAGGACAGTTTCAAGAGTCATGAGTGAATCTTTTGTAAGCCTGGAGGGTAGTACTGACTTGAATAGTATGCCCTTCATCAGACAACTTCAGAACCAGCTTTGGGGTTCCCTGCAGGTTTGGATTGGCAGCTGAAAGAAAGAAAACACTCTTAAAGAACACAGGATTGATTTCTTGGTCGACCAACAAATTTAAAGAAATACCCCAAAAGTACAGATTTCCATGGCACAAATTTAAGGTTAAAGACAATAGACTCTTTTTCTAGTTATTAAGTGTCTTAAAACGATCTTTAAACCTTAGGAAGTCAAAGAGCACAGCCTGAAAATCACTATGTTTAGAACATATACTACTCACTGTAAAGTTAATGTTTGGTTTGTGAACAGCAGATAATAGTGCCTTTATCCTGTATCTGTTAAGGAGTCTTCACTGCTAATGACTTGCTATATTATTAAAGAGAAGTTAGATCAGAACATGTTCAGAATCGGAGGGAAGGGGAATGGGCAAGTAATTCTTGGATTTCCTTTAAACCTTTAGAGGAATATAATGCAGATAGGTTTTTTCCTTCTCTACAAAATGATTATTTACTAGAAAGAAATTAATTGATTTACAATTTATTGTGAATTGTTGTTCCATTACTGCATTATTGAGAATATAAGTGGATTTGTACTTAAAATGTGGCCTCAAAATATGATGTGTGATGGCAGAGTTAGGGTGCTGACTCACATTTATCATTTCTGTAAAACAAAAAACTTAATTTTCAGTCAAAAAGGGCAGTAAATGTGAAAATTAATTTGAAAGCAGGATTTTCCATAGAGCTGTAGTTTGTAGTCCAGTGGAGATACTGATACAAATAGGGACTTTGCTGTCCAGTTGGCATTCATGTTGGAGAGTTTTTAATGTTGTATGGATTGGTTGAGTAGTGGCTGTATTTCACAAATGCACTTCACTCTTGTCTGTGAGCAGTAGTGCTTGTTTCATGACATTGACATTCAGTAGATCAAAAGCTATTTACTGTTATGTCACATATTCCAAAGTCTTGCCAACACTAATGGAACCGACCTCTCAGAGAGTGAAAGATGTCTGTGGGCACAGACTGGCCTCAAGCACCTTAGCTATTTTAGTTTAGCCATAGTCCATAGACTTTGTCTGTGCACTTATTGCCTTGCTTCTCCTAAACTGTTCTCTTCCATGTAAAGAAGAGTAAGGTGCATTTCATAGTTTTGTGTCATTATAGCCAGAGTGCAAATTAGATTGAGAGATTGGACACAAGTCCTGTGAGCTGCACTTGAAGGGGTATTACTTATTACATCAACAGTGACAAAATCAAAGCCTTAGAGTGACAATCATTGTAAATTACATCAACTGCAATGTGATGTGCATTTCGTCTATTATGTAGGAGTTTCATGTTCTCTAGTAGTTACTGTCAGAAGAAAAACCACATTGTCAGTGGTGCAGTACATCACAGGTCCTGCTAAAGTCAGTGAACACCTCAGTGCACAGATTGTCCTAAATCAAGAACCAAAATTTCATTTTGGCAGGTCTCCCCTATTTTCTCTCCGGAAGCTCCAGCAGAAAGAGGGGTACTAAGTTGTATACTTAACCAGAGCATTTGCTGTAATCTGTGGGTAAAGCCTAAAGTCCACGGAGTTGAATCTAGAAAGTCAGATTTAATGCACATGCATTCCACAGTCAGTCCCTGAAAGCTAAGGAGACATTTATCTGCCATCTTCAGACATCCTTCTGAGAGCTGGTGTTCCAAAGCCAGACAACCAGAAAAGCTGGCCACTCTAGTCTGATTTCCATCTGGACAAAATTTCTAGGTGAGGCAGAATGGGGAGGAATCAGAAACAAGCACATAATAACCATGAAGTTGTGCAAAAAGAAGGTGCCTTAATAAAATAAGATAATAGTTCAATCAGAGCAACTTTATAGAAGTGTGTTGTTTTTACGACAGAAGCTAGGACTCTTGCTGTCACTTCTGAAAACCAGAGCCAACCTATATGGATTCTTTTAAGACTCAGGTATTGAAGTAGTAACACTAAAGTATGTTTTTATCACAGGAAAAGTGGAGTTGAATAAGGGACTAAGAGCTGTATACAATCTAATGCCACTGATGTGGACACCTGGATATTTGAATAGAGCCTTGCAAGTGATGGAGATTGTGGCTTCATTGTCAGGAGACAGCAAAATCTGCAAAGAAGCTGTAAGTATGAAGGCAATAACCCACTGAACAAATGGAATTTTATATAAGTCAAATCCAGTAAAACCTGTGAATTCTGTGCCTTGCTAATGAGAAGATGCCTGGCAAACTTCAGAGGCCTTTGCAAGACAGAAGTAATGTTTAGAACAAAATCACTGCTTCTACTGGCATGTCCTTGGCAATGAGTGTGTATTATTGCCACAGACCATTTAAGTATGTTTTCTAAGCCTTTCCCTCCCTATAGAGACATGTGGATCTGTGTCGCAGGGAGCACGTCTGTGGGGGTGGAAAGACACCTTTGTTTCTCAAGTTTTTGAACTCGCTCAGAGACATACTTCTTAGCAGTGAGGATGAAATACCACATATTCTTACTCTCACAGCTATGCCCTCTGAGATGATGTCCTGAGTGGTACTGGTCCAAAAAGTCAACAGAGTGATTTCTAGAAGGTATTGCCCTCATTTGGGGAGAGTGGATAGGTTCAGTTCATTTATGAAGTCAGCAGTGACTAAGGGACTTGAGGCTTAGGAATGTTGTGGGGCATCAGACTGATCCTGGACTCAGATTAGGAGTAACTTAAGAAACCACCACAACATGTGCTGAAACATTGCTGAGGTCTCACCTCCTCTTTTAGGTACTTTTTCCTGAAGGTGTCCCTGGTCATGGGAGCCTCCCTTTTGCTCACGTAATTACTAGGCTTGCAGTCTCTCTTGAAACAGAAGGGCAGGGCACTGCTCAGCAGGTCCTGCTGTCTGTTACTCCATTTTCTGAAGCATCTCTGTAATACGTGACAGTACAAGGACAGGTCACATCTGCAACTTCTACCATTTTGAGTTACCTCTTTTGGTGTATGGTTTTGGAGGTATCTTTCTTGCTCCAATCTAAAGAACTCAGCCTAATACACTAAAGCAGTCATATTTTCTGCTTACAAACCCTAGACAAATTGAGGAACTCATGAAGTTGTTGAATACATGACAGTTGTGTTACTCAGATTGTATTTCCAAACTGTTTATGCTTACCATGACAAATGTGATTGTTCAGATTGATGCCCTGGAGACCATTTTACAGTCTGTCCTTGAAGCCAAACCTGGTCCAGATTCTGCTGAAGAAGTCAAGGGATTAGAGCAGAAGTCACAGAGTGCAGAATCAGAAGAAACAGAGCAATCTAAAGCACCTGAGTACTACAGTCGATTCAAAGTAAGAGAGTTTCATTTATTTAAATATCCTAAGCTGTAGTATATCTCTGTGATACATACTAGAAAATAGATATGCTGACTTACTGTGGCTAATAGACTGACACCCCTTCAGTGTCAGTCTAGTAGGAGTCCCACTTGACGTTTTTGAAACTGATGTCACCTTACGTTTTCACTTGTTCAATCAGGAAGCAGCAAAGATGTAAATGCTCAAGGCCACTTGTCTTTTGTCTGTCTGCTAGGATTTTATCTTCACTTTTCATACATCAAAATGATAAATCCAGTCCTGTTCGCATAAGTGTTATGTCATTAGAGACCCATTATTTGACCTTGTGTGGGCTCTTGCTCATTAAAATTAATTATAATAGGCATGAGACCATCCTGAATTTATTGTCCATTTGTGTATACTACAATTATTTAGAAATGTTGCATCCTGTACTTTCAGTCTGGGGAATTAAGTCAGGTTTTATCACCTCTCTTTTATCTTTAGATTGTCATGCTGATGATAACAGTAAGAAAAAGAGCTATTTGTTACAGCGCATCTGTATAACAAGTGCATTTTATGTGATCATCTCATAGCTATATAATGAGCTCATTTTTATTTTATCGTCTCTGATTTGTGCTGTGGTAAAAATCAAATACACTAGGTTGAAACTCATCTGATTTATAGTTCCAGGAGCAATACTAATAGCCCATCAGTTTCCCTTGCTGCTGTCACCTGGACGGCTGTGACCTTGCACAGTTGTTCTGGATACAGACTGTTCTGAAGAAATTTCAGAAGTTAAAAGACAAGTATCCTATGGTTTCACCTCACACACACAGACTTTTCCTTTCTTTAATTTTTATTTACACAACTTTGCCACTAATCTTTAGATATTAAACTTGCTTTGTAGGCAGTTAGAACTTTTTAATTAAAGTATTTGGAAATCAGTGAGTGTTCAGCATGTGGTAATTAAAGCCTGGATGAATTACAGTGAATTAGGTAAACACAAGTGCCCTTTGAAAGAGGGAGTGAGACATTTTTATGTGTTTCTCATTGCCTATCCATTGTCTAGCCTTGAAGAAAATAATGCAGAGTGCTCGAAACAAGGCCTAAATATTAAATTGGGGACAGGCCAGTGCCAAGAGGGTAGTTTTATTCTCACCTCAACCTTTCCACAAGTTCCATAATTAATCCCCTTTCAGGCATTCATTGGTGTGGCAGTGAGTGCCCTGACTTTGGGCCAAAAAATTACAGACCCATTGCTTAACTCCTAAGGTCTCACCAGGAAGGTCTGCATATGAGAAAGACATAGCCCTCATGTGGAGTCTAGGCATCCAACAGTAATTATATGTCCATAAGCCACACTTTCAGGTTTTCTGAATGAGAAAAGGGGCTCTCAAGTCAGAATGCCATTTCAGCCAAGCCTGAAAGAGTTCTGAGACTCTCCTCTCAAATCCATCAGGACAGCAGTAGTCACTCTTCCCAGCTTAATCCTGGACACTTACAGGTGTCATTCACAGGGTACAGTAGTGCATTAGAAATCCATACAAGTGTGAGGGAAGGTGGCAGCTCTGAAGCAACCTGGTGCTGTGTGCATTCACAGCTGCTGTCCCAGGACAGATCACCTGCTCTTCTGTGTAACCCCAGCAAAGGATTTGAACTTCTGCTGCTGAAAACAATTCAGTTGCACTTTGTTCAGCCCTGCATTAGCCAGCATATCCCAGTCTTTCTCCTTGAACTCAAAACCAGTTGCTTCTGCCTCCTGCATGCCCAGTTCTCTTTCACAAATCATACACCTCAGAATGCAAGGAAAAGCATATGGATTTGCTCCAGACACACACATACTCCTCCATTATATTCCATGGAATGGACTCAGTGTCTCATACCAACCTTCAGAACATTTGTGGAAGTACCTGAAAAAGCCATGGCAGCCTAACAGATACAGATACATGTCCTTCACTTCCACGGAAACAAACAGAACTTGAGGGCATTTGGCTCTTTCTAGATAAAGCCTTTAGAGCTGTAATCTAGACACTGACACTGTCATTTGTGTTGTAATTACCCATTTTTGGATCCCGTATGCTGAGACTACTCAGTACAATGCTCCTCAGGCAATTCCTTCCATCTGTGAATGATCAGTGGGCAAACATTTCATCCCATAAATGCTGGGAACACCTCCCCTAACTGTCTGCATGCAGAGCCCTGGAGACTGCTTATGAAAATCAATGATTTAGCCATTTAAGAATGTGCCCTTTTGGTACCTGCAGGACATACAGCCTTCTGCTTTCCTAAATTAGTTTTACTGATATATCACAGAAGAGCAGTGAATATTCCAGAAGTTCAGTGATACCAGTAATGGCTTAGGAGACAAGACCTGCTAGTTTCCAGGTTGCCTTTCTGTAGTTCAATTTCATACTGTTCAAGTTCAGTGCATAAAGCCCCTTTTCAGCACATCCTTGGTAGAGTCTAGTAGTAAGAATCTGAAGGATGTAAACCAATTACATTTAAAATGTATATCTAGTCCATAAACATGAGCATAATTGTCAGGTTCCTTCCCCAAACCCAAGCTGTACTGTCTCCTCACTTTTCTCCCTGATGCCTTGTATACTTACTTACTGATACCTCAAACAAAATAGAGACTAATACACCTGAATAAGTTTATTCAATTTGGTTTTAGTCCATTAGCTTTGAAGACATTGGCTTTGTTTTTATTCTTTATCATAAACTTAAAAACCCCTCAGACCTGCATGTCTAGCATTTTAAAGAGTCTTTAATCTGCTCTCTGTCCAGTTCAAACCTTCAGGGGCCTAATAAAACACAACAAAGCCTGCAGTTGTGCTGGCTAAGGGAGAGAGAACTGGAGAGGCCTCAGAAGAGATGTAGTAGTTTCCTCCCTAAGAACAAGGCAGAGCCTCCAGCCAGGAGCTGAGAAGAAGTGCCTTTGCAGATTATTGCCAGCATGGGCTCAGGTAAAAGGAACACTGTGGGCCAGCAGCACAATGCATAGGCTTTCAGTTATAGCTGGAAGTCTGGATATCTGCATCGCTCTAGAACTGCCATTTTGTTTGGAGGTGAATGATTCCCACATCTTCTTTCCATTATCCTTCAATGCAAAACAAGAAGTTTTATACAAATGAAAGAAGTATGGATGTACCTTTCTTTAGAACGCATGCTTACTTAAAACATTTCTGCAAGTGCTGGGCTCAGTAAAATCTTTTATTTAAAAGAACAATCGGGAAAATATGTATAATGAGTGAACAAGGGATACAGAATCTTCCAGTGCAATGTCATCTCCTCTTTGGTTCTGTATCTGGACTTTTAAGGCAATTAATCGAAGTGTTAGTTAGCCATCAGGCTAAAGATTCCAGAAAGCCAGAAACAGTATCACTGGATAATTCATCATCCTAAGTGAATTAACATATGCTGCATGAAATCTAGATAAGTAAAGCTTGAGAAAGAAAAACTGCAGTTTCTTACTGAGTTACTCTGCTCTTAGTTTCAGTGTAGAATATCCCTGAAAAAAATATCACTTAACAGTGTTGTGTAGTCTGTGTAAGCGTAGTCACTCTTTGGATCACAGTAACTTAGGAAGAAGAACCATGGGAGTTACTTAGTATGCTGTTAAAACATTTGAAATTACATGTATCTGTTGAGAGGGATGCTGATGCAGGCAGTGTGGATCAAATTATCAGGCTGGTTTTGAGGTAAGACACAAAACCAAAGTGTTTAGATTATATTTGTTATGGTTGACTGGTCAGCTGATCTTTGTTAATATCAAATAAATGAACTTGGAAAAAGAAGACATTTTCAGTGGTTAATGAAACTAAAAGTTCATTGGTTTAGTTTTGTTGTTCAAAAAATAATATTCTTGATAATAGCATTTCAAGAAATGGTACCAATTACCACAGTTCAGACACTTTGATGTGATAGTTACCAGGCCTGTATAGCACAGATAATAATAATAATAATAATAATAATAATAATAATAATGCAAACAGTGATGTATCAGTTATAGGGAAGTATTTTGTGGCTGATTATTCTGTGGTTGACTGGCTCTTTCCTTCACACTCCCTACCAAATCTCTTGTTATGACAGGAGCTGTACTCCAAGCTGCATTCACTTGGCAAGGTTGAATCTGAAAGCCTGTTAACCCTGACCACTCAACTTGTCAAGGAAAAGCTGCCAGCATGTGAAGTGGAAGACATTGCCAAACATGAGCAGAAGCTAAAGGAGTGGGAAGAAGAACAAGTACTTCTCATTGAGAGAGAAAGAGAGTTCAGAGAAAAGGCTAAGCAGGAAATGGAAGCTAGGAAGCTGGCTAAAGCATCTGCTTAGTACTGGAACTAGGAAAGCAGAGGTGTGCATTCCTCTGTCTGTGAACATAAGTGCTCACCATTTTTAATATTTCACTTCAATCATGCTGCATGTGTGACCATATTTGACTCCTGTATGCAAATTAAATATCCCATTTTGTCTGTTTCCCAAAATAAAACACATGTGGTTTAGAAATCTTCATCCTGTATATGGTGTGTTTTCCTCTTACCATTAGCCAGGCAAGGGATGGGATAGAGACAACACAAAGAAACAAAGGCATAAGGAGTAGCTTGCCTGTGATGAAGGGTCTAGAGAGTGGAAGGAACAAAAGAAAAGGGAAAAATTTCAAACACAAGATGTTTCAGTAGGGGTTTCTCACAGGAAAGAATGCCATTGCTACTCTGAACTTCGAACACTAAGAGGATTAACGTATATTGATTGCTTTTCTTTCTTTTTCCCAATCCATTTGGAAAATTCAGGCTACTATGCATGGAGCTGGAAGCCTAACTTTAGGCTGTTTTTAAAACTACTCTTGAAGAGTTTCAACCTAGTGAGCTAGCACTTGTACAGCACTCAGATGTGGCCTTTCCTGTAAGGATGTTAAAAATTTCTGACTTTGCCAGTGCTGCTTTGCTCCATTTCTAAGGTCACTAGAGAAACATGCACAATCATCTCGGCACACACCAAGGAGCCTCATACTGCAGTGCAGTTTCCTTTTATATTCTGGGCACTGTTTCATGAAGTTTTTGGCCTAATTCCTTTCACGGTCCCATGCCCCATTCTTCAGATCCATAAAACAGTGTAGCTATTCACAAGAGCACAAGGAAATGGCAAGGGAGGAAAGCATCATGGTGTGTTGGTTGTGATGCATCAGCATCCATCCCTGCTTACATTCCCTGTCACCACTGAATCTCATAAGCTGCAGCCAGCAATTTTAAGCAGACCATGGCAGGACAAGGTCCTTTAAAACAGGGAGTCCCGAGCAATAGCCCTGCTGTAATTGCAGCTTGTTATGGCAAAAGGACTCGTCTCACTGTGCTTTATCAGAGGATCTAATAAGCATTTGCAGTTTTTGGTGTGCATCTGTCTGGTTTTACAGTGATAAAACTCACTTCAGAAACTCATTGTAAATCCAGTGAGAACATGCTGCAAATCCATGAATTTGTTTTAAGTGTAGGAAAGTGTCACAGATACAGCACACACCAGATATCTTTCTTACTCTCAGCAAAAACACTCAGAGCCTGATTGCTTTTTCGTGTCCAAGAACTTGGCAACTTGGCACTAAGGTCCTTCACCCCATCTTGTCAGCAGGTCCCATAGTTTCTCCCATACTTCAGTAAGGGCGTGCTGTCTCCAACCAGGAAAGTGAGTGATTTAGTGGCTTGGCCAGCAGTGGAGCAACTTGAGAAAAGTCTCCTGAAATTTTTTTCCTCTTTCTTGGTCTAAATGCTTTCTGATTACTAGGAGAAGTTAGGGAACCTTAAGAGAGAGTAGAAGGCCAAACACACTCATAAGAATGATTTCCTTAAAGCTGGGTGGCTTTAAAGGAGTTGTCACTTCTAGCTGAGCCACAGGAGAATGTAGTGTCCCTTCCCTGACCACATATTTCAGTTCTTCAGTGTTAGAACATGGGTTATAGCTCCAAAGGTTCACAATCACTCCTGCATCCAGATTCCTCTATGAGCTTCTCTCTACAGGCATCAGCTTTTGGGATATTCTCTACAGCACCACAGTTTTAAGACCCTCCTTGTTGACATGGCCTCTAGCCACTGAAGTACCTGATCATGTTGCTTGTGAGACACCATTCTGGATAGGCCAGAACAGACAGGGACATATTTCTCCTTGGTTCTCCAGGGCCTCTGTTTCTTGGCAGCACAAGGAGCCTGTTTCTGGCCCAACCTGCACCCTCCCTTGCCCTGCTGATAGATATGCCAGGCTGCTAATGCTAATTGAGCTCCAGCAAGCTTCCAGCTGCCACCGTCCCTGCTGTCTAACAGTCTACACTGCACTTCCCCCACAACTAACCTCCCTTTCCATTTCTTTAGACTTAAGTATTACAGCAATAGGAGAAAAAAAAAAATAAATAAAAAGTGCCCCTGTGAGCTCTGAGTGGCCTGTTAATGAATATTACAGGTTACCTCCATGTTTTACTCCAGGTGCTGTGGGTTGGAATGCTCTGAGCCCAGTTCAAAGTATAAACTTGAAACAGTATAGATACAACCTTTCTTTGCCTTTTCCCCCATCTCCTCCCATATCCCTCTCTGCCCTTGGGAGAAGGATATATCCTTGTCAAATGATTTGCAGGCTGCAAAGCAGATTCCTGGGGCCAGATGAAGGACACTGAACCCAAGACCTGCAGCAGAGGGTCCAGACTGTTTGTGACTTGAGAAGCCAATTTTTTTGCCAAGCCCTCTAATTTATCTGTCCCCTCAGTTTTACTCTGAGTGAGAAACTACTTCTGACAAGTCTACCAGCTGGACCAGCTGCGCAGCAGTGCCCCTCTTCCCCTCGTGCCCCAGCCAAGTATTTCTTCATGGTCCAGTAGCTACTATCTTGCTCTTCCCCACCCAGGTTTCATCATAGTCTCAACAGCAACCGGTTTCTAATGTTTTGTCTAGCCAAACTGTTTTCACACCTAGCAAATCCTCACATTTCCAACAAGTGTACGTGCACCCTCTTGAATTCTCCAGCAATCCTCATTGCATATTCCTTTTTTGATCTCACTCTTAATCCCTTTCAAGTTCTTCCTATATATCATATCACATTTATTTCTTCCCCTTTTGCAAGAGACTGGCCATGTCTCTGCCCTGCACCCACATCTCAGTGGTGCAAGCAGCCTGGGGTACCAAGCGCTCAAGTACCCTGAGTTTTGAGGACACCTGGATGCTGCTGAGTCTCAAGAGGTTGGAAACATGAATTAGCAATTGAAGCTTGAGGGAAGGGAGGAAGGTACTCTCCCCTTTGGTGCTCTCTCCTACCTGCTGGCTTTAAGTAGGGTTGACAATGAGACAGACAAATTGTGAGAGGCTGATTTAGTGACCAGTGCTGTTCAGCTGTGTTTTGGCCACAACAACCCCCTGCAGCGCTACAGGCTGGGCACAGAGTGGCTGGAAAGCAGCCAGGCAGAAAGGGACCTGGGGGTACTAATTGACAGGAAGCTCAACATGAGCCAACAGTGTGCCCAGGTGGCCAAGAAGGCCAATGGGATCTTGTCCTGTATCAAAAATAGCGTGGCCAGCAGGAGCAGGGAAGTGATCCTTCCCCTGTACTCTGCGTTGGTGAGGCCACACCTTGAGTATTGTGTTCAGTTCTGGGCCCCTCAGTTCAGAAAGGATATTGAGGTGCTGGAGCGGGTCCAGAGAAGAGCAACAAGGCTGGTGAAGGGACTGGAGCATAAGTCCTATGGGGAGAGGCTGAGGGAGCTGGGGTTGTTTAGCCTGGAGAAGAGGAGGCTCAGAGGTGACCTCATCACCGTCTATAACTACCTGAAGGGAAGTTCTAGCCAGGTGGGGGTTGGTCTCTTCTCTCAGGCACTCAGCAATAGGACAAGGGGGCACGGGCTTAAGCTCCGCCAGGGGAAATTTAAGTTGGATATCAGGAGAAAATTCTTTACAGAGAGAGTAATCAGGCATTGGAATGGGCTGCCCAGAGAGGTGGTGGATTCACCATCCCTGGAGATTTTTAAACGCAGATTGGACGTGGCACTGAGTGCCATGATCTAGTAAATGGACTGGATTTGGACCAAGGGTTGGACTCGATGATCTCGGAGGTCTTTTCCAACCCAATCGATTCTATGATTCTATGATTCAGGCATGTGCTTGTCTTCCTAAGGAAGACATGGATAGCAGCTGTGTACCAAATGCAGCAGCAGGAAATATAAACAGAACTTGGCTTGACCTAACTGCTTTTCCTCTTCCCAGTCCAGGAAAACTAATATAGATTTGACTATTTGCCCCCTTGCATAAATCACGTTGCACACACAACCCATTTTTTACCTGCTTGCTGAAACACTCTGAAACTGGGCCCCGGGTAGTCAAAAGCCCTTCTGTCCAGATGCCTATGGCTGTTTGTGCACTGCTGTGTTAGCCATCACCTGCTGTGATGCAGCTGTCCACATTTAGAAGGGGGAGGATGGAGAAGTCTTACAGCTGCTTTTAATCTGCTGCTGCTTAAATGTGAGCTCTGATGCTAAGGGAAGAATGTAGATGTGTATATATGCATATATAAAAGATAGTTTTGTGCTCTACAAACACAAAAAGCTCTGATTTCATACAGCCCTGCTCCCTAGTACTTAATTTCATGCAAGCTCACAACCCAATAAGCACTTCCTCACTAAAATACTCTCAGGTTTTTTAAATGTTTCTGTTTCTTGCTGTACTGTTTCAGACAGCTGCCTAGACCTTTCTATATGTGAGTGAGACTGGCTGAATATTTCCTGGAGGGGACATACCAAAATATTTCTTGGTAGTAACACTATCTCATTTTTTTGGATCACCTCTCCCTGAAGCATTCTTTCACATCCTGTTTTCATTTGACTACAGCTGTGATTTGGATTAAAGCTATTGCCATTTCTCCCTTTTCACTATATTTCTAAATCATAGGAGCGCATCTTTCTTCATGCAAGTTTTTAAATTATTTCCCTACTCATTGTCCTAGTACCTGTATAGCTAAAGGCAGGGGAAAATCTCCCATTGCTATAAGCAATACACTGGCATGCACAGTCACTGAGCTGTGACAAGCAGCCCAAATAATACCTGACTGTGGCATTGCCAGACTTGCACATGCCAGACAGTGTTAACAGCTCTCCTGTGTTTTCCCAAGTGTGGGAGAGACCATTCAACAATACTAGCGAAAAGGAACAGAAACCAGTACAAATGCAAAGACTGCTTGATATGCTGGTAAGAATTTGTCTGTTCTTAGGAGAAGAAAAAGTAGCACTTCAAAGGTTAAAGTGCTTCCTTTTAATTGAAAAAAGCAGCATCCCAATTCAAATCCATGGCAGACACCAAACACACTGCTGATGAGGCAAGCAAATATGTAACTTTTCCTCCCACAAGTGTTACTGGCAGAACACTTCTAGTGAAGCATTGAAGGTCATTATCCATTTTTCACAAGAGGAAAATTACGTATTTATTCTCTTGCAGCTCAAATAAATGTTGCCAGAAGCCTTGTGCAGATGGGCCCTATTTATGGTAACACTTGCCAAGATAAGGTTACAAGATGCTTTCAGACCTGGTCAGACGCTGTGTCTTACACAATGCTAGTATCAAACCCCCACTTCAAGCACCTGCTCCTTCCATCAGTGGCCTGTCCCAGCTGCTTTCCTGCCCATCCCAGGGCTCTTCGGTCACCCTAAAACTGTGGGACCAGAAGGATGATGTTCCACAGCTTCAGAGGAAGGTTCACTGGTACAAGATGGTTTCTGACCTGAGCGGTCATCACTGTGCTGCTGAGACAGGCAGAAAACAGCCTGGGGCACAAGTTACCAAGTGTCCTCTCCTCCCCTGCCTCCTCAGGAAGCTGGATTCAATAGTTACAAAAGGAAATTGCATCATTGACTTTGAGGGATAAAGACATGGTCCACTGAACAGCATCTGACTTTGCTGGGTTTCCTGGGTCTGCTTATGTACAAACCAGAATTCAAAATGTATTTGAGTATCTGTGGAAAGTTAAATTTACCTTTCCAGAAATCTATATATTTAATAATAGAAAATGTTGAGATGAGGAAAATGCTTTTCATCTGTAGAAGAGAAAGTACTGCTGACAATATGAACTTGGGACAGATTTCAAAATAAAACTGGAGAACAAAGTATAGGTCAAGAATTAGTGACACAACATTAATTCAAGAGTTACTTAAGATGATAAACGTGCTAGAAAACTGTCCCAACTACTCATGTCCTCACAGAAATCAAAGTTGTCACTGAACTTGGCTAGCAATTGCATAGTATTAACTCTGTTGCTACTCTTAAACCTTTCTGATGAACTCAAGTCCACTCAACCCATTCTAAATTGCAGATGCCTCAGGCACAGAAATACCATTAGAGATCCATCGACAAGCACATTAGATTATCAGGACAAAATTCAGCTTCCAATATATCTTGTTTATTGCAAATTCTGACAATTCCTCCCCTAAAGGATTGGGGAAAAAAAATTTTCAAGCCTGTTCTGGTCCTTACACATGGTAACTGCTGCTATAATTTCATCTTTGGAAAATGTAAACTCTTCCTGGAAATACAGACTTGCACTGTGGAGTGGGGTTCATGTTATGTATTTAAGTGGCTCAGTGGTTCAGTTTACCTTCAACTCTTTAAACTAAAAATGTAACACAGGTGAGCTGAGGGAACATAACATGATGTTTGTAAAAGCTCAGTGAAAATTAATTTCCAGACCTTAACAGATATAGAGGATGAAACTGTAGCACATACAGGCATTGTTATGTGTATTTAGCTTTATTTGTATTAGGACATAAGTTTCAGCTATTTCAGTTTTCTTTTCTGTGTTATACCCAAGCATGTGTGATGGGCTGAGCTGCAGTATGATGTGTAAATCATGGCAGTGTTTTGGCAGTGAAGCTGACATCAGATGCACAGTCAACCTCCAACCTTGCCAGGTTCACACTGGGTCTGGTAATGCTGGAGCTGCTGAAGTGCAGAGAAGCAGCTACATCAGGCGGTAAGAGAACAGTGCTTGTGCAGACTATAGTGCCTGCTGATTTAGTTCTGGATTTCTCCTCTGGATTTCGTTTCTGGTGGAAATCATGCTACATAATAGTCTAAAACAAGCAAATCCCCTGGAATGATGAGGCTACTCAGCATTACTCAGCCTCTGGTAGTTTGGGGCTGAACCTGAAGAAGGCACAGACAGCACAACAGAGGACAGTGCATGCTAGTGTGAGTAGTCTTGTCTCTGGTAAATGAGAATACGGACTACAGCAGTAGGCAGTGGCCCAAAACTGTTGAGTGAAGGACACAGGCAACACTCATGTGCTCAGAGACATGCTTTAGAAAGCCAAGGAGCTTTGCAGCAGTGCTGGGCATGAGCTGGATCTAAGTTGTGTCACTGTAGCTCTTACTCAAGAGACCCCTCAACATCTCTTTTTTGCCCCATCAGTGAACAACGAAGCACTACAATTTCCTGCCATCCACAGAACTCTAGCAATCAGTATTAAACAGTCCACAGGTCTAGGATGCCACAAGAATGGTTCTTCCTTTTAGACAGACTGAAAAGATTAGAGGGACCATCATGTTCCTATACCACCTAAAACACTTCATAAGCTGATTGAATTTGTGATCCCATCTGTGCAAATCCAGAACGTCACTCTGCAACTGCAGGTAAATAATTGGGATTGAAGCCTAACCTGGCCTCCTTTACACAATCATTATAATATATTTTAAGTAGTGTGTAGTAGTTTGAACTAAGTTTTCCCCCTGAAGCTAAGAAAGTGGTAACCCCCAAGGGGTGGTAAACCCCTGGAAGTTTTGAAGTTTTGTCCAATGGGCACTCCTGCAAAATGTAAACATACCACAAGCAAACAGAAGAGAAGAGTTGTAGTTTGGGTTGTGGTAGGAGAGGTGGCCATGTTGTGAGCCACGAGGAAGGGGCTCGGAGCCCCTTGGAGGGCTCTAGCCCCCCCCTCCTGGCCCCCGGCTGGGGGCACTGCAGAGACTTGGAACAGTGTTAGACTGTTTGTAGTTAAGCTGGGAGATGTTTTCTCCACCGTGGGCAGCGGAGACAGAGCAGAAGCAGAGAAGCAGCGTCCAGTGGCTATGGCTGAAAGCCAACTGATAAGAACCGGAGAAACAGCAGAAACAGCATGCAACTGAGTAAGGAAGACACTGAGTTGTCTCAGAGAGCCGAGAAAAAGAGAGTCAGCAGCAGAGCTACAGAGTTTTTGGGGGTAAGAACTGAACTAGACCCCCCCCCAAACCCTTGAGACCTCCGGGAAAGGAGGGACATGGACTCCTATTAAGGAGAAGAGTTTTGGAATGCTGCAGCACCGGAGAGAGAGGAGCTAAGAAGCTCAAAGACGTCCCGGAGCTGGACTGGGACGGCCAGATGGAACGCAGAGGGGAGTGACCTTGCTTTCCCCCCCCGCTGCTGCCACGTTGGCAGTTGAGACAGAGCACAGGAGCTCTGGTGGAACTCTTGAGGCAAAGACTTTCAACTGAAAGCTGCCCAAGATGTTCTGACTCAGGGGTGAATCCCCTGAGGAAGGGACTTCCACGAAGATGCCCCTGCATTTCGTGATATACCTGTGGTGAAGCGAGTTTTGTCCCTGCTACGCAGTCCACAGGTGAGGCCTTCGCTTGGAGTCGAAGGAGAGCCGAGGGGCTCGGAGACCCCCTTGCGTGTATTGAAAAGAGATCCAGCTACAACAATCCAGTTGCAACTGCTGCATGGAAGACAGAAGAGCTGCTGCCCTAAATGTGGAAAGGATCTGTCCTTCTTCCCTCCTGGACTTTTATTTGGAGGGGAGAAGAGATCTGATCCATTGTAAATACTTACGTCATGGTAGAGATAGTTGTGATTGTGTGTATAATGTATTATAATATTTATTTGTACAGTCATTGTAATATATTCCCTTTCCCCCCATTTGGAGTCTGGTGTGTTTTGTCTAGAAAAAAACCATCTCACATTGGATTGAGATGTGACAGGGGGCTAAGACTAGGGAATTAGATTTTGGGGCTATCTCAAACCATGACATAGTGTCAGACTACTCTGCCACAACAGCTCAGAAAACCTGCATGAACACATATGCAGAATTATACTTAGGATGTAAGATTTGCAGCACTTGACTCACCTCATCTAGTCATCATTTTCCTCTACTTCACCATGCTCAGCCCAATTAAAACCAAGTGCAGTATTTCTTATTAGTGTCATAGGTTTTCAAATGAAACCTTGGACACTGGAGATGGTTAAGGGCCCCCAAAAAGAGACTGCTGTCTCAAGGTGAAGGAAATCCCCCAGGGCCTCTGCTCCTCCTGGGAGTGAGAACCCCTTGCACCTTTCTGCCCCAGCCTTTACCTGCTTTTATATCATTACCATCTCCCTGAGAAAAAAACATTGACTGCTGCACGTCACCACAGCAGGCATCACAGCAGCAAGCAAAACTACAAAGGCTGAAAGCCTGATCTTAGCAGTAGAGAAAGTCTGATGTTTATAGAAAAAAAACTCCTAAACTGAGGGCCCAGCTTCCCCAAAAGCTCTATCCCCTCTCACTGAGATGACTGGGCAGGGTCCTCATCTACCGGAGACAAGCTGCACATTATTGTTTAACTGCTATAACTTCAGAAAAGATCTCTTTTCCAAACCAAGGTGGGCTCAGTTGAATGTAACTTTATTGGGTATCATCTCTGACACAGCTCCTTGAACATGTACTTACCAAAAATGAGGTGTTTTCTCATTCTGCTGAGGAATACAGAAATGAGAACAACAGAAAGAAGCCACATTATGGTACCTCATGGTAATGTTTTACACCACAAGAGATAAAAGTAATCTTCCACATTTATTTTCCAATTTGTAAAGAGAGATTGGGATTTATCTGATATTTAAATAGTCATTGATCTTTAGAAAAAAAAAATCTTGTATAGTAGGATAGGGACTAAAGGAAAGGGAAAACTTAAAAATACATTCATACACAAAGACAAGAAACATGTCAACACCACTTTACCACTTTTGTATTTTATTGTGGAACTGAGTTTATTTCCTTTACATCAAATATCCTCAATGGAAGAGGGGATATTGCACACAAATATCATAAAAGCACTACATATTACTTTCACTGGAAACTAATTTTCTACATTAGATATGACTGGATAGAATAGAAGTGATGCAGGATTATAAGACATAATACCATACACAGCTGCAGACTGACACAAACACCATTCAGAACAAGAGAGAGGAGGTGTGTGAGGTGCTTCTCAGCCAGCAACAAGACTTTCTTTCCATAGTTTGGAAGATAATGGCTGCATGCAAATGCGTGAAAGCATATTTCAGACTTCATCTTTTACAGTTGTGATTACAGCCCAGTCTTGAAGAGGCAGCCCCTGCCACCTGGAGCTCCTAGCTAGTCTAGTAGAGAGAAGCCGCTTTCAAGATTTTTTCTTTCTATATTTTACGCCATTGTTTTATTTAATTACTTAAATTTTTTTAGATTTTTTTTTTTGTAAAGTCACAACAAACAGACTTTTTTCTTTTTTTTTTTTAAATTTTAAATAGCAAACATTTTTAAACCAGGTGAATAATATAAGCATTCTAAGAAATGCTTACCCCTAGATGCTCTTAGTGTTTTTTCAATTACTAAGTGAAAAGATGAAAGCTTACAGTTTCTTTCAAGTGTAAACATTATATTTTTTCATCTTCTAGTAAATCCAGACCAACAAAATTACTATTTCTCTCAAAAACATCATTACTGAGCAAGAACCTCTGGTGACAGATGAACAAAGAGAAGCGTATGACAGAAATGTCCCAAATGCACAGTAAGCGCTCTTTGGAGCTTATTTGCTTATGGTGGGAGGGATTGAAAATTCAAATAACAAATTTATTAAATCTTAGTAAAAGAGTACCAGAACTCTCCTAAAATGCATAAGCTATCATAGACAATTAAAAAAACCCCAACATTCATATACACAGTTATCTCCATTCACCACAGTATGTAAAGTAAGTAAAAAAAAAATCAAAAGTGATTTCTATGAAAGATGGGGTGAAAATAGAGGTCAATGAAGTCAGGCCCACCACAGGACTTTGAAAAGGCATGCAAGAGAAGCCCTGTCCAAGTTCAGGAGTGGGAAGGGATCCCCAAAGTTAATTCTTCATTGAATTATATGAAGCAGAATATTAATAGCATAAAGATCATGACTGGGAATGCTGTTATGGGTAATACCATCATTGAAACAGAGTGTCCTTTACACTCAGATATTGAATCTTTACAATTAGAGTAATCAATAATAAACCATGCTCCTAGAAATCTATGCTGATCAACAGCACTCATCGTTAATGTACACAGTACATTTTGATGACTGTTACACTAAACTAGTTGTGTAGTACTAGGATTAGCACAGGTAGATTAGTTCGACAGGCAGGAAAGACATTAAGGGCAAGAGGAGCTAATGGAGGAGCTCATCGCTGTGTTGAACCTAGGTGCCGTTGCCATTTGGAAGGGAATGGATGGAACAGGCATTACAATACCTCAGAATAGCCAGACCAGGGTTTTAATATTCTTGTAGCAGCAAAAAAAGCAAATGTACACGTTAAGGTAATCTGTAACTGTCTAATTATCGCTATTATTTCAGAAGTAAAACAAATGCTTCAGCCATCATAAACTTGCTCAGGGATATTTAAGGCTTGATTCCAATTTAATTTACAGTAGGACCAGATGACTGTAACTTCCCTGACAGTAGTGAAATTGCTCCTAATTCACAGGAGTAAGTGGTGTAAGTGAGATTAGTCACAAGACCACTGATGTACTTAAAACAAAAGCAGTGAATCAAACCATTTCAGGTATTGTCAGAAAATCAGAAAATCTGTTCCCACCCACTCAAAAAGTCTGAATTCTGACCTATATAATAAAGTAGACAAATCAGAAAGAATTGTAGAAATAGTGTAACTTATTCTGCCAAACATTTTGCCTGTATCTTTGTAGACTATATATTATAAAAGCAGTTTTAAGTGAATGATATGAGCTCAGCAAACATGCATGTTTTCACAATACATTTCCATCTGCCTTTTGTGCCATAGTCATTCTGAGTTTAACTACTTAAAAGGTATAGCAATAAATAAAACAGCATTGCTAGAGAGACCTAAAAAAAGAGTAGACAAAAATAAATCAAAACCCCAACAACCGACAAACAGGAATTCACAGCATTAAATGGGCCTCAGGAGCCCATATTTAGAAGACCCTAAAGCAATATTAAAAAAACCTCATAAAATTAGGAGTGCAAACATACACCTATTAAACAAAAATATCCTAGCCCTGTAAAACTGAAATAAATTATAAGTAAAGAAAATAAAATGAGGTCATAGTTCACTACATTGTGAAACTTAGTATCAGCCCCAACGGTGAATCATACAGACCAGCACACAGGTCCATGCCGGAGGCCTTTACACCTTCTTCAAAATCAGATTTGCAGATCTTCTGCAATGCAACAACTTTTTAATTGGGATAAAATTTCTGAGACTAAAAAATCCAAACTGTCTTAAATCATAGAGCAGTGGTGCTGTTCCTCTGCAAGCAGTCCAGAGAAGGAAGGAAGATATGAAGGAGGAAAGGAAAGGAAGAGTAAAATAAAAGTAAAGGAAAAAGCAGGGAAAGGAAGAGGAAAGGAAGAAGAAAGGAAGAAGAAGAGTAAAAGAAGAGGAAATGAGAGAAGGAAAGAGGAGGATAGAAAAGAATAAAGGAAGGAGGAAAGGAAAGAGGAAAGAGTAGGAAAGGAAAGAAGAAAGGAAAGAATAAAGGAAGGAGGAAAGAGGAAAAGAGAAAAGAGGAAAGGAAGGAAAAGAGGAAAGGAAGGGAAAGAGGAAAGGAAGGGAAGGGACTTATTTTAGCTTATTGCTTCTTCTATCTTTTTTCAAGATCTTGTGAGGGTTGAGAATGTAGGTTACACCCTTGTAAGTATTGGGCAATCAACTCCTCAAATCCCATTTTCTCTCATCATCAATAGAGTAATCTTATAACCAGGGTGTCCTTCCACTCCCCTCCCACCCAAAAGGTACTGGCAGTTGACTGTTTTCAATAAATTGTACCTCAATATCCATTCTCACTAGAATCTTAAACAACATTATTCATTTATCTTACAAAACTACTAAAAAAGTTGCCTTCACCTGAAAAATTTTTCTTTGCATTTACCTGCAAATGAAAATGTTTGTTAAAAAATCATGTATTAAAACTTCATGCAGCACTAAAAAAAAAAGGTTTCTGTACATTTGTTCTCAAGTTCACTCTTAAATTAAACAAACAAAATAAGGTAAGACAAAGGAAGGTTGAATACTGTACAGGTTCGCAGGTAACCTTTTTCATCATTCTGAATGTTTCACTAAGTTTTGTAACTCTGATACTGGACACCACTTCAATCTTGCTTCCACAGTACGAAAGAAACTTTGAAAATAAATGCTCATCTTGCCTTGTTGAGCTGTGCAAGTGCATCAATGAAGTGTTCACATAATTAACATACGTAATTCATAGCACCAAACCGTTTGACCAGTCAGATAGGTTCCTAACACCACACATGCACATTCATACTTCTTTACTGGTGTAACTATGATCCTACACAGATGTTTTATAAATACGCTGTCTCAGCATTAAAAAATAAGTGCATCAAGTTTCTTTGTACATTCAAGTCACTTTCTAAGGCAAATTGTCTACTGTATGTATTCCCGACTGCTTTGGTATTTTGCTTCAGTTAATTGACAGTGGACATGGGTGTTCAAGCATGTGGACTGGTCAGTTCTGGCTAGAGTGAGTGGGCTTTCACTGGAAGCATGCCTTAGACCAAAATTCTGCATGTTGAAAAAAAAGGTTCTAGATTTCTGGATAGGGTGCAGACTACATGCATATTTGGCCTATGATTGTTATGGTATGTCAGTATGCAGAGTTCAAATTAAAGTGGAAAACTGCTGATGAGTGATTAGGCTGTACATCCCTTCCTAGCTACGTTCCATTTCTTTTTATTTTTGAGCTAACTTAATTCTTTAAAAAAAGGATCCCCATAGTGATAGCTCAGATTAATACAAATTTAAAACTTTCTTCTCATGTAAGAATATAAGCAGACTGCAGTAAGCAATACATCTATTGCCATGAGACTAATGCAGACCTAATTATTTACTACATTCTCCTCCTAACCCTCTCTCTCTTTGTGTTTCTTTAGAGGGCAAATGCCTCTACCTGGCAGAAGTCAGTTGGGGTTGCTAGTGCATGGTTTCCAAATGTTCAGCAGAGATGCAACTGGAACTGTATTTTCGCAGTAATTTGTACTCTACAATGGGAAGACTGTTATTTCCCTTAGCAATCAACAAAGACTGAAAAATATTAGTGATTTGCATCACTCTGACACAGTATAGCATTTGGCAGGTATATAGTTCAGCAGTTGAAATAGATGAGTTGAATTTTTAGAAAAGGTGTTTTCAAATTGAAGAATTTCTGGAAGTAAAGTTTAATCTTGTGATGCACGGTTTTGTTCTTACAATTCGATCTTGCATGCAGGAAAAGATTCATCTTGCATAACAACAGTGCTGCTGCTTGCCAAAACCATGATGTTGAGGTCCTGCTGTTTCTCATGGGTCTCTTGGTACCATTCCCTCATCACTTCTGAGTCATGCGTTGGGATTAATGTCACCTGCAACACAAAACAGAAGTTCTGATGAATGGACAACAGAAACGGTTGATAAGCAAAATGTCTTTGTAAGAAGCCAGAGCCAACAAGTATGTTTCCCTTTTGGAAAGAGTGGGTCTTTGCACTGATACTCTTTAGATAATGGACAAATATTTTATTTCCTCATTCATTGTGATGGAAGGCATATGAAGTTTCCAAATGCATGTAATAACTGTATAAAGTGTGCAACATACGCTTTTCTTCCCTACTTATAAAACGCAATGTTTCCAAACGTGGATCACATCTATGGTACAGTAAAAAGATGAAACAGCCAACTGGCCCTTTAGGCCAGCTCTCAACTGTTTTATTCACCAGGAGCAGGTCTGAAGGGCCAGAAATGTGGGAGCAGCTGAGTGAAGTTCAGCCCTGTGCTTCACTCATGCATCCTCTCTTATCATCAGTGAAACAAGGTGCCCAGCCCGGGGACTCCATTCCCTGGCAGCTGCCAGCCACTCCTCAGAGGTGCTCTAGCTTCTCATAGCTGTTTCCCAGACAAGGTTAAATTTCCAGGCAGAGATATGAGTGAAGAGCCTACCTGCATGTTACTCTCCCACTGTGCCTTGCCCTCCAGCAGGGAGTCCAGAACAGCCCTGCTTGGCTCCTCGGCTGCAGAATCATTCCCGCTCACCACATAGTAGGATGACCGCACCCTCTTGAAAAACTCAACGTCAACATTCTTGCTATTGCTATGGTTGGGAATGTATACCAGATCCAAATACACTGGAGGTCCTGGAGGCACTGCTGAAGATTTTGTCACCTTAGTATTCCCAGGTCCTTTGGAAACAGAAGTATTTATCACAGGCTGGTTAAAAACATGCACTTATTAATTACTGTTATAACTACTGAGGTGAATGTGTCCAATTATGGCATTACCCTCATACCTACAACGGCATGTTCCGCTTTTGTTGTACACCAATTGTGACTGTAAGAGGAGAAAAATCTGAATAACTGGAACTATATAATACAACAAAAAAATCACTACCACAAACAAAAACTCAGCTGAACCTTACACAGTAAAATACTACTATTATCCAATAATTACTATGCAGGTCTGTGATTACTGAATTACCATTCAATAAATGGTGGTATTATTTTCCAGGTGAAGAAGTGCAGCTTTTTGAAAGTCTCACGCACACAGGATTATAAAAGGACTATAAAGGGTCTTACAGGGAGCCATGCAGATTTGAAGCAGGCCTGAAATTTGAGGTAGACAGCAAGACATGGTAGCTATTGATATGCTCAGGCTGCCTTACAGGTGCTTTAGAAAGCACCTGTAACATGAGCAGAAAGAGGACCAAGGAGGAACTTGGAAGGACAGAGACATTTGTAAAGCAATTCAGGGAACAGAGTCAAGTGTTTGTTTGCCTGCTGTATCCTAATTTGCACACCCAAATCAGCCACTTATCACAAAAAGTAGGAGGAAGCATGTCTTTGCTGTTGCACATAATATATATAGTACATGTTCTAAGAAGAGCTTCAGCGAAAAGGAAATACAACGTTTAAACACATTGAAGATAATACACAAAACCCCCTGTCTTTTGCTACAAACTAGATCGTGGTGTGAACTGAAAATTGGGATTCAACCAGTAATTTTATCCAGATGATCACTATTCACAGTCTATTAGCCTCCTCATGTTGATGAAGCTTGGTAAACAATTATCTGAGCAATACACTCAATTTAGGGTGACACAATGTAAGGCCAGTGAAGTCCAGTTGTCTAGCATATCCTGCCATTCATTAAAGGGCAATACCTCAAATGATATGATAAGATTTCCTGAATTAGAGAGTTTTACCGTTGGGGTTTTTTTACAAAATATTTTATCATCTCTGATGAAAAAAAAATCTGTGATATTTCTTTTTGAATTGTGCATACCAACACTGAATAAGTTATTAGTTACACTTTACATTTAAACGTCATTAGCAATAGAGCCCTGTTTTATTCCGGCATATAGTTGAGAAGTATGCCTTAAAGAAGAAGACTCAAGTGGAGCTAAAGTCATGGAGAAATGCACACCATGAAAAACTATATTGCTGCTTTGAAATGTATCTACTAACAGAGATATGCAAATGATGGTGTAAGAAAGGAACAGTGCACTACTAAAAACAGGGAAGACAGTTGAATGCTGCTTTGTTTGTACAGAATCCCAGACCTGCTCCTTGTAAAAAAGCTTTCGACAGAACATCAGTCCTCACAGCAGCAAAATCAAAGTATGCTCCAATACTCCCTAACAAGGTCTGCCAGAAACAACAGGTTAGCACAATGCCTCCTTCAGATATCTAAGTCATATTTTATTGCTACTTAGAATATACAACAGTCGTTCAAAATGACATTAACTTTCTGTATGTTTAATCACCACCGATGGTGTAAGACTTTAATCCGATTATGTGATGTACATGCTTAGTTCACTGAAAATGCTTTCACTAATGTTATAATTTTTTTTAAATGCTTCTTTTAAAATCAATCCAGCGTAGTAATGAGAGCATCCAAAGACTGATCATGACTTTGTCTCCCACACTACTGAACTGCATTAATTTATGTTAAAGAGAATTGTGCCTACCTATTTCCCACAATGAATAAAGGAGTTCACTTTGCTACTGATTTCACTTCACCTACAGCAGTGGTACTTTTAATACTATTAGGTGATTAACCATTTAGACAGATAGTATTAAATTCTTTGTATTTTATGTACTCTCTGGGCAAACTGACACATCAATTTTCTCAGATTACAACAGTAAAACTAGTGAATTCCATGCATTTAAATGTGGTCTTTATATGCTGGATTTACACTTAAAATCGGAACTTTTTTGAGGATTTGCTACAAACCACATTCTCAGCTGATAAAAAGCTAAACTAACTTCACTGCCACAACTAAGAAAATTGTAACACTAGGGAAATGCTATTTGTCTTTACCTGTGGTTGCAGTCTTTGCTGACTTGGATGTTGTTGTATTTGCTGCATTCTTGGTGTCCTTATCTTTCTCTTCCACTCGAGACTTTACCTCTGGATTAGAGATATTTTTGGTTGCCTTCTCCACAGATTCCTTCTTTTTTGGAGAAGCTGTTCTGGAAATTTTGTCTAAAGATTCTTTTATAGCTGGCTTTGGTGAAGCCACTTGTTTTGATTTACCATCACTTTTTTTAACAGGAGAAGATGACTTGGCCTTTGTACCCTGCTTTTTTGTCTTTGTCTTTTCTTTGAGGTCTTTCTTCAAAGGTTTACCTAAATTCTGATCAACTGGTAGAGCTTCTGGATCAACCATGGTAACATCAGGGTGCCGAGGGGAAGGGCTGCGATCCTGCATCGGGACAGGTGGTGGGTCAATGTGTTTGTACGTAATTGTCTTGTCCGTTGGAATGGTTTCTGACTCATCTTCTGAGTCAATGTTAGCATCTGCAGTGATGGAAGGACATTCCTCAGTCTCTGGTGGAACATCTGAATCAGTCTGAGATGGGGCAGACTCGCTCACAGATGTGGGAGGGGTTTCATCACACTGCCGCCCTTGCTGCTTTCCCCCAGAAGGCGGCTGAGCTCCCCCAGACTGAGTTAGAGGCTTCTCTTGATCTTGAGACTGTTCTTCATTTGCAAACCACTCAAGGGGGTTTGGGTTGATAAATGAGGGTGAAAGTTCAGTTTTCGGATGTTTATACTCGCAAGAGGACACAAGGCATAAGTCAACATCTTGACGGGATTCTGCTAACGATTTACTTGGAGTGAAATGTGCACTTGTGTCATAGGAATAGCTAGTAGCTTCGGGTGACCTGGTGGCTCTCCCAGTTGTCTCAAATGAGTAATCTGTGACTTCAGGTGAACTGGAGGCCTTCCCAGTTGCCTCATAGGAGTAAGCCATGGCCTCTGATGACCTGGTGGCCCTCCCAATTGTCTCATAGCAGTAGCCAATGGCTTCTGGTGACTTAGAGGTTTTCCTTGTTGTCTCATAGGAGTAATCCATAGTCTCAGGTGATCTGGTAGCTTTCCCAGTTATCTCATAGGAATAATCTGTGGTCTCAGGTGACTTCGTGGTTTTCCCAACTGTCTCATAGGAATAATCTGGGGCCCCTGGTGACCTGGTAGTTTTCCCTGTCATCTGATAAGAATAATCTGTGACCTCAGATGACCTCATATTTTTTCCAATTATCTCATAGGAATAATCTGTACCTTCAGGTGACCTAGTAGTGTTCCTGGTTATCTCATAGGAATAATCTGTGGTTTCAGGTGACCTAGTAGTTTTTCTGGTTGTCTCATAGGAATAATCCATGGCTTGAGGTGATTTAGTAGATTTTCCAACTGCCTCATAGGAATAGCTAATATTCTCTGGTGACCCAGTAGTTTTCTCTCTGGCCTCATATGAATAACTAAGTTCTTCGAGTGACCTCCTGCTTTTCTCTGAATCTTCTTTCTCTGGGCTGAGTAAAGGTTCTGGACTGTGCTTTGTTAGGGATTCCTGATAACCAAAGGCTTTGACAGAGGACACTTGCTGTGACAACAAATGTGTGTGACTAGCTGATACCGCTTCTTTGATTGCAGGAGGTGAATCTGGAAAAGTAGGAGAATACAGAGGAGAAGATTCCCTCGGAGTTAATGGAGATAGGTCAGATTTTGGTGACAGCTTTTCACCTAGGCTCTGCACCTTTTCTGAGGTAAAAGAAGAATATAGTGACATATCTCTGTGTGGAACAGCACCTGAAAAAGTTTCCTCTGGCAGTGGTGAAGCTACCTGGGAAGGTGTATGAGCTGATGAAGTTGAGGATGAAGCTTCAATTTGAGAAACTGAAATAATTTCTGAAATATCTTTCTCTTGAGAGTAAGACGACTGCTCTGTGGGTGAAATTTTCCGTGCAAAAGGAGGCTCCTGTATATCTGAAGGGCTATAATCTACTTCTGTTGGTCCATTTTCAGATATATGGTGTATACTAGCGCCTACAGCAGGATATTCTGGAGACTGCCTAGTAAAGTCCATTGCTAAAGACTGCTCAGGGGACTCCTGACCATATGCTACTGACATAGCTGACTGCTCAGGAGATCTGTGATCATGCACTGGTGTTCTTGATTTTGCAGTTTTAGGTGAGAAATCTGGTGGAGAAATAGACATGGGCCTTGGGCACTCTTCTTTAGATGGAGACATTTCTGTTTCCTGAAAAGTTGTTGGTGTTTGTACAACTGACACTGAAAGGGAATCATCAACTTCAGTAGAGTGGGGAGAACCAACCTCAGCATGCAAAGAAGGAGATACATCATCAGTAGTTGGTTCTGGAAACGAACTAGTGGCAACAGATGCTGTAGAGACAGAAGCTACTCCTTCTATATGGGAATAGGTGTCTTCTGCGACAACCTCATCAACGGGAGTTGCAGACTTGTCAGAAACAGTGCCTTCAGAAATTGACATTTTGGTATCTTCTTTTAAAGAGCCAAACTGACTGCTATCTACTTGAGTCGGTGAGAGATCATCTGCTAACTTCCGCTCATGCAAGATCAGTGAAGACTGAGAGCTGCTGGGTTCTGTATCCTCCATTTTCCTTTCCAGGCTGAAGCTTTCCCTAATTACCATAAACTCCATGCTTTTTTCATCTTGTCTCTCCTGGAAAAGGCCCACAGAGCTGGCTTCTGAAGCTGGGCTCATCTGAACAGGGGATTTTTCTTTTTCAGGTTTCCCCTCAGAAGGACTTCCATAATCTCTGGTGGGAGACTTTAAATCAGCACTCAAAAATGTATCATAAGTGGTCTCTGAACCTATCAGTGGTGGACTCCGTAGAGGCGAGAGAACCTTTTCAATAGGAGATTCTGAGTCTGGCACAGGCTCATCCATAGGGCTTATTCTGCATTTTGCAGACTCATCTTTGACTTCACTGAACTCAAAGCTAACAGGTGCTTCTGTTGACTTTTCACTGGTTTCAGAGGGAAGCTGACTGGACTTTTCATCAGTGGGAGACTGATAATAAGGTGTGTGGCCAGCACTACCAGCAGCAGACTGTGAGGGAGATGCTACTTCTAATGTTTTATCTTCAGGGCTTGCACAGTGCTCCTCAGCAATTTCTTGGTGTACATCAGGCAATCTAGCAACAGGGACTGACTCAGAAGGGACCTTGATCTCGTTTGGAGTAAGTGAAAAGTTCACACTACGTTCACCCAGTGGTGTTTTGGCAACAGGTGATGGAGGGGACAAACTGGCAGCTGGACTCTTGGCTGAACTACGTTTTCCATCAACATCTTCTTGATAGGGTTCTTTGATGTCTAATTTGGCAGTGCCATGGATTTCACTTTCTTTTTGCCGGTATACATCTTGGAACGCAGATTTGCAGAATTTGTCTTCCTCTAATGAAGAAGGTGGTGAGATGGTGGAAGCTGAGGCATTATAATCCTTACCTTCTGTGGCCTCTGTTTTGGATCCTTCAGATAATCCATTAAAAGCATCTGGAAGTGGAGAAAGTTTAGGTCTGCCAAACCCTTGAGAGAACAGTGATGTCTCATACTTGGTAATGTTCACATACTCCTGAGAGGGTGACTCACTTTCCTCATTGTTAGTTTCATCACTCATGACATCTCGAGGTGTCGACATTTCATCCATTGGAGTTGGTTCACTGGATATTTCAATGGTAGACTGTGTGTAACCTGAAGTAGCAGTGAATTCCTCAGGTTGATCTTCTCTATTTTCTTCATCAGAAACAGTGGCTTCACTTTCTGAACCACCAGGTAGTGTCTCATCATGGATAGAAGAGGCTGGTTCAATTACTGGAGACTGAGACTCTGAGCGTTTAGTTGGTGTAATTATGAGTAAGCCATATTTATCTTCAGCTTCACCTGATTCTGCAGCTTTGTCTACCACAGCCATCACATAATCTTCTTCAGCTTCTATTTTTTCAGTTTCCTCTTCATCTCTGATGTCTTCTGCTTTGTCTTCCTCATCTTCTTCAGTCTCTTCAGTTTCTGCCTTTTCTATTGCTTCTTCTCTGTCTTCTTCAGCCCGTTCATCGGATGCCTCGTAATCTGCCTTTTCAATATACTTTTCATCTTTAATGTTAGCATCTACTTCAGTCATCTTTTTTTCTGAGCCACCTGCAACTTTTCTTGCTTCTTGCATGTACAGTTTTGTGGCATCCAGATGGGTCTTTTCTTCTTCATTTTCATCTCGTTCTTCAGCTTCTTCTGTCTCTGCCTTTTCTTCATAATCTCCTGCTTCAGATGATTCTTCCAAGCCAGTTCCTTCATCTTCAAACTTTTCATTGTCATCAACGCTGTGCTTTCCCACAGGTTCCAATTCTTCAGGCGTCTGTTCACACTCACCCTCAGCCTCTGTGGTAGTTATGCCTTCATCAGAGGACTCTGCAGGTCCTTCATTATCCAATTTTTCTTTTTGTACTGTGCCATTGAGTTTCAGTTCATCCTTTATAAGTGCAACTTGAACTTTTGTTTCTTTTGTTGTTTCTACTTCTTCAGCTTTTAATTCCTCAAAATCCTTTGTTAAGTCCTCTGGTGAAGACATAAGGGATCTCTCTGCTTCAAGCTCCTTTCCACCAGCTGTAATTTCTGCAGCTGCTACAGTTGTGGCTCCAACTGCTGCAAGGGCAGCTTGTGTTCCACTGACTTTGAGGTCCTTCTTCACAGTTTTAACTTTTCCTTTTTCCTTTGGCTTTCCAGCAGGTATTACTTCTTTTTTAGCAGGTTCCTCCTTCTTTTGTGGTTTAGGCTTTGCTGCTGGCTTTTTAGCTTCATTTGAAGAAGCAGCTGTCTTCTTTGTTTCTTTAGGATTTTTTTTTACATCCTTTTTGGCTTCTTTGTCTTCCTTCTTAATTTCCTTCTTCTCTTCTTTTTTAGCTTCTTTTTTAGCTTCTTTTTGTGAAGCTTCTTTCTTTATTTCCTTCTTAGTTTCCTTCTTCTCTTCCTTTTTCACCTCTTTTTTAACTTCTTTCTTGATGTCCTCTTTTTTTGGTTTCTCCTCTTTTTTGATGGGTGTTTTCTCCTCTCTTTTAGAAACCTCTTTCTTTAGTTTTTCTTTTTCCTCTTTCTTTTCTTCAGGTTTTGCTTTGCCTTCCTTTTTCACTGTCTTCTCCTTCGACAATTTTGGTTTTACATCTGTACTTTGTTTTTCAGGAGTTTCGGATTTTACTAATTGTTCTTCTTTACTTACTATGTCTTTTTCCACCACTATTGGTTTGGTCTCTACTTTTGCTTGTTTTTCTTTTTTAACTGGAACTTTTTCTTTGCTTTCCACCTTCTGAGGCTTTTCTGAAGCCAGACTAGGCTTCACAGGCTCTGGTGCTTCCTCTTTAGATTCCTTTCTCACAGGCTTATTTGGTGGTGTCTTTGCAGCAGGCTTGAGACTCTCCTTGCTGTCTGTTCGTTGTTTCAACTTCGCTTGTTTCACAGCTGGACTAGCAATGTTCCCAGTTAGGTCTTTCTGTGTAACCATTGGTTGTTTAAGGAAGTCTAAGTGTTTGAGTTTTTCTAGTCCTTCTAGAATATTATACTGGGTGCTGTTTCCAGGAAACAGAACTCGGATTATTTTTTCTGCAGGATTAGCTGGATGCCACACAATCAGGGATGAGACAGAGGTGAAATAGGACAATGGAATGTCTAGTTCTTGGCCATTTGGTAGCAGGAATTCAGCTTTATCTTTGTTAGTACCACTCCACTGCTGCATAAAATATTGCATCTCTTTGCTACTTTTGACAGGATTAAGCACATACATCTCAAGCTTGCCAACTCCCATTTTCTGAAATAAAATTATGGGGTCAATGGTATTTCCTGTGTTTCTGAAAAGAGGTTCTGGTTTCATAGACAACTTGTTTAAATACTGGAGAGTAAAACAAGCTTCTTCTACACTCCTTTTGACTCTAAAATTAGGATCCAGGTTTTTCAGATTCTCAGGTACATTAAGAAATACAACTCCTAAATCAGGTGAGATCAGATTTTTCATCCAGTCGCTGTTGGTAGTAGACCCTTGGGACTGTTCTTCTTCTAGTTCAGCTATCTTTCGCTGAAGCATGCTATTGATTCCTGGCAGATTGTCATCTCCGATGTGAGTGAGCAGAATGGAATCTACTCTGTCCAAGTGCCGGATAAGTTTCCAAAAGCAAGACTTTCTTTCAGATCCTCCATTGATAAGCATATTGAATCCATTCACTGCAAACAATGCAGAGTCCCCTCTTCCCCCTGGGAAAATATAACAGCAGGGTTTGGAGAGTTTCAAGAAACCGCCTGAGGTTGGAGGTTCCAAAATGTCAAAAGGTGATGGCACTTCTACTGATTCTGACAGATACTCTGTGAATTCAGAGAGTCCTTCCATTTCGGGCAATATAGAAGCCGAGTTGAGTTTAATGTTTATAAAGTCTTGAAGGTTGTGTCTGTCAAGGTTGGAATTTTTCCAGTCCCCTTCCTCAGGGCAGAAAAGAGTTAGGCTGGCTTTGTTGGCAGGGTGTGTGGTGCTCAATAATTCACCAATCTAGGGTTATAAAACAAAAACACAAGAAGATGCACACAAATTCACTTTTTTAATTACAATAATGTCAGAACATAATATTTCCTGATCAGTTAGATAATACCTTTTTCATTTACTTCTGCAGTGGTGAGTACGCATCCCAGAAGCCAAAGTAACCTGTTACTACAATTAGTTCACTGCCATACTTCTTAAAACACAAAGGAGGACCTTGTCCTGGTCACTATTGCCCAAAGAACAGCACCCAAGGTTTCCTCATTCCTCCCTCCATATAGAAGGATGGTACAAACTTTTATATTGAGAGGGTATGAGGATTATGAGGCTAAGGCAGCCTGCACTGCCACTACATCTCTACCATTGACTCATGAGTCTGCCTGATGCCCCAGTTCAACCAGAAGCGCCAGCAAAATATCTAAAGGACAAAGCAAAACCTCTTAACAGCCAGAAAGTAACTGCATCATGGAGGAGGCCAGCACCCTCCTAGGGACAGCTGCCATCCTTCGTCCTTTTCTCATGGGATATATTGCACCGCACCATCACTACTGCAGGCTGGCTCCTTAAAAGCCAGTACTGCTCCCAGATTTATCAAGACTGGTTGCAGAAGAGTTTTTCAGCACAGTGACAATGATAGTGGAACTCAGGATCCTGTGTGGAGGAAGCAAAGAAGTAAGCAGGACTACAATCCTGAACTTTGACCTCTTCCAAGACCTACTTAGAGGAATCCCACAGTTTAGGGCTCTAGAAGACCAAGAGAGCTGGTCAATATTCAAGCATCACTTCCTTCAAGCTCAAGACCAGTGTATACCCATGAGCAAGAAATAAAGCAAAGGAGGCAAGAGACTGGCATGGATGAGCAAGCAGCTTCTAGCAAATCTCAAATGGAAGAAAGAAATTCATGAGACGTGGAAAAAGGGACAAGCCATGTGGGAGGACTAGAGGAACATTGTCAAAGTAAGAAGGGATGTAATGAGGAAGGCCAAGGACCACTTGGAATTGAGTTTGGCAAGGGATATCAAGGACAACAAGAAGTGCTTCTACAAGTACATCAGCAGCAAAAGGAAGATTAGGGAAAATGTGGGGCCACTGCTGAATCAGATGAGTGTCCTGGTCATGGAAGACACAGAGAAGGTGGAACTAGCAAATGCCTTTTTTGCCTCAGTCTTTACTGCTGAGGTTGGCCCTCAGGAATTTCAGATCTTGGATGTAAGAGAAGAAGGCTGGAAAAAGGAAGATGTTCCCTTGGTCGTAGAGGGTTGGTTTAGAGACTTAACACCCACAAATCCATGGGCTCTGATGGAATGCACCCATGGGTGCTGAGGGAGCTGGCAGACATTGCTAAGCTACACTCCATCATCTTTGAAAAATCATGGAGACAGGAGAGGTGCCTGATGACTGGAGGAAAGCCAGTGCTACTCTCATCTTTAAAAAGGGCAAGAAGAAAACTACCAGCCAGACAGCCTCACTTCTATCCCTGGAAAGGTGATGGAACAGATCATTGTGAAGGTCATCACCAATCAGGTAGAAGAAAAGAAGGTCATCAAGAGTCATTACCATGGATTCACCAAGAGGAAAATCATGCTTGACTAATCTGATAGCCCTCTGTGATGGTATGGAAGGATGGGTTGATGAGGGGAGAGCAGTGCAATGTTGCCTACCTCGACTTCAGCAAGGCTTTTCACACTGTCTCCCACAGGGTAAGCTCAGGAGATGCGGTTTAGATGAATGGACAGTGAAGTGGATCAAGAACTGGCTGAATGGCAGAGCTCAGAGGCTCAGGATCAGTGGAGTAGAATCCATCTGGAGGCCTGTAGTCAGTGGCACTCCCCAGGAATCAATGCTGGGTCCAGTCTTATTCAACTTGCTTATCAATGACCTGGATAAAGTGATAGAATGTACTCTCGGCAAGACGATGATATGAATCTGGGGGGAGTGGCTGATACACCTGAAGGCTGTGCTGCCATTCAGTGGGACCTGGGTAGGCAACAAAGGCAAGTTTAGAGTCCTGCACCTGGGCAGGAATAACCCCAAGTACCAGGACAGGCTGGGGCCAACTGCTGGAAAGTAGCTCTGCAGAGAAGGACTTGGAAGTCTTGGGGGATGATAAATTGAGTATGAGCCAGCAGTGTGCCCCTGTGGCCAGAAGGGCTAATTGTTATCCTGGGTTGCATTGGGAAGAGTATGGCCAACAGGTCGAGGGAGGTAGTCTTCCCCCTCTTCCACGCCCTAGCGAGGCTACATCTGGAGTACTGTGTTCAATTCTGGTCTCCACAGTTCATGAAAGACAAGGGGCTACCGGAGAGGGTCCAGTGGAGGGCCACAAAAATGATCAGATGTCTGGAGCATCTCTCTTATGAGGAGAGACTGTGGGAGCTGGGCTTGTTTAGTCCAGAGAAGACAGAGGGGATCTCACTAATGTACATAAATATTTCAAAGGCAGTGCCAAGAGGATGGTGCCAGACCCTTTTCAGTGGTGCCCAGCAGTAGGATGAGAAGCAATGGCCATAAGTTGAAACACAACAAGGTCCACCTCAATATAAGGAAGAACTTTCATGGAGGGTGGCAGAGGACTCTAACAGGCTGTCCAGGGAGGTCACATAGTCTACCTCTCCGGAGATACTAAAAACCCACCTGGAGGCATTCCTGTGTCACCTGCTGTAGGTGACCCTGCCTTGGCAGGGGGGTTGGACTGGATGATCTCCAGAGGTCTCTTCCAACTCTACCTATTTTGTGATTCCATGATTAAGAAATAAGTTATTACTGCAGAGATGGAAACAGCTACAAGTTTTTGGGCCATTCACTCCAAGCAAGACATTGGAGATGCTGGAGTGTGTCCAGAGGTCAACAAGGCTGGTGAAGTAGTCAGGAGCAGAAGTCCTTTGAGAAGTGGCTGAGAGAGCACCAAACTTCTTTAAAGAAGTAATTCAGATATAAAATGTCAGTGGAAAACATGCCAGCACATCATCATGGAGAATACCATAGCCTTCTTTGCAGAGGCTATGCAGTATCAGTTCAAGCTGTAAGAACAGTTTTCATCAGCTGAATAATTGGGAATTTTTGGACCACAAGCTGTATCAATGGCAGAAATGAATATATAACAGATTAAAGATGTTTGATTGCATTAGATCTCTTTGGGCCTCTCTGCGTGTAGGTCTCACTTCCTTTCTTGGTGTTACATAACTTATTTTCAGCATTTACTGAAAATAGGACTCAACAAAGATACAGTGGCTGTTTGTTGTATTTTTTTTTTTTAAACTCCAACCAATAAATAAATAAAGCTGAAAATAAATATTTTCTACCTTCCTTTGTCATCCTTTGTTGAGTATCGAAACCATTTGACAGGAGTATAAATTAATCTCACCCATATATCAGACATGGCCCTATCTGAAAGGGAGCAAGTGAAAAAAAAACACAAAACCAAACCAAATAAATGGAGAAAAGGTTGAAAAGGCTGAAAGATAAGGACAGTAGGGTAAGCATTGCTGTTGTCTACTGGAGAAATAAGAAAAGAGGGGTAGCACAACTCTGAAATGGATTTAGGATCTCAGTGAGATGTCTCTGATCAGGGTTGAAAACACATTATTAGGGAGAGTTAAATGTAGTAAAAAATCACTTCCTCTGAATGAATAAATCCAAGTCTGTTGCATACATAAGGAGATAACTTGAATAAAGACTGTTTCTCATACAGAGCCAATTTTCTGCCTAGGTAAAAAATCATATGGTAATATAGTGGGATAATGAATATATTGCGCCAATGAATATACTGCACCAAAGTCTGAGATTAATCCTCTCCCATTTATATTACACCATATCTGGATTTATGCTCCATACTTCTAAATTCTGACTTTTGCTCCTAAAAGTTGGCATGCATAATGCAGACAATGTTAAGCCACTGGTAGTCCAGGCCAATGAAAAGCTGAAGAAAGATTATTCCAGACATAGATCAAAACTGTTAGGAACAGCAAGTTCAGAAATGCCCCAGAAAAGGTCTCAATGGGTTTGCATTTCAGATGGTGACACCAGGGATATCAGCAGTTCCACTCATTTGATAACATGGAGATGGAACTGCTCCTTCTCCTCTCCAAATTCAAAGTCAATCTGGGAGCAAATAAATGTGCCTGTGAACCTGACTGTCTTAGTGAACATTGAGAGACATCTGTTGAGGAATCCTTAAGTTTTAAAAGTGCTGGTGAAGACAAACAGCAAGTTGGCTGTTCAGAGAAAACACAATATTGTTTCCTACCCTGAACCACAAAGATGCTGGTGTTGAAGAAGCAGGGGACTATGACATTTTCAATCTTTCAGCATGGGAGAAATTGAAAATCCTACTTTTAGACACTGCATGAAGGGACCTCTACATGTTAGAGATGGATTTCTGGTTAGACTTTATATGAGTATCTCCCAAAGGGTATTTACTTATTTGTAAACACGTTCCTTGACCATAGCTCAGATTTGGCCCAGTGAAGTGGAAATGGGCAGAGGCCAGAAACACCAACTCTATGCAGTACTCATCAAACCTTACATGCTTATAGAATCATATAATTGTTTAGATTGCAAAAGACCCTTAAGATCATTGAGTCCAACTGTGAACCTTGCACTGGCAAGCCCACTGGGATCAGGATTGCACATGAATTCTTTCATCTCATCGCCACTTAGAAAACCACTTATCACTTTTTTCTAGATCTTTTTTATGATCTTTTTTTCCCCAGTTTTTAAAAAATGTCGCACACATGAACTGCAGTATGGCAAGCGTGATCTTTCTTTGGTTTTGTGAAAACGTGTAGAAACAGCGAGACCCTGAGGCTTCAGAAACAATAGGCTGGAAGCCGGTGCTTGCCAAGAGCCCTGCCAGCTGGCTGGTGAGCACACTGCCAGCTGCAGGGCCGAGCCAAATGAGCCTTAGTCATAGCCCATGGGAGTATGCCCTGCACACTCACTACTGTGGCAATCCCTCAGCAACTGTAACTGATAGCCAACCCCCAGCTCTGCTTCCCAACCAACAGTTTTGTTTCCTAATAGTAATGGTGGTATTTGCCCCTAGTTTTGCATTCATCACAGAATCACAGAATCAACCAGGTTGGAAAAGACCTCTGACTGAGATCATTGAGTTCCAACCTATGTAGTCATATAGTAATTTTGTGTCGCTAACTAGAGATGTAAGGAGCTTGGGTTTGTAATTTCAGAGAAAAGTGACTCTGAGAAGTGCCAGTGAGTATTAGGTGTCATGCATATTTCAGAGAGCAGGAAACCAGTTCTTTCCCTAACCTACAAACATATGCTGAACAAAGAGGCTCTGGGAATAGATCACATGGATACAATAAGGCCATGCAAACTTTGCTTTCTCACTGCTAAACTTTCAAATCTCAGTCCACTGACATGCAACTAATTAATATTGGAAACTAAATCCCTAGGGATTGAGCCATCCAGTTTATTTAAATATATACTTTACACAGCAGCCAAATTAAGTGTGACAGCTTGTTTACTATGGATTCCTGCCCTATGGGAGCTTTCAGACACAGTACATTAAGAAAGACAGCAAAATAACAAGTCGTGAAACAAATGGCATTAAATATTGGTATAGCTCATGCTTATTTCTGTGGTATGTAAAAACCAAAGGTTGTACAGATTTACTGGCCAAATTTTAAACACTAATATAAAGAAGTTAAGCAGGTAGATGGTACCAAAAATACAACTATTCCGACAGCCACCCTCTGTCTTATTAATGCCACCTATTATTTAGCTGCCACCACGTAAGAACCTGATGTCGAGTTCAATTTGACTGCTTTGTATGTGCACCTCAGATGAATAACCTGTATACTTTAAACACAGCACTCTCTCCTTCGATTATCAAAACTTCCTTGATTTCCTCTTGTAATTTAATTCCCCAAATCAAAATTTAATGCTTTTGTTAAGCAATTTACATGAAATCTAAAATAAAATAAATAAATGTTTTGAAGCCTATAATTAAGAGTAGAGACCAGTAGTTCCACGGCTGCCTAAGCTAACTCTATCAGGGAGCCGTTTTTAGTATTCTAGAAACCTCTGCCATCACACAACAACGTATGGAAGACACTTTTCCAAACTAACCTCTTGATCTGTGAAGATCTCAATGAAGTTCTGGAAGGAGAAGGACCCTGACTGAAGAATAAGTTCTCCCGTGTTTTCAAAGCACTGTCCAGTGAGAACGAGGAGCTTGTGCCTCGCAGCATCTGTGATCATTAAGCGCACCTAGAGTGAAGGAGAGAAATACATCAATAATGGGATTTACTATGTGTTTCTGCATTCCACTGAGAGCATACAGTTTATTTCTCCTAATTTAAAACTGTTGTCTGGAGCAGGACTGTCAAAACATTATCAAGTATAGTGCTGTTTAGAAAAGACGATGAGAAAGGTGAAAAAGGGAAAAAAGGAAGGACTAGATGCAATTAAAAAGAAGGTCTGAAGAAAGGACTAGATGCAATTAAAAAGGTCTGAAGAATAAACCAAACTAATGACATGTAAAAAAGAGCAAGAAGCAGAACAGAATACATTTTGATTGAAAAAATAATTTTTTCAATGAACAAACATATTAATAGTATAACTACTGGTATACTTCAATAGTATTGTATCAGGACAAACTTAGTAAACTATTTAAAAGCAGATGCTTGTTACTTTACTTGACCCTACTATAGCTACTAATCATTCTTGTTTACTACCCCCAGAGGGAGATTTACTTGCATGCTAAGAGAAATCCATATATTCAGTATACTTCTATTGGCTGAACTGAACTGAAGAACAGAACTAAATAAAACCTATGTAAGATTCTGTACTGTTGAATAAATATTGTGCAAATACTTCAAAAGTATTTACGGAAAACTGAAAAATCAATTCAGCCTACGGTCAGGTACAAATTTCAAGTGCACTAATTCCTCTGTTAAGGAGGAATTAAACTAAATTAAATTAAATTAAATTATTAAATGAATAGTGATTCTAGAACAAGGTTATTCACCTACTAAACTAAATGAGCAAATGAGCAGAGTCCATCTGGGACAAATCCACATGATGTTGCATCCAAGCTCCATCTCCTTGGAGATGACACAATCACCTCATCTCTCCTAGCAAGACATTCTTTCAATTTTTTTGTATTGATTGTTAAGCAATCAGTTGTTCTAAAAAACTCCTGCTAATGCCTGGGAGGCTGAGCCAGGAAGGCTTAACCTGAATCTCTGCTGAACAACTCACATTTTCAGTACAAGTAGAAAAAAGACACTGGAGAGTTTACATCTAAAATAATATCCCAACTCTACCACGTTTTCATTGTTATTTTACTAAATACATGACCCTGATGCCGAGCAGCAAAAAGTTCCTTTAATTAAAATGTAGGACTAATGCTGGTCTCTCACTGATTGAACTAACTATAATACTGAAATATCCTTGATGGATTAAATAGATTGAGTGTATCTATTTTAGAGAAAAATATAGACAAGTGCAGCCATCTGTCTGATGTGCATTGCTCAAATTTTCTCTGTTTTACCTGTATTAAAACAATATCAGAACTGGCTTCCTCTTCGATGTTTTCTGTTGCTGGCAGCAGTACTCATCACTCTGCCAACTTTGGTGTAAACTCACCAGGTTTTGCAACAGCAAAACTGTTTCCTGACTTGTGAATCACTGATACGTGACTGTCACATAATTCCCCTTCAACCTATTTTATTAATTGATGATAAAATACATTCTGCAGAGCTAGCAAAGTATGGGAAGAAAAAAAGTAAATAAATGCTTGCAGATTACAGAGCATAATGTATCATACACATGGAAGACCTTAAAGATACACATAAATTCTGTGTCTGGGTACAAGCAAGGCTTCCTGAAGGACTAGCAGAAATTTGTCTCCTGATTTCAAGACCACTCAATTTCATAAAAAATACTGCAAGGTGATGATTTTGTTCAGTTGAACTGTTGGTTAAATTCCCAAATTGTTTGAAGGAAGTGCACAAGCAAGAGGTAGCCTCAGTCCAAATGGAGGTAAAGACAGAGTGTATACAGAGATGGGCACACAAGCAGATCAGTGTTTTCCCAGACTTATGGTAGGCACAGGAGCAACAGAGAAGGGACTTCCTAAGAAGGAAGTAAATATTCATGGGCATTTCAGAAACTTGTTTTCTTTGGGAAACTTCAAACTCAATCTCTCTCCCTTTGGGCCTCTCTCTTCTGGGAGTTATTTTGGCATTTGACAGAATATGACAGGAGCTTCAGGCAGAACCTTGCTCGGACTGCCACTAGGTATGGCTAATAGCAGCCAGAATAAGAGGAATATTATATTTCTTTCTGGTTTTTATTTTATTTTGTTTGGGGCTTTGTTGTTGTTGTGATGGTGGTGGTTTTTTGTTTGATTTGGGGTTTGGCTGGTTGGTTGATTGGTTGGTTTGGTTTGGTTTTTTCTGAATGAATAGTTTCAATTTCCTCTTTTGGTGAAGTTAGAGCTTCACAGTATATCACTGTCTCCCCAGATGCAACTTGGAAATCTCTTGATATGTGAAACTAAGTTTTCTATTTGCCATAGTGGGCAGAGCATGTCTACTCCAACCTCTGATTTAATTCTTCCACCTCTTTCTTATTGTCTCTTTCTGGATTGTGTCCAGTCAGAGCCTTGCTTAGCTAGCCAGCTTCAAATCTCAGCTTGTAACTTCTGACTGTGACCAGTTTGGCAAGATGAACACAAAGAAAAGATTGGCTCCCACAGTCTAGTGAGATGAAATTAACAGTAATGTAACCAAACATCTTCCAGAACCAAAGGAGTAAGGCCAGGGTTCAGAAGTCATTAATGGGCCTCAAATCATGTTCTTCCATGTGGTCATCCATCAAAGGAATGACAGGCACTAGAGAAAGAATAGCATTTCCCAGCTTTTGGCAGTTTTTTAGCCCTTCTACTCCTCCACGCATGCACACGCATTATAGCTTTATAGTCTGAATAAATGTATTGAGTGCTGCTACCCAGGTGACACCCTTGTTCTTACCAAGCACCTCTAGTGGCTTGTAACAGATTTTCATGTGTGGCTTTTTGGTGAATGAGCTGCCTTTAACTAAGATGACTTTTAAACTTTTACAACTTCAGAAATTTCATTTGTTTTGCATTTAACATTACTTAAAGTTGGTAACAAAACAGATTTTTTACCATGTACCACAAGCTTCATTTCCCAACAGAAATTATATTGTAGCAGTGCTTCTCAGCACAGGTCAGCAATGAAATTATCCCTATCATTTCAACCTTCAGTTTCACTAGCTAAATATACCAGTTTTGTCTGTGAGCTACACAATCAGTTCTTTGATTCTACCGAGTTCATAAGGAACTGGCAGTCTTCTTGTGGGCACTCTCCAGAGTCCATTAATCATGCCACATGGTTTTTGAAGGACAGATAGATCAACCTAGAGTCACTACCACATAGTTGGTAATTCCTCTCAAAGACCCAAATTTCTCCCTGGGTACCTTCAGGCACTTTCTTCCTATGTAAAATTGACATCCAGAGCTAACAAACAATGGAGAAGCAGAAGAAAACCAGATGTACTTTCACCAGAGCTGCCTCTGCTGCATCAAGAAGAGAATTTGGTGCATTAGGAGAAAAAGAATGCTGAGATCAGAAGCATGTTTCTCTCCTACGCCTCTGACAGTCTGTCGGGAGTCTGGGAACCCAGGGAAAAAAATCCAGGGAATAAATCCAGGGATGCCTGATGTTTTTCATATTTGCTTCTAATATGCCCTTTCATTCACAGTTAGGACCTGCTCAAAGTCTGCTACAGCTCTGAAAGACAGTATTGGAATTTGTCAGTCACTAAGCTGGAAGGCAGTGACTGATTCTCTATAATCATCTAACTGTGTCTGCTTAAATGCTCTCATCATGTCCACTTAATGGATCCTGTATGAGATGTCCAGTGAAGTATTTCTGACTTACCTCAGTACTAACTGCTTCATCTGAGGGATTGATGAGGACTACAGTCTCTAAGATATCACTTCTGTGGTGAAGAATCTTCTGACCTGCAAGCAACAGAGAGAAAGAAAAAGATAAGAAATTAATTTCAACCATCATGGTGTAAGCAAAGTTTCCTGTGGGGATGGTTGGACACTTGCTGCGCTGTCCTACTTTGTCTTCCTCCTGCTTACAAAAACTGTAGCAAGCGATGTCAGGTAACAAGAATGAAAGGGCATACAAATAGCATCCAGATACTGATTTAATAAAGTCTGTGCAAGTTTGGAGGAGCCTCGCAACCCACCGCCTTTCATACTTAGTCTGTCTCTGTAGTTAGTAGTGATACTCATCTGACTGGGAGCGGATGCCAGAAAAACACAACAGGACTGTTGATTTTTTTTTTCCTTACATTAATTGGCAAGTTCTTATCAGACTCTCTTTCTGTGAGAACTGCAGTGAGATTAATTAGAAGCCATATTGTCATTCAGAAATCTAGACTGGCAATTAGTCTAAAAAACCAGAAGAGCTGTCCCTTCTGAGCAAACTGCTTGGCTGCTTGGTGCAATATTAAACAATTAAAATAATTAATTGGGCTTAAAAGGGAGTATGAGGGACACAGAATAAGCTACTTATCTGCCAACTTAGAAAAACTCCCCTGTCAAGAGATGTAAATTAACGAGGCTGAGGATAGTCAGGCTGAAAGGAGCTCTGCAAGCCTGAGGGCATCGTCTGAGAGGATGGGCAGACAGCCATTCCCACACTGCCCCCGGCTCGGGCAGGCTCAGTGCTGCCCCCGCCCCAGCCCCTAGCAGACTCAACCCTGCTGCCGCGAACTCTACCCATCCCAGTGATGCCCGCCTCCTCGCTGACCTGCCTGCACCCCTCCTGCCTTCCTCCTCCTTGCCCTCCGAGCTCCCACTGTGCTGAGTCTGTCGCTGTCGCTCTGGAGAATCTCTACATTTATAAGCATGCAAGTTTACAATCAAATGGCAGTAAGTGAAGGAAAAGAGAAAAAAACCCAGAGTGTTTTCAAGTAAAATGTGAGATGGGGTTGTACTCTATTCTCTTGTGCATGACAGTGCCTAGAGACTCAGACTAATTAGTTTAAAGAAACCTAGTTTTCTTATTTCCTTTTTGCTATAGTTCCTCAAAAGAAGGAGACAGACTATATATTACAAAAGGGGAGGAGGGCAGGTCTCTTTCTCTCAGGAACATCCAGTTCTGGCATTACCCTTTGCAATTCAATTAATTTTTATAGCTTTGCTTCCTGTTTAACAGGAATGCACATCCAGATGGCTCTGCTACTGCAGGCTCCTTCATAAGATGCTCTATGGTCTGATATTTCAGTTGTTCTTCAGATTTCCCTTAAATTAAGATATTAGGTGGAGTTTATTGAATCTAGTTTATTGAATCATCACCCTTTAGCTGACACAGAAATTTCTTGCTTAATAGTTGGTGACACTGAGCACATACTTTGCTTCAGGCCAGACTAAGACTGATATATCATTAGACATTAACACATTAAACACAGGTAGAAAAGAAATGCAATTAGCCACATGCTAAGTTAGACAAAGATGCACAGTGTCCACCTGACTCAAAGAACACACTTTGGATTTAACTGAAGCTGCTCCAGGTCAGGTATCTGTAGCTGGAAGGGATTTGACCTGAGCAGTTACAACTTCTGCTGACCAACACCAGTGGTGGTTACTTACATCCTATGTTCCCATGGGCCAGACACCCAGCTTTAGTGCTTGTGTGGGTTCATGGGCCTTGAGACTGATTTCCAGAGGCAACCCTGTTGGTCTGCACCATGTACACAGTGCCTGTTCAGAGATGTATGCGTGACTGTCTCCCTTTTCAACTCCTTGGCATCAACATGTGTTACTGCTTACCATACAGGGTGGGGACCCAGCACTGGCACGGAGTGAGTCACTACAAGGGCTCCCATCCCACAGAACACCTGGGAAGTTTGCAGCTATTTGCTGATATTGGTAACATGGTCCCATGTCCCTGCTTGGGAAGTAAAAAAAAAAAGAAAAAGACTTCTTAAAACTATTTGCAATTTTGTAAGAACAACACAGGCTTTCTGCCCAGGTTGATACCCTGAGATGCTCAGCTGGAATGAAGGAAAGTCTCCCACGGGAACAGTTTTATCAGACAGAAATTAATTATCACAGCGTGGGAGCAGAAAGCTCAGCAAGAGCATGTCACAAATTGGCAAGAGACTGCAACTTACTAAATTACAGATGGAGTGGGAGAATCTGAGACTTAGGTCGAAGATCTGGGATTGCTTTAACTCTACTAGATTTTTGCAGCCCCTCTCTGTGCACGTGATAGATCATTTTTGTGATGAGACACAGGAGGAAAGGAAGGAACTTTCAGGTCGCCCGGAAGTGGTTAAGTGGAGAGATTTTACCTGCTTATAGTTTCTGGGAAGCAAGTCAAAGCCCCATCTTTGGGGCTTTATATCTTTCATATATAAATATTATTTATGTTTGGAAGAAATCATCTTTTGATTTTATTAAGTAAAGCTTCCAATTAATACCCTATATGAGTAAAGAGTCTTGGCAGTTGTTTGATTCAGAACCAGGAGAGAAGTAAACAGCAAGTGACAATTGGTTAAAGGGTGACTTCTGCATGCATCATCCCATTTCCTATAGCCATAGGATGCTATTGCTCTCCTACTCAGCCAAATATCAATGCAATTTCATTTTAGGATTATTGAGATGGGAATGGTGTCAGTAATACTTCCTAGAAGTGACTGAACAGAATTCTTAACTTACACAGTTGACCTTTTCAGGCCAGTTAAGCAGCGTGAACATGAGGCCCATTTTTCACTACGTTAAATTCGTGCAAACACAAAATGCAAATGAATGGCAAGGGAAAGAAACCAAACCCTCTTTCAGGTCTTGTTTAACCAAGAATCACTACTGACACACTTTTACTGGGCATGCCTGTGCCGCCTCAGCCCATGGATTTGCATGCTGTAGGCAACAAGTTACTGAACAGAGGGGTTCCCATCAGCTTCTCCTGCCACTCCAGGTGAACCTCAACACTCACTCCCCATCAATGCTATTCCCACACAAAGTAAACGCAGAGGAAGGAGGTAAATCTCTCCTGCAGTGATTCTTGGCAGAAGGGGTGAAGGTATTCCTTCTCTCTGAAGATGGTAACTGTTTGACACCTGAGCTGGCATTCAAACACATCTCTTTGGCAACTTTAAACATCTCTTGTTTTTCACTGTAAAGAACTTGAAAGCATTATTTCACCACCAGAATACATGACTGCTGTGTCACTAGCTGCTGTGTTACATCAGTCACCGTGTTGGGTGGTATTAACAGATGGATGGTACAGCCTGCAAGGTTGGCTAATGAAACTTCCCACAAGCCATGAATAAGCAATGAACTGTCTGCAGCTAGAAACTTCCAGTGTTCTGCACCTCTAAGTAACTCCAATATGCAGTCCCCCCAGCTGCCTCCGTCTTGTGGAGGACAGTGAGGAGAGAACACTGAGGGGAGAAAAATCCTCCAAAATGAACCATAAAATATCCATTCCTGGAGTTCTTTTTTAAAGTCTGAGAAGACACTTTTAGCAGACAAATACACTCACTGAAGAAAAGACATTTTCCCAATAGGGCAATGCTGCGTTTGAGAGCAGAAACACGTAAACTTTTCCCACATTTCTAGGTATAGATGGCAGAAAAAGCTTGGTGTATTTTAATTCCTATTCAGGACAATACCTTGTTTATTGATGTCCATGTGTAGTATCACCTTCAAAGCTTTTGTCTTTTTTGCCTTTACATTCATGGTAAGCAAGAGCTGGATGACTGAAAAATATTATTAACTAAATGGTTTTGTAGTTATTAGTGCATAGGTGGCTTGGAAGAGAAGTGGGAGAAGAGAGGAGGGGTTTTACACTGCATTTCTGTGCACCCCTGAGCTAAAGGTCAAGGCATGTGCAAATCAGACATTCTTTTACATTCAATTAAATTGGTAGAAGAAAATACACCTTCAGCAAAAACAGAAGTAATAAATAGCCTACAGAATACAACAAAGGTCTTCACCACTGAACAAGAGGTCATATGGAGCATGATCTTTGGGCTGCTAAGCCTCTGAAAGATAGTACTGGGGCTTGTCAATCACTACGCTGGGAAGCAATAACTGATGTTCAAGAATCATCTCAAGTAAAATCTTTTTTCAAATTTACCAGGTCAGATGAAGGTTATTGGAAGGTTATAATATCCCTTGCACATGATACATTTAAAGCAATAAACTCCTTTGGAAAAAAGAAGCTTTTTGCCTAGCAAACAGTAATCCAATAACTCATAAATCAAATAATTTTAAACTGCTCACTGTTTCATCTTCTATTTCTAGGACATCAAATTTGTCCTCCAAAACCAGATGTGTTAACATTCTGTTCATCGTGGTTGTTCTATATTATCAGCAGAGTACTCAGAGTCCGAATGACTGGCCATCTGAAGGTTACTATGTCTTATACTAACTGAATAAGTCTATTTTTCCTTTTCAATACAAAGATCTGTGGGTATAAATTGTCAATAATGTTGTAATTGTGACCAACCCCCAGACACCCACACTATCAGCCTGGAGGCACTACATTGCAACAAAAAATTCCAGACCAAAGAGAAAGGATCAAGATCCCCTTTTACAGCAGATTATTAATTATCTGAAGAAATCTTGTGTAAATTATATGGAACACTCCATCATCTCCACCTTCTTTGTTGAGACAGGGCCACCAAAGCATGCTAAGTTTCCTGCTGAACTAAACCGCAAGCTGGAGAAATAGGTAAGCACACAGCATTAAGCAAGGGAGTGGGTTTTAGAGTCACTGAAGGAAATTCTGACATTGTAAAAATCTGGAGTTCTGTATCTGCAAGTAAGAAGAAAATGATTTGCAGACTTGATGGAGAAATACATCCTGTATAATGCCCAGGCACTGTACTACGAGAACAGGACTTCAGAAAACCCCTTCCAGGAACGGTCTGAAAGCCCTGCAGGTGATGCCAGTGGCTGCGGAGAGTAATCAGTCAGCCTTGTAATTAGCTGACACGATGGGGAGTGCATAACACAGGCGTAAATTCATTTATGCCAGAGAATATAGATTCACTGCCTCCAGGGCTCAATTCAGCCCAAAGGCTTCTTAAATTTAAGATGCCTGCAAGGACAGCATAGTAATTTTTTTCCAACAAGAACTCCTATATGTGTGTGAATATCAGAATACTTTACACATTTCTATGTGAAAATAAAATCCATATACCTGCTAGGATGACAACTTGGTGTGACAGCTGTGAACAAAAAGTCAGGTCTACTAACATTGCTGAGCTCTCTGATGGTGACATGGACTTGGAAGAATGACGCTTACTGCAAAGAGTGACTGTTCTCCTTGCCATCGTTTAAATCTGCTTGCTGTGGACACAATGGTTAGTTCAGATTTGTATCTAATGTTACATGCTTTTTATAGAGAACTACGCTTCGTCTTTGCAAAGTTAAGTTAATCTTTCTTGCATCTGATCAGCTGGAATACTAAACTGTGTTGTGACTCTCCAGAAAGCATAAAACCTTGTTTTATTTTCTACCTCTACCCAGTAAATGTAATTCATATTCAAGTTTCACATGGTTCAGCTGCAGCCTGGTGATAGTTAAACGTTTTTTCAACCCACATTTGACTTTCAACGATCTATTAACTACAAGTTCTGAGAGGCACGGTCCTGCAGCATACTGTATTTTTTGATTTTTAAGCTCACATTTATTTAATAAGTCTAATTGCCTATAATTTCATTTTTGTTCTTGGGTAAGTCCTTATCTGTCAGATCTCATTTAAATGTATACCTCCAGGTAATAATAGAGCCCTGAAAGTGGAAGGCTAGACAGAAGATGATTGTGCAGTCTGAACAGTGACTGCAAGATTCTGCCTCCAGCTACTGTACATGAAGTCAGTTCACCAATCCTTGCTCAGGACTCTTAACAGCAGTGAGGGAAAGCAAGCTGACCTGTTTGCACTAATTCTCATAACTCATATTTTCTGCCTCAAACTTTAGTACTTGCAGACTTAAGAACTGAGCTGAGCTAGGAGCTGCTGCAAGAACTACAAGTGGAGGTGACTGTCCCACTCTGCTTTGCACTGGGGCAGCCTCACCTTGAATATTGTGTGGAGTTTTGGGCACTATAATATAAGAAAGACATTAAGCCATTAGAGAGTGTCCAAAGGAGGGTAAATAGGATGGTGAAGGGCCTCGAGGGGAACCTGTCTGCGAAGCAGCTGAGGTCACTTGGTGTGTTCAGCCTGGAGAAGAGGAGACTGAGGGGAGACCTCATTGCAGTCGACAACTTCCTCGTGAGGGGAAGAGGAGGGGCAGGCACTGATCTCTTCTCTCTGGTGGCCAGTGAAAGGGCCCAAGGGAATGGCCTGAAATTCTGTCAGGTGTCGGGGTTGACAGCAAGCCTGTCAGCAGCCTGGCATTTATCGATGAAGCAGTGGACATAAACCGGATTACAGTATACCCCTGAAAGGAGGAGAACACAGCATGCAGAGGAATGTGGGCAACTTTCAGAAAGGAAGAAGATGGAAGACAGAAATGGACTTCCTGTACTTTTCTGCAAGTCAGGATGACTCGGCAAAAACTGTGTTTACTAGTTTGCAACCAATCCTGGTGTGTGTATACACGAAAGTACCAATAGCAGGTTGACATGTGGATGGCCTGATGTATGTATACCAATAGAAAGTGACATGTGTGTGGCCTGATCTATGTGTACCAATAGCAGGATAACATGTGTATGACCTGATGTATGAAGGCACCAATAGAAAGTTAACATGTGTGATGTGTGAAAAGTATGTTTGCAACCTGTTGCAATAAAGTGATTACAGCCTTCTTGTAATCCTGTCCCTGCTTTGAAAGAAGATTCTATGTCACTCTGCCTGTCCCGACTTTAACAGTGACAGTCAGGGAAGGTTTAGGTTGGATATCAGGAAGAGGTTCTTCACCCCAAAGGTGGCTGGGTGGTGGAACAGATTCCTCAAGGAAGTGGTCATAGCACCAAGCCTGAGAGAGTTCAGGGAGCGGTTGGACGATTCTCTCAGGCATCTTGTGTGCCTCTTGGGGATGGTCCTGTGCAGCGCTAAGGGTTGAACTCAATGATCCTTGTGGGTCTCTTCCAACTCTGCATATTCTGTGATTCTGTGATTGCAGGGGACCTCACTGCTCTGCGACCATTCCCACTGAAATATCCTGAAGTAAATTCAAGGCATTATAGCTTCTTTTTACACACCCCGTTCATCAATAGACTATTTGTATTATCTTTTCACACTAAATATTGATTTCTTGCATGTTTGCCAACTTTGTGTGACATCTAATTTGCTGTCAAAATACAGCTATTTATCAAGTGGAAGCAAACTGCTGGCCTTTCACTAACATCTGTTCCTGTCAGGGCAATTTATTACTTTCAACTCCAATTTCTCACCTTCAGAAAATTGTATTTTTCACATTCTTGCTATTTTACAATTTCAGAGCTTTTGAAGGACTGCTAAAACATTAAAATCAAAAAGGAACTCTGAAGAAAAAGTTGAAGCAAATCAGTCTAAAGTACAAGAACAAGAAAAGCTTATATAATATAAAGTAAACTAAAACTGGTTTATCTCCCAAGAAAGGGAGTATGCTACAAAAACTGAACCAAGTACCCTAGTGATTTCATTATTGATTTCACTGAGGCTCTGGACAGAAGTGAAATTTAAAACCAAAGACTGCTGAAGACCCCAATAAAATCAGTCAAAGAAAAAAAGATTACATCTCCTGCTTATATACTGAACTTGTAACGGTAGTGGAATCCAATGCTCCCAATAAATGGGTTCACCCTTGACTTTGTTTAAGAAAAAGTTATATCCAGTAGTCAGTCAGCATTCTCATTTGATGCCATGGTCAGGCACAGCTGTCTCCAAACTCTGCCATTTCTGTTCTTCCATTGATCTGTGTCATTTACAACCCATATGGTGGGTAAAATTTAAATCCCAGAAGCCTTGTCCACCACCGTTTAGCAGCACTGTGATTTCAGTGAGAGAATGGAAAGCAAAGGACATAAATCTGAACTGGCACAGCTGGAATGCTTTCCAGACACAGAAGTGCAGCTGTATGATCCCACTCCAAGAAACTATCTCCTGTAATTATAGGGGGGTGGGGGGGTGGAATAGGAGTGTTTAGATAGCTGAGCAGTTTAACATCTGGGCAGAAAGTGAGGGAAGAGTAATGTCTGTTTACTAGGGGGCCATGCAATGTCCCTAGTCATGAGAACTGCCCTGTTCAACAGCATGGCTGTAGTCAGTGTAGCTTCGAGAAGACACCTGTTTCCAACCCAAGTGTCTGACATGAGCTTTCTTCCTCATGAATCACCCTTCCAACCTTGAAACAGAGACGGCTAAAAGACTGCTGCATTCATCAACTAGTTTACCCTTAGATCCTTTTAATATGAATTATATTTTCAATTATTTTCAAGGCAATATATAGCACTTATACTCCATATAATTAAAACTTAGGATCTTCCTCCAAAATATTCTCAGTTCAAAGTGGCTTTCTGAAATGGGTATCTTAATCTTGTTTGGGATTATCTCCACATATTGATTTTGTAGATTAAAACACTATAGACGCTGTGAACTCTTTCACAATTAATTTTATCTTTAGAACATGTCTGATAGGTGTGAAAGTATTTTGACCCCATAAAATACAGATAGGGAAAGAATTTCCAAGGTCATATGGAAACAGAAACATGAATCTTTAGAAGCCAACCAGAGTGCTGTAGCCACACAATCCTTTTGGTTCTGCAAGTACATCACTATCTTGTGTTTTAGAAAATACTTAAAAAGCTAAGCTATGCATAATGAATTATTTTTTGAGGCACTCCCTAAGTCATCTTTAGCTATTTCCCAGAGCTGAAATTCTTCCACAAACCACTTGCCTGACTGTTATCAATATTATCTAACAATAACAATATTATCACTGCAGACCTTCAAATGGCAAGAAAAAGAGAAACCAATGCCAACAGAAATTTCTCAGAAATTTGTCTGGGACTATCTAGGCAAGACCCAAACAACTTTATCTTTTCCTCTCTTAGATTTTGTATGTCATAAACTTGAGGGCAGACAGGTAGGTAAATGTGAGGTTCTCTGTAAGCAGTTGTCTTGAGTTACACATCTCCATTACAAGTAATGATCTTAAAAAGCTCTTCAGAGCAAGGAAGTTGTATGTGTACCACAGTCAGCCCTATTTTTTAAACTGTAATCCTTTCATTGTCTTTCATTAATCTCTCTCATTAATCTCTCTCCTATGCTTAAATCTTAATCACGAAGAAAATGGCGATGCTCTAGGATGCACTGTAGAAATAATTTGTGAGCCTGGAGATTTAGTTTTCAGCAGCAGAGCACATTGCCGTGGTACTGCGTAGAAACTGGCAGCCAACACACACCACAATGGGAGACTGCAGTGATGCAGAGCTGACTCATCAGTACTGAAGGTCAATAAAAGTCCTCATCTGAGACTGCATTTGGGAGTGTTACTAACCAGGGAGAGAAGCAGAGTTGCGCAATATCAGACCTCTCCCACATACAACCTCTGTCTAGAAAAAAGGAAATTTCTTCTTTTACCTCTGGAAAATATCTTGGACCCAGAAACTAAAATAATCCTGAGCAGAACAGACCCCTTCCCACTATAATTTATTTAGAATACTTCCTGCAATGTGATAATTTAAATTTTCTCAGTTATTCAGAAAAGCAATCTCTCATATCCCAACTGTCAAATAGCCAAATAAAATCTTATTTGGAAAAAATTGCTACTTATTTCTCAATACCTCTGGGGCATATTACCTCATACTTCACTGTTTATTGAACACACTATATATTGTAAGTCACAGGACTGGTTAGAAGCTTAAATGTTTTTTATTATATCAAGTAACTGATATATTCATATTACAAACAAAACCATTTACTGGACTGTTAAAGATGCTAAGCAAATTTGTGAATCCAACATGGTTGGCACTTTTTGCAAGGGCTGATTTTAGGGGGGAAAAAAACCCCAACCATCAGATTTACTTTAATTACTTTTTAAAACAAAATATAATTGTGCCGATCCAATATTTAGCACAGCATCTAACTCAAATCTAAATGTACTCCATAGGAAAATTGTCACTGAGCTCAATGAGCTCAATGAGGAATGGAAAAGGTTCTCTGATTATAAATATCTACTGTTAAAAACAAGATAGGGAACATCAGCACTATGTTTCTCCTTAGTGGTATTTAACCAAATAGTCAAGATCCTTCCTGTATTTCAAAAAATACCCAACAACCTCAGTTAAATTTATTTTACTTCCTTTCAAATGTTGCTATTGCTAAAACCTCTTTTTTTACATCCTTTTATTTTCCCTCCCTGTGCTGCAGTGCCTGGCTGTGCCGTTCTGCCCCCACCATCCCGATGGCCAGAGAAGGGAAGCTTGCTGAGAATCTTTTCCTCTTCTCTGCAGCACGCTCTGCAGATGCTTCGTTGCACTTCACTGCAACTCCCACCTTTCATAAGGAAAATGGAGCACAGCAGCATCAGAGAAAAGCTGATGTAAATTTAAAATGTTTAGTGAAGGGATAAATATTGAAATGAATATTTCAGAAAAAAAATAATTCAAGTCTGCCTTTCCTCTTTACAGACATCTCTACCTGAATATGTTTTCAGTCTGCTATTTCTCTTTAGAGAGAAGTATGTAAATTTTGATCACTTCAGAAGGTTTCTGTTACTGTTTCTAAATTGCCACAGCCTTCTTACTAATGGGCTTTCATTGTTATGGCAGCTGAAGCCAAACCCAACAGCTCCAATTAGAATCCTCTGGAGGATATTTCTGGTCTTGGTGTCATTACTGTGTATGCAACTGAGTTTTAAGTTCATCTGCCATCCTTGTTGAAAGTCTGACAAGTCAATACAACCTATAAGGGCTTCACACATAGGGAATCCATTCTTTCCCTAGAGCACATTTTCTTTGCCACGTATTTATTAAAGTTTCTCAGTTTAGCTATAATTTCTATCCATCCTTCTAATTCAAATCAGAAAGCATTTCCTCTCCTTTGGCAGCCTATGATTAATGAATGACAGATCTGTTTACAAGCACTAAGGCTGTTGCAGGGAGGCTGGCACTACAGATCAGACACTTCATTTTGCAGTATATAAAATTATTTATGGTTGAATCTTCCTACAGTCTGGCAATCAGTAAATTTTCTTGGGTAAAAAATTCCACAGTTCATAACCTACCCTTGATACTTGTACTGTAATGTTTATAATGTACAAGAAAACCCCCATGTTTTTTGCCAAAATATCTCAACAAATTTACCTAGTGGTGCTCTTTGAAGAACTGTGAAGTTCTTCTTTCTCAGGTAACATCACAGCTTTATTGCTATTTCCTGAACAAATCACATAATCATCATAGCTGAATTACAGTGGAAAAGTTATATTTTTTAATACCTGGGCTTACTTTTGTGCATTTTAGAAACTTGTTTTCTGCTGAATGTATTATTACTATCAACTAATTACCAGCTGTGGAATATCGCTGAGCCTCTGCAAACGCTACAAAACATAACAAGATGCTCTGTTTATAAGCCTTTAATGAGAAGCAGGTTTAAGCTTTTCCCCTGGCAACCATCCGGCTTCCCAGCTCCACAGCACAACTTGCCCAAAGCTTTTATTCTGCTTTTACATATAAGCAGTGTTGCTAATCAATTTCTGGATGTGAATTCGCTGTCCCTTTCTAGCAGCAACCATTTTCCTTGTCTGAAAGAGCAGAGCAACTGTTCTACCCCAAGGCAGAGACCTTGCTCTGCCAAGAAAAAGACTCACTTAAAAGCCTCAAACCACCTTCATCCTTCGATTCTTTACTGGATGTGTGCAGTTCTCCACTGTGATGATTTTATATAAATCGCAAATGTAATATGAAATCAATTGCCTCTGCATAGAATACAGGCAAGTACTATTAATTAATTCCAGGTTTTACAAAGAAGAAAATGAGAAGGCACACCAAAAGGAACACTCTTTTGGGTTTCATTTCTGTAATTAAAACAAGCCATAAGTAGTCCCTCCAGTCTTTGGCCTTTAATTTTCTGATGATGTGCATAAGTACAACCAATTGTACTATATCGTAAGACTGAAATAGTCAACACTATCCTGTAATTAGAAAATCACAAACAGGGAGGGAGGGAAAAAACAGCAAGTATTTTCAGGAAATACAAACCCATATCCAAATATTATCTTGCAAAGGCAATGTCTTTTAATACCTAAACTCTAAAATTTCACAAAGCAATTATCCTTATCAGTGGTTGAAACTGTAGTAACAAAAAGTACAATATGAAAAACAAACAGTGATAGCTCATATCTGCTGGTACAAGAAAAAGCAGAAAACAATGAACCAGCAAGTGTGACAAAAAGCAAAAATTCGCCTTCTGAATGACAAAGTGAGCAGACTTTAGATGTCAGTCAAGAGTCTAGCTTGGATTATTTAATTTCTTTACTGGCCCTGTACCCTCTCACCGCATCACCTTCTGTAAAGAAAAATCAGCAAGGAACAGATCTAGTTCTGAAAACACCTATTTTAATCTTCAAGTACTCGAGTTGTTAAGTCGTCGTCTTTTTAGGAAGAACCACGTGCCCCTAGAAATAGTTCAGGCAGCCTCTGAGCTGAGGAGCAGAGGACTACTCTTGCAGACTCATACTGGGAGAATCCTTTCTGCTTTATGCAGCCACAGCAAGCTTTTACAGGAGGGTGCAGAACTCACACCTAGTGAAACAGTTTACTCCTGCATATGCAAAAACTGCTGTGGAGCATCTCTAACTGGATAAATACCCACCAAACTCCTAGAAAGCTGACATGCTCAGTACGTATCAAAACTATTTACTTTAAAATGAAAGAAAGCAAAAGCTCACCCTGTCACAGAACACAAAACGTTTTATTAAATATGAGCTCTGCCTCAGATTCTGTCTCTTGCAGCTAAGTATTCTTACCTTTTACTAAATCTTCATTGTTATTTCGGAACCCCCTAAAGACCCTTTAAGCCTCAAGCATACAAATCTCTGAAAATACTTAGTGGGAATAATAAAATTTTGGTCTGGTCCTTTGTGAAATTGTTGGAAACCTTTAGCATACTATGATTGCTTAAACTTCAAGGTCTATTCTTCACTTTTTGTGCATGCTTAACTCCTATTAATACCAATGAGAGTTATGCGCATACAACAATAAAAGATTAAACTTCATTGTTTAAGGGGCAGTGTCAGCCCTCTGCTGCTTTAGGGAAAAAACCTCAAGGATATTGCAAGTACTATGGGGAGTTAATCTCATTACACACTACTAATAGCATTTGTGGCAGTGTTTGCTTCTTCAATCAACCATAGGTGACCACCTGGTGCCCCGTAACTAGAAATCTGCTTCAACAACACATGCACAGATCAGGGTCTGCTTGGGAGACTAATCTGTAAGCTGCTATGGATCTATTCTCCTGAGACTTTCTCTCCCACTGAGAACAACATGTGGTTTTTATTTTCAGCTTGAATATTTTCAAGTAAATGATAGAGCTTTTAAAAGTAATTTTGCACGACACAAATCCTTAAAAAGTAAAGATGTTTCATTGGGAATGAACATATCGTGATGCTTTTCAGTGCAATCTTCACACTAGCTAGTCTTCTTGAGTTATCATTTGATTGGCTTCACCAAGTAATTTCCAAATGTAAAATTGCTGCAGGACTGATTTTAAGTAGTCTTCAGGACAGCCATCAGTGAAAATAAAGACATCCATCAAAGAGAAACTAGTACAATGAAAATCATACGAGATGTTTCTTTTATTGGTCAGCATTGTCTTGTCTATGTAAGTATTATGAAAGATAAGCATTAAATGTACAAAGGTATTTTTAATTAGGCTTTCTTAGTGCATACCAATTAAATCAGCAGGGTCATGCTGACTCAAAACAGCTAGCGACCTAGCACACAAATGAGCTTCACTTCACATTTGAACAGAAAGGACACAATCACTAAGCAACTGTTTGTAGGCACCAACTGAATAATTAAAGCTGGTTTCATCGTACAGATGACACATCATGCTGTGAAAAAAAATTACCCCTGGCAACCCCTGCTTCTGAAATCTAGACAACTTAAAAAAAGAAACACTAGGCTCTGTATTACAAGTAATTTTGCTGGCTTGCATCCTCTTCGGATGCTTTAGGGTAAATGCACAAAGAATGGTCATCATCAACCTTTTAAACAAATTTTGGTTTTCTAATTACTTCTGGCAATTGACACCAAGTAGCCTCCAGCAATGGATTGCTAAAATGACACATTTTAAATGTCAAAACTAAAATCTACAGATGTGTTGTGAGAATATTTTTAATAGAGCTGATGTGTTAATACAAACATACAGGAATGAGAACCGTAATTAAAATACAGTACTTTCATTTCATATGTTTTAAAAGATGTCTTGTATCCATATTCCATTTAAGGATTTCATGACAACACTGAGAATTTATTTAAGCGGTAGCTCTTGAGCAATACAGGGTGGATCCTAGAGATCTAAAGGTTCTGTTTAAATTAAGGGGTCTAGAACTACTCAGATTTTTAAAGAGAGCCAACCCACTTCCTGATTCAGATACGATGGTGTAACATTGCTTGTTTTCTAAGAACAGATGTGTACAGGGTAAATGAAGGAAGTCAAGTCTAAAAGTAGCATTAGGGCAGTCAAGTGCTGTACAAATTCAGAATGAATGTGCCTGAAGCCATACCTGTCTTACAGTGAACAGTATGCACTAGGACTGTACAAGTGGCAGGAAGCAAGGAAATATCACCTTTGCACAAAGAGTGAGATTTCACAGTGTTCTCCTAAGAAAAAGAGCGTTCTCTATTGCCTGCATTTCTTACCTTAAAGGTAATTTCTGAACACCTCTTCTTCAAAGTACAGTCAGTGCACAGGTTTTTGGTTTTGGGTTTTTTACCCCCAGCTGATACAGAAAAGGACTTTCATTCAACTTCTAGCTCACACAGTGCCACAGGATGTGCTCCATATCCCCCTTTCTTCATTGGTATACAGTCCTACTTAGACCGATGAAAACTTCAGCCAACCCAGAGACCCTGTTCCTTCCTGATTTGAAAAAGAATGGTCACTGAAACAGCTGATTTTTAAACACCTGGAAAAAATAAATCCCTGGTGATTATAAAAAGAGCTGTTGCTTTACAGTGGCTTTCCCCACATAAGCCTAGCAGCGTGACTAAATCCCATATGCTACTACTCAATTTTTAATAGGTCATTGGGCAAAATTTCATTCATTTTTTATGAACACTAGAGTTAAAACTGAATACAACTGTTGGTAGGCATGGGGTAAGAGATTATATATTTCCATAAAGAAGTTTATATATGGAGTAAGAGGTGCATATAGCTATGAGAGTTGAAATGAAAAAACATATATGTTTATCGCTGCACGGCTGGATACATTCAGTGCTTATCCTAAAGCTGCTTGTATAACACTCAGTTAAAGCAGAAAAACAGAAGACCCATTTACTGATCTGCAAGGCATGGGGATTTTAGAAATACATCAAGATCACCCTTGATGAGAGCAGGTACCACCTAGACATGAGAGGGCCTTAGAACTATCTCAGGATAATTCACACTGGGAATCCACAGGGAGATTGCACCCCAGTTTGAGGATCCAAGCTCTGCGATGACAGGCAGATTTGCTGAGGTGTATTTACTTCCCTGCCACTTCCAGAAAAAAAATGGTAGGTCAGACCCACGCTCTCCAGTGCTTTAAGTAATCACTAAAAGGGTAGGAATAAATTAGATTTAGATTTCAAAACAATGATTCTGATCCCCTCCCTAGCATTCCTTCCCAGACTGAAGGTCTCAGCAAGATTCCTGGATTTCCAACAAGTCTTCTTTTGCCTTTTTTTCTCTGCATGTGAGACAATGCCTGTGCTTTTGTTTTTAATTTAGATGACAACAAAGCATGGGATAGAGACCAATCAAATTCTAAGCACAGATAGTGTCTGGTATGAGTATTAGACCCTGACACTTCTATTCAATTTGTTCATCAATAAAACCCTCATTAAGACAGTTACAGTTAAAGGATAATATATTAAACAATAGGTTAATTTAATTTACAGATTGCAGGGCATCTTTACAGCTTGTAAGGCAGTAAATTCTAAACCTTTCTGAACCGCAAAAGATCTTAATTCTTGCTCTGAACAACTCAGTTTCAGTGTTTGCCTCTTTCCTGTTTGTAAATCCAAGATCTGAACACCATTCAGATGAATTGTACCACTGAGGTACAGTCTGATGGCTTGCAAGTATCTGTCTTCACTTGGCCAAATCCACTGCTGGCTACCTGCACCTCCTGGTGACTGGGAAGGAAATAGGAAAGCAGTAAGAACCCAGATCCTCTGGAAGGGTCTGGCTCTCTGACCTTACAATGAGGATAAGATGTTCCCTCTCCACTTTACACCACTGAATTTCACTTCCTTTGCACCACCATCATCGCAAATGTTGAACATGTTTGTGCTGATTAATTAAAAAATCTCACCATTTCTCTGCTCATTCCCTTCTCCTCTTGTTCCTTGTCTCCTTTCTGTCTAAAGTGTAATTTTCAGGAGCAAAAACTCACATGAGAAGTATGTGAACTGACATAAACGTGCAGTACCAACACTGAACATGAAAGCAGCATGGCCATGAGTGCAGCATGTATTAGGTGTGACGAGGCAAAGGAGGCGTATGGGACATTGTCTGCAAGTCCCCCAGTGGAGTGGACACGGGCAGTATCAGCACATCAGGCCACAGCTGTTGCTACTACAATCTTACTGTATAGAAAACAATGCTTTTATGGTAAGAGTTTTTAAATTAACTAATTTTTATGACATGTTCTATTTGGAAATTGTGGCGGCAGCAAAAGGAAGATAAGATTTGACACATTTTGCTTGTATCTGAAAAATCCTTTATATAAGGAAAAATAAGACATTTTAGCAGAATGTGAATTCTATTGAAAGGGCATTTTCAATTAAAATTTGCTTAGCTCAAACCTTTGACCAGCTTAGCAATCTTTATTTTTAGCAACAAAGGTCAAAATTCTACTTTTGGTTTCCTTTCAGCATTCCTTCCTTGAGCTCCTGGGAGCATTTGCTTTATTCCTGACAAAACCCCTTCAGGCCACAAGGATGGGGGGTTAGTGCCTGTGTATGCCGCATTTACATTTGGAGTGAGTGCTCTGTCTCACAGCTGCATCTGCTGGCCTATAGTTTCTGTCGTTATTTGCATTTCAAACAGAATCAATGGAATCAATGAACTACAAAACAAATTGAAGTTCTGCAGAGAAAACCAATGCCTTTTTTTAATCTGACTCAGCTGCTGGAGTACTGAAAAATGAAAAACTTGGTAAGATTGCAGAGTCCCTAATGCTGAGTATCATTTCAGGTGAGACCAACAGTACTTATATGTCAAAAAATGTAATTTAAAAGGGAAACTTCTTCTACAGCTGGTGATAACCTAGTTTTCATAGGTAATCACCTATGTGATTAAAGCCCAGCTAAAATACATTAAAATACAATTCCAAAAATAGTGTAATAGAAAAGAAATTGAGGCTTAATAAGTCTTCCTCTTTTCTTCCTTAAGTATCTTATGCTGCTCTTCCAAATGTTTCATGTGCTGTAGAAGTCTGCACTTCCTGCCTGGAAGTTTGATTTGCAATTCACAGATTAATACCTATCTCAGCCCTATTGCTATGTCCTTTAGGTCATTTCTCACTCACATTGATCCAAAATTTGAAAACCTGCTTTGGAGGCTAGTGTCATATATAAGGGGGGAACTGAAGGCAGTTACCCAGATTCTGGAGGAAAATAGAAAAGGCAGGAAAGTCAGAGAGAAGCTGCAAAGTCACTATTCAAATTCAATGTTTCTCTAACAATGGTCAAACACCGTCCTAGCTTATATGCTTCACTGCAGCATGGCAGCACTTTTGCAAGGTGTTCCTACTGTACTAGCATGTCTGCAAGCAGGTAGATCTTCTGTAGGGAGCAGCATAAAGAGAACTCTCCCATCTTCACCACAACTAACCACTCCGGCCACTCCTGCTGTAAAGGCAGCATTCAATCCTACACCGCGTAACAGGCTCAAGTGTCATTTAATCCTGTTCATTCTCCCCTACTTCCAAATCACACTGTCATCCACGCTGTACCTCCAAATGATTGTGTATCATCATGTTTGAATACTACAGAACATTTCTGGCAAAAAAATCCCCCAAAACTATTCCCTGGGATGCAGGGCAGTGAGGGAGCATTAGTATTTGAATTGGCTGCACGGATCCTGTGGCTATGACCTCAGACCTCTTAAGTTGATGGCTGGGAAACTAATAGCAAGAGTACTTCGTTTCCTAATGGACCTCTGGGTTCTTCAGTGCACTCTCAGTGCAAATAGGCATTAGTCCTTTTCTCGACTGTTTCCGGTTTTTCCCTCTTCAGAGTTGAGATAATGCTAGATATATAATCTTTGCAAAAAGTGGCAGAATCAAGGTTACTCTTTTACCTTCCAGTCCTTGATGGGAAAAGTGTTCAAAGGATAGCCAGATCCTGCAGGGACTCATCTCATCTCTTTGTAGATGTCTGGATGCCCTTGGAGCTGTGGTGACTCAGCTAGACACAAAATCAAGGTTCTGTCCACAGAACATCTCTCTCATCTTGCAGAATAGTCTGTGTGTCACAACTGAATTCCCACACAGAAGTACTTTGTTTTCTGCCTACTTAGTATCTCCCTGGCTAATATATTTGCTAGTTTTTGTTATAATTCTCTGTGTGCAGTAAATAAAGTTGTCACATAGCTGCACTTCAAATAAAGCAATGTCTGATTAGTGTTTGCATTTCTGTTTGTAAAGTTGTTTAATGAATGTTTTGGAAATACTTGCATTCTATAACTTGCTGCACACAGGGATCTTTGTTCCAGTTATGCCTATTGTACGTGATTTGCAATAAAAATAACAGAAGTACTACAGATCTCCTCTCATGGGCTGGGACACATTTCACTAGACCAGATTGTTTGGAGCTCCATTCAGCCTGGCCTTGAACACCTCCAAGGATGGGGCACCCACAAGTTCTCGGGGCAACCTGTTCCACCCTCACAGCAAAGAACTTCCTCCTAATACCTCATCTAAACCTACTGTCTTTTAGTTTGAATCCATTCCCCCTTGTACTGTCACTACATGTTCTTGAAAAAATGTTCCTCTTCATCTTTCTTGAAGGCTCCCTTCAAGAGCAATTGGAAGGCTGCAATTAGGTCATCCTGAAGCTTTCTCTTTTCCAGAACAAACCCAATTCTCTCAGCCTCTCCTAGAACAACAGATGCTCCAAACCTCTAATCATCTTGGTGGCCTCCTCTGGACTCACTCCAACAGGTCTTTCTTGTGATGAGGACCCCAGAGCAGGATGCAGTACTCCAGGTGGGTCTCATGAGAACAGAATAAAGGGGCAGAATCACCTTCTTCAATATTGTTCTTCTGTACAGAAATAATTTGACTGTGTAAATTTCTCATGTACCATGAACCACAAATGGTGGAAACAGAAGAAACATCCTAAGTTACAGACTAAGGGCAGATCCAACTGGCCTTCAGACAACAGACCTTTTTCCACTGATTTCAGTGGCAGTTGGACAAGCTCACTAGATTAATTAAAAACAACAGTCTAGAAAATGTGCTTTACAAGATAAAAATACACTATTTTTCACACTGCCAAAAGTATTTTAACTTGCTAATTAGCAATCCCAAGGAAACTTAATGTTGACAGATTTTAAGTGAATTAATACATCCACCATGCACCACAATGTGAATTTTCCTGTGACTTCAAGAATAAGTTAATTGTGAGTTTGTTCTTGGTCTAATATTGTGAATTCAGACCTAAATTATTCATCCTCTCTCATATATATACTTCTATATCCCCTCTGCAAGTCACATGGAAATTACCTCCCCATCCCCGGCACAGATTCCATCTAATGTAAACTGGCACAGCAACAGTGGATTCACAGTTATCCTATGTTTAGCATGCACTTAGCAAGAAGCCTAAGAAATTCTACTTCAAAATGTCTTCAGTAAGTAAGCAGCTACTGTGGACTGAGTTTTGCAACATATGTGTACAGCAAGGTCCCAGCATAAACTCTCTGGTTCAACTACGAGATGGATTAAGAGCTGTAGTAAATAGTTCAAAATAAAAAACAGTATCTCAGTAGAATGCTTAAAAACAATTTAAATTAAAGGTCTTGGTCTAATTTTACTAATTTAGGTCCAAGCACCTGCAAATATGATGTCCTTTTTTACCATCATTCAAGCTCTTCTCAACAAAATCAGACTACAGAGACAAATCAGAAGACAAAGGGAAAGTTTAGAAAACTCCACATTTAAAAGAGCTATTTTTTACATCTCCATTAAAAAAAACAAAACATAAAAATACAACCAAGTGTTTAAATCTTTGAAGGATAGGATCCAGCCAAATCTCTAAGTCCACTGATTGAGTCAGCTGAGTGAGAAGTTCAGAAGTACCCACGTAGTAGTAGAGCTTTTGTGATAATAAAGTTATTATAAAAATATCAGAAGACAATCTCTTGATTTCATATCTGTTCATCCCACATATTAGCTTTTTGTTGTGCCTTAGGTTAATGTTGAAAGTGTATTTTTAGGAAATATGTTTGTGAAAGTGCTAATTATTTTAAACCATTACCTTTAAACTCTCACAGGTGTTTATTTCTCTTAAGTGTACGTGCAAATCAGCACCCAGATTGCCGCCTTTCTTTGGTCCACGAACAGTACCTGCCAGTTTATGTTTTCTTTTTTATTGCTGTAGACAAATCCTACTATCATACCAGATACTTATCCAGTGACAACTTAAGACAAGTGAAAGATGAAAAGGAAAGTTATTTCACTGCCCTCTCTTACCTTCTAGCATGTCTGATTTTATTCATGCCTGTCTTTTGTGATCTCCTTTTGCAGCACACACGGCTTATCAACTGACAAAAAAATAAATGTATAACAAATATTCTACAAGACCAGACAGAGGGATTTACTAAATATAAAGAAATCGTCTGGTCAGACTTCTACCCTCTTCCCTGAGGGTAGATACTGTTGCTTCTGACATCTCTCAAGTTCTTGCAGCACCGTTTCAAGTACTACTAGCAACTAGCAACCAGTCTAGTTCTCACATGCTTTAAGGGTCAATAGGGAAAAAAAGGCAACAATTCCTACACAGATTACCTTAAAATCAATTTGCACAACTGGAGTGCTGCAATGGAAGGCTATAAACTCTTCAGAAGGGATAGGCAAGGAAGGAGAGGCTTTTAGGTAGGCCTGCATGTTAGGAAGTTTTGATTATCTACATGTTTTGATTATCTACAGTTTAATCATAGTCATTACAGGGTTCAGTGTTTACAGGTAATAATCAGAGGGAAGGCCAACAGAGCACATATTCTGGTGAGAGTCTGTTATAGATCACCCAATAAGGATGAAGAGGCAGATGAAAGCAGCTAGGAGAAGTATCATGATCCCTGGCCCTTGTTCATGTGGGGAACTTCAAATTAACAGATGTCTGCTGGAAATAAAACACAGCAGAGATAAAACAGCCTAGGAGGTTCCTGTAGAGTGTGGAATATACTGTCTTGGCACAGCTGATGAGGAAGCCAACCAGGGAATGTGCCCAACCGGACCTATTGCCTGTGAATGGATACAGACTGGTGGGTGATGTGATGGTTGGGGGCCGTTTTGCGCACAGCAATCATGAAATGAGTTTTTGATTCTGAGAAGTAAGGAGGGGCATCACAACTGGAATAGTACCTTGCATTTACGGAGGGCAGACTTTGGCCTGTTTAGGACACTGATTGACAGAGTCCCTTGAGAGACAGTACTGAAGGTCAAAGGAGTACAGGAAGGCTGGACATTCTTCAAGAAGGAAATCCTACAGGCAAAGGAGCAGGCACTCGCCATGTGCCGAAAGACAAGATGGTTGAGACAAAGACCATCCTGTCTGAACAGAGTTTTGGCTGCAGCTCAGGAAAAGAAAGAGTTTATGATCTTTAGAAGAAGGGGCAGACAACTCAGAAGGACTACACAGATGTCATGAGGTTATGAAGGAAGAAAATTAGAGGGGTAAAGCCCAACTAGAACTTTATGTGGCTACTGACATAAAAGTTTCACTGAAGTAAAAATGTTTCTATAAATAGAGGAGTGACAAAAGGAGGGCTAGGGAAAATCTCCATCCCTTATTAGATACGGGGGGAAACATAGCAGCAAAGCGTGATAAAAAGACTGAGGTACTTAATGCCTTCTTTAATAATAAGACCTGCTGTTCTCCAGCTACCCAAGGCTCCTGAATTGGAAGACAGAGATGAGGAACAGAATGAAACCCCGTCAATCCAAGGGGAAGTGGTCAGCAACCTTGGCCTTGGTGCCAAGGAAGGTCATGGAGCAGATCATCTCAAGTGCCATCATACAGCATGTACATGACAACCAGAGGATCAGGCCCAGCCAACACGGGTTTGGACCAACATGATCTCCTCCTATGACAAAGTGCCCCAGTTAGTGGATGAGGGAAAGCCTGTGGATCTTGTTTACCCAAAGCTTTTGACACAGTTTCTCACAGTATTCTCCTGGAGAAACTGCCTGCTTATGGCTTGGATGGGTGCACTATTAACTGTCAGGATAGCTGGGCCCAGAGAGTGGTGGTGAATGGAGGTTCCCCAAGGCTCAGTACTGGGACCAGTTTTGTCTTCTATCTTTATCATTGACCTACGTTCAGGGATTAAATATACCCCCAGAAAGTTTGTGGATGACACCAGGTTGGATGAGAGTGTCAATCTGCTGGAGGGCAGGAAGGGTCTACAAAGGGATCTGGACAGGCTGGATTGATGGAATGAGGCCAACGGTGTGAGGTTCAACAAGACCAATTGCCAGATCCTGTTCTTCGGTCACAACAGCCCCAGGCAGTGCTACAGGCTGATGGCAGAGTGGTTGGAAAGCTGCCCAGCAGAAAAGGACTTGGGGGTGCTGGTCAACAGCAGATGAACATGAGCCAGCAGTGTGCCCAGGTGGCCAAGAAGGCCAATGGCATCCTGTCTTGTATCAGCAATAGTGTGGCCAGCAGGGCCAGGGCAGCGATTGTCCCCCTCTACTTGGCACTGGTGAGGCCCAGGAGTACAAATAAAACATTTGTACAAAATACACAAATAAAACATTTTCAGGACTTTCTTCATAAGCTACTAGTTTGAGTGGTTTAGAATTTGACTATTGTAATTTTCTTCCCTTAGAATAAAAGCATGGGAAACTGAAAGTCTACTGTACCATTTTGAAATGAGTAATGAAAGTTCACAAAAACACTGGGTTTCAGTTACATTTCTGGTGCTCCAATTGTTTTTGTTTCTTCTATAAATACAGAAAAATACAAAGTATCATTTAAAATTGCCTCTCTCAGCTGAAAAGTTTCCTATGAATCATCTAGTTCTGGCCTTTATAGAATCCAGTAGTTTTTTCTCTTATGAAAATTATGTATTTCCTGTGCTGATGGGCTTGGAGTCTAAGTAGGTGGGAAACTCACAAAAGAAGTGGAATAACATAGGAAACAAACAAGCAAGTCCAAGCAGGTGGGAGAAAGGGAACAGAGAGCGAGCACTGCAGACTGGGATTCTTATCCTTAGAAAAGGAACTGGGGTGGCAGCTGCCAGGAGGATGATCCAACAGTCTGGAAGTACCAAGGGTTTCCAAGATGTCAAACACACATCATGGGCTCTCAGGTTCCCTGACTCCTGCGTACAGAGCAAGGGCACACCTGGATGCTCCATGGAGGGAGTCAACTCTCATGGATGCCTTCATTTCCATTAGTCTGCACTATGCTATGGTCCACACAGCCATAAGGGCCATATAACCAAAGCGACACCAGCACAATTACCTGTAAATATAACAGCTTACAGCAGCACTGACTAGTTGTATTTGATAATACATGGACTTTACCGAGTTCCTCTGATATTAATGACAATTTTCTCAGCCTTCTTTCTACAAAAATTCAGAATGGAAATCTGTTTAAATAAGGCACAAAGGAAAGACTTGGCTTCCCATCTCTTATGTTTCATTAAAGATGAAGGGAAGGAAAATTTAATTCTAAAATCATTTTTCAAAGGGTCTTGTGTCAAATTTGGCCTCTGCATTGTTTATGCATATTATACATACAGATATGAACTGCAAACTATTTATGCAGAGTAAACATTCCTGTGCACATATGGTCTCCCATTTGGGGACTGATTCCATATTTCTCCATTTTATTACTTTGTTAACAAATGCAAATTTCTTTGTAATTAAACCAACCATTTATAGTTCTGAACTATGTGACCATGTCAAGATTTGCTGCAATTTACCCCCAATTATCAGGTACGTACGGTAAAAGGGAGCTGTTAGCAAAGGAATGAGATAGCAACCCCCCAAAAACTATAAAGAAACACAATAATGATGAATCTCTAACCTCAAACATTTTTATGCCAATGACTGATCTGAACAGGTCATCTGACCAGGGAAGAGCCACTGACCTGGTAAAATTTTAAAGGTTTAAGCTTTCTAAGAATTCTTCTTTAGCACTGATTAACCTGAAAATGATGTTTGAAGATCATATGTAACACCGAGTATACACTGCACTCACTTTTTTTTTTATGGGAACACAAAAGCAATTTCCAAGTCTGAATTTCAGTCTATTAATAAGTATTGCCTCCATGGGAAAAAAAAAAAATATTACTTTGGAAATAGCGAGATTTCCCTTGGGCTGATACTGGGAAATAACAGGCTTTTTAAAGGTCTAGATTGAAGGGTTTTTACTACCCTTTTTTTTAAAAAAAAGTAAAATTAAAGCAATACCAGGTACATTGCACTTTGATATAACCAACAAAACATTTTCGCTAGTAATGAATAAAGCCCACTCAGTGAGACTCTGAGTAACACCAGGGAAAAGAAAGTTTCCTCTAGTCTCCCTCATAACCTGCTTCTCTTCCTCTCAGTCAGCATTAGACCAATTCTCTTCTACGGCTGGCTGCAGGGTGGATGGATGTACCAAGTCTAGCACTCTGAAGTGCTCTTGTTTTAAAAGCTATCTCAAAACAAAGCCGCAGAAGAAACAAATCACACCTTTTTTGAAACATCCAGAGTGATTCTAGAGCTCTTTTTCTGCAGCCTTACCGGGATGATTTTCAATTAGAAAATGCAGAAAAGCAGTGGGCGAACTTGCTCTCATTTCAATACCAGTGCCTACTTTGGCTTCTGTGTTCTATACTTATCACTGACATAGCAAGAAAGCAACTGTGAAAACTGAGGGGGTCTCTGGCCAACCCTATCTTAGGAGACTGGTCATTCTCATTCAACATTTGAGCCTGTTAGAAGGTATGTGAGCAGCTACCACAAAGAGGTCTGAGTGGACCACAGCCCCAGCTCCACGGATTGGTGACTGGGAGTGTTATGCTGGAAAGCGTACACTAAAGGGCAGAAAGCAAAAGGGTCAAAAAAAAAAGGAAAAAATGCCCCTCTCCCTCTTCAGGGCTTCTTTTAGCAGGAGCTACGAAAAAAAAAAAATTCTTGATGATGTTTTGATATGAAAACACTGAAAAACTGGACTTAAGTAAATCTAATGGAATTGAAAGACATTCTTTCAGCCCATGTAAAAGTGAACAATACGACCGTAAATTTCTGCCATTTTATTCTTTTATAGCCATGGGGGACATCCAGAGATTGCACAGAAGGTGAGTAAAAGCCATCCAGTCTGTCTGTTTACCACTGATCTTCCACTTGATATATTCCTTAGTCCCTCTCGTTCCTCCCCTGAGAACTGCTGTCACTAACACATCAGTCCTCATGTGCCTTAGAGGACAGATTTGCAGCCTCTGAGAAGCTGTGCTAGTGCTGATCTATTCATCATCTGGCAGACTGTGCTCTCACAGGCAATTCCATTATCAATATCCATCTCAATGACAGAGTACATCTTTTACATGTCTGGTTTCCAACCACATAGATCTAAGTATTATGCTAGGTCCCTTTTTCTGAAAATGGAAATCACCAACCTAGTGCAAGTTGTGTTTATTGCCTACTTTCTTTCAAGCAGCTGGATTGACAGAAGTTTTGCCTTAAAAAACATCTTTCATTCATGGCTGGGCTTTGCGAACGAAGATTTGGGAAGGGCTCTAGCCACATTTGTCACAAGCTGTTGGTGGCTGAAAAGGTCAATACGAGACAGACGTGTCTGGTTGCAGAAGGCACAGCAGAAAGACTCCTTAGGTGGTATATTCTGCAAGGCACGATTCTTTCTGCATTGTCTTTTCTCCTCAAGGGTGATCCTGCGTTCTGTCTCAAAAGCATCAGCAGTGTTACAGATGGTGTGTTTCCAGACCTCCCAATTGGAGGCCAGAATAGACCAATTATGGTGGTCAATATGGCCAAGGCTGAGATGTTGTTTCAGGGAGTCCTTGTATCTTCTCTTCGGGGCTCCTCTCATGCGGCAGCCGGTGGCAAGTTCACCATAAAGCAGGATCTTAGGAAGGCGGTGGTCCTTTTTCCTGGAGACGTGCCCTGCCCAGCACAGCTGTGTTCTCAGTAACATGGCCTCAATACTTGTGACTGCTGCTTGTTCAAGAACAGATGATGGTCACATAATCTGACCAGTGGAAACTGGTACGCTTTGGTGATAAGCACACTGCTTTGGTTGAACTAAGAGAACTATTAACAATGTTCAGCTTTCCACGTAACACCAACAAAAAATGAAATTAAATTGATCTTTGAAATCTGAAGCTGCACTTTAAAAGATTAACATTTCAAAATTAGGTCAAGAACATTGGGAAAGGACCCTTCCAAGTTATTGGAGCTCTGCACCTAACTTTACATTATTATTGTTGTTTAAATGAGAAAAGTAATCCAGTGAAAATTAAATGAGCAATTTTCATTTCAATAAAGCCTCTGGGCATTATTAAGATTCACAGTACAAAGTGTCATGCTGCTTCATAATAAATTGATCTGAACAAGGTAGTAAATATCTACTGCCTTTATAACTAAGAAAACATTTTGCATTACCAGTGCTTCTGAAACAGACTGACTGAACTGATTTTCTCCTTAAATACACAGCCACAGGGTTAAATGCTCCAGCATTTTCCAGTGGCATCATCCATCCTCCTATACTTTGGCAGGCAAAATAACCCTAATTAATTAGTGTCTTCAACTACTGTTGTTCTCATTAGCAACCCTCCAACATTGTATGTTCTGAAGATATATCCTTAAGTGCAGTAACTGTAGGCATTGGTTCGTTAGTAAGTATGATCAACATGAGTTATCAAAAATATTTTTCATGCGTAACAAAGAGAGCAAATTACTAAAACAATAAAAGAAATATCTAAGACCTACAGCAGTCAATCTACATGATGTAATATTTAATTAACATAATTAGAAGTAGATTTATAATAACTTAATTTGCCACCTTCTTTTTTCTGAAGGAGATCAGGGATACTCTGTTGTTTCTCAAAGAACGTTTATGCCCTAGCTGGCAAAATGTCAGGTGAAATTAGACTGAGCAATGAAGAAAAATACTATTTTGGATGTGGTAGACTCCCTTTAGAAATCTTGCTGATTGCACAGGTGCTGTGTAATTACAGATACTTGTGAACTGTACTTCATTATAATGACAAAGTGTCGGCACTGGTAAGATAGTTAACTCTCCCTGTAATAAATGAACACAACTCAAGTACACTTTTAGAATCATCATAATTTTTTTAAAAACAATACAGGGGATGCTTAAGGAACACAAAACTAACATAGCTGCATTCCCCCCCAAAGGTTAAAACAACACAGCATTTAATTTATTTTCTCATTTTGGGGGAATAGAAATCCCATGACTTTCAATATTTCTCTTGACAAAGAAATATGGAGACTGCCATTAGATTTCCACTGGAAGCTTCTGCTGCCTTATGTGATAGGCAGAGTTGCAGTATTTTTCTTTTCTCCATATGAACTGTGACCCATTTTAAGTGTGGCACACTTCATTTTCTAAGGAAATTACACTAACAGGAGAACTCTTGCTAGATGTTGATGAATTGACCTATGATTGATGACAGTTCTAGCTTGTACAAGTGCACAAGTATTCTTTCTTACCAAAAAAGTACTTACCCAAGGAGAAGAGAAATAACGGAGGGATTGACCCTGACTTCACTGGGATCAAGAGCAAAATTCTAGCTCATTTCCAAAAGGACAATTTCATACACAAGATGTGCTACAAATTCAGTTTATATTTGAAGACTCCAGCAAAGAAAAGAGAGGTTTATTTATGCTGAACTAGTCAAATCATCTGTATTTGCCAGTCTGAGCATACTTTTTAACTTTGTGATTGTGGTCTTTACTGTATTTTTTGGAGATGGCTACACTTCTACAAAATTACATTACTGTGTAGTTCATAAGATGTTAACCTGGAAAATGCACATTTTAAAATAGAAATATTTATAATATATAATATTATAAACATACATTAAATAAAGCCATATATAAGGAAAATGCACTAAAGATAAGTTTTTACCTTGACTTTGTCTGTTAAAAATTTTGATTTATGGTTTCTGTTTCAAGACCTTTATGAATGCTCACAAATGAGCATATTTTGCATATTATTCCAACATGCTCTCTAAAGGCAAAAGTGTTTCCCTTGCAGAGAACACTAAAATTAATTTGAAAAGAAAAATTACAAAAAGAAAATCAACAATGACCTGATCATGCAAGCACCCCTCATGTGACATTTACTGTATAGCCTCTGTAAAGCTGGCCACTCGTGTTAAGTGTTTAGAAGACTAGATCACTTCATACTTGCCTTTCACATCATATTTGCATAACCATGATAAATTTAATGGAATTAAGCTACTGAAAGTTCTACCCAGCACAGTGGTTGCATATTACTCTACAGCTATGTATTTACATTTGGGTTTGATAATTTTTAGCCAGTGCCTTGACCCATTTTACATAGACTCTACACTGTTTCAAGGGAAGGACAGTGGTCCCTGAACCCAACTCCCTCTATCCAACCTAAGTATCAAATGAGAATAGCAAGGCATAGGAATGCAGATCAAACTAGAGACAATACATGGTCTGTCACGTAACTGTTAATCCTTTTTAATATTCCACTTCACACCAAAGAGGATTTAATTGTTTCTTAAATGGCTCTAAAACATCTGAAAGAGCAAACCTGTCTAACAGAGCAGACATTTATTTGAAAAAAATCTCTATAATACATATTGATCTATCATAGCCACAGATCATTCTGGAGTCACAGCAATCTCTCCTTTCCTAATTAAACTGTGCTAATATGAAAATGAAGGCCAAGCCTATAAGGCACAACAGATCTAAGGAAGTGTGGAAATGCCTGGAAGTCATGAGCTCTGGGAAGAGAGGCAGAAAGGCTCAGGAACTCTGCCTGCATGCTGATGAACTCCATCAGATCGTAATCCATACAGATGCAATTTAAATTCCCTTCCATATCTTCAGCCTCAAATTCTTCTAACTGACCCCCAGCCATGAGATAAGCAGGGGGGGGATGACACAACAGAGGTGATAAAAGGCAGAAGACTACTCCTTGCTACTTCTCTTCTACCCAGGATTTGAAGGTTGTGTCAACCACGAAGACAAATTTGGAGGGATAATCAAAATGTCATTTACTTCATCTCCTCATGGCATTTTAACTTTTACCCTGTAAGCATTCCTGGATTTAGGACTGGCAACAATGTTTTAGCAGTCACAAAACACACATTTCTGCAGCCATGTGGTAGCACTTAAAAGCATTTCACTCGTCCTTGACATGGAGCTTTGTTAGAGATGGCAGGCAGTTTTTTCACCAGCTTGGCTTACGTTTTGGACAGACCCTCAGCTTCCTACAGAGGCTTAAGTTTAACGGAAGTCAGAAAACTTATTGCCTTGCAGACTTGCAAGGAAACCATAGGAGAGAATTGCTAAGTTTTATTTCAAGTGGTGCCACAGCAACCCAGCAGTGTCGCATGTTATTATACGTAGAACCTGTTCCGAAGCATAGCTGCCCACAGCCATTTCCCTCAAACTGTCTGTAGATGTCTACAAATTGCAATCCTTCAGCAGCACTCCAATGCTGCCCTAATGTGTAACAGGGTAGATCTGGAGAGACCCTTCTGTTTTCAGTAAAATTCCTCATAATTTACACTTGTTCAAGGCAGAATTTGTCAAATTGTTTTGGTAATCAGAATGTAAGATAAACTGCTGGATATGGTTTTGGGCGTTTTTTCTTTTTTGTTTGGGTCGGATTTTTTAAATAAGTGGTAATAGACAGCTGCTTCCAGTGAGCATCCAAAGCTCTGCTACTCCACCACAATTAAATCAACTGAGAGGTATTTGATTGTCTATTTATCAGTATTTGCATATATGAAAAGATTTTCCCTAAACAGATGTATGCAGGTGTTCGCTTTCATAAAAAGGTCCTCACATGTTTGGTTTTTTATTTTAATACAGCTCAGAAATCTGAAGGAGTTACACGATTTTGAGAAGGCCTAATCTCAGCTTTTCATCTTTACTATTATTTTCAAATCAAATTGAGTGACCCCTCTCCTGTTTACTCTCTAACATCTGGCTAGTAGCTTCCTTGAAGAGAGTAGGTGGTCTTATTTTGAATTTTAATGAAGACCATGCTGCATAAATCACTGTTGTTAGATTCCCTACTGGCACACTTGGCATAGCAGTCCTCAATGAGAAGCTGAAGCAAGACAAAAAGAATGCCATTACAATACTGCAGATGAATAATCCAAATCATGGGTTGTCCACAGCATCTGAGTGTGACTGCCACAGTCAGTCTTTGCATAGTTGAGGGGTAAAGTTTAGAACTAAAATTCAGGTCTCTTGATTTATGATATATCTTGTGTTCTACAGTCACTTAGAAAGACATGATTTTTTTTTCCCATCTCTAGGAAAGGTTAAATGCCACACTGGGATTTAACTTGTATGAACAAGTATTTTTAAACAGACAATACTGAATTGCTTTGTCAAACTACCTGCTACTGCACTCCTATATTCCTAACAGACTGTCATGGCACTGACTGAGACGGGAAAAAACCTGATATATACTAAACTTGACAAGTGAGTCAGACTCTACTTGCTTAGGTCTCAGGTCTTTTATTCCATGCTGTGCTCTAAATTCAGCATGGGAGACAGGCACTACTGTACGTCTTGGTGTGGTTTACACTGCAGCTTCAAAATAGGGGAAGCTCAGGTCTACTAGAGACATCCTGAAAATGCAGAGAATGTATGATCTGTAAGGCTGACTTTCTTATCTGTATCCACAGATGTGTTAATTTATGCACAAATATAGCTGTATGGGTAACAAAGTTGCTTTCCTCCCTACTGGCTCTGCAAAGTTAATGTACTGTTAATCATTTTCATAAAATGATCACTCTCTGTGGTCTTCAAACTGAGGGAGCTCTTGCCCTGCATGAGCTATACTCTGCTTCTCCTCCACTGCTAGTGAGAGATCTGAAGTTTGCCGAGCTCACTTCACAATGAGGGATTCGTCTTTCACAGTCAATAGAGCTGAAGTCTCCAAAATTAAGACTCCAAAAAAGACCTCAAGTAGAAACATATGTCCTACATTAGGAACACAAGTATTCATCCTAACTTTAGTATGTGGTCATTTAATGCACAGCAGTGAGCACGGGCATTGTGAATGCCATCTACTGGCAAAAAAAAGCACAAGGGAGCATAATTCCATGGCAGGTAATTTCCAAAAAAGGGAGAGTAAGAAATATGATCTGGGTTTTTAGTGTGTTTGATTTTTGTTTTTTTCTTAATTGCTCATTTGAAGTTTTTTCAATAAAGTAACTTTGCAGGCCATGATGCTGAATTTTATGTAGAAACTTCGGTATAAATGGATTTTGAATGAGAAGAATACTACTACACCTTAGTTTTATACTGGAAAAGCCTAAATAATAACAATTTTTAAGGCATCAGGAATAATGACAAAATATGAATAGAGCTGCAAGACTGAGATTGCTTTTACTTTCCTATTCTTATGGAGGGTAAGCCTTATGAGGAGCAGCTGAGGTCACTTGGTCTGTTCAGCCTGCAGAAGATGAGACTGAGGGGAGACATCACTGTGACCTTCAACATCCTCACGAGGAGAAGCGGAGGGGCAGGCACTGATCTCTTCACTCTCATGACCAGTGACAGAACTGAAGACAATGGCATGAAGCTGAGTTGGGGGAGGTTTAGGTCAGAAATAAGGAAAACGGTTTTCACTCAGAGGGTGGTTGGGACTGGAACAGGCTCCCCAGGCAAGTGGTCACAATACCAAGCCTGACAGAGTTCAAGAAGCATTTGGAAAACACTCTCAGGGACATGGTGTGATTCTTGGGGTGTCCTGCCTAGGGCTGGGACTTGGACTTGATGATTCTGATGGGTCACTTCCAATTCAGCATATTCTATAATTCTATGATTCTATTTCAAAAATATCAGGATTTTTAAAAAATATTTGGTGAGAATACCTCTGACACTAAAAATTGAAAAAAAATCAAACTCAGCAGTGAATCTGTTTGTTATTGTGTCATCAGCTATAGCAACTGTGATTCCAAGCTTTATGTAGCCATTTGTCATTTGACCACAAATAGTGTCCTGTTAACTCCACTTCCAAAATAATGACTATTGTCGTACTACTACAGCAAGGCAGACCCACAGAAGTTACCTCTCTGCTGGTTTCAGAACTGTCTCTCCTGGTTTGAAAACATCTTCTCTTTTTTTCCCCTTGGTGATTACGGATGAAATGTTTTATTGTGTCCAGTCCACAGCCAACAAACAACTGAGTTACCTAGACTATCTAAGAAAAAACAATTGGTCTAATATTGCCCTAATATTTTCTGAGAGTATCCCATCTTTGCAAGTGAGTCACAGACATGGTCACAGGGAGTAACATTTGGTGGGGTTCAGCAAGGACCTTGGTCTAAACATAATTTGAATATTGCTTAGGTTAAGTTAATAATCACTGATAAGGAGACATAAATCTGTTCAAAAGTAAGACCAACAAAAAAGTTAGAAGTGACAGAAGTCGTCTCCAACATACTTAATAGCAGAAGGAAGCCAGAAGTGAAAGGAAGAACTACAAAACATCATTTGTGACCAGAATCATCCCTGACCACAGTTTTTCCTAAACTCATCTCTTAAAAAGTAAACATTTATTTGTTGTCAGCTGTGGTACAGTTCCAAGAAAGGCAGTAAGCCTGGAAGAGCCAATACTTACAAGATGCCATTCACAATTTACCACTTAATTACCATGAATTACTGTGACATATAGGAAGACTCCAGAAGGAGCAGCACGGGTAAAGGAAGAAAAGTGTCATCTAGGATGAGCACAAGCTTCTCTCAAGTCTTGAAAAAATCTGCTAATTTGTGTGCTAACATGAAAACTCAGCATTTCACTCATTTCAGAAAAGCAGAAGGGAACAGGATATAATGTTTAAAATAAGCTCAAGAAATACAGAAAATCAGGAAAAATGGAAAAATAATTTTGGATGTTAGTGTCACAGAAAAAAAAGCCTTTGATCATGCTTTGTCCATGCAAAAAACTACCCTTGCAGGGACACCAAAGCTGTCTCTGAAACATGGCAGTATAGCGCTGCTAACTCAGAGCTGTGGCGAAGCTACATACTGATATGGTGAGACCCTTCTGATGGTCTTCTGAGAGGCCCATCACTGATGAGATCATTCTGCTCTGAGGAACTGAAGTCTGGGGCTGCACTGTACTTGGTTAGAGGTACCAGCTCATCTGCAGCTGCCCAGGTAGCTCTACACAGGGCTGCCTTGCACCACCACTCTTCCACTTCCTATAGTGAAGGAGAGCTTTTAGGATGGCCCCTTCTTTTAACATCATCCCTGTTTTTTTGTGACTACAAGTCAAGACAAGAAGGGAAACAGTGTTAATTCTGTCAGGACTGGAATATTGCCCTGTGCTGAATATACATCACTACTGCCCCCCTGGAGAGCAGCAGGCACTGTGTTAAAAACTCATTCGATTCTCAGAGTACTGTAGGAAAGTCTGAAAGATACATAAGGAGACAGGTAATTTCACAGATGCTCAGCTGTCTGTGATGCTCAGCTGTCATGTCCCAACATCAGCAGGGAAACAGACTCCAGTTAGGAATGGACTGAAAGCTGGAGAAGCATCAACTCTGCTAATATATATCATGCTGTGTGAAACTCAAAAAAGTAGAGACACATAAAATAAAGTAAATCTCTAAGTTTTTCCCAGATTCTCTGCAAGAAACTGCTTCCTTGGCCTAGAATTTTCTTTCAGTTTAGAGCAATTTAATTACAAAGGGAGCACACAGGCCATGAAACAGTCCAGAAGTCAAAACAATACCTTTTTAGGTAGGTACAGGTCTAACAGGATTGTATTATACTTTTCAATGGACTGAATAGTAAGTCTATACTGTTTAGGGAAATCTGAATGCTTTGCATTGCCTCATTACTGTGTATAAATTGTTGTGGAGAACCCACAGCCCACACCAATCAGCACAGCCCAGTAAATGGGTTTCCCCCACTCAACAGCTCCTAACAAATTAACACTACCAGATCCTCCTATTCAACATGAAATGAGAATGTTAGCAAGGTCTTCTTCCCCATGGTAACCCCCTACTTGATCATCATGGCTGGGCTTCGCGAACGAAGATTTGGGGAAGGCTCTACCCGCATTTGTTACAAGCACGCTGGTGGCTAAAAAGGCCAATACGAGATAGACACGTCCAGTTGCAGAAGGCACAGCAGAAAGACTCCTTGGGTGGTATATTCTGCAAGGCATGATTCTTTCTGCGTTGTCTTTTCCCCTCGAGAGTGACCCTGCGTGCTTTCTCAAAAGCATCAGCAGCGTTATAGATGGTGTGTCTCCAGACCTCCCAATTGGAGGTCAGAGTAGACCAGCTATGATGATCAATATGGCCAAGGCTCAGATGTTGTTTCAGGGAGTCCTTGTATCTTCTCTTCGGGGCTCCTCTCTTGCGGCAGCCGGTGGCAAGTTCACCATAAAGCAGGATCTTAGGGAGGCGGTGATCCTTCATCCTGGAGACGTGCCCTGCCCAGCGCAGCTGTGTTCCAGCAACATGGCCTCAATACTTGTGACTGCTGCTTGTTCTAGAACAGATGTATTGGTCACGTAATCCGACCAGTGGATGTTTAGGATTGTACAGAGACAGCGCTGGTGGAAGTGTTCTAGGAGTCGCAGGTGGTGGTGGTAAATGACCCACGATTCGAACCCATATAAGAGAGTAGACAGCACAATGGCTCTGTAAACACTGATCTTTGTGCTCTTCTTCAGGTGTTTATTTCGCCAAACACTTTTATGAAGCTTTCCAAAGGCACTACATGCCTTTGCTAACCTGTTGTCTATCCCTCCATCAATCTTACCATCTGAGGAGATGAGGCTTCCTAGGTAATTAAAAAGCTGGACTGATTTGAGCTCTGATTTGCCAATGGTGATATGGGGATGATGGAAGACTTCCTGAGGTGCAGGTTGATAGAGAACTTCAGTCTTCTTTAAGCTGACTTCCAGCCCAAAGAGCTCTTTTAATCATGAAGCCAACTCCTGAGAGATACCTTTCGGTTCTGGGTTTACCTGACTAAAAGTGTGTGTAACCAGCACGCTGTTCTCTGAGGCTGCCTTCCTCGTGGAGACAAACTTCACTGAGAGCAGCAATGTCGATGCTGAGACATGACAGTTCGTGGACAATTAGGGCAGAGCGACGACCAGGATGTCCACTATCCACAGTATCAAGCATGGTTCTTATGTTCCACCATGCAAGAGTCAATTTGGTTACACCTTTGGAGGCAGGTGTATGCCTTTGTCTTTTGATCTTTGTGTGACCACATTAGTAGAAGACGCCCGTTGGTCGCAATTAACCAACCAGGTGAAGGGGGAGATGAGCTTTGGTTAGGCCACCTTTGATATACAATGACATTATCCCACCAAAGCTGAAGACAAAATGTAATTCTTGTTATAATTACAGGCTTTAATAGGTACAGAGGGTTGTTAGGTGCAGAGCAACTACAACTACTAGGGACTCTTCAGCAATACAAATGGTGCAGCCAAACTAGTTATGCACCTGAGATGGTGCTATGATCAAAGAAGCCAATCCCTACTTTTTAAAGAGTTCCTTGAACATTAATGCATCTCCATTTGGATTTCTTTTTGGTGACTTCAATGTCTTTCCTGTGTTATGTTGAAAGGTGACATGTTTTCATCTGATAGCAATTCACATTGTAGAACATAATAAAAAAACAAATGAAATACCATTTCAAGTTGTTTTTTTTAATATAGAGTGGATTGAAATGGAATAAGAATGGAATTATTCAAAACTTCCTGTCATAAGATTAAAATTTATGAAGTTCCTTAGAAATGTTAAATGTATGAAAGCCTAACAAGTATTGAAAAATATTTAAATCTTCCACATCTAATGAGCTTTTAGAATTTGAGCTTTGCAGCTAGTAATGATAAGTTTGAAAGAATCAATGGCACTCTACAAATTATTATGTGTAATGCCACTGAATTATTAGTTTGAGACAAGCATTAAATCCTGTCCTGAAATACTCTGGAAGGCTTGCCCCCCATATCGATTTAAAGTACTGGCCACATAATAAAAATGAGCAAAAAAATTATTTTCTAAGTTTGTCTGTTATGCAAGCTACAGAGTTTCTAGAAGAGTTTAGTATTTCTCACTGGGATTGACTTAACTTTCTTCACAGCAGTCAGTAAAGTGCCATGTTTTGAATTTGAGTCTAGAACAGTGTTGATAACACCAGTGTTTTGGCTACTGCTGAACAGTGCCCAGACAGCATCAAACTTCTTTTCCCCCACTCCATCCACCAGTGAGTGGGCTGGGGGTGGACAAGAATTTGAGAAGAGACAAAGCTGGGACAGCTAACATAAGTTGGCCAAAGACATGTTCCATACCATATAATATCATGCTCAACAACAAAAGCTGGAGTAGAGGAAGAAGGTTAGGGTTTTAGTTATCAAGGTGGTGACTGTTTAAAGACTGGCTGGGCATTAGTTTGCCAGTGCTGAGCAATTTCCTTCACTGTGCTTGCTGGATTGGTTTTGGCTTTGGTTGGGGTTTTTTTGGGGTTTTTTTTTCCTTCTTTCTTTCATCTGTTAATTCACCTTTATCTGGATTCATGTATTTTCTTACTTTTGCTCTTTCCACTCTCTCAGAGGTGAAAGGGATACTCAATCCACCATAAAAAGCTTACAAAACCTAAATAAGCTTTTTTGTGAGTCAGGATATGGGAACCAAAGCTGGGATCAGCCTTTTCTCCAGAAGAGCTACAGAACTGCCATAAAACTGGTACAGCTTCCAAAGGCTGCCACTGGCAGTGAGGAGTTGACTTCCAGGTGAAAGTCTCCATGGCTCACTAGAATCACTCAGATTACACAGCCTAAAAATATGGTTAATCTCATTGGAAGAGGGTTTTTTGCTTGGTTTTCAGGTTTTTTTGTGAGGTTTTTGATTGTTTGTTTTAAATAAAACCCCAAGCTTTCCAGAGTTCCAATGGGCAGAATGTCCCACACACAGCTATGCAGGAGACAGGGGCATAGGGACACAGGACAGTGACTCATGTCACCATTATAGACAAGTTTTACAGACAAGGCTGATACCAGGAGCCACAGCAGCAACTCTCATTCTATAGCTGGCAGCAGGCATAACCATGTGCTCTCCATTCCACTCAGTCTAGAGACAAGGAGTGTCTCAACTCTTCTTACCTGGGTCTGGTCATATTTCTAAATATAGTAGTACATAGTTCACTGCAAATAAAGTAACATTTTTGTCTGGCAAGAAAGGAGTTAAAATGTTCACTTTCTCCCTCACTATGTGATAATTTGGTCCTTGTTCTACCTTCAAAATACTAGATAGCATTTTCTCTAATCCAAAGTCCAATCCAATTATTTCAGTGGCCTTTGGATCAAGTCTCTTCTCATTATAAAGTCCAATTAAAACATTTAATGTTTCTCTCAATAACTAATAAACTAGACGAGAAAGTAACAGAAAATCCTGTAAGTCTTTACAAAATTAAGAAAAATAGACATCTGAGAAAAATGTTGCACATGACAAACAGATATTAGATTTAAGAAGTAGCAATGATATTCTGGTTACACATTTATTATAAATCCATGATGGAAGAGATGAGAGGTAGGTCATCTAAATGATGCTGGGCAGAGGTCAAAAACAAAATAATGTTGAAGTTTTCAGTTTCAGAAATCCCACATAAACAAAACCTTAGAAAGAAAGATTGAGGAATCTCACAAGGGACAAATAAGGAATTATAATTCTGTAAGATAACCCTTAATAAAATAACCTTTGTGAACATACCATTAGTTACGCTTAATTATCATTCTAATAAAGAGGAATGGGGATTCAAATTTCATAATGCGGTTAAAATTCTATCATTATTCATAACTAACTTAATCCCGTGCCTCTGGTAGCTGCCTCACACAGGTCAAAAATCTGTTCTCATAATGTGTGGGCTATTCTAAGACTATTGAACTCATTGTATATACTCATGATACGCAGCATTTAAAAATAACCTGTCAGTAATTTTGCTGACTCATGCTAACAGCTTAGCATCAGCAGGTACTGGTATTTTGGCAGCAATGTAAATTCATGTTAATTTTCTTTGAGATCTTGCCTAAAAAAAGAAGGAATGGAAGTCAATCCCAGAATGATTGTCACATAAGTGCAATAACACTCACTGGAAAAAAGACGATAAAGTCCCTTATTAGCCCACCTCTGGAATTTTGATTACTACTAAGAAAAGGTTTTGACAATTCTCGTATCCATAACATATAGGCTGTTACATTGTAATTCTCTCCTGAACCATCAAAATCCTAGGATACCTCTAAAAAAAAAAAAAAAAAAAAAAGAAATCTCACCAGCAGTCCAGAGCTCCCCAGCCGAGAGCCTCCACAAGGACCTGGGGCTCACTGCCTTGTGCCGTGGACAGCACCACTGCTGCAGCCCTGGACCACTGGTAGCTGCAGGTCACTCTGCAAGGACACCATTCACAGCCACTGTTGCGTGAGTCAGCTCAATTCACTTTTTAAGTCCTAGTCTGCCTCCATTTTCTTTCTTCCAAAGCACAAATATTTAAGAGACACAAAACAAGTCCAGTATGCAACTAAAATTAATCTCTGCAAATGCATAATGAGGTAAAATGACTCCACTCAATAGATATTCCAGCTATCCATAGTCTCTAATATCAGAAGAATCATATCTATAGCATATCTCTAAATGTGCATACCAGACTACCTGAGATATTAACCAAAATTAATTCCTAGACATTTAGTGATGGTACTCTGATACTACCTGAGAAATCTGGTCTGGCCTTCTTGTCTTTTGTTTCTTCCAAGTGATAGGTTTTGCTCAAGTACCTACGTCCTCTGACTTGACAAATTTTGGCAAACTGGAGTTTTCAGTAAATCAGCATTAAAACCATGCCCTTTAGGATTTTATCAGCGACTTCATGAGCTCACATTGCAAGCTACTAGGTGCGATGTTAACTGGATTTAGATCTACTTTGACAAAGGCAATAGGACTATACAGCATTTTGGCAAAGTATGAAGCTGTGGTCATTGATGACCAACACTCTCAGATCCAAAAATTCTCCACAGGTTATTCCCCACAGGTTACTAGCAGTCCTAAACAGTAACTTTCGAAGTGGTAATTTTCAGAATGGAAGTTATTAAGGCTTTTTGGGATAATCACAGTTTCAGAGGACCATGACCTTTCTTTAGGAAGCCTGACAGAAGAAAGCCCATTGTTGTTGCTACTGCAGGTGGCTACCAAAAGAAAATCAAACATGTCTCACACTTTGCCAAGGTGCCCCCTGGCTGCAGGCAAGTTGTCAGTTATAAAGGCTTAGGCACAGGTAAGGAAGGAGTCACTTAAATCAGCTGTAGGCGTCTGTACTGGCTTATGGGCAACAGGAAGCCTCTGGTATTGTTCAGATAAGAAACACATACGTTCTTGGTAACCACAGGACAATGTACAAAGAACAAAGATTGAGCAGTATTTATTAGAATGTTTGGGGTGACTAGCTACTAAACAGCTATTTAAATTAAATGGATTTCATCTAGACAAGGGCTTGAACATACACCAAAGCAACAGTCAAATATTCCCAGGTAGAAACTGAGAGACAAAATGGCAGTGTGGAAGTCTTACAGAGGGGCCCTCACTGGCTTCACACTCCCCCACGCCCCTAAATCCATTTACTTAGTCTTTTGTGAAGCTGCTTTATGCAGCTGAAAGTTTCTCATTAATTAAGAAAAGATTGGTAAGTGCAGCTGCAATTTCAATGGAGCTCCTTCCAAGACTCTCCATTTGCTCTGCCTCACTACCAAATGCACAGTTCTTTCTCCAGCTTGTACATGTTATAATTCATTGTTTGCATTTTTTGTCCTTTTGACATTAACATAAGATGGAAGTTATCATTACATGACAGAGAAAACAGAGGTACCACTGGAGTAGCCCTTTTAAAGTCATGTTGCCTGTCGTCTTTGCAACCACTTAATTAGTTGTGCTACTCATTTTTCACCAGCACCTGACATCATCTCTCCAAGATTTGTTGTTATTATTAAGGAGCCTGCTAACTCAGTTCCTTTACAAGATAGCAGAAAAGATCTTCTGGCATTTCCAATCTGAATCTTATTCTTCAGGAATCATAAATCACCCATAAATTGTGCAACAGCTAAATACAATGTGCACAAATACCACTGTGACAACCCATTCCCTTGAAAAGAACACAAAAAAAGTGTTTGGATCCAGTCATGCTCCCTGCAGTATCAGTATGTACATTGCTATCCACTACACAGTGAGAAGGATTAGACCTTAAATTCTTTAAGTGAAAACACAGGAATGCTTTGACAGAGGACAGAACTGGCCAGGTTTCCTTCAAGCTTCCTTTTGGTGAACGAGCCCTACCCTTCACATTGCTGCTGTGCGTATCCTCGAGCTGGTTCTGAAAAGCATAGAAGCATGTACTGAGCCAGCACTGCAATTACCATAATTAAACATGAGAATCGAACAGGCTTCAGTCAGCAGGCAGACCTGACTACAGCAGGAGCCTTCCTCAAGAGTAAACCGTCCCTACATGCGAGTCACACAAAGACTTCAGTCTCAAAGGGCTGAAAAGAAAGCTGTTTAATTACATTCCATAGACAAACCACCACCTTGGATGAATACTTTCCTTGGACAAAAGGTCACCTAGTTACCTAAATCCCACACAATTTCTGAGTTTGAGACCATAAGGGAACATGTACTTACAATCATCTCTTTAGTATGAAAGTTGACCATTTCAGCAGCTAAACACCCAGAATTCAACATTTGGGTGCTGTAACAGAAATCAAAGATTCTGAAACATTATTTTAAAAAATGGCAACAAGGAAACCTTTTCTCTGCCAAACAGTAGAGAGGATGCAAAGGAGCCTCATGCTCCTCTAATTCAACATCAGAAACCAGCAGAGAAACTAAAATAAATAATCCTCTGATCATGGGGATTCTGGAAGTGCAAATGGGCTTCTCCAGAAAATTTTAGACACAAAAGTTGGTTAAGAGAGATAGCTTTATGCCTGGATATTGCCTTTATTCAAGTTTCAGTTTTCCTTAATTCTCTTTAAACATAGATTTTCGCAGTTTCTTGTTTAAAGATTGAGCAGTGGTGAAAAACACATTCATTTCTGCTTGTCAGAGATGTTGATGAATTCTAGTCACATGCAATTAAGCTGTAATTCAACACAATGACAGACTAAACAGCCAAGTCTAGACAAACAAGGGAAAAAAAAATCAACCAAAAATACAATTCCTAGAGAAAAATTCGCAAACAATTCTACATTCTTTCTGTTGAAAAGGGGATGATAATCTTATTTATCATATGAAATAAGAGTATTTTCTTTATTTTAATTTATGCAGTGGTACCAGAATGTGTCATCTAAACAAGACAGTAAAAATATTAGACACGCTGTAATATTTTTGCTACGGGAGAAACATGGAATTTTTTTGTCTCCTTGAAGTTTTAATGTAAAACATACACATGTTAAAAATGGGATACATTGCATTTTGCCTTCCTTAAAAATAAATCCCCTCTCTGTAAAAACAAAGCAACTAGTGTGACCAAGAATATGAATTGGCTTCATGACATTTAAACTGAAACAAAAGGCATGTATACTAGGCCTGAGTTTACTCCCAAGATTTTGCCTTGAGTCAAAATCTTCGTGCTGTGTGTTGTTGTATTAGTTCTGTTGGTTTTCAAACCAGAGGAAGAATCATAGAGGTATGTAACTGTTTTCTTAACTCTGACAATGTTTTACTCTCTATACATATGGGAAGATACAGAAAAAACTACCTTAACTTATGCTGCAAGAAGAAAAACTAGTTACACAAGACATTTTTGCACATTATTCAAAACCATGAGATCAGTGCTGTCATACTAACATGGCATCAGGATCTCTTTGTCAACAATGTATACCAACTGGCTTTAGGACTGTGATGTAGTAGTGAGATACAACATTTCATCACCCTTTTTCACCACTTAAGAGATACCCCTGAAGCTGGATTTATAACACGCATCAATATTAGGTTGTACTAGTCAATGTGCACATGGCCACAGTGATTCATTCCATCAAGGAAACAACCTCTACTACTCGTTGAGAACCTTGATTAACTTCATCCATACTCACTCAGCATTTGTATTAGAGAAATGAAATCTTACAAAACTTACCAAACACTTGATTTCCATACAACCAGAACAAAACCAAATTTTACACTTCACCAAATTGGAAAACAAATGTTTCACTTTATTGTATGAATCCTTGACAGGAAGGACAAGCTTGAAAAAAGGTAGCAAAAGAGTTTTAGTCTTATGAGCCCTACAAATTTCTAATTTCCTCATACAAGCCAAAGAAAGTTACTGTGAGTGAAGGCAGACTCACGGCAACTCAGCTTTTCATACTAAGGAAGAGAAGAGTCCATGTCCCCTGGGAAGAAACATGGGGCTTGAGCTGCACTTGTGCAACAGCTGTGACATCAGTTCTGGCTCCATCAAAACGTAGAGCAAACCTTACAGGTTATTTTTTTGTATGTATTCTACCTACTACAATAAGCTTCAGTATCTGGGGCTACTAAAGTGGTGCTACATAAAGAAAGCGATCAGTCAAAAAGGTAAGTTTCCTTAACTTTAATAAGGCCCTAAAACCAATGTAATTTATTAGTTCTGCTCTTAAACTCACCTCGAACTTCAGGAGAGAATCGAGCTGAATGGCGAGACACAAAAAGTTTCAGTTCTTGATCCAAGTTGCATTCGACCAAGTTTGTGTCCCATGACCGGATTCCTAAAATTCAAAATACAAAACACATCTAGCTTGAAACATGAGCACTAGAAGTTTTGAGTATGTCTCCATTTGCATCCATGCTATTTGCATATTTCTAAATGCCAAACCCAGCCTCACTTCCTTTCAAGGCACACTGCTATTTTTTAGAATGTGCTGAGTGCTAAGAAGGACTCTGACAGGAATCAAAACCAGCAAATCTGCCTTTCCAAAGGGTGACCATTCTATAAGCTTTAGTACTGCTGGTCCCATACCCTCGTAGCCACTTTACAAGAAGTCACCAATGTCCCTGACTTGACTTTAAAATAGAAATACACAGGCTTACAATACTGAAAGAGTGAATCACTCAGAGGACACTTTTGTCACATTGCATATTGCTCTTTTGAGGAAAAAAAAAAGACAGCATTATATAGCACGTTGCTAATTAATATTTAAATATAAAGTATTAAATTGCTGATTTCATTCAAAAGCTTTGAAGTATCCCATATTTTAAATTAAAATTTGTTATCTTTTATTTATGAAGTGTCAAAACTCTAGTTTTGTGATTTAAAAATGCTATGCTTGATCTTTTTTCTATTAAAAACTAAACAGCACATTGCTGATCCCTACTGCTTTCCCCCCCCCCCAGTTACTTAGAACGTGAGACTCTTGACACACATATAACCAAAAAATGTATTGTTCCAAAATATATTTTTAAGGATTGAAATTTGACCAGGAAAAAAAAAAAAAGGCATTACAGCCAAAAGATAAGTTTCTATTTTTTTTATAAGATTTTGATGGCTAATTAAAAAAACAACCAAAAAGACCTCCCAAAAACCCCACCACCCAAAACCAACCAAACAAACAGAAAAAAAAAACCCAAATTAAAACACCAACAGGAGAACATGCTTTAGATCTTTCTATCATTTGCTTGTTTTGAAATTGTTATGAAAAATCTTTTGGTTTTGAAAAAATGATCAGGTAGCAGCACTACAGGTCAGTCCAGGCACTGCTGCAATTCTGAAAATCAAAATTACACTGATTTTCTTTTGTTCTAAAAGAACATCATTAAATTCACACAAATTAAGCGGCAAACATAAAAGGGATTGCTGGTGAGGAAGTGTCTGGTACCCCCTCCCCACACGCTTGACCATGCCTTTGCATGAAATCGTTGTTAAACCACTGTGGGGTTTGACAAGGGGATGCCTGGGGAGGTGCGTGGACAACCCCTCACCATGAGTCTAGCACTAACACTGCTGGTAACTCTGTCAGGGTTTCAGGATGTTACTGTCAATGCCACTTCCCATGTTATACATTTTGTTTCAAGCCAGCAGAAACATGGGGGCTTAGATGGCAGAAGCCATGTTGCTGGGCTGAATGATGAGAAGAGAGGGAATAGCAGAGAAACCAGATCTACAGTGCCAGTCTCCCACTGCAGCTCTGAATAGGTTCTCCATGCAAATATGAACATCTGCATTTCAACAGCCTGAAGCCTCTTCAAGGAGAATGCATCCAGGGCTTTTTCTTGTCAGCATCTAAGTCCACGCAGAAGCATGCTTACTATTGTAATATGCTACGAGCTATTAAGTGGCTACCACTTGAATCTCTGGAAAAATTTGAAAATACAGTATTATGTATAACCACTTGAGAAAAATAACTCAGCTATAACCAGCCACCTCCACTTTCTGAGTGATGCATCATTGTTCCGAGGCATAAGCAGCAAGCTTCTTCTGCAAGTCTCCTTATTTTCTTTTATCAAAAATCTCTTGGCCATATGGTGCATTTTTGGGGCAAGTTTTGGCAGACAAAGACAGCTCAACAGACTTTAATATTTTCCAGGTGTTGGAATATTTGAGAGCAAGAAAGCAAAGATGATATAATACCATACGCAGAGCGTATATGAAAACTATAACTGTTAAACCAATATTGATCATAAAGTTGAAGTATGCTGAATGAATGAATGCTGAACTTCAAGAAGCTTGAAGATAAACAGCTCACTGGCCTATCACACCATGCTTGCATGGAGAGACTACGAAGATCTCTGGAGGTCAGTCAAGCGATATGAACTATGATTCAGCAATGCTGCTAATGATAGGACCTGTCCACTATGCCTAGCTGTTTTTGTCGCAAACACAAGGGATAAGATTCTGACTAGATGTAATCAAGAATGCTGAGCCAGGCAATGTCCAAAATACGGGACTCAACACAAAATAAATAGGAAAAAGAAGAAAAACAAATAAACAGTTTAAAAAAACCCCTGTATGCCCTATGCACGCAGAAGTCCTAGAAGCCGAAGCTGGACATTTGGATAGAATGTCCCAAATCTGCCACTGCATCATTCAGCAGTCTGGATGCAAAAATTATGCATGTACATTACAGAGTAGCATAATGTATTAAATACTTGATATAACAAAATAAGGTCTGGGGTAGAATGAAGGTAAACCTGGAACTAAAATCCAAGGTCAATCCAATGATGTAGATCATTAACAGCATGGACATAACTGCTGTAAACATGGCTGAAGTGGAGCTATTTCTTTCTTTCTGCAGTCTTCAGGGTGCAATGCCACTAGACACAGGACTAATCAGACAGCAGGCAGGGCACACCCAGTAGCATTTGCCAAATCAGTGGAAAAAACTTGAAGCTTTCTCTTCACTCCCTTCTTCTCTTTTGGTGGACAGTGTGTTGGAAGATTGTGCCCTTAGCAAAGTCACATCCCAAATGTAATTACTGAAAATGCATCTTGCCACGCCATTCCCTCCTCATGATATATTAAGAAATGACTCTGCATTCCACCAGCTTGCGTAGCATCACGCCACTGATGTGTTATCAGCAGATGTTTTCTTCGACACGTTGCTCTGCAGTTTGGTGCACAAATCCACAGTTTTCAGTGATGGTACTCAGGAGATGTACCAGAGAAGGCAGGGAGGCTGAGTTATCAAGAACCAAAATGCACTTAAAGCTCTTTTGAGCATAAAAGTTGAAAGAAGTGGTTTTTTTCCAGACTACAGCAGACTCTCCAAAGAGAAAGGTCCTAGCTGAGCCCATATTTGTCTCAAGTAGATAGAGCTTCAGACTCCCATCCAGAACAATGTACCTCAAAATTTCATGAAGGATTCCTCCTAGCAGGCAAAAATTTCAATCAGGTGGTCTGATACTAGGAGCAGCAAGGTGACTTCTAATCCAAAATTACGAATTAAAAAGCCAAAATGTTCCCTTTGAATATCTAAACCTGTAAATGGGCGTTTTGCTTAGTGGTAGGAGATAGCAGCAACTGAGCTATGCAGCAGCAATAGAAGATTCAAGAAGAGACTGAAGAGCATTTCTTCAGAGGAAGGGTACTGGCTGTTTTGAGGGAAGAAATATTAAGTTTGTTCTACAATTTTAACAATTTAATTAAAATGCAGCCAATTCACTTTGACACGATTGAAAATCAGATAGAATTAAGAAAGTGCAGTGCTGAAGAGGCTCTGAATGACAAAGCACCTGCCTCAGTAGTTCTTCCTAGGAGACAATGGTAGCAAAAAAGATGAACAGGTCACGGAGAAACTGGTTAGCTGAGATGAGGAAGCCTTTTACCACAAGGCATCGTGAAAAAGAATCCAGAGAAATAGCCAACTAAAGCAACAATGGTTGAGAAAGCAACAATAGAGACAGATGAGGTCCTAGCTGTACTGCTGAACCACACCTACATGACAAGGCTGCTATCAATTCCCCATTCCGAGGTCTCTTCCTTCCCTCTAACAATAGCAGGTTTCTGAAATCTCGGCTTTCTCCAGCCCAAAACAAAAAATGCATAATATAAAATCAGGTATAAATTGAGTTTAACAAACTATAGGTTCTGGCAATAATTTTCTTTGTGCTTCATTCCACTAATACTGCAACGTTTTTTTCCCCCCTCTCTGCATATACGCTGCAATCTGTTGTATCATAAACCACAAAGAAAACTTATTAAACTGTCATTTCACTTGCAATACAATCCTGCATCGCTGTTTAAAGAAAAAGGACAAATAAACACAGAGTCAGAGCAGCCCGCAGCCGGACAGTAACGAGGCTGAGCACTCAGGTAATAGCATTGTTACTCACATGGGTTATCTTTATTGGAATACATATATGCGTATATAGAGCTTGGGTCCTGAAAAATTCCCCAGACGGGAGAAAAGTCCCACCACCCAAAGTTAGACACAAAGGCGCGGCTGCGCTCCGACTCGCGCAGCCTCTACCACCGAGGGGGAAAACGCCCTGAACCCGCCGGTTTGGTCTGGCGGCGAGGAACGGGGGACTGCGGGCGGCAGCCACCCCGCAGCTCCAGCCCACCCACCCCATCCTCAGCCGCCCTTTGTCCGCCCCAGGCTGCCATCGGGACCGCAGTGCGGACCGCGCCACGCCCACCCGCCGGTGTCTCCGGGCAGACGGGCTGGGCGGCGGGCGCTGCGCTCCCGCCCGGCCCCTCCGCCCCGCCATGGCGGGCGGGGGGCTCGCTGCGGCTCCCGCAGCCGCCGCCCCGCCGCGCCCGTACCCCGCCGGGGAAGGATGGGGGGCGGCTGGGGTATTGCGGCGGGACCCTCGGGAATGAAGAGCCGCAGACCGCTGCTGGGCGGCTGGCGCGGGATGGGTGTCCGGGCGGCGACCCCGGCCGCGCCCAGGGAGGGGCAGCGCGCCGGCGGGGAGGGTCGCGGCGCTGCCTGTGGCGCCTCGGCTCCCGCCGCCTCACCTCGCTCGATGTTGGCGATGGCTCGCCGCAGGTGCTCCTCGGTCACCAGCTCACCGATGACCACCAGCAGGTAAAACTTGCTGTCCAGGAAGCGGTGAGAGAGGCTGGGCGAGGTGGAGGTGGGGTTGGCGATGCTGCAGGAGGGCTCCGAGTCCACTTCCACCACCACGGTGGCCATCGCCTCCGCCCCGCGGCTCCGGGGCGCTGAGGGGACAGGGGCCGCTCGGCGATGGCTCCGCAGGCAGCAGGGAGAGAGTGAAGGCGGGTGGGGAGGCGGCGGCGCTTTTATACGGAGACGGTGCAGGGCAGGGACATGGTGAGGAGGAGGAGGAAGGGGGGGAGCCGGCGCATCCTCCGCGCCGCCGCCGCCGCTTTTCCAGCATCCACAGCTGATGTCATCTGCGGCAAATCCTCCCCGCGGCGGCCCCCGGAAGCAGGAAGGACGCGGGGGGCGAACAACGCCCCGAGGGGACGCCAAGGGTTGTACCCGGCTCCCGGCCCTGGCGGTAGGACCCCGGGCCCGTGCAGCCCCGCCGGGCCCCGGCACCGCGCCCCGGCGTCCCTGGCTCCTCGGGACCAGCCGGGGCGTCACCCTGCCGGGCTGGTCACCCAGAGGCCCGCCGGGGGTCCCAGCCTTGAAGGAGGGTGGTGAGGAGCCGCAGGTGATGCCCTGGCAGACCTGGGGATCTTATCTGGGAAGGCCAGCATCGGGACTCCAGCAGCCGATGGGTGAAAAGCAGTGCCACTGCCCAAGGCCAAGAGTCCTCTCTCCTGCATCTTGCTGTAGCACTGCAGCAAAATCTGAATCATACTTAAATGCACACCCCCACCCAGCAATTTAAATATTCTTGATAACTTTTTTCACCTGAAAGCAGTTCGCTTAATACGATATTTCAGACATAGCCTTTCTGCACATATTTAATGCCCATGGATATATGACATACACCAGAAAAACACTGGTTTTGGACAAGCTGCTGAAACCCATATTCTTAAAGCTCCAGAAGTTCGAAAGGTTTTGGGTAACAAATTTTTACCAGGCTCAAGCAACTTCAGGGAGCAATGGTATTGGAAAACCTCTACAGTTACAAAACCAAAAGTTTCATTTACCTTCATGTGGATGTTACAAACTGCTCCCCAGCACTCACTGAGACCCACTGAAGAGATAACCACCTCCTAAAAGTGTTTTACCCTCTCTTAAAATGGCTTAGAGCAGTCAAAAATCATCCTCTATGAAATGTTCCTCTCATTTTACTGACATAAGCAACGCACTGCTTTACACTAAACCTATTGTTTATATGGCTGAAATGATGCAGGAGAAATTTCATTGTGACCTAGGAAAGGATATAAACTTTTACAACCTGTTTTTTAAGGTAACCTCTGGTCCCTGACTAAGAAGACGCTCCTCTGAGTGAAGCTTCTTCCAGTACTGCGTGCTCAAATGCACTGCCTGCTGCTCAGAAATGGAGTGCTTGCCTGGATGAACCAATACATCAGACCTGTTTTCTTTGTACTTAGTTCCAGGGCACAGTGGACTTATTAACACGCATTTCAAGTTGTCACTACTAAGCTTGAAACACCAGTGTTAAACGTGCTGGTCCATAATATTGTATCTGTCTATAGTAGCTAGTGTTTTTAATATGACTAGTTCCTCTGCATCACTACGGCCCTGAGAGCCTTGGCTTATATGGCATGATGCATTTGGATGTTGCATCAAAAGTAGACTGTTTTTCTGAGCTGCCATTAGTCTGAAGGTTAGAGAGTACAGACAAGCATTTTCACAGCCATATTAGGTGTCTGAGATGACACAGTAGTAAAGAGCATCGGAGCTCATTCTTCACTACAGCTGACACTGCTGACAGAACAAACGCAATGGCAGAGATGCAGGAGAACTAGCAGCAGTTTTAAAGTTTGCAGGTTATTCAAAGGAACAGAGTACTGCTTTTTGGGTACCCCTGTTCATCTGAGCCCCACTGTGACTTTACTGTTTCCTTACTGATCCTGTCAGTTTCCATGGGATGGTATAATGTCCATCCCCTTGTGGGCATGTCCTGTATGACCCCGTCCCTAATAATCTATTCTAATTATAGATACCCTCAAGACTTGCCACATGGAGAAAACTAGCTTCAGGCTTCTCCTGCTGCAATACCTAGCTGTGGGATGTGCCTTTATTTCGATCACCAACAAGAGCAGCTAGTCTCCGGAGCATGGAAGAGGCTTGCCAAGGGAACTTGCCGACTGGTTGCAGCATAGACTGATAATGGTTCCTGGACATGAAGGTAAAATTATTACTTGCATCACGAGCACAGCAGGTTAAATATGATACTCTGAGAAATGCACACCAGTACTCAAAAGGCATTTGAGTGGCATTAAGGCATTTGAGGCATTAAGCACTTTCTGATTTTAAGGAAAAATTAAGACATCCATAACTGGAAAGGTGCCTGTGAGTTTGAGAAGTAAGAGGTGAAAAGAATGTATTTTATCAGGGAAGAAAATGCTTACATATACATAGGGAATACAGTTATGTCTGAAATAGCTTGCTCAGGTAGTCTTCTATTTTATACAGCACTGTATAATAGTGTGCAGCTAGAATACGGTATATAAAAAAAGGTGAACTGTTACAGTCAAACTGTCTTGTGATGGAGGACGTGTCACACATTAAAACTCTAAAGACAAGAGGTTGCCTTCAGAAGAAAATGGTCTTCTACCTTGTGCTCTTCAACAGATGCAGACCTCTGCCCTTGTCTATTCAAAAGCATATGCCACATCATCTGAGATGGAAAGTAGACAAGAAAAGATGCTTTAACCTCTTGAACATGTCTCTGAGGAAGCTGCAGGGACCCGACTCTGTGGTCAGGTTCACACTGTGACTTGTCCTCTTGGTATCTGAGTCAGGTAGATTTGTTTGTCATCACCTTTCCCTATCTGGATACCCATTCATATTCTGCAGCATGGAGCGTATCATCAGGTCTACTGCGCAGTGAAATGTGGAGATGTGCTGCATAAAGCTGACTTAGTATCCAGTGACCCTCACTGTTTGAAAGCAATACCAGCTGACTAGCTACAGCTAAATCACATAGATTTTTTTCAGTAGAAGAAAGAACAAAATTGTTGGACTGTGGAATATGTCTTGCTGTTTCAAAGAGACAGTGATTGAGACCTTCACCTGTCTGGCTTTTGTATGCTTTGGTTTGGTTTTACTGTTTTAGTGTGTTCAAATTGGAGTCCCCAAGTTGAATATGGTCAAACATTACATATAAAGCTGTATTTTTTAGGTGTAGTAATTTTTAAAGCAAAGAGGCAGTTTTAAATAAAGTGCTTGAAGTCTAAAACATGCATCTTGGTGGTATGTGCCATTTGTTACCCACTAATACTCAGGTTTCATTCAAGTCCTGTCTTCAAGTTTTAAATGAGGTTTCAGTGATGTACAAACCCTTAGGTTGGCCCTTTGTCTGAGGCCAAATGTCATTCCTGGCATAAAGAGAATTACATACCCATGGGGATTACTTCAGATCGACTGACATCCAGACTGGGGAATGAGAAGGTGGAGAGCAGTGCTGCAGAAAGGGACTGGGGGTTGAATATGAGTCAGCAGTGCCCTGGCAGCCAGGAGGGCCAACCGTGTCCTGGAAGGCATCAGACAAAGCATCCTCAGTCGCTTGAGGGAAGTGATTGTCCCACTCTGCTCTGCACTGGGGCAGCCTCACCTTGAATATTGTGTGCAGTTTTGGGCACTGCAATATAAGAAAGATACTGAGCTCTTAGAGAGTGTCCAAAGGAGGGCAACAAAGATGGTGAAGGGCCTTGAGGGGAAGCCATAGGAGGAGTGTCTGAGATAATTTGGTTTATTCATTTTGGAGGAGTTTGAGCAAAGACCTCATCACAGTCTGCAACTTTCTCACAAGGGGAACTGGAGGAGCAGACACTGGTGACTCTCTCTGGTGACCACTGACAGGACCAGAGGGAATGGCACGAAGCTGTTTCAGGGAAGATTTGGATTGGATATTGGGAAAGGTTCCTCACTCAGAGCACTGGGCACTGGAATAGGCTCCCCAGGGAAGTGGTCACAGCACCAAGCCTGTCTGAGTTCAAGAAGCACTTGGACAGTACTTTCAGGCACATAGTGGGACTCTTGGGGATGGTCCTGTGCAGGAGTTGGACTTGATGATCCTTGTGGGTCCCTTCCAACTTAGAATATTCTATGATTTTTTGAATTTAAGAACTTCACTGAAAGTGAAGTGTCTCAGAATGCGTCATGAAACACGTTCCTAAAGTGGGTAGGATTTCATAAGGATAGGGAGGAAGCTCTAATTTCTAGAGATGAAGCTTTGCCAGTCTACACCAGAGGTGACAGAATCACAGAACAGCTGGCATCAGAAGGGATCTCTGGAGGCCATCTTGTCTAATTCTGCTCAAGCAGGGCCACTTACAGTATGTTTCTGACTGCTGTTTCAGTGGGGTTTGAGTATCTCCACGGATGGAGACTCCATCACCTCTCCGGGCAACGTGTGCTACTGCTCCATCACTCTCAATGTGAAAGTGTTTCCTGATGCATGATGAAGTCAAGAATATGGCACCAATATTATAGCAGATAATACTTGTAACATTTCCTACCTTACCTAATGCCTTCCCAATGTGACCATCACTCCCAATACTCCCACTCCCCCATGTGTGACCCCACACTCCACATTTCCCGCAGTCAGCAGCTCTACCCTCCCCACAGGGTCCAGCCTTTACCTCCCAGAGTCTCTTCCCTGTGATGCTCCTTCAGGGCAACTCAGCAGAGCCTGCAAGAGCAGCACAAGTGCAGAGGGACAGTCAGTACACTACCCTGATCCCAGCAGAGCAGAAGTGTCACCCTCCAGCCACTGGCCATAATGTGATTAGTCATGAGCCCTTCATGTCCCTGCAAGCACCTGGATATGGGGTTCATAAAGACAACTCTTGCCTTCCACCATTTTTTCAGGCAGGGAAGCATCCTCATCTCTTAATATCCTCCAGCTGGTGCTGCCGGAGGAGCTTCTCCTGCGGCAGTGATATGGCAAAAGCCAGGATCACCAGAGAGAGCTGTACGTGGATGAGCAGCCAGAGATCTGGACTCCATGAGAGACTCAGAGTCCATGAAAGACTCTCAATTTAAGAGGGGAAATAACTTCACGTTTTAAGATGGCAGGCTTTATTTTGATCTACATACAAAATAAAAGTTCCTGATCATTCATTTCAAGTATTTTATATTATATTACTTGAATTTAAATGATTACTTTTTAAATTGCAAAGGAGAGAAAAATTTTATTTGCTCATGGTGAAATACCCATTTCAATTGGTATTTCATCTGTTTCCTACTCCTCCCACTTTCCCCATAGTAAAAGAGAAGTTAAATATTAAAAAAAAAAAGTGAAGAAAGCAACACTAGTGCTTTTAAAAATAACATTTTCTCTCACTTTCAGCTTTCCGTCTTGAAGTGAGAGAAAAATAACACCAAGTAACATTTTACTTTAGTTGCCAGGGGAAAAAGTTAATTATTTTTTATCAAAGTAATTTCCATCTGTTCAGTGAAAAAAGAAGTTAGAAACAAAAAAAAAAGAAAGAATACTTTATTTAACTGCAATGAGGATTAATTGAAAAAAATTTCCTCTTGACTATTAAAAAAAGACATATTAGAAAATAATGATTTTGTGTAATTTTATCCTGAAATTTGCTAAGAAAAGAACACATAGCTTTACATAAAAAAAAAAGATTACTTCTCCACTGTTGAAGGGAAAATAGAGAGGCTTTAAATAATTAGATCATGTTTACTTATTAGGATAACACTTAAAATTCAGCAATAAATGAAAATAAAAACATTGAAAGCAGTGATACCCATTGTACCACAAAGCTGGATGGATAAATAAAACATCATCGGCTGTCTTACAATAGTAAGAATAAGTAATTACCATTAGGCCATAGTTTTGAGCTTCCTTTCAACTCAGGGTTCAGTTTTGTACCGTTCTGAACAAGAGGGACAATGGTCTGTTGATGCAGGATATAGTTTGGGTTTCAGGAAATGGGTTTGGCAGCTTTTAAATTCTTATTGAAGAACTGCAAGATACAGAATTTCACTTAGCTTCTAAGGGTAAAATGCAATGTATGTCCTGCCACATGAACCTGAGCAGCCCTGCAGTCCAGAGTCCCCACATATGCTTCCTTTCAACCCAGTTTTAGAGCTCACTCTTGACTTAAGACAGGGTAAAACAAGCTGTGGTAGATTTTGAATGACTAGATGTGCACTATCATCTCCTTAATTTGGGAGGCAGCTGGAAGCTGAGAGTTCCTGCACCGTGTTGTTGGCTGCCATGACACCCATGTTCAGGCCACCTAAAGTCTGTCTGCCCTGGCAGCACACCCTGTGCATGGCCCTGCTGGAGAACCATCAGCGACCTTCTATGTCAGGTGTTAGTCTTGTAACTCACCGCAAGCCCGTATTGGTGGGCTGTCAGCCTAATGCTACTCCATCCTAGCTACTCAGGTGGCAAGAGCACATCGAGGTGCTCTAAAGCAAAGGGCAGTTTTCATTTGTTTTTTTTTTTGTTTTGTTTTCTTTGCAAGCTGAATTGTCTAAAGCTGCCTCTGGAAACTGAACAGCAAGTAGATATTTTACAAGATATTCTCATCTAATCTTAAGACATGCCTTAAAATACTTTGCTGAGGTTCCCTGCTAGCTCTGCTAGTTCTGTAGGATTTAAAATTGCTTATTATTATTTTACAAGGGTCCATTCTCTTGTTCTCTTGAGCACACTACAATAGAAATAGCATATTGCTACCACATAGAGAATAAGAAGCAAAAAATTCAGGCAAGCGTAATTCATACAGTGCAATGACAGGCTTCTGGACACAGAATGGGGGGAACTGCCCAATCTTCCTGCTGCAAAGGTCCAACAGAACCTTGTCCTGCACTGGGAACATCACAACTCTTCAAGGCTACAGCAATTTCACGTATTTCATAGCTGCAACCAGGGTAGTGCATCATTTTGCACCCTTGCCCAGGATTTTTTGTGCATGCAACTATATTCCTGCAAGGATCTTGATGGGGCCTTTCATTCTAGTTCTCTTACTATGTAGAAAATTACAGTGAATCCTATTCCTGAGGGAATAGTTTGTGACTGATATTGCCTAAACAAGGTTTAGCCATTCTACTGGTGTAGCCTTTAGTCTTACTGCTACAGTCATCCAGTCCTTTAACTGTTTCAGCTTAGAAGATATTCATACTCAAATAGCATAAACAGTAGGAATGGTTAACTTCATTTTATATGTCTCAAAACAAAGAGTTAATTCAGACCACTTACAAGACTGACTGTCTGGTTCCTTTCCCCTTTTGTGCACTTTGTTATTATTAGCAACATTATTATTGGTACGATTTTGCAGCATCATTTTAGCATTTTTTTTGTTTCCCTGTGTTTTCTGTCTACTGTTTATTTGTCTGTTCCATGCATTCTAGTAGGCTGACACAAAATAAAGACAATTTAAGAATATTTTTCCTCTGATCTTTTATTTCTTTCTTCTTTATATGCTCTTTAATTTAATAAGTCATTCCTAGTCATTGGTATTTTGCTGGAGGTTGGGATGTGCTGTCTAAGAGTTGCATTGCAGAATTTAGTGAATGACCCAAGTGGAGAGCGTGCAGCAGGTGTGCCCAAAGAGGGCAGTAAGCTGAGCATTTTGCTAAAGGACCCCAGTTTTGGAAGTGGGCAGAGACTGCCACCCCTGTGCATTCTGATATATAAGGGGTCACCATCAGTGTTTGCCTTGTGCCCGTGGGATTACTTTCTAGTCCTGCCATGGCAGTGCCTCAGAGTCCTTGTGGAGGTGGAACCATGCCATGGGACTGACAGTGGTCTGCCATGATTTCCTTCTAAGAATTGTCCTGATTTTTTCTCATATACCCTGCTGGCCAGAAGTTGCATTATAACCTCTTTGGGTAATTCTAGAATGGTGTTATCATATGTTGCTGGGTATCTGTCGAAGGGTCCCGGTCCGAGGGGGGAAGAAGACACACAACACACACGAGGATGGTGAGACAATGAGATGTCTGCCTGCTCAGCGCAGCAGGCAGCCTTTTATTAGGTTCTCCTACTTCTACTTTCACACACACACAACACAAACATATTTCCACAAAAACACTGAGGAATGTGCACCTGCACTTCAGCCACACAGCTCAAGACTGTGTCCATGGGAACTATCTAGTTAGCTTCACTGCTCCCGTGGAAAACGGCCCAACACCCCGCAACACTCCAAACTCCTCAAACTTCAGTTGTGGGGCTGTGACTTCACCCCACAATCATATTTCTGAAATACAGGGAAATTTTGTTCTTTTTCATTACTTGCAAAGGCAGTAGAGCAACAATGGTAGAGCCGTTGCTGAAACTATGATTTCCAATGCAAAAATATAGATCAAGCACATTATAAAATGCAGGAAAGGAACATTTTTTTTATGTTCTTTTCCAAATATTCATGGTATGATTTTTGGGGTTGTCCTGTGCAGGGCCAGGAGGTGGATTCAATGATTCTTTTGAGACCGTTTGAAATCAGGATATTCTATGCTTCTATGAAATATTCCATTCACTTTCACCCAAGATAGCTTGAACTTCTTTGATTATGCTTTTTTTTGTCAACTTCTCCTTATGCTGGTTCCAAACACTTTTTGAATTCCAAATTTAAAAGGGTATGGTTTAGTCTTTGAAACTCAAGGAAGTCAAGATTTGTATTAGCCTGATCTGATATATTTAACTGCAGTCACCCTGAATACGTACTTTTGAGATAGCAGTTATTATATTGTCATTCTGTGGAACAATAGTATGTATCTGTGTATATCATATAAATTATATAGGAAACCCCTCTTTCTCCTCCCAGTAATTCTGCAACTACTATTTTTTTACATACAGTAATATTTTTTCAGTACTGAAATGCTGGTATTTCTGAGATAACACAAAGTGCAGTTGCACTCAGTTTTGTAAAAAGGCATGAATGTGTCCTTCCCAAGCAAAGTCAAGGAAATATATTGCATAGGTAGAACGTAATCTCCATTTTGGGGTATTACGAAGGCGCCAGATTTTAGGAACACATGGTTCAAGCTTTTTTTTGATGTTTCTGAGAAAATCCCCGTTCCACAAACCTTAATGTATCAACTTTGTAATAGGAAATAGGTTTACTAATAAATTGAGGGAGCAGTGTTATTTATCTGGACATCCTCACCATAATCTGTGCATGTTTTCTTTGGAGGATTTGCATTGAGTAGGTTCAGTCACAGTAAATTGTGTCATCATTGAGAGAAAGCACTAGAGAATTCCTTATGACCCATCGGTCATAAAAATATTTATTGCCATTTTCCTGCATTTACACATTGTATTTTTAACAGCAATAAAATCATTATAGATGATTCATTCAGTGAAAAGATTTTCTCATCTCCAGAGGAGTCTCTGATTACCTTTTAATTTTTTGAAATCTCAAGGCTGTAGACTCAGTCTTCTAGTTTGGCCACAGCATTTTTCTTGGGTTCAATTAGTGTCTCAGTCTCATTTGATAGTAACGAATTCAGTAGGGAGTATAAGCAGCTGTCCATGGCCCCTTTTATAGAAAACTAAATTAAGACTGTGGTGGAAGGACCAGTGAAACTGTATCTAGAAGAAAACAGCAAAAACCACCTTATGGTGCAAGGTACTGAGAAGAGAAATAAATAGAAGAAGAAAAGATTGAGAGACTGTGCCAGTTTGGGCAGGGATAGAATTAATTTTTTTTACAGTAGCTAGGATGGGGCTGTGTTTTGGATTTGTGTTGAAAACAGTGTTGATAATATAGGGATATTTTCCTTGTTGATGAGCAGTGCTTACTGCTAAGGCCTTTTCTGCTCCTCTCACCACCTCATCAGCGAGGAGGCTGGGGATGCACAAGGAGTTGGGAGGTGACACAGCTGGGACAGCTGACCCCAGCTGACCACAGGGATATCCCAGACCATATGGCGTCATGCTCAGCATACAAAGCTGGAGGAGAATGAAGGAACGGGGGGCTGTTCAGAATGATGGTGTTTGTCTTCCCAAATCACTGTTATGCGTGATGGAGCCCTGCTTTCCTGGAGGCAGCCTGCCATGAGAAGCAATGAATTAATTCCGTGTTTTACTTTGCTTGTTCATGAGTCTTTTGCTTTACCTATTAAATTGTCTTTCTCTCAATGCATGCGTTTTCTCACTTTTACCCTTTGGATTCTCTCCTACATCCTGTTGGTGAGAGAGTGAGTGAGCAGGTGTATGAGGCTTAGTTCCCAGCCGGGGTGAAAACACGACAGAGATAAAGTGCAAAGGACATTGATTAAGTTATAACAAAATGGACAAGGAGTTATTTTCTCCCTCAGAAATATTCTCTGAAGTCTAGGTCTTGGTTTTCTGCCCCAAGGATTGTCAGGGTTGACGATAAGCTTTTTTTGCCCTTTCAGGAAGTACAGTTCGGTGGCTAGCATAGTGGTCTGACTCCAGAGGGAATTGCTGACTGGCAAAGCCCATGTTCTGCTAGCATCCAGCACAGAAAAGGGGTAAACATCAAGGACTGTGAAATATTTTTAAGAAAATAAGTTTCTGAATAAAAACAACATGAAATCAAGACAGTCATGTTATTTTGTCTGAAAAAGATGCCCCAGATACTGTGCAACTTCCTGTTAAAACACATACTAATACCTGCTTTCAGGCTATTGGCACTGGAGGGAAAGTAGAGTAAGACCAAAAAGGGGATGAGCAAGAGAGCTTTGGTATTGTCAATTGAAATTGGGTAGTAATTACATAAATAAAGGATGAGCAGATGTAGGGAGAGATTTGGATAGATACGGTAGGAATTGAAACAAACATTAAACATGGTCACTTCTCTTCCCATGCATTCTCCTTGGAAGTACCAGCATGAGAATTCATCACTTGGGGAAGAAGAGGGAGAGGGTTGGTTCTGGCACAATTCCTCTTCAGCCTTAACCTTGCAAAAGCCAAGGCATTGCACAAAGGACAAGTCAAGGTGTTCACTGACCAAAAGAGTCACTTCATTCTCTCAGACAAACAGAATGATTTCTTGCAGCAATGATTGTCCACGTTCCCTATGGAGCAGAGCACTGGCCATGCAGTCAGCACTTTGGGCATCTCCTGACTCTCAGGATACCTCCAGCAGCTCTCATTTTCTCCTCTGGGCACTTATGAGAGGTGAACAGTATTGATTACACTCACCATCTGCCTCCAGGATTTCAAGACTGAGCAAACAACTTATTATTTTAATCAAATTTCAGCATTTTTGAATGCATGGGCCATGCTGTGTAGTTGCAGATTACCACAGAGAGAATTTCAACCTATTGACAACAGAATAGGTTTTCCAGGTTGCCTCCTACAGCTCCTTGGAGGGCACCTGAAGATTCTCATGCATCTACAGAGGACACTGAAGCCCCTGCTGTAACCAACAAAATGTTTGTCCAAAGCAAGGGCCCAGCATCCTGTCACAGGTTTGCTGTACAGCGTGCTGCTCCTCAACTTCTTTTCAAGCAGTGCCAACATGCTCTGGCTCCAACTCCGAATGCAAATGGAATGCTCTTATGAGTAAGCATTTTCTGGGCTGAGTGCACTGTGATCTCCCTGAACCGCACGTCTTTGGGAGAAATTTCTCAGGATTGCTTGCAGACCCCTTCCTCCCTCTGTCTCTGCATTGTACCATTGGTGGCTTGGCCTGTCCATCTGCTATTGCACCAGCAGCAGGAGCAGAAAGACTGATGAGGGGCATCTAACATATCTCCAAATTGGTGTTGCCCTGCTGACAAGGGTAGTAACCACTAGCATTTTCATTCCATGAGAATTGTTTTCCAGTGTCTTCTCTATAAATATCCATTTAAAAGCTTCTCTTAGGGTTTTTGTTTCTCTGGGTTTTGTTTGGTTGGTTTCTTTTGGTGGGGGAGGGGGTTGTATGTGTTTGGGGTGGGTTTTTTTGGGTTTTTTGTGGTTTTTTTCATGATCATGAGCAGGAAAATATACTCGAGAATCTAATAAACACTGAAAGCCAAGCTGGGTTATTTTGGGTTGATGCATCTACAGTGATACTTTGCACTGACAATTTAATTAACAGTTCTTTTGATGATAAATAAACCAGAATAAAATCCAGCTCATCTTCCAAGAGCTGAATTTGTTCTCTACTGCTAATGGCAGTAAAAATTGATAAAATATTATTTTACTGTGCAGTGTAAGCTTAGATAATTCTGAAAGAATGAGAAGAGCCCACTAGCCAAGGGAACCCATGTATTTTACATTTGTCACATAGATGTCTTTATATTAAATCATGTAGTTGACCTTCATTGTTCTTCTGTTTTCTCATTTATAAACTACAGGTTCGCTTGGCCTTGGAAAGCTATTTGAAATACACAGGAGAAAAGGTAGATATAAGTTCTTAGAGAACAGCAAAGTAAGAACTCTTCCTTCTCTGGATTTTTGTTTATATCCGTTTTCTTCTGCTCAATTTCCTACATGTCTGGTTTGCTTTTAAGAAATTTTCTGCTAATGTGACTCAGTTGTTTGGGGGTTTTTACCTCAAGCATTTATGCTCGATGTCACTGATTCAAAAAGCAGGGAGATATCCATACGTAAGGGAGTGAAGGTGAGTTTACATAACATGAGAGGATGATCATTCTCTTTTTTCAGTCTCCTACCTTGAGGGACCCTCTCATCTATTCTCCAGACACATTTTAAGCATGCTGTGATAATATTAACACAAGGAGTTTATCATATATAGCGTTTATCATTCTCACAGAGTTTAAGATCCAGGCATGCTGAAGAAAAGTCTACAGTAAATTGATTTTTTTTCATGAGAGACTGAAAAGTGTTGGGGTAATAGTATATCCAGTACAATATAGTAGCATTGCTCTCTTTTACTTGTGATACAATGCCTCTGGCTTAGTATAAACTCATTAAGCAGTACGCCCAGTTTACTGAAATTCTGAGAGCTGATAACAATAATTAAAATACTACATGACAAGTAGTATTTTATTATGCAATCCCAGAATGCCTCAGTGAGTTGTTAGGCACATAGCCAACTGCTTTGAACCACCTGGAAGAATAATTTTTACACATATTGTGGATGGTAGGGAATGATCTGATGTGCTTGCATATCTGCAGTTATCACACTCTAATTGCACTGGTAAGATTTCATCTCCTGAGTTTATACTGGCTGAAGTGATAATGATCAGGGGTGAATGTTGATGACTGATGGGGCTAAACATATGGCCCAAGGCATAACAACAGGCCCTTAGTCACCAGGCAGAGCCCCAAATGCAGCTGTGGATATTATTATAAGCTGAGACTGACTGCAGGTGTTTCAGGTTTGTGGGAAGGGCAAGAAAAAGCATCCTTGGGTAAGCATAAGGTATACCTAATGAAAAAAGTGTGCTTGAGCTACATGTTGTAAATGTGCTTAACATTTCATAGCCATAAATATGTGTAAATTGATCTGAGTAGCTTCTAGCTTTTTTTTTTTTTTATGCTTAAAATTTTTGCAATCGAATTATTTAACCTGTCTTTAAAGGTTACATTTCAAGAAAATGAGACATCCTCAATCTGGACACCTAGTCCTCTGGCATCCAGTTTAATCAATTATTGCCTTGATTTTCAGATTTGTTTGTGTACCATTCCAAGCCTTTGCTCACGCTGGGTCTAACGTGGGGCATAATGAAGTCACAGCAAAAATCTCTGTTGTTTTACAGCTTCAAGATACTGTCAGGTTAAAATTTGAAGCATTTCTCTAATCCAGACCACAATAGCTGCATCTCCTGTCTTTATTGCAACCTTAAGAACATGATGGTCTGTCCTTGAGTATTACTACTTAACAGTGATACATGTGCATTAGGTAACAATCATATCAGGATTTCCCAACAATAGCCATTCCAAGTTAAGTTTGAAAACTGCACCATGAGTATTGGGAACAGTCAAGTTGTCTAAGAAAGACACCTACCTTGGGTTTCTTGGTTAGGAAGGAAATTTCTGTCTGCTACTTGTATTGTCAGGAGGGAATGAGATAGTGTTCAGAGCAGAAGGCTAATTGGGGTGCTGTGAGGAGCACTCTGTGGGAGCATCCCTTTTCCTCCACTTGTTGCAGTGGAGACTGAGGTTGCTGAACCATTCAGGACACTAGATTAGGTGCTTAAAAAAATAATAACTTAAAGATAATAATAACTTAAGCTTATAATGTTAAAAATTTGTATTGTACATGGAAAGTAACTGAGTTGTTAGTTTTGGCAAAGGCTAAAGTAGTTTTGGTTGCTCAGCTAATGACATCTCATTGTTTCTTAGAAGATACGGAATATTCATCATTCGTGTGTGTCATGATTTAGGAATGGTACTCCCCAGTTTAGTGCTTCCACTGGGGCTCTCCAAACCATGCTGCTATTTGCTTGCTCCTCCTCCCCTTGCAGTGAGCTAGAAAGGAGAATTGGAGGCACAACAGGTAAAGACCACCGGTTGAGATAAGAACAATTTACTGGAAACAGTAATGAGATAAGAAAAAGAACAGTGACAACAACAAGATAAGAAAGCAAACAGTAACAGCAACAATATTAATAACAGAAGTGTACAAAAGAGAGAGTGACTCTCATGCAAAATCCTCACTCAGAGCCTGACCTGACTGCAGCCACGATATCCCAGCTGCTCCCTGTGGCTCAGAACTGCCATTAAAACAACCACTCCCTCTGGCTTGGAACTGGCGTTACCCCACTGCTTCTTATGCCAAGCTTACTCAAACAAAGGAACCCCTTCTCCCTGGAAGATACTCCCTTCGCCTGCCCCCGACAATGATGTGAGGTGGTATAGAATAACCTCTGGGTCCTGGCCATGCCCCCTCCTGGCAACTGCAAAATTAACTCTGTCCTGACTGAAATCAGGACACTGTGTAAAGGAAACCCAGCTGAAGAGAATGAATACTTTGTCACTTGTTCGGTTGTTTTATTGCTGAGTTTCTCCTAAACTTAACTGTCCATTAAGGTGTTTGAAGAAAAATTGGTTTTCTGCTCTTATTAACTCAAGGGCCTTTAAGCAGTTTTGCCTTGAGTGTTGCCTCTGGAACATCATTTTGTACTACTTTTTCAACATTTCAGAATGCGAATCTGAAAATGCATTAACACAAAATTCTATGCACCAGTTAAAAAATGAGGTTTATTTTCTTTAAAAATATTTCTAACTAAAATTGGAATGGAAATGTTTTATAAATTAAAGGTGGTTATGCAAATAGCTGCAGCTCAGCTTCTCCTTTTGATAATATTACCCCTTTCAGAAAACCCATCTTGCTCTTTTCCCATTTTTATGCTAAGTGCTAAATGAGAGCAGTGATTGTTCTCAGCCAGGAGGCCTGACTGTGTCCTGTATTGACGTTATTCCCTTTGTGAGTCTGTGGCTGAGGGTGGATATGGTAGATTCCGTAAAACAATGTATTGATCATCCAGATGATAAGAACAGAGCAGTATATAAAAGAAGAGGAAAGCCTCTAGACAAGCTGTCTAATTCCTGAAAGAGCTTCCAAACAAGTCTTGCAAATTAGTAACTTTTTACATGGTAAGGTTTTGTCTTGGCAGTTTTCTGTTCCTTACCCTGCATAGGTTCATCATCTATTTCCAGATCACTTTGGATCAGCTGTTCAACAAACTATCTTTAAAAAATACCCCTAGGGTTTGTGGGAAAGTCTTTCCTCCTCATTGCATCATTTTGATTCATTATTTCTATCCTGAGAGTCCTGTTGGCTAGTCCTAATATGGTTACATATTGTAATTTATTAATGTTGTATTGTACACAATACAATTTTAATAAATTTCAGACTGTATGTACAAAGTTTAATTCATACCCAGTCTCAGGATAATAGAGTTGGTATTGAGGCACAGCCACGAACACCGAACTACTTCAGTTTTATTTCCTGGGAGCAATTCACCTGCTTAACGTAAGGTTTTGGGTTCCAGGCACAGTGTTCCCAACGGTGTCCAGTCCTGGGACCCCTGCTGATCAGCCTGTTGTCCCATGGGTTTGCCTACTCTCCTCAATGAGGCAGGAATCAGCAGGTTTGTGAAGAGATCACCCTTGGCTGCAATCTCAGCTTGACACCTGCTCTGGTTCTCTGAGCCTCATGCACAGGATGATGAAAATGGTGAGTATCTGCAAACACAAGTATGTGTGTGAACACCCGTAGATATGTTTGTGCTAAGGGGATTTACTGTGCTTTTGTGTCAGTGTAAAAAGTACCATGATTTTTGAAAACATTGCTATAAACTGATGCAAGTCATACCTGTGTCAAACTCCAGGAGCATGAGAATAGATTTTGAAAGATGTGCTCCTGAAGCCAGAGACCCATACCTGTATTTAAAACATAGTCTTTTTTTAAGTGGAGTTTTCCCGTTGGCTTCCTGTAGGCAGAGGAATCTTACTGGAGACACCTACTGAAAAAAACCACCCTGTCTGTGCATATACCAACACATATTTTAGTTATATAGACTAAAAGGCAGAAAAGATCATGCATCTAACAATTCCCACTGACAACACTGTTGTTTCCCTGCTTTATACTCTCAAATCTCTTTTGTTCTTGTAGTTGTGTAAATACATTATTCAGGTGTAAATGAACACAGACTAAGTAACTGATCAATAATAGGTATGCCATGGATCCACAGAGGAATGTATAGTGAATCAAGATTTTTTTCTTGAATGCATTTCCCACGGCATTCTCGTGCAGAAACTGCCTGCTCATGGCATGGATGGGCACACTGTGTGCTGTGCAAAAAACTGTCAGGATGGCTGGGCCCAGAGTGCGGTGGTGAATGGAGTTACATCCAGCTGACAGCCAGTCCCCAGTGGTGTTACCCAGGGCTCAGTATGAGGGCCAGTTCTGTGTAATATTGTTATTGACAATCTGGATGAGGGGACTGAATTTGCGGAGTACATAAACTTGGGCAAGAGTGTTGGCCTGCTAGAGCATAGGAAGACTCTGCAGAGGGGTCTGGGCAGGCTGGATCAATGGGCCGAAGCCAATGGTATGAGGTTCAACAAGATGAATTGTCAGGAACTGTTCTTGGGTCACTACAACCCCAGACAGTGCTACAGGCTTGGGGCAGAGTGGCTGGAAAGATACCTAATGAAAAAGAACCACGGGGTGCTTGTCAACAGCAGCTGAATATGTGCCAGGAATGTGCCCAGGTGGCCATGAAGGCCCATGGCATCCTGTCTTGTATCAGAAACAGTGTAGCCAGTGATCCCAGGGAAGGGATCATCCCCCTATCCTTGGCACTGATGAGGCCACACCTTGAATCCTGTGTTCACTTTTGGGCCCCTCACTTCAAGAAAGACATAAAATTATAAAGGCGTACACTTCTCAGCACTTTCAGTTTTCAGATAGCACACTGTTGTAACTCAATTTTGTCATTTCTAACTCAAAAGCAGCCTACATCTAAGAAAAATACTGTTTCCAAATGTGCAGTTAAATGAATCTTAAACATAGTAAAATATTCTTTCTGTCTTTAGACCCAAAATTCCTAGTCTTTTAGTTCATTATTACCTCTATGTATAGTATTTGGTAACCATAATCACTACGTTGATATTTTATTTATAAGGTTTGCTCAGAAACCAAGTAAGCTAGAAACTGTTGTTAAATGAAAGTGGAGTTTCTTGTTTACAGGATCATGGGAGTGGGCACTTTTCTTTACAGGATGCTAAATATTCTAAGAAGAGTGATTTCAGCCCCTGCTGGCATTTTTTGCCTCTTTTATTTCAATACCGCTAAAGGAGCATGGCTTTCCCTTGCTATGTTTTCTGCGGTACTGCCACCTCAGTCAGCTACTGAGTATAGTCAAGTGCTGCACATACAGCCAAAGGCTTGCCACAGGTTACTGCCAAACACTGTATAATATCAGAGATTACTGCCAAACACCATATAATATCAGTTTTTACTTCCTTTCTATGAAATGGGGCTCTAATTTGTCACTAATGCTCGTAATATGTGTAGGAGCTTAATTGTGTTTGTGATGCCATCCACTGTCTCCAACTTGGTTAAAACCAGTCCATAAGTCCCTAAGTCACAGGGGGGAGGGAGGAGGGAAGTCTACAGGCAGACAGACATTGTGATCATGACAGTCCCACACCTTTTGAAACCCAGCTGGAAGGACAGCTCAAATTCCACAAGTCTTTGCAATTTGCTGTAACACAGAAGGGAATTTGTAACATCCAATGGTAATTTCATTTGCCTGACTGAGTGGCAGACCAGTTTAGGTGGCTGTCTAACAATGGCTTGCTCTTGTGCATGCTCTAGTCAGGTGGATTACACCAGAGGAATCACCTGGGGATAGAAGATGCCATTTGGATTCTCACCTGTGACCATATGGTCTGTCATAAAAAAAAACGAACAAAAAAACAAACTAAAACAACAATAACAACAAAAAATGGGTGTAACTGATCAATATGTGATCTGCAAGCATAGAGTTGTGAGCCCATACACAGGTTGGCGATGTACAGTATTAACATATCATTTAAATCAATCTCGTGAAAGAAAAAATTATGGAAGAGGTTTGGGAAATCAGGAACCTGAATACCTTCTGTGTAACAATTAATAAGTAGAGTGTTTGAACATGTATTTACATGTCAAATAAGCGCTCCATCTTGGAAAAAACATTTAGCAGAAATCTTTTGGCAAACTTCATTCTTGCAAGTTGATGACAGCAGTGAAAGGGCAAGTGGTACAGGGCATCATCTGTATAGTAACACCATCCCCAGAGCCTTATGAACTGTGTTTCCAAGAGCAGAGCTGTACAAGATAAGTGGAGCTATCACAGCTATCCTTTCCGCAGCTTTAGCCTTGCCATGAATAGCTGTGCTGCTTCTTGCTTCCCTGACAGCTTAAAAGAAACGCAGCCCATAAGTGTACTGCTGCCAGCCCAGTGTGACTTCTCATTGTTATCAAAATGTTCCCCACAATGTGTAACTCTAGAGAGCACAGACAAACACAGCAAAACCCCTGCTTTAAGTTTTAGTTTGCTGTTGTAAGCCCAAGGAAAAATGCTATGCGTGAAGTTTTCTGTGAAACATAAATGGGGAATGGGGTGGAAAAAAAAAAGATGACAAGTGAAGATTTTTCCACTGTGCTACTGTCCTTGCTGGTGTGATGGGCTCAAAAGCTGCCTTAAAACTAGAGCTCTGCAGGTGGCTGCAGAAGACAAGCACAGTCTGTACTGCCTGGCTCTGAAGAAATTTCCAGTTTGATTGCTTAGGAGCAAGTAGCCCTGAAAGGTGCTATACCATCAGCAATTGCTGCCAAATGTGCTCCTTCTCTGGAAGTTTCAGGCTTTTAGCTCTAGGACCTCATCCAACTGAAGGCTCAGCAGTGATGATAAAGCAAAGCTAAAAATCAGCTAAGCTAGATGGAGAGTTGTCTCTTTGATGTAGTCAAGGAAGGTTTCTAGTCTCAAACAGCACATTTAAGGTTTCCTTTGCATTGTTTGTTTTTCTTGCATTTTATCTGGACTAGAGAAATGGGGGGCCTTGAGACTTCTGACGTACCTTATTATGAAAGTAGGTTAGTATTGCATTCCAACATCAGACTCATACAAAACAGGAGGCTATATATAACAAAATTTCTATCCCTCACCTTCTTAAAACATGTAAATATTTTCACCTTCTTCTGCTGTAGTGTTTTGACTCCTTTGGGTCCTTTGAATCTTATCTCTTACTCAAAGGCAGTGCTGAAGAATGGCTGAACTCCCTCACATAGCACGGGGAGTTGTGCCAGAACAGATTGCAAGGAGAGTGATGCAGCACAACTCAGCTTCCTCCTTCTCTTAAGATAGAAACTGTGCTTTGAAATACATAAGCCTCTCCACTAGGCATGCTCAGAAGCTACCCACCAACTGCTGATTACTGTCAGCATCCACTTATGGCCTGGAAGCCCTTTTCTGAGGTGTAATAGAGTGAATCACTGCTTTTGTAGTCTTGAAAAATATGAACAGTTGAACTACAGATTATCATTGCCTCCCAGCTCCTTTTCCTGCACTGTATTTATCACATAGGAACCAACTTAAAATCCATCTCCGTACAAAGATAACATATCTGCCCCTGTGAAATTGACTGTTAAGGTAAATGCATTTAGGTGTATCCTATATGATAATTAAAGTCGCATTATCCTATACTTCGAATGAAAAAACACTTTGCAGATTACAGATTTTCTCCTGCCAAAGCAAATTTCTTTAGCCCTTTCCCTTGGATTTTTCAAATGTCATAAATTTTCAGTGCTATTAGTTTAATTCAACATTAGTAAAAAATTCTTAAAAGTGCTACAATAATGGTAAATTTTATCACCTCCACGAGAGTATTGATCTGAGACTGGACAAGTAGCCCCCAGTTACTTCTACTTCTACAAGTAGCCACCAGTTACATAGCAGAGTGTCAAGCTGGCAGAATACAAGTCAGGGTAACTTTAAGGGTAAGGTCACCGATAAGTGTGAGAACAGAAATACTACATTCAGAGAAATACAGAAATAACAAAAGCCAAATAATTAGCATAAATTTTGAGGAAAGACTAAAGATTAACAAATTAAAATAAATGGTAAATTTTTTTTATTAAGTTTTCCATGGCAGAACTTGGACAAAGGCTTTTTGAGAAACCTTACAAGGAGCTTATAGCTCCCTCATAGTCACTACCAGAAAGGAATATTATCTTTTTATTTCAACACATGACAAAAATCAATGCAATCATGACATCAGGGTCACCATAAAAAGAGGCTTGCCCAGTAATTCAAACTATGTGGGCTTTGACAAAGAACATTCACAGCACCTGAGAGTAAAGTTTGTTCCTTGTTTCCTCTAAAGCTAGAACAATTCTTATGATTTATTGCACTACTGAAAATAGTTTATTCTCTAATTTTCAACAGTCCCCAACTGTCTTAGAAATTCCAGCCCAACACTATTATATTATTCCCTGAAACCCAGTATTATGCATCTTCACAGCTCACAAACGCTTTTAGTCTGAGTGGTTTTATTTAGATTATTGCAGCTAGAATAGAAAGAATCACTATAACATCTCCTTGATGAAGCACACAGCCTGTACAATGCACACAACAATATCATTGCTCTTGGACTATCTCACATGGAACAGCCCCACAACAGCATGTGACCCTCACTCTGTACCTAAGGAGGCACTGCACAGCTTTCCCATGCACGACACCATATGCTACTCAGCAGCAATAAAGACTATGTGTTCAAAGAATTGTTCAAGGCCAGGCTGGACTGGGCTTTGAGCAAACTGGTCTAGTGAAAGGTGTCCCTGCCCAGGGCAGAAGGGTTGGAACTAAACTTGATCTTTAAGGTCCTTTCCAATCCCAACCATTCTATGATGATGAATATTCCAGATGAAGTTGTGGATTACATGCAATCACTCAACATTCTAGAAAGTCTCAAAGGTATTCACCCCATCCAAAAAATAAGTGCATAAAGTCCCAGGTCCTTCACGGGGGAATATTCCGTCTCTTTGGGTCCAAATATCTCTCTTTTGTAATGCTTCTGTAGCATCTTGAACTTAAAGGATAACTACCTGCCAAATTCCACCAAAATAAACAGGAGAATGAGACTAAACATAAAGAAAGGAAGAGCCCTTTTTTTTTTTTTATATTGTCATGGACTCTTCACCCCCAAAAGAGAAGGAATAATATTTTTAACTCTTAGGTTAGTAGGTATTATTTTTTCCTAATCAAAGCACAGCAGTCTCTCTCATGAATTAACTTTCAGCTAAGAATCAGCTTTGGTGAAGTAAAAGATTTGTGTTTCTGAAACAGTTATTGCAGGCTTGGGTAAGTACAATTGTGGATGAGGACCAGAGCTATTTCCAGGTCCATTAGTGAGAATAAGAGTGATGCTATGGTGATCAATGCAATTATTTTGCTTCAGACAAAAATGGCTTGGCAGGCACGTTGCAAAGGGACATTAACTGAAATGTTTTTTTACTAGATAAATGACCAAGATGGTTTCTGTATTGTTTTAAATGCATGTTTGCTCACTTCTATTTTCCAGTGTGATACCCAGTGTATACCTCTATAATCACTTGCCCAAGCACAGTATTTGGTAATCGGGACAAATGATATCCAGAATAATGATTCAATAGTCTGCATCTAATTGCTGAAAAATACACCTGCAACTGGAAAATACATAGAATGATCATAGAATCATAGAACTGGTTAGGTTGAAAAAGACCTTTAGGATGATTAAGTCCAACTGTTAATTCAATACTGCAAAGTCCACAGCTAAACCATGTCCCTCCTTAAATGCTACATCTTCACACCTTAAGTACCTCCAGGGATGGTGACTCATCCACTGCTCTGGGCAGCCTGTTCCAATGCTTGACAACCCTTTCAGTGGAGTAATTTTTCCTAGTATCCAATCTAAACCTCCCCTAGTGCAACTTGAGGCCATTTCCTCTTGTCCTATTACTTGTTACTTGGGAGAAGATATAGTCACCCACCTCACTACAACCTCCTTTCAGGTAGTTGTAGAGTGTGATAAGCCACCCTCCACCCCCACCTTATGATCTAAGGTCCTGGAAAGGAACATTTGCATACTCCGGCCTTTATCGGTACCTTTATTTCTTCCCTTTGAAGAAAGAAGACAGACAATTTGTTCATTTTTCATGATAAATTTGAACCCTGATGAGACTATAGTATTTGTCCTTTTTCCTTATTTCTTTTATCACTATTTTGAGGCCTTAGTTTTCCTTCAGTGAAAAGGAGCCTATTAACACAGACTCTTCAATGGTATGATTCCTTTCTCGGCACCAGTGTAGTAAAGTCTTTCAAGTGATTTGCCAAAACTGAGATATCTTCATTTCCCTAGGGTTCACATTCCTGCCTCAGCTGGCAGTGCTGGGAATGCAGTAATAAAACACGTTGGATGCATACAGAGACCTTCCTATAAATAAGATACATCATTTGGCTGTCAAAATGGATGACCATATTGTGTTTTACTGATAAATAGTGTTTACCTTTCATATTTAAATGTATTAAAAATATTTTTAGTATTTTAACCCACGAAAGGAAAACGTTACAAAGAAGTCATGCTTTCTTTCAAAGCACAGACACGCAGGCTGCATATCTCAGTGGTAATACAGTGATACACAGTAGGTACAGCTTCTGTGCCATGCTTCTGGATTAAAGTAGTAGAAAATAAATTGAATGTTTGAGTTCCAAAATACTGGCCAGATCTTTTATTTATTGAGTTACGTGAAAAAACTTTATTTTCAGTAAATACAGGAGGAAACAGAAAACATTTGGATGCACTGGTATGAAACACCAGGAGTAAAATTACGGAGCAGTCTTTCTTCCAGAGGTGTTTAACACTTTTTTTGCCTCTGTCTTCAACATGGATGATGGATCGAGGGGGTCTCAGTACCCTGAGCTGGAGAACCATGACTGTGAGAGTGATCAGCTCCCAGTTGACCCTGAAATTGTGCAGGATGTGTTGCTCCAGCTGGATCCCTATATATCTATGGGGCCTGATGGGATTCAGCCCAGAAGCCTCAAAGAGCTTGCTGATGTCATGATTTTTGAGTGGTCTTGAAAATGCAGAGAAGTCCCAGCTGACTGGAAGCTGGTGAACTTTGTCCCAGTTTTCAAGAAGGGCAAGAAGGAGGACCCTGGCAACTACAGTCCTGTCAGTCTCACTTCACTGCCTGGTAAAGTTAGGGAGAAGATTATTCTGGTAAGTACTGAAAAACAACTGAGAGACAACAGTGACATCAGTCATAGCCAGCACAGCTTCATGAGAGGAAAGTCCTGCTTACCAAACCTAATTTCCTTTTATGACAAGGTGACCCACCTAGTTCATAAAGGGAAGCCAGTTGATATAATCTTTCTGGATTTCAGTAAAGCTTTCAATACTGTCTCTCACAGGATCCTTCTGGACAAAATGTCCAGCACACAGCTGGATAAACACATCATGTGTTGGGTGAGCAATTGGCTCATGGGTTGAGCACAGAGGGTAATAATGAATGGGGTAACATCAGACTGATGACCTGTCACTAGTGGAGTTCCACCTTAGGCCCTGTGCTCTTCAACATTTTCATAAATGACCTGGACGCAGGACTGGAAGGGGTACTAAGGAAGTTTGCAGGTGACACAAAACTGGGAGGAGCTGTTGACTCCCTTGAAGGCAGAGAGGCCCTGCAGAGAAACCTCAATAAATCAGAGGGCTGGTCAATCACCAATCATATGAAGTTCAACAAGGGAAAGTGCTAGATTCTGCACTGGAATGGGGCAACTGTGAATGTATGTACAGACTGGGGAACGAGATGCTGGAAGCAGTGCCACAGAAAGGAACCTGGAGTCCTGGTTCAATATGAGTCAGCAGTGCCCTGGCAGCCAGGAGGGCCAACCATGTCCTGGGGGGGGGGGGCATCAGGCCCCCAAAAGGTCACTTTGTCTATTCAGCCTGGAGGAGACTGAGGGGAAACATCATCTCAATCTACAACTTCCTCCTGAGGGGAAGAGGAGGGGCAGGCACTGATCTCTTCTGTGTGGTGACCAGTGACAGGATACCAGGGAATGGACTGAAGTTCTGTCCCTTGATCAACCAGGTGGGTTACCTTGTCATGAAAGGAAATCAGGTTTGATAAGCAGGGGAGGTTTAGGTTGGATATTAGAAAAAGTTTCTTCACCCAGAGAGTGGTTGGGCACTGGAACAGGTTCCCCAGGGAACAGGTCACAGCACCAAGCCTGACTGAGTTCAAGAAGCGTTTGTATGATACTCTCAGGCACATGGTGGGCCTCTTGGGGATGGTCATGTGTAGGGCTAAGGTTTGGATTCAGTGATGCATGTGAGTCCCTTCCAATTCTGCATATCCTGTGATTCTGTCAGGAAAAATATTGCCACTATCTTATTGTCCAGAGCCAATCGGATCAATGTGAGACTGGACACTGCTTTTAAAAGGCATTGCACTGGTCTATGCTAATTTATTAGTCCCATCCCTTGAGCAGGCCTTATTTAATTGCACACTCAGACAAAGTTTCCTAGCAGTCAGGTCAGAAAATTCATGAAAGAATCATGATGAGACTGGATTTGATCCTAATTTCTACATCACTTGTCAAATCCTTATTCATGAAATAAGAAACAGTGCTGAATTTCCACTTTGTGATGCTATTCTGAGACTACATGGAGCTGCCCCAAGTGGTTCAGAAAAGTTCAGGATACCGGGCAGAGAAAATCTGTCTGCCAGGATCTTTAAAAAGGGGTCTTGAGGGCTCTGAACTGACTTTGAGATTTCTGAAGAGCTGACTGATCCCTGCTCTTCAGAATTTAAGGGCTTCAGACAAGAATGGCCTTTTGAACTAAGATAATATGCATTTAGCTGTCTGCTCTGTTAAAATCTCTTCTTCTTTGCTAAGGAGCCTTTTCTACTCCATGCCATTTTGTCTCTGTGCACAGCTGCCCCCCCCAAAACCCCTCACCCAACAGTCTGCAGGTCGGATTGCAGCAAGATTTTTCCCTGGTGATGGTTGCATCTCCCACAGCAGACAGGGCCAATGATCCTCGTATGGGTAGAGCAGCTCAGCTTGGTATGCTACCCAGAATCAGCTCTCACAGAGAAGCTGACAGAGCAGCTCTGTAGGCACAGAGGTCCCATCAGTGGTACTGCTGCATGTATAGGACATTGGAATGTGCGAAACCTGGGCCCAAGGACGTAGGATTGACTAGGATGGCCTCGCTTCTCTTAAGTAGTATATTAGAAAGTATATGAACAGCAAATAATAGGTGATGGCTGGTAAATAAATGAGCGCACTGCACTGTCAGATTGTCAGTGCCATGTGTTGACATCAAAGCTGGTGGAGTTATTCTGGATTTGTACTGGTAGAAATAAGATCAGCATCCTGCCTCCTGTATGTGAAGTGGTGTAAATATAGAATAGCACAACATATTAAAATGAAACATGTGCCAACCTTTTATATATACAGTGTGATTAACTTCAAAGTTGCTTCTATAGCACAGAAACCATCTTATTTACAAAAAAAAAAAAAAAGAAGCCAACCAAAAAAAAACCCAAAAACCCAAAACCAAAAAAGCTTCAGAAGCAAGTATATGCAGTTGTCATGGTTTGAGATAGCCCCAACATCCAATTCCCTAGCTCCATTCCCCCTCCCACATCTCAACCTAATGTGAGATGGGTTTTTCCAGACAAAACACACCAGACTCAAAGTGGGGAAAGGGAATATATTACAATGACTGTACAAATAAATACCATATCACATTATACACATGATCATAACTATCTCTACCATGACATATAGTATTTACAATGGATCAGATCTCTCCTCCCCTCCAAATAAAAGTCCAGGAGGGAAAGAAGGACAGATCCCTTCCAGTCTCTGAACAGCAGCATCTTCTAAGGCAGCAGGTTTCTTCTTCTCATGCATGCAGCAGCTGATAGCTGGCTTTCTGCCAGCATCCACAAGGGAGGTATCCAAGCCTCTCTCTTGGCCCCATCGCCTCACAACCGAGGGGTCTTCCGTGGACTTCGTAACCCCAGACAAGGTCGTTTCACCACGTCATATCACGAAGACACAGGGGGGTCTTCGTGACGGTCTGGTATCTCCAGGAGATTCAAGCTCCTTGCAGGGCCTCTGTGCCCTGTCTCTCAGGCTGCCACCGTGGCAGCAGTGCGAGGGGGGGGAAGCCAAGGTCAACTCCCCCTGCATTCCTCTCGGAGCTCTCTAGCTCCTTTCTACAGTGCATGTCGCACTTCAAGGCTCTTTCAAGTAAGAGTCCATCATCTTCCTCCTTCCAGGAGGTCTCAAAGGAGTTTTGGGGATCTGGTATCAGTCTTACCCCCAAGAACTCTGTAGCTCTCAGCTGCTGGCTCTCCTTTCCTCGACTCTCCTTCCAGGAGTCTCCTCTGCAGTGCTGCATGTTGCTTCTGCTGCTTCTTCAGTTCAGGTTCTTATCTCTGGCTCTCTGCCACTGTTTCTCTGGTCAGCGTCGGCTGCTGCTCTGTGCCCATGGAGAAAACATCTCCCGGCATACTACAGGCACCTAGCCCAGCTTTATGCTGTTCCAGGTCCCTGCAGCCCCCAGCCAGGGGCTGGGAGGGGGGGCCAGAGGCCCCAAGGGGCTCAGAGCCCCTACCTCGTGGCTCTACAACATGGCCACCTCTCCAACAACCAAACTACAACTCATCTCTTCCGGTCTGGTTGTGGTATGTTTACATTTCTGCAGGAGCGCCCATTGGGCAGAACTTCAAAACTTCCAGGGGTTTCCACCCCTTGGGGTCTACCACTTCTCTTAGCCTCTGGGGAAAACAAGGTTCAAACCACTACAGCAGTATACTAATTTGTCATAGTTTCAGTGTTGTTCTAAAGATAAGAAAAATAACAGTCCTATACAAACTTTTTTCCACTGCACATTGATCTTCTGTATTAGACATGTTTTATTCCACATCCTTTCAAGAATATAACTTTTTCTCCACCCTCTGAGTTGCTATGTGTCTGAGGTCAGGTGTGTCCTTTGTGGTACAGGCTTAGGAGGGGGAGATATGTAAACATGCTTTGAGTTACCACACATGCGTGCAATCCACGCACACTAGCCCCACACGTCTCGGGAAGACCCCAGTGGCTGTGCAGCCTCCTGTTGATCCTCCTTATATTCATCCTGCAGCTGCAGCAAAGCTGGACAGTAGCCTTTCTTCTCCCACATGATCCCTGCTGAAGCTCCAGCAGTGGCAACAGTAGAGTATCAGGCATGAGGATGAAGTGATGCCTGATACATATTGTATATTATGGACTCCCTGGACTGTGCACCCAGAGCATCAGTGGGAGTTTGGAAGCCTGAGTAACACCTCCGCACAGTGTTTTCCTGGCGTTTATTTGGGACATGAGGCCAGTTCCCAGTCTAATGTGTATGTGTGTGTGGGTGCTGCCCATCCACTGTCCTGGGAAAGCTCAGAGAATCTGTCCCCTCAAAATACTGCAAGGGGACTGGGAATAAAAATTCCCAGTGAAGTACAGTCTCCTTTCATAGCCACACCGAGGTCACAAACATCTTAATTTCCCAGTCTCCAAGAAAGTCTGCCAGGATAAAGAAGATATGGTTTCCTAAGGTAAGAAACCAGCACATTGTGCTATATAGAGCAGAGACACATCCACGCAGAAGTCACAAACCCTTACTTACTCTCCACCTGGCTTGAAGCGTGTAGTTTCTTTGGGAAAAAAGGTATTTTCTTGTTGAATTATTCAGTTTTGCTTTGTCTACACTCAGATATACTTTATCATTACTATCATTACTCATTTGTCATAACCCACTAGCTCAGTTCCAGGGTGAGCAGCTTTGTGGTGGATATTGCAGAAATCTGAAAGAAAACAACAGTGACTTCTTCAGACAGACGAAAGTGTCCTTTTCCAGCCTGATCCTGGCTCTTCCTACAAAAGGATGAACTGTGAAGTACTCAAGGGCAACATTTTCCCACCAATAATAGAATTAAACAATTGCCCCAAACAAATAGATGCATGAGGAGGAGAATAAAGCAAGGGCAACCTGAGAAGCTGTTCATGTAGATTAACTGTGCACAGTTTAACTCACCACCTGCCTCCTCCTAACCTGCATGTTTTTTGTAGTTTTAGTTAAAGGGGAAGGATTTTCAGTGATCAGTATTTCATACCACCGTGTAATTTTGGAGCATGGGGACTGCCCCAATCCAAACTGTCCCCAGGGGTCTACCAGAAAGGAAGGTCCCTAGAGTGGAGCAACCTGACAACTCAGGAGATAGGACATAAAAGGCAGGCACAGAACAGAATCATAGAATCAGCTGGGTTGGAAGGGACCTCTGAGATCATCAAGTCCAACCCTACAGCCATAGTTACTAGACCATGGCACTAAGTGCCACATCCAGTCTCATCTTAAAAACCTCCAGGGATGGAGAATCCACCACTTCCCTGGGCAGTCCACTCCAGTGCCTGATTACCCTCTCTGTAAAGAATTTCTTTCTAATATCTGACCTAAACTTCACCTGGCACAGCTTAAAACTGGGTCCTCTTGTCCTACTGCTGTTGCCTGGGAGAAGAGTCCAACCCCCACCTGGCTACAACCTCCTTTCAGGGAGTTGTAGAGAGTGATGAGGTCTCCCCTGAGCCTCCTCTTCTCCAGGCTAAACAACCCCAGCTCCCTCAGCCTCCCCTCATAGGACTTGTGCTCCAGTCCCTTCACCAGCCTTGTTGCTCTTCTCTGGATCTGCTCCAGCACCTCAATGTCCTTCCTGAACTGAGGGGCCCAGAACTGGATACAGTACTCCAGGTGTGGCCTCACCAGTGCTGAGTCCAGGCCAACAATCACTTCCCTGGTCCTGCTGGCCACACTGTTCTTGATCCAGGCCAGGATGCCATTGGCCTTCTTGGCCACCTGGGCACACTGCTGGCTCACGTTCAGCTTCCTGTCCATCCAAACTCCCAGGTCCCTTCCTACCTGGCTGCTCTCCAGCCACTCTGTGCTCAACCTGTAGCGCTGCCTGGGGTTGTTGTGACCAAAGTGCAGGACCCAGCCCTTGGCCTTGTTGAACCTCATCCCGTTGAAATCAGCCCAACTCTCCAACCTATCCAGGTCCCTCTGCAGAGCCCTCCTGACTTCCAGCTGATCCACACTCCCTCCCAGCTTAGTGTCATCTGCAAATTTGCTAATGGTGGACTCAATCCCCTCATCTAAATAATTGATAAAGATATTAAACAGAACTTGGCTCAACACTGATCCCTGACTAGTGAGCAGCTGCCAACTGGATGCAGCCCCGTTCACCACCACTCTCTGGGCCCGGCCCTCCAGCCAGTTCCTAACCCAGCACAGAGTGCCTCTGTCGAAGCCATGGGCTGCAGCTTTTTCAGGAGTATGCTGTGGGAGATGGTGTCAAAGACTTCGCTGAAGTCCAGGTAGACACATCCACAGCCTTCCCCTCAATGACCAGGTGGGTCACCTGATCATAAAAGGAGACCAAGTTGGTCAGACAGGACCTGCCCTTCCTAAACCTGTGCTGGCTGGGTCTGATCCCTTGTCCATCCTGTAGGTGCTGTGTGATTGCACTTAGGATGATCTGCTTCATAACCTCGCCAGGCACTGAGGTCAGGCTGACAGGCCTGTAGGTTCCCAGGTCCTCCTTGCAGCCCTTTTTGTGGATTGGTGTGACATTCGCCAACTTCCAGTCATCTGGGACCTCCCCACTGAGCCAGGACTGTTGGTAAATGATGGAGAGCGGCTTGGTGAGCTCTTCTGCCAGCTCACTCATCACCCTTGGGTGGATCCCATCTGGTCCCATAGACTTGTGGGGATCCAAGTGGCTCAGCAGGTCATTAACTGTTCCCTCCTGGATTACAGGGGGTATATTCAGCTTCTTATCTCTAGCTCCAGAAGCCAGCTGTTCTGAGGACAACCTGTCTTACTGTTGAACACTGAGGCAAAGAAGGTGTTAAGTACCTCAGCCTTTTCCTCATCTTTGATAACTATGTTTCTGTTGGTGTCCAATAAACAATGGAGGTTTTCCTTGCCCCTCCTTTTGCTATTGATGTATCCGTAGAAAGACTTTTTGTTATCCTTAACAGAAGTGGCAAGATTGAGTTCAAATTGTGCCTTTATCTCTCTAATTTTCTTTCTACATGACCTAACTATATTCCTAAACTCTTCCTGAGTAGCCAACCCTTTTTTCCATAGTGGATAAGCTCTCTTTTTTACCCTAATTTCCTTTAAAATCTCCCTGTTCATCCAGGCTGGCCGTCTTCCCTGCCAGCTTGTCTTTCAGCAGACTGGGACAGCCTGCTGCTGCACTTTCAAGACTTGCTTCTTGAAGCATGTCCATCCCCCCTGGACCCCTTTGTTTTCAAGGGTTGTTTCCCAGAGTACACTCTGAACTAGTCTTCTGAATAGGCTCTTTTCCTACCCTGAAGAGCCATTTCCTGCTCTTACACCTACATGTCTCTATTACCCCACCAAGCTTTCATAAAGGCTATTCTTCTCCAAGCACAGAGAAGCATCTTCTAAGCTCTAACATATTAGAGTCTCCCAGTCCTGCAGATACCAAACTTGGTAGCCCAGATTTTCTTCCAATTGCATGGGCTGATCGGCAGTGAAAATGAATTGCCTTCAAGAGTGCATGATATACCAGCTCCCCATTTGGACTTACAAAACTTTAGGGGTTTTGTAAGCAAACATGATGCTTTGCTATGAATTTTGAAAGCAAAACACAGAGCTGAATAACTCATATCCCATATGTTTATTATTACATTTCAGAAATGGCCCCATCTATATTTTTGACTGCTAATTTACACTCCACAGAACCCTTTTGGCTTTACAAATGTCCTGTAAAATGTAAGGTCACAAAGATACTGCTTCCAGTTTTTCTGTTATAAGCAATTGAGGATGTCTTGCCCCTATTCTCTCCCGAAGGTAGTCTTCCATGTCCAGAAAATTCTCATTTAAAAGCCAGGGTGGGAAAAAATATCAAGATCTGAAAGACTATAGGGAACACAATACCTGCAGAGGTCTGTGTGGATTTCAGGTGAGAGTTAGGACCTGGTCCCCTTGTTCATCACTTAAAAACAAGAGAGGAGCAGAATTCATCACTTGCATATAAATAAATAGATGAGCTCTGTGATAGATTGCAGGGATGATCGCCTCTTTTTCAGTAGCCTACTAGAAGGCCTCTGCCTGCAGGAAAGCGTCAGGTGCTACCTTCCTCATCTCTGATGTTTTCTTCTGTCTGCCTGTGTTGGATTTTGTACTTTTGTTCAGTCCATCTTTCATATTCTCTCAGTGCCACTTTCTGCTCTCCTCCCTTTTCTCCTTCCTAACTAGACACTTCCAAGTGTCTCCAGTGTAAATTCCAATCACTATTTATTTCCTTGCATGTTTACTGTAGGGAGACTGTAAGCACAAAAACATTTGTTTTCAATCAATCAGGGACTTTCAAAACTGATCAAACGTCTTCTCATATTGTAATTATTATTATAGTATTCCCATTTTGCTAAATGAGCTTTTTAACTTACTTTTCGTTGCCTATGCTTTCAAATCGGTAATTACCAAAATATAGAGAGAATTCATGTTTAGTAAAGCTTATGTCTGTTTGCTCAACAGAAGAGAATGTGTGCTAATAAGAGGGCATTTAAATAATCAGCTACACAGCCCTCAGGAGCAATGCAAGAAAACAGGAAACTGCAAGTCACAGTGGATCTGTAATGAAATTCTGTGTGAGGAGCACCTGACCTCTACTAAATCAGCTAATCAAGGCAATGAAGGCCCTACTTGCATGAAACAAAATGAATAGATAAATAACATCTCAGGACAACCTTTGAAAACAAAATAATAAAAAGGGAGGACCTTAAGCATGTTGCAGCAGCAAGGTAAGGGCTTTCCTACTGTAGGGCTTCAGAGCAGACATTGCCCAGGCAGCTCTCACACAGTGCCTGAATGCAGCAACAGGAGAATGATTCCTATTGCCTGCCCTGCACTCTAAAATTTTCTTAGATGCCACTCTCTCTCATTTCAGAAGTATTGTACTTAACATTTGATGTCTTGGTCTCTTTTTCCATCAAATTATTTAGTGTCATCTCCTAGAATGGTTTGCTCACTTTCCATTGCTGGGAAGTCTTAGAACTGAAGTACTTCCTAGAGTATCCCTCACAAAGACCCATTAAAAGATAGCAGCACAATTTGAATCCCAACATGCCTAAAGTTGCTTGATAAAAAAATTTTCTTATTTTTCCATTTCTAGTATTTTTGGAACACTGCCACCTGCCTCAGAGCTCTTGGCCATTTGCCATCACTTTGAAAAGGGAACTGCCACAAAAGTCAATGGGAGTTAGCATAACACTCAGTGACAGATTTGGCACATTGCAACTCTAATATTGAATTTGCTTGAAGGGTCATAAGATTTAATCACTGTTCATATCCCCCTTTGGCCATGTAATAGTATATTCCATCACTGACACAGCATTAAAAACTTGAAATTTATTATACACAGAACCACCCATAGTAATTTTGCTATCACTCACCCTGATACAAGTCAACTTTAGTACCATAGACATTGTTTCATGACAACTCTGCAGTTCTTTATAGTCATCACATTAAGTTGTTTTTGTCCTCTTGCCACTTGTGCCTGCCCTAGGGTTCTATTTTCAGTACTAGTTTTTAAAATCCTTCCTCTAAAACTGTATGTGAAACATATAGACATATAAGCAGGTATTCATTCATTCATTCATTCAAATTCATACATTCATTGTTAGATGCTTCTAGCTGGCCTTTGCATACTTACAGAAATGCTAATTCTGAAAGCAGATATAAAGGAAGATTCAGCATGTGTACATGTGACCTTAGATATCAGTTTGAATCTTGCTGGCATTCTGACCTTTTCCACTCACCAGCTCAAACTCAGAAATGTGGAAAAAAAAGAAGAGAGGGAGGCTTTGTTTTCATCCGATATATGAGCAATAGGTGACACTTCGGAAACTGGACAATCATTTAGTCACCAAGAGAATGAAGCTAATTCAGGTTGATTTTGGATGAAAGCACAAAGTGTTACTAATCCCAACTGAAACACAGCAAACAACAATTACCATTCATTTGGAGAAGTAAAATTGAAGATTTGCCAACATTCTTTTACAAACCAAGGGCAATTAATAATTCGACACTAAACTTTTGCAGCTGAGTCCAAATGCTCACTTTGTAGTGTTTAACCTTTAATAACCAGAAAATAACCTCTAATCAACAGCAAAAAACCTCTAGATCAAATTTTAAATAAACTCTAAACTTGGCAAGTGAGCATCCCCAATTAAAATTGGGACTGCCAATCAGGATCTTCACCAGGGGCTTTCAGCTGTCGTCTGTTGGCCACTCCTGAGAAAGCTGAATAAGAAAAGCAAGGACACACACACACACGGACACACACACACGGACACACACACACGGACACACACACACGGACACACACACACGTACATGTGACATTTCCCTGGGGAAATGCCCCTCCAGCACAAAGCAGCAACAAATGTGGCAGGTCTGGCTCTGTAGAGGGTGGCCTGCAAGCCCATTTTAAGCTCACTACCTATTATCCCACATCATTTCATCACTTATTTTCATAAAGGCCCTCGCTACACCTTCTCTTCTGATTTGCTTCACTGTTCAAAGTGGCCATGGAAAAAAAATGAGTGCGTGGTGCCTTTCACAGTCCCTGGCAGCATGGAGATGAAAGATGTCTTTTGTAAACAAGACTCCCTGCTGCTGCAATTTCAAACCATTGGGGCAAAACAGAGGCTGACAGGCTTAAAACCCTTTTTCATAGTTCCAGTTCTTCTTTCAGGGTTTTGCTAGCTGAAATGGTGTTTTTCTAGATTTGTTACTGGGCTTGCATCCAATGTTTACATTGCATTACCAATATCTGCTCTATATTGTTTCTGTCACAGTGTTTCAGCTAGAATACATTTTCATTTCATAGCTCTCCTGCTTCCCTTTAACTTATGACCTTTATTGAAAATAAACGCATTTGTTTGCAGACTGCCAGGCAAAAGGGTTGATTCACAGGGGCTTGGCATCTGTGAAGTGCTTTGCAATCCAGTGCAGCTGTATCAGGGAAGAAGTGATAGAAAACTATAAACTGCCTGAGATTAGCTTATTCTAGAGGACCCTAAAATTCCTTTGGATTGGCAAGCACATTTCACTTAACAAAATAAAAACAAAAGCTGGTTAGGAATGACCTTCTCGCTGCTTCCCTAATACATTTTTTGTTGACTCTTTTAAAAGCATTTCTGTCCTTTTCTTTATAGCTGTACTGCTCACATATCTCACAGGTCTCCTCAGTGGATCCCAAGTGCTTGCATGAAGTTCTTCCAGAAGCCAAATGGGGACTGGGTGAGTTCCAGAACTCAGCAGTGTTTGGCAGCAAGGTCCAAATCGCAGTGCTGAGACATGGCATGTTACAAAACAGAGGCAAAAAGCCATTTTTCTTTTATTTCAGCAATTCATTAAACACCAACCACTCAGGATCTTACATCTGCATTGTTTCCCAGCAGCCTGAAGGATGCTCTCAGTTTAAGAAATGTGTGCATGTTGTGTTCAGAGAGGAGCAGGTTGAGCTCTGCACCAGTGCCCCTGACAGGGGGAAGTATTTAGAAGGAAGAGGATGGAATGGACACGAGACTACTTGTGTACCCATGTGCTGTTACTGCAGATATTTCCCTAGAAAAAGCCTCTTCACACACAGACTTGGAGTTTCTACCTGGGAGCACCATTAAGGAGACTGCAAAATTTTTCCTGTTTTAGATAGAATCTGACACTGGATTAAGTAATTTGTAGAAGGCAACCACAAGTTAAGCAAATCTTCTGCCTTCTGCCCACCATCCTACTGGTAATGTTCTGAAAATGCGTAGTGGCAAGGCCATGTGCTGTTGCCCCCAACACAGACCAGAGTTGGATATCTTAATTCCTCTGGATGCAGCAAGATGAAACCTTGTGGTGGCTTCCCCTAAATGGGCACAGCCTTCAAGAGTGGCGAAGGGCATGAAAAATGGGCCAGAGGTCAGTGGTGCAAGCTTTCTTTTATTTATATGACTACCAAAATGGTGCTTAGGCTGTCCCGCTAGCTACGTGCCAAGTATTGAAAGCTCATACAAGTTCTAATGACCTTTGTACTGGTCAGAACAACAACAGCACCTTTGTTGAAGTCTGAAGGTTTGAAGTCAGAGGGCTTTGAGATTTTGTGACAGTAAGTTTGGAACACATTTCTGGGGAAAAAACCCCAACCAAACAAAACAAAAACAAGAGAGAGATCCACCCAGCCTGGCCTTGAACACTTCCAGGGATGGAGCATTCATGATTTCTCTGGCCAACCTATTACCATGTTTCACCACGCTCATAAGACCCTTTTATAAGAGCCTTTTATAAGACCCTTTTAAGTACTGAAAGGCAACATCTACAACAACTCTTCTAGCTGTTCATACGAATTCTCATTTGCCTCAGCAGGCTATCTCAGGCAATGCTCTGAACTAAACCCCATACCCTAAAAAAGCAAACACCACAAAACATAATAGACAATTATGTTATAACTTGCCCTAAAGGGACATGTATCCTTGCCTCTCAGATCCTGAGCTACAGCCTTGGAGATGAAGGGAGGTCTGGTAGAGACTTAGACAAGTCACCTAGACTGGCCCTTGGCAAAGAAATATTGAGGTCTAAGTAGCAGACAGAGTTTCTAAATGTAAACTGCATATTTGTGTGGAAAATGCATTCTCAGAACCCAGCTGTGCTATTAGGGACAGTGCTTGTCTCCCTTTGGAAAGCCACAAAGATTAAAGATTTTTTCTGGCCCTGTATGAAAGAGATGAGATCTTCTTTTTTTTTTTTTTTTTTTTTAAGGGTGTTGTGTCAGTGTTGTCCTCACTCAAAGTTTTTGACTTTGAGTCAGTTAAACAAGATTACTTATAGGCTATGGGATATTTTGTGATCTCTTCTTGATGACTCAAACAGCTGGATCACTTCATAGCAAATTTAGGCTTCGTCTCCAAAGCGTATTTATTGTTCTTTGCTCTGAAGCTGAAACACCTAACCTTGTCTTTTCTCCTTTTTTCCATCACTGCATAAATAATGTGCTTCTGGGCAGCCTTGTATTGATCTATAAAGCCATCATAAATTTTCGAGGTTCAGATTCAAGTTGCATTAACTGGAAAAGGCAGATCACTGTAAAATGCAATATTCTCAGGGATCAATAAATCTTGCTATCAGAATGGATGATGGTTTTCACTACCTCCCCTCCAATTCCAACCCACCTCTTCATAGGGAAGTAGGACATCCTGCTGTACAGGAGGAATGGTCACAACCAAGTTCCCACAGTACCCACCAGCGTTGTTCTTCCCATGGCAGCAGCATCACCACTCTGGCTATTGGACTAGGCATGGGTGCCAGAGCAAGAGAAGGGCTCGAGCTGGCAAGTTGATTGAAGTAGCGTTGAAAGAGCACTTACCAGGCTTACCAGTCATCTTACTGTATTAATAGAATTGGGGTGTGCCAGGTCTGCATCAATCACTTGAGTAATTCTTTTTACTATTTTGCTTTTTATTAGGGTTGATTGTTAAAATTTAATTATGCATATCAGTGTTTCCTATTTTAATTCCCACAAAGGATGTTTTTTCTTGCAAATATCCCTTAAATATCAAGAACAACAGTGTGCCATTTAGATTTTTGTCCTCTTCCTGCATATTTTTAGTTGTAAAATCACTAGCATGGACAGGTGGTCATAACAAAATCTCGTTGCAAGACACATTGCTGCATTAGACTTGTTGCTGGCTGTTTTACCAGGGACAACTGGTCACAGAAATTTTATCCAGTGAAACATTTATTCCAGGTCATGGATCTATTTCCAACAGTTGGAGATGAAGTTTCACTACAGTTACTGCAGCTACTTAACTTCTACATCTTTTCGCTATACAGAAGATTAATATAAAGACATTTCTCATGTGGCCAACACAGCCAAAATATCCTGGATAACTGAGAAATTATAAAAGAACTGGTGGCCTTTCAGGGAGATTGGACACAGTGAAATCACAAATTCAAGTGTCTGTATCCTACTTCTTTGCTTCAGGGTATGATTTTAATCAAGACTGTCAAAGCCACTTGTCTTTTATTATTACAATCACAAGGAAAATGACAGATCTTACGTTCTATCAGTGCCATTAGCAAGAAGATTTACATATTTAACCCCTGTTCCTTTGGTCCACTGTCTTCAGAAGTGGTTCCATGCAAATTTGCCTCTCCAATGATCAGGAAAATTTCTTAAAAATCTTGCACCATTTATTCCTTTGCAAGTCCTATAATCAGTACCTACTCACCAAGAATTGTACATTTCTTTTGACAGCTGAAAAAGTTGAATTAAAAGCAATGTCTGATTTTACTCCCAGTTGCCTTTATCACCTGGGCTAAGATCTGGCATAGTACAGTCCCAACAAATGCTAACTGAGCATTAGCAACAGCACTGAGCAGAGCAACAACAACACATTTAACTCACATTAACTGATGGCCTGGTGGGACTCCCCCTCCCTTCCTCCAGCCATCCTACTGATGCCTCTACTGGAGGAAAGACTCCTGAATCCAGAAACAGTTTTGTTGCTTCAAAGTCAACTTGTCATGGACCTCCAGGCATGACCTGCCATCAGAGTTTTCCCCCGTACGTGGATGTGGCCAATCTGACAAACTGATGAAAAAGAACAAACCAGACAGTTAGGTCAATATCTCAAAGTTTGGGATCGTAACAAACAAAGCAGATGGCTGGCGCTCAGTAGGATGCCCTCTGTCTACATGAGAACATTGCCTTTTTTTTAAAAAGAAAACAAACCTCTGGCCTCAGCTTTACCAACTGGGCTCATCTCGTGCTGTCTCAATTTCCCCTGACTACAGTTCAAAAGTTCTGATGTGGTTTTCAAGGAATAAATAATCTAATTTTGGGTCTTTTTGCTTTTTCTCAGCCTTGGTTTTCTTTCTAGACCCTTTATTTTAAAGTTTAAAATGCTATTTGTCACTCTTCAAATTTTCTATGTAATTTATAATTGCTCACTAAAACCAGATGCTCACTAAAAGACAGATGCACCAATCAGATCTGTTTGGGGGGGAACACATAACTGGCATAATTAACAGCATCTTTATTATTAGGCAGTATAGAATCACAAAATTCTAGGAACTGGCTGGCTCCTCTGGAGATCCTCTAGTCCCACCACATGCTCCAGCAGGATCAGGGGCAGCAGGTTGCTCTGGAGCATGTCCAGTTGAACTTTCAATATCACCAACAATACAGAACAGTATTGTTTCATTATTAAAAAAATTAAAGTATCTACAGAGAGCCAGAGTTGGCTATCTTGCTAATTCAGAGTGTGAACAATTTTTGGTGGTATTATCGTCTGAGATAAATGATGTCTCATTAACAACTGGGGAACTTCTTTTGTTAACAGAATATTTTCAGATGCCTGTTTCCATCTAATACAGGAAAAATGCTTTTGCTTTTCTGTTTTCCAATGGTAAAAATTATTTGATTTTGGGGACAGGGCATTTTAACCACTTGCACAATACAAATGTCATTACAACCAGAGTATCTTGTATACTCAGTATTTCTTTAATACCAGATATATCAGCCTTTCTTATGGTGCTTCAGGAAAGAGAGCATTGGGGCATGACATTTTTGGGTACCTGCGCCTGCAAGCTGGTCCCATATCCTACGTCCTACACTACCACTGATGGGTTAGTCACAACCTTGTGGTCCATATTTCCTCTTCTCTCACAACCACTGGCATCTCAGGTTTTGGTTCTGGCTATTCTTTGCAACAAGGGAGATCTTCACAGAATCAACGAATATGCAGAGTTGGAAGGGACCCACAAGCATCACTGAGTCCAACCCTTAGCCCTGCACAGCACCATCCTCAAGAGTTACACCGTGTGCCTGAGAGGATCGTCCAGCCACTTCTGGAACTCTGTCAGGTTTGGTGCTGTGACCACTTCCCTGGGGAGCCTATTCCAGGACCCAGAGCCACCCTCTGGGTGAAGAACCTTTTTCTAACACTCAACCTAAATGCTCCCCTGACACAACTTCAGACCATACCCTCGGGTCCTACCACTGGTCTCCACAGAGAAGAGATCAGTGTCTGCCCCTCCTCTTCCCCTCATGATGAAGTTGTAGGCTGTGATGAGGTCTCCCCTCAATCTCCTCTGGAAGCCAGTTGATGTAATCTCTTTCGATTTCAGTAAAGCTTTCAATACTGTCTCTCACAGGATCCTTCTGGACAAAATGTCCAGCACACAGCTGGATAAACACATCATGTGTTGGGTGAGCAATTGGCTCATGGGTCAAGCACAGAGGGTTATAGTGAACAGGGTAACATCAGACTGGTGATCTCTCACTAGTGGGATTCCATCTTAGGCCCTGTGCTCTTCAACATCTTCGTAAATTACTTGGACACAGGACTGGAAGTGATACTAAGGAAGTTTGCAGATGAAACAAAACTGGGAGGAGCTGTTGACTCCATCAGGGAGGTGCTGCAGAAAGACCTCGACAAGTTAGAGGGCTGGTCAATCACCAATCATATGAAGTTCAACAAGGGAAAGTGCCGGATTCTGCATCTGGGATGGGGCAACCCCAGATGTTTGTACAGTCTGGAGAATGAGATGCTGGAAAGCAGTGCCATGGAAAGGGACCTGGGGGTCCTGGTTGATGGCAAGTTGAATATGAGTCAGCAGTGCCCTGGCAGCCAGGAGGGCCGACTGTGTCCTGGGGGACATCAGGCAAAGCATCACCAGCCAGTTGAGGGAGGGGATTGTCCCACTCTGCTCTGCACTGGGGTGGCCTCACTTTGAATATTATGTGCAGTTTTGGGCACTGCAATATAATGAAAATATTGAGCAATTAGAGGGTGTCCAAAGGAGGGCAACATGAGGTGGGAACTTTCATAGCAGTAGGTGTGCCTCCTGTCTCTTATCAGTTTATCATTTGATGACTCTCGGGCCCTAGGCTCCTTCTTGTGACATACAACATGGCACAGCAATTACCCCAGAGGAACCCCAACTGCTTACCTGGATCTCAGGAAAGTGCTCTTCTAATGAATCCTCCTCCCCCCTGCCACATATACATCAGTCAAGACAGGGTATATAACCTTCATCTATCCTTGCCTGAAGCAAGTGCTGCCTGTTTTACCTCCCATCTGATCTGCCTGTCTGGTCACTACAAACTTATTACCTCCTGTGAAAGGCCATATTTGCACAGGACAACCTGCAAAGATGCATACAGTAAGTTGACAAATCCTGTTATCCTTTTTCCTTTTTCAGATGATGATAAAACCTTGCTGTCGATTCAAAACCCTGCTGTCGATTCAAAACCCAATTCTGCAACAGGAAGGTAACTGAGCTTTCATTAAAAGCAAGCACTTGTGCAAAATGAAGCATGAAAGATGTGAAAAGGTAATGGGAGGGTCATTATCCTGGGGTGCAAGGACTCTAGACCTTGGGAGACGTTCCTCCTTTACATGTTAGAAATATAGAGATGCATTTGTCATCAGCATAGCCAGGGTCAAATAGCAACAAAAAAACTAATACAGTCCACTGTTTGCCTGGGCTGGTGGGTGATAGAGCACTTCACCAAGTGAGAGGGACTGAGGCTGAGACCTGGGAGGAAAGAAGCCAGGAAACCCAACTCCATACAAGCGCAGAAAATGCTGAAGTGACAGCTCGCTCACATGTTGTGGAAAGCATGGGGTTACAGAGCTGTCACATGAGTCACAGCAGCAAGGTTTGTCACTGCTCTTATCCCCTGAGAAGACTGGATGTGTATCATGAAGGTGATCTCTGAAACAAACATGCTATTTTACACAAAAGCCTGCATGTACATCTGGAAAAAAATCAAGGTGTCTCCAAGCTCCTCTCCAGCCTGCATGTAAATCTCACAAATGCATCTGTGCTCAAGTAAAGTAAGCAGAGGTGATAAATGTTTCAATAAATCACATGGCTGACTTCTTTTTCAGCATATCCATTTACGAACTGTAAACAAACCCCAGCAGGTAGTAAACCAACAAACCTTGCTATGAGATTATTTATTTCTATTCTTCCAACATGCTTACAGTTGTAATGTATGTAATGCATCACAGAAGTAATGTAGATGACATTTTCTGTTACTGCTTGCTTTGAATATTACTGTTAGCAGTAATGTTCAAAGGCTAGATTTTCAAATCCAGCTTGCATTACCTTGATTCTGATCCCACAGAAGAAAATGAGGTTAGCTCTGAGAAATACTGAGAATCTCAGCCATGAACACTATTGTTCGTACCCATAAAGTATCTTCCCCTCTGAGAAGGCAATAAGCCATTCAAATAAAAATCACCTTATGTCAGACTAACTCTGGCCCCTGCCCTATGGATGGGGCAATACTCTCACATCAGTGAGAGTATTGCAGCTCAAACCATGCACCACAGACTGCTTTGTGTTGACCCGGCTTCAAGGGTCTGTCTCAGAAAAACTCTGCGGCAGAGTCAGATGCTAAAACTGGCTTTCCTAATTTCTGGAACACTGCTACAACCCCCATTTTTATGAGTTTTCACCCATTCTTCAGTATTTAAGTGTGGATATCATGCTAATTTATGGTGTTTCTTTATTAAGTGTGTCTGAAAAAAAGATAGGTTTGTCACAGGTGCAGAACCAAAATACTGTATCAAACTGAAGATGAATTACTGAGATCATAATCTTATTCACAACTCAATTTCCTGAGTTTAAAAGAATGGTAAGATCTACTTTGTTAACACACTTTTTTCTTCTAATTAAAACATTATCTAAATTCATTTTATGTTGAGAATGACAACAATTTTGGTGATGATTTCTTGCCAAAAACTCACCCTGCAATAACCCTTTTTCCTTTTCAAAGCTTTTGTCTTACTCTATATTAGAATATTAATACATCAAACCCAGGATTGTCCTTCCAAAGGCAGAGCATAATTGTACTCCATTTTAGTACCAGAACATCATTCAGCAACAATGAAACTAATTACCAAAAGAACAGTTCACTGTCAGTGTGCCAACTTATTTTTTAAAGTACCACTAGCTAAAGGTATGCACATGTTTTTCTCTGACTATTCCTTGGAAAACACTCTTTGCTTTTGTGCTAATTTCCTGTAATTATTGGTGCAATTTCACTTTTTTTTGTTGATACTTACAGAGAGCAAATTTCAAATTCACAGGTTTGATACTCCAAGCACCCTTCTCTAAACACAGGCATCTCTCAAGCTTTTTATCACAAGCTATATCCATCTAGAAAAGGCATGAAACCCTGAACACAACAGAGCAGGACGATCGGATTGATGGTGTAGTCAATGTGTCTCAGTCTTAACATCGAATTCTCAGAGCAAAATATTTGGCATAGATCCAGAGTTCAAGAAGAAGGGAGAAATTTTACCGAGAAACTCAAGGATAGGAAATCACGGTTGTCTCACTACCATTCTCTAAGAAGAAGGAGCGTTGAAACAAATCAAATAAATCAGCACCACTGAATTATTTACTCAGAACTAGCCAGGACATATTTGGAACAGTATTGCTTTAGAGGTGAGGTCAAATTCAATGTTACTGCAGTCTTTGCTATCAGGTGAGTCATATTTCTTTGGACACCAAATGATTTGTTTACTTTTTTTCCACATGAGTGAAGTGCTTATGTTCCCTTCTTGTCAATCAGCCACAGGGGATTGTCTGGCAGGTCTCAAAGTGTTGAGTGACAACTTCACATGGAACACTACTAATTCAGTAGGAGCAACCATGAGGGGAAAAAAATTAAACTTCTGCTGAGCCCATCTCTGATTCTCTGTTCCCCAGGAATTAGTGCTCAACCAGGCATTCATAAAAGTCAGCTGAAAACTTACAGCAGGAGTCAAGCATGTGATTTCACTCAGTGCTCTACCATAAAAGTGCTCACATCACGAAGTAGAAAAGCGTTGCTGTGAAATACCTATCAAATAAAAGTAGGACAAAGATGCTGGAAGAGAACAAAGGGCTGGGGGGGGGAGGAAATTGAAAAAAACACCAGCACTTCTCTTTTTTTAACTTGAAACTACCAGCTTGTATCTCTCTCTCAAGGTCTGTAACTGTGCTCTGTGTCACTCCACAGCACAGTCCAGAGATTTTCAGGAAGCCCAAGTGTAACACTGTGCTTTGGTTAATGTTCTTTATGTTATTCTGCTTGGTGATATGCCTCCAACGACAAAGAGGCTGAGATGGCTGTGATGCCTCGTGGGCAGGGATGGCATGCCTGACAGGCAGCAGTCCCACAGAAGGTCCCGCTGGGGCCAGCCAGATGCCAGACCACAAGCCAGAAGCCAGTTCAGCTAGATGACTAATTTTCTGCACTCCACAACACTGCTGAGCTGTTTCTGACGCCTCCCCCTCCTTTATCTCATGCAACAAAGGCTCTTTTACAAGGAGGGGCATTTCCATTGAAGGGTAGAAAATCTGTGTATTCAGTATTTTGGGGGGAGGATGAGGGGAAATAATTACACACTACCACAGCCAGTTGCTCTGGTTTTGCCTGACTGCTTAGTGAACTTCCAAAGGAAAGCAAGTAGTCACTATAGAAACTGCCACATCATATTGTTGTTTATGTTGCCTCTGAGATATGGAATATTTTTTAATAAGACATTTGTATTTTTTCCTGTCTTTAGAAACACTCTGCAATAAATTGCTGGACTGGGCTTTGTTGTGTGTTTTTCTTTTTTTTTTTTTTTGTTTGGTAGGTTGGTTGGTTGTGTTTTTTTAATTATTATTATTTCTCAAGGTTTGTTTTTCCACCATGGAACAGAATACAATACAAAAGGGTTTATATGGAAATTCATTTCCACAAGTGATAAATTATCAGTCATTTCAGACTGTCTGAGCTTCGTTTTAGTACCAACGTGTGGAAGAACTGACAGTGCAGGATAGGTATAGTAAAACTGAGGACAAAAGTAGCGGTCAATCCACAGCTCATTGGAAAGGAGAGGTACAGCAGGTCCCAGTCTGATGGCTGGTAATTCAAAACTAAATGTCTATGGAGAAAAAAGCACTAGCTGTTTGCATTGACTTTATAGATAATTGAGCTGTCACATGAAAGGCGAAACGTCTCAAAAAAGTGCTGATACGTGCAAAATACCTTGAATCAGTGAAGTTCTAAGTAAATACATTAAACCACATGTAACCACCCAGTGATCATTTACCTGTAATCCACAGTGACCTATTTCTATTTTATTATCTTCACCATGATAGAGCTGAGAAGTTATAAATCATTCAGTGGCACAAACCCACTGAACTTCTTCGTTCAAAATCTCACCTCTCAGCTCCCAGGTCTAGTTTGTCTTTTATTTCTCCCCACTGAAAGGAATGGAAGACTTTTGTCTGAAGTTTGTGATGTGTTGCCTGGGCTCCCTCTTTTCCCACAGTGAGTGAAAGCCTGTTCTTGGGACATTTGCATGAATAAAGAATTATGTATTCAGAGGTGCAGGATTATTTCATGAGATGCTCTGGATGTTTTCCACTCTTTCAGCACAGCCTCCAGCTCAAAATATCCTGTTACACCAACCCCAGCCTGCTTCCTCAGCCCCATGTCTTCCTCCTCCACTACACAGGCTCAAACATCCTTGCTCATCCTCAGATGGTACTGTCACCATGTGTATTGCTACCTGTTTATATTTTCCAGCCCCTCTCTATCCTGAAACTCTCCAGGATGCCAGCTGCCCTTCTTGCCTCAAAGCAGGCTTTTATCTGCTTGGTTCTACCAGAGCTACCAAGCCTTTCCTTTCACCCAAAGTTGCAGGCTGCCTTCTGTGTGCTCTATGCCTTGTGCAGAAAGCATCAGGCAGGAGGAGAAACATACCTGGGGCCTGGCTGGGTGCTTCATGCCTACATTGTGGGGCTGGAGGGCAGCAAGGACAAAACTAACTACCACAGTTGGGCCCAGATACCTGAGTGGCAGCAGTCCCAGGAGCTAGGCAAGGAGCTCAGATCAGTAGGTGATCTGACCAATTGGCCTAAACTGTGTGTCTGTCCTTGACAGAGATGCAAGCCTAGCAAGCTTGCATTTCTATCTTCATGCCTTCCTTGGAGCCACCAAAGGTCTTACTCCACTGCTACCAAAACCAGAAAGGGCTCCTTTTGATTTTTTCTCTCTTTCTTTTTTTCTTTTTTTTTTTAAAATCATGACTTCATAACATACTTCATAGTTTAACTCCTGGAAAATTACTGTTAATCAACCGTAGGGGACTGGCCATGGTCTGAAGACTGACATGAATTACAAAGTACACAGATCCTGGATCTCTGCCAAGCATTACTTCAGCAGAGTTTTCAGGCCAGTTTTGTATGAGACACTGGATAAAACCTATCCACCAGTATAAACTTGACCAGTAGATACCTTTGTGTATCAGCTTGGCAGATTCATATTGAGATGTCTGTCTGCTGCTAGATCTCAAATTTACAAAGATAGATGATAAATGCAGGCATTTCTGATGGGCCAAAGGAGTCTGTTCACAGTCCAGTGCTATTCGATATATTTTCATTTAGATGAAAACCATACAGCTGGAAAAGTTGGAAGATGAGGCAGAACTGGTGGACTGCTGAATAGATCAGGTCATGGCTACTGTTAGATCTATATCCCAAAGGTAATACAACTTCATACTAACATGTTGCATTGTGTCTATAGATGTACATGTAGGAGTGAAGGGTATAGGACACAGTCATAGTCTGGAAACCCGCAGTACAAAAAGGTTCAGAGTCAAGCACGTGAACCCAATGACCCTGCCCTGCCAGCATGCCTAACAAAACAAGTAATAAGCACAGAACTATGAGCAGACGAAGGAGGGAGGTGTAACTAACTCCATAGCAATATGTGGCATTTATACAGCCCCTATGGAATCCCATACCTCTGCTGGGAACCACTGTGATGGACACATTGCAGCATTGAAAAATGTGCAGAGGAAAACAAGGAGACTGACAAGAAGTCCAGGAAAAACTATTTACAAAGAAGCACAGTCTAGTCGCTTTAGCAAAGGAAAGGTTAAGAGGTGAATTTCTCCCTGTCCAGCAGTAGCTGCATGGGCAAGTGATCACTATTGGCAGAACGCTCTTCAGCGGGCAGGGGGCTTAACAGGATCAAATGGCTAGACGCAGAAGCCAGCTGAATTCATAGCAAAAAACCCAAATCCCCACTGTTTAAAAAATAGTAACCAATAGAGCAATTTTCTAGGCCTATGTTCTCACCTCGATGTTTTATACCAAAACTCCCTGTTTTTCTTTAAAGATGTGTCAGGAGTTAAGCTCTTGAGGTAGGAATAACTCAATTAATTCCTATGGACTAGTTACAAAGTATGACAACAGCAGTTGCAGATCTGACTTCTAGATCCAAGTAACACATCTCTCTCCAAGAGAGGCCAGTGTGGGTGACCAGGAAGGGCTGTGAGAGGGGCTGGGCACAGCATAGTGCTTCCAAGGACAACCTCCTCAGTCTCCTCTCTTGACAGGGCCAGAAACCAGCTTGAAGAGAGCTGGACATCCCTGGAGCGAGTGTTTAGATTCTCTGCACCACAAGAAGAGGCATGATGACCAACCAGCCAGAAACCAGCACACACAATAAGCAGAAATGCCACCAGAAGAAAGACCAAACCAGCAAGCCTAAGGAAGACATCCGGAGTCAGTGAGAAGTGTGGGGAAGAGAACCCTCTCTGCTGGTGCTTGGGCCAGGGGCAATGCACAGCTCAGCCATTTTCCTCTTCCCCTGAAGCCACCTGACGCCCTTGGCCAGCAACTGCTGCTGTGGTCCCTTGGGTCCTACTGGCCTACTGGCAACACTGGCTTCACTCCAGACACCTAACTGCTGTAAAGGTATAAGACCAACTCCAGATGCTCTCTCATTTCTTTGCTCTTCCCTCATTCATGCTCTGATGATACCAGTCATTACCACCTATCAGCTCTCCTTCATTAGGCCTCCTGCTCGTTATCACTGTCCGTCTTCCCAGTTTCTCTCCTTTCCCAACAGCTCTTAGCATTGTGCAATGTGATGAAGAGTCCAGTACACAAACCCTTAAGCACAACTTTTCCCTGTTGTGTGGCCACCAGAAGTAGGTAGATGCCTGTTGGAAAAAACCACATTCCTTCAAGGAGCTGACGTGTTTCCAACTGGAGTCTTCCCAGCAGGGGGTTTGGGTGGAAAAAAAAAAGCTTCCAAAAGCCTAACATAACAAACGGAAATACATAAAATGGAAAGTATAGTCAATGCATGGGATAAGAAACTAGAAATTATTCAGTGCTGCAAAAAATAAAATCAGAAGGGGAAAAAAAGTGTTTCAAAGCAAGTGCTATGTTAGAAAACCCAGATGTTGTAGACACCCCGAAGACTGTAGCAGTTACCAGGATTACAGACCTGGTCACATAACATACTTGGGAAATATTATAGCTGAGTGTCCTAATTCACTAGTAAAGCTAAATGTTTACACTGTCCATATATAAACCATTAGCTCTTCAGAGCAAAGACTGCATGTACGTAAACATGAAACACCATCAGGATTCAGTCATTAAATAGAGAGTTCATTCAGTCATTAAATAGAGTTCAGTCATAGAACAAAATGTTCTGTACAGCTCCCAAAAGAACAGGTAACTGCACCAGAGACTTGTCTAGAAAACCATCATTAATTCTTGCAAAATGTTATCAGAAAAAAATTCCACCGCCATCAGGAAGGAGAGCATTTCACCTTCCATCTGCAAACCTATCTTTGGTTCAGAAGTGCATCATGTTAAGATGATAAATCTCAGCGACCAGACTATAGCCTCCTGCTTCTCTGGCCAGCTGGTCACCAGTAAAAGTGAATTTTGTCATCCACCACTAAGATTTTCATAATTGATCTTCACATTCAAACCCACATGGTGTTTGCAGAAGACTCCTCCACAGACAACCTCACTGCAGTAAATCCCAGGAGTTTTGGGCTCCTAGGTCAGATCCATGCCTGCTGAAGTGACCTATGCTACTGTCAGTATGGGATGGATTCCCACCAGAGCCTATGTCACATGAATGACAATCAACAGCCTCAACTGTTCACATCCCTGAAGCTAAAAGCCATGCGGTATCCTTCAACCATTAAATGATTGGTGGCCTTGTTTCTTGTAGTCTGTGCAAGCAGGGTACTCTCTACAGACAGATGACAGGAGGCAGGTTATAGTGCAATTTTAGTTCCCCTTCAGTAGTCACAGAGGCCTTTAATTGCAAGCTGTATTCCGCAGGGATCGCCTTGCCTGTCCCCATGGTGAAGCAGGTCCTGTTTACCACGCTCACACTCCCTTAGGAATTTTCCAAAAGGAAAATAGCAGCCTCCTTAAACCATGTCAGTAGACAACATGTTGAAAAGGATATGAGCATTTGATCCCACCTCTTGTCTCTTCTCTTATCAATCTGAGAGATGTTTTAGCTAAATCTAGCAAGTCACATTTTATAGGTATCCACAGCTGCTTCCAAAGAGGCTTCCCAGACTGCACTTCATGTCAGATCCTGAGCTGTGACCATTGCCACAAAGGTAGCCTGATGTGGCTCTGTGAAGCTGCACCTTTGATGGCTTCATTAGTTCTTTGTAGTAAACTCTCTTCACCCCAGTGTAACAGCAGTTAGAGACTTACCTTCTATGTGTATGCCACATTCAAGAAAAATTATTCCATGATTCCATGAGCAATACAGGATTTCCAATTTTGGTAGGTTTCTGTCTTCTCCCTTTTACAATCGGTGCAAAATTCTTGACTGTCTATCCCATAAATTCAATTTTTAAAGAAAAATACATACCTTGTGTTCTACAGTTTACATAGCTGTTGGTATAACCCTTGTTAGGTTTTATATTTGTATGTCTGAAGGGCAGTTCAGCTACTAGTCTAGTACAGTGCATGTAGAAAAAAGATATGTGCACTGAAAAAGCTCTTTTAAGGGAGAATTGTTGGTTTCCATTTCCCATTGAAACAAACTACAGTCCTTTGTGCAGGAACCTTCCTTACTAAGAAGTATTAGAACAGTTTTTAATAGGCTTTTAAAACAGGAGTGCTTAGGAACTGAGAAACCTCCTACTTGCCTGACTGAGCAGGCAATGAGGGCTCTCACAATGACAGCTCTGATCAACTGGGTTACAAAGCATCACCCTGATACTGAGGAAAAATGTGCAAAGAATAAATTCTAAGCATTTCATTGAGGTTTCAGCTATTATTTATTTTTGTCCTTTGAAACTGTCTTGTTCTTTGAAACAAAATCTTTCTTTCTGGAAAACACTTTCTGCTGAGAAAGCATCAAAACAAACCAGGTAAAGAATTTCAAGAAGTTATTGCATAGAAAGCTGGGTTACCTATACAGAGCAGAGCTTCTGCCTCTCCCATCATTCCCCCAACTAGCACTGTGCCTGTCAGGGTGCTAATTAGCCCACAACATGATTAGTCAGGTCAGACAGATCAACATATTGTAAATTGAGTTCTAGAGGCTGTTAAACCCTGATATTTAAGTTAACCTTTAATTAAAATATTTATAAGCACAAAACATCCTCTCTTAACACAGTGCACCAGAAAGACACAGAAAATTAATTGACCTAGTAAAACTTAAGGATTAAGAAACAGTGATAATCAGAAGAAAGGACAGCAGATGCCATTTTTATGGTAGCCTGGTCTTAGTTTACACTCAAGAGACATCAAGAGGAAAGCCGCAGTATCTCCACAAGTCAGTCACTTTTTCTGTAAAACATGAAAACAGTAACTACAGTTCTGCCAAAAGGTCAAGAGAAAACAAATATATTTGGATGGGTGAGTGAAAAGAGTAACATGGAGCATTTCTAAAAATAGTCCCGATGTTAATAGAAAGACATGAGCTAGCAGTTTAGCAACAGACAGAGGAACCAGTGGCTTCTGATTTGTAGCCCCAGCATCCTTTGTGGGCTTCAGCAAGCCAAGCTTGGTATCGATCTGAGGCATTTTTAAGGCCCTGCCATTTCAGTGCTTTCTACATAAATCAACAAGTTTTAGCAAAATCCCATATGCACTTTCAGGAGTTTCTGGCACATCTTCATTTTTGTGTAAAAATAGCAGACCATTGGCATTTTTTGAATTTTGGTTATTTCAGTTCCTATGATGAGGAGCATCATTAGTTCCTTGGCAGTTTTGTAGTTGTTTTTAGAGAAATAAAAAGGAAATGACCAAACTAAGCTGCCATTTGGGGTCTGTGTCAGATAACACTGCTCATTATCTTGGAGATACATGCTTATGAAAATTTGTACATGCTTCTAAACCACAGCAGAGATGGCAAATACCATTCAGGCTGTGATTCATTGCTATATTTGACCTATTCTGTAAAGAAGATGTCACAGAGTAGAGGACAAGCACTGGTCTTGTGTTTCCCCCAGACTTTCATGTAGTTTTTGCAAGGCTGGGCCTGGACCCTCTTGGCCTGGTGGAGTTAACCCCAGCTATCTCACCAGCTGGGCTAATATGCCATCTTTGACTGGAAGCTTGTAGCTCTATTTTATTGAAAAGACTGAGGCCAGATACACAGCCAAATGATACTGAGCAAAAGGGCTTAGCATGCAGCTCATCAGTGGTTATCCATCACCCAGCTGCACATTCTTATTGCTTGCTCTAAGTGCAAGGCAGCTTACATCTACCACAGGCAAGCCATTACATGTGCCTGTGACCATTGAAATCTCTCTGAGGTTTGTATTCATTTCTCAAAGCCTCTATTTATAGCTGAAAAATAATCTCCATACTTTTAGAGACACATTTGCTAGACCCTTTTAGTGACAGCAGCCAGAGCTAAAATAGCCATGCACTTAAAAAGCAAGGTAGTTTTTTCCATACACCTCAACTGAGACTGTTTTTTGCACATATTTAAATTTCCTCTTAAGGGCACACACTATGCAGAAAATGTAGGTGTCTCATTACAATCACATCCCTGTAAAGAATGTGCTGACTCCTGCTCTGAAGGTAGGGGTGGATAAGAAGTGTAACCTAAAGCTGGAGAGAAAATGATCTGGTGGATAGAGAATAAATTAAGGCAAAATTAAGGTTAAAGCTAAGGCGTCTTTATGTCACATCTAGGATAATTCTTACTTAGAAACAAATTGCTACAGTAAATTTTGTAGCAAAAGCCTGATGCTGTGAATGCACACGTGTTAGTCCCTGAGAGGTAATAGATGATTTTTCTGAGAAAGGTGTGAGTTCTAAGCAGCAGTCTAGAATTTTCTAACACTTTGTGTGAGAGCTAATAATAAGGAGGAAAAAGACAAGAGAAGTTAGCAGAGAAAAAGTATGAAAAAAAGGAGTTTCCTGCATAATTGGCTGAAATTTTTGATGACAGTTATATGTTTAAATGCAGGTGGACTTGCTAAAGTTCACATGTGTTATGCATCAGAAGTGCATAGATATTAATCATGATGAGTTGTTACCTTTGATTGTGAGGTACTCCTGGGTTTTAAGGTTAAGTCCTAGAGAAAAAGTACTGCTACTGGAAAGGATGGAAGTAATAAGTTACGTGGGTCTAATTTTAAACCTCTGTGTTTGTTAACAATTATTAAGAAAAGGAATTATGATAAAGAAGATATAAACTGGAAACGCTGGCAAACAAGAAGAGCAGCAAACAAACATAGCAGTTCATGAGGTAGCTGAAAAGCAGCACCAAAAATAGAAGCTAAGAAAGATTGGAGACTCTATCTTAAGTGATTGTAACGGACTTTAGAAGGTTACACTGTGACAATCTTAAAGGTAGGTCAGACCCAAACACTTCTTTGAAAGGGTGCTTTTTACTTCCTGTGTTTTTGCTAATAGGTTTTTCTCCTCTCTCTCTCACCCCTGCAATGCTAATGAGAGACCATCTCCTATCACTTTGTTCCTGTTACTGACCCTGACCCCTATTCATGTATGCCATATATTAGTGTAATTTAATTAATCCCTTTTTATAGCAGAAACTGAAATATTGCCCACTGGTGATTACTTTCATTCTTTCTCTCTCTGCTGTAAACTTAGCTAACATACTCACAGAGGACTGTCATGTGAAAAAAGAAAAAGCCAAAAAAATTATGAAAGTAAATGAACAAACAGCCAGATGGAGAGATTCACATGTGAATAACCACCATGGCTTGTCTTCATTAAGTGGTTCATGACAGTGGTAGTTGCAAAAGCTGATTGATTGAAGTGAGAGTGATCTTTAGCAGTCAAGGTGCAGGCATTAAGTGGGCTGATTTAAGATGTAATTCTGATGTTACCATGAAAGTATTATTGCTAGATGATAGGTAGACAAATTGGTAGATATTCTTTCTTGCTTGTATTTGTATTTCCGTCTGTGGGTCGATGTGATCTTGCTTCGTCACTTTCCCTGTAAATTTATTTCTGCATCTCAGAAAACTTTTGCAAACATGTTTTTGTAATCCTCTTTCCTTACTCTCTTGAGGAGATCTTCTTCCTTAGTACACAAAAGATTCACACCTGCTTTAGAAACTCAGTCCCACCACCCTTGTATCACAGCCCCATGAACTCTCAGATTGAATTCTGCTGCTGAGGCATCTAGCTGCTGCAGGTATGTTATTGCTCTGAAGCAAAAATTGCACCTACACTGTATCATGATTTGTATTCAGTTGCACTCAAGTGTTAAAATCCAGCTCCACAACTATGAACTGACAAATCAGAGAGAGAGGGTGAGCCTTGAATGGACAGCAAACCTCCCAGGAAGCCTCTCTGTCAGAGAATTGGAATACACACAGTCTTGGGAAGGGGCAGAAGAATCAGTTTGCTGTACAGCCTCCTGACTGAGGACTGTAGAAAACACCCATGAATTTAATCAGAAAACAAAAATGTGTGTGACTTTAACTTTTAAATAAGAAAGTGAAATATCTTGTGCATTCAAGATCTGAAACACTGTGGCATGGTTCACAGGCTCAAAAAAAGAATCACAGAAGTGTTGGCTGAGATGGCACTCTGGCAATCTTTCTTATGACCTCCCATTTCAGGCAGGACTTTGTCTCTCTGGCAGGTTGGTGGGGTTTTGCCAAGCCTTTAAAGCCTCTAATGTTGGAGACCCCTCTGTGGGGCACTACACCATCCCCTAGGGAGTAGGATGGCTGTCGTGAGCTTGCGGCCTCATCTCACCAGCTGCTGCTACCCAGATGGTGTCAACCCACCACCTTGGCACACCTGCAGGTGACTCTTAGACTGTACTCTTTGCAGACCAAGCCAACTCAGTTCCTTCAGTCTTTACATGTGCCTTAGGACCTAAATTCACAGAAGGTCTCTTCTAGACCTTCACAGGTTCCTCTCATCCCTCTGGAACAGGAGGCTAAACTCCTTGCACAGCATCCTGAGTGCAGCCTCACCCAGGGACATGGAGAGGGAGTTCACAACTCCCCATGATGCACTGGCCATAATATCCAGCACATGATGTGCCTTCATCATTTAGTGCCCCCTGGAAAGCACAGTAGGAAAAATCTGAGAGAATGGAATTTATTTAACAATTATTTTCATGCAAGCAGTACTTGCTGACAAGTATGTTTTCTGCTGCTGTTACTTACTTTCTTCCCAAAGTTCACCAGACACAGGACAAAGACAACAAGCTGCTTTTACAGAAGTGATTAGGAGTGTGGGAATGTACACAGTCCTCTAAGACTTGTGAGAAATACAGATAAAGCCATTTACAGCTATCTTTCTGTTGTATTTTTAAACCATTGTGGAGCATGCATTTACATGACTTCTAAAAACCAAAATTCTTCTACCCGTCAGTGCTCAGGACAGTACAGTTTTCAAGGCCATGGGTATTACAAGCCTCAGCTGAAGCAAAAATACTACTTACATTTATTTTAAAATATTTGATATGAAAAAGAATTGATATATTTTTACTAGTGAGTGATCCCTAATTTATGAATTACTGCAGTTGCAGAAACTCAGAGCTTTGGAGAAGTATAGAGGAAGAAAGCACTGTTTGAAGTGCATAGTCACAGGGCTGCTGAAGGTGCAGGAGGGTGTTCTCAAAGTCAGAACTAGGCTATCTGCGAAGTCTGAACATCTCTCCAACTAATGTCACACATGATAGGAAAAGATCTGCTATATCATTATCTTCAACAAGAGCTCATGAAAATTTCAATGACAATTCTGCAGTTCTTGTGCATTGCTGATTGACCTTTGTGTTTACTTTGCAGAAATAGCAGCTCAGATTGATGTACAGGTGCTATTCAAAGAAGGTGTAATCCCAGTATTTGTGTTTATGGAAAACCTGAGCACCAACAGCAAGATAAAAAACATTTGCTAAGTGTTGCAGAGAGTACACATGATACCAGTGGAGAAAAGACCCCCTATAAAAAATTAATTCCTCAAGACAGAAAAAAAAAATCACTCCCTCACTCCTTGTTCTAGCAGAATGTGGATGTCATGTCAGCAGCTTGGACCTGCATGTGAGATGTGAGCATGTCACAATCACTCCATATCTAGTCTGATATTACCTGTCAGAAATGAAAGGCTGTCAGGTACTGATTTGAGGGGGGGGAACGACAGTGTGTGTATGCACACATATGCAATTTGCTGGATACATGCACACATCAAGTTTATAGGTCCACCAGAAATGTTTCCAGGGTGGAAAGAAAGAAAGCCACTTTCACTTGAAACCCTCGTCTTCATGTGTCTGCATCTTTCTGAATGAAATGTAATTTCTTGAATATTTCACATTCAGAACCTCGTATTGGTGCGTTTTTTTTCCCCAGACATGTCAGGAAGATTTCACACAGTTCAGAAAATGAGTTTGCACCATTTAAGCAGTCTCTTCAGATGATTTTTCATGTTGACTTCAGCTAACTTTAGATTGTCACTTCCTTTCTGAAAGACAAACATATCTTAGTCATTGAGGGTGACTTAGGGCTTATCAATGCTTCTATATGTCAGGGCTCTAGCCCCCTTGAGGAAGGTACAACAGATTCCCTTAATTCAGTGCTTATTGAATAAATCCATTTGTTCCTAATTAAGGACCCTGAAACACATTAAGAAATGGAAGGAAAGGGAAAGGGAAAGGGAAAGGGAAAGGGAAAGGGAAAGGGAAAGGGAAAGGGAAAGGGAAAGGAGAAGGAGAAGATAATAAGGACAGCAATGAAAAAGGCATACCTACAAGTCATGGCCAGTGATCAGGAGCTTCTACTGTCATCTCTTGCAGGAAATCAGAAACATCTGATGGTGGCAGGTGCTTGCCTCTTTGAAGGCACTCCTAGAACTGCTTGCAAAAGGTATGAGCCCAGTAGGCTGAATCTCTGTTCTCTGCTGCATGAAAGAGAGATTCATGAGTGTTTAGAGTGAAATATCTTGGGGCTTTTAAATACAGTTTTAGGCTGGGACTTTTATGACTCAAGGGAAATAGACAAATTTTGTGATTCTGATATGGTAAAAGGAAAAAAAAAATTATAGTGTTTATGCTTTCTTGAAAAGAAAATTGCACATAGACACTCACTGGTTTTTGTAAAATTTTTACCTTGGATTCAAAATATTTTCAAATTTTGCAACATGCTAGTGCAAAATAAATTGTTACTCATTCAGTCATCAACATCATTTATGTATCAGTTGTGGACTCTATACCACACAGGTTACCTTGCGGGAATCATGGCTTTACCGATCTATGTGGATAATCAGAGCCTTTTAGCTCCTGTGACAGGCATTATGCTGTCAGGCCAGGGAGCAGCTTTCTGATGGGCTCATAAAAGAGCAACAGTATGTAGTCTTACACAGCCAGAAGGTCCAGCCCCCCCATGCATTGTCAAGCCTTTAATTTAATAGACCATTAAACACATTTTGAATTTAAGCTACAATTGTGATTTAAATTTTATTTTACTAATACTTTTTTATTGCTAGACTTTCAACTAAAAGCTTCAATTTTTCTTTTATCAAAGAAAGAGGCAGCACTCCCATCTGGAGTTTCTGGAAAAAGGTGTACCAACGTGCAAGGAGCACTCTCTGTGTACACTGCCTCCACCAGGACAGTGAAGTCACATGATCCCCAAAATACTTTCAGGGTATGGGAGGGCTGGGATCTGAGATCTGGTAAGGACTAAAGGACTGGAGGAGGAATAACTGCAGGAGGAATAACTTTTTGGCAGGATTTTCCCCAGGGCAAGCATCCACCTTACTAAAAGCAAATAGCTGACAGACACACCATGACTCCAGGCAAGAACCGAAATGTCACACCTGGGCTCTGACTTCTCTCTAATGAATAAAATATGCTCTCTGGTCTAATCTAAACATACACATAAATATATCAATAAAATGCAGATGATTAAAGTGGGTGTAACCTCCATACCACAAATGAGATATGCCATTCTTTGTGCAAAGCCAAACATCACTGCCGTGCTGCAGTTATGTAGGGTTTAACTCACAGTTGGTGGAGGAGGAGAAGAGAGAGCAGGTGTGAGAGCTATCAGTGGAAAAAATTTAGGCATTTTGTCCAAGTCCAATAAATCATACCCCAAATCAACAGAATGAAGTATGCCTAACAAGATATCAGAATACTACTTAAAAATAAAAAGTCAGATAAATAGTATAATTTTTCACAATGACAAAGATTGCATAAAACTCATTTGCTTTAAATAATCAAGGATATTTCTGAATAACACTCTTTTAACACACTCAGACCAGTAATCATGATGCTGTTTTCTTAGCAGGTGACTTCTCAGTAAGGTGTTCCTTTGTGAATCTCATTTGTAAATGATGTATATAACCATAAATTTGATGGGAGACAAATTTCTCAGTGTTATTCTGGCAGTTGCTCTCTCTACGTGGGCCGGGTATGAGACAAAGCATGACACATTGCTTACAGATTCAGTGCAGTAAAGCATAAATAATTGGAAGCTTGTTGATATAATCCTGTATTCTTTAGCACATCTTCAATAATTGAATAATTTTTTTCTCTAAGTGTCTTGTTCCATATTTTCAGTAATTTCCACGGTTTTTCCAATTAACCTTGGGATAACATGATTTGCTCTATAAATGCCTGTTTCTGTTGTGCTACTGTTTATATGTTCTGGGAATTTTCTTATCTTGCACTCATCATTTTCCACATCATATGTCAATCCCAACATCAACTACCTCTAGTAACTGTTAGCAATAATAGGTAACATGATTACAGTGTTCAGTGTTTAATTAGAATTAGGATTTAAGACCACAGTTTCTTCCTTTCTTTGAACGTATACTTGCCGCCCCTGGAGAATTCAACCTGCCCCTCCAGGTGCCACAGAGCATCACTTCCCTACTGCTCAGGTGATATATGATATAGTAACGTCTTTCATGAGACCAGACTGCCCCTCATTCATTAACCTCACTTTATCTTCTATTAAAAACCAAAACCCAAACCAAAACCAAACCAAAACAACTCCCAGAAAACCTAAAAATGTTTATTAATCTACTTGCAAAATGTTGTCAGTTTTTAAACTTACAGATTTTGAGGGAGAGCTTTTCTAGACTAGAAAATTCATTTCAGTCTAAAAATGTGTCACCTATGACCTGTAGAAATAGATATTTCCTTGATTCACCATTGTAATTTGATTTACTATGCCTGTTTCTGCTCCTATTTCAGTCACCAAAATCTGCTGCCCAAATGAATAAGGGTGGGTTTAACCCCTGAAAGTTTCTTTTAAAACACTTTTTAAGCTATTTTTACCATGTTTTTCATGCCCGTTAATTGATTCAGTTGTGTATTTCTTTGAACAGAAATGTTGTATTGCTTTAGCTCTTCAGAAATACGCTTTCTCTGAATGAGTTTCTTTTGCTGAAGCTTTCTTAGTCCTTAAAAACCTGTTTCCAAAAAAATGAAAGAACAATAGTGAAGAGGATAAATTGTGGAGACAATAGATAGGAGGCTCAGAGTAAAAATGGTTTCAAAATAAAATCTGTTAGGAAATTGATTGCTCCTTACACTTTTTAATTAGTACCTCACTAACCTTTGGGAAAAACAGATCCAGAACAAGGCAGCATTCAGCTTCCAAAGGCAGAAATAGAAGGCATTTATGATTTTCCTATAATGTCTCATTTACATTTTTGCTTTGTTTCATATCATGCTTTGAATAGTTCTGTAATAGTTTGCCATTGTGGTCATTCTGCCATATTATATTTATCTTCCTAGCTCTGTGTGTGTGTTTATACTGATGTGCATGAGTGTGATCCAGCTTGCACAGACAGTTTTATGCCTCTAAACACATTTCTGAAATATGCCATATCAGACACAAAATATGTGGTTTATTAAGTACATATCACACAGACTGAATATAAAAATTCTGCCAATTCTTATTGCATATATGTAGTACATGTGTTTCTAGACTAGAAGATTCATTTCAGACATGATTTATCACATTTGACCAAACTAACCTAGGGGAGTGGACAACAGTATCTTACTTTCATGATCTTTGTGGTGCCAAAAGGATTGATATTTCAATTTTTATCCCATAAACTGATATGTTTAATATATACTTCATTGAATACACTCTTTTTTTAATGGGCAGAGCAGGAAGTCTACTCGGCATTGCTGAATTTCTCCCAGACTGGTGTTTTATTTACCTAATCCAGACTGAAATGCACAACAATTTTTCAGAAAGGTCTCCCTGACTCTGAATTTTAAGACACTTTGAAATGCACACTTTGATAGTGTTGGCTGCTGTGCCTACGCCTATGCCTAGGCCTATTGTTAAGCACACACAGGTATTTCTATATAGCTGAACACACTCTTGAATTATGCCAGCTTAAGAAGTATGCATATGGTCTGCTGAGTGAGGGCATCATTCACCTGATGTCATAGACTTGACCTTCTTCTCTTAACCTGGCAGATTTTCTAGGTCTACAGAGGTGGCCCCTGCAAGATGTCTGGAAATGCCTACACTTCTAGAATACAATTACAAATTAATAATAGTAACACCACAAAGTAAAATGCTTCCTGACATACATCAGTGCAAAAGATCGGGCATGTCAAAACAGTAACGGTGAAGTAAAGAAGGTGAAGAAAATTAGTATACGTAACATTGAAATAGTATCTGACACATTGACAATTTTGTAAGAGATAGCTTCATCTTGGATCCAAAGGAACTTCCTCACACGCCATATAGTCCCCTGCAAAACAAAGATGAACTGAAAAATGCAGGGTTCTTTTGCACTTGCTCCCTCAAAAATTTGTATTTGCCTCACATGGTGAACCTGAATAAAAAATGGAAATACCATCCACACCAGATGGAGTCAGATCATTTATCTCCTTTCTTTAAGCAACACATGGTGGAAGGGAGAGAAGTGATTGATTCTGCTTCTTTTGTAGATAATTACATGCATAACATGAGCAAGAAAGATTGTTCTCAGCCTCACCTGTTGAACTTGCAGAACAAAACCATTAATTTTGGAGGAGGTGTCATCAAGAAGAGAGAGAGGGAAAGCAATTGTGCTGGCAACCAGCCCTTCTACCCAGAAGACCAAGGTCCTTTGGGGCTACATGGCAGCGTTGGCTTTGAATTTATGCCTTTTTGGAAAAGATTACCAAGCATGCCATCATGGTCTACGTTTTGCTGTACTATTGGCAAACAAACTCATTTGTGGCAGGAGGTCTTTGGGTTTGGTGAGGAGTGAGGTGGGTATTAATCTCACAGATATAGTTTGCAGTCAGGGTGCTTTAAATATGCGTCAGAAATGGTCTTTCGCACTGAACAGAAATGTTCTCATGAAAAGCTTCTTCCCAGAGACAGGGCCCCAGAGGAAACCTCCCTGTTAAGCACTGTCCATACAGCAGCTGCCAAAATTCACCATCAGGTATTTCACATTACATCTTTATGTGAACCTTGTATAAGCATGAAACCTGCAGGGCTTATAAGAGAAGTGTTTATATGGACAAATGAGATCTCTCACATCAGATGACAGTGCTAGGAGAGGCCAGGGAGAAATAAAAGGTGTTAGCAAAGCAATAGATGTATTCACTAAGCAAACCTAAAGAAACAAAGCAGAAATTCCTGCCCCAGCATCCAGACAACATAACCAGTGAGAAGAAAAGTAGGAATAAAAATGCCATCTTGAGTGAAGGGAGCTTGTTTGGAAGCAACATAGGATAAGTGATGTAGGATTACCCCTGCCTGCCCTCTCCCTGGATATGTCAGCTCCCTGGACTTCCTGGGGCAGGGTGGTGGGGAAGACCCCTCTTTATAAGTACAATACCCATGATTTTCTGTTTCGATATCTGTTTCTGTGACTGGCAGCATAATATTTGACCCTTTTTGATAGAAACCAGTGTACTTAGTCTTTTCTTTTTTTGACCCCAGAAAACTGCATACAGACTACTCTGCACTCAAAGGTACCAAATGTGTCAGCAAGAGGTGGATGACTTGTGAAGTCCTATGCACTCTTTGCAGATCTGGGAGACATAGCGCCTCTACAGCTCGTCTACTAACCTACAAGGCTGTGGTTGTGAGCTGATAAGAGCAAACACCAAAACTATAAGGAGATTGTGAGGTTCATCAATAACTTCGTATTCATCACAGTTACCTACAGAAATAAAACCTGACTTTACATTGCTAGTGGTCTCTGGATTTAAAAGCAAACCTAAGAGTTTTGCTTGCACACAGTGCAGTTCAGAATGAAAATACAAAAAACAAACAAACAAACAAAAAAAACCAAACAAAAACAAAACAAAACCCCCACCAAACCACAAAACCCCAACAAACAAACAAACAAACCCAACAACACACAAACAGCTGAAGCTATACTGTTCACAATACTTATAAATTATGTGTTTGATAAACAGTTTCCACATGTAGAGTCACAAATCACAGTAGGGACTGCAGATGTGGCAAAATTGATCAGTTGCCTTGGTTAGGTGCTCCCCAGAGGATTTGGATGTGTACCATGGAGAGCTGCAACTAGTCCTCGCCTTCCAGCTGACTTCCAATGTGACCTTGGACAAGTAACTTAATTCCTCTGTGCCTCAGATAGCCAGCCATAAGATCATGCTCTGATTCTAAATCTTTTATTGACCTTGCTTATTTATACTGTATATTTATCAGAACAGATGCTGTTACTTACTATGTTTTTGTATAGCAGGTAGCAAACAGAGAGTCTGACCTTGGCTGGCGGTCACAGGTAACCCACCATGTTCTGAAAAACCAGGCACCTCAGAGTGTGTCTCACCAACAGAAGCAAAAATAATGTTATCTCTCTCTTGATTCATGCCTCTACATTAATGAATTTGAAACAGTCTTACGAAAAAATTCAACAACACTTTAGATATGCATGGATGGCAAGTTTTTCTCCATGACTTTCTGCATTGACCTCTGACATAGGGAATGGAAGACCATGGATTTTCCTTCTCCACCATATGGGGATATTTATTGCACTCAGTTTTTCTGTTTCAACAGCAGGTTCAGTTTGGTATGAATCCTCAATTACATGTCTTGCCTCAGTTCAAAGAACTGTAAAATGCTATACTCCAGGTCCCTATGCTAAATTTAGAGACGATATTCAATACTGTAGTGTTGCTGTCTTGTCAAAGGCAGAAAACAAAAATCCCCACATAAAGCAGAATGTTACCATGCCTGTGTCTGTTAGTTCACCTAAGGATGGAGGCAGTGAGTGACTTCTGTCAGAGGACACCAGTGGGACAGTTGGTGGCAGAGTGGTTTACAGCTCCAGAAAAATAAGTCCCAGCACTGCATAGCGAGTGCTCCCATGTAGACACATGTAAATCGCTTAATTTCTGACCTTTTACTAAAATGGTCATGGCATCATGCTTCTTAGCACAGGTAACAAAACCTTTTCTCAACTGCAGAGTCTGCAGAGTCCTGCAGATAGCATGTCCTGAGCTAAGTGCTGCTCCTCCTTTGCTGTAGCAGGTGTCTAAGCTCACCAGGCTAGGGCAGGCCCTAAACCTGTGTTGCTCTCACACCTCTGATAGTGTGAAACAGACCTAGAGACACATCCACCCCCATTTTTTCTACAAATTCTAGGAATTATTTTCCCTAAGACCATTTTTTACTTGTAAATTGTATACTTGAGTAGTTTTTTTCTTCAGAGCATCCCTAGGTCAGTCTTAAACTCACAGCAGGCAGTGCCAGACTCACCAAGAAGGACAAAGCCTTTAACTTTCCTCTACATCAAAACAGGAGCACCCTGCTGTCATGCAGGACTGCACAGCAGAAGCAGGGAGAGACACAGGAGTGCTCAGGGGCCAGCTTTGCATTAGGGGAATAAGAATTAATTTTGCCCTGGTTCTATGGAAACAGCAAGGAAGTACTGGAAAGGCTGGAAAGCAAAGAACTACAGGAGGTGGACAAGATCTCTCCAGTATAAAAAATAACTCTGAAAAAATATTAGCAGTAGTATAAATGGGTTAACTGGAGCGGGTAGTTGAAATTTCCATGTCGCAGATTTTGTGATGTGCAACCTGAAATACGCAAAGCAGGTCAATTAGAGATGCTGAGGATTTTCATTGCCAGTCATGTTTACCATGCCCTTTCCACAAAGTCCACTGATTCTTCTCTCTCCTTTCCACAATAGAGTTGAGCTTTGCAGCTACAATGGAAATTCCTCTCTGAAAAAAACCCACCAAAATTTTTTTGGTGGGAAAAAAATCCACCGAAATTTAGCATATACACCCACCCTTCCCAAGCAGGCCACGAAGAGGTGGAGAAAGATGGGACTAAACCCCTTCCTCTCTTCTTTCATGGTGCCTCCCCGCCACTGCTTTGCAGTCCCCTGAAGCTGGCAGGAGAACACTACTGGAGCTCCTGCTCTACTGTGGGCCTGTCTTGTCTCAGGAAAATCATGTTTTTCTTAACCAAGGCACCCTGCTCTTTAATGCTGCCATTGCTTGATAGGAAACTGTCAGGAAACAGCCTACTCTGTGCACATGACCATACCCTTCCATCCAGATGCTCAGCCTCACACAGCTTTTCCTTCACTGAACTTCGAATATTGGAACACCAGGCTTCCCAGTCACATATGGATGTTCAGTTGTTGGAGGCTGTTTGCTACAAGCTGTACTTTATGGAGTATGGTGTTGTGGACAAGAGATTTTAAAGCCTTTGAGGTCTGGCCTGGAGGGCAAACTTCACCTTTATCAATGGCAAGTTACAGAACAGGGTCCCATGTCACAGAAAAATCAAAGAAGGCATTTCTTTGAGGTTCAGGGAAACTGGAATAGAGGGGAAATACAGAAAATACCAAAGCAGTTCAATGTGGGTTCAATTCCTGCAGACATAAGACATCAACAGGATCAGGAGGAAACCCCAGGAAAGGCAGGGCAGGCAGCGAGGCTGCAGACAACCTTGCCAGGGCCATGGCCTGATCCCATCCCTGCCATTTGTCCCCCACAGACAGCTGACTCCTTTGGCAGTGACAAGAGGAAGCAGCCCTGGGCCTGGGCAGGCATCCAGGGAGACCTGCCGGTTTGCAGTCAGAGACAAAAGCTCACGAAATCAGCCTGTGCAGTTGAAAGGCAGTTATTCTGCTGTCTTTATTTTTTCTTAAGACAAGAAAAGCATGGGTCTACAAGCTGAAGACTGCTGTGCCATGCTGGCAGCATTTCTTGTAGATGACCTCAACATTTGCTCATTCTGACATCACTGTCAGGAGCAATATAATTCAGGATAGTATCCTGTGAAATGTTCCCTAGGCAAATTTACAAGAAAAATAAGGGCATGTGCCCTTCTGGACAGCAAACTACTGTGTACTTATCTTTCCAAACTGTCTGTAGATAGTAATGAGAGAGGTTTGAAACATTCCCTTTCATCCATTAAAAGGTTCACTGCTTATCATTTCTAGTGCATTAAGAAATGAGGAATTAAACCCTGAGACTTTCATAGCATTTTCAATAGCCTTTTGGGGAAGAAAATTCTGGTGCAGAGGTCTTTAAAGAATTTCAGAGCAATTTCTATCTTGTACAGACTTAAAAGTTGTGTGCTCAAAAGCTGCTGTGCAAAAGAAATGTTTGTTGAAAAAGAACATAGAAATGCCTTCATGAAAGTCAACAATTGCTTTTATTTCTGAAACAAAGGGGAGTGACCTGAGCTCTAGATCTCCCTTTAAATCCCAGGAATAACCTTGTCCCTTTTTGATAAATCCCATCTCCTCAGAAAAATTTCCATCCTTGTATGAGTGAACTTTATATTGTAAAAGAAAAAAGGACATCAGAAGCTGGACCAAACTGATTCATACAGTAGGACAAACATGTTGCCTGAACATTTGTGCTAGTTAGGAGAAGACCAGAATGTATACTATTAAAAGGAATTGTCCTGCAATTTTTGTTGTCAAACACTGAACATAGCTTAGCACTGTACCTCTGTTTCAGACAACGTGCAATCACTAATTCAAGTTGCAGTTTGATCACATTCAACTGAAAAATCAGACTGTCCAGGTCCCAAGGGCTGCATCCTGCTGGCACGTCTGAGGGAGCCAAGGATGCCATACCAATTGATGTGAGTGTTAGATTGCAGTCATATTTCCTTCACTGTGAGGAAAATGCAGATGCTACTAGCTATATGAAGAAGTGAATAAGGAGAGTAGTCTAAGGTATGTCAGGGCATCTCTGTTGCAATTATTTTACTTCTGTCTGCAGGTAAAAAGAGTTAATAATTGAAGCAAAGACCTCTCCAGCCACTGCCACTTTACGTTACATGACAAGACATGACCTGCTTACATTTTCTTAGAGGAAGTGACCCCTCCTGTTTGTTGATCCAGCTTCAAGATATCTTTTCTCTGTAGTTACCTTTAGATTCTAACAAAAATGTACAGGCAACTAAAGCATACCAGGCAATGTCTTTGATGACTGCCTCAAAGGTATACTAAACATAAGACTGCCATCAAATTTGATGACCGGATATATTAAGGATAAGAAAGGCATGGCGTTCCAAAACTTCGGTGGTCTTTCAAGCTATTTTCAAACTTCCAAAGACTTAGGACTCTATTAAATTACTTACAATCCTACTCTAACTTTGCAAACTTTTTTGGGCTAGGCAAAGTAGGCTTCCTGAAACATGATTTCTTTAAACTAGAACCAAGACCCATACATCAACTTATTCTATACTGCTACTGCTATTGTAACATCAGTCATTTAGGTTATAGTGGCTTCAGAACTGTATAGTTATTATGACTTATGCAGCTTAGTGGAGGAATTTTATTAGGGAGCTCTATCTACATATGTATTCTGCTTGGATGCTTGTGTTCAAAAGGAAACTGTTTTTACATCTCTACAGCATGTACTCAGAAGTTTTTTGCTATTCAGTATAACTATAAAAAAGTCCATGTAAAAATTCAAAGGTGAAACACCTTGAAAATAATAAGCTAAAGTAGCCTATGGATTTTCCAGGTGCCTTATTTTTTACCATGCTTATAACATAGCACTGCAGGACTGTTAAAAGGCAAGAGCTAGAGGCTTCCTGTGTTTGCTTTTTGTTAAAGTCAGTGGCAGTGATATTTGAAATGAAATGGGGTCTCAGGTAGATAAATGTAATGCAGAATTTCACCTTTGGGTTTGGGGCCACATAACACATTCATTTTTCAAGAGCCACAGGGAATGTGGGAATTTAGGGAATAAATGGAAACCTTCCTCCCTGCCTGTTCATTCATGCCATAGCAGGGCACAGACAAGGACTCTGTTATCTGAGGCTGACCTCAGTCACAAGATAAGTTGTGAGAGAGATTTTTGGGGAGGGAAACAGACATGGGTTTAGTTTGTTAAACAAACAGCCTGTTGTTTAGCCAGTGTTGAACTGGCTGCAGAAAAAATCCGTTTCCCACAAAAAGTTGATCTACCAAACAAAGAGCAGCTCTGGTTCTTATAATTCCCACGTAGCACAGACCTTGCCACCTGTGATAAACAAGAAAGAAAAAGGCTGAGTTTCAGTCAGTTTCTCTTCTGTCCTGTAAAAGCTAGTTATGAGCTTCACTCCTATCAAATATAGTTTTATAAGTGTCAAAATGCAAAGAGGCTTCATATCACTTAGATTCTGCTCTGAGTTGTTGTGCAAACAAGTAAGGCCAGCATAACTCTCCTTTCCTGTGTGCATGCTGAAATTATTACCAAACAGGTCACGACAGAAATGCGGGGAATGCTTGCAGTACAGGCTGCTTCTCTCTCCTGTTCACTGGAGGAGGAGGTCTGGGACGTGTCACACTGCTTGGTTCCAGAGCCACCTTTGCTCTTAAGTGGATGGGATGCTAGGACAGCAGGAAAAGGAATAATTCCAATGGTCTCTTAAACCTTTAGTGATGCCATAGCTTTCTCCAAGCCAAAAATTAGAACCTCATGAGTCTCCCCAAACTGGAACTCCAGAAACAATTTTGATCTACATCAAATGAAACATTTTCCTTTTCCATCATTGTACATCTTTTCTGTTTGTATTTCAGATATTCTGTGTGTTTACCTTTTTTACTGCAATTAACATTGCTATACAAAATGAGACTATGTTTCAAAATAAAAAAGAAAATATATTCTTTTTCACTCCAAGATTCAATTGATGACAACATCCTCTCTAAAGGGGAAGACATTCTGAAGGTCTCACTTCTGTGCCCTCTCCCCGGTGCACCAGTGAAGGTCATTAACACTCTGAAGTTCTGCAGGAATATCCAGTTGCTGACTGCCACCAAGTCCTACTTCCCTAAAGACCAGAGGTTCACTTCCTATACTGGATACAAGATCACTCTATATCAAGCCTTCATTCCCCAGGATGTGGTTGATAATTGTTGTCACAGGGTCTAGCTTCTTCCCTCTGGCTGAAGGCAAATTTCAGAACAGGTTATTAACTAATCATGAGTCTAGAACTGGAAATGAGGGACATTTGAGCATGAATTTTAAAACGGATGTCACAAGTTCTTGGCCTTGTAACACTTCTCAGTTCTGCAGGCATGCCCAAGAATACAGCACCACAGTATACTGTGCTTATGGTAATCACTCAAAAAGCAGTCAAGCTGAATCGTTGTCCTTAACTGCCAGAATGCTTTGGGGACATCTTTTTACATTGTTTGAGTTAGTAATCCTGGCTCAGATTCGGCTGATGAAAGACAGCTTTCATTTTCCTTATCTCACCTGTCATCTATAGATTCAAGCTTGAATTACATTTTATTGCTTAAGACCTGAAGGGAAGGAATGAGCAACCAGCAGCATTCAAAGCTGAGAGGTCTGTGTCTATAGACCAGGCCCAGTACCTGTGCCCTCCACACAGGTAGAAATCAGTCATCCCGACTTGGCTCATTCCCACAAGACCCCAGACAAAAGGTGTTACAATATGAGACTTGCTTCTGAGCTGGAGTGGGAAGTTTAAAGCTTTCTGAAGTTCAGAGGTGACAGAGACAAAAGCACATCAGCCCTCTCCATCTGCTGCTCAGCCCTGGCATCTCTGTCTGTCAGTGCAGGTGTGTTTGCTGGCAATAGCTCCTGTATACTCTATCCCAGTGGATTTAGATGCCGGCAGTCCCCAGGAGCAACCCTGGCAGTTGACATCCTTCCCTAGCCTTTGCCCTTTGCCTGACAGTGAGACACAAGGATGCATGGACATCTCCTTTGGGACACCCAGTAACCTTCAGGCTTGTGTGAGAGAGCTACCAGCCCAAATATAATAAGCAGTCTATTTGCAACTTGTTGCAGCCATTGAATAGCTTGCCGAAAATTTCCATGCAAATTTCATTCCTGTAGGCTTTTAGGGCTATTCCTCTGCTTGTAGTTCAGTGAAGACAGCCTAAAAGATACTGCCATAGCTCTTTGCAAAAACCCGGCTGCTGCTTCTGCTCCCTATGGTTTCATTCATTCCTCATCTACTATGACTGCCTTATTCATTTGTTTTTTGCCAGACCTTTCACATAATTCAGTATCTTTTAAAATAGCTAGAGTTTGCTCTGCAATTATGCATAATGTTCATTTCTTAATCCAACCAAAATAACTGTAGCTTTCATTGGATCAGATTTCTGCACATTGCTTTCTATTAAGATGTGATCTAGGTATTGCTGGTGCAGTTATACATCCAGAAGAAGAAGACAGAGTTTGCAGAATCCACTGATGACATGTGTGCATAAGTCAAGGATGAAGTTGATTAATATAGGCAAGGCTGCTGCACTCTGGGATGCAAGGGGTCATGAGCAAATCTTTCATGACTAAGGAATTCGCACATGCAGAATTCAGTCCATAATAAACTGCTTTGAAATATCTTGTACTATGGCATTTAGTGTGGCAGAAAGATTTCCTTGAACCCATAGGGGTAGGGGTATGCAAGCAGTCTCAGCCCTAAGAACACTCAGAGACTAAACACTGATAACAGGACTACCTGTTGAATGCTTATAAACTGCTTCCATATAGACCAAAAAGAAAAAGAAATCAAGATGTGGACAAACCTGAAAACTGGGAGATTGAAACACTTCAAGCACACTTTGGAGATGCACAGCAGACTCTTCAATGTCTTCTGCTTCCCTGCTCAGCTCTCTTTAGAGGGAGAAGAGATCATATCGCAAGAGTATATTTCTGGGAGTTTTTCTCTACAGTTTACAGATGTTTCTTGCTGTAGCTACAGCTGCTAGTGACAAGCATGCCACTACTTTTACTACAGAACAGGGCACCTCACAGAATTGATATCCATGAGCAAAACAACTTTCAAAAGCACACTTATGTCCTACATCTCCAAAAAAACCTTTTGCTCAAGGATGAGTCCAGCTGGAACAGACTCTATGGTGACTCCAGGTCACCAGAAAATTAGTAAAAGCCCAAACGTCTTGAAAACACATTGTTGTAATACATTTTCTATGAATCAGTAGATAAAATTTCTTCTTACCATAACAGAAGAGATCACATTTGCAAGTGAGTATCCTTGATTCTGAAGCAAGGGAAGCAAGGCTTTCACTCCAGACTTCTAATGAGTTTTGTACTGCAGAAATATACACTGATTTCTTGTACTTTAAATGCAGCCTGTCAGAAGCATTTGACCATCAGCGCTGAGTAAAGGGCTTTGGACCTGATATGTAGGCCCATATGCTGTTTTCAAGGCCTCATAGAATCCTCTATAATCACCCGTATCTGCACATAATTAAGTTTTTTCTGCTAGATTTATCCACCACTTGTTCTGGATGGCACGGAGTTTCTGTTGGAGCTTGCTGCATGCAAGATGCCAGGCTGCTTTTCTTACATGACAAGATGGCTGAGCAAGGTGTGCTTGGTAAGCAGTTCTCTTCTTCCTCAACAATTCCTGGATCTCTTAATTGTTTTCATCAATCCTTGTTCTTCTTGAAGGAGAACCCTAAGGATTCTTCAGAGGACTGCAGGATGCTATTTTTAATATGTTGCCTAAGTGCTTCAGGTGTGGAGTGGGCAAAACCTCATGGTAATTGAACTATTGCCAACACATTGGGTAATCCTCACTTCTGAGTTCAAGTGGTTTTCCTCAGATGAATTAACTGAGGTGAGAAGAACAAGTATCTGCAAAGCTTGCAGAATTTACACACTGTTGCTTGACAAATTTGCTTTCATGTTTCCTTTCATTTGCTCAGATTAAAAGACGGAAGAAGAGGGGTGACCTGGTGATACTTGGCCTACCTCCTAGCAGGACCACTGGGAGCACAGATGCTGTCCTTTTCAAATTTCAGACCTGCTCCTCCTACAGCATGCTGAGTTTGGTGGACTTCCAGTTTCTCATGACAGTGATGCGCAAAGCAGTTTACCTACTCCAGATCTTCAGAGGCAGCAAGGAAGGACCAGATTGTTTGACAAAGAGAACTACATGGTGGGGGAGACCAGTGACCATAAGAGAAATGGCTTGATTAGGAGGGGAGATGTGTTTTCAAGAATGAACGAAATGCCATCAAGCAGAGCAGAAAAAAAGTCCTCAGAAAAGCTTCCTAGACACCTTAGACATTTTTGACCTATGCCCAAGGACTGTTCTGGAACCTTAACAAAACTGTTTCTTGTACTGGCTAAAACACTGAATGAGCAGATTAGAAAGTCTTACTAAGCCCTTCCACTATATGCTTCAGTGAGTATAAGCTGCTGGGAAAAAAATACAACAAACAAACAAACAAAGGATACAAAAATTCAAATGGAGCTCCCACAGTTCTTGGTGAAGCAGAAAGACCAGTCAAAGTGAGAGCTTGAAAATTAAAATGTTGACTAGCATTTCCTAGCTGTGTTTTAATCATGGAGTGTTCACCCACCGTCTCAGTTCTTCCATGTGAGACAATCCAACCACCATGCACGTGTAAAACCCCACCCTGTGCTTTCTGCTTTCCCAGGCACCTTCAGGAGAGGCCCTTGTGCCTTTGCAAAAAGATCATCTGAGCAGCACCAAGAAGACCAGATTGCTGCTGTGTCTTCTAGGAGGTGCCTGGGGCCACCTGCAGTAGGGGCAGAGAGATTTCATTGGCAATTTGACTTCAAACCCCACTTAGGTTGCTGTCAGAGACTGAAATGGTTAATGATTTATGCATTCCAGGAGTTTGCAGGCTTTGACTTAAGCCCAAAAAGGCAAGAAGATGCCTCAGATGGGCTAAGCCCTAAAAAGGCAAGAAGATGCCTCAGGTGGGCAGTTGGGCCCATCCCTCCCTCCAGTGCTAAACCCTAAAAAGACAAAAAACTCCTCATCCCAGGGAGGTGCAAAAGCATGCTGAGGGTATATAAACTGACTGGTGACTTTGGGAATTTGGGTTCTCCTTCTCCCCCACTGCCTGCAAACCAAGACCATCGCTCTCAAGCATCGCTGGATCCAGTGGGAGACCATTGCTCTCAAACATCGCTGGATCCAGTGGGCGGTGACTATATCCATTCCTTTGCACTCTCAGCTTCTCTTTTCCCTTACTCTCATCCTGTTTTTTTCTCTCCTCTAAACAGTTTCTCCCCCCCCAAAAGTTATCTCTATGTTGCATCGTTTTATGACAACACCCAAAACGCTAGCATACTTGTTGATACAAAATTGTTAAAATAAACTTTATTTTCAGACACTGATTATTTAGTGTCATTTCACTTTAATCCACCCCAAGGGAATTATTGATAAAAACCTGAGTTACCCCCCCTCCCCTTTTCTTGGGGCGGGTCGTAACAGTTGCCAGAGGGTCCTTTGGCTGGGAGGTACTTGATTTGTGGTCCCTGTTTTCTGGGTGGACACGTCCCACCACAGCATGACCTTTCCCTGTGAGTGCCAGGCAGTCAGACTAGGGACATGCAATAGAATCAATAGAAGGTAAATCTACACCACACAAAATACACTTCTTCTTTACAAGTACACCCAGCAAGTAGCAACTTCTGTAATTTGATGCCACCATGGTCAGAAATGTTTTAGATGAACACATGGACCACAGTTTTACACAGGGATCTGGACAGGATGGCTCAGAGGGGTGTTCACCAACACGTCTTGTGCAAGAGCTATGGCTATAGAGTCATAGGAGGAAAAGAGGTCCCAAGGAGGGCTGAGGCTTACATTTGTACCCCAAAAACTTCTCCCATTGCTGCGGCAGGAGACAGAATTTAGGTCCGCCAGCCTGATCCCACTAGAAGATCCTTGCACCCTAATGCATTCCCATGTCTCTGTGCATCAAGGCTTATTACATCTGGGTCTCAGGTGAGCTGCTAGAAGTTTTCTTTATTTGGTTCCAAGACAAGTACCTCACATGGATCCTCATAATCCTTTTAGGGCACAGAAACATATTAGTCATTGATTTGTGAACAGAGCATTGAGCAAAGGGGAGCAAATCTCTCACCCCAGGACATGAAAGCACTCTGCAGTCTTTCTTGGAATTGAGCACTGGTATTGTTATTTAAGTGCCTCATTTTTCAAACCATTTAACTAGAAGGCTATTCTCTAGCTAGGTTGGATGCAGGGAAATACATCAATCCCCAGTACAGGGTGTTAGATACATGAGAAACAGGAAGGGATATGCTGTAAATGCCAACACCACATGATCATATTATGTGTGCTCAAAGCCATGTACTCTGACACACAGCCAGTCAGTCATGTCTACTGGCAGCTAACAACATTCTGGAGGAAATCCTCACCAACTTGAGATGCTGAGTCATGGCACATTTTCTCTAATGGAAAATGCTTCCATCTCCGTTCCTGAACAGAAGGAGTCAGAGCTGCTGCAGATAGTAATCTTCAAAATTATGCTTTCAAGATATTTACATGTGTACAGCCTGGAGCAAAAAAAATCAGTGCTGTGACATGGCAATGATGCACCATTAGCTTCCTCGGAAGAAGTAACAGCTCTGCTGTGCTCACCACAGGTTCACTGGCTGGACACAATCAGATGTGATTCAGGACTGTCTGACTCAGCAGCTGTCAAGACTGCAGGTCATATGCCAGTGCAAAAGTCCTGTCACTCTGCATTCTTACATGGAAATACAGAAGGAATGTGTGTGATCTACATGATAGCTGTAACGCTACACTATTAATCACATGGGTACATAGAGCTCCCAGGATAAGAGTGTGGATATACACATTGTGGTTCAGCAGAAGAATGACTGTTCTCCTTTTTTGGCTTCTCCATTTGTAGTCTTCTGTAATCTGCCATACTTCACTCACCTTATCCCGTAGTAACTGTAAGACCTCAGGCTGCAGAAGAGTGATGCTGTCTGGAAGGGCAGAAGCCCACTTTGCCAGCTGTGTGAACATTTGTGGCACTGATGTTGGATGGATCTTGTCTTGTGGGGACAAGTCCACATCTGATTCCTCTGAGCAAATAGAAAATGCTCACCTTGATCTTCTAGGAGCAGGCATCATTTTGGATGCCTCACTCAAAACTGGGTCATCACATAACTGTCCTATGCAAATTCAGACCTCTGCAACCTATGGAGTTGGGCAACTGGAGGCACCCAAACTCACAAGCCATTTGTTAGATTTTATACTAGTGCCGACTCATTTGCTCCTGCAGTATCTGCATCAAGACAGAAACAAGACATGGGCAGAAGCTCAACCTCTCTCAGACATGTTTCCTAAGCAACCTGCAGAAGACAGTTTTCAGAAGCTTTTACAATTCCAGCAGGCTAGGTTTTATGTGCAGGTACCACTGATGTCTTAATGCCTTCAACTGCTAACAACTTTCCTTGGTATCTCTTAATTTATTTGTTCAATATTAATCTTTAATTTGTACAAATTCTCATCAGTGTCACTACACCGCTGAATCTCTGTAGTCTTTTATTTACCCTGCTTAGATTTCTTTCACACAGAAGATTGGCATAACTCCCAAAAGACACAAAACTAGCAAAGGATTGATTTCCACTGTGACAATTATTTGCCCATTTAAGTTATAAAGCAAGAAAGCCTGGCATGTAGATGACACTGGGTGAGACTGTCTACAGTAAGTGCTTCAGTCTGGAGATTTCATAGTAGAGAAATATACCATCATGTGAATGCAAAACTGTGATAAAAGCAAACAGAATTTATTTTTTGTAACAGTGGGACTTCAATTGCCATATTCTTGCCATCACTGGCTATTCTACCAGCAGTGCAACAACAACTACACAGCTATTTTACCACCCTTATCTCAATTCCTTTTGAATACTATAATACAAGTACTATTTCCTTCTTCCTCCTTTGCAATTATTTCCTCAGATAACATCTTCACTTGAATGTAGGCTCTAAGTAACTCAGTAACTCAAAGACAAAACATCACAGTGATGCTGTAGATAAAGCTAACTACACATTAAAAATGTACAAACCAAATGGTGAGGATGATGTAGTCTTGATTATTGATATCAGAGAACTTGTAACAACCAGATTAAAAATCATCAGAGTCATAAGTTGTCAAATGCAGAATTATTGTCCACTGGAGCATAAACATTAGTTACTACAATGATGACAATATATTTCCAGCGATTTTTGAAGTCTAATTTCATTCAACCATTACAAGCCTTGCAAAAAAATGGCTGGTATTTGGCTGAAATATCAAAAACCAAAATCCCTAAAGCCAAAACCAGAGCTCTGCTGAGCTTTACTACTGCTGCCAAAGCAATGATATCTCATAGTGCAATGGACGCAAGGGAAAAGATGTGGGCACTTCCTGGATGTTCCCATCACCTATTGTGTTCCCAGTTCACCAGTGAATCCCAGGCTGTAAGGCGCAGCTGAGGAATGGGCAATGGTAGAGTTCCTCATCTGCTTTTTGAAGATCAGAAAACTTTCCTCTACCAGTTGCTCCTAGTGGCAGCATGCCAGCAGAGCTGCCAAGCCACGGGCAAAGGCACCCAGCTGCTCAGCAGGAATGCCAGATGGGGAGCAGCCCCAGCCCAGCCAAGCACTGGGACATTGACTGTTTGGCAGGGGGCTGAAGAGGGTAAAGACAAAGGAGCAGGAGCTGATCCTGGCAGGATGCTCCTGACATCAAAACATCTATGACACAAATTGAGGTCATAGTAATAAGACAGTTACTATCTATTTCTGTTTGACTGTCTTATTTTTTAGCAGGGAAAAGCAGGCAATGCATTTTTCTGCTTTAAAAGAAAGACTATAGTCTTCTATTCATCAATAATTAATCCTATTTTTCCCTCTTTATTGGCTGCCAACTGTAAGAAACTACAGTCTCTCGAAGGATGAAGTCAGGATCCACACTAAGAAAGAGGATAACTGTCCTACACAGGACAGTGTTTTTTTTGTTCACCATCTGAAAGCAAACACTGACACATATAATGGCAGTAAATCACACAACTGACATTAGCATACAGTAGTCATCTAATTTGAATAGTGCTGTGAAATAATGCAGCACTATCAGAAACAGAAAGAAATTTCAGTTGTATAGTTCTTGATGCAAACTATACAGATCCTCATCTTCAAAGATAATGTAGAAGGTACACAGTGTAGGCTGTATGTAAGTCCTAGCCCTTGCCTGGCTCCTTAGTCATCATCTCACAATTCCCACAGGGTGACAGTCTCCTTCCAGTATTCACTGAGTCTGGCATGAGGTCCTTCACGGCCTGCAGGTGGATCTCCGCTCCACCATGGACCTCCATGGGCTGCAGGGGCACAGCTGCCTCACCACGGGCTGCAGGGGAATCTCTGCTCCAGTGCCAGGAGTACCTCATCCCCTATCTTCTTCCCTAACCTCTGTGTCTACCAAGTGGTTTCTCTCACATAGTCTCACTCCTCTCTCTGCCTGCAGTTGCACAAGGTTTTCCCATCCCCTCCTTAAATATGTTATCTCAAATGTGCCACCACCATTGCTGATGGGCTCAGCCTTGGCCAGAAGCAGGTCCACCCCAGAACCAACTGGCAGTGACTCTGTTGGATGTGGAAAACACTTCTGGCGTCTTCTCACAGAAGCCATCCCTGTAGTGCCTTCATCCCCCACCCCAAATCGTCACCACATAAACCAAATACACATAAAAAGTGATCATTTCTCAAAGATGCATTCAGACGTACCATGTAAGAGAAAACTGTCTGAAACACTCTCTAGGAGGTGACCAAGGCAGGACTGTACTATGATTTCTATTCCTTCCTGGAACCGGGACTATTAAAACATTATTTGAGAAACCAAAGCAGTGGTATTTTAAGTATACCAGGGAAGCAAGATAAGTCAATGTACCATATAATTTTCTTCAAACCCTAGCTGAAGGGGATAAGCTAAAAGCAACTGTTTGAAATTGTGAAAGAAGACAAAGCAAAACCAGCTAAGCAAGGAAGAACCGCAGGCAACATTGAAAATAGGGCAGAAGTCTTAGTATTTGACAGCATTTAGTTTCAATTAATGTACAGTATTTAATCTCAATTAATGTAGTAATACAAATTATAGGATCTTGGGAATAAAATGTCAAAGAATAAAAGGAGTTCTTGCTGAACAGAGATTTTGTAATAAATACAGTCACATATCTGTAACTTGAGCTTCTGAGTTCTTCCAGTGCTATAAAAAGGTAGTCACTCAATCAGCTTTGGAATTTCAGGTCTGACACATCTGGTTATATCCAATCCCACACAATTCCTCAATTGCTAGGAGCTTAAAAGAGTATTTCAAGATCAACCTGAAGACAACTGTCAGCAACAGCAAGTAATGAAGAAATATTTCAAAATACAGATATTTTGTTAGCAGTAGCAGTTATTTGGATGAGGAAAATACTGCAAGGTCATAGTCACTTAGTTTAGAGTAGTTCATCAATACAGTGTTATCAAATTATCAAAGCAGTGTTTACACTGTGCCTCTATGTGACAGATATGCAGACAGTGTTTCTGTGCAAACTGAGCAGGTAGTAGAAAAACATGAATTTCTAAGTCTCATGGGTGTAGGTATAGGTAACAATTTTCAGAACAGATTACTGAAATAGATTATTAAAGTGCTAATCTTTGTGATTTAAAAAAACATTTTAACAAAATCTGACATCACCATTGTTCTATTTATTAGGGATGTAATCCAGGGAATTAATAGAACAGCATGCTGTGGATCCAGGTCTGGGCTCCCTCATTACAACCTCCTTAGAAATTGGACAAAGGAAAATATTTAATTTGACTAATAAAATGAAACTTTGATATGCTGCATTCAATGCATGTCACAGGAACTTTGGATGGGCAGTTTGGACACTTATGTACACCTTCTGTCTGCCACTGCTCCAAAAATTTACTTTTGTTTTAATCAAATATCTCATGTTCTTAATATCTGGAAATACAGAAATGCTGGAGCTTTATTTCCATGGTACATTCTAGCATCTCTACATTATAACAAGATGAGACGAGAACAGATTCTTGGAGAAAGCTTTTGTAAGTAAAACCAACAATCCTGTTTCAAACTTTTATATGTGATTCAAATGGTAGAAGTAAAGTAGTATTTCTGAACATTTTTTTATCCCCCACTGAAAATAGTTTATTAGTGAGAAAAAAATACTTGATCACAGGTTTAGATCTACGGCTTTGGTTCTATATGATACCCTGGCACAAGACTAACTTTAAATTTGTGAGCAGTCCTCTAAATTAAATTATTCATAACTCTAAATTAGTTATCCCATAAATAATGAGTCCTCTTTATGATTACCAAAGAAATTAAAACAATTGCTGGCAATCAATCCAGTCACTATACAAGTTAGATGTACAGTCTATATCTTTCTTCCACCTTTCCTGCAATTCTAAAAGTTATTCTTAATTTGTGAATAAATTCTAATAGCAATGCATTAAACAGATGTGAAAATGGTGAAAGACAACTGATTATCAAATGCTATCAATTTCCTTTTTCTTTTATTGCCCTAAAATGATATCTTCCCTTAAAAAAAAATCATTCAAACAAAAAAAATTTTACCATAGCTATATTAAGCAGAAATAAAAATCCAAGCATAGAAATTTCTAACTATCTCTGGTTACACTTTGCCACAATAGATGATCTGTGCTCCACAGAGCATGTTCCTCAAAACTCAAGGTTCCATTAAGGTTTTCATTAACCGGGCTATCACAGTAATTTCAAAATTCCCTGTTTCTGAAAGGGGATTATTTTTACACAGAGTTGCATTAGAAATCTTGCATTACAGGTCTTTTATTCTGTGCATTTCAAAAATGCTTCAGGCAGAGGAATATATTTTTCTCATATTCCATATTTTTGTCCTATGCAAAAAAAAAATACAGCCATATGTAAAAACTGACTGTGACTTCAAAATGCTGCATTTAACTGAAAGAACAAGGCTTCAAAGGTCAGTCAGCTACAATATATACTGAAATGGATACAAAACAGTGACACTGTTGGAAAAAGTAATAGAATATTGATCTCCCTACTATTAGTGTATCAAAAAGGTAGAGAAAGTGATAAATTATCACCATCTGTCATTGGAAGGATACTTGGGTCCCAGTAAACAAATGCAGAGTCTTCCTTCTAGATCTCTTCTATTGCTGCTTAGTGCTGATAAAACACTAGTTCTTGGATCAAGCCCCAGGATTGGAGGCAGTACATCAATATACAGAAAGTAGACAAAGAATTTTTAGTCCTAAGGCTAATTCAAGGATTCTTCTTACAGAAATGCTTTGTGATATCCATGCATATGCTCCTGGCTTTTGTATCCTGTGTCTCACTATAAAATTGTAGGAGGAAAGCTAAGATCCATTTCTGACTTTTATATTTATTTATAATTATCTTTATCATCACTGCTTTCTCCATTTTTTTAACTAACTGTAGGCAAGTGTTTATCTATTTAGCTACTAAGCTGACTACCTGATTTTATGAGCCCATAATGCTCTGCCTCACTATCATCACTATTTGTAGGCCAGCTAGGCATGATCCTATGATCCATGCGAATAGACACGTATGCTGCCCCTAACCTGAGTTGCTGGTGGTCAGTGTCGACCACAAGCACATCCCATTCTATTCAATAACTCGTAACTTGCTCTCTCCATAGAGTTGCGGAGCAACTGGGCAACAGTCAGTAAGAGGGAGAAAAGGTGGGAGAAAAAAAAATTACCCGAAAGACCAGCATTTATTATCATTGCTGCTCTTGCCAATGAACTTAATGCACAAATTTAGGTTGCAATAAAACAGAATGCAAATTGAAAAACTAAAACAGTCAGAGAAAGCCACATACGGGAACACGTGCCCCATGATCATTGATTGTTCTTATTTATTCATGAAAATGCTAATCCTTCAGAAGACACACACCTATGCATCACATGGTGCATCAGTTAATGCACCCAAGACTCTACTCCTTCCTTTTAAGGAATAACTAAGCATCTAACAGCATACTCCAACTGTAACACAGTGAAGTCTGCCCACACGTACAATAAGGTGATAAAACAAGGCAACACGCCCCCCAGCAGAACCACAAGAAAAGAAAGACAAGGGGCAAAAAAGCAAGAAAAAAAAAGCAGGAAAAGAAAGGCAAGAAAAAACCCAAGAGATACACCAGATGAGGGCAAATATGCCAAGCTGCACCAGAATAGCAAAGGAAAGGTGATTATGGACTCAGGTCAAGGTGAAAATAAGATAGTGCTGCTTAAGAACAAAGGATAAAGACCCAGTTTGGGCAGATGGGAGAGAGAAGGGTCAGGAAAGTACATAAGGGAAGAAGAGAAAAGTAGGAGCAGGATTTTGTGGCACTGTAGTGTATTGCTACAGTCCCAGCTGCACAGCAAAAATTTCCCTTGTTTTTTTTTTTTGTTTACAGCCTTTGAGACAAGTCGGAATGTTAAAAGCTTGAGATTTTTGTAAAGATTAAGCGTTAAGTCAATAAGTGCCCAGCACTAAGCCCACTAGTATGGTGGTGGGGTGGTCTCCAAGGCCTCTTTCTCTCCTTGCTCAAGTGTGAGACAGTATACAGCACTAAAATGTATGCCAGTGCTTTTCTGTGCTAGATTTGTCAGTACTGCAGTCACTGCGATGCACATTTCCTCTAATCTACAACCAGTATTTATTAGCAATTACTCATGTAAAAACTGGAAAAGGGTAGGTGATGTGTCATGGATTTAATATTGGTCCCACCATGCCTAGAGACTGCAGACCCCTTGCTAGTTTATAAAAGGACTAACAGGTAGAGCCTGAGGTAAGAGCAAATTAGAACAAATAATTTTAGAAGTAAATGTCAAGTTACAAAACCTGTTTGGACTTCTAAACCACAAAGAATTGGAATGTGATCTAAATGTTGCTTTGCTCTAACATATCTTTGCAAATGGAAGATTAGTAATGCAAATCCATGAAATGTGTTGCCTTGTGCCTATTTCTTTTTTCTAAACCAAACATCCAAAAATATTATCATTCTATATTTTCCATTTTATACATAACAAGCCAAATTTTCAAGTGAAATCAAAAGGTCATTTTCAAAAAAATACAGAACAATTACATGGCTAATTTTTGTTCAGTTACCTTGACAGCACCTACATAGCAGGTAATTTTTCTTCCAGATGGGCTATTATGTATCACACAGATACAGAAATGCAACTGATCTTACCCAGATTGTAGTTCTTAGGGATTTGGTGCCTTTCTGATAAGTAGAAACAAAAGGCACAATAAAAACCCATTTCCCTACTCCTTCTTTACTATTGAATTCATGCATGATTTTAACATTTTAAATATTTTCTGAAATCAGGTTTAGCTCTAACAGTTCTTGCAAGACATTAGATTATAATAAGAATTTAATCCAGTAATGTTGAGTTTCTCAGGAACTCTACTGAATTTACTGCCAGGTCTATTGTTCTCATCTATGCACTTCTATGCAGATCTCCCCTTTTTATTTAATTCTCCTTGAAAGAACTTCTGTAGTTTTGCTTGATTCCCATTGATTAGAGTGGTAAAGAATGCTGTGTATCAATCATTGAGCAGTACAGTAACTCCATTAGCCCTGCAGCTGCTGCTGCAGATGCAACATATGCACTCTCACAGCAAGCACAGCTTTCTTAAAAAGCTGTGATGGTGCGTGGCGATGGTATGATTCCTGTTCCCTGCCTGGGGCAGGTAATGATGCTTCAAGATCTAGGTAGCCTCTTTGGTCTCTTGACTTCTCACGAGGCTGCCAATGCCACTGTCTTCATCCTCTCTCAGCACAAGGATTTTACAGGGAGTTTTATGAATCACCTCCTTCTGAGAAATAGCACCTTTCAAGTCATATTTGAAGACATCAGAAGAGTTTTGTTTCTGCCTCAGTTGTTCTCTGTTTGCCCCAGGGACTCTGGAGAAGGCTGCGGAGCCAGCCCTCCATCTTGTGGGTCTGCACCATCTCCAGCCTGCTAGGATAAGGGAAACACAGACTCTCTAGACTGCAAGTGCTTTCTGGGTGCTAATAGCACAGCCTAGATGGAGAGTCCTCTTGTCAAACATATTTACTATTTTTCAGACAAGCAGAATTGGTCTATTTTCTCAGGTGGGTCAGTAAGTCAATTATCCTCCCAAGCAGCTCTTTTACAATTAGTCATTTAAAATAGAAGGGCCAAGATGAGGCAAAGGCTCTCACAGCTTCTGTACCCGACTGTGGAGTCCATGCATGTGTGTCCTTCAAGGGGAGGAGGGCAATGACAGTGTCCCCACTCTGCCTGCCCCACTCCAGTGAAGGTAGGCACTGAAGGACTGGGAGTAAATGCTGGCACAGCCTTTGTCTGGTCTTACGGCAGCTGGCATGGAGCATACTGCAGAAGCAGAAACAAAGCTGGGCTCAAGAATCGGTTCAATTTTGCCCTTCTGGTCGCCCAGAACTCAACTCCAGTTAAATGAAAATGTTTTGCAGAATTTACAGAAATTAAATTCATAAATAATGTCCAACAGTGGATTATCAAAGTGGGTGGCAGACCATAACAAAGATTTGACAAAATCCACTTCTACACTGGTATCACAGGAGCTTAACTAAAAGTATTGGTTCTTGCTACTATATTTTAGAATTACCATAATTTATGGTCCTTGCTTCACAAAGTTGCCACTGTTTCCTGATAGTGAAAGGGAGAAACAATATATATTTTTAAAATGTGTTTTTACTTTTTTATCTAAGAGAACGAAATCTACTCCCAGTCCCTACAGTACCAGCCATTTGGAGGGCTGACAGCTTTCAGGGGCAGAGAAATGCAGAGAAGACAAAACTTAAGAATTAGTAATTGGTATGGATACAACTGGTAAAATATGAGAAAAGTCTAAGTGGCCATCTTACAAAACAGATCAATTCTGCATTTATGCTGCTGACTGCAGAATCATTCCCAATGGTTTTTGACCACTGAGCCCTGGCTGTGGGAAAATGCCCCACCTCTTGCTCTGCAGCCCCAAGTCATCTGGAGCACTGAGTTGCATGGCACTCAAGAGAGAAAGCAGAGACCTGAAAGCAGGGAACTGATTTCTCCTCCTAGATTAAAAAGGAAAAAAAAAAAAAAAAAAGGATTTCTTCATTTGGATGAAAGGCAGACATGTGAGTCAATGCCTGACAGCGTTGTTCTAAAAACCAGGCAGAAGGCTTAAACAGTCACTTTTATGTGTTTTTATGGACTTTGATTTTTTTCCCTGCACTATCAAATTTTTACAGCACCAGGATTTTGCCAACTGTGTGTGATACCAAAGCAGAAAGTTCTGCCAAAGGATTTACTTGAAGGTAGAGGAAGAAAGAAGGCAGTGTTCTTCAATTTTATGTCCAAGATGAGCAGTTTATAATGTCTGCATATTTAATGCACTTTGCATTGTTCTTGCATAATTCCAGCCTTGCTTTGGAAGCAAATACATGACTGATCATCTCAGTTGCGTTCAAAAGGTTCCATTTCTTGACACCAGCTGACATTTTTTTAATTATTTACAGTGAGACATTGAAGCATTCATTACATGTCTCCTCAAAGCTTAACCTTCCAAGGTGAATGTCTAGGTTTCCTGACACTGGAACATCTCATCCAAAGACTGTTTGCAGGAGCCAAACTCACCCTTATGGCCCTTCAAACCAATCGCTGCCGTTTCATCAGCCTGCAGGCTCAGACAATTGAAAATTTGTGAAATCCAAAGAATACATTTTTTTCTTAAGGTAGGAAACTGTCAAGCTCACTGTGAGAACCTCTGAAAGACAAACAGATAGAGGATCTGCTGTGAACATCTTCCTCACTAGATGCAAATCTTCAAAACTGCCATATCAGGGAAGACACAGTTTGGTGCAGCAGACCCAGCTCGGGTCATGCCTGGGTCACTGCATTGATTCGAGACTGTGGATAAGAGCCTTACCTCTCCAAACTATTTTATGCCCTGCAGTGAAATACAAGTATCATACTTGATGCATTGTTTGGAAATGTAATTGATTTTAAAGAGCTCACAGTCTCTTGGATGAAGCCACTAATAGCACGGAAAGCTGTTATCTTCATTCTAAAACTTGCAGAAACAAAATGAATGCTATAAAGAACAAAACTCTACCTAACAATCTAATTAGTGTTTCTTTTTTGTATTTTCCTGTTCAGAAAACCTACATGAAAAAGTATGAATTTATATCATGCTCTGATGAATCAGGTAATGTGTTGAGGGTATACTGGCAGCATAAAGTGCACATTGCCCTATATCAAAACAGAAAAGTGTATGTGTGTGTACATGACTGTTATCTACGGACCTAAACACATGTAAAAGAGAACATGGGTGCAACAAGGTAAATACAACAAGATAAATGCATGTCCAGATTCAGCACAGGTTGGATACTAAACTTTACAAGTGTATGTATGCAAAAAAAAAATATTATTTGTCTTCATCAGTTTCACAAGCTTTGCTCCATATATTCTTCTGGAAGAAAAGCTGAAAGTCTTATGTATAACTTATCAAAATATGCAAACATATAAGGAAAAGAGAAACAGCACTAAAGAACCCCAAGCAATTTGGCCAGTAAAGCATGCTGTGATGTCCTTGACAGCCTTTCAGAGAGCTATGGAACTGGCTTAACTGGTCAGCCATATGCACAAAACTTTAGAAACATTTTCTGCTGTGTAGCATATAATCTGTAGATCAGTTCTTTTCTGATGGAGCACAAGCTGTGACAGTCCCATATTTTATGCCTAGTAAACCACCTGTGTTCCTGTAAATCAATCCATCTGGTATAAATTAGAGTCTCCATGAAGGGAACTATTGGTTCTTGGGGTTTTTTATGCATCACAGAGGAAAATGTAAACATACTCTTTCTCTTTGTTTTTTGGTTTGGTTTTTTTTTCTTAATTTATCACAGAAGGAAACGTAAATATACTCTTTCTCTTTGAAAATGAACATAAAGAAAATATGGCAATGCAGTGAAAGGAAAGGAAAAGCACAGCATTAAAAACATACATGACTATAACATTTTTTCTCTTCTGTCTCACACCAGATACAATGAGAGGTCATTTCACATCCTTATATTATCTCAACAGCACAACTGTATTTTGCATACAAAACCCAAGGGAGAAATTACTAGAGAGAAACTCCAGAGAAATCTATGTCAGTTTACCACATGGCTTTTTTGATCTGCAAAAGGGACTTTCCTCAACATCACACAGTATGAGCCATCAGTTGCAGATTTAATGATCTAAGCCACAGCCATTGCCACTCACAAGATTAGGATTTGGGCTCTGCACATATTACTGTGCAGTCTGAAGGGTGTAGGCAAAGCATCACTCCCATACTAGCTGAGTTAAATAAAGGAGTCTCATGTTTTGGGCAATTCAGTAGAAAAATAAGATTTTCTGACAAATGCAGCTATGCCTTTTTTTTTTCCTTGCAGAATAGATATTGGTAAAGTGCCAAATAATGTTTTCATAATGATGTTAAAGGACAGTTTTAAACCAACTCTTTATCCCACAGGTTTGCTAGGCCTGGAAATAGAAAAAAAAAAAAAAAAAAAGAAAAACCAAACCCAACCCAAACCCAACCATTTTATTTTACTCATAGCTTATGGCCTCAGTCCAGCAGCTCCAGGAGCACCATGTTGATACTGTTGGCTAAGCCTTAGTACTTGAGATATTCTCAGACACTTTACTGATACATACAAACAATAATCCCACAATAATATTGATTTCTAATTCCAATGACAGCATCTCTATTACTAATACAAGCACCAGCATCAGAAAGATGCCGAGCATCTCAAAAAAATAATTCATGCTGACAAAAAATTGCTAGGATTGCCACAGACTGCTAAAGGATATAATTCAGGAGCCTGGAGTTGGCACAAGGGATGGGGACTTTGCTCCCCCAGACTGGCTGCACCAAGAGCTGCCAACACTGCCACAGTGTTTCGCTGAGGAATTAATGACTTTTTCCCATTCAGGCAATGCAATTGACAGATCTCAGGGTCTGTCACCCAAATGGAGAGAATGAAAACCGAACCACACAGAGCAGCCCTCAGACAGGCTGACCTTGATCCAGGGGAGCAAGGCGTGCTGAACACAGTGAAGCTGCAGATTGGGCTCAAGCATTTCACATGCAGCCCTTCATGAAACACATGTGGGGAAAAAGCCCTCTCGTGGGCATGCAGTTTTCTCCATATTGTAAAACATCATCTGTGCCAGAAAACTAACTGTACCCTGAGATGTATCAAAAGAAGGTGATCAGCAGGTCGACGGAGGTGGTTCTGCCTCTCTATTCCACTGTGATGAGAAACCACCCAGAGCATTGCATTCAGTTCTGTGGCCTTCAGCATAAAAGCTTATGGACCTGTTGGAGTGAGTCAAGAGAAGGGCCATGGAGATGATCAGGAGCACATCTCCTGTGAGGACAGGCTGAGAAAGTGGGGATTGCTCAGCCTGGAGGAGAGCAGGCTCTAGGGAGGCATTCGAACAGTCTTCCAGTACCTAAAGGGGGCTACAGAAAAGCTGGAGGGGAACTTTTTACAAGGGCATGCAGTGATTGGACAAGGGGGAATGGCTTCAAACTGAAAGAGAGTAGGTTTAGATTAGATATTAGGAAGAAGTTCTTTACTGTGAGTGTCATGAGACATTGGAAGACACTGTCCGGAGAAGTTTTGATGCCCCATTCTTAGAAATGTTCAAGGTCAGGCTGGCTAGGGCTTTGAGCAACCTGACCTAGTGGAAGGTGTCCCTGCCCATGGTTGGGGGAACAAGAGGATCTTTAAGTTCCCTTCCAACCTAAACCCTTCTATGATTCCATGTAATTATTTCTCTGCAGATTATAAAATCAGGTAGTGTCACTGAGAAGCACAACAGAAGTAAAAAGTGACATTGAAGAATGTCCTTATATCTATGAAAAAATGTCTTTCTGTCCACATGTGTCCCATGGTTTTGATTCCCTTCCCATTGCTTATGGTAATTACAGACACATAACAAGTTCCACAGTGCAAGGCAAGCTGCACTATTAATTCATACCGCTATTGGCTGAGTTTAGTTTGTTTTTTGCAGTTTTTTTGTATCAGTGTCTGACAAACAGTGTTGCAATTGCCAAGGGTTCTGGTGAGAGCAGCACAATTCTTCTGCAATGTCACCCAGTGTGGTCAGGAATGGTTGTAATCTCATAGACAAGCATTTAACTTATGCAGTGCCCTTTAAATCAATGTGCTAGGTACAAACATTAATAATTAATATTGAAAAGCACTATAAAAATATGACAATGCTGCACATTTAATCCAATACAGTTAAATCAAAGCTGAATTTGGTCTGCTGTATTGACTTTTGCAGTTAAAAACAGAAGCACAAATAACCCAGCAAATGAAAGAAAGAAAGAAAACAAATATTTTGCCATGGGGAAAATAAACCAAACAACTGAAAGAATAACTGTATGAAAGGATAGGTTAAAACCCAAAATACAAAACACACATTTCTGTGTACACAAAGCATTTGGAAAGCTTGTGCAGTGCTATGGCAGTATTTCCCTTACAGAATTATGCATGCTGAAGAAGAAAGGCAAAAAACAGCTTGTGGTAAGACGAGTGAATCTCAGCAACAACCATGTTCACTGCAGTGAAGTACACCCAGCTTTTGTTTTAATAAGCTCTCTGAAGCCGGAATTTTCACGAGTGCTTTTAAATTAGCTCTGCACCATCTTTGTTGTATGAGGGCAGGCTGTGTGTGCATCTATTACCCACATAATGAATGTCAGAAAAGCAGAATGCAAATTCAAGCTGTGGCCAATTAAAACTGGACTGGAAGACGTGCCAGGGGACTGCAGAGCAGCCACAGCTCTCTGCTAGTTACTGGCAAACCCATGGTCTGTGCTTTCAACTGTGGACTCATGCACATCCCCACCCCCCAACAAGTGCCAAAGCAAACACACTGTACATTGAGAGTTTTCCCTGCCAGCTTCACCAAGGATTTGGTTTGCCAAGTGCTGCACTTGGAGGGGTTGCAGACCCCAGCACAGCTGAAGTGTGAGATCATTTCTGGACAAGACAGTCCCAGCCTGCAAGTGCTCCCCACTTGCTTGGATGCTCAGTCCTGGGAAAGAAATCCTGGAACAAACCAGTTTGCACTGAGACAAAACCAAATTAAGCAACACAAACCTTATAAAACACTTTACAGTCCATATGATCAGAAATAAACCTTGGGGTGTCTCTATCTTCCTGTACCCTGTAAAACCCTCATCAATCCCCTGCATCACTCATGCTTAATACTTGCAAGCAGGTTCAATTTTGAAATAGTGAATTACTGGGAGGCAGAAAACCTTTCCCCAGTCAAAAAAATCAGATATTCATATTCCTCCACTCTATTATAGTTTACTTGCCTCAAAGTTAATAGCTCCTCCATGTAGGTTACACACAAAAGTTTCCAATGTTCTCTTTCCTTCCCCATCCCCGTGCACCATGCAGTATCTGTAACCTTAAAGAGATAAAATAGTCCAGCTGCTCCAAAATATTCAAAATTAACTCACAAGAGTCACTGTGGTCTTTACATTTACATTACATGCTACAGCTTTTCCCTTAGAGATACTAAAAAGTTCAGAGACATACAAGAGCAGGCTTGCAGAACTGAGCAAGAACAAACATGAACTAGTCATTGAAGACAGTATAGTAAGCAGCAATTTCTTTTAAGACTGGTTTAATTAGAATAAAAGATCTTCTCTGCTCCAGACATAACACTTGATCAAGATGACATGATGCATTTGGATCACTTTAGGTTGGAGGAAAGAACCATTATGGAATAAACATCCCTTTTCCTATGGATTTTTCGTATCAGCATCTCTTCTTTTACATTATATATTGCAGTGGTCCAAGCTGTGTTGCACAGGTGGCTTTTCTGAGGAAGGAAATAGCATTGGACAGACAGTAAGAAGCATCCAGGGGAACCCCAGTACTTAAAATTTCAGGTTTTGTGCCCCTGCTTTACAATTCAATATTTCCCAGGAGAGAGACTAGTGATGCCTTACCCTGTGGCACAGGAGTACTGATGTCTCACAGTCAGTGACAGCTGTGAAAGTAAAATTTGCATCTCTTTCATTAGCAGCAGCCAAGAGGAATTAGGTACAAATGGATAAAGACACCTTTAGCCTTTTAGTGGAGTCTAATATGTCATTGCTGTTTGCCTATATGATCTCCTACCTTTATAAAAGACTATCACAGCCTCACATCTATATATCCAGCTCCAGCAAAAGTTTCTGCACATTTGTAGTGCTGGGTATCGCTCCTCAACAGGTAGTAATAGGAAGTCAAATAAAGAAGTATTGACACCTGGCAACATAAAGAGGCCAGAAGTAGCAGCTGGAGGCTGCTAAGAAGGGATGAGACACTGTCTGGCCCTGCTCTATTCTCACAACTTCTCTACAGTTCAAGGACTCTGCTTCATGGCCTCCAATGTAGTCTCCTGCTGGAACCAGCAGCAGCAGCAGCAGGCCTTAGATAGGAATGGTCTGCTTGGTCTCACCAGGTCCGTCATCAAGGTATGATGCTGTGGCTGGTAGAGGAAGGAGGGTATGAATGGCACAAGGGGCTCATGATTCAGGGATGTTCAATCAGCAGCTGAAGAATGAAGTTAGCACACCACTGTAGAACCAAGGAGAGCATTTTATACATTGGCTGTATGAAAATTGTATCACCATTTTCCCAAACCAAAAGCTGCTTTTATGGCTTGTGCAGCTCCATATTGCCACACAAATAAATGCCTTCATCCTGAGTGTGCTATTTTTGACTGGGATAGAGTTAATTTTCTTCATAGTGGCTAGTATGGGGCTATGTTTTGGTTCTGTGCTGCACACAGGTTGATAATATGCTTTTATTGTTTCTGAGCAATATTAAACCTGCTCAGTAGGCTTTTCTACTTTTCGTGCTGCCACGCTGGCAAGGAAGTTGGTGGTGCATGGGAGTCTGGGAGGAGACACAGCCAGGACAAGAGACCCAAACTGACAAAAGGGATATTCCAGACCATATAGCATCATGCTCAGTGTATAAATTGTAGGGGAGAAGGAGGAAGGGAGGGGGTGACATTTGGAGTGATAGTGTTTGTCTTCCCAAGTAACCGTTAAATATGATGGGCCCTGCACTCCTGGAGATGGCTGAACACCTGCCTGCCCATGAGAAGCAGTGAATTAATTCCTTGCTTTGCTTTGCTTGTGTACATGGCTTTTGCCATGAGCTGTCTTTATCTCAACCCATCGGTTTTCTGCCTTTTACCCTTCCGATTCTCTCCCCAGTCCCACTGGTGGGGAAGTGAGCGAGGAGGCTACATGTGACTTGGTTGCTGGCTGGGGTTAAACCATGATACAGGGCCGACAGGGAGGCCCAGTACCCAGCCTCTTCCAGAGGCCTCCTCCAGTGCCATACCAAGGACCATCAGCCCCTCATTCATTCCACTGCATTTTGGACAAGCTTTCGAGAGCAGGGACACAGGATTGCCACTGCAGACAGGGACGAAGCTTTTCACTGACAAGTTTGCTGTGTTCGGTTATTGTTCCACTGATGCTTTCAAAGATCCGAAGTTACTGTATTTTTGTCCTGTCAAGTGCGATGACCGGCATTAACCTTTTTCATGCAAATCAATCATCTATTTATTTCCCTCTCCATGTGCTGCCTTCAACAACAGATTGATAATGAGGACACAGAGACAGAAAGAAACTGAATGATTAGGTCTTCACCTCAGAGGGTACTGTAATATCTGTCCCAATTTTCTTCCTTTTATCTCTGTTCTTAAGCATTGCCTTTCTCAAGGATAAAGAAAAAGGAAAGGAGAGGCAGGGGAAAAGACTGTCTTCCAGAATTCTGGTCCAGTGCAGACTTTTTATGCTTAGGCTCAGCTGTAGAAATAATTTCTGGTACTCACACACAAAGCTACAGTCAAAGATAATTGCTTGGCCTGGCTACTATATCTTAATGATCTCCCAAGCTATGTGGTACCATGGAACTGTAGTGCCCAGCATCTGTCGGCTGGACATACTTGAGCACACATACTTTGGGGTGTCATATTTTATATAAGCCTTTGTCTTCATAAAAGGGAAAAAAAATTGCCCAACATGGCAACAATGCCTCAGAGATTTTCTGAAGGCAGAAGTGTCAAAGGGCAGAGAGAATGTTAATGAAATTTGTGAGGCAACAAAAGGAATTTTTTATTTTTCTCCAATGATAGCTGAGCTTTTACAGTGGAGCAAGAGAAAAAAAATCAAAATTAATAAAGCATAAGATACAAACATTAAGTCAGAATTATAGTGCTGGAGCAGAATTGTCCGGAGAATGAAATATGCTATAAATTAACCATCTGATTGCTATCAGAGCAGAGCACTGACATGTCACAAAATTTCTCTGTACAGCACTTCTCCTTTCATTTGCAGTTTGCCTAATTCAGCACTTTTAGTATTGGAAAACAGTCTCATTCTCTCATTGTTGATATTTTAATACACAGACTTGCACTCCTCTGGCAAAGGGGTGGGAGCAAAGAAAGCACGTCTATCGCTGCATAATCAGATGTGATGACTTCAACAGGATTGATGGATCGTCCCAATGATCTCTCTTGCTGCTCATGGCTCATGTCTCTAGTAGCATTTATTAATCCCAAGGGCAGGTCATGGTCAGGGAATGACACCTGCGCTAACTGTTCAGGGATGGGACAGTCTGTGCCAGGGTACAGGCGCTGCTGCCTCCCCAGCGTGGGAAATGCAAGATATTGATATTTCTCTCTTGCCACTCATTGCTGGAGTCTCACCATGGACAAACAGAAGCATCTGCATCTCAGAGATTTACTTAAAAATGTAAGGTGAGATCTTATACTTTTTGATACTTTCCTGCTCTTTGGGGGCAAGGAAGATACCTGAAAACTACATTTACACCTCAGTAACACAGAAGAACTGAGAAAAACAAAGCCATGTTTGATGGGAATATATAACACTTTGGCACCTGTGACCAAAACTTTATCATACAAGGAAAAAGGGATGAAGAAGAATATATTAGGGATACTTTCAGTCTGGAAATACGTAAATCATACAGCTAAGTGGTTCACAAATACCACCTTTCTTTAATGTTGTTGACAAGAAGTCCAGTAGTCATCTAAAATTTGTGTTGTTCAGAAATAACTCGCAAAGTAATTTCTGCAAAATATCTTTATTCTCACAAACAACTGTTTGGCATTCAAAATTGTTTTTCTGTGATTCATCTGGCTAATGAGCCCAAATCATTGCTTTGGCTATGGCAAGGTTTGGACTCAGATTGCTGTAGCAAATTCATTCACTAAATAATTTCAAAACCACTGAAGTTTCCCAACATTGTTGCAAACCATTCACATAATCCCTATGTATCTCTGATGCGGAGCCAAACAGTGCTGCTCAAAACCAGCAGTGAGAAGCCACGCCAGATCAGCTAAAAGCCCCTCAGCGTGGCTATGACTGTCCCCCACCTTGGGGACCTCCACTCAATGAAGCGAGTGGGACTGCTGGAGCTGGACAGATGGTGTTGCTAGTGCAACGCCTGAGTGGTTGTGAGTTGCCCTGCTGATTTCCTGAGCAGACACCCCAAAGCTCATCAGACAGTCACAGAATGGGAGGGATAACACACTTCTGCTCCTCGTCACCAAACAGGGAAGTCCCAAGCACATATGCTCAGCTCAGAGGACACTTTGCAGCAACAGAGTGTCTTGAGGCCCCAAGACTGAGAATCAGTGAAACGCTGCTCATATCTACCTGACCCCAGATTATCAGAGGGCCAAATAGAGAGTGTGATCATACACGAGAGACCCCAACCTGCCAATAACACACAGATTCCAATACTTCTGCAGGTGCCTTTGGCAGCAAATTCATTCTCCATGCTTTATATAAGATCATGATGTAATTCCTTGGAAAAAATAACTGAAAACAAGAGATGGGTGATAAGAAAGAACCAAGGAAGGCTGAAAAGAAAGCAGGATAGATTTTCTGCTTCTTAACCCGTATGCTTGTATGAAGAATTACATACTTTTAATTGTGAAACCATTTCTTAAGAATAGTCTAGCCCATGAAACTCACTATGCAGCTTAAGTTTAAAAAGGAGAGTATTTTAATTACAGTGGCCTTCTTTAGAACTGCTTTGAAAGTTACTGGGAAAAGGTATTATCCAGGAGCTACATGTTCCTCCATCATTAAGGTCAGAGCTTTGCAGGATCCAAAACAATAACTGAACTACATTGTGAACTACCATTACAGTAAAACATTTAATTTAAAGAGCCATGAGTTTTGACAATTATATAAGCTTTCATTATTCACAGCACATGCCTATTTCCTATCAAATGGGATTATAAAGAAACTTCTTTTCTGGAAAGGCTAATCTCTGATTGCCCATTTCAGAGCCTTTTCATGTGTGCCTCAAAGATTCTTCAATTATTGCTGAATACCGGATTAGATCCACAACTCATCCACTGTCACAATTTCCAAGATCCTATTACAAACAAGTATAATAAAAAGTATTGCAAAACCAACTTAGATTCTGCTTAAAGGAATTGTTGGGGTTTTTTTACATATTTAACATGCTCACATTAGTAACTATATACCCAGCCAATAAATTCTCTGTCTTTGTCCTAGAAGTTTGTCCACCCCACCATGCAGTTCCTTAACAAGGAGACTATTTTCAAGGCATTAGTCAACACTGAAACATCCATTTCAACTGAAGCTACTTTAGAAGCTTAAGTAGGTAATCAAATGGTAACCCATTTTATTAGCAATGTAGCTTCTACAAGATGCTTGCCTTGGCTATGTGACTGACAGGAGATGTGTGAGAGTATTTACTGTACATCAGTTTCCAGCTACACAGGAATTCGAAAAATGTGCAGTAATAAAAATCCCTCTTTCTTTGATAATTAAAAATTTAATACCAGCAATCCTACTGGTAAAAATGAGTAATGATCAGAGTAGTTCAACAAAAGAGAATGCATTTGTTACCACTCAGATATGCTCAAACTGAATATATGGTCTTCTGTATAAAGCTTTCCTTCATAAACATATCTCAGTGCTTCATTCAATATTTCTACCATACAAAGAATTAACTTGTATCCTTACAGATGTCATATATTTAAAAGACCTTTTAACATCTGAAGAACGTTATTTCTGTACAGGAAAAATTATCATTAAATATTTTTGCTTATGTTTTTTACCACAAGTTAAACATAGCTGCTTTTGAGTTTCACAAAGTAAACCACCCCAAATGTCCATTTTCCATTAATGAAGACATTAATCCAAAACATAAAACTTCTCTTAGTTCTTATTCTTCTTGGCCTGAAGTATTTAGAGCTGAGCTTCTATTGGCAAATGAGTGGTCCCCTGTCTTGGGTGACTGTATCCTATTTCTTTGATTTATTTCTTAGCATGAAAATCTTTACTGACAAGAAATCGATTCTCAGAGAAGAGCTAAATTGCACATGAAAACTGCATATTTGAGATTCTGGCAATTAAGACATTGTACCACTGCTTTCCCACCTGTGATGCTCATAATGGAAGGCTATGCAGAGGAGAAGACTTATATGATGGGTCACTGTAAGTACCAGCGGTTTGTGGATATGGGCACTCAGTCCAAATGACCCAGAGAAAAGGCTGCCAGGCAAGACTGTGAACGCTGCTGCAGCCAGCTGCCTCCAACAGGCTCACAGGCTTTCGGGGACACCTTCCCAGAGGTTGGTGCAAACACTGGCCCAGGGGCAGCAGCCAGAGAGCAGCAGAAAGCTGGAGCCACAGAGGTTCTCTGCATTGCTTCACCATCCTGTTGCACTGCTGGGCTGCAAATACAAATTCAGGGCAGAACAGACAGACTTAAAGTTTGTGCAGAGGTCTCTGGTGAGATTCAGCCAAAGATGGTGCCATGATCACGAGCAGCTAAGGACCTACTTTGTACAGAAATAACATCAATCTAAAAAAACCCCATGACCAAAAATAAACAAAACAAACTAACCAAACAAATAAACAAAAACAAAAACCAAACCTGTATCTGAAAAGTATCTTCCAAATACTTCCTGTCTGTCTAAAATAATCTCCAAGGACTAATTTATATAATTTCACCTTTCAGCATCTCAGGCTAGTTATATGCCATATATTTATCCTGATTTACATACTGTTTGCATTATGCCAGTACAGTCTGGTATGCTAGATGTAGAGAACAGAGTGAGAATGACCTAATGTTAAACATAAGTTCTATTTATGTATTTTCAAGTGATCAAGTTAATCTGTGTGTACATCTCGAGTGTGAGAGTCACTAATCTGCCAGAGCAGTTGAAAACAGTCCCTTAAAAGGAGATATTGTTTCCCAGAAGGTGCAGAGAAGTGATTCTGCACAGATCTATGAAGATAACAATAGCTATCATAAGGCTTTACAGTAACTTCTCAACCACAAGGTACCATGAAAATGGAGCAGATCATAAAAGACATTCCAGCCTAACTTCTAGAAAAGCCTGTGAATGAGTTCTTGCTAAGAAATGTGAAAATGTAGAAGATGATGTCAAAGTAACTCAAGCAGAAAGAGTGAATGATAATGTTATTCATACTCATACTCTTGAAGATAAATTAAGTTTTTTCAAGAGTTACATATAGCTGTACCATATATTTTGTTAATTAAAAATATCCACATATGGCCTGTAATATAGTACACCCTCTTTCAGCAGAGGAGAAAACTGGAGTCTTGGCTCAGGAGTACATAATTGTCTCTATGGGCACAGTTGTCTGAAACTCTGGAAACAAGCAAGCTTTTTTCCTAGCTGTTTACCATTACAGAACTAAAAATAAATAATCCAAGGGTTTTGGGTTTTTTTTTTGTTTTGTTGGTGTTTCTTTGTTTGACACTGGAGTACTGCATTATGAGCTTTCTTATCTGCAAAAAGTGTGCTACAGCCAAACAGCTTGAATCTTGACAATAGATTATCTTTTGCAGATGAGTTTGGTACACAGGATGAAGAAACACTATCCATTTACAGACTAATTGAAAAGTGGGGTGAAATTTACTTCTAGATAATTGTTCCATTTAGATACTAAACCATGCAGCAAAATACACCATAGATAGCAATAATTTGGTCCTAAAGACTATAACAAATTCTGAATCATTTTTATTCATCTGCCAAAACTGTTTCAGAATGTTAAAAAATTCATTTTGTCAAATGTGAACATGCCCGAATACCAAAGCATCCCCTCACAAGACGATTATGCCTACATCATGCTAGTGAAAGGCTAAACATATGTATCAGCTAATATATTTTACTTCTAAATATCTAGTCAACTAGAAAAATCTGACTTCATATGCACTAACACATACAGACAATGCATTCGGTGAAGAAAAAGTTGAAATCCAAAGGCTGCTTCAGCAAACTGCTTTTTCTATAGTCAAGGAACATCTTGGAACATCTTGTAGTCAAGCAGGGAATTGGAAAGTGATTTCACTCTCTTATGTTCAATCTCACACCTGATTGCAGTTTATGAACTGAGTTAGCAATTGAAACAGGCTAATCTTGCTCTATTCTTTCTTATTTTTTGTTTTGCAGAAAAAGATGCTGGCATTTCGATGTCTCAAGCTTGCCAGCAGGCTAGGTAGCATTTGTTTATATCGATAATATTGTTGGCTGAGAAATACAATAGTGTACGCATCTTTTAAGATCCTTGCTCCATTTGTAACCATCAAAGTACCATTTTAAATAGTAATAGGAAAATTACAATGACTGAACTTTCATTTTGAAGACAAGAAAGTATACTTTGTAAGATGTTTTTTGGAACAGATAGCAAGGAGGAATTAAGAATTCACCTTAGAACTGATGACATATAAAATATATGCATTCATCCCACTGCACTCAACATGGGAGGGGTATCTGAACTCTTCTCAATTCCTTTATCACCTGCTGTACTCAGCACCCAGGGCACATGCAGTCTGCATTCAGTTGGTCCACACTAGGAGCACAAAATTCCCTCTCTAAAGTAAAGAGATCAGGCTGTGATCGCTCTCCTTCCCCAAAAAACCACGAGTACCCCTTTTCTGTGGATGGGGAATATGGCCTTTCCTCCGCAAGGCAGACTGCAACCCCACAGACTCCACCAATACTCCCTGAGCTGTGAATTCTTCCCATTTCTCTTCTCCCAGTACACCCTGCTGGGAGGCCTGGGATAGCTGGATATCTGCAAACTGTTGTCTTGGAACATCTCCGTGTCTGTACAGACCTTTATTGCATCAGTTACATTCAGATGGCATGTCCCACTTTCCTCCTAGATCCCGCAGAACAAACACCTTGCTTTGAAATGGAAGATGCTGCGCTAGTTCTACAGTGACAGCAGTTGAAGACACTATACTGGGCAATGACTGGGTTCTAAGAACTGGAACTGGTAGAAAATATTGCCCTGTGTTTACCTGAAAGAGCTCAATAGGCTTTTAATTACAGCTGTAAGCCTGGTTTGTGGGCTTTGGGGTGCTCAGCTGGCACCTCTACTTTTCTGATGAAAGAATCAGTAAAACTGTATCCCCTGCAAACTTTACTTCTTAAGTGTTTTCATAAATTTTGCTTTAAGTGTGATCTTTCCAAATGCATAACTACACTCGTGGTAAAAACCTGTCAGAGGCTTGCAAGACAGCACTTCTCCACACTTCTTCTGGACAGAATGCAAAGCTCTTTCTGAGACAACACTGCTTGTCGCCAGCAGACATAGTTCATTAATTTATGAATTTTATAGACCAGGGGACATTTTCCTATGCAACCCTTATTATGACAGGTTTTTTCCCCCCACCCTTTATGAGATTCCTTCCAGTGGGCCAGCAGTGATGCTCACTGCCATAGCAATCACAGCCACAGTCACTCATCCTTTTTCCCAGACTGAATTTTCAAAACATGTCCCTGAAGGGGATGTCTTTGAATAGCTTAGTCAGAATTGTATTTAGCAACTCACTTTTGACCCTGGAATATGGAGGACTTGAGTCAGCAAGTATACAATAACTATGTTCCTACAGACTTCTTCACTCAAAGAAAAATCATGGACAGTGTGAGGTTTGAGACAGTTGCTTAATCATGGTATTAGAACAACTCCCTGCATTTATCAGCAAACAGTTTGGCAAAGACCACAGCTGATGTAACAGTTGTCTTATTTGCTTTCTCTAAAGCTAAAGTAGAAATTTAGGCCTTCCTTTTCTGCTTTAGGTGCAATGGTATTTTGGAAAAGCTGTTCCTTCCCTGGCAGAAATACAGTATATCAATAGATGGATTTCTTTTCCTCAGAGGTTCCTGTTCACCTAACTGAAAATTGAATTTTTACAGATAAAATATATTTCTGAAGTGAGGGATGGAGGGCCTTTGTTGTTATTCACCACAACTCAGTAATTAGAAGCTTGTAGCTAAATCCAAGTACTACAGCCAAGCACAAGCTGGTTTTGTTGTGTTTTTTTTTGCTGTGGTGCCCCTTGCATTTTGAGCTACGCTACTGCCCAGCACTGCAGTGCATATTCCCACAAAGCACTATCAGCTCCTGAGTCACTGGGAAATTAAAAACAAAGATATGACTCACCAACATGTCAATCATACTGGAAAATTATATAATATGCAACACAGAGTAAACCACAAGTAACTCAAAGCCCAAAGGACAATAAACCTTGAAGAAAATCACTACTTTTCTGATGGAGAACATTCTTCATTAGAATGGTTTCATCCATCACCAGCTGTTACAGCAGTTAAAATAAAACCAGATACAAACACATCAATATCTTAGATGTTTTTTCTTTCCTCTTACATGCACAAGAAACTTAAAAGAGATAACTCTGTTAGTGCTTTATTTTTATAAATAAAGCACAAATTTATTTTACAAATAAAGCTCCTGCCAGCCCAAGATTTCACTCTCTAAAATCTTTATAACATTCAGGCTTCAGTTGAGCTTGGCTTTGGTCAGCCTGTCAGGTACCTTGTGAAATTCCCAAGTTGGAGACTTTAGTTTTTTTCCTGATTTCAAACAGCTTGCACATAACAGAGAGCTTTAACTTTCCCCTTATCTGGTTAACTTAGCAAAGCAGGAGAGACCAAAAACAGAGAGGACTCATGCAGAGTGTGCGGTCTACCCTTTCTCTCGCAGGCTGGGTAAGAAACCTCTGAGCCAATAGTGAGCCTTGGAAGAAGCAAAGTGGAAACATTCACAATTGCGCTGATTCATTTCTGGGGACCCTGAAGAAGCCAAAAGGGTATTCCCAGCAATCAGCTTCTTCCACAGCTTCTTCTTATGAAAAGCAGTACAGACCTCAACCCACACAGCAAAACATGTGAACTTGCTCCCATGCGCTATCTAATTATTCTCAGTGGAGAGAGAACTCAAAATGTCAGCTCCTGCAAGTCCCGTTGACCTATATCAACTAAGAATCTGCCTTCTAAAAGCTCTCAAGAGGATATTAAATGGATTCAAGTGTGACATTCTCTATCACAGCTGCCTGTTCAAGGAGAGCTGTAGTGTAAAGGGTGAACAGGGTAGTTAGTACAAGGTTGCAAACATTAAGTTCTTTAATATCTAAACATTATCTTGTAGGATACGTCTATTTCAGCGATACCCAAGTCAAAAACTGGGCACTCGCTGTGAGACATAGTCACTTCCCACCCAGGTACAGAGCAGTCTGCAACACTGGGCACACAACCCCTGCTTTTGTTTACTTTCTTTTGAGCCATTATATTTTCCTTAGAGTTTTGGGTAATGAACTCAAAGATAAGAGAAACACCCTAGCAAAATAAAGTCAAAAGCATGAGGAAAGCATTTACAGGATTGTTCCTTTATTTTTTTATGAAAGTTTTCAGAATGAGAGTCTCATCTCAGATCTTTTTCATGCTACAGCTTGGTGACACGTAGCTTCCACCAGTCTCCATTTTGTGCTACCAGTGATCATAACCAGATACTCAAACAGACAATAGTTGCTGGAAGCCACAGCTAGTCTCCAGTCCCTGCTACCCAGCTGAGTTTCTTTGGATAACACCTCTTTAGAGTTTGCCAGTCTATCACATTTTGCCTCTGCCCATATGCAGAACAGTCGCGTTCTTTTGGATCATGCTCAGAAGCATTAAAAAAGGACTCTGCTGCTGTTGTTTGCTTACAAAGCATACTCCTTGTCAGAAGCTGGTGCAGGCAACAATATATTTACTACAGCATCTCACACAGTTCCATCTGCCAGACATTGCCAAGAGTTTTTCTGTAGCTTCTCCAAAGGAGAGGTAGCAGGACTGAGCTGTCCCTGCATCTCTCATCTGCCCTGGACAATAGTATTAGGAAAAGGAATAGAAACTTCTCCTCCCTCCCCACGTCTGTAGTAGGCCCTCCTGCCTCAAGCTCAGTAACAGCCAAGTGGCACTCAGCTGCTTCTTGGTGTGCCCACAGCATAACTGTTATTTTACATCCACAGGAGATGGACCTAAGTCAAAAAGTGCAAACCTAAAGCTGAATCTCCCAGAAACCATGGAGCTTACTGGTGTGGGGCTTTCCTCCATGGTGCCACCAAGACCGAAGATGCTCTGCTGCAAGCTTAGGCTACAAAAGTTGACAAGGCCCATCCTGCTTCTGAAATCAGCTAGTTTCTCCTCTTTGACTGGAGAAATGAAGGAAGAACCCCCCAAAAAGGATGCAGTTGTCCAGGGAGTGTATGAGCCTGCAGGGAGTGGCTGCAGGGAGTGTATGAGCCTGGCATTAGTACCGGAAGACAGTGTGAAAGACACCTGCGTACACTGTGAACAGGTAAATGATCTGCTCTGCCTAGTGGCAGAGCTTAAGGAAGAAGTGGAAAGCCTACAGAGTATTACGGAGAGTGAAAGGGAAATAGACCGGTGGAATTAGACCCTTCTGATCCTGAGAGCAACCAGAGATACCTCTCCCCTCTTGCCATCAGGCAGAAGGAGGAGACCTCACATCTGGGGTGGAAGGGAAACGGGTCCCTAACTGAGGAGGTAAAAGAATCCCCTCACAACTCCCATCACCTTCCCAGGTGCCCTTACAGAATAGGTATGAGGACCTGGCTCTAGAAAGTCAGGCAGATTATACTCCAGAAAAAAATCTGTCTGGAGGGTCTCCCAGTTGTGCTCCATCTACCAGATGGATCATGACCTCAGGTATTAGGAAGAAAAGAAGGGTATTTGTAGTAGGTGAGTCCCTTCTGAGGGGAACTAAGGGCCCTATATGCTGACTGGACCCATCCCACAGGGAAGTCTGCTGCCTCCCTGGCCCAGGTAGGGGATATTACCAGGAGATGCCTTCAACTAATTCAGCTCTCTGATTGTTACCCACTGTTGGTTGTCCAGGTTGGCAGTGATGAGGTTGATAAGAGGGGTACCAGGGTAATTAAAAAGAACTTCAAGGCTCTGGGTCAAATCATTAATGGGACAGTAGCACAGGTGGTGCTCTGCTCAATTCCTGCAGCAGCAGGGCTCAATGATGAAAGGCACAGGAAAACCCATATTATCAATAAATGGCTTAAGGCTGGTGTCATCAGTGAAATTTTGGGTTTTTTGGTCATGGGGCAATTTTTATGGCACCAGGCCTGCTAGAGTCAGATGGGCTTCATTTATCTAGTAAGGGCAAAAGGACTCTAGCCTGTGAGTTGGCAGGGCTGATCAAGAGGGCTTTAAAGTGGGTTTGAAGGGGGAAGGGGATGAAACAAGGCTTCCAGAGATGAGCCTAAGGGTGGGAAGCCAGAGTTGGAGGTGAAATCAGCAGCCCAGCTGAAGTGCATGTATACTATTGAATGCAGCATGGGTAACAAACAAGAGGAGCTGGAAGCCATCGTGCAGCAGGAAAGCTATGATGGGGTCGCCATCACAGAAACATGGTGGGATGACTCGCATGACTGGAGTGCTGCCATGGGTGGCTACAAGCTCTTCAGAAGGGACAGGCAAGGTAGGAGAGGTGGAGGGGTGGCTCTATATGTTAGAGAGTTTCTTGCCTCTGTAGAACTTGAGGTTAGTGGCAATGAGTTTGAGTACCTATGTGTAAGAACTGGGAGTAAGGCTAACAAAGCTGACATCCTGGTGGGAGTCTGTTATAGACCACCCAGCCAGGATGAAGATGTGGACGAATTATTCTATAAGCAGCTGGTGGATGTTTCAACATCGTCAGCCCTTGTTCTTGTGGGAGACTTTCACTAGCCAGATGTCTGCTGGGAACTCAACACAGAGGAGAGGAGGCAGTCTAGGAGGTTCTTGGAGTGCATGGAGGATAGATTCTTGTCTCAGTTGTGAGTGAGCCTATCAGGGGTGGGGCCCTGTTAAACCTGCTGTTCACAAACAGAGAAGGGCTGGTGGGAAATGTGGTGGTCAGAGGCCGTCTGGAGTACAGTGACCATGAAATTGTAGAATTTTTAATACTTGGTGAAACAAGGAGGAGCATCAACAAAACCTCTACTCTGGACTTCTGGAGGGCAGACTTTGGCCTATTCAGGAGGATGGTTTGGAGAGTACCTTGGGAAACAGCACTAAAAAGCAAAGGGGTCCAGGAAGGGTGGATATACTTCAAGAAAGAAATCTTGAAAGCACGGGAGCAGGCTGTCCCTGTGTGCTGAAAGATGAGCCAGAGGGGAAGATGACTGGCCTGGCTAGGCAGGTAGCCTTTGCAGGAACTCAGGCTGAAAAAGAAGGTTTATCACTTTTGGAAAAAGGAGCAGGCAACTCAGCAAGTGTTTAAGGATGTTGTTAGGTCATGCAGAAAGAAAATTAGAAAGATGAAAGCACAGTTTGAACTTAATCCAGCCACTTCTGCAAAGGATAATAAAAAGTAGTTTTATAAATACGTTAATAGCAAAAGGAGGGGCAAGGAAAACATCTGTTCTTTATTGGACACAGGGGGAGGAATACAGTTACCAAATATGAGGAAAAGGTTGCAGTAGTTAACACCTTCTTTGCCTCAGTTTTCAACAGTAAGACAGGTCATCCTCACGACAACTGGCCTCCGGAGCTGGTAGACAGGGATGGGGAGTGGAATAGCTCGCCTGTAATCCAGAAGGAAGCAGTTGCTGCTTAGCCACTTGGATCCTCACAAGTCTGTGGGACCAGATGGGATCCATCCAAGGGTTATGAGGGAGCTGGCGGAAGAGGTTGGCAAGCTGCTCTCCATCTTTTATTGCAAGTGCTGGCTCACTGGGAAGGTCTCAGATGACTGGAAGTTCACCAGTGTGATGCCTGTCCAAAAGAAGGGACAGAAGGAGGATCTGGGAAACTACAGGCCTGTCAGCCTCAGTGCCTGGCAAGGTCATGGAGCTGATCATCTTGAGTGCAATCATACGGCACCTATAGGATGGACAGGGAATTAGACACAGCCAGCAGGGATTTAGGAGAGTCAGGTGCTGCCTAACCAACCTGATCTCCACCTGGTGACCTGCCTGGAGAATGAGGAGAAGGCTGTGGATATAGTCTACTTGGACTTTAGCAAAGCCTTTGACACAATTTCCCATGGCATACTCCTGAAAAAACTGCAGCCCAAGGCTTCAACAGGGGCACTCTGTGCTGGGTTAGGAACTGGCTGGAGGGCTGGGCCCAGAGAGTGGTGGTGAACGGTGCTGCATCCAGTTGGCAGCTGCTCACTGATCCCCCAGTTGGGCCGAGTTCTGCTTAATATCTTTATTGATGATCTGGATGAGGAGATTGAATCCACCATTAGCAAATTTGCACATGACACCAAGATGGGGAGGAGTGTCAATCTGCTGGAGGGCAGGAGAGCTCTGCAGAGGGGCCTGGACAGGTGGGATAGATGGGCTGAATCCAATGGCATGAGGTTCAATAAGACCAAGTGCTGGGTCCTGCCCTTTGGCCACAACAACTCCCTGCAGTCCTACAGGCTGGGGACAGAGTGGCTGGAGAGTGACCAGGCAGAAAGGGACCTGGGGATACTGACTGACAGCAGCTGAACATGAGCCAGCAGTGTGCCCAGGTGGCCAAGAAGGCCAATGGCATCCTGGCCTGGATCAGGAACAGTGTGGCCAGCAGGACTAGGGAAGTGATTCTTGCCCTGTAGACAGTGCTGGTGAAGCCACACCTTGACTACTGTGTCCAGTTCTGGGCCCTTCAATTTAGGAAGGACATTGAGGTGCTGGAGTGTGCCCAAAGAATGGCAATGAGGCTGGTGAAGAGATTGGAGCACAAGTCCTATGCGGAGAGGCTGAGGGAGGCGAGGTTGTTTAGCCTGGAGAAGAGGAGGTTCAGGGGAGACCTCATCACTGTCTACAACTCCCTGAAAGGAGGTTGTAGCCAGGTGGGGATTTGGTCTCTTCTCCCAGGCGACAGCAGTAGGATAAGTGGGCACAGCCTTAAGCTGTGTGAGGGGAGGTTAAGGTTAGACATTAGGAAGAAGTTCTTCACAGAAGGAGTGACTGGACATTGGAATGGACTACCCAGTGATGTGATGGAGTCACTGTCCCTGGAGGTGTTTAAGAAAAAACTGGATGTGTCAGTCAGTACCATGGTCTAGTTGACAAGATGGTGTTAGGCTGGACTTGATGATCTCAGAGGTCTTTTCCAGCCTAGTTGATGGCATGATTCTGTGAATTTTTAGAAAGAGAGAGAATGAAGCAACTTCAATCCCCCAGGCAGTAGTGCTAAAGCAGATGGTGAGATCTGCTGTGGAGAAAGATAACTACAAAGATTATAACAGCAAACCACAAGCCCTGACTATTACCAAATAACTACTGAAGTAGAAGGATCCGTCTGAAATCAAGTGATATACTAACTAAGACTGAAATCTATAAAAGCAATGGTTTTTTTGATGCTTCCATTAAAAACCATACACACAGCAACCATCAGAAAAGAAAGGACTTGGCTATGCAGTTTCAGTCGGCTACATTTAAAAGGATTTTTGGTGTCAGGTTCCAACAACCAGTTTAAAAAACTGGAGACCTATTACCTCAACAGCTTGTGGGAAATTAGCCTGGATAACAGCCACTTATGCTAATACATGCACAGTCCCCTTGAGAAATACAGTGTACCCACCCAAAACCACCTGGACACCTGGGTGGGGGAGCAGCAGCAGATGCTTTTCTCCTCAAGACCCAAAGGTTCAGAATATTAACAGTTAAGCTTCACCTGGGCCTCTTTAAAATAAAGAATGAGGGTGATTTTTATGGGAATCGTGCCCTCTGTTGATGCAAGTGAAACACTTCACCGAGATGATACTTCTACCTGAAGCATGGCTGCATCAGTAAGACACGTTCATATTTAGGAAGGGGTTGGTTTCATTTGTTTGGATAGGTTTTTAAAGCTATTTTTCAAATATACCCACAACATCTCCTGACAAGGTTTACACAGAAATGCACTAAGCTAGAGAAGGTTTTACTGGTCACTACCTATGAATTTCCTCTCTGGGATGAGTGTGAGAAGAGCAGGACCATGTGCCCACCTCCCTCTGGTGACTATATCCCTGAGATAAGAACAGCAGTGTCTGAAGCAAACAGTAGCAGACAAGGACATGAGCTGCGATGTTGTGCAAGTTGATCCATTTGCCTAATTTAAGTGTGTAAGTTAAAAAACAGAGTAAGAAGGAAAACAATAACAACAAATTAAGTCAAATTTATAGAATAATTTAAGACTTTCTCTTTTGATCCTTCAGATATTCGTCTTTTCCAAATCATGTTTCTAACAAATATTGTCTCCCAAGAGAAATCAGAGGAGGCAACGAAACTGTACAAAATGTAGTATGTTGTATTTGACATCCAGAATATGCGATATGGCAATACAGAACGCGCATGAATTTTCCTTTAAGAGTGTTTTTTAAGCAAGGCTTAAACAACACTCTAAGCAAGTGTTTTATCTCATTGGTGTGTAAGACTACATCGCATTGGCTGAGGTTAGATGTACCATTAAACCACTGGGGCAGCCCCTCCAAGCACGATTTTTTACCTTCTGCCCTATAAGACTTTTCTAAACAGATCAAGGTGTTATGTTCATTAGGGAGATTTCTAATAGCATTCACCTCAAGCCTTTCTAAAATCTCACTGCCTTGTGCTTTTTTTGAATGCCTTTCTTCTACATACCTTCACACCACTGTATTCTTTTACATGTTTTTCACACTTCCTGTAGCTGTAAGCCACCCTTCCCAGCAATCAACCATAAATGTGTTATTTAATATCCTATGATAAGTGTATTTTCTATTTTTATTTTAAAAAATCATTACAAGCACTGATTTCAGATTTTGGTGCAGTTCTTGGATGCGAATTTCAAACAGATTGGCTGCAGGGTATGTGCACAGACACACATTTGCATAGAGAAAAATCTGAGAAGTTCTGTAAAGACTTGCTATTTCTGTCTCAGGAGTGCATATGTTATCAGAGATCAAGACATAAAACTTGGGAAAAAGCTAGTGTGGTTCAGACTTATAAGCTTAAAGCCAAGGACTGACATCTGCCCAATAACTATATGGGCTGATTCCCTACAGAAAGAGAAAAGTCTCATGAGGATCCACAAAATTTTGTAAATGTCAATTAAATGTTGAAATTTCAGGTGATGCACTTAGCCTGACCCCCTGATTGCATTGTTGCCTCTGCCTAGCAAGGGACACAGCCATCTGTTATGCAGCAGCACTGGCTTCCCCAGGCTTCACCATTTCTCCATAGGTAGGTAATATTTATCGCCTATTGGCCATGTGAAGTGTCCACAAAAGGAGGCTGGCAGGGAAAGCCAACACCTTCACCTTCTTTGTTTCTTACCCACCTCGTCCTGGGGTGGCTAGCATTGCTGCTGCATAGCCTGGAAACAAGTCCTGCTCACCCTGCTCAGGCAAGAAACAACAGGCATGACTAATACGGAGAAAGTTACCAGGGTCAGATCATATTCCTGCAGATTTACCATAGCCTGAAGGGAAAACGAATACTGATTCCTAGCCCTTAGAGACTGCAATACTTACATAGCTATGCTAAAGCACCACATTGGAGAAGAGAAGGCTCTGGGGATACCTTATGGCTTTTCAGTATTTAAAGTAGGCCTGTAAGGAAGATGGGCACAAACTTTTTAGCAGGGGTCTGTTATGACAGGATGAGGCATAATGGTTTTAAACTGAAGGAGGGTTGATTTCGATTAAATATAGGAAATATAAGAAATTTATTACAATGGGGGTGGTAAAACACTGGCATGGGTTGCTCAGAGAGGTGGTAGGTGCTCCATCCATGGAAGTGTTCAAGGTCAGGTTGGATGGGGCTCTGAGCCATCTGCTCTAGTGGAAGGTGTTCCTGCCCATTGCAAGGGGGTTGGAACTACATGGTTTTTAAAGGTCCCTTCCAACCCAAACCATTTTGTGATTTTATGATTACAGATAGAAGTGTACGCTGTGATGAAAGCTTCACTTGCCACAAACAATGAAACGCAAATGCAAAAGGATCCTTAAAGTTCCCCATTGCAATGACACACTGCAATGCCACTGAGAGCCCCATTGGGAAAGGATTATCTCTCTTAAACTAGCTCAAACATCACAGGTGCTTTCAGAGGTGGCACAGAACCACAGAACCACCACAGAGGTAGCAAGGGGATTGCTCATAGAAGACAATAATAGATGCACAATTTCTTGGTTTCTTGCTCAGTTTTTCAAGGTTGTGTATCTTTATTTAAAAACTTATATAATCAAATAATATAGTACTCTTCAATTTTTATTACAGGGCTCACTTTTATTTGTTCAGGATAGATAATTACAATGTATCATGCTATGTTGCGCAACATTAAACATATCTACAGTCACTGTCATCACCTCACAAATATACACACTGTTTTATTTACAAGAGTTTGACATAGGAATAATACAGAAGGAGAGAGTGTGCTACAGAAAGAACAGGCTTCCCTTAAGCCTTTGCCTAAGTTTGATGAAAGAGGCTTTCCCATATTCCGTATTACCTGGCTGATTTCTTTTTAACCCGAAATAGTAAAATAATCTCTGCGAGTCTAAAAATCTCATAGAATAATTCATCATAACCTATCAATTTATCTCATAGATAAATTCATTAGTTTCATAGATTGGAAGAAAGCCCCGGAGGTTTCTAATCCAACAACCTCCTTGAAACAGAGTTGATATCAAAATTAGATGAGGTTTTTCATGGCCTCTCTCAAACAGTTTTTGTGAGGACAGAGACCTCACAGCATCCCTCAACAGCCTGTTTCTGTGTAATGACTGCCATAGTGAGGAACTGTTTCCTAATACCTGCTCAGAATTTTCCTTGGTGTGTCCTTTTACCTTTATATCTTTTACCTTTATATCTCCATGTCCTCTATAACCCTTAGGTACCTAGAAACAGCAATCAGATCCCCACGATTAGATCCCATTTTAGGCTTTTCACCTCCCAGCTGAACTTGGTTTACCTTCCAGGAGTGGCAAATTCGGATGTGTTGTGCCACCTCTGGCCTCTTGCAGAGTGCAGAGCAAGTGAAGTGTTCACGGAGGTGAGAGTAAAGTGCTCACTGAGGTGAGAGGAAACACATTTTATTCTCTTAAACTGGCATTTTCAAGCCTAACTGCTAATTACAGCTGACTATCAGGAAGTTTGTTCTTAAACATCAACTGTTTTTCTCAATAGCCATGATTCCTATTCTGGCTCCACATCAGGAGCAGCAAAACAAGCAGAGCACAAGTCATCATGATCTGTGCTGCTTCCAGCTCAGCCAAACTCAGGAAATAGAGTTTCTCTGGGGACAGGACCACTCCATCAGGCTGCCAGGCCAAGGAGATGTGGTTGTGGATGGAAAAGCAGGAGTCTTCCATGGTCTGCGTTTTTCAGCATCAGTACTGATCTAGTACAATTCTAAACATTCACTGGTCAGATTATGTGACCAATACATCTGTTCTAGAGCAAGCAGCTGTCACAAGTATTGAGGCCATGTTACTGAGAACACACCTGCGCTGGGCAGGGCACGCCTCCAGGATGAAGGACCACCGCCTCCCTAAGATCCTGCTCTATGGTGAACTTGCCACCGGCTGCCGCAAGAGAGGAGCCCCGAAGAGAAGATACAAGGACTCCCTGAAACAACATCTCGGCCTTGGCCATATTGATCAACATAATGGTCTACTCTGACCTCCAATCAGGAGGTCTGGAGACACACCATCTATAACGCTGCTAATGCTTTTGAGAACGCACGCAGGATCACTCTCGAGGGGAAAAGGCAACGCAGAAAGAATCGTGCCTTGCAGAATATACCACCCAAGGAGTCTTTCTGCTGTGCCTTTTGCAACCGGACGTGCCTGTCTCATATTGGCCTTTTTAGCCACCAGTGTGGGTAGAGCCCTTCCCAAATCTTCGTTCACAAAGCCTAGCCATGAGTGAGATGAGTGAGAGTAACTGATCTAGTCCTCCTTTTGTTTGCCTGAGTGGGAAAACACACTGAAGAAAAAAACCTGGGCACTTAATTTATAAGCCTTTTGGAGGAAGGAATACCTTTTTTATACTTTCCATATAGTACCAAGGAAGCTGTCAGATCTTAAAGGGATTTACAAGTAGGTAGTTGTGCTACTAGACACGTAAGAAAACACGACATATATTAAAAACTCCAAAACTTGTCTTGCACTGAGCCACCAGTGGCTCAGCACTACCCTCAAAAGAAATATTGTTGATTTTAACACTGGGTTATGAACACGGGCCTCTTCCCTGTTTAACTTAGAACAGATGAGGCTTCTTTACATCAGCTGTTCATGCTGCTGCCTGTGTTGTAAATGCCAGGGATATCAGATTTCTCTTGCTTTTTTAGATGTTTCCACTGTGATTCCTTAAAATAATAAAAAGTTTAAAAGTTACCTAGCAGTATTACTAGTAGTCATAAATTTTAAAAGGAGATTAAAAAGCTGACTAAATGTCTTTTGGGACAGCTCTGATCCAAAGCCCTTCTGTTTGCATTCTCTGTACTTTTTGCTGACCATGCAAGTGGGCAAGCACATTGAGAATCACTGGGTGCAGGAATCCTCCTCCTCCTGACCCCTGCTTGCATGCTGCTGGCTTCGCACACTCCTGGGAGGTATGAGGAATTGCCACATTCCCCAGTTGCATCTACATCAGGGACTTCCCACCCTCACAGGCCTGAATAATTAGTCATATTTTCCTTTGTCAGGGAAATAATCTCTTAGAATTATGGTAATATACATCTATGCCTTCTTTGACACATGATAGGCATAAGTATCAGCAGACTTTTCAAAATGGGCTTTATTTCACTCTCATCTCCTCTGTAGCTCTTTCTTTTACTTTAGCATCACCTAAAGCACAGAAGAATTTTAATGGTGCCCACCACATGTCAGTGCAGCACAAACAACTCTGTAGGTAACTACAGTGTGCGACCAAGAAGGCCAGTGGTATCCTGGGGTGCATTAGGAAGAGTATTGCCAGGTTGAGGGAGGTAATCCTGCCGCTCTACATAGACGTGGTGATGCCACATCTGGAGGCTTCTCAGGACAAGAGAGACATGGAGCTCCTTGAGCAGGTTCAGCGATGGCTACAAAGGAGATTAAGGGAATGGAGCACCTCACTTATGAGGAAAGTCTGAAAGAATTGGGCCTGTTCAGCCTCAAGAATCATACAATCATAGAATCATAGAATCAGCTGGGTTGGAAGGGACCTCTGATGTCATCAAGTCCAACCCTTGATCCAACACTGCCGTGGTTACTAGACCATGGCACTAAGTGCCACATCCAGTCTCATCTTAAAAACCTCCAGAAGAATCCACCACTTCCCTGGGCAGTCTATTCCAATGCCTGATTACCCTCTCTGTAAAGAATTTCTTCCTAATATCTAACCTAAACCTCCCCTGGCACAGCTTAAGACCATGCCTTCTTGTCTTACTGAGAGCTGCCTGGGAGAAGAGTGACGCCCACCTGGCTACAACCTCCTTTCAGGGAGTTGTAGAGAGTGATGAGGTCTCCCCTGAGCCTCCTCTTCTCCAGGCTGAACAACCCCAGCTCCCTCAGCCTCTCCTCAGAAGACTTGTGCTCCAGTCCCTTCACCAGCCTTGTTGCTCTTCTCTGGACCTGCTCCAGCACCTCAATATCCTTCCTGAACTGAGGGGCCTGGAACTGGGCACTGCCGCGGTCCAAAAAGGGGGAGGGGAATGGGGCCGCGCCACAGCACGGATCCGAGACACAAAGGTGGGGCGCAGGTAGAATGTTTATTTCAGCGCGCACGCGGGGTTTTTATCCAAAGGGAAAGGGCCAGGACATAGGGTGGAGCAGGAGACAGACAGGCGGAGGGACAAACCAGGATTGGACCATGGGCAAAAGGGGGGAGGAGCGCAGGAGGGACCAGGGGAGGAAAGGGGGAGTGGGGGCTGTCTCCTGCCGCAGCTTCTCCAGCCAATCGGCAGAGAAGACAGAGGAGCAGGGAGGTGAGCAGGCAGGGACGTGCCCGGAAGATGCAAATTCGGGGGGAACACACAATGTGTACATGCACAACGACTATAAAGTCCGAATCATAAAGTCTGTTCAATCGCTGTACATATTTTTCCATTTCCGGAATCGTTCCCATTCCGTTTCCTGGTCCTCAACAGGGCACAGTACTCCAGGTGTGGCCTCACCGGTGCTGAGTCCAGGGCAAGAATCACTTCCCTAGTCCTGCTGGCCACACTGTTCCTGATCCAGGCCAGGATGCCATTGGCCTTCTTGGCCACCTGGGCACACTGCTGGTTCATGTTCAGCTTCCTGTCCATCCAAACTCCCAGGTCCTTTTCTGCCTGGCTGCTCTCCAGCCACTCTGTCCCCAGCCTGTAGCGCTGCCTGGGGTTGTTGTGACCAAAGGGCAGGACCTGACACTTGGCCTTGTTGAACCTCATCCCACTGGAATCAGACCATCTCTCCAGTCTGTCCAGGTCACTCTGCAGAGCCCTCGTGCCTTCCAGCTGATCCACACTCCCTCCCAGCTTAGTGTCATCTGCAAATTTGTTAATGGTACGCTCAATCCCTTCATCTAAATCATCGATAAAGATACTAAACAGAACCGAAGAGATGACTGAGAGGGAACCTCATCAATGTATGCAAGTATTTGAAGAGAGGTTGCTCAGAGGATGGAGCCAGGCTCTTTTCAAGTGGACCAAACAATAGGAGAAGAGTCACAGAGCAGAAACTGATGCACAGGAAATTCCACCTGAATATGAGGAAGAACTTCTTTACCGTGCAGATGACCAAGCACTGGAACAGAATATCCAGAGAGGTTGTGGAATCTCTCTGACTGGAAATATTCAAGAACCGTCTTGATGCAATCCTGGTCATGCGCTCTAGGATGACCGTGCTTGAGCAGGGAGGTGGGACCACTTTGGTCACTTTGGACCCTTCCAACCTGACCCATTCTGTGATTTTGTAATTCTGTAACCTTTCAAAAATATTTGCTTTCCTACATCACCATCTACTCATGCTCTGTGGTACAAGCACCCACTCAAGTGACACATAGGTATGTTCACCTGTCAGTATTTTTTCTCAAAGGATGCAGAGATCTTAAGAAAGATCTAAACAAGAATTAGGCCAAATTCTACATACAGGTCACAGAAACCCATAAATTTCTTTTTGGTCACAAATTTCAAAGGTCACTCTGAGATTTGACTTCAGTTTGCATTCAAGATTGGTCTATCACCTAAGTCCTATAACAGCTGAAATTTCTGCTCCTCCAAGTGGCCCTTATTACAGCAATTGGGTCAAACACAGGGACAGATTTCTTGAAAAGGCTGTGAAATATCCACCTATGGAGAGGTCTGGAGCAACCCACAGAGGTGCCCAGAGCAGGGGTTTGACCACAGACTTCTGGTGTTCTGCATTTTGAAGTCTGCTGTAGCTCCAACAACTCCTTTTGGTTCCCCACATTCTGATGAGTCCCAAGCTGTCTTCTGTGGTCTCCTCTGACATGCACTGAAATAAGCACCACTCGTGCTTTGGTGTAATGTTCCTTTGGCATGTGCCCAAGCTCTGCGGTGAAGGCACATCAGCAACATCTGAAGATGGCATCTGGAGATGGCAGGGCTCAGTATCTCTGTTGTCAGCTCTTCAGTCAGCAGGAGGGCTGGTGGGCAGGGGTAAAACAACATGCAGATCTGGGGGGTTTTTGTTTTGTTTTGTTCTTTTTTTAAGTTTGGGAGGGAGTATTTGTTTTTTTAAAAAGTAATGATGTCTTGATGACTGCATTAGGCAGATGCTAGATTTCAAGGAAGAAAAATACCTTCTTCAAGCTGTAACAACCCAGGACCTCAGCTTGGTTCTTGCTTTCGTTGTGGTCAGAGCTCAGCCTGGGACTGAGAGCAGAGAGTTTCCCCATCTCCATGGCTCTCTGTCTTTGCTTCTCCTCCTTTCTCCTTTGTCAAGCTTCAGATGCTCTCATATAGACATTGCTAAATTGTTACAGTTGCCTTAATGGCCTTTTCTTGCTCAACTGTTTCCACCTTTTCCGTTTTCAGACCCTCCATTAATAACCCCCTCCTTCATGACCTTATCGTAGTCCCCATCATCTGAGATACTGCTACAGGCAATGTTTTACTCTACAGAGATCAAAGAGCTCTTCTTTTCAGGTCCACATGCCATTATTTCTCGTTATTCCTATTGGTCTTCATTTCCCACAGCCTCCACTTCCTTTACAATGTTGCCATGACAAGAAGTGCAGATAGCACTTGACATGAAGCTGCGCCCCTCAGTCCTCTTATGGAACTAATGTCTTCTCAAGAGTGATATTCAGGGCGAAAAATATCCCCTTACCATCTCCCTTTGACAACTAAAACTTGTAGAGCAGATGTTTCAGGAATCTACACACAATGATGCTTAGGTCAGAAAACAGTACTTAAGTTCCAGCAGTGTGAAACATGCGTAGCAATTGACTATGACAGGTCTTCATGGCTTGAAGTAACAGGGGCTTATTATGATGCTTGCTTGGTTTTCCTAACTATCAGTCAAGTCCTGGATAAGATGAAAAATCAGATTTCTTTAAAATATCCAGTTCCTTTTCTATGCAGGCTTTAGAGAGCAACCAGCATTAAAATCACTTGCCTTAACTGTGCTTTAAATTAAAAGCACCAAAAAAACCCAACAAGTGACCAACCAACTAAACAAACAAACAAAACCAAACACAAACACACACACGCAAAAAAAGCAAACAAAAAAACCACCTCTCAACAAAACACCAAAATCCAAAACATCACCATTTACAAAGGAAATTTAGTAGCTCCAGAAACGTGTTTTTACTTAATTTAGTGGCAGCAGAAAGACCTGCAATTCCATTTTTTCCTAACGTGTATCAATCACACATTGGTGATTTTATGCTTCTAGCAATTATTCAATTTGCAGGTTTTATTTGAAAAAAGAGTACATTTAGGTAGTCATACTATCAATGAGGCATTCAGAAGTGGCTTGTAAGGGCCAATTATTAGATACGTTTTAAAAAGAAGTGTTAGTTTTCATAGGCCTGCATACTGCTGGTAGCAATCACTTCAGCAACAACCACCTCTAATATGCAAGCTAGGTACTCATAAAATGGCAGTACTGCTTGTTTGGGGATCTTCCAGCAGCAGTGAGCTGCAGTTTCCATATGATTCCACACAAGCTAAACTTAAGGTTCCCTTTGTCTTCTTTGGTTGTCTAACTTCAGAGCCAGAATTTGTCAGACACAGAATGAATTCTAGATTGTTTTATTACCTAAAACCAGTAATGTAGTCCAAGTAAGGTGTGCTGGTTTAAAGGTAAGCCAGCAGGGGAAAATGAACTCAATCCAAAAGAGAGATTATAAGTAAGAATAACAATTTAATAAAATAATACAATAAATACGATTATACAGACAAACAATTGGTTTTAACCCACAAAACCCAAATGTATAACCCAGCATCTTGGGGCATGAACAAAGTGGTGTTCGTTGGGCCCCCTGAGTCCAAAGTAAAGGGAGAGGGGGAAAACCTGTTGGTGAGAGTGCTGTTGCAGTCTGGTCAAAAGTGGTGGTTGCAGTCCAGTCGAGAGTGGTGGTCTGCAGTCTGGTTGAGAGAGGTGATCTGCAGTCTTCCTCTGGATCCCACAAGTGGTTAAAAAAGTCCCAAGACTCCAAGATTATATATCCTCCAGTTCAGGCAGGAATGCCCAGTACCTCCCTCAGGGTGGGGGGTTCCTTAATGGGTGTGAGGACAAGAGCAACTCCTGTCTCGCAGGCCTCTTAACACCTAGTTTATAGCCTGAGGAGTCAGGCTCTATGTGCAGATGGTGTAAATAGTTCATTGATAACAGTGTCTGGGAAATGGCATGGAAGGCTATAGAATACACAGTTTTGGGTTACACCCATACAATGGTGAACTGGTCCCAGCTGTTCTAACTAAGACATAAGGTTCCAGAGCTGCTGAACATGACAGTCCTGTTACATAAAGGGCATGCAAGTGTATCTCAATAGAATCAAAACTTTTAAGATCATCAAGTCTAACTATTAACCCAACACTGCCAAGTCCACCGCTGAACCACGTGCCCGAGTGCCACATCTACATGTCTTTTAAATAACTCCAGGCATAGTGACTCATCCACTTCCTCAGTCACCCTTGATGGGAATGCCATGCATGGGAATGCTTGACAACCCACTCTGTGAAGAAGTTTTTCCTAATGTCCAGTCTAAGCCTTCCCTGGCACAACTTGAGGACATTTCTTCTAGTCGCTTGTTACCTGGGGGAAGAGGCCAATCCGCACCTTGCACCAACCTCCTTTCAGGTGGTTGTAGAGAGCAATAATGTCCCGCCTGAACCTCCTTTTCTCCAGACTAAACAGCCCCAGCTGTTTGTCATGAGATTTGTGTTCCAGATCCTTCACCAGCAAGACCTCTCTGGTCTTGCTCTAGCACCTCAATGTTTCTTGTATTGAGGGGTCCAAAACTGGACACAGTACTCAGGATGTGGCCTTACCAGTGCTGAGTAGAGGGGGATGATCCCTGCCCTGGTCCTGCTGGACACACTACTGTTGATACAAGCCAGGATTCCACTGGTGTCCCTTATCTGGGAATGTATTTTAAAGAGAACATTGGAGACTTAAAGAGGAGTAAGTATTTGGCACAACTAAGTTGTGTTGTTTTTTGGTTTGGTATTTTGGTAGCAATCTGAGCAGAGGTATCTCAGTGAAGAGCTACTGCATTTCACGGTATTGTTTAAGCTAAATGAGAAACGTGAACAGTCTACAAGGGCACTGGTGGGGTGTTGCTTACAAATTCCTTAGCATAACAAGTCCATGTTAGATGGGGCTTTGAGCAACCTGGTCTGGTGGAATGTGTGTGCTTAATTTAATACTTGGCATTTTAGATAAGCCAGGGTTATATCAGCAGGCTACTACTGCCATTCAGTGGGAGTTACTGATATAACACTGGAACAGGATACGGAAAAGGATGTCTACACTGACAAACAGGAAGAGTTCCTGTGAGAGAGGTCCATATCTATTTTGAGATCTTGAAAAAGATTTTAAAAAAACCAAAAATCACTGAAATGTGTGATTAGGTCTGTTGCAAGCTAAAAGAGTCTTACTACCAAGAGGTTTTCTCTCTCTCAAGCTTTCCTTGCCAGAGGGCTGCTCATGGATCCTCATCTATCGCAAGCCATGAGTGCATGGTTCTCATGATACGGCAGCAAGGCCCCACCATAACCAAACAACTTTGTTTAGTCTTTATTTGTCCCAAGAGGATCCCACAGGAAAGTCAAAAACTTTCTGTCAACAACACAAAAGGCTTTCTTTTTCTCTTACCCCAAACAGTGTTGAAGATCAGGCACTATCTATTTCCAAAAGACTACAAATGCCACTTAGAAAATGGTTTATTTTCCAGCATGTAGCAGAAACCCCACCACATGTCACAGGGGTAATAAACAGCTCTTTCAAAATCTATTTGCGAGAAAGAGTTTACAAATCAAAGCTTCAACAAAGCACACAAATTACTGTGCAAGAAGGGTGGGGGAGAGGGTACTTCTGGGTCAGGAAGAGGTACTCCTGCAGTTAATCAATCTGACCCCAAACAATTGTCAAATGTCTGTGACTCTTCCTAGGCTCAGCTTCAGCTGGAGTTAGCGTTAGTGCAGAGCTTTGTGTCAGGGACAAAACTGATCTTACAAGAGCTGTTGTTTTACCAAGACAGTCAAGACAACCGCAGAGGACAAAGGCAAGAAAATGAGAAATGTTTCCTGACGAGCATACGCTATACACCAGTACAGCAAAACACCATAAACTGCAAGTGATGGTACACCATGTTGATGATTAATGCATCTACTCACTTATTCATTTAAGTCCAGCAAGTCCCTGGCCAGGGGTAGCCCTCATTGGTGGGAGTGACAGGGTGGTGAGAGATGGTCCTTGCCTTGCTTTGCCTTGCCTTTCTCTCTTTTATAATGATCTATTATGCTACATGTAGATTAATTCCTGTCAGATTCTCCATGCATGTGACACTGGCAAGATAGGCCTTATCAAAATATGCATTTTTGGCATCAAAATCATCCTAGTTTGAGGTCGATTTATCCTAGTTCCATACTGAAGTTTTCATAGAAACAGCAACTTCCCTTCAACAAGCCACTAACTTTCTTTGAAATCCTGTATGTCAGCAAAAGAATTTCCACACCTTTAAGTACCAGCAAAACAAACACTTAAAAGTTTATGCTGCACACAGAGGCACATGATGAAATTTGTACCTCAGCCTGTGCTAAATGTGAACTTGTGTTAGCCCAAGGAGGTCTAGGGCAGGATGTTAGCAGTGTTATAGCTCTTTCAGCAGCACTTTTAACTGGAGTAGGAATACAAACTGGGAACTAGGCACTGTCCCCTCTTCCCATCCCACTGTCCTGCTCATCAGGCAAAGCCACAGGCAGGCCAAAGGCAGCTTCTGAATGGGTAGTTTCTGCAAATGCCTCATATCTCTCTCCTCCAACTACAAGGAATACTGCTCTGCTCTGCTTTTGCTCCTGTAAAACACATAGCTAGGTGTGCACCTGGAAAAGGCAAAATCCCTAAATCACTTTGGATGGATAATTTTCCCCTGGGAAAGGGAGAAAGACTGACAAACCTTGATCTCACAGGCTAACACGTGCCACTTTGCCTTCATCACTGCAGTGGTATCATGAACATTGCATGGTACTGAGGCCCCCCCTCAGTTAAAAGTCTGAGGCAATGCACTCTTCCAGTAAGTTTGGGAGCCGAAATCCCTGACTTTCAGAGTATAAGAGCTTGCATGCAATTCTGTCTTATATCCACAGGTGTCAGTGAAAGACTGTCACTTCTGAGATTTCTGGGGCAAAAAGTCGATGGCGTTTGATTGAACCACAGAAGTTTAATGTAGCATAACTCCATGGCTGTAGGCTCATCACCTGGAAAGCATGCAGTTTAGAAAAAGAGTTCAAGAGACACGGCTTCCTGGCAAGTTCAGAAAAGATCATTCCTGGAATGAGATAGGTTGAAAAATCATCAGAGCAGTTCACTTCTACACTGGTCTAAGCCTTTCCTTTGTATCATAAAACCCTATCTGTTTTTTAATTCCACAGGCCAGATATCTTCAATTTCCCCATCCCGTGGCTCCTTTCATGTGCTAAATTCCCAGTGTATTTTCCCCTCATTTCCCTGGACTCTGCAGGCCCAAGCTCACCTTCTCTGTCAGCACTGGGTAGCTCTGCCTTATTTGCATTTTTCCACATTAATTACATTGAGCCAGTTAGTACCTTCTGCAGGTACTGCAGGTACTGCAGGTACTGCAGGTGTTAAATCATCCTCCCTTTTCAAAAGAGAGCCACAGATCAAGCAGGAAGACAGCTACATGTCTGCTCTGGTAATTTCACAACACAGCCAAGAGCGATTTTGTCTTCAGCTGAGAGCAGTGCCACTACCAGCTGCTGAGGCTGGCACAGTCTCAGCCAAGCCAAGGCAACTGGGAACTCTTTCCCCTGGTTCTCCTCCTTGGACAGGGGCTCTCAGCAGCAAGTTGAGGGTGAGCTGCTTTGCTCTGGGGCCCCTCCAGACATGCCAGACAGGTGTGCCTGGAAGGGATGACTGGGTGCAGCTCTTTCAGATAACCAGAAGCTAAGACTGCTGTGCCTACAGGACTGTGTACCTTCAGAAGTTTTATCACTGCAGTTCTGGAAAAAGTAAATAAAACACTTGTAAGCATACTCACCCATCCTATGGAAGCTCTCTGTGGTGGGTCTGGCTGAGCCCGAATTTATTTCCCCACAGTAGCTCTGCATTGGTAACTAGAGGAGCGTTGATAACACACCCATGTTTTGGCTACTGCTGAGCACAGCACTGTAACATTCAGTTGAGGGTGAGATCCTGGGAGGTGACACAAGTAGGCCAGCTGACCCAAACTGACCAAGGGGATATTCCGTACCATATGACATCAACCCAGATATAAAAGCTGAGGCAAGGAGCAGGACCGGAGGCACTCACTGTCTCTGACAGCTGCCTGCTGACAACTGTACACGTGCTGGAGCCCTGCGTCTCAGAGAAGTGCCTGACCATCGCTGCTTATGGGAAGTAGAGATTAGCTGCTGGCTTCTGCTTTGTGTGCGTGCACACTGCTTTTGCTTTCTTTTTGCATAAATACAAACTGCCTCATCGCAACCCACGACTTGTGTTGTTTTCTTTTCCCATCCTTACTGTCTCCCCTGTCCGGCTGGGAAGGGGAGGGATAGAGCGGTTGGGTGGGCACCTGGTATTCAGCCAAGGTGAATCCACCACACTCTCACTTCTGTGAGATTTTATTTTCCTTAACTTTCATTGTTCAAGATTTAAAAAGAATGTAGTTCACTAAAATTTGAGAACTAATGACTGTTCATGAATTTTTATGTGAAGTGTAACCCGATGTAGAACTACATTATACATTATCTTTTGAAAATGCCACTTTACTTCCAACTGCTCAAAAATCCTTTTGCTTTGATTGTACCTGGAAAAGCAACAAACCCAACACTACAGCCTGCAAAAACTTACATTTATCTACACTGTTTACTGTCAATTAAGCAGTTTCATGCTTAACAATTTACAAATAATAGTTCTGATTCCTGCAAACCTTTCTAGCTGCCATTCTTTATCATAATCTATAGAGCATCTACACAGTACTGAAGGCAAACGCCTCTGTTTTAAAGGCCACAATTATTCTATTGCATTGCAGAGCTAATTGAGCTCAAATTGAGCTAATTTGAGGTTTGATGATTTATTTTTTTTTTGGACGAAAAAATTTCATTAATGACTCATTAGTTTCAATTGATGACTATCACCAGTCATGTTAGTCTTGCAGACTATTCCTATTGTGTGGTAGGGGATATTTGGTGCTCAGATTTGTGTTAAGACAGTGAAATAAGATCCTTGTAACTTCTCTCTAAGGTTGTTTCTGAGCCCTGCAGCTCTGGTCCTTCATGCTGTTCAAGCTTGCACCTCCAAACAGTGGCCACCTGTGTGCAGGCTTTGAGGTGAGGCATGGATCAAGTGTCTCTGAACCCCTGAGCTGTGCACAGTCCTGTCTCACCACCTGGCTGGCTGAGTCAAGGTTATGCAGCTGTCATATTAATACGTTGTGTTAGTCATACCAGAGTTGCATCCATGGCAGACAGGCAGAAAAATCCTGGGGTGGGAGAAGCGTGCAGGAGAGAGACAGCGAGGCACTATTGCTGAGCTTCTGCCTCTGGAAGGAATAAAAAAAATTTACTAGTGTTTGTGGTGGGCAGGTCGTGTTGAAAAGTACAATTAATACTGTCTCTGCTACAGATTACCCTTGTAGCTGCTGTGTTTTCCTGCATCTCAGCAAGTTGGTTTGAACTAAGTATTGTAGGATTTATATCTAAAATTCTTTTTATTTTTTTTGTTGTTCTAGCAAGCCTTCCTGTACAGCAAATCTTGGAGAGAAAGCAACTCTAGTTTCTGCATGAGCTGGTAAATACTGCACAGCCTTACTTGTTGATAGGATGATAGTGTTGAATTTTATGTTTTACTTATGAGGTTTAATAAAGGTCTTCTGGACTGCACTTAATCACTCAAGGTTTCTTTTGAAGTAAAGAATGAGTTAGGATTTATGGATTTATGTATGTGCAGGAAACAAATAGTAAAGAATCTATCAACTACTGCTTGCTGTCACAATCCACCAGGTTAATATCACCTCAGTGTAGAGAGAGACAGAGAACCATAGAAATTATTTTGTGACAATATGGTGTGATTTATTTTGCATTCATGTTTTGGAAAATTGTTAATACATGTATACCAAATGCATTCTACATATTATATGTGTATACTTTGGGATACAAAAGAAACAGTTCAAGTCACTTTCTGCTGTGCTCAGGTTCTGGTGCTTCTTTTTTTCCAGATATTAGAAGGCAATGATTTTATTGATGTCCATCTGTGGATGTCTGTCAGAAGAGATCACTCACAGTGAGTTTGAACTGAGTTGCCGCCACCAGTACTGATATGCATGCTCAGAGATGAAAATATGGAGGGAAATTTGCTGCAGTAGTGCTGATCAGAGGTTTTTGTCTTAGCAGCCTTCTCTAAATGCAATAATAATTATTACTACCTCCTGGAAATACCCAGATTATCTGGCATATATGTACTAGATGGAGGCTTTTTGTTATTTTTGAAAACAATGGAAGTACATTTCATAGATCTGAAAGCATAATTCTTCATGGTAGTAAAGGGAACAACAAAAATTACTGTTGCTAGCTTGTTCATGGAGATGCTTGTTCATATTAGGCATTCACCAACATGTGAATCTCCCTTTTGCTGAAAACCTCCTCTGGCTATTCACGGTAAGAAAGCCTCATCTTTTGCACTACAGCATAAGTAAACTGTCTCCTACTTGAAATACAACAGAAAGATAAATTATTCAGAAAAAGAGCTGCCTAGTGTGAAGCTCAGGAAAGCTTCAGTAACAGAAGTGATTTAGATTGTTGACACAATTAATTGGAGAACAGGTTCACCTTAAATTTTGCAGGTAAAATACCTCCAAAAAGCCTTTTATGTCTCCTTGCTTTAGAGGCAACATGCTGGGAAGGAAAGAGAAAGATTGACATTATTTCTCTCAGAGACTACATTGTTTTTTTAATTAGAGTATATTATATGTATTTACAAGAGAGAAATCTGTAGTTCAGATTAATCTGTCATATCAGTAGGTGAACTTCATAGGCCTTGTGGAGCCTACATCCTCATTTTATGGAAATCTGTTTATTTAAGGTGTCTTGGGAATATGGGGCAGGGAAGCTAGTCACTGTGGATATGCACTCACTGGTATTTAGTCCCTTTCTATCAAGCCAGATTGATAGCTGTTATTTTTTTTCCATCCTGCTTCTGAAATTAATCAAGAATTTCTTTCTTCTAAGCTTACTCATTTTCAGGCTATTTTGGCTATTTTGAATCCTTTTTTATCTCATGCTTCCATCACAGTAATTTTAATAGTTCTTTTCTTTCTGGCCTTGGTGCTCACTTGTTGATGTGCTTTTAGACAATAACCATATTGCCTCTCAGCTTTCATTTTTGCCAAGTACAACATGTCCAGTACTTTCAGTTCCTCCCTGTACAATGGGCTGTTTTTTCAATTCTTCACTTCATAGTGCTTCTGTCTGCTGCAGGTTCAAAGGATCCTTGACCAGGATAACATAAGCCATGTATAGCATCGTTGCCTTTGAATGTGGATGTTAACACTTCTCCATCCCTAAAGAAGAGATCTTTCTAGTACCAGCCCCATCACCTGTGCTGTTTAAAATCTCCTAAACTTTATACCCTGGAGAATAAAGGTGGCATTTGCTGCCTTTTTCCACTGTGGATATAGAATCCATCAAGGTGGGGTACTAGACCAAGTGGGGTACTAGACCACAAGCATGGTTTCTACCTCCCTTATGAAGCCATCAAGACCAAACTATTCAATCTAACCCTCCCCTGACACAGCTTCATGCCATTCCTTCGCCTTCTGTCACTGGTCACCAGAGAGAAGAGATCAGTACCTGTGCCTCTGCTTTCCCTCATGAGGAAGCTGTAGGCCATGAAGAGATCTCATCATTGGAGAGATCTTGGACCTCCATGATGTTGCAGACCAGGTTGTATTTTAGTACACATACATCAGTCTTTTTGACCAGAAATAGTGTCTACTCTCCCTCTCCATGCCCATGGGATGGCTTAGCCATTGACTTCAAGAGGGACCCCTCCTTTCCTGCAAACCCTTCATAACCACCCTAACAGATGCCTCTTCTGAGTTGGAAAATGCCTGTTAGTCTTCTCTAAGTGAAAGTCTTGTGATCTACAAAGGAGACAGAGTTTGCACATGCATTCTGTGGAGCTTCTGTTCCCATATCATGTGTGTGAGGGGATCTTCAAATCATGACAAGCAATGCCAACACTGTATTCTATATCAGTCTGCAAAGAGAACAGAGATTCTTCCCAGAGGCCTGGAGTTAGTCAGTTTTTGCAATGGGACTGTCAACCTCTGCATGTACCTGTGGGTGGTGAATTTCAGATCCTGTGACTGCAGGAGACATTCCTCCTTGAATCAACAGGGAGCTTTCAGTCTCCTGCATTCCATTTTCCTGTAAAGCAACTACCTATATGTAGATCTCCTTGCTCCTTGCATTAATGAGCAGTGTTGTGCAGGTACTTCTTAACAGTATCAGCAGTCTGGTTTCTGAACTGAGAATTGAAGAGCCCTGGGGCTCTGCTAATGTTTCCAGGTCCACTCACCAGAATGTAGACCTTCATCTCTAACCTCCACCTCTTGGGAGTCTCCTTATTGCTCTGGCCTCTCTTTTTTTTTTTTTTTTTTTTTTTTCTTTTTCTTAAGTATGGCTGACAAATTCTCCCTCAGTCAGGCCTGTTAATTTGTACAGAAGTGTGAAAGTTTTGACAATGCAAGCTTTGTACATGCCACAGGCTGTAGCTCTTTTCCATGTGTTTTCCCAGCCGACCCATATTTGTTCTAACTGCTGCTTATATCACTGTGCTTCCCTCTCCCTTTTTTGAAATTATTTTGCATTTTCTTGTTACATTCCCCTTCCTCATTTTTTTGGCAGACCAAGTATGCTGCAAGTGCAGGAAACCTGCTTCTTTATACACCTGACTTGTGTCAATGATGGACTGTTGAGATTTACTTGGATACTGAATAACCCAGTTAGTTCAAATAAGAGATGGGTAGACCCTTGCCAACAAAATCACATACATGCTCTGCAGTTAAGCAAATACAGATAATTGTAATTTCTGACATCAGATTCACTCTTGAAAATAGTTGTTTAAAAATATTTTAAGGCCTTATAACCTGGGACCATTTGTTAGTTTTGTGTAAAACTCTGTCAAAAGATATTTCTCTAAACTAGAGTAGGACTTTTGCATCTTTCCCACTTAAAATTCTAAAAAGTTACACCTATAACAATTAAGCTATATTAGTATAAAATATTTCACTGTAGAGTTTGGGCAACCTACTGGAATGACGTCAAATAAGAAGAGTTTCTGGAGGTTCAATCTAATTGTGTTACAATATTTAACTATTTGAAAGCAAATAGGAACTCTTGTTTTAATATTAAACCTTCCAGCACAACCAAACAGCTAGCTCTAAACTTTTTGTGCTTTGTTAGAACAAGAACTACCAGCAGCTCCTTCAGAGTTCACTTTTGATCTGTTTTTGACAAAACCAACTAAGTCTTAAAGCCAAGCCAGAATACTTGACTTTGCTCCTGCTGCCCATGGGAAATAGGCATCAGTACCAATAAGATTGTGCTTCAGCACCTTGCTCACTGTAAAACTAAAGATTCAACAAGTGCCCAGGATAGTCCTCACCTTTCCCAGAGAAGGACAGCACTTTTCATAAGGGCAATATCATATATTTGCACACTTATCTGAGTCCTTTTTGGAAGCATCTGTAGAAGGTATATGTCTTGCTTCAACTCCTTGTACATAAAAATATTCTACTTTTAAATCTCATTTTAAAAATCTTAGGACAACCATCCTCTATGGAAATTAAATATATAGGAGGAGCAAAAGGAAAAAAGAAGACTGACACATAAACTTTGAATGGAAAATTATGCTTTTTCACTTTCTTCCTAGGTAAATTTTTTCCCCAGACATTTTACACTGGGGAAAACAGTCATTAAACAATATGATCAGCTAATTACCTATGATAGCACTGTTATCTAACCAGTGATTTTTACTAATTTTTGGTTAGAATTCTGCCAAAATCCTTACATGTGTAGTGGTGGAACTTGAAACTTTCTGTAAGATGAACACTTCAGCTGGCACATCATCTACATTATTGGTGCATGAACAAAAGGGAACTTGTCTCACGTACAGAGGATTGAGGATCCTCGTTCATCAGGGTCAAAGGTATCTGTGTTTGCTAAGCTGTGCTGTAAAATTGCTTCCTACTCAGAAGTTGTATGGATATAACTCTCCTTGAGGCACCACTGTGTGAGGCAAACAGTTGGTAAAGAGTAGAACAGAAATTACCACCTTACATACCCACCCTACTAACTCACATTGCAGTGTTCACCCACGGCTCCAATCCTTATGCTTAGGTAAACAGATACCAAAGCCTTTTTTCTGGTGGACATGGTTTTTGTTAGCTTTTTTTTTTTTTTCATTTTAAAAGCTTTCTATTTCGCCGCACACGAGAAATGATTTTAAGTTTTCCATTTTATTAGTAGTTTTAAAAATATGTTCATGTTTCACCACTCTTGTAAAAATGTGTATGATATCACAAATTTCTTTTTGAGTGGCATAATTCCAAAAACTAATTTGTTGAAGCCTTACATGTTTCAACAGGATACAGGATAAGCAATGACCTTTCCAAGTGAAATGCAAGTTGCCAAACAATCACAATTTTCAAATAATCCAGTGGAACATCCATGAAGTTCATCTTCAATCAGACTTCCTAAGAAGTACTTTTTGTGCGTCTGGACTGCTACCTTTTGACCTTGGTTTGCAGCCAATTCTGCTCAGCAACCTTTCCACCATATTAGCTATTCCCTTTCTGACCTGGTCCTCATTAGAAGCGACTTTCTTCCTGTTTTGTAAGAGGAATAGGAAATCTGCTCATCCAGCCTGATGCAGTCCAATACACTCACTGCCAATAAAACAATCAAGCTGCAAAGTGTTAGAGGAGTTGAAAGAGGCCAAGAACAACATTGCAGGAACTCTGAAGTGATGGAAAATAAGAAAAATAGTGGAACCCCAATAATTAAAGATCATTATGGAGCTATTTCGTCTTATTTTTTTTTCCTTTTCCTTTATATACCTACTGTGTGAGATGTAGTAATTTGGAATCAAATGCTATTTTCAAGGATAACATACCCATAGCCTATTGTCATAGACTTAACTGACCTCTTAGAGAAACCATCAAACTTCTGCAACCTGCAAAAAAAAAGGAAGACCTCCAAAAGGAAAACAAGAGGCAGATATATTTCTTCCCCCAAAAAAGGGGCTTCTATATACCTTCATCTACCGCAGCATCACAAGGACTAACCCCTCATTCTCTGTTACCCCTCCATTCACAGCTCCTGTGCAATGCTGAGCTATCTCTTCTCTGTTCACCTCGCAGTCACACTGCAGGCCTGCTCCCCACAGAGGGGTGGGTTCTGCCTTTGCCATCCTGTGCAGCCAGCAGCTGCTACTGACAGGTCTGACTTGCTCCTCTTTAATTTCTTAGAATTGACAGGGAATTGGATGGGATAGAAAATTAGGTTTTCCTTGGCTAAAGTTTATAATGCAAAGCAGTTCCATTCCCTAAGTGAGGTGTAGCCTACTCACTGGCTTTTGATTCTTCTGAGAGTTTAAATATTTTTTTAGTTTTTGTAACTTCCTCATTAAAGACTTTTTCAAACTATCTCTTTTAAACATTTTCCCCAGTATAGAAAGGGAGTGTATTTAAATTCTTAGATTTTTCCACATAGACAGAATATCATTTCCTGTCCAGGTGTTCCTATAACAATTGACTTAGCCTCTATCACCACAGATATGATGCCATCATGTTCCAGCCATAAATTTGCCACATACAGATCAGTGAGTACAGATCTATATAGAAAAAAAGAAGTAGAAAGTATCAACATACTTGTTTCAGAAATACCATGTGGATTGAGATCTGAAACATCAAAAAACCCAGAAGTAAGAAAAAATATTTTACAAAGTAAAGTATGTTTAACAGATAGGGAAAAAGTAGAAATTATACAGGGAAAAAATATTATTGTAAATTCTGCTGAATCTAGTAGCCTATGGGGAAAAACAAATTGCAGGAAGAGCATTCATCAATTCCTCTGTCACAACTGGGCCACATCTTTAGGCAACCTGAATTTGGTGAAACCAGTGTCTAAAATGACAGTTTTCCATGATCCCCCAGTCCCTGAGAAGCACAAACCTGCACAACTGCTAAGTGGCAGCTCACATTAGTGGGAATCTGCTCCACTTAATGCCTTTTAAGGGAAGTTATCTGTTTGTTGTGCTCATCAGTTGCTTTTTGCAGTTGAATTTTTTGCTGTTTCTGCAGCTTGAACCTTACAACACAGTATAGGGAGGTGTGATCTGCCTGTTCTAATAACCATCAGCCGCAGCTTAAGCAGCTGGGGATAAATCTGTGAGTGGTATTCAGAGCTACCCAGCATAGCTTTGGGGCAGCTTCGTGTCTAGGAAACCTGCTCATAAGAGATGTAATGCCTCTTGCAGCTGCTTCTGGGAGTTCACGGACACCTCTCAGGCCTTCCCTCTGTCCCAGTCTGAGGTGCTGGACTCCTTTATGGACTGCACAGGTCATGCTAGTGCTTCATGTCAGCTTCGTAGGCTCTCTGGCCCTGGGTGTTGGATGGTAACAGCTAGTGCTTAGAGAATTAAATCCTTTGTTGAACCTAGATTGATACCTGTGAGAGACTGATAATCTTTAGTGCTACCTTGACAAGTTAGAGGGAAAAGATATGATACCCCTCTCAGAAAACAGCAGTTATTATCCATGCATGCCCATTTCCCTCCCATGTCAATGTCTGTATGTATGCATGTGTATAGATATGGTTCTGTAAAGTAAGAATACGCAGGTATACCCAGAAACACCAAGGCAGTGGAAAGAATTCAAAGGTTTATTTAGAAGGCCAGAACACGAGGAACTTACAAATACCTCACAGTGCTATTAAGCACCAGGCCTCAGGGAGAAAAGGCAAGTTCTTGCCCTCTCCAGGGCCTTTTTATCCTCTCTGTTTCTCCCCTGCCTTCCTGAGGCTTCTGTACATGTCTGTTAGGGTTATCTCTCTTGGCGTAGCAGAGAGAGAGATTACATAGCTTTCTGCAACCCCCTCTGGACTGCAGAGGGAAAAGAACCCATATAATGCTCTTGAAAAGGCCCCTTGCAGGCTTCCTAACAAAAAGGATTTTCTAGCTTTCCGGTTACAAATTCTTGCAAAAGCACAACTATTCCTACAGTTCTATCATACATACCTCTTGTACTTCCATCTTGGCTCATCCTCAAGGCCTGCTGTAACAGGTCTTTCGGAAAATGAGCCAGCTCACCTCATGGAAAGTTACGTATAGTTAACTGTTGTGACAGCAGCCCACAGCCTGTGTGCCGTGCAGGCACATGGACTAAAACCACACGAAAAATGAACTTGTCACATTTACAGCCAATTTCCAAGCTCTATATGCATCACATGGAGTTGTGCTTTTACCATGGGATGACAAGAATAGAATTCATCTTCTCTGTAGGGAATCCTCATTACAAAAGAACTAAATCACGTTAAAAGTACCAATGCACAACATTCACTTCCATCTGGCTAACAAGGAAACACATTACAGGAGAGATCACTGTGAACCAGGTGGGCTGTAAGCTTCCACACCACAAAGATAAAAAAATTATATTTCATTAGCAAATATGTATGGGCAAGATGCAGACAAACAGACAGAGCAGTTCGTTCTCATCATAAGGATCAGAAAATTAACTTGCATTCAGCAATAGAGAGCATTTTTAGTTCAAATTTCATTATTATTATTCCATAAGAAGTAGCACAGACCACCTGGCACAAAATGCTGAACTCCTTAGACAGACGAAGAGGTTCAGCCCTGTATGTATCAGCACTCTGCTAAAATGTTGAACAACGCAGAGGTTTTACCTGCACAATGTTTCACTGGGTTGTCCTCTCCGTGAAGGGAGAGGACAGTAACTGAGTAATAACAGTAACTGAGTAATAACACACCTGTGCCCATGCCAGGCTCACATGAAGCAGTTCAACTGCTGGAGAAGAATCTGTGCTGCCAGTGTTGCAGTGGTCTGAGCCTCAATTTGCCTTTCCTGGGCAAAAATTGGGATAGCCCAGGAACATATTAAACTTACGTGACTCCAGGCTGGAGTGAGTGCTGCAGCCTTTCTTCCATGTGGTGACAGGGACCAGATCCATCCCGGAAATGCATATTCAGTGTAGGCATCAATGAAACTACTATTTCAGCAAGAAGAGATCTAGAGCCCAAGACTCAAAGGTCTGTTAGCTGTGTCTCGGTGTGATGGGAGGTCAGCAGAGTGTTTTTCATGGCTGATGCAGGTTTTTAAGGGCAGGTGAAACTCTTTCCAAGCAGGCCAGTAGTTTTGCAGTAGCAGCAGGGGTCCTGACCAGAGCTATTATCTGCATCTTGTATCTGTGACAACTGGATTAAGAAAAGCACATTCCTGAAGGGGAATAAGAGTTTATCTCTTTCAGGGACATGCAGGTGAGGAGCACACAGCACTGAGAATCAGGTTGCTGCTGCTATCCAAAATTTTCTACCAACTCCCCTAACTGAACTGCTCTACCTGAAAACCTGTGGCACTGATCTAGAACAAGACATGAGCTCCCAAGGAGAAGCTTTACCAAGCAATTTTCTTTTCTATTCATCCATGATCAGGAAAGACAATGTGTCTCTCAAAATTATTAGCAAATTTTGGGGGGCAGAAGGGAAACAAAGCCATAGAGATAAGCACATAATTAGTACCTGCTTTCCAGCCTGCATCATGTGAAAATGTGAGGAGGAGAAACTTGCCATGGTACAGGCTGCGATCTAGGGTTCAAGACATGTAAGTGGAACATGTATGACAGTTATGTGCATTCAAGGTATCGGGAGATTTGTTGTATTGAAATAGGTCTGTGAATTGCTATTGTGTATAGTGATCCTGACACCAATCTCTGTTGTTCAAATGCCAGAGAATCACAAGAATATTGATGGTCTACGAAGTTATAAGTGAGATCATTTCCTTCTTGTCATAATTCAATAGGGTAAGCATAGTACAGAAATTCACTTGTGAACATAAGCTTCAAGTACACACATCAGAATAAAATAAATAGGTGACTTCTGCTGAAGGAAAATGTGGCTTACACAAAATATGTCCTGTTGGAATTGTCAGAAGGCACTGCAGAGTGGAAAACACCCAATTTACTTTACCTGTTTTATCATATCAGTCACAGATCAACTGGCACTCACTCATAGCCTCACCTGCATATGAAGCAGTGCCATCCTTCCTCAGTGATGTTTAGGTGTCTATAGCCAAGGACTGAGAGAACAGGACTATCACAACTTCGGCAGGGTTTTGCCCTAAAATGAAGACTACCCCAGATCACTCCTTGCCTGAACGCCTTCCTTAGGAAGGGTAGCAGCTGGTCTTGCTGTACTTTCACTTTTATTATGACATAAGACTGACCCACTTTAGAAAAATTCTATCTAATGATAATATTGTTTAATGAGATTTGTTCTCATTGTTGACATTCTGATAGATACTGAAAAGAAACTGTGAGAATGTCATCACAGATCCTTTGAGAACTAAAGATGCAGTAATGATGGTGGGAGCTCAAAAAAATCGTGCCTGATCAGAATGTGTGGCAGCTTGATACCAACTGCTGCTTCCTCATAAGTATTCTGATTTGTTGTAAATGAACATCTGCCACATTTGGATAAACTCGAGGCAGAAAAATAAAGTGCTGGTTGAGCAGATATGCAACATCACATGAGATACCATAAAGTTTCAGTGAGATATAACATGGGATTGTGTACCATTTTGCAGTCACACAGGTACAGCCCAGGACACCAAGTGACAGGAGACCCAGTACTTTGAAGAACCCTGACCAGTCAAAAATCAAAATTGTCTCCTCTAAGTTGATGATATGAAGCTCAGGCATCCTATTGAAAGTGCCTGTGCAGAGTTTTCCTCTCCAGAGCTGCAGGGAAGGTCTACATTAAGAGGAGCTGGAGCTTTCTTCATCTCATCAAACGTGACTTCTGCTTTAAGGATTTGCACACTAGACCCAAGCAGTGTATTAGAAAGTTTTATCGCACTGACTACGGAAGTCCCACAGCTCCCCCAGACTGCAGTAGTAAAATGAAGAGTCCAGAGCAGGTAGGAAGAAACCTTTTTATAGGCAATGGCAGAAAATCTTCGTGATCATTTGTTGCTATCCATATGTAAATCGCCTCACTGAATATCACTCAACAATACCTGCAATGAACTCATTATTTCAGTGAAGATTTGAGACTAAAACTATTTTTCACATTGTTCCCTGTTCTGATTTATTCACTGTGTGCAATGGAGATTTTGCAACAAACCTAGGCAAGGTCTTGTTAATAACTTCATGGCTGAAAATATAATTAGTAATCTTTCAAATAAGGTAGCATCTTTAGACAAGTCAAGTTCTGATTTTGAAGTTTGCTACACCCTGTTGAAAACTAGTGGGTATATGCTCCAATAGGAAATCATTTGGCTAATCCTAAAGACTGTTTTTTGTATTGAAGGTAGCAATATTTAGGCCTCAAATCTGTTGATAGCAAGCATCTCTGAATTTCAAATGTCTAAATTTATTTGGAAAACTGAATATAGCTGTTCCTGCATAAGTTTGAGTATTGACCCTTTTGAAAATCAGTCAACAAAACTTGCTGGAAGAGAGAACAGATAAATGATAAAGGAATCAGAGTACAATTGAACCTGCAGACAAAGAAGATTTCTTATATGCCTTTTTTTCTTTGACATGATGTAATCTTATTTCTTTCATTTTATGTACTAAATTCAGTTACTATAACACATTGCAAGCTAGAAATTATATCCTTTTCCAAAGAACTATTAAAATATCAAGGGAGTTGAATAATGTGGTAAAGGCAGAAGGAGACCAAAATCCAATGAAAGATGAAAATGGATGATTAAGAAAGAAGCATATTTGCTCTTCAAACCTTTAATGAGGAATTATGAACTGCATTTTTGTAGGCTGTTTTTCTTCTAAAGTCAAATAAGCAAAATTTAACAAATGCAGGTCTCATTCATAAACAGCAAAGTGTATAAACCACTGCAAATCATAACATGCAATGAATGAAGCGGTCCAGTATGCACTCTGGAGTTTACAGAAGCAAAGGAATGGTTCAAGAAGTTTCTGCTTCCTTCCTTGAAGTATGTAGAAGGTTACAAATTAATCTCAAAAGAGTTTATAAGTCTCTCAGAGTTAATGAGTATCTTAAAACTGCCTGCTTCTCTTAATTGCCTAAGGCCAGTTGGTCCTGGAGTATATAAAGTACCCATGCATGAAGATGAGAAGTACAGCCAAGAGAGCCAGCAAACAAACAGCAGACAGGAACAAAGTGCTGTGTCTGCTGTGAAAGATGCCAAAAGATGTTTTTACCTTCATTCGTCTTTTTGTGCTCTTACTCAGTTTCTCCACTATTTTTCTGGGAGTCCTTTGCATTTCCACAAATTCCTCCATGTGCAGATGTGGAAATAATGAGCTAGTGTTTTATTGCCTGATAGCTTTGGGGTTCTTTCTCCTTGTTACTGGCATTTTCTGGAGCACTTTCCATGAAGTCTTGAAATACAGGGCCCTTGGCATCGTCATTCGAAATCCCAGTCACCGAGAACTACGTGTCTGCACCATAGACAGGTATGTGCTGCAGTTTGCTGCAGATGATTTGGGAGGGAGGGATGCTATCTATTTTGCAAACATACTGTCAGTCAAAAGGAGCAATAAAAGATTTTTACAAAATTTTACAAAATTTTATATTTACTATAGAAAACTGTAGTCTGAAATTTTATTTGCTAGAGTAAGGAGCAACATGCAAGCAGTAATTCATGCAAGTGATACAGAACGTAAGGTTTACTAGAGGAAAATAAGAAGGTTTCACAGTTTCCAAAGTTTCCAAAGCCACACACGGAGGCAGCAGGTGCAGCTATACCAACTTCATGCAGGAGCATCCCGAGTTCCATCTCAACAGACGATTTCAGACATGCTGCTGTAGGGTAGGTGCTTATATAAGAAGTTATCAACATTGAGGTATTCAGGGAGCTTCAGCTCATTATATGGCTCCTGCTAAAGTTTTCTGGTTTAATTGTCCCCCCTATTTGAGAACCTCATGAAGTTCAACAAGGCCAAATGCAAGATGCTGCACCTGGATTGGGACAAACCCAAGCATAAACACAGGCTGGGCCGAGAATGAATTGAGAGCAGCCCTGGGGAGAAGGACTTGGGCTGTTGGTTGATGAGTAGCTCAGCATGACTTGGCAATGTGCCCTAGCAGCCCAGAAAGCCAATAGAATCCTGGGCTGCATCAAAAGCAGCACGAGCAGCAGGTCAAGGGAAGGCATTCTGACTCTCTACCCTGCCTTTTGGAGTCCCCACCTGGAGCACTGCATCCAGGTCTGGGATCCTCGGCACAGGAAGGACATTGACCTGCTAGAATGGGTCCAGAGGAGGGCCACAAAGATGATCAGGAGGCTGGAACACTTCTCCTATCGAGACAGGCTGAGAGAGCTGGGGTTGTTCAGCCTGGAAAAGGCTCCACTGAGGCTTTATGGCACCTTCCAATACCTGAAGGGAACTTACAGGAAAGGTGGAGAGGGACTTTTCACAAGAGCATGTAGTGACAGGGCAAGGGGAATGGTTTCAAACTGAGAACGGTTATGTTTAGATTAGATACTAGGAAAAAATGGTATACTGTGAGGATGGTGAGTCACTGAAACAGGTTGTCCAGAGTTGTGGATACCCCATCCCTGAAAGTGTTGAAGGCCAGGTTGGATGGGGCTCTGAGCAACCTGGTCTAGTGGAAGGTGTCCCTGCCCATGGCAGGGGGTGTGTAACTAGATGATCTTCAAGTTCCCTTCCAACCCAAAACATTCTGTGATCCTACAATTTTATTTCTTAACAAAGTTGGATGCTTTGAGAGAGAGAGTTTCTTAAACTGGCATGAGGCCTTGCAAAAGCCTTTAACAGGGTCACAGAATACAAATTACTTTTCCTGGACTGTTGTGGAAACTGCACCAGAAACACTGACAATGGGTTCTCTAAAGGCACTATAAAAGCAACATTCAGCAAATTTTGGTTAGATAAGTAGAGTCATACAAAATGCATTTTAACACTGTGGAAAACAATGGTTATTGTAATAGTAAATAACTTTGAACAGTGATTTCAATCTTCTTTCAAATTAAACTTTTCTCAGGCACTTGTTGAAATGTGAGCACGAGTGTTTGTATGTCAGGGGTGGGAATTTTCATGGGGAAGACTTGTCCTTTTAGAATGTTGTGTTTTAATAAAATATTCTGTACAAAGCCACAGGAAAAGATCCCAGCTATGCCTACCTTTTTAATTTAATATATTTCATTGTTCTAAACCTATTTAGGTTTCCATTTACAGTTTAAGCCTCATCTAAACTTCAGAAGTATAACAGACAAAGAACCTAACCAAGCTCTGTGAGATAAATCACATTTCACCATAAAGTGTTTCTTTTCGGACTGCTTATTTTAGGCCTGACTTCTACCCTCCCTCCTATGAGGACTGCACAGATCCTGAAAAACAGACTTCCCCACTGTCAATTGCCTTCACAGTAAAACAGCAAGAAGCCATCAATGTCACTCCGCCTCCATATAGTGAAAGCAGTGCAGAGTTCGTCAGTGAAACACATGAGCAGGAACAGCCACCACCATACGAGTTATGTGTGCGGGAGCTATGGCAGCAGCAAACAGCTGACCACGACTCAAACCCCAGACTGGAGTCAAATTCTCATATATCCATGCAAGAAATCAGTTACCAACAGGATATAGACTTCCAGGGGACCTCAGAAAGAGCAACATCTGTCAGAACATCTGAGATGGGCAGCCAGTAAAATTCTGCATCTGTGAAGCAGGGAAAACTGGAAGAAGACTCGTGTCAGTGATCCCAAGTAGTACACTACTTAAGGTGAAATTGCACAGGAAAAACATTGACCATTTGTCAGTGTGAGTGGAGTTGGAGGTGATATATAAAGATGCTCAGTATCTCAAAGCAGAATAAATCTCCATAGAGATAGAAATGTTCAGGCTTATAGGAGTCACCATCAATGGTAATAGAAGTTTCTTACACTACAAGATAAATGAAGCATCATGCTCTTATTAGTCCTAAATGTCTTGTGCCTTGTAAGGAGTTTCAAAAGAAAGCCTTCATTTGTGGTTTTGAAACATTAGCTGACTTGGGAAACCTATTTACTCAGCTTTTGTTTGAAATTTGTAGATTATTTTTTATAACTGATTATTTTTGTATTGTATGCCTTTCAAGTTATGTGTTTTATTTTGGGGTAAAAATATCTGCTGTTTTACTGTTGATTTCATGAATAAATTTTGTAATTAAAACAAATAAATACCTTGTGTCTGCTTATATAATACAAGAGGTCCATGATTCCAGATAAGGACACAAGAAAATATGCCTCCTAGCTGCCAAAAAGAGAATCCTGGTTATGCTCACAGCTCCTCAGAGGAAACTACCAATTGCAGGAGGAAAAATCATCTCTGACTCCTCTGAGCTACCTCTAAGGGCAGTTGCTTCCACTGCAGCTTACTCAAGACTATGGGAACTGAGAAAGGGACCCTGTAGCCTGTTTCTGACACAAGTTACCTCATAATTACACAACAAATACCAGAAAAAAGGACAGTCTTGGATATATGCCCTTCCTTCCACAAAATCACGAAGGCAAATTTGCATCCAGGCACCATCACCTGTAATTCCAGACGACAAGAAAAATTTCAAGAAGGTTCCTTGAGATTTGAACCTGCAACATTCACTATAGATGAGTTTTCCTCTTTTGGTTGGAAGGGACCTCTAGAGGTCATCTAGTCCAAACCCTGGCAATGAGCTGGATCGCATTGCTCAGAGCCCCATCCAACTTGACTCTAAGATAAACACATGCAGGTATTCTTCCCAAAAATGTCGAGGCAGTGGAAGGATTAAAAAAAAAAAAAAAAAAAAAGAAGAGGTTTATTTTAGATGCAAGGACCACCACTTCTTTTTTTGATTTGCACACATCAGGCCCCAGGGGCAAAGGCAATGTCCCTCCTCCTCCAAGGCTATTTTATCTTTTCTCTCTCCTCCTCTACTTTCTTTCTGGCCCAAAGAGGACTTGTACATGCCTGCAAACATGTTGTCTCTCTGCATACCAGAAAGCAAGGCTGAGAACTTCTCTTGCCACGCAGGGGAGGTTGGGGGGCAGGTGGGGAAGCATTAAAATTCCCTTTGAGAAAGGGTTACCATTTAGGCAGAGTCTTCCTAGCAAAACGAGTTCTAATCTTTTGCTACAAATTCTTCCAGAAATGTATCTATTCCTACACTGACCTCGAATTTGTTCAGGAATGGGCTCCTACCATCTCTCCGGGCAACCTGTTTTTGGTTTTGTTACACACCAGCAAAACAGAAAAGCTATCACACTTTCCAGATGCCCACATACTGTAAAATTACAAGTTAAGAACTATGGCTGTACATGCATTGGAAATGCAAGCCATGGTGGTAACAATAGCTAAGGCCAGGGAACTGACAATTGCATCAGTTTTGTCCTTCAAAGAATTTCATCCTTTATGGGAAAAACATACAAACCTTCCGTTGCTTTAAGCAAAAAGAAAAGCAGAGTAAATTGGGGCGAACAAACTACAGAGAAAGAAAAATCAGTTCAAGGTAAGTTGATGATGAGAAATGTATTAAAACATCCAGAGTCTAAAATAGAGCCCCTGAAAAGAAGCTGATAGAAGATGCCATCAGCATATAAAGATTTTTCAGCGACTGAGAAGCAGCACAGCACAGAGAACAATAAAAGCCAGAAGTACACATTATTTCCAGTTGAAGTGAGGATCTACTATGCCAAGTGATCTTGTTACAGTCTTACCTCTGTATCTTACTACCATATCCATCCCCTGAAATCTCTTGCTTCTCTATTCCAGAGTCCCAGTTCCTGAAGGCAGTGGGCACAAGTTTTGTTGCAATGAGACTGATCAGCCATGAGATATCCCATGGCAAAATGCCTGTCCTGCATGTTCAACTTCTTTTTTTTCCTCCACTGGAAATCAAACTTTTCCACTAGGTAACTACTCCTGCAAGACCAAATGAGTGGGAAATGGCTGAGACTATAGTTCTGAGTCATACTGAGAGCAAGTACTGCAGGAGTAGCCCTTAAGTTTGCTCTTGGACCAGTTTGCTATAGGAAATTCATTCAGATGCTTTCCACATAGTTTATGAACAAACAGGAAGAGCTAACCCTCCCTTCCTTTCTCCCAGTTCCAGGAAAGCCCTGCAGATGTTGTGAGGTCTCAACAGGTCCAGAAATGTGAAACTGAAGAAAACTGCATCTTCCACCTGCAGTATGCCATAAAGTATTTGATACATGAAAGTTACTGAGATAAAAAGAACATTAAAGTTAACACCTAATATTTTGATACAATCTGGTATTTTGATACAATCACTTTGTCTTTTCAGGTAATGAACTATTTGATTATGAACTTAATGAAAAATGGCATGGGCAATGAGCTCAAAAATAGCAGCAAAGGCTTTTAAACAGTTTGCTTTTGATCAAATTTAATAGCATGAAGTCATATTTGCCAAGAATAGCAGCTGGAAATTTTAAGTTAAAAGGAATTTTCTTTGGGCAGGACAGAACCAGTCAAACTAAGGCTTCAGAACAGAACAGATTCTTTCAGTGCATTGACAAATAACTTCCTGACACTGGTGACTGAGGAGCCAATAAGATGCTGCTGTCCTCACACTCACAATACCAAGAAGTGGGTGGGCACGTGAAGGTTTTTGCTGCATTGACCATGAGACAATGGATTCAGAGTTCTTAGAGGAGCAAAAAGGACAAAAGGCAAGACCAAAGCTTGCAGAGCAGACTTTAGCATCTTCAGAGATCTGCTTGGAAGAGTCCCATGGGTTATGGCCCTGGAGAAGAGATAAATCCAGGACAGCTGTTTGATTTTCAAGGATTGCCTCCTTCAAGCTCATGAATGGTTCATTCTGACGTAGAAATCAAACAAAGGCAGCAGGAGGCCTGCATGGATGGACAGGATGCTCCTGACTAAACTCAGATATGAAAAGGAAATGTATGATAAGTGGAAGCAGGGACAACTGAACCAGGAGGACAACATGCATATCAACTGCATGATTGACCCTGTCTATCCAATCATGCGAGGTTGAGATCAGGAAAGCCAAAGCTCACTTGGAGTCGAATGAGGTGAGGAACATGAAGGGTAATGGGAAAAGTTTCTACATGTACATAAGTTGAAAGAGGGCACAGAAAAGGCTGAAGTGCTCAAAGCTTTCTTTGTCTCCATCTTTACTGGTAAAACCAGCCTTCAGGCATTATAGGCCCTCAAGACCAAAGGAAAAATCTGAGACAAGGAAGACTTACCTTGGGTGGAGCAAGAACAGGTCAGGGAGCACATGGAATGCATGCACAGAGCTGAAGAAGCTGAGTCATGCCATTGAAAGGCCACCCTCCATTACCTCTGAAAGATTGTGGGTGACTCGGAGAGACCCCTGCGAGAGGAAATATCACTCGTGTCTGTAAGAGAAGGAGGATCTGGGGAAGTTACATGCTGGCCAGCCTCGCCTTAGTTTCTGGGAGGTGATGGAATAACCAATCCTGGAAATCCTTGTCAAAGCCATGAAGGACAAGAAGGTGATTAGGAGTAATCAGCATGGATTTATGAAGAGCAAGTGATGCTTAACCAACTTGATGACCTTCTACAATGAGATGAGTGGCTTAGTGGATGAGGAGAGAGCAGCGGATAAGGAGAGAGTACTGAATGTTGTTTGCTTCACCTTTAGTAAGGCTTTTGACACCATATCAAAAAACATCTTCAGACTGACAAAATATGATTTAAATAAGTGGACAGTGACATGGATTGAAAAGCAGCTAAACAGCCAGTCCAGAAGGTTGTGATCACTGCCACAAAGTCCATCTGGAGGCCAGTCACCACCAGCACAACCCGGAGGTCAATCCTGGAGCAAATACTGGCATCATGTGGATAACAGGGCAGAGCACATCTTCAGTGGTTTTGTAAGGACTGGAAGGAGCAGCTGACACTCCAGGCAGATGTGCTGCCATTAAGAGGGATCTATGTAGGTTGGAGAAATGGGCCAACAGGAACCTCATGAAGTTCAACAAAGGAAAATGTGATGTCCTGCCCTTGGGGAGGAACAAATCCAAGCACCAGTACATGCTGTAGCCAGTGGGCTAGAAAACAGCTCCACAGAGAAGAACCTGGCAGTCAACTAGCTGATAACACACCAGCAACGCACCTGCATAGCAAAGACAGCCAATGGCATCCTGGGCTGCATCAGGAAAAGCATCACCAGCAGTTGGAGGAAGGTGATCCTTTCCCTCTGCTCAGCAGAGTAAGAGTAAGATACAACTGAAGGGCTGAGTCTGAGCTTGCCAAGTACAAAAGAGACATGGACATACTGGAGCACCTCCAGCAAAAGGCCAGAAAGATGAAGGGAATGGACTACTTGTCATATGACAAGAGACTCAGAGAGTTACAAGTGTTTAGTCTGTGAGACAGAAGGTTCGTAAGGAATCTTATTTCTGTAAATACTTGATAGTAAAGAAAAAAGTGTATGGACCCAGGCTCTTCTCAGTGGTGCCCAATGACAGGACAAGAGGCAATGGGCACAAGCTGAATCGCACAAAATTCCATATGACCACTCACGGAAGTTTTGGGTTTGGTTTTTTTTTTTCACTACAGGAGCGGTCAATTACTTGAACAGTTTGCCCTGAGGTGGTTGTGGAGTCTCAGCCCTCGGATATAATCAAAACCCAACTCGATATGGTCCTGGGCAGCTTCCTCTACATGATCCTGCTGTGAGCTGGGACATGGACTAGGTGATTTTAGTCCTGATGAACTAGGTGGCCCCTTCCAAACTCAAGGATTCTGTGATTCTGTGGTTCAGGTGAGTAGTACTGCCTTACAAATTGTCTCTGAACACAGAGAGAATACGAGGTTTTGGGAAACAGAATTATGTCCAAATAAATATTAGTGCAATCACAGCTGAACAATAAAGGAATCTTGCGATTTCCAGACTTGAGGAAACTGCTTATTCAAAAATAGCACAGAAGGGTGTAGGTCTCTGTCACAGCACCTAGACACTGTGATAAGATGAACAGAATTAATAACAGTTTTCCCTCTACTAGATGTATGGGGAGTTTTTAGGAGCCTTGCATTTTTGTGTAACTTTGTATACGTTGCTTTTTTTCCAAGCATTCATCTTTCATGTTAATAATTAAAAGACCTCAGGAAATGCAGCACACTTTATGAGACTATGGCTACAGTCCTTCCCCACATGCATCAGATATAAAGATATACACTGTACTTCAGCCTTACAAGGTTTTATTCATTTTCTTGCAGAGAAAAGTAATTACCTTTTATCAGTATCACCCATCTTTATAAAAAAAGGGACCTGGAGCCCAAGACAAAGTCAATATCAAGATTTTAAAATATACTCTTTGTTTATCATGACTGCCTTCAGAAAAGCAGACTGTCATCTTCTGCAGCTCTAGTGATAGCTTTCTGATAAAAGCATAGGTGTGATTCTTCACAGTCCTCATCTGTTCCTTGTGAGTCTTTTCCATTGCATCCTGAAAAGACACCTGGCTTCAGAACATCTTACTTTTCAAAGTGCGTTGTTCCCATCCCAGAAAAGCTTGACAAATGGGATATTCCATAGTATAAATAGCTAGCTCACTATATGATCAAAAATTTTTTCATTGTCAGAGAACATGTAGGAGATTTTACAAGTCTTAGTGAGCTCCCTTTCAGAACGTTCTTTCATGCAACCCAGTAATTTGAACTGTCATAATCCAGAGTGTGTGACTATGTGTGATCTACTAATTAGGAGCTTACTATCTTGCACCTAGAGGAGTTTGATCTATAATAAATATAAAATATTAGATAAATCAAGTTTCTTCCAGAAATGTTCTTTGCAAGGTTTCTGTAAAGATGAATACTCTTACACTCAAAAGCAGATGTCCAAACTGTGTGAGAATGCCACTGTCATATAAGAGAAAAATCTTTATAAAAAGAACTAAAGTCTTAAAATCTCATTTGGTTTATGGGAATATGTAATGGTAAGGTAGGATAGTATGTGACAACATTAGTACCTCATTCGTTTAGATTCAATTAAGTAATAATGTAACTGTATTAAAGGCAGTTTTATTAGGATGCTTCAAAGTGCAGTGTGTCTTGTCCACAATTACATATTAAGACAGATATACAGCATTACTCTTTATTGTGTACTAAGTGCCATAGCCTTTTTTTGACAGAAGTGTTGAAAGAAATAAAAACAATTTCCTTTGCTGCAATATTATATAAATTGCACTAAAATTTGACAACCACAATGAATTAAAATACACTGTAAAGAGGCAAGTTGCACAAAGCCACCCTGATGAATGATACAAGCGAACAACAAAGCAAAGCTTTGAAACAAATGACATGCAAAGTGTTTGTGTTCTTCTTCAGGGCACAGTATTGTAGCTAGAACCACAGTATCATTTCACAAGCAGAAAAATGCTGATGTCCATATCCCCAACAGCCTTCTCAGATCTATGCTGAGACGCCTTTTGCACTCCCCAAATTTTTATTCCATGATCCACTGTCACTAAGAATCTAACAGAAACCATGTTCAGCTAGTGAATCAATCAAGTATTTCTATTTAATTTATTAGGTTTTTTTAATCCCCTGTTCACTTATTTCACTTTGTAGTAGTGGAGCATGAGTATTCCAAAGACTTAGAAGACTTCTGTAACTCCCTCATAAAGAATTGCTGAACTTGCAATAATTACCTTTCAAACACAGTAAGAACCAGTATCATCTCCTGACATGAGGAATATTTCAAAAGACAGTCAGATTCCATAGCCAACATAGTGCTGGAAGGATAAAATCAGCTCTATAGCACAAATGCCTCCCTTTGGAGGAAAACAACCAAAGAGTCAAAAAATCTGGAAAATCTAAAGGCACAAGTCACATTGATACGTTTTAAAAGCAGGGGTAAAAAAAATATGGAATAACCCCTTCTTTGGGAGCATGTGTAAATGTGTATACAACACTGCTGTCAGTGTGCATCTGTGAGCAACAGGAAAGGCAGGAGAGGAGGCATAGTTGTCCAGTGACGAAATACATAGTTCAGTATACAGCCCTTATGACGTGCTCATACATGCTCTGTATGCTTTTTATAAACTGACAAGAAGGTGACAATATTCCCAAACAATATTCACCAAATATGTCTTTGCTTTGCAACTCCTCCCCCTCTCTCCATAATTGAAATTTCTCCAACTTTTATCACAGCATTCAAAACCAAGCAGTTGTCATTTTCTGTCACACTGCTGACAACATTTGAAGATTAAGGCCTCTTTGGTTATATTGTTATCAGAAATTAAGATATTGCAGGTAAAACAAAGAAGTCAATATACTATTGCATTTGGAGATCAATGCAAGTGATTATACTCAATGTTATATTGAATTTTAGTTCCCACCCTGCCTTTCTCCCCAAGAAAACTTTTAAAATCATACAAGGCACAAATGGCTAACAAGTCTTAACAAGGTTCAGTCTCTTCCTTGCTGTTTCTCTTTTGGCCCTGGTTTAACAATCTTCTGTGGCTTCAGGTAATGACAGTGGGTCCCTTTCGTCCTGTCCTCTCATGAATCTGAGATATTTTCAGTGCGATTGCTATAAGAGGACTCAGCACAGCCTAAAGAGGGAGAAATACATTGAATTACATTAAGCATAAATATCAAAAGACATCAGACATTTATAAATCCTTCTTTTAACTGTCGAATTATATAATAATAGTAAATAATTTAATAATATGAAAAACTGACACAGCCATAGTGTCTATATAGTTATACTTGGCATAACGAAGTATCATGTTTAGCATGTTTTGTGAAGTGTTACACTGACTATACCTAAGCTATGCAGAAAAGAGAAACCACTAAATACACTGTACTGATAATGTTTCTATGTCACAGGAATTGTGGAGCTCTTGTGAAATCTGCTGTACAAAAAACCTAGAAAAAATTGTACAAAAGTAGAATTGTTTCCATTCTGATAAGTAGAAGCCACACAGATGATATTTTCCTCCCAAACACACTTACTCTGTGAAGCTTAAGGTCAGAAGGTACTGTAACAACTACCCAAATAGAATTCACAGAAGTGTGTTTTGAGTAATACCACATGTTGATAGGATAAATTCCAACAGAAGAGCATGAATTTTCAAGTTTCAGGCTACAGACCTTATTAAATGGCCATACACATGCCCAGATGGGTGAGTGCAAGTAACTATTATGATAGTACCATGTGAAAACCAAGTAAAATACAATTTTTCAAATGGCAATTGAATCTTCTTTCAGTTAATTAAATGATACACAAAGATAGACACAGCTGAGTTTTGCGTGAAAACCTACTTTTCAGAGAATTGTATATTTGGTTACCAAACTAATGAGTTAATTCTCTGACCCTTAGAGATTTCCCCCAGATGCCCCTTTCAAATAAACTAATTCAAACCCCTCAGGTTTGAAAAAGAAATGAAACAAAACAGTAATTCTGGAGAACTTAAATTTACAGATATATTTTTATAACCTTAATATAATCAATACTTTTAATCTCTTTCAGCCACCTAACAGTTTTTGACAGGATGAGGTGTTTGCTTTATTTACACAAGCAGTCAGATGGTTCAGTCAAAAGACTGAAGAGACTAGCTGTGCAAGTATTCATGCAGTAACACCACAAATGCCATTGGTGTCCAGTGAGTTTATGATTAAACTTAGTAATGCACAAGCATGAGTGGTCTGACATGTTATTGTTAAAAAAGCTCCATATTTGTAGATATCTATCTAGTGAATAATTACTGAAGCAGAACACAAGTCTATTAAAGTCAAACATACTTAGAGAAGATTAATATGCAGAACACAAATTCACATCTGTGAGCAAATGCTGCAAAAGTAAATATTAAAATATGCCAATCTATAAGGTCTGGATGACACCAAAGCATATGAACTTCTCTGGCACTCCTCTAAGAAACCTTTTCCTTATGTAATCTAAAACAAAGGGAAATTTTAAAAAGCAACCCTGCTGACCAGTTTCACTAGACTCTGCTTTCTTAGGCAACAAAGGCATTCAACATTAAAATTAAAAAATAAACCAAGCAACACTTTATACAATGCTGGAACAAAACACAAAATCAAATGAGTTTATGTGACATCCATTTACATAAACAATTTAGGTGCTGCACTTTTGCCAAATGATTTCACTTGTTACTAAATGTTCTTCTTGTCACAATCACACTTCTCAACAGAGAAAGTCCTTCTTTAATTCTGTCTTCTCATACTTCAATTTAACTATATTTTCTTCATCCAGAAGATACAAAAAAGTGAAAGTGCATTATATTTGGAATGGCAAGAGCAGGACAGAATAACAAGGAACTAGAACTGCACATGCCTTTTAAAAACTTCTTTACCTCTGCCATGAATAATTTACACTTCAGTTGCAACAGATAAATCCCAGGCAGCAAATCACTTATCATTAATATCACTCTAGAAAGCCTTTTATATCTCAAAGAGATCTTGATTTAAAAATATTTTTCAAATGGTTCTTTCTGCTTAAGAAATTGTAAAACTTTATGATTGATATGCCAGCTCAAAAAATAATTGCAATCACTCAGTATGTTAAATAACACATTTATCTCTTGGCAACTTTTTAGGAGATATGGTATTTTATCCTTTAGACAAAATTAAAGAATTGAAAATTTACAGAACTGATTTAATCAGAATTTTACTTTAGTAACCACACATAGAAGTTATATCTCTAAAAAAATAACTGGTAGCAATGATTACTTGTACCACGAAATAAATCAAGCAAGCAGATATCTAACATCAGGCAAATAAAGATTAAAAGCTTTTTCCTAGGGAATAATCTGTACCAGAGCTGTCAGAGGCATATCATTCCTGCTTGGCTCATGTAGTGTTTTTTCTCTCTGTGATCTTGCAAGAAAATTCCATACAACTCACGCTCTTCTAATTAAGGTCTCACATAAGATTTGTCCCATGATGCATGTGGTTTATCAAGGGTTAGGCAGGGCTGAAATGTACCTGCTTGCAGGTTAAAAGCTCTGCATGTCTCTGGAGTTTGGCTTAAGAAAATAATTTTCTCAGAATAGGTGCATAAATGCCATCTATATGTCAAGAAACACCTTGTGAAAGCCTTCTATGTGTAGCTTTTATGCTAAAACCTGCCAACTTTCATCACAAGTTCATGCAGTTCTGATGCAAAATCAGCTGTCCAGGCTTAGCCTGGAAAGCCCATGAGGCTCTTTAGCTTCTCCCCAAGCCTGCAATTAATTTCAGTCTTATTAGGAAAAGCAATTTTACACAGTCTATGCACAGACATTTTCCATAGATCTTAAATTCACTTTTCACAGTCTCAAAAACAAGTTACCCCATCGGTCTCATCAGTGAACAGAATTCCGCAGACTTTATCTGGGACAAATAAAACAAACAAACACTAAGGGAATGGTAATACTTTCAAATAGGATCTAAATGTTTTAGTGAACATCAGATAACTACAACTCTCTTTTATTGTTCTCAAACTTTTGCTCTGTCTTCTCTTACTGCACCCATCTGCATTTTGCATTCAGCATCGTGTCCACCAGTGCTCTTCTGGGCTCTCTCAGCTTTACATATACACAAGTGAAGGTACACAGTGGAACACTAGGATCAAAGTTATTATATTTGTATGCACGTATATATATTTGTATGTATGTTATTATTCGTAAAACCATTAAACATTAAACAACATACTCCTTGTATCCACATGGAGAAGTAATGTAAGGCCATCTGAATTAGCCAGTCTTAAAAGAGTGTCCTACTGGGGAAAAAGATTCAGCAACAATTGGTTAAACCTTGTATGACTAGACACCTAGGCACCTGAAATACTAATAGTCAAAAAGACACATACAGAAAGTAATTATTTCAGATCAAGCATTCTGACCTTGTGACAGATTTCTAACAGTGCTGGCATAGTACTCCATGTTCCAAAAGAATGCACCTCCCTGGAACAATTGTTAATGGCTCAGAATTAAAGAAAGATAAATAAGTGGGTTAGTACAGAACGAAGTTGTCAAAAAAGGGCTATAGTTTAACTCCTGGTGTTCTGTCATGATAAAAGATGTGCCAAGTCTTTACCATCTGTGCATATTCTCTCTCTAAAAACTGCTATCAAACCTCAAATTCTATGTCTTCAATTGTTTGTCTATCAGTTTTAGTATGAATTAAAGTAGTTCTCTAGTTTATAATGGCAGCCTTGAGAAAAACATACTTGCAGAATGCTTTGAACTCAACAACATCGGTAATTGCTAGGTGGTGTTATCATTGTATAAATCATGATAAGCCTTGACATTTCAGACATGGGCCAGAAATCCTTTTCTCTCCTAACGCTTAAATTAATTCTCAGTTCTTCTCTTTTTATCATTTAAACATTACACGAGAGGTTGCTCAGACAGGCCAGGGTAATGAGGCAGCTAGAACAAGGACACAGGGAAACTGAGAAATAACTCCTTCCTTTCTTACCTCTTCCTGCTTACACATCATTTTCCCCTGCTTCATGTGACCGCTTAAAGCTGTTGTTAGCGCTCTGTAACCTAGGCAACAGAATCACTATCATATGAACTAAATGAAAGAAAAACAAAGGTAGAAGAGAGGGGCAAATCCCCCAAAGCACGTTTTGATGGCCTTATTTATCAGAAGGAGCTTTTCCTTCGGCTTTAATACATTTTAAAAGTCAAACCAATACACTTACAAAGCAACACTAAAGTGATTCGAGAGACATAAATAATGGAATGAAACAACTACAAAGGGAGCTTAGCAGTTCACTGACGTCTGGCACCACAGCTGTACCTCCTGCAGAGCTTCTGCCTTAGGGGCTCAACACACAGCTCAGCTCAAGCTGCTTTGGCCTTGCATTCCAAAAAAACCCAGAAGTCTTCAGAACGGTTTACGCCACAGCAACCTGTCCTAAAAGATCTAAGCAATGCAGATGTTCATCGTGGAACAAACTGAACCTACTTTGTAATATCCACAGCACTGGCGGTGAGGTTTATTACCACGAAGCAGCACACTTTCCACAGGAAAAAAGGAAACTGACCTCTCTGCTCAGAGAGGTCTCCCGGTCAACTCAAATAAAATAATAATAAAGGTTGGAAAGTCAGTTCTGCCTCTAGAATAGAGGAGGCCAGGCATGATGGGTGAAACGGATAGGGAGAAAATGTAAACTGAGTGGTTTACACGGAAACGGAGTGGTTTACATGGAAACATCTATGTTTGCAACAGATTAGTTCTTTTCTAGAATGTCCAAAGAGCTATGAGCAAAGATCAGGTTTAGTGAACTAATTTCTTTGATTCGTGAAATATTTTATAATTACTCCCACATGATCTATTTCCATTGCAGTCTCAGATGATTTAAAATTTGTTCACTGTATAGTGTAGTTCAACTCCAGCCAGCAACTAAGTACCACGCAGCTGCTTGCTCACTCCCCTGCCCCTGGTGAGACTGGCAGAGAATTGGAAAAGACAAAACCCGTGGGTTGAGATAAGCACAGGTTAATAACTGAAATAAACTAAAATATGATAATAATATGAATAATAAAAGGAAAAAGAGAGAGGAATAAAATGCAAAGAAACCCCACAAGCAATGCACAATACAACAGTTCACCACCCACTGACTGTGCTCAGCCTGTCTCTGCGCAGTGATCAGCCCCTCACAGCCAACTCCCTGCAGTTTATATACTGAACGTGGCATCCTGTTGTATGGCATATCCCTTTGGCCAGTTCAAGTCATCTGTCAAAGTTATGCTCCCTCCTGGATTCTTGTGCACTTCCTCACTGGCAGAGCATGGGAAACTGAAAAGTCCTTAACATACTTACTGCACTACTCAGCAACAACTAAAACATCATTGTGTTATCAACATTATTCTCATACCAAATCCAAAACACAGCACTGTACCAGCTACTAAGAAGAAAACTAACCCAGACAAAACTGAAACAACTTTATATGATTTTTCTGGACCATACTGTATGTTTTAATAGCTGACCAGAGCCATGCTAAAAGACTCAATGCTTCAAAAGTAAAGAGAGGTAATAATTCTCTAGTAAACTGAGCTTGTGCTTAAGGTTGTATCAATGTCCTGACAGAACCATATAGACTCCTTTCATTTTATCCCTATTAAGTGATAGTGGACGCGAGGACTTCTGGATTGTTGATTTCAGTTCTCAGCTCTTGGATAAACTCACACCACAATCAACCACTTTATATAATCACTCATATATACAACCATATGTAACACAATATTTTCACATACCAAACAAGGTCCACATGCAAATCAGTTTGTTTTTTCCTCTGCTACTTGCCATTCAAAAATCGTTTCGGAAATTCAGTGTTTGATGATCAAGACGTATTTTTGACCTTTTTTTTTCTTTTTTTTTAATTGGCTTGCCTTTTCCAATTAAAACACAAAGAAACAACTCATGTCCTAAAATCCTGGCTGCTGCTAATCTCATGATTCTGTAGCTCAGAAGCATGTTCTTTACTAGTCTTCGGCAAAAGTAATTCCAACATCTGTGATTCACTGCATCTCATTTAAGGAGTACCCAATATAGATTGCACAAGACTGAGGGAGTTGGCTGATGCAGTTGCAAAGCCACTCTCCATGATATTTGAAAAGTCGTGGCAATCAGGTGAAGTCTCAGGTGACTGGAAAAGGGGAAACGTACCCATCTTTAAAAAGGATAGAAAGGAAGATCCTGGGAACTACCACCCTGTCAACCTCCTCTCTGTGCCTGGGAAGATCACGGAACAGATCCTCCTAGAAGCTATACTAGGGCACATGGAGGACAGCGAGGTGATTCGGGACAGCCAGTAGAGTTTCACAAAAGGTAAGTCATGCCTGACCAACTGAGTGGCCTTCTAGGATGGAGTGACTACAGCAGTGGACAAGGAAAGGGCTACAGATGTCATTTATTTGGACTTCTGTGAAGTTTTTGACATGGCACCCCGCAATATCCTTCTCTCTAAATTGGAGAGAGATGGATTTGATGGGTGGACTGTTAGATGGATGAGAAATTGGTTGGATGGTGGAATCCAGAGGGTAGTGGTCAACAGCTAAGAGTCCCAAAGAATGTCAGTGACAAATGGTGTCCCTAAGGGTCCATACTGGGATGAGTGTTATTAATATCTTCGTTAATGACCACAGACAAGGGGATCGAGTGCACCCTCAGCAAATTTGCAGATGACACCAAGCCAAGGGGTGCAGTTGACACACCTGAAGGATGGGACGCCATCCATAGGAACCTGGACAAGCTCAAGAAGTGGGTCCATGGGAATCCCATGAGGTTTAATAAGACCAAGAGCAAGGTGCTGCACCTGGGTCGGGACAAATCCCGGTATCAATACAGGCTGGGGGATGAACAGATTGAGAGCAGGCCTGTTGAGAAGGTCTTGGGGGTTCTGGTGCATGAGAGGCTGGACATGACCCAGCAATGTGCACTTGCCAACCAGAAAGCAAAATGTACTCTGGGCTCCATCAAAAGCAGCGTGGCCAGCAGGTCAAGGGAGGTGGTTCTGCCCCTGTACTCTGCTCTTGGTGAGACCCTACCTGGAGTACTCTGTAGCTTCGAGGGTGCTAAGCTCAAGAAGGACATGGATCTGTTGGAGTGAGTCCAAAGGAGGACCATCAAGCTGATTAGGGGGATAGAGCACCTTACCTATGAGGAAAAGCTGAGAGAACTGGATTTGCTCAGCCTGGAAAAGAAGAGGCTTCAGGGTTACCTAACTGTGGCCTTCCAGTACCTGAAGGGAGCCTACAAGAAAAATGGAATTCAGCTTGAGGCTGTGGTGGGTCCATCTAGGAGCCAGCTGGAACTGGCTCTTTTTAACAAGGAGACAGCTTCTGGTAACTTCTCACAGAAGCCACCCCTGTAGCTATCAAAACCTTGCCATGTAAATCCAATACAGTAGGAGCTGTAAATGGGGTTGTAGCAGTGTTCTTCCCTAGTCAAAATACATCAATGATCTTGCTAGCTGGGTAAACCTGGATACACAGAAAACCAATAAAATTGCTAAAAAAAGGTCCTTCACTCTGTTAGAGCTTTAACATTATAAGTATTCTATCCAAGAAGTTACTGAGGATGCAAACTGTTACTTAAAAATAAAAGCAAATAAAATTAATAGATCATATCTGCAGGCATGGAGTCTGCAACATTTCTGTAAAATCTGAAGCACTTTTTGTGACTGATAGACAATGTTTAACAGCACAAGAAGAAACTTGCTAAGTTTATGGTGAGATTCTGCTGAAAAGGCAACACCAAACATTTACCTAGGGTTCAAACGCATTTGAAAGCTTTTATGTTTTGGGACATTTGCATTTGCATTCCAGTCATGAACACACGGCTACACGGACAGTGTTTTGATTTACCACAACCAAATGCTTAACCTCTTTTCCATGAAACATCCTTAGTCCTCTCTTGTATATCACAGCATAAAGGTGGTTTCCTGAGAAAAATCTGAGTGTGTGAAACATGATTTTTATTAATTGCTCTAGGCATCTGCTGGACTTTACAGCAACTTGCTTTCAACATTCACTCTTCTTAGGAAAAAATCTGGTTATGATATAATTCTTAGACAACTGCAAGTCTTTCCCTTAAAAGGAATCTCTACATTGTTTAGCATCTGGCATCCATATTTCCTAACTGTAGTCTCACCATGAGGAATCCTTGGGATGCCCTGACTTCCAGACAATCTTCTTGAAAAATGGTCATCTTATTTTTAAAATATTGTTCTAGAACTTGGATTATGACCCTTTAAAAAATAGTGAAAAAAATTCAAACTAGAATGTCTTCTCTTAACAGACCTGGAGTCGTTGCCCAGAATTCATCACCAGGCATTTCAGCCCTTGAGAGTGCTAGATATTAGTGTGCCTTCTTGTTGTGTTAGATATTACACAAACATATATTAAAACTGCTGTTCCTGCCTCAAAGTGAGTACATTTACAAGACTAGGAAAATCATCTACAAACACAGTAAACGAGTCCAAACACTGAGTGTTACTTCTGATTAAAGATGAGAACCCATAGCCACTGCTATTACAGAGGTAATGCATTACTTATTGACGTACTACAATCCTATTTCATTACCTGTGGTTCCTTATTGTGTTGGCTAGGATCCTTTTCATAACTCTCTGCATAGATCCGGAGAGTAGCTCTCACATGACTTGAAGCACTCATTCTGAAGATGAGCCTGGAAGCATCTGAAAAAATAATCCGCAGCCCCTATGAGAGAAGAAGAAACAGCATATATGTAGGGTGGTAGTAACTTTACAAATCACCATTCACTGCTTTAAAATAAAAAGTGAAAGGTAGAGGCATTTGGATGCAATTCCTCTTTCCCTGGAACTTTGGACAATTCATTCATTCCTCTTTTTCCCCATTAAAGACTAGAAATTATGTTGTACATTCCCTCCCACTCTTCATAACAAATACTCTCTTACTGCTGTTTTTATTTTCTTGACCTGATTTGTTCTATGGGCAGAGCGCAAAATCAGTGGCCTGAGAAATAGGTATAATATCTCCAAGGATGAGTGGCCTAAGAAATACAGAATCCCAGGATCAAAAACCAGTTGTCAGCAGTGAATACAAAAGACAGGATCAGCTGCTGTCCCTCAAAGACCATGCACTAATATCTGACTGCAAGAATTTCAATAAGTTTGTAGTATAACTTAGAAAACTTTAGGTGTAATTAATTTCAAGTACACTAATTAATGCACATTAACTGTGTGTATAATAAAAGTGATTGATTAATTTATTAATTAACTGTGAATTTGCTCTTTGCTCCCATCTTCACCTCTTTTTTTCTTTCTTCCTTCCCCATTTTGTACAGCATATATAAACCAGAGTTTATATACCTGGATCCACAGTTTCTCTACAGGGGGGCCATTTCAGGCCAGAGAACCAAATTGCACAGATGAATAGTTATAGTGTTGCAATATTCTACCAGTTCCGCACTAATATGGAGAACTGTAAATGGTACCCTCAGACTAAGTGTCACCTCTGCTTTGCCACTGAACTTTAGTTCCCCTTAGTCCTGCTGTTGTCAAACGCCTAGTGCATAAACTGAGACCCTCGCTACTTTTATTTAAAGGGCAGTAAACCATTAAAAAATGAGAGAAGAGAATTAAAAGAGATGCATTTTGTTCTTCCAGTTTTATCAGCACCTTGAGAAGACACTGATGTTAGAAACCCAGTGCTCCAATATTCTAAAGAATAAGTAAAACCGTTGTTTTCTCAGTTATATGCCAAAACATCTTCAGCACCATATAAAGCATCGATTGGTTGATAACTACAGAATCATAGTATGGTTTAGATTGGAAGGACCTTTAAAGGTCATCCCATCCAATCCCCCTGCAATGATCAGAAGCATCTTCAACAAGATCTGGTTGCTCAGAGTGCCATCCAAACTGATCTTTAATGTTTCTAGGGATGGGGCACCCACCACCAATCTGGGCAACCTATTCCAGTGTTTCACCACCCTCACTAAAAAAAAAAGTCTTCCTTATACCTAGTCTGAGTCTACTTTTTTAGTTTAAAGCCATTACTACTTGTCCTGTTGCAACAGGCTCTGCTAAAAAGATTGTCCCCACGTTTCTTACAAGCCCCCTTTAAGTACTGAAAGGCCACAATAAGGTCTCCCTGGAGCCTTCTGTCTCTTAGTGAATGGGCAACTTGTACCTTTCATCCTTATAATTCAAATTTCACACAAAAGTGCAACTGGTCCCATCCCTGGCTTGCCGGATCCTCAGGAGCAGCATTGTTATGTGCTTGTGTTCGCAAAAGCTAGCACAACAGCACTTAAAATAAAAATAAAAACAGTCTTCAAGAGCAGCAAAATGTTTAATTTAATGTTATGCCTTATTACTGCACTGTGATATTCCTGTGTTTCAACAGACAAAATTAATTAGAAGCTACAATCTTAGTGTACTTTTGCGGCCTATTTTCTTGTTGCTGTATTTGTTTTCTGAATATGTAGTTTATTAACACTGATTAATTAGCATGTAGCCAGCTTTTCATTCACTGAATATAAAGTGCTCTCGCCTACCTACCAGGGAACAAAACTTGGAACAAGTTCCTGCACACATAGCTGGAAAATCCACACGAAGCTTAGGATAGTCTGGAAGAGGCATCTGCATTTAGAGGATGAGCAAACTACCTGAGGAGAATGGTAGCAGTGAACTCTTGTTTCATTGGCATGGATCAACGTCCTCTCCTATTTTATCGTGCTTGGAGAATCCCACTGAGGCTGCAGACACATGGAGCTAGGAATGTGTCCTTGCCAAAAGGCAAACCTGGATGAACTGTACTCTGAATAATCAAGAGCTTCTCCCTGTGACAAAACATGCTTTCTGATTTTATGGTCTCCTTTTCAGAGTCCATCTGAAAACAGGCCAAGTCATGTTTCTCTGTGTTACACAGTGACCTGAATTAGCAATTATATTCCAATATAGATGAAAATTAAGGGAAAAAAAAGTGCAATGAAAATCCACAAGCTGTTTTTTTAAAGTACACAGGTCACAAGTCTGCCATGCCTATAATTTTCCACTGGACTTGGATATGACAATATTCTCATATCTTGTTTCAATAGTAATACACACAGAGAGTAGCTCAGTGGCAGATGGGCTGCTTATGTTTTCTGGATGCAACAATGAATGTAAATTATAAAGACTTTCAGCAGAATGGCATGACAACAGTTTTAATGGCTTGTAATATCATTTGCTAGGGTCTGGTGAGGTCAAGTAATTAAAAAAACAGAGAAACCAGGACAAAAAATATAAATAACATAAAATCAGGACAAATTTTAATATGAGTCATAGCTCATATTCAAGATACTTGAATATACATTTACACTTGGCAAAAGTGCATGGGTACTCTTGAGCACATAATGAGTTTCAAAACACTGAAGGCTCAGTTTGAACTGCAGTTCTTGATAGCTAAGGAATCCAGTGTAGGCAGAGCCCAGAAGGAACTGGTGATTTGGACTAGAAAAGTCAATTGTGCCCACCGAGGGTACAATCTACTAAAGTCCTCTGCATGCTATTGACTACAATAGATATTTTACCTTAATTATGTAAATCCTGTGGTTCACCAAGAACAAGAAAATTCTAACTTTTTTTGTAATACATGCATATAGACAGAAAATAGAAAAAGGAAAGATCTTCTTTTTATATGACATTTTCCACTGTTCTGGAAAGGGAACCCTCCCTATACATGCATTGCTGTCAACAGAGACTTCATCCCATCCTATGTTCACTGTGACGCTACTGTCTCCAATTATGTACAGCAAGTGCAAGCTAAACCAGAGGTGGATTATCTTATCCAGACCAAGCTAATCTTAAGTAGAAAATGCAGTATCTAGCAAAGCAAAGAAAACATCATCCTATAAATAAATGGACAGTCTTCCCAGCTGAACTTTAGAAACAACACTGTTGGAGACAACGTGACAACTGCGAAACCTTGTTACTCCATCACTACAGCCATACCTGTCTTTTGGTCACAGTGCCATCCACAGGATCTACGAACTCAAAGCTGTCTGTTCTTTCCACACTGTAGATATTGTTACCCACAGCAAACTGCTGATGGCTGAATGATTTGTCAGTGATCAAAGCTTCCAGGTCTCTCATTATGAAATATGCTGTTCTGGGTTCCAGCGCTTCATAATCAAACCTTGCATATATATCAAAAAAAGGCAGAACCAAGAAGTAAGTCCTCAGAGCCCCAGAGAAGACAGTTCTGCTTTCACAGAACTCTATACACTCAAAATTAGCAATTTATTGCTCACTTCAAAAATCAGAGGTGGACCAATGAAGTACTGATTGCAAATTAAACCAGTACACAGGTGCAAGTCCTGTGCAATCTGACTATTACATGTGTGCAGCACAGTTCTGCACTGGCCACCTGACTCTGAGTCAACAGAAATAATTTAGAAAATGCATAGTTTCTAAAGTAACATAGAAAACATCACTGATACACAGCTAGCTTTCCATAATTAAGGACACAGTACAGTGCTCAACAGACAAGGGAGATAGAGAAAACTTTTCTACAAGTTTTGAGGAACAGCTACATGCAAAAAACCTTACAAATTTCAAGCTCCTCTGTATTAAGTCTGGATTAAGAGAGGGGCAGAAGCCAAAATGCAAAAGACAGCTAGAATTCACCATTTTGAGACCTTAATAAAAATAAGTAAATGTTTGGATCCTTGGAGGAATTATCCTAAATTGAAAGTAGGCATAGTTTCAGTTTTCACTAAAACATTGTCATATGGAAGCACTGGCAGAAAAAAATGTAGGAGTAAATGTTACTGGGATTGATTCTTTTTCAATGTCATGTAACAAGCTACACCTACATATTTCACAAGTAAATAATTAAAATCTTTCTGCCATTCAATATCAGAAAATTCAATTACTCATATACTAGCAGCAACATATATATGCTGCTCTTTCTTCTGCCACTTACTCATCAGGAAAAACCTGCCTACAGAACAGTGATAATCCATGGCAGATTTTCATTCAGCAAATGCACACCTAAGTGCAGCTGAGCATATCTAAACAAACAATGACTGTAGCAGAATTCTCCTATCATCAACTGCATAAGTTCCTGAGCCTTTTCCTCATTTTTCTCACCTGCAGTAGTAGTGCCGGCCAAATTTTGCCCAGTGATCCCTGACAATCTCCTCCACACTCTGCTTTCGGGCTGCTAGGATTGAAAGCCAAACTAGCACAGCCCACAGTCCATCTTTCTCTCGAAGGTGATCAGACCCTAAAGAGACAGACATAAAGTGCATTATTTGGTATCACTACAAATCAGAAAACAAGGTAAGGAAGCTGGGCAGATGTCTAATTTAACTCTGTATGTCACATAACAGTCATCGATAGTACTAATCTCAGCACCTCTAATATATTCCAGTCAGACAATCAGAAATGAAGTTTAAAATATGATTTATTAATACATGACAAAATTCGTATTTCTCAGGTTAAATAAAAATATGTACAAGTATTTGAAAAGAAACAGTAGTAGTAGGAAAACAATTTTAGCCATGATTCCTGCTCACTGAAGGGTGTTTTCACCTCTGCTACTGTTTTCCAGAATGGGGCTAGATATGCAAACCTAGCCATGAACCAGAACGTTCTGTGTTCAGAGTCATGTTGAACAGCATCTTCTTATCTCTGCAGATGTTCATCTGTCAAGCTGCAGTGAAAGAATTTTCATAATGTTCATGATCTCCTATCAGGACAAAATCCAAGAGCTTGAAAAGATTTTTCTGGCAAAAAAAACCCCAAAGCAAACCAGAGAATGGCACTTTTTCTCCTTTCTACATTTCTCTATACCATCTAAAGATGTTTGGATGCCCAGATCTAAACCCCTTGCTAGGTTTATATTTCAGGAGAAGTTATTCCAACAATGAAGACCAGCAACAATTCTGCAATATCCCATAGGATTTAGCATATAGTCTCAGATCCAATTAAGATCCAAGATCCCTGACATTCAGTAGTAATTCAGAAGACAATTATATAAGCTCATAGACTAATGAAAATTGAAGAGAGATCAAATATGTGGCCACTGCTCTGGCATAATATACTAGATTTGGCTGAAGTTTGTTAGCTGCAACCTTATGGTTTTCTGTCTAGATGCACATTATTGAAATCCTGAGTACAAAGCAAGTGCAATAATTCAGACGTTTTCTCCATTTTTTTTCTCCATTAATTAACTACTGTTTATAGAGGCAACTAGTTGAACTGTCTGTGTCATCAGAAGATACTTAGCAAAATCCTCCAGAGAGGAATCTAAACAGTTTTAGGTTGAAAACCTGTTTTCTGAAGTATCCTCCTTCCTCAAACACAAAAATCCTATTGCAGCAAGACTGCTTTGCAGTGCTGTGGTTTTACATAACAGCCTGCAAGGTCCACACAGTCAGCTGCGTTTTGCTACTGGCAGAGGACATAGTTCCCATAATGTAAATTGATTCCCTGAAGCTGCTAAACCTGTGAAAAACTGTTAACATATTAAAGGTATATAAGGAAAATAACAAGACATGCAGAGAGCCACAGGGTGATTCTTTGGGTTCAGTCTTCCAGTCACTCCTGATGCCTTGAACCTGCAGTCCCACTTTTTAGGAGAGATCAACAACCAGAACAGCAGTCCCTACTCATATGGTTTTGCTAAGAGCTTGTTGTCCTGGGTCTGCCACAGCTCTGACTGGCACTTGCACTTCTTGTGTTACATTCAACCTCAACACCCTGAATCTAACATTATCCACTTAAATAAATGCAAATTTCTATTCAGCATTATATCCAAGTTGTATGGGAATGGTTACTGAACACTTGTAACATGGAGAAAGACTTTCATGAAGATAAATTATGTTTGTGTCTATGTGTTAGGTGTTACAGAAAAGGGCATTTAAGATTTAAGAGCTGAGACAGTAACGTTCCTTTGCATTTGCAAAGTGGCTGTCATGATAGTAAGAGCACCTCCTTTGTGCTACTTTTTATCTGTCTTGAACTGTAATCTGGGAGCTCTCTGGAACAACAGCAGTCTCCTACTGCAACAGCCAGAGTTCAGGGCTGATCCTCGAGAAGCTGCTGTAGGAGGAGCCACAGCTCACTTTGTTCCCTGCTTGTGAGCCCTGCCTGCTGTGAAGGCACGGAGTGCCAAACAATCAGAAGAAAAAGGGCAGTGTTATTTATGAGCTCCCAAAGCTTTGCAAATAGCTTCAGATAAGAATGGAAAACAAATGTCCCTCTACAGGAAGTCAGTCCTTCAGACAGTCAGGTCATAGAATCAAGGAAGGATTGGAAGGGACCTTAAAGGTCATCCCTCACCTTTTCTTCTACCTCCTTGCAGTAACATGCTAGATCAGCTTAAAGATACCTTCTACACGAACACCAGCAGTATGTCCTGTGGATAATAAAGTCAGCTTCCTTATAGGCAAAGCAGACAGCACAGTCACAGTCCTTAGTACCATATCCAAGATAATGGTACAGGCTTCTGCCCCTGCCACCAAAAGAGAAATCTAGAAGAGAACTGTCAATTCCCCCTCAGCATATACATCGTTCTTCTGGTAACAGCAGGAAAAGTCATCAGGTCACCCAAGGGGCTGGGGACACTCAGGGGACTGGGAGCACCGGAGGCTCCCCTAGGCCAGCAGGGCAGGAGTAGCCAGGGCCCATCCTGCTGCTCCAGGAGCAGGGCAGCCAGGTGCACCAGGGCAAACCCCAGCCCTGGGCATCAGGCACATCCCTGGAGATGGGGATAGGGCAAGGCCAGGCCAGGATGTGGGGCCATGGGCAGGCCTGGCTTGGGGAGGGCCTTAGGCAGGCATGGCAGGGCTGTGGGGAGCTGGAGACTGGCCCTGTTGCAGCATTGCTGGAGTTGGGGTTGACAGCCTGGGTGCTGCTCCTGGGCAGTGGAGGAGCCCCAGGGGGCCAGGCAGGACACTGGTAACAGCAAGGTCACCCAGCAAGCTCACCCCACCATGGTTGTTCTTTTCCTTCTTAACCTGCCTGCCTCTCCTTTCAGCCATTCATCCTTAGCACTGAAAAATTCCGTTTCACCTAAAAAGTCATCTCTGTTGCTGGTATCACCAGCCACTTAAACGGCTTAAGTGTCTCAACAGACACCAGCAAGAAGTGGAGACATGGCACTAAGCTTAACCCCTTAGCAACTTGTTCCAAGGTAAATGACCATTTATTCTCCCGTTGTGTAACACTCTGCAGACTGCAGGCCAGCAAATCATACGGTGAAAGGCACAGCAGTCATTCAGCAAAATGGTCTATACATCATGACCACTGAGCAACGGGCTGAGCTGAACACCAAAGAAATGCATTTGGATTTAACAAACACTTTGAATATGTTTCACTGAACCTAAACGTTCCAATGAAACATGGGCAGGAGCATTTCTGGAAGGCTCTCTACTATGAATCTACACTACTGTGTATCTCTGAACTTTGTTCTGACATGGCTTAAGTTCATAAATCTATATGAGGAGGGCTGAAAGTATACACATAATATTCTTCTAATCAATTTAGGAGCTTTGGCATGTGGTCTGTCCTTGCATGTCCTTCAGGAGGACATAAATTGTTGCTTCTCTGGAAAGAGAAAGGATTGGGAGAAAGTGATCCAAAGGCAAAAGTCTGGATGGAAAAGCTGGAAACAACCCAGGTGTTTCAGAATCAAAAGTCACCAATTAAAAATGCTAGCTTGACATGAGCATAGTATGTGTGCCCAGGAAGTGTCTCAGTTCATCAGTCTTAACAGAAGGAAAATTGACAGCTGGGATTTCTCAGCACTAGTTTATTCCCCCTCTTTTATTTCACTACCACATCCATCAACTGTGTTACTGTATGCACATATGCTGTTGTAATCATTGCCCTTCCTTCTTTTAGCAAATTAAAATCTATTACTGCAATGCTATTAGTCAACTCTGATTTTCACCTTTCATACAGTTGTCTGTTCCTCTGTCTCAGTTCAGCTAACACCATTCTGTGCTTTATAGATCCAGTGGATCTGCAGAGGTAGACCTGACCTGCGCGAAGGGAACAAGGAGGTGCCTTGCAACTATGTATTCCTGAAATCCAAACAGTAATATCCCTCCCAACTTGCTGAAGGGTCTCAGTATCAGTATGATTCTCAGTGCTACTTTTAATTGAAACATCCACAGATTTAATGAATTGTGTTTAATGAGCTGAAGTAAAAAGGAAAAACAGAGGAGTCAACCATTCATTTTTCTGATTTAACTATTACATGTAATTTGTCATTGTTCAGGGAAATTATAATACCTGTAATACCTGTTTCAACAATTTATTTTTAAGTTAATCTGTTATTTCTCCATATAACAAAGCAAAAGTTATTTTTTACTGCTGCAACAGTCAATTGCTATGTCCAGACTCAGAGTGAACAACCTGGGAAAAATTCTCAGAGCATGTTACCATTCATAAAGAAGTACTCAGCTTACACAGGCTTAAACAGAAAAAAAGTTTTCAGAGGTAGTAGCTTGAGAAACAAAGTAAGTTCATGCAAATATGTTCATATTATGATTTTTCTGCTCTTTGACAGCTGTTGGCCATATATGCTGGCTTTTACATCTAACTTAGATATCTGAGATATCCAATTCTGATAGGGACAGCAAGCCTTGAGGGCCAGCCATATGCACAAATAAAATGTAATTGCTTTTCCCTAACTTAGTCGTCACTGTCTAGCATATTGCATTTTATAAATGTGACTTTAAAACAAGGAAAATCACAGGAGTACACAAACACACAGTAAATAATGTTGTTTGCACACACTTTGAGTCCTTCAATTTCCAGCAATTTGAAACTTGATATTTTAGGCAAATGAAACTTTAGGAGCATTCTGATCTTTTCTTTTATTCAAGTTAATGAGATTATTTTAGATTTGGGTTACTGTAACAGATACCAAAGAGCTCTTTGGAGGCTTTCATTCATTTTAGCAACAGCACGTAATTATATTCCCCACTAGTTCTTCTTCTGCATAATCTTTCAGGGAAAGGTGGCTGATGTTAATAGAATCTGGAAATTTGGAACGAAGCAAGCAAATTTATAGAAGTTGTAGCAATTACTGAAGTGGCTTAAACTGCAGAGAGATAAATCAGCTCTCCTAATCCTGATTAATAGTTTTCTGATGAAATTGAGAAACTAATTGCTGCTACTCATGCCCCTCTTTGAACTGTATGCTGGGCATTAGTCATAGAACCAGAAAGCTACTAACTTTATCTGACAAGGTCCCCACACTGCTACAAAAATGGAAGAAGTTTTTAAAGCACTGGTTGAGTTCCAAGATCAGCTGCCAGAAAACAAGTTTGGGAAACACAGCTCTATGAGATGTTTTCAAAATCTTTTGTCCTTTTATAGTAGAAAATTTGCTTTTATTTACTTGTCGGAGCAAAGTCCCTTGTGTTATAAAACCAGGGCTCTGCATTACTTGGAAATACCAGCTGAGCTAAATTACCTGGGTACACAAGCAATCGCTTTCCAATGCAGTTTGATGATAGAATGCGGATTTTTTAAAACTCCTTCCTCTTGCCCAGAGCACCAAGTTTCCCACTCTGATCACTATATGGTACATTTATATAAATACTCCATGCTGAAAGCTGAAGAACTGCCAAGTTTCAACTCCCTAAATAGATATGATTGAGCAGAAGCTGTGAAATTGATTCAAATGCCCAATACTGGCAGAAACTTGTGAGGGTCACACAGCTTAGGACATTATTAAAAGATTCGCAATGAGGTAAATATTTGCTGCCAAAAATAGCTCACATTGCTAAAGTATTGGTCATCTACAAAACAGACTATGTTTTACTAATAAACCTGCTGGCATATGAGGACACATTTCAGACAGCTGCATTGAACTGAAAGATGATAAGGAAAATGAGCCAGGGAGAAAAACAAACTTTAGGCATCATAATCGTTGCATAATTGCCTATGTAAGTATCACATAGTCACATAGTCACAGAATGGGTAAGATTGCAAGGGACCACAGTAGGGCATCTGATCCAATCTCCTTGTTCAAGCAGGGTCATCCTAGAGCAAATGGTAGAGGATTGCATCCAGACAGTTCTTGAATGTCTCCAGTGAGGGAGACTCCACAACCTCTTGAGGAACTCTCTTCCTGTCATCTGTGTTTTTTACACAGCAACTACACATGCACTGAAGAATTTAAACCCCATGCTCAAGTTCTCTGGATGCCCATGGGATTGAATCTTGAGGGTCCAGATTTGCCCTTAGATGGAATTGGATTAAATTGGAGGTCAAAAGGCTTTCTGCACTGAAGTGCTGCAGGTACAATAAAGTTCACCTGACAAGAACATACTGCGATGCAGAGACAGTGCTGTAGAACAGCTCTCCATGCTGGCAGCAATACGTTGTTCAAGCACCCTTAGAATTCACAAGAGACAGGGTTTATCAGTAATCTGAGGAATTAACGACAGGATAGGAGCACCAGATTAATACAAGAATACAGAGAGTGCTAGGAATGCAGAGACTGGTCTGAGATCAGGAGACAGGAGCTGCAAATTTGGAAGAGAGGCTATAGTACAAAATGCAATTGTTTTAGGGCCCTGCAGAAAGATACAAGCAAAGGAAAAAGTCAAGGGCAAGAACAGAGAGAAGTTAGGGGAATTTTATTGCCTATCTGGAACAGACAAACCCCAGATGCCCCTCCTTGACCTCCATGAGTGTTTCCCTTCCCAAATTAAACCACTATCGGATACTGAGGATAATAAACTTAGCCAGTACAGATCACAATGTCCTCACTTTTCAGTAGATCAAGATCTCAACCCCCCTGTTTGTTTCACATACCTCTACAGACAAACCTGCATGAAGAAGCAGGATATGCTGCACTCTGTGGGCTAAGGTATCTAGATGTACTTCAGCCTATGGGAACTCACCATCAAAACTCATACAAGTTCCTTCCAGTTAAAACCCACACTTCCCTTTCTTCAGTATGATGTTAACGGTAGGATATTTTTTCAAAATAATTGGGGTGCTAATGAGGTCATACTGGTGCCTCTAAACCCACTGAAGTTTCGCGAAAGTATCTGGTTTTGCAAGAGCAGGAGGAACTTCAAATATTTAGAGGGAAGAGGTACAGAACTGGCCTGGTGAAAAAGCATCAAAAAGCAGTGAGAGTTGAAAACTCCCAGTTCACACCTCTCATGGGCAAATAGAGGCAGAGTTCAACAACACACCACAACAAATAGCAGTATATTCTGACAGGTCAAGATCTTCCTACCCTTCTCTTCAAATAAAAAATCATTCAGTGACCTTGCAGAACACCCTGTAGAGAAAGTATCTATTCAAAAGATACTTCAAGGCAATACAAACCTGTGCCACTCACAGCGATTAGTCAAGGCATCCAGGTTGCTAATCATGGGACATTGGTTACCATTCACAACAAAAAGAAAATTAACATTCATTATTAATTTAAATTCTCTTCCTTCTTACTTACAGACATCTAAAGAAATCTAACATATTTTTGGTTCTTCCATCATAGTCCATTCAGATCTATACAGTAAACGACACATAGAGTGGCATGTCTATGGATTAAAGGTATCCTCATTTTTAAAGAAGTAGTATTCTGCTCTAATTGACCTCAACCAACAAACCGAATACTTGACTTAACTCAATTAGAGAAAAATGTAACAAGTTTCACTGCATGGTAAATAATTTTCTACAAAAAGCTGCAGCCAAAGAATTTCACATTCAAAATAAAGAACTCCATGGAACTCACATCAAAATATAGAATAAACTATTAATCACGTATATGGTTAAGTTATTCTGGTACATGATCCTGTGCCAGAATCCAGCAAAAGAAAAAAAAGACCCATTCTGAAACTTATTCAGTTTTTCTCATAAACTAAAGCCATATTTGTGCAGATTTACAGACTACATATTTTAATTGTCTGCTCTAATGCTTCCTGTCAGCACTATATTTCTGATGACTCAAATTTGTTGTTCATTCTGCATTCTGTTGCTTGACTGGTTCTTGTGACAGATAAGGGAGAAATACCCAGGGAAAACAGAGATGGTAATACGTAACTGAACTTCTTCTAATGATGATTTTATCTGAGGTTTGAGTAATTGTGATGTTTCAAAAAGGGTTGCCTGTAACAGGTTTGTTTAGACACACCATTGGAAATACCAATCCTCATACTTTGTATACCTAATCACATTAGGAAAAACCACGTGGTTTCCATATGGGCAAAATCCCTCCAAATGCTGTTGCAGTCTGTGAAAAGACTATTACAGTGGAACCAGTGAAACCTCTCTGCATTATGTTCAAGTCAGAAGAGAGTGCCAGGCACCTCCAAAAGCTGTCTGCACAGTAATAAGTTTGCCTGTCACTTCTGAACATCTGTCTTCTACATTTTTCACACCTCTGGTGGAGGTGATGGACACCACAGTTGAAAGATGACCCTCAAAATGTGAACAACAGACAGTTCTCCAGCACAAAACAGTTCCAGCACAAAACAGTTACTTCGTTGATTATTTTGGGTTTGACTTGAGGCATCCAGAAAATTAAAAGTTGTCAATAAAAGTCTGTGGCAATTTTAGAGTACGTATTACTTACCAGTGCCAAAACTCTCCTCTCCACAAAGTGAACAACGTCCAGAGTCCATGAGATTGGAGAAGTATCTCCATCCTGCTGGTGTCTCATACACAGGAACCTTCATTACTTTGGCCACTCTGGAATAAAACATCAGAAGATTAAGACAGTGCTTTTCTTACGTATGATATGAGGTCATTTGGAGAATTTTCTAGGTCTCACTACACTTCCTGACAGCTGGGTTATAAGTTAAAAAAAACAAACAAGAACAGATCAACAACACCATTCAAAACTGATCCTTGTCTCAGAACCCAACTTCAATCAGAATCCAGGTACGTTTATACACTAAGTGTAGTATTTTGGAAAATGTAGGATGTTAGCTCAATAGGCTTTACCAGTATCTTTCTCTTCTTACTGAGCAAGAAACAGTTAACTCTAGATACATGGTTTTGTTATACTAATATTTTTAATGAAAGTTAAAGTACCATATTGAAGTACCTTCCTTTACAAAATACAGGTGGTCAAAATCAATATGCTTGAAAGACTTGTACTTCTGTTAATGTGTTCAAAGCCCAAGACAATACAGGGAAGTTTCCATGATACAGAATGCCCTTTAAAAACCTTTCCCGGTCTCAGACTGAATCTGAACAAGAACTGTTCCCTGATTTTCCCTGTCTCCCCTGACACACAAGATGGGCCCTCTCACTATCTGGGTGACATGCCAGTATTTTCAAGGACCAAAATTAACTACCATATAATCTGTATGTGTGTTCTCTTCCCCAGGTTGTTAACTGGTAACTATTCATATTATAAGCTATGATGAAAAAATCCCTTATTGGACTAAAAAACAAGAAAGAAAGAAAACCCACCCAACAACTCTAAAGAATTCACCACCAAAATGGGATTTATGTAGAATGAATATTACCAATCTTCTTGTTTCTAATGATATTTGTTGGTTTTCATTGTGTGCCTAGGATTTTCAGGACCAACTGTTTTATAATACGAAAAATAAGAATTGAGATACAGTGAAGCAATCTGACCAACTAACAAAGACCTTATGACTGCTCCAACATTCATACCTAACAAACATTTCTTGAAGCAAGAAAATTTACATAATTTTAACTGCAGTCAAGCCCAGGCAAAGCAGATCAATCAAAGCTGGATTCAACGCACTTAATACAATCCACCCAGAAGTTACATGTCAAGGTGAAAGCAGTCATCACTCTGATCAACAGAGAGACACCTGTTTTCTGACGGTACAGCACTCTGTCTTAAATTAGGCACATAAAGTAGATGGGATGAACTGTCTAAATATGTCAGCACTAACCCCTTCAAAACCTACCTAAATGACAGAATCACAGAATCATCAAGGTCGTAAGAGACCTCAAAGACCATCTAGATCAAACATCAACCTAGAATGACCATAATCACCCCTAAACCATATCCCAAGTGCCGCTTCCAGAGGCCACTTCAACGTTTCCAGAGATGGTTACTCTACCACCTCCATCAGCAATTTATTCCAATGTCTAACCATTCTTTCAGTGAAAAAAAAATTCCAATATCCAATCTGAACCTTCCCTCACAAAACATAAGGCCATTTCTTCTTGTCCTTTCACTTGAGACATGGAAGAAGAGACCAACCTTTGCCTCACTGCAGCCTCTTTTTAGGTAGTTGTAGAGCAGTAAGGTTCCCTCTCAGCTTCCTTTTCTCCACGTTAAATAACCTCAGGTCCCTCAGCCGCTCCTCATATGCCTTGTGCTCCAGACCCTTCACCAGATCCATTGCCCTTCTCCAGATTTACTCCAGCACCTCCATGTCTTTCTTGTAGTGAGAGGCCCAGAACTGAACACAAGATTCAAGGTGGGGCCTCACCAGTGCTGAGTACAGGGGGACAATCCCTTCCCTGGTCCTGCTGGCCACACTATTGCTGATACAGGCCACGATGACATTGGCCTCCTTGGCCACCTGGGCACACTGCTGGATCATGTACAGCTGCTGTCAACCAGCACCTCCAGGGCCTTTTCCACCAGGCAGCTTTCCAGCCACTCTTTCCCAGCCTGTAGTGCTGCCTGGGGTTGTTGTGACCCAAGTGTAGGACCTGGCACTTCGCTTTATTGAATCTCATGCAATTGTCCTCAGCTCATCGATCCAGCCTGTCCAGACACGTCTACAAACTATTTCTACCCTCCAGCAGTTCAGCACTCCTGCCTGACTTGGTGTCGTCTGTGAACTTACTGAGGGTGCACTCAATCCCCTTATCCAAATCATTGATAAAGATGTTAAAACAGGATCAGCCCCCATCCTGAGTCCTGGGGAACACCATTAGTGACCGGCCACTAACTGGACTTCATCCCATTCACCATGGTAAGTGGTGACATGACAGTTCAGCCCTTATGTACTGTCTCCGAAATCTTTACATTGTTAACCAACACTGATATTAAGTCCCCAAATAAACATTTCTTTTATGTAAGAAATATCCATTGCTATCTATGTTTCCTCCTATTCAGCCTAGGTGTTAATTTTTGTACTTACGTATTACACCTAAAAAGAGTGATTTTTAAATGAGACAGAGTAACCATTGCTGATATTTATTTGAAAAGAGCTGAAGATGTACATGAAGAAAAAAGTATTATCAAAATGGTTAATCCTAAACTGAGCTTTCATATGTCTGGTTTAGAGGTAGAGGTAGGTGCATACCTCCTTGTGTTTATACAGCACTATATATATTATGGACCCTTAGAAATGCTGCTGCATAAGGGAGGTTTCAGAGTGTGCAGCAGAATAGGTTTTTGTCTGGCTCTGTAAAAAAATCAAGAACATAAAAGGATTTAATGTCTGTTTGACAGTAACTGCAGGCTGGAAACAGGACTGTACTGCCAAAAAAATAGAAAACAAACCAGAAAACAATAGCTAACATGCTGGAAGAACAAAACCAGTTCTCTTGAGGTAGTCTAACAATACAGTAGGAATACGTTTGCTTGCAGAAATGTTCCCACATCCCGATACTGTTTTTGGAGAAGGAAATCATTTCCCTTTCACTTTTCTGTATTCCTCTGGTCTGAGGATAAACAGCCTAGAATGAACTTACCTTGATCAGTAAGCACCAAAAACTTCCAGAGGCTGTAACAGTTTTCAAAGATTTCTACACACTAGGCTAGCACTGAAAATACAAATGTTTTTTCTGTTGGCATGTTTCTTTTTTATTGACATTATTGAAATAAAGAATCATCACTGGAAGTCTCAATAAGTGCAGAATGTGACTTTATGCAACCTATGACCACCCAGAAAACATGAGAAGGGTTCCCACAGGAAGATGCAAAAAATTCTCAAAGCTGCAGACTCAGAGAAATAATGTATTGCATCAGATCAAACAAATAATCACACAAAATACAGGAAAACACCCTCAGAGGAAGGAAACTAATATGTGACTGTGAAATTACAAAATCTTCAAAGCCAGGGAAAACAGAGATAAGATGCAGGAAAGGGGAGGGATTTTTTTTTAATGTTCCTACATCTACACCTTTCTAAACAAAAAATGTGACTGGTATTACTTCAGTGGAGAGAAATTAAAAAATACATATAACCTTCATTTACTAAAGCTTTTTTTTTTACTTAACCAATCTGCTTTTTTGTAGACAAAATAACTAAATCAGAGCTTTCAGTCACAAAAGCCAGGTTTTTGTTTAAAGAAGTTCCAGCTGAGACTGGTAGAATCCCTGTGGACCAAAATTTGGAAATTAGTTTCTATGTAACACTGGAAGTTTCCAGCACTATTTAATGCAGCATATGGCTTCATGACAAGCTTTATAGATGTTAGGCAAAAAAATGCTTAGGATGAGGGTTTCAGGAACTTGTAATTCTGCAAGAACAACTGCTGATAAGTCACAGTAAGGATTTTCATCTATAACAAATCACAGATCCATTAATTACATTCTATGATGTTTTTAGCAATGTACCTTCACAGGACAGTTCAAACAAGACTATGTATGTACAGCTTTTCAAGTTTCTCTTCTCTTTCCAGCTTTCACTGGAATCCCTAAATTTGGGGAATCAGAAATGGAAAACCAAGTGGTTAAGAAAAAGAGTTTTGTCTATATAAGATCTCTTGATGAGACAGAATACTACTTCTCTCAGAAAGTTAAATTTTGGAACTAGTACTGCAAAGGGTTTATATCTTGCAGAGGTCTCACTCAACAGCGTAAACTTTGTATTTTCTTATATTCGTATAAGGATATACGTATAAGATACTGATGCAGTAGTGCACCTATAAGGGCAAAACCTCAGGCTCTGAGTTGTTGGGGTGTAGGTACTGGCTGTCAAAAGGCCTGACTTGATAGAGGGAATATAGTTCCAGAGCAACTTAAAATAAAAATGGGTAAAAATATGCCGTATGAATAGGTTCATTTTCCTTGTTTGAAGTAAAGGCGTTCTATTTATGTCTAACCATACAGTTGATATACCTGTGTTTATGTGTTCCATGAGTATGAACTATGTAGAAAGAATACAAATGACCACAGACACTCTGGTTCTTGTCATCTTGGACATTTAATGGGACTGACCTCAAACAGTCCTCTTGATTACCTTCTTTCAGTGCAAGTGCTCACTACATCAGTGAGATTACACAATAAAGATTCTTCAGTCTGTGTGTAGCACTAATTAGCTCTTGCTAGACTAGGAAACAGAGTATTTACACTTGAAACTAAACTGAAAATACCTTAGTTATTCTGACCATATCAGAGCTAAGGGCGTTTATGTTCCCAGTATGCTGAAATACTAATTAAGGAGAAAAAGATAAATCAAAAAACAGTGAACTGTACTTTTTGCAATTACACACATTATTTAAAATTATATTTTCTGAAATTAAAAAAAGCAGGAGTAGATGCTTTTAAATGCGGAGATAAAATGAGTTAAAATAAGAATAAAAATTCTTGTACTGTTATATAGTTAAATTTACCCTCCTACTGTACAGTTTCACTGTCATTTTTATTTTGAAGAGCTAGTCCCACACTACCTGTGCAGACTGCCCTCTTTTCTTTCAAATCTGAGGAGAATGCATACAATGCAACCATGAGAAGCAGTTTCATCCCTAGAAAACAGAATTATTGGAGAGTTTAGTACCAAAACAGAAATGTTAAGCCAATTCTTAAACTCCACAATAAGTCTTACCTAAGCATGAGCTTGCCAGTTTATAATAAAGGTAATAATGAACATTAATTATAACCTTCATAATAAAGATCAGGATTTTTACAAACTTGCTGACAGATTAAAAAAAAAATTAACAGCTAGTTCTAATATTACCACTTCTGCACCAGGTAACTGAACTACTAACTGTACAGCTGCACAGCTGAATATCCCAAGTCTTCTTCCTTATACTTCATAGCCACCTACATGTCACCTAACTAGCAAAACAGAGGGTATAGGACTCTTGATAGTCCACATTATTTTCCTTTGAATTACAGTAAAAATACTAGCCTGCTTAAGCTGTGTAAAAAGATACTTTTCCATTTAAAAAATGTTCTTTTATTTACAAGTGTTAAAGAAATATCCTTGTGATACCTTTCTTTTAGTTTTCAGTAGAGACAAGAGACTATTTTTTTCAGGTGGGCTAATAAAGCAAAGTGGTCCTTGAGAGTATCTCTCAGACACCGTGGCTTTGCACTAGCAAAATATCTCTGAAATCAGCAGAATTATCCTGACTTACATTAACAAAAGTCAGAGGGAAGTTTTCTCCAACCTAATCTATATAATGCCACAAAAACCTCCTGATGAATACAAGTCATTCAAATAAAATAAATGGCCTGTAGCAGGCTGACTTTCTTGTGCCCAGTGAAACTCCAAGACTAGATGCGTCAATCAAACAAAATTATCCTGCCAAAGTTGTGATGCCTATTCATCACAAAGATAAAGGTCACAACACTGGGAGAAGAGCTTTCTTTGACAGGCCTCATGATGCAAATGACTGGTCAGAGCTTTGCATTGCAGGTGAAATGCCAGTGTAAACTGGGATAAACTGTCTAGGGGAAACTGCAGCAATCCATTAATTTTGGAGTCTTAACTTGGAGGAAGAAATAAATAGTAATGCAAAAAAAAAACCACTAGAGAAGCAGCTATTGCATGCCCTTGTCTCCTACTTTACACCACCTGTAAGTATCAGCTGACATGTGGAAGATGCTCCCAGACACCTGGGTGAATAGGCTTCAAAACAAAGACTGGTGTTCTGTGGACACAATTGTTCGCAATCCTACTCCTCTCTGTGATGCCAGCACTAAGGAAGACAAGGTGCTGTAACTTAGAGACCAGCAAGCCTTACTCTGCAGAAGGGTGAGCACTGTCAGGCCCTAATAATAAGGAACTGAAGGAATTTGTGGGACAGACATGAGGGCCACTGAAGGGTAGTGTGTGGTAGCAGCATCCGATAAGAGATCAAACCTCTGTAAAGGTTTCTTTCAGAGTTACTACGGCTATAGAAAAAAAAGGTTTCCCTTTTTTTTCTAAATCTCTCCTTAGCCACTGAAGTAGCCTGTGCTATCTAATCTCCAGCTGATAAAAGCCTCATTTGATTTAAGGTCTGAATATTTTATTTCAAAGACAAGACTACGATTTGACTGAAATTAAGAAAACTTGTTTTGCTTTCCTCTTCTTTTCTTCAGGAAAAGAATTAAAGGTATCACAAGTAAGGATCCACATCTGATTTATCAAGAAAATAATTTCTCTAGCTAAAAATAAGTCTTCACACAGTCTAGCCTTAGCATACAAATCTTTGTATCTGACATTTTACTGCCTGAATTGCTTGAATTTTTTTTCTAACACTCTGGATGCTTCTGAGATTGACACAACTGATTATGTTTGCCTACGTTATTTTTCCATCCCTTTAATAAAAATCTGTTTGGGCTGTTTTCTAACTCTATAATATAGACTTTTCCTTCAGTGTACTTGCAACCAGACCCAAACTTTAACGGGCTCATTCTTTTGGAGTACCCTCTTCAACATTTAGATTTCATTTGCAAAAAAAAAAAAAAATTTTAAAAAAAAATTTAATTTTATTGACACCATATTAATTGCCCTTTTAGTCATCAAGTACCTAGCCCACTCTCACTGCATGACGTCTCCAGTTGTTCTTCTCTGGTCTCTTCTTCCTGATGCTTGAGAGCTCTTTGCCACTTCGTTTTTCAACTTTTGAAGTCTAATTCAGCTCACCTTTGGTCAGTTTCTCTTCATTCTTATTATTTCTCAAGATGCAAGAGTCATGAACTAAATTGTTATAACATCTATTTTCAATCCCATCTGTAAATCTCCCCTTTTTATCTGTGCAACTCCAACAGACTAAGAAATTCACAGCAGTAGCAATGACAGCACCAGCACTGGCACCAAGTATAATGTGAAATGGATGTTCTGCTTCTGGATGTTTTCACTCTGTCTGCACCACCTTCCCTTAAAAGGCTTCAACTGCATATTGTGCAAGGAGCAGAGCTAAAACAGCCACCTCCTTTATATGGTCAAGTATTACAGTGTTACTCCTTCCCAGTCTTTAATTTATTAAGTAAAAAAGCAGTGGAATGCTAAGCCCTTGCACACAACACAGATAACCAGGACACACCACTAAGCTGTCATGTTTGGCAGAGAGACTGTCAGGAGCATAAGGCAGAAAAAAATAGGCAGTAAACAAATGCCTTTACTTTTTGCTTTCTAGTATGCTACATCTCACAAAGAACAATTAAAAATCAATTAAAATCAGAAATCAATTTTTAAAAAAGCATCTGAAGGCAATTTAACTATAAAGGATCAAAAAAATTTAGCTTTTTTTTTGTTTTGCTTCCTTCCAACCCCTGCAATGCTTTAACTAAAGTACTTATGCAGCTGGACTGAAGGTATGCTGAATCAAGCTCTGGCATTCAGGAGTAGTTTCTGTCCTGAAAACTGGTAACTTTAGATGGATTTTTTTGGATGACAATAGTTCTGCGGACAGTTAGGCATTAATAATAATTGCAGAAATCATCATTAGATTCTAATCAGGACTTTGAATTGACTTCCTATCAATGGAGTCACATGGCACTCATGTAATGTAACTGCAGTGCCAACTAACTGTTCCAATATTGTCTCCTGCTGCTCAGTCTCACATTGGCCTTTCTCTATGTTTGAAATCTTTCAACAGGAAAAACTAAAAATTACCCTAGCAGAAAGGCAAAGTTATAGAATCACAGAGTCATAGAATCACAGGATGGGTTGGGTTGGAAGCGACCTTAAAGGTCATCTTGTTCAAGCAGTCCTGCCATAGGCAAGGATGCCACCCACTGGATTGCATTTCTCCAAGCCCCGTCCAACAGCCTTGAACACTTCTAGGAATGGGGCATCCACAACTTCTCTGGGCAACCTGTTTCAGTGCCTCACTACCCTCACGCTAAAGAATCTCCTCCTAATATCTATTCTAAACATCCTGTATTTCAGTTTAAAACCATTCACCCTTGTCCTGTCACTATCTGCCCATGTCAAAAGCTGCTCTCACCCCTTTTATAAGAGCTCTTTAGTACTTGAAGGTTGCAATGAGGTCTCCCCGCAGCCTTTTCTTCTCCAGGCTGAACAACTCCAGGTCTCTCAGCCTAACTTCATAGGAGAGGTGCTTCAGCCTTCTGATCATCTTCATGGCCCTCCTCTGGACCCGTTCCAATGGGTCCACATCTTTCTGGTGCTGACGACCCCAGAGATGGATGCAGTACTTCAGGTGGGATCTCACCAGGGCAGAGTAGAGGGGGAGAATCACCTCCCTTGACCTGCTGGCCACCCATCATTTGATGCAGACCAGGATGTAGTTGGCTTTCTGGGCTGTGAGCACACAGCCTGTGTCCAGCTTTTCATCCAAAAGAACTCACAATTTCTTGTCCACAGGGCTGTTGTCAATGAGTTCTTCTCTCAGTGTGTACTCATGTCTGGGATTGCTCTGACCCAGGTGCAGCACCTTGCACTTGGACTTGTGGAATCTCATGAGGTTCTCATGGGCCCACTTCTCAAGCTTGTCCACACCCCCCTTGATAGTATCTCTTCCTTCTGTTGTGTCAATTGCACCACTCAGCTTCATGTCATCTGCAAACCTTCTGAGGGTGCACTCAACCTCACTGTCAATATCATTGGTAAAGATATTGAAGAGCACTGGTCCCCAGACAGAGCCCTGAGGGACAGCACTCATCACCAGCCCCCACCTGGACATAAAGAGATTGACCACAATTCTTTGGCCGCATCTATCCAGCCAATTCCTTATCCACTGAATAGTCCATCCATCAAATCCATTGCCTTCAGTTTGGAGATAAGATGCCATGTGGGACCATGTCAGAGGCACTGCAAAAACTAGATAAATGACATCTGATGGTCTTCCTTTGTTGGCCTTCCCTTGTCAGCCATTGTAGTCACTCCATCATACAAGGCCATCAGACCAGTCAGGCACAGTCTGTCCTTAGCAAAGCCATGCTGGCTGCCTTGGATTGTTGCCTTGTCTTGCGTGTGCCTTAGCATTGCTTCCATGAGGTTCTGCTCTGTGATCTTCCCAGGCACAGAAGTGAGGTTCATCAGTCTGTAGCTCCCTATGTCTTCCTTTCTCTATTTTTTAAAAACAGGACTGATTCTTCCCTTTTTCCAGTCACCAGGGACTTTGTCTAACCACCATGATCTTTTAAGTATGATGGAGAGTGGCCTGGCAACAACATCAGCCAATTCCCTCCAGACCCTGGGATGCATCTCATCAGATCCCATAATTTTGTGCCTATTTAGCTTCATCAAGTAGTCTCACATTTGCTCTTTGTGACAGTGGCAGAAACTTCACTCCTGCAACCCCCACCTGGAGGTTCAGGAACTTGAGAAACATGGGAAGCCCGACTGCCAGTGAAAACTAAGGTGAAGAACTCACTGACTACCTCAGACTTCTCCATATCTGTTTTCACCAGTTCTCCCTTCTCATTTATCAAGATGGGAACACTCTCCTTGGTCTTTTTTTTCTGACCTATGTTCTTATAGAATCCTTTCCTATTATTCTTCAGATCCTTTGCCAAGTCCCATTCCATCTGTGCCTTAGCTTTCCTGACCCACCCCTACACACCCAAACCATATCTCTGTACTCTTCCCAGGTCACCTGTTCCTGCTCCCACTGGCTGTGCACTTCTTTCTTATTCCCCAGTTTGAGGAGCAGATCCTTGCTCAGCCATGCCAGTTTCTGTCCTGCACTGCTTGATTTCCTAAACACTGGGATGGAGAGCTCCTGTGTGCTAAGAAAAGCGGTCTTAAAGAGTTGCCAGCTCTGGTCTGCTCCTCTGTCCCTAAGGACAATTTCCCAGGGGATCACATCCACAGAACAGCTGGAAGCTTGTTCTTCTAAAATTCAGGGTCCAGACTTTGCTCCTTGCCAGGCCTGTGTTCCTCAGGATCATTAACTCAACCCAGGCATGGTTGCTACAGCCTAGGCTGCTTCCAATCTTAAAGTCTCTAATGAGTTCATATGCACTGGTCCAGGTCCAGTAATGCTTCTCCTTTCATTGGTTTCTCTAATAAATTCCATAAACACAATCTATCTTGCTTGTGTCTTGTAATACAAAGCAACCATACATACATAGTAGAAACAGCTACATGGAACACATCCATGTTCAGCACAATGAACACCATACTCAAGGACTACTGTGAGGAATACCAGCTGCTTGGCTTTAAATCTCTAAACCAACAAATTTAAAACTTAGTACCTCCCTTTGGGTAGTTCAAGTTCATTGGACTTTATCTGTCTCCCTTGGGAGCAGACTTGAAAAGGCTTGCACCATCACAAGGGTGATTAGAACACTCATCAGGGAACTTAGGCTCCCAAACACCCACAGAGAGGCACTGCAATCATATTCCTTGTTGTCACCTGTAGGTCATGGTGTGAACACACAGTGCTGTATTTCATACCAAGTTTTCCTACACAGGCTCTGTAATACCTCAGTCAAATGTTACAAGCACCTTGTGCAACAAATCAAGAAGGCAGCACTTTTAAAAGTACTTGATACATTTACAAAATAATGGAAAACTAATTTGCATCTCAGTCCCAACAGACAACTTTCTGACTCAATCGATCTCAGGGGGTAAAAGTAAATTCATGCCTAATTCCATAGCCAGCTACAGTGCCAGGGGAGCAGTGCAGAACTGAAATGCATTTGTAAGTAGCCCAATAGCTGCAGCACAGTTGTGATTTGCATCTCGGAGAAAGGGCTGCAGAATGCTACTGCCTCCTCCCTGCTCTTCAGGGAGTAAGTGGGCTAAGTAAAAATAGCTAGCATGGCTCCTTGCTGAGTCTGCCTTTGCCTTCAAAACTAATGTGATAATCCTGTCCCCTATGGGCAGGAGGTGCAAAGATACTTTTTATGGGCACTGTACTTTAACCTAGTCTCACTAATTTGCTGTGACCTGCCACTGATGCAGAATTCACTGGTGAACAGGGATGATAAATGCACCTCTAACAAATACACAAAGCAGATGGCATGCAAAGATGGAATTTTTCACCCCATATTTGCAGGTGCTGCAAATAGGTTATTATTGTTATGATCAAGACATGAAATTACTGTCAATTTTAAAACTATCAAGGGCATGCAAGTTACATATGTATTATCACAGTGAGATTGTTACTATTCTCAATTTGTGAGCATGAATCATTAAAGAATCTGTTTTCTGGGGAGTTAAATTACTTTTAAGAAGTCACAAGAACTTTTAAGAAGTTACTTTTTACCAATATACAGCCTTAGTTTTAAGACCTTGAGTACAGCTTTGGCTTATAAGTTCCTCTCTGAAGTCTGGATGATAATAGAGAGCCTAGGCAATGAGATTCCACAGAAGAAAAAAGTTCTCTGAAGAGTTAGATGTTTAATTCAATGTAATTGAAATTTGTACATACAGAAACTAAGAACTATCCTTCTTTTTGCGGAAATACAGCCCCAAAAAAATTCCATCATAAAAAATTGGATTTTAGCATAAGCTCCTTAATTCACACAGGAAACTGGCAAGTAAGTCTATGGCATCTGTTTCTGTTCAGTCAGACTATTATGGTATAGACACTGCTGTCAGCATGAAAGCAGTGTAGGTCAGACTACAAAACACAATTCTTTGCAGTCTCCAGAAAAAAAAAAAAAAAAAAAAAAAAAAAAAACAAACAACCTAAATCCCTTCTGTCAGCTTAAAAAAAAAAATCACAACACAGATTTTACTTTGGAGCAGATCTTGGATCTTCAGAAAGGAATCAGAAGTGGACACAACTACTAGATGATAGATTTTTACACATTAATAATGAAATTTAACTGAATAAATACTGGTTCAGTGGTGCTTGCTACGAGTAGAGCTACTAAGGACCACTATCTTGTTCACCTGTAATAAGTACATTAGCAGGTCAAGAAAAAAAACAATATTCCTGCCTTTGTTTTTAAAAGAAGAGTTAATTTAATCATAATGCAAAACCTTTAATTTAAGATGAAGCATTTGTGTTCTTATCAACGGAACCAGGTCTTATGTGAATTCACATTTAACTGCTAGAAAAGACTCTCAGGTACTTTTTACCAGGAATTAGTTAAGTGTAAAACTCCTTTTCTAAACTATTAATAATTTTACCCTTTTGAACTCCTCACATTGCCAGCACTTATCTTTTCTTTCTCTTCCACTGAATGATACAATTCAGAATGAATCCCCTGTATATAAAGCTAACCCAGACTGCCAACCTCTATGCCTGTATCTGGACTGAGTTTGCTAAGAGCAAACATTTATTTTAAGTGCCATATTTACAACAGTGTTCTTTTCTGTTGTGTGTGAGGGAAAACACAGACCTGACAGGATGGGAATAAACAAGAAAGAAGACCAGAAACAAGTGTGCAGCATTTTTCAGGGGCAGCTCCACAAATTTTGTAGGTAAAATTTTTGTGGGAGAAGAGGACTAGAGCGACAGAAGCTCTGCTGGATACTCACCCACCTTAGGCACCTCTTAAGGTGGAAATGGTGTATGCCACATGGAGCAACTGAGCACGGTTCAGGTATCTGCAACCTCAGGGTGAAGAAGCTACCTGTTAATCTGGTCCCATCAGTATGGCACTGTGCCTCAGCTGGTTTCCTTCAAAGACCAAGTTTGGTGCTTTGCTAGCACAAACACATAGGTGGAGGGACTCTAGACAATATCTCTGCACTGCTCTATATGATACCATGAAGACACATGGGTTTATGCAGGTTTCAATGAAAAACACTGCACTGTGTGAAGCAGCCATAATTCAGGCTTTGCTGAATTAACTGCACTGTATTTTCCTTAAATGGAGCAGTGTTCAGAATGTTCTGAGTTGTGCTCTTCCTAACCCTTTCCCTTCCATGTCTTCTTATATATTTTTGGCCCTGCACCATCATGCCACCCACACTGATATTTATGAAGAGAAGCAACCTCAGAGGTTTGTACTGGGGGATGCTGACTCAGTCACAGCACAACTTCAATTTCTCCTTTACAGGACAACAAGTGCCAAAAAGAGATGAGTACATAACAAAATGGAGAAAAAGAAAAAAAGGCAAAGTAATGGAAAAAATAGTACTTTTGTGCAAAATTTCTTTTTTCTATATTCTCCACCAATTTATTTTTTTAATAAACTTTTATAAAAGGCTTTCATGTTTCCATTCAGATCTCTGGGAGTTCTCATGAGTCCAAAAGTTAACTGTGCTTAATTATGTTGCTGAACTAATACCAAGAGGCACAGGAGAAACACAGACCCCTTGCCCATTATTGTCTCAGGTATGGCAATACTCTTAGACATGCTGAAGCATTACCAAGACTCTCATTCATTCATTCATTCATTAACAACAAACTTTTAATGTGCTGAATGATCCATGTGAAGAATTTAAAAAAAGATATTGCCAGGCTTTCCACAAATCTTTCTAGTGAAACAAAGAACTGACTGATCTGATACAAATAACAAAGTTCTCTGAAAACTATGACATGTGGGACTTGATACATTCTGCATTTGATAGTAGTGCAAGGACAGAAAAGAAAGGGTCTGACAGGTTAGTTCAAGCTGCAGTTAAGTATTATTACAGTAAACTCAACATGACAATCTACCACTACTTCATTTCAGTGAGTTAAAAGAACATAAATTAACTCTCTAATAATGCTGCCTGAGTGATGCCCACCACAAAGACAATTTTTGCAAAGGAGCAAAGAGAGTTCTAAAATGGACAAGGAGCATACAGCTCACAGACTGCTAACAGTGCAAACAAGATTCTCAAACTGGCAAAAACAAGCATGAATCAAGAATCGTAAGCCATTTCAATGATGGGAGAGGGAGAAAAACAAACCATATTTGTGCAGAGATTTGGCAAAAAGAAGCAAAGAGAGCTTGAGTTGTACCTGATTGGGATTTGATTCACTTGAACAAGAGGAAGCAATCTCAGAGAACGATCAGCTCACAGTAGTGTTCCTGAGAACATACGACTTTAGACAACAGTTTCTTGTGTTTCTGAAGAACAATCTACACAGGATTCTAACCAGAGAGTTAGAGATTCTAACTGGGAGGGGTGCAGAATTAGCTCTTGATTCTGAAAGACTCAAGAGCCAAGAGTTGGTGTGCCCAAGGGCTGACAATCAATGCTGATTGTCCCACAAATGAGCTATCCTTGTCCCATCTTCTCTAAGAAATCAATCTGCACTTGGGAAGAAAGATACCAAGAAAAATGTGACACTGGATGATTGCAGAGATAAAACAACCCAGCAGTGAGTGATCAGCCAGTCAGGAGCAGCTGCTAAAGAACTTAATTCTACAATTTACAAATAGATCTACGATTAAGCTAATTTCCTAACACAACTCAGTAGTAAGTGCATAGAGACATTTGCCATAGCTATATTATTGCTCTCTGGCATCACAGAAAGATTCTGCAGGCCAGTCAAACCACCCATAACTACACACATCACACCTGAGATCCACAGTGACAAACAAAATTTTAAAAAAAGAGCAATCTTTTAAGGAAATTTACAGACTATGGCTTAGTCCACACTGTAACATTTTGGCAACCTCATGATGTTGCTTTATGTTGTAATAAATGATACTTGGACAGCAAAACTCACTAGTAAGTTTCATCAACAAGAAAGCCCATACTTCTTGTCATAAACTCAAATGACTGATATGACTGATAAAAGTAATGAAAACATGAAGATTCTCACTGGTCTCCTATCCAAATCAGTCAGAGTAAAAGACTGTTTATGCATTACAGTCATAAGCTATATATATGGGAAACATTTCTTCTTTTTAACATAAATAATGCAACCCCCATTTCATGAAAAGCGCCATCATTGCCTTTGAAATGTACTTTTCCACAAACTCAAACTTACAAATCTGAAAACTTCTAAAGTATTACAGTAACTAACCTTGTTTTCAACTGTTTCTCTTGGTTACAAACATATTGGAAAGCTTTGCATAAAATGCAGTCTGTGTAACTCTTTTATTATGGGGTTGTTTTCCTCAGTGTGTGGGATGTTAACAGGTGTACTCATCATGATGTTCCACACCAAATGCTGTCTCATGTTGCTTTAGTCATCAGTTTGAGATTCAGATCCAAAACGCATAACTTTGCACCCTCTTTTGTAAACGTTTCAAGAGTCAACTCCCAAAGGAAGTATAACCTTCAGGACAGAGTGCCTGTGACTCCCTGCCTTTTGAATATTTCATTGTCCCCTTCACACGAGCTCTTATAGAATGATTAGAAACAGCTGTTGACATATACAGTATCTAGATATGGCTGTGCTAAAAGTAAGGATAAAGCAAGAGACAAAAGCTGCTTTGCTACAGACAACTAGCAAACACACGCATTTCTGTGAGTATATAATGAGTGAGAGATGTGCTTTGGCAGCAACATACCCCGAAAGAATTTTTCAATAATAAAACCAGCTGGCATAGTGCTCAGAGTCTCTGTGAGGTGAAATTAGAATCATAAAATTTCTCTGGTTGGAAGGGACCCATAGGGATCACCAAGTCCAACTCTCTACTCCTTTGCAGGATGACCTAACAATTAATGATATGACTGAGAATCATCCAGATGCTCCTTGAACTCTGGCAGACATGGTGCTGCAACCACTTCCCTGGGGAGCCTGTTCTAGTGACAAATTGCACACATATGTACTGCAGATCAACAGAGTATTTGAGGTTTGATTGTAAAGTTCATAATAGTAATGAAGAAAAGTTCAACCATCTGGCAAGCATGTGGCCATGCTCTCCAGATGTACTGCAGTAATGCCTAAGGTTATTCATGCCCTTCTTTCCCTTCCTGGCTGAGACACAAGAATCTCTTTTCATTATTATTTCAGCATTCATATGCTTATTGAGTAAGTTAACTCCTCCTTGTCAGTAAATTAAAGGACAAGAGTGATGGTGATCAGGTATGGTGACTTCTACCATTTTGTGAACTTTTACCTAACAAAGGTAATTCATGTAAAGATTCCAAGTTTATTTTAGCCTCCAAATTCTGCCATGGCTCGGCAGCAGAAAGATTATGCCTTGTTTTGACAAAGATCCTGTCCACTTTTTTTTATGACTGTAACTAACTGTATTAGACAGTCTGCCCCATTCCCAAGAGAATGACCTGTGACTAGCTCAGCTGTGCAAGCAAAGTCAGGATTTTTTGAATATACATCCAGAAGAACACATATCAATACTATGTTGTAGTATGCTGTAGTAGCCTGACTTATGGCTGGTTTACTGAATAAGGCAAGTAGGGGAACAACTTTCTAAATGCATGGAAGCAACAGAAACAAACAAAAAGACTCAAGCAGATTAAAGCAAGCCAGTCCCTGGAAAGTGAAGCTTACCTACTAACATAAGACACACCTGACCACAAAATGACACAAATTTATTTCAGCAGTGGACTTTGTCCCGTTAAGGATTTGGCAAAAGCTTCGTATTCAGTACAACAATGAAATAACAGAAGGGTCTGTAATGCATGCAAACTGCAGAAAAACAAAAGGAAGTTCAATGCTTGAACAAGGAACAACCAACATTTAAAGCCTTCACATCTTCTCACCCTCGAAAAGGGATACTTTGTGTTCTGGTCTTGAGTTCTTCAGAGTTACTGCTGCATACAGAGCCCATGTGTTTTGCAGCAATAAAAATGGTCTATGAAGGCAAGGAGGAAGCGTTTTTAGGTTCTCCTATTCTATAGAAACTGTGAGGAATGTTTTATTATACCAGAAAAGTGACATAATAATTTACGAGGTGTAATAGAGAAAGGGGTATTCTCCTTACATCCTTCTGCAGATACTTACTGAGGTGAGTCTCAGTAATGTCATAACTAAAGGTGGCAAGACCTGTGGTCTTTTTCAGGAAATGCAATAATCCTATGAACTAAGTACAGGGAAAAGACCCTCCACTAACTCATACAGTTAGTTAGTACATACAGTTCATAATCGTTAGCCTTTTCAGGCATATTACAATGAGGTCAGCTGGTTCACTGTGCCTGTGCTCAGACGAAGATGCAAGCCAGATGTCAATATAATCACCACATGTGTTACAAAACTTTATATTGACAGCAATTCAAATTGCGTTATCAGTACTCTGAATTGTCTGAATAATAGAAAGAATAGCTATAGGTACGTATCAGAAGTTACTGGTTGCTTCCACAGCCTCTCCTTCACCGCTCAAGTCCCTATAATACTACTTCCATCCTCTCATGCAGAGAATGAAGACAATTAGGAAAAAACAGTTCTGTTTCTCCAGATGGGTAATTTCCTAGTTTAAAAGAAAATTAAAATGTAAACAATTTAAGGCAACATGAACGTTTTCTTTAAATCATCTTTCTGTTACATAGTAACTACAAGACTGCAAGGGTGCAGGCAGGCTCAACAGTCTTGGTAGCATTAGGACTTTTCAGCACAGGTCTCTTCATAGGAACACAGTACTATTAATAATTCAGATTGGAAGTGACCATGAGAGGTCTCTGTCCAACCTCCTGACTATAAGACGAAGTTTCTCATGGTTTTATCTAGTTGGACATTGAACAACTTCCCTCTTTCAAGTTTCATTGCCTCTTATCCTTCCACCATGTGCAGCAGTGAAGTGTCTGGCTCCAGCTTCCTGACAGGCACTCTGCAGGCACAGCTGCTGTTGGGTCCCACCAAAGCCATCCATCTCCAGGCTGAACAAACTCCATTCCCCAGCCTCCCCTTTTAGCGCACTCTTCTTTAAGGTCCTCATTTCTGTTGGTGATCCTATGCTGAACTCACTCCAGTTTACTGATGTCTTTCCTGTAGTGGGGATCCCCAAACCAAACACAGTATCTGGGAGTGGTTTCACACATGGTGAGCAGAGAATAATCACTTCCCCCACTCTCTGTACCACATTCTTATTCATCCCAGTGTGCCTCTGGCTCTTCCAGTTCCAGGGCACGCAGCTGGCCCTTGCCTAGCCCACTGTCCACTGGGACCCTAGGCTGTCTCTGCAGAGCTGCTCCTCAGCTCCTCTGCTCCAGCCTGCATCACTGTAAGGCTCTCCCTTTTTAAGGGCAGGATTCATGGTTTGTCCTTGCTGAATTTCACTAGGTCTTTGCCATCCACTCCTGCCAACTGTCCAGGTATCAAAAATAGTGTGGCCAGCAGGACTAGGGTAGTATGATCATCCTTCTGTACTAGGCATTGATGAGGCTGCATCTTGAATCTTGTGTTCAGTTTTGGGCCCCTCATTTCAAAAAGAACACTGAGATGCAGAAATGTGTCCAGAGAAGGGCAACGAAGCTTATAAAGGGTATAGAAAACATGTTGTATGAGGAGCAGCTGAGGGATGTGGGTTTGTTTAGTCTAGAGAATAAGAGGTTCAGGGGGGATCTCATCACTGTCTACAACTACCTGAAAAGAGGCTGTAGTGAGGCAGAGGCTGATCTCTTCTACTGTGCCTGCAGAGAGAGGACAACAGGAAATGGCCTTCAGCTGAGACAGGGGAGATTCAGATTAGATGATGGAAAAAAAAATTCACTCTTAGGGTGGTCAGGCATTGGAATAGGTTGCCCAGGGAAGTGGTGGAGTCACCATCCATGGATGTGTTCAAGGCACATCTGGATCTGGTGATACGGTTTAGTGGTTGAGGGGTTACAGGGGTGGTGCTGGGTGGTGGTTGGAGTGGATGATCTTGTAGGTCTCTTCCAACCTTGATGATTCTATGATTCTGTGACTGGTGGCTCTGCTCTCCAGCACACTAACAGGCACCTCTCCAATTTGGTGTCATCTGTAAACTTGGTTAAAGTATCCTCCACCCCCTCCTTCAGACCACTGATAAAGATGTTAAACAGGACAGGTCACTGAACAGACCCTGCAGTACCCCACTTTTTACCAGTTCATTAACCAATGGCCCTTGAATCTGACAATCAAACCAGACTTTTACCCACCTAGTTGTCCACCCATCCAAATCAGAAAGTCCTGAGCTGAGTACAAGAATGCTGTGGGACACAGTTTCAAAAGCTTTGCTAAAATGGCAGTAAAGGACATCTGCTATCCCAACCTCATCAACAGATTCAACTGTTTTATCATCCAGGTAATCAAGTTTGTTGGATACGATTGATTCCAGCAGCTCCCTAATGATGCCATTTAAATTTGGATTGCCTTGTTTACACTAGTTCTCCTTTTTCTCTCTTGCTAACTGTTCTGTGGATTTTAGAGACTGAAAATTAATAAGTGCTCTGTGTGATTATGAGACTTGGCTGGGAAGGGAAAGGAAAAAAGCAGTTTCACAACTTTGTGATAGTGTTCATAGAAATAGAAAAAATTCAGAAAGAAGAAGAAACTACGATATGCCATAGATATAGACTACTACTACAGAATCACAGAATTGTTGATGTTGGAAATATTTTAGGCCTCTTTCATTTCCCCATAAAAGAAAATAGAAGACAATGTTTCTTCTCCTTCAAAATTAATATAACAATTCAAGTGATTATGATCTAAAGTAAGATCTGTTCTAACAGGACTTTCAAATTTCTTCAGATAATGTTAACTACCCTGGCTCTGTCACAGTCTTACAGAGATCTTCTTCAAAACACATAGAACGTAAAGAACAATCTCCTGTCTTCTTAATTTGTAAAGAAGAAGGGTAAGAAGATTATACTTTAATATAGAGTAGAAGCAGAATTTTAAACACACTGTTTTGAAATTCCGTGCCAGGAAAGTTTTTTTTGAAATCAGAAGGAAGTCTTCTCCCTGAGTATCACCCACTTACAAAAAATCCTTTGATAGGAGATGTTGCTCTCAGGCTGACACCAGCTGTACTGTCCAGCATGGGCAAAACACGTTCAGACACGCTAATCCATGTGGGAGCCTTTCTAGGTTGAAGCGTATATATGCAAGACTGCACAAGCCTTTGAAAGAAAAGGGGCCTTCAAACTTTCTTTAGTACTCACAAAGTCTTCTGTAACTGACTTGCTGCAGGATTCCTTTCAGTGTTTTAATTAAAACACTTTTGGACTTTTTATGAGAACATCTGTAGGAATTCCTGTTCTTTATTCATAGCTGTATACTTTTTGAGATATAAGACAGATGCAGCTCTAAGAAAAGTGTGGACTTTCTATTACCCAACATCTGTCTGTTGCACAGTGCAAGGCCTGCTGGCAAGATTTTGCAAAAAGCTTCTTTTTCTCAGGTAGTTTTTCAGATACAGCACATTAAGCCTGTTTGTTAAAACTGCAAATACACATACTTCTTTCTTAACAGGAGTGAATCAATTTTACAGAATGTAAATCCCACGCTCTCTAACTTCGGTTGAAAAACTGACCTCATTTTCAGCCAAAGCCTAAGTTGGAAACAGAGCACTGAATAGTCTTTAACTCTTGTTTTCTTCTCAAATGAAGAAAGCTTTCAGTACACCTTTCTGGGCTCAGTCCTGCAAGCTTCACATTGCACAACCAATGAAGCTGCTCATTTTAAGCTAAGCAGCTGTAGCAGTCCTCTCCAAGCATAGGCCAGAATGCAACTACCTATGAATAAGAGTAAGAGCTGTATGTTGTGTAAAGTTGCTCTGCAGCCTGCCACTCTCAATAGGGAACAGCTGCCTCCAGGCCCAGAACTGGCCAGTAAATCCCTCTCAGACCTAAAAACTAAGTTGAGTGCCAAGCGAAAGGAAGCAACCCACAGGACTGCCTAATGTCTCTCACCATTCATCCATAAAGGACAACACAGAGTTTCCTACTGATATTTCACAGGACACTAACATGTTTTCTGTCCTTTTCTTCACAAGCAGCCACTGCACACAAGATTAATTCTCTCCTGGAAAATTCAAAAGTATGCAATACACTGAGATATGTTACTTCTCATCTTTCACTGAGAAAGTATTTGAGGGTCTGATTGCTGCTATCCTGAAAAGTATCAAGAATAAACATTTACCCCACATACATAAAAATGTGGCCTGTCACGACTATTGCATGTTTTCATCAGTGCAGGCTAGGATAATGAAAGACTGGGTAGTCAAGCATGTTGTGGGCCTGCAACAGTCAAATAAACCACACTACACTAAAGCATGCCAAATCAAACAGCGAAGAAAACATAAAGACCAAGACAAGTCCTTAAAGATATCCTTTAAAATATCTGCAATGATAAATCACTTCCACTGCTTAGAAAACATTCAGGGATGAAAGGATAACAGCTAGAGTACAAGCACATTGTAAAACTAAGAGGCACAGCTAATCAAAGAACATTCATGCCTTGCAATGACAGTTGTTTTTTCCTCCACAAGTCTTCTCAAACATGTCACATCTGTGTAAATAAAACATTTAGAATATATTTGAAAGTTGATACAGAAAAAACTCCAGAACTTTCTATTATGTTTCAAACGTTAAACTACAGTAAGGTTTTATGCAGCTGTCCTTCTGCAGTATTCCAGAACATAAATTGTCCTTCTGCTCTATCTAATTTAAAAACTGCTTGTATGTGACATGGATTCAGTTTGACAGAGGTGTCTTAAAAAATGCACAGCAAGTCTATTTCAGATAAGAGACAGTGAGACTGAATTATCCTACTGAAGGAAGATAAAAAGAGTGAGGTCACGACTGGCATAACTTGAGCAAATCGCAGTCACGGAGTGAATGCAGTATGAACCATGTACAAAGATGTATTTATAATTTGGAGAAGTAATTTTGTGGGGAAAAGCCCTTACAACTCAACAGTAAAGGACATACAAGTAGAGAACAAGAAATTCACAGTGCCTATCCTGCTTCTGGCACAAACTTCTTCAGATGATCAACAATGTAGGAGAAATGTACATGAAAAGACAGACAAAAAAATCCATGCGGCCTTGTAATATAATAATTCAAGCACATTATCACAAAGGCACAAGTGGAATGTGGTGTGCTGTTCTCTATGGCCAGAGGTATATATATGAAGAAAAGGAGGAGAAACTGGATGGCAAAGAAATGGGAAAAGAGGAACAGGGGAAGAACACAGAAACGTAAAAGATAAGAAGGAGAACAAAGACGGATAAAAATACAAGGAATTGTTTAGCAAAAGAGTAGAAGAAATAAAAGCTGGAAGAAAAAGAGGGAGATAAGGAAGGAAGTGGGGGAAAGGAGCAGGAGAAGGAACAGGAAGAAGAACAGGAAGATTGGGAGAAGTGGTTGGACTCGATCTTTTCCAACCTAAATGTTTCTATGATTTAAGCAAAGTTCCTGGTGTGCTTCAGACAAAATGTTTCTTGCTACAAGGGTCAACCTCCTTGCACCCAAGACAGATTGTTTAGAGCTCATGGCATCTCTGCCCTTCACTGCATCAAGATGTTTCTTTAAACATCTCGGGACACTCATTGTCAAGGCAGGGCCCCTTAAAACCTGTCTCTAGATGACCAGAGAGTGAACAGACAATCAGCAGACAGAACACTGACATATTAAAGCTGCATTAAAAGATGGGCTCCCAGATGTAAAATGGCAGGGTTCTGCACAGTAAACTGCTTAGCTTTACCCTGGTTAAGCGTAATCAGAGCACCTATATGCTGTTGAAACTACCTAGCTGTAGAAACATGGTAGTAGATGATGCTAGTCACAGCAGTATTCTCTCAAAAACTCTTTTCTGCAGTAATCATCTTGACTGCTATTTTCCACACACCCAGCTTCATATTTCCTACAGCAACAATTTTTACTTACCCTTGTGATTCTCATTTTGTAGACTGTTAGCTAACATCTCAGTATTTCATTTCCTTTCATGTTATGCAGACATCAGATAAATCAGAATACAAGGATATGAAACAAGAACAGTTTTTTGAACAGGGTACACAGGTTCACATTCCCCACAAGAAAAAGAACATCGACCTAAGGGTACGTATTGCCAGAGAATTGAAGCCTGGAGACGTGCTGCCACAGTCCTGTTGATGTTGGAGCATATTAAAGCAGATGTTTCCTGTAAAGTGTTATGTTCTCCCTACAGCACATACTAGTATATTCCAGCAGTCACTTTGAGCAAACATATGCAAATGTTAACTATTTTGAGTGAATTATCTTGTAATCCACTGCTCCATTTGTTCATGCTGTATTCCTAAGCAATATTTAGAGTCCTCCGGATTATTGCTTCCTTCTGTTTAATAATGCACTGTGAAAAACTACTACACAACACATCATCATGCACAAAAGTGAAAAAGGATCAGATTTTCTAACTCCTTTCTTTAAATTACTGTGTATGATGTTTTTCTTTAATATAGCTAAGGAAAAGCTCTAGTTCAGTAATTGTGGGCACACAATATGGACACACCATAAGAAGAGGTGGGTTTCATTTGCTCTCTAGCATATATTTCAGGGGAGATGTCCATAATCTCAGAATAGAGTAGCCAAGTAGACAGAATTGATCCAGTTCTCCCACATAAGAGCTACTCTTATTACCAAGGTCCAGAAGCAGGCCAAAAGAGACAGCTGAGTACACTACAGAAAGATTCATTTTGTAAACACAAATCAAATTACACCATTCAGGTAATAGTGGGGCTCTAAAGACCAAAAAACTGCTATCTCAGAGATACCGAGATGATATTATCAAATATAGTATTTCTATCAGAATTCAGCTTTTTCTCACAAAAAGAACATGACGGGATGTTCACATACAAGATACTTTTGGCCACCATTATCTGTTTCTGTATTCTAGTAACATGTGTTGGGAAAAGATTTCCAATTGTTTTAGTTTCCCATAGAGTAGTGACTGTATTATTTAATCGTAGTTAGATGTGCTTAAAGTTAGAATTCCTAGCTTCTTCAGAAAGAGAAATAAGCAAAATATAAGCTTCTTTTAATTTCCTAGGCACTACTTCTGCTATCCTACTGCACCTACTATTATAAATATTGCTGTCATTTTCAATCATCTTTATTTTAACACAGTTTTTCTACTTCTAGTGTTAGAACAAAATACAGAAAATAAGAAATAGCACTCAACAGCACAGCAGAATTTTTTTTAATACTCTGTTTATGAAGTATGCTTTCCCTTCGTTGTTAATCAGATGTTGTTCTTATTCTTGTCCATACTATTACATGATGTAGATAACAGTTGGCCTGAAAGTCCTTTTCCTTTATTTATTTCTTCAAATTCATTAACAAAATAGATTTTTCAAAGTACTTTTAAACAACTATTTCCATGGAACTGAAAGATACAAAACATCCATTAAAGGCCAAATTATGACTAATTCAAGCTGTCATACTTAGGATTAAATGAACTGAGGTAAGTGGGACATGTCTAAGAGAAACCCACAGGTATAGACTAGCATGAATAAGAACAAAACTTACCACTTAGTCTCTGAATATATGAAGATCTGCTATGCATCTAATACCTCAAATGGAATAAATGCTAATTTTAATTAATGCCAGATATGAGAGAAATATTTCAGTATTTAAAGTTTTTGGTTTAGATATTGTATTTGGTCTACATGGCAGGGTTTGTTAATTGGAGGCTGCAGGAGTGGCCTTTATGAGAAGATGCCCTGGCTGCCCCATGCCAGACACAGCCAGTTCCAGCTTCAACAGACCAGCTGGACACAAACGAGCCTAGCAGCCAAGCTGGTGGCCCTTCTCGGAAAACATACTTTAAAAGGGCAAGTGGGGATTGAGGAAGACAGGAGGGAAGGGGAGGAAAAAATGCTCTAGGTGCTGGAGCAGAGATTACCCTGCAGCCCATGGAGAGAGCAATGGTGGAGCAAGTGGATATTTTCTGACAGAAAATGCAGTGAGTAGAGAGCCCACACTGGTCCAATTATTTAATAGTTGCAAAGAAGGCAAAAGCCACGCAGTTTTGGGAAGTTGTGCAAACAGGACAGATTATAGCTAACATCCAATGACAATTCTTAACATTTCACTCAAAACTTTTAGCTTATGTCATTAAAACACTACATGGAAGTTCATTAGGATTTATTTAATGAAGTCCATTTTGAGCAATACCCACAAGGTTTCACGCTCAGATAATTTTTTCACTCACCTTAACAAATTATACTTTCTACTATAACTAGCACTATGTAACACAAGAGTCTTCTAAAGACAAGAGTGAGGTGAGGGATGAGTGTGAAGGACCAGGAATCAGAATGGGGAAAATCTCAGAAGTGGAAAAAGATGTACAGTGATTGAAAGGACTTTGTGATACAGACTTTACAGTTATTATGTATGTTCACATTGTATGCTTCCCCAAAATTTGTATTTCCCAGGCATGTCCTGCAGATTGGCTGGAGAAGCTGCAGAGAGGGGACAGCCTCCATTCGCCCCTTCTCTCCCCAGTTCCTCCCTCTTTTGCCCATGTCCCTATCCTGGTTTGTCCCTCCGCTTGTCTATCTCATGCTCCGCCCTGTGTTCTGGCCCTTTCCCCTCCCGAGCTGATAAAAGACTGGGTGCACGCGTCAATAAAGCATTCTACTTGCATCCCACCTTTGTGCCCCGGACCCGTGCTGTGCCACTGTCCCCCCCCTTTTTGGACCACGGCAGATGAGCACAGAAGACTTACCCTCAGAAGAGCAGGAATACCTTGATGAACACTTAAACAAACCAGACATATAGTAGTCCATGAGGTCTCAGGTGCTGACAGACATTCCTATCTCCAAGGGTGTCATGAAAGAATATCTAGAGAACTACAAACCAGTCTCACATTTATCCCTCGGTGATGAAGCAACCAGTCATTTTCAAGTCAGGGAGGACAAGAAGATCCTCCATGAGAGGTCAGCATGGATTTACGAAGACGAAATTATGACTGACCAACTCAATAGTCTTCTACAATGAGTTAACTGTCTCAGAGAATAAGGAGGGCGCAGTAGATACTGTCTATCTTGACTTTTGCAAGGCTTTTAACTGTCTCTCCCTCAGGCCTCACAGACAAAATGATGAAACATAGAAAGCCTGAGACAATAGAGGTGAACTGAAAAATGTCTGAGTTCCAAGGCTCAAATGGTTGTGGTCAGCAGCATAAAAATTCAGTTGGAGGTCAGTCATTGGGGGTTCCCCCTATGGAACAATACTGTGACCGACAATGTTTAATGTCTTCATTAATGACCTGGACAATAGAGCAGAGTGCACCCTTAGCAAGTTTACAGGTGATACAACACTAGAAGGATTTATACACCAGAAGATTGTGCTAACATTCAGGTGGACCTTAACTGGCTGAAAAAACTGGCAAACAGGAACCTCATGAAAGTCAATACAGGGCAAAGCCACCAAACCCTGCACATGGAGAGGAATAACTCCTGACACCAGCACATACTGGGGGCCAAACAGCAGGACAGTAGAAAACAAACTGAAGTCCTGGTAGACAGGGAATTGACCTTAAGCCAGAAATAAGCCCTTAGGGCAAAGAAAGCCAACAATATCCTAGATAGCATTAGAACTGCACTGCCAACAGGTGTGGAGAATTGGGTCTTCCTCACTACTCACCACTGGTGAGGCAAACTGGGGGTTTGAGTCCAGTTCTGGGCCTACTGGAGCAGTTCTGGAAAAGCGACACAAAGTTGACTAAGGGATTGGACCATATCAGGAGAGACTGAGAAAGATGGCATTTTTCATCTCAAAGAGAGAAAGTTAAGAAAGTTAATCTTGCCAATGTGAGTAAATACCCAATTTGGGGGTTGGGGAGTAACAAAGACAGAGCCAGATTTTTCTAACAGTACCCAGTAACAGAACAAGACGCAATGGATATAAACTGAAATTCAGCAAATTCTGTTTCTACTTATGAGAAAACTTTTCTACTCTGAGATTAGTAAAATACTGGCAAAATTTACCCAGAAAGACTGTGGAGTCTTCATCCTTGGAGATGACTCAAAATCTGTGTGGACATAGCAACACACTCTAGCTGACCCTGCTTTGAACCAAGGAGTTGCACTAGATGATGTCCAGGCATCCCTTCCAGCCTCCACTATTCTGTGATTATTTTATTCTTTTCTGCCAGAATTAATAGTCATAGTACAGTTTTTTAATTATTTTTTTATATTTTCTTTGTAATGTGTGAGCTTGAATCATGAACTTTAGGTAGATATACAAAACAGTTCTGTAATAATTGTCCCTGAAGCATGTAGGACCAGTCCATTAGAAAGGAATAAAAGGGATCAAGAAACAAAATACACAATAGATTTAAAGCACACACTTATAAGCAGTAACCTGAAGCCTACTGTAGGATTAAGCAGTGTTTTCTGAATGTTGTATTCAGAGCACAAAATATTTTCCATGCTGATTTTGTTATACTGGAGGTGAAACATGCAGGTCCCAACACAGAAACAACATGCTGTCCACCATGAAACATAATATTTTGTAAGTGAAAAGTTTTCCCTTCCTATGGCAGAAGTACAGACTGAGGTTTTAGAATTTTAATACTAAACATTATACTGGTGTGATAATTCTTTTTTCTTCACTGTACTGGAAATATTCTTGTCTTTCTAAAAGGTTTTTTCTTTTTCTCACAAGCTGGCTACTTAGTCCATGGGAATGGAATCATGAATGTCTTATGCATACTCTTTTACACCACTGTCCCACTGTAAGATTTCACTGACACTAATGGAACTTTCCCTTACATTTACAGACACATGAAATTGCAATTCACTTCAACCTGAAACCTACATTGAGAATCAACCCCTCTGTTATCATCTCCTTCAAGCAATATAATGGATTTCAGACAATGATATTCTACAATTTTACTGAGAAGTGTATCTTACAGAAAATCATTTTTCCTGAAGTTAATCAGTTTTTTTATAGTGGGATTCAATGGGAATTCTGGAAGACATGATGGTTCAATAATTCATGCAGTGAAACTCCAAGGAAGGTGCCTATGATACTTGTTACTGTGTTCGTATCCACACAGCCAGCCAACACATAGCCCCATCCAGGGATGGATGAGGAGCTGACCAAGAGTTTATGGGTCAGGATTAAAGGGAGGGCATGGACAGGAGACATTATAGTGGGGCTCTTCTACAGATAGGAGCAGCCTCATGTTCACAAGCCCTGGTGCTCATGGAGAGCTTTGATCACCTTGATACCTGTTGAAGAGACTACACAGCAGGGTACAAGCAACCCAGGAGGTTCCTGGAGTGCACTGATGAAAGCTTTCTTCTCCAAGCGATAGAGGAGCCAATGAGGAGAGGTGCTATGCTGGACCTTGTTCTCACCAACAAAGAAGGGCTGATGGGGCATGTGAAGTTCAAGGACAGCTTGGGCTGCTGAGGCCATGAAATTGTGGTGTACAAGATCCTCAGGCCAGTGAGGAGAATGCACAGCAAGCTTACTACTCTGGACCTCAGGAGAGCAGACTTTGGCCTCTTTGAGGATCTGCTTGGTAGAGTACCATGGGATAAAGCCCAGGAGGAAAGAAGGACCCAAGAAATATGGTTGATATTTAAGGATCACCTCCTTCAAGCTCAAGAGCGATACATCCCAATGAAGAAGAGGTCAGGCAAAAATAGCAGGAGGTCTGCGTGGATGAACAAGGAGCTCCTGGACAAACATAAACACAAGAAGGAAGGCTACAGAGGGTGGAAGCAGGGACAAGTAGCCTTGGAGGAATAAGAGGAATTGTCTGAGTAGCCAGGGATAAGGTTAGGAAAGCTAAAGCCCTAACAAAATTAAATCTGGACAGAGATGTCAAGGGCAACAAAAAAAGCTTCTATATATATATCAGTGATAAACAGAAGACTAGGAAAAATGTGGACTCTCTCCAGAAAGAAGTAGAAAACCTGGTTACCCAGGACATGCAGAAGGCTGAGGTACTCAATGACATTTTTGCCTCAGTTTTCACCAGCAAGTGCTCCAGCCACACTGCCTAAGTTGAAGAATGCAAAGGGAGGGACTTGGAGAATGAAGAACTGCCTGTTGTAGGAGAAGATCAGATTCAAGACCACTTAAGGAACCTGAAGGTGTACAAGTCCACAGGACCAAATGAGATGCATCCATGGGTCCTGAGGGAACTGCTGAAAGAAATTGCTAAGCCACTACCTATCATATTTAAGAAATCATGGCAGTCTGGTGAAGTCACTTCCCAATGACTAGAAAAGGGGAAACATAATATCCATTTTCAAAAAAGTAAAAAAGGAAGATCTGGGAAGAAGATCTGTAGAAGAACTACAAGCCAGTGAATCTCACCTTGGTGCCTTGCAAGATCATGAAGCAGATCCTCCTGGAAACTATGCTAAAGCACATGGAAAATAAGGAAGCAATTGGTGATAGGCAGCATGGCTTCACTAAGGGCAAGTTGTGCGTGACAAACTTGGGGGCCTTCTATGACAGGGTTACAGTGTTAGTGGATAAAGGAAGAGCTCTGTCCTGCACAGCATCCTTATCTCTAAATTGGAAAGAAATGGATTTGAGAGATGGACCACTCAGCAGGATAAGGAAATGGCTGGATACTCTCACTCAAAGAGTTATCAATAGATCAATGTCGAAGTGGCAAATGGCGTTCCTTGGGGATTGGTCTTGGAACTGGCACTGCTTAACAGCAACTCCCCCCGCATTCCATCTGGCCATCCCGGTCCAGCTCTAGGACGCTCTGAGCTTCTCAGCTCCTCTCTCTCTCCGGTGCTGCATGTCCAAAACTGCTCTCCAAAATAGGAGTCCATGTCCCTCTTCTCCAAGAGGGATCTCAAGGGAGTTTTGGGGGAGTGTGGTACAGTCTTACCCCCAAGAACTCTGTCTCTTGGCTCTCCTTTCCTCGGCTCTCCTTCCAGGAGTCTCCTCTGTGGTGCTGCATGTTGCTTCTGCTGCTCCTCCAGTTCAGGTCCTTATCTCTGGCTCTCTGCCACCGTTTCTCTGGTCAGTGTCGGCTGCTGCTCTGTGCCCATGGAGAAAACATCTCCCGGCATAACTACAGGCACCTAGCCCAGCTTTATGCTGTTCCAGGTCCCTGCAGCCCCCCAGCTAGGGGCTGGGAGGGGGCCAGAGGCCCCAAGGGGCTCAGAGCCCCTTCCTCGTGGCTCTACAACATGGCCACCTCTCCTACAACCAAAACTACAACTCATCTCTTCCGGTCTGGTTGTGGTATGTTTACATTTCTGCAGGAGCGTCCATTGGGCAGAATTTCAAAACTTCCAGGGGTTTCCACCCCTTGGGGTCTACAACTTCTCTTAGCCTCTGGGGGAAAACAAGATTCAAACCACGACAGTTGGCAACACGATCAGTGGGACTGCGTGCACCCTCAGCAAGTTCGTGATGACACCAATCTGTGTGGTTGTAGTCGGTTGACCCTGGCTGGATGTCAGGTACCCACTAAAGCCACCCTCTCACTCTCCCTCTGCAATTGGACAGAGGAGAGAGAAAAAAACCAGCTAAGGATTCATGAGTTGAGATAACAGCTGGGAGAGGTCACTTACTGATTACCCTCACAGGCAAAACAGACTCAAAGTGGGGATAGTACTTAAATTTATTACTAACAGGATAAGAGCCAAAGAGTGAGAAATAAAAGTCTTCCCCCCATCCCTCCTTCCTTCCATCTTCTCCCTCCTCCCACCCAGCGGTGCAGGGGAAAGGGGAATGGGGGTTTCAGTCAGTTGTTGTTTCTGCCACTGCTCAGAGAGAGGAGCCCTTCCCCTGCTCCCATGGGGTCCCTCCCACAGGAGACAGTCCTTGATGAACTTCTTCAGCGTGAGTCCATCCCTCAGGCAGCAGTTCTTCTCAAACTGCTGTCCCGTGGGTCACTCCTCCATGGGGTGCAGTCCTCCATGGGTGAGCTGTACCAACGTGAGTCCCCCACAGGGGACACAAGTCCTACGCAGGAAAAATCTGCTCCAGCGTGGGCTCCTCTCCACGGGCTGCAGGTCTCCAGCAGGACCCTGCTCCATCTTGGGCCTCCCACGGGTTCACAGCCTCCTTCATGCATCCACCTGCTCCAGCAGGGGCTCCTCCATGGGCTGCAGGTGGGTCTCTGCACCCCGATGTTCCTCCATGGGCTGCAGGGGCACAGCTGCTCCACCCCGATCTGCACCACGGGCTGCAGGGTCTCAGCTCCAGCTCCTGGAGCACCTCCTGCCCCTCCTTCTGCACTGACCTTGGTGTCTACATTGTTATTCCTATGTTCTCACTCTGCTCTTCCCTGGCTGGAATTCTTTCTGTGCAACAACCTTCTGTTCTTAAATATGTTATCACAGAGGCGTTACTATTACTCCTGATTTGCTTGGCCTTGGCCAGCGGCAGGAAGTCCATCCTGGATCCGGCTGGCATTGGTTCCACCGGACAGGGGAAGCTTCTAACAGAAGCCACCCCTCTAGCCCCCCCCCCAACCAAAACCCAGCCACAGAAATACACTACAGTGGTGTGGTCTACATGTTGGAGTGAAGGGATGGCACCCCTAGGAACCTTGACAAACTTGAGAGCTGAGCCCATGCAAACCCCTTGAAGTTCAACAAAGCCAAGGGCAAGGTCCTGCATGAAGGTCACGGTAAACCCAAGAACAAACAGAGGCTGGATGGAGAACTGAATGAGAGCAGCCCTGTGGACAAGGACTTGGGGGTGTTGTTGATGAGACTCTCAACATGACTCAGCAATGTGTGCTTGCAGCCCAGAAAAACAACTGTATCCTGGGCTGCAATACAAGAAGGGTGGCCAGCAGGTCAACCCTCTACACTGCACTTGTAAGACCTCACTGAGCGTCCAGCTCAGGGGTTCTCAGCACAAGAAAGATGTGGCTCTGTTGGAGTAGTTCCTGAGGAGGACCACAAAGATGATCAGAGGGCTGGTCTCTCCTGTGAAGACAAGATGAGAGAGTTGGGGCTGTTCATCCTGAAGAAAAGAAGGCCCGAGAGAGACTTCTAAGTAGCCTTCCAGCAACTAAAGGAGTCTACAAGAGAGCTGGAGAGGAACTTTTATACAAGGGCATGTAGTGACAGGATGACAGGGATCGGCATCAAACTGAAAGAGAGCAGGTTTAGATTAGTTATCTGGAAGAAATTCTTTACTGTGAGGATGGTGAGGCACTGGAACAGGTTGTCGAGAGGAGTTGTAGATGTCCCATCCCTGGAAGTGTTCAAGGCCAGGTTCAATGGGGCTCTGAGCAACCTGGTCTAGTGGTTAGGTGTCCCTGTCTGTGGCAAGGGGTTGGAACTAGATGGTCTACAGTGAACTACATGACAACATGTAACTTTTAAGGCTTCAAGAAAACAAAGACAATCACGAAATGAAATAAAAAAAAAAATCAAGCGTCTTGAATTGAAAACCTCATAACAATAAATATTTGTAAAAACAGCTGGGAAAATATTTACATCCCTCCATCATTATCAATTGCTCAGTTTTATTTAATAATCAGGCTTAGCTCCACAGAACTAAATAAGGCAGTAATCATCACAGGACGATCTCTGCACCAGAAGGTCAAGTAAACATTGTAAAGAACATAATTCAAACAGTCACAGTGTTATTGAAGGGGACTCCAGTCCATGCTTTCTAAAATATTTATCAAACTTCATGACAGGAAGACAGACTAAAATATATAAATGTCATTGTTCCTTCAAGTCTAACAGGAATTAAGATATGATGGTGTTCATATACAAAATGAACTCTATTTATTTTATATCATATTTCAATATAACATTATCTTTGTCACTTAAACAATGAGATTTTTGGATCTCTGAGCTGAATAAACAAAATACATCATACACTGACCTAACAGTACTTGCTTAAACTAGACGATCTACCCACAACTAAGGAACATTTTCCTGAAGACTCTGTCAAGTATTAGAGGATGCTGAAAGCTCTGAATTTAGTAACTTTTAGAAACTTCCTGAAGAGGTAAACTGTAGAGAGAGCAATCAACCTTTTTATACAAGTAACATTTAATTTTAAAATAACTGTTTCCTGATTAGACACATTTAATGGGGGCAGCAGATCACTCTTGTCTTAGTAAAGCTATGCAATCAGATCTACATTGAGACACAATGGATTTAGCGAACGCTTTTTTCACACAGAATATATACAGCAATTGGTATGGTCAGTCTTTGCGAGCGAAGATTTGGGAAAGGTCTTTACCCTTCGAGCCTGCGCAGTGGATTTTTTAGGTGAGACACAGTGTGCGCTGAACTGAGCCCACCCTTTAATCCTGAGGTTCATCTGCCGGGGCCGAGCGAGCTTGGACGGTGGCAGTGAGGTCCTCAGGACGTAGGTTTGTTTAGAGTGACCTTCTCTTAGATGGATGGCCTTACAGGGCTGACGAGCTCCGTCTGCCCGGGGAGTTCCCTGACCGGGAATCGAACCCGGGCCGCAGCGGTGAGAGTGCTGCATTCTAACCACTAGACCACCAAGGGGCCCCCCATATACAGCAACAATATTTAGCTTCATCATCTTATCCTGACATTTACAGAAAATTGAGGCCTGGGTGAGACTTGTTCAAAGTTCAGCTGCTAACATAGGATGCTCATCCAGCAAATCTTTAAAGAGTAGACTGGACTTGTCAGAAATAGCTTTAGATATACTTTTAATCTGTCTTGAAACTGGGAATGGATTTCATGACTGCCTGCAGTCACTTCTGGGACATTTTGTAATCTAACAGATTATATATTTCAACATCTTATAATTAGAGAGGGGGTTTGGTTTTTTTAATACTTGTTGAGTACTGAATTAGTACTTTATCTGTTTTAAACTTCCATGACTTTCATAAGAAGGGCTGACAGATAAACTGTAAAACATTATTTACTAATAAAAAGAGTCAAGTTTTTTGGAAAAGGAATTACCAGTCAAAGACTTGTACATTAGATTTAACCTATTTATTTCTTTTCATGCAAGTTAAGATGGGAAAAATTAGTTTAGATAAAATCAAAATGTCATCAAACTAGTTAAAACCATAAAGCACATAAAGCTGGTGAAAATTAGAAGCTCTTATCAAAAGACTTCACAATGTTAGAATTGCTATGTATTAAAAATAGAGATAACTAAAGTAATGACCAAGGTGATACAAATAAATGTTTCATCTTACTTGTCCAGGGCTGTGCTGGTAGGCATGCTCCTGCCAAATCCTCGGACACCCATCTGACAAAAGTAAGGAATGCAAGACAGATTGGCAGCAATTATAGCCAATGAATCTGATGCGTTCACAAAGAAACCATTTTGGCCAAGAATCATGTAGCGGTCCTGGGGAAGAAAAGAAATTCAAAAAAGAAATTATAATTCTGTGTATTGTGGAGCTGTAATTTCTTTTACTAGATCCAATGCAGGTACAGAAAAAAAGGAACAGCCTTTGGCTTACTCGCATCCCTCTTTGGGCAGAATAATTCACTGGCATCATCCTGGCAGGTTTACAATCTCACTATCACACCATCACTCCCTCCTGCCTTGCAAATCAAAGCTCCAGATCAGCCTCTAGCTCCAGCCGCCTACATGTCACTTCAGTACTTCTGTTCCTGCCAAGGGAATGCTTGTGTAGGAGAATCTTTTTGCCAATGACATACACTATTAGGTGAGCAGGAGGGTGTTTTGTGTTTACTGACAATAGAAAACAGCTTCTGCTCTTCAGAACCTTTTCAACCTTCTCCCACCCTGTCAGGGCAAAAAGTTTCTGTAATACTTTGCTGTTTATAATGTTGATAATATGATATTAAAATTAAAATAAACAGAGATTATGATTCAATGCTTTATTTAGCTAAAAATCCCTTAATTTATGACGCTAACCAAAATGGACTTAACGTTGTTAGGTCTTACTGTGACAAATCCATATTATATATATATGCTGTCTCTTTCTAAATAATTCTGCCTTCAAATCCTGCTTGATTTGCAATCATCTGCAGAGGCAAATTGCAACATATGTGTCTGATTGACGGGTTGCAAATTCTACCATCTGTACCTGAAAGTAATACCACTTTCAGCTTAAATCCATTACTGAAAAGCAAATAAATTATATTACACGTCCCATATCTGACCTTAGACAAAACAACGATAGTGAAACCTCAAGACAGATCAAAATACTTACTCCATCAGCATCAAAAGCTGCTCCAAATCCATACTCTCCACCTTTCATAGCCTCCAGCAAGGCAGTTGCATATGTTAAATTTGGATCAGGAGGCTGTCCACCAAAATCCTCCAGAGGAATACAGTTTATGGCAGAATTTGCAGGAGCTCCCAACTCATCACACAAGATTCTTCTCACATAAGGTCCCATAACTGCAAAAACAGAAGTCTGCCATGCAATCACAAAAGCGTATGCTTGACACTGAAATTTTTCACAGCACCGTGGAGAGCTGATATAAAACATACTTTACATAGCAACTCTATACATCTGCCCGAACAACAAAACCCAAACTCTTATTTCACAGAGAAGTATGTGATTGTTCTTCCAGTAAATAATTAATTTGTTATTCAGTATAAAACACACAGTTCACCTCTACAGGAAGTGAAAAAGTAATCACTGAATGGGGAAAGATGAAATTTTTATGTCTTCATTATTAAGTAAAGAAATTATCATATGCATAAAGGGTTTTTTCTCACCTAGCATGAAAATAAAATGCTATTCTATGTGTCCTGGGATGCAAACAACAGTTTAACACATAATAGCAAGAAAAGTAAACAGCAGGGGAATGTAAATGGGAAATACACCTACCTTAATGTTCCCGTTCACATGAAAATTGCAATAGATTTGGACATCAAAGAATTTTAGTATATTTTAGTTGCTACCATGCAGATAATGAATAAAAGCTTTCTCAAAACTAACTCCAAAATACTTCTCTTCTTTTTTTTTTGTTAAAGATATGGCCGATTAAGACCCTAGTTTGTGCTATTATATACCATAAGTATTGTATGCATTTGGTGACTAATCAGTCACTAACTGAGCACTCTGTGAACAGGTGCCTCAGAGGTGAAAAAATACGAGTGACTGGTCTGTCTCTCATGCCCTCTCTTCCTCCTACCTTATTCTGAGATCTTGCTAACTGGAACAACTGTGACCAAAGGTAAAACCATGTGAGAACCTTGTTTTCAAGAAAATTGAACTCTGTATAACATACCATGATTCAGGTTCTTATCAAAAGTAGACTCCTGACAAATTACTCTTTTTTTATTCCAGTGTTAAAATACCAATGTCTGCGGCATAAAAACACATTCCAGAGGCGCAAATAGAAGACAAATTTCAGAAGACAGCTTTTCAACATACGTATGTGGTCCTCTCTAATGTTCACTACACTGTGGCTAGTAACTCACTTTTGGCTAACGCATCTCATCCAGAAAGTCTTCTGATCACATGCCATCAAGAGAAGGGCAAACCCCAACTACCTTTGATAGATTGCTCCAATGGTTATTGACCGTTACCCATGAATATGTGAGTGACATTTCAATCTGGATTTGCCTGGACTCAACTTCTCTCTCTATTGATTCTTTTTGGTATTTTTGGGAATAGCAGACTGAACAATAATTTTTCTGCAGAAAAAAACCCTGACAACTTACTTTGTTGTACAAAGAAATAGTCTTGTATACACTTAATCTATGTGTACTTTATATTACAGTATGGATATTACTGCACCAAGATGCAAGGTCACAAAGCTTGTAAATAAAGGTCATTACCTTGTAAAAAAGAAACAAACTCAACAAACTCAGTCCTTTAAAATTTTTGTTTGCATCAGTTTGTCTAACCCTAAGCCAGACTATGCATCTCTTTGACCACAGGTAAAAATTTTTAACAGACTTGGACTAAGAGCTCTACGAAGTATTTGGGTAACGTTCTCTCCAGTACTGTACATGACAGCAAGCAGTGCCTTTCTTATTGCTCTCTCTACATTGTTTGAGGACACAATTTGCCCTGTTGCCACAGCTTGGCAAAACTGGGTGTTCACACCTTTTGGATGCAGACTGTAATCCTTGGCCATGGCCTGTGAACTGGGTGTTCACACTGACTGTGAACCCACTATGATATTCTGAAGACTATCACACTGTATTAGAGGCCAAGACTAAAATGCTTTACAAAAGTTTTCTAAGTCTATACAGCTCCCTTTATTGGTTGATTTTTGTAATCCCATTAAAGAATGAAACCTGTTTTGTTTGATGGAATTTGCTTTCCATAAGATGATATTGAACATTCTTACTTACGCTCCTATCCTTCAACTCATTATCTGTAGAAATTTTTACTTACATTTTGATACTATAGCCTAAGACAAATCTATGTCTTCCCAAGTGACACAGTTTATATCTTTTTTAATACTGGTCCCCTTGCTGTCTTCTGTGACATTTTCAACTTGTGCGCAGTACACTGAAATTAGTGAGACAGAGGTCTCAGCCAACTCTGTAAGGGCTTCTGGGTACAATTTATTCCGACTTATCTAGTTTTATAACATTTAGAATTTGCTCTTAGTAGAGCCTCCTTGGTCACTGGATACTGCAACATACTTCATGGCAAGATTACCTCATCCTGCTTCCTTCCAAATGCAGAAAGAGAACTTTAATTGGATACATATGCCTTTGCTTATTTATGAAGTAAGATAAACTCCTTTGCCTAGTAAGCGATCTAACCCATTGTTAAGATTGCCTTTGTTGGTAGTATAAGGTTCAAATCCTTTCTTATTACCCTTAACATTATATAAAAGTCTGACTTTTATATGCTGTACTGTTATTGAGAAACCATTGCCATGTAACATTTTTTATCAGGAAACTATTTCTGTCCTGACAGCCACTTAAGTTCATACCTCCATTCATGGCATCAATCCTTATTTTAATCTGGTTGGGTCCGGTCAGCAAATTTCTGATTGCACTGAAGTCAAAAATACTTCGAAGGAGATTGAGGTAGATTTCCACAGAATCCACAATTTCCACTAGAAAAATTACACAGAAAAAAGTGATTACAGTTCACACATGGGAAAATCTCTCTTCCAGCACAGTTCCACCAGTCATGTAACTCAACTGATGTCAGAGCACACAACCTCTACATAACATGGATTTGCTCTGAAGCCCATAGAGGCAAAGTCAAAGACTCCTGCTGCCTTCAGGGTGGCAACCATTAAGCTGAAAAGATAAACAGTTTTGCCTGCTAAAAAACCACAGAGATAATGTAAGTTGACAGTTCGTATTTCACTGAGAACATTAAAGAGAGTACATTCTATCAAAGTAAACTCTTTATATATCATTCACTAAGCCACTGAAAAACTTTCCAAGCTAAATAGGTTTATTCTATTCTATTCTTCTGATAGCAGTATCTATCTGCATCATTCCATCAAGAAAGATATACAGCCTATTCTTCTAAATTCTGGCACCAGGAATACCTGTGTCCAGTTTGTTGGCAATCTAACATTATACTTTTGCATTGTATACCTCACTGATTTAGAAAAGTAAGGCTCAGATACAACATCTGTTTTTCATTAAGGCCTTGATAACTTGAATTTTAAATTCATAAGCAGAGCACTACTAGTTCTTTTGGATGTAAAACATTAAACTAAAATGTATCAATGAAAATAAGTCCGTCATAAGGAAAGCAGTTACTAAGCAACTGTCAAAAACCATGCTTCTCAGTAATCTTGGAATGAATTATTTTTCCTGATTAAATTAAAAAGCATATGTTATAAAAATGTCTTTTCATCTGGTTAAATAAGTATCTTAAAATATTTTAATTACAAGTTAAATTATTACTTAGAATGTCAGCCAGTTTTGCTCAGAAACACTAACCTTGCCCTAATGTTCTTCTTTCAGGTAACATGAAAATGACACAGACATTTTTTGAGCCTGAGTAAAACACTTAGAATAGATTGTGACAATATGCTTGAAGGAAGAAACAAAAAAAGGCTCTCAAGAATGAAAAACAATCTCTAAAACCTACTTGAAAATTAGTCAGTTCTATGGTATATGTTGAAAGTCTCGAGCTTTCACCAAAATGATACTATTGCATATCTTCTATGCCCTGCTCCTAGCAGTATTTTAGTAGGCTCTAAGCTTTACACACATGAACAAATGTGCATCTGCAGTGGAGCTGCTCGCACACGTCAATACAAAGTGCAGGTAGGATTAAAGTCCAAAAATTATTTTAGCTCCTATCAAACCCAACTCAGTTGCTTCAACACCTCTGTAGGCTTGATTCACAGGAATTAGTTCATACAACAGAAAAAGCAGAAGTTTTAAATACATCAGATAGTACCATAAATTACTTTTTAAATGACTTTCATTCTTTCTGCACTTTCAACCTACATTCAAATCTGTGTAAACTACACTTATTCGTGCACTTATAGGCCAATTACATTGCTTCAGCAGGGTTCCCTGGTAGCTCTACTGTCTCAGGTTGATGTATTATTAGAAGACAAGATTGGGAAATGTTTTTTTAATATAAAAACAAACAGAAAAATTGCAACTATTTGTATGCGCTTTTATACTAATGTGGGGGAGGGTTGTCTCATTTTCATTTAGAAACATACAATTTGGAGAGATTAAAAAGCTTGAAAAAAACAAAATTTAGAATTCTGGTAATTTTTTGATTCCAGAGTCGTGCTGGAGCTGAATTTTCTTTGCTTTTTGTTTGCCTGAACAACCCAAATGTGTTCTTTGCAATAAAATAAAAAAAAAAAAAACAAAACCACCAAACACCAAAAAACCCAAAATAAAATAAAATTTAAAAAAAAAAAAAAAATAAAAAATAAAACAAAACATAACTGAATGGGTTTTTTAATGAAAATCTTTATTTCTCAAATGTAAAGTTTGGGTGGGAAAAAACCTAGCTTTAATTCTAGGGCATCAGGAACGAGTAAAAGTTTTTGAGGCCACGCAGAGTTTTACAGTATTTGAAATATATGAAATAGATATGGAATAGATATGAAATAGATATGAAATTTGAAATATATGTCAGAACCCCTTCCTTTGCTTCTGACTCCTTCAAGGAGATAGCTAAGTTAGATCATTCTGAATCAAGTGTAGGCATAAAAGTATTCACATGCTTAAAATTAAACGTGCTTCAGCACTCCCTTTAGATTTGGAGTCACTGGATGCATAGTGCCACAACTTTTCATAAAGTGTGAGCAAAGAACGAATAAACTTAGATTCTCACAAACTCTTCTGTCAATTAGACTTCCATAAGCAAACCATTCCTAGTCCAAAACAGTTTTTGTTTGGTGTTTAACTACTAGCAAGCATAAGCACATATATTTGGCAAAGACATTTGGCTAAAAGCTGAGGCCTGATGCACTTGAAGTCTGTAGTTCAGATTCCCTATGTGCAAAATGAACGCAACACTTACCTATAGATGCACACAGCATCACACACAAGCAAGAGGAGCTGGAAACCGTGGTTCAATTAGAAAACTATGGCCTAATTGCCATCACAGAAACATGGTGGGACAAGTCACATGACTGGAGCACTGCAACTAAGGGCTACAAGCTTTTTGGAAGAGACAGGCTTAGAAGGAGGGGTGGGGTGTTGCGCTCTGTTAAGGAAGGGAGAGACTGCGAAGAGCTGTCCCTGAGAAACAGCCATGAACAGACTGAGACCCTGGGCTTGAAAATCAAGGTGCAGACCAACAAAGGACAATTCATGGTTGGGGTCTACTACAGGCCACTTGACCAGCAGAGTCTGCTGACAACATCTTTGCTTTATTTAAAAAAAAAAAAACCTACCTCCACTGGCAACCTCAAACTTCACTCCAAACTCTCCTCGAAGTCTCCCTAGCTAGTTGTTAAACTAATTCTAGCAGCTGCTTTGATCTTTCAGATGATATATGACAGAACAATGTCATCTGCCTAGACTTTTTCAAGGCCTTTGACACAGTCCCACACGACCTCTTACCTCCGAACTGGAGACACATGGATTTTATGGATGGACTATTCAGCGGATAAGGAATCAGCTGGTTGACACAATCAGAGAGTTGTGGGTACCGGCTCTATGTCCAGGTGGAGGCCAGTGAGGAGTGGTTTCCCTGAGGGGTCTGTCTTGGGACTGATGCTCTTTAATACCTTTATCAATGACATTGACAGTGAGATCAAGTGCACCCTCAGCAGGTTTGCAGAAGACATAAAACTGGTTGGTGCAACTGACACAACAGAAGGAAGGGGTGCCAAGTAGAGGTACCTGGACAAGTTTGACATGTTGGGTCCATGAGAACCTCCTGAGGTTCAGAAAGTCCAGACACGAATACAGACTGGGAGAACTCACTGAGAGCAGCCGTGCAGAGAAGGACTTGGAGTTCTTGTGGATAAAAAGCTGGGCACAAGCCAGAAATGTGCACTTGCAGCAAAAAAAGCCAGCTATATCCAGGGCTGCATCACAAGACAGATGGCCAGCAGGCCAAGGGAGGTGATTCTCCCCCTCTATGCTTCCCTCCTAAGACCCCACCTGGAGTGCTGTGTCAAGCTCTGGGGTCCTCAGCACCAAACGGACATGGACCTGTTGGAGCAGGTCCAAGGTAAGGCCATGAAGATGATCAAGAGGGCTGGAGCACCTCTCCTATGATGTCAGGCTGAGAGAGAGAGGTAAGATTGGTCAGCCTGGAGAAGAGAAGGCTCTGAGGAGACCCTATAGTAGCCTTCCAGTATCTTAAAGGAGGCTTATACAAAGACTTTCAACACAAGCAAATAGTGGTAGGACAAGATGGAAGGGTTTTAAACTAAAGGAGGAGAAATTTAGATTAGATTTTATGAAGAAATTCTTTACTGTGAGGGCAGTGAGGCACTGCAATAAGTTGCCCAGAGATGTTCTGGATGACCCATTCCCGCCAGTGTGCAAGGTCAGGCTGGATGGAGCTCTGAGTAACCTGCGGAGGATGTGCCTGCCCATGGCAGGGGTGGTCGGAACGAGATGATCTTTAAGGTACCTTCCAATAAAAAACATTTTATGATTCTATACTGACTTTTATTTTAATAACTTTTAGTAAGGCATTTTGAAGAACAAAAGTTTTGTTTTTGTAATTACGCATTATAATTCTGCAGCAATACTAATATTTAGACTCAATGTATTTAGCATGCATAAAAGCAGACATTGCTACCTCGGAAAGGTTTGAATTTGTTCTCCAGATCAAATTCTTGTCTTCCCAGGCGTGATAAATCAACTCTGAGATCAGGACAAATTGCATATTCCTCCAAGGTTTTGCTGATTTGATAGATTTTTTCTGAAACCATATCTGGAGCAGGTCCTAAAAGAGAAAATAATGTGGTGGGTCATTTCTGTTAAATGAAGGTTCCCTATTTTAAAAGTAAGTGCTATAGTAAACATTTTTCAGAATATATTGGAGTTAGTACGGAATAAACACAAAGTACTACAGTAAATAAGGTCTGTTCTTTCACCACAACATAAGCTTAAAATGTTTTTTGCAAAAATAAAACATGGAACTATAGTGCGTTACACACAACATTTTGATTTACGTAAAGTATTTAAATCAATCATTACCCAGGAGCAGGGAGGATGAGGGAAGCAAAAAACACACAGTCATCTTTCTTTGAATTTATTGCTCAAAGACTGCCTTTTTTTTATTCTTCATGGAATCTCAATGTAGTTATTAAAGGAAAGCCTGTCCTTCAGCAGCAGTTTCTGTTGTTTCATAGCACTTTCTGCAAATGCACACTTCTGACGGTCTGCTAGTTTGGTGTTCCACATTATTTCATAGAAAAAATGATTGCTTTTAAATGCCTTAGCAGTTTGACAGTGGTGCTGTATTGCAGTTTTCCTCCAATAGCTTAATGAAATTTATCGTTGTTGGAATTTAAAATACCTTAATTGCTCAACAATTAGCAATCTCAACCTGAAATAATTATGTCATTCAGAAACAGAAAACATATCTTACTTGTGAATTACTTTCACTGCCAAAGCCTGAAAAATGGCTCTGCTTTTAAAGATTTACTGTTAACCAAATAAAAGTTGCAGGTTTGATGCAAAAATTACTAGATGAATTATGCCATATGTAGTGCAAGTCCTTTCTGGCTTCTCTGACTCTGCATAGCTTATACTAAAGCCACGCTTTCACTCTAAAAATTATTTCCTTTAGTCTCTTTTATGTGTTCTCTCTCCTGTGCCAAAGTGCCTTTGAAGACTTTTTCAGTGCTAATTTCCCATTATACGCCGTGTAGCTTTGCCATGTAAATTAGTGTGTTCCATCTCAGATGCAGTGTACCAGATGTTCCAAACCAATACAATAAGTAACAGTCACTTAACTCTTCATTCGGCTTAGAATACTACTTCTTACTCATCTAATTCAAACCCATCCAAAGGGTGAGGACAGATTTCATTAGCTCCAGATCATCCTTGATAGATGGATGTCTTATCTATTGATATTTCCAGCTAAGGAGATCCCACAGTGTCACCCTACGTTTTCTTGTACAGCTACAGAAACAAAACACTTCTGCTTGACCTGGATCAATAGATTGAGAAATAACGTAGAGCAACGATAACCTTCCCTAGGAGCTTGTTGCTGTGTCTAGCCATTCTCTTACTTCAAAAGCCTTACCTAATTATCAGCCCACATTTTCTCAGCTGTAACTTAAACTAATTGCTTTTCTTTATGTCCCCAGTGATTAACATAAATACTTGAACCTTGTGATTTTTGTTTGAGGAGTGTTTCATATATAAAGCTTAATAGACTTTTTGAATTCTCTTTAAAAAGGCAAAGCACACTAAAAAGACTTCCACACCAACTGTTTCTCATTTATCATAGAGATTTTAGGTATATGTGGTGTTTTAAAGTTTATAGAGTGCTAATGCATCTAACAGTTTGGCTCTGGTATGTGTGTGCTGTGACCCTGGCTTTCTCACTGGATGCCCTTATGCAGTCCCTCTAATCTCTCTGGGATTCAAGCCTATTCTGTTTATAAAATCTCATTCATTTAACCCTGGACATTTTTTTTGAAAAAGGGACAAGGGAGAAGCACCCTCTTCTCAAGTTCACCCACTTCCAAAATGGGGAAGGAAAGATTTTAAAAACACTTTCAGATCAGTTTTTTCAGGTAGAAAACACTCTATACGTATGAGGTATACAAGGTGTCAGCAGCTGCCACCATAATGTTTTATGGGTGTACACAGATCTATAATATAAAACATACTGAATGTGTAACATACCTACCTGCATTAGCTTGTCAGTTTTGGAAAACAGGACATTAGCTATATACCCAAATTCCGTTATTCAGGGGTGGAACTGCAGTAGTTAAAATTGTACAACCCTTTCCCTGGGTAAGACCAGTTATTTCCTGGGTAAACATAAGAAGTGCTTTCTTCCATACAAGACAATGAGTTATACTGCTTACAGCATTTCTGAAATTACATGCTTTAAAGTAAATGCCAAGACAAGCAACACAAATATGAGCAGAACAGAGCTCCCTCATAAGTATCTTTATAAAAGTATCTTTATAGGGAACTGTTACAGTGATCTGGGAGACTACATAAAATACTGTAAAAACAGGATAGCAAACCTCTTGTTTATAGAAATCTCACAGCTACTACAAGGACTTCAGTAAGGATTTAATGCTTATTGTACAGATCCATGCAGACAAATACAGCCCTATTACCGAAAAAAAAGAAAAAAGAGACACCTGTGTTCTTGACAGTTTTAACAGAGAAAGTGAAAAACACATAAAGGCAGCTAGTTATCCTTGTCAGCATATTTTCAGCATACTAAGATGCAATGTTGTAGTATGTTGCTAAACCCATACCTCCATTGGCAACTTCAAACTTGACTCCAAATTCTCCTCCAGGTCCTCCAGGACTGTGGCTAGCTGTTAGAATAATTCCACCAGCTGCTTTGATCTTTCGGATGATACACGAAACAGCAGGTGTGGATAAGATACCATTCTGTCCAATAACTAATCTGCCGATCTAGGTGGAAAAAAAAGCCAAAGTACTCTGAATAGTACTACATTTTTTAAAATTAATATATAAACACACACATATGGGCATTTATGTACAGAATACAATTGGTAAAGTCCTAGTATGGAACATGTTCTTTTGCAGAGAAATATACATACATGCGTTAGTTGCATGCTAATCTGGAGCACTGACAAAAAACATTGTATCCTGGCACATTAAACACCAGTGGCCTGTGTACTGACAGTAAAGCAAGAGCACAGTCATGACAGCGATTTGCAAAGCTCCCAAGCATAGCACTGGGCCATGATCCTGCTATCAAACCTTTCCAGGTATCCTAACAAATCAGCAAACCCCCTCAGATCCAATATAGTTTAGGGCTGACTAGGTCGATGCAGTTTTCAGGTCTGGGGCTTTAACCAGCATGAAAGAGAATAGCCTTTCAAAGAGCAGCCTTTCAGTGCAACCACAAGCATCACTACACACTAGGACCGGCAGTCTCTTGCAGTTACACCTCTATTGCCAAGGCACCATTGGATGTCCTGCTCCATAGAAAGCATTGCTCCTCTTTCAGCCATCAGTGACTCCTGGGCTATTCCAAATGAACAGGGTGTGTTTCCCGGGGCACAGCTGAGCAGGGGAAGTTCCCACCACTCTTAAAGTTAAAAAAGACCTTATAGGTGGTGTTATTAAACACTGACTCAACGTGTTTGGTATTATGTGCAGTTCCACTGTAAGGTTCCAATTTCAAAACCTTGCCTTCATCCCCTACACAGATACTACAGCTTCAGCTGAACATAAATAATCTAGAAGCCAACCAGAAATGTATTTACAAAGAAATACAAAAGAGTTCCAATTTCTGGGAAACAGGCAGACATAAAAAAAAAAACAAGAGAAGGGGAGGTTAGTGTCACAGATGAGAACTGATGCAGCTGCATATAGAGCTGAAAAGTGTATCGCTAATGTTCAGGGTTTTTTAATAACATCACTATAAAAAACAACCTCACCCCCCACCACTATTGAGTAGTAGTTTGGGAAGGGGCAGGGAGTGGGTAGAGGGGGCAGAGGGAGAGCCAGAACACTGAATTCTTCCCACTCCCCATCTGAAAACAGACTGGGAGTTTAACTTCAGTTTTTGTTCTCAAGTTTGAAGGAGATTTGATAGCTCTCTGTGGCAAAGCAGCAGTACATGAGGTGCTACTTTTCTCCTTTCCATAAAGAGCTGTGCCCTCACATACAGATGACCTTCCGGTCACTCATGTGAAGCACTTAATTACTCAGAAGTGCAGTTGCAAATAATTTCAGAAAAGCAAAGGATTAATAGATTATTTATTCAGCCTGCTTTTGTGAACTATTTTAGTTTAAAAAAATAGGATTTCTACAAAGAAATTATCAACTTCTAAAGTAAGCACAAGTTACTTTTTGATAGCTCTCACAAAGCACAGGCTATGGTTAGCCATTTCTCTTTCACTGAGAAGTAAAAGATCTGCTTTCAAATTTTAAAAAAATGCACAGAAAATGCATTCTATTCACTGAGATTTCTACCTCAAGATCTGAGGATACAATGATTGATTGTCCACCTGGTTTTCTTTTCACAGTTTTTGCAGCTAATTTTGAAGCCTATGGATTGTTGCTGGAAAACAGGAGAGCTATCAAAATTATAAATACAGTTCACGTAAATCTTCAAGGTTCATTTGACTTGCTCTTACTACTATTAGAAAAATGTTTTGTTTCACTGTCTTTTTTTCTCCCAGGTTGGAACAATTCCAAAGGAGAGGGGAAAAAAAAGTTAAGAAACAAAAAAAAAATATTATGGAAAGAAAAACATGATGAAAATAAATACTGAAAATGTTTGTTTTGAATATTGTCTCTCCCTTTTTTAAACTACGAAGCATGTAGAAAGCTAGAGCAATGACTCAATCTTCCAAACACAGCTGTCAGAAATGGGTGCCAGCTCTTAAAACAGCATTGTGTATGGGTAAGCAAAAGGAATATGACAGTGACAACATTTTACATAATGCTTGAAAACCACAAAACTAAATCTATCTCAAGGCACTCAAGTATAAATGCATTTATACTTGCCTACAGGCTTATAATGAGTACATTTTCTGTACTTCTAAACTAGTGAGTTTAAGTTTTTGCCTTCGTGCACATCAAAACTGTATTTTTAAAAGTTAATACTTAGATTATTCAGAATGCATAAATTACCTAGCACCTACCATATTTCATTTTTCCTGTTCAACTGGAGTTACACAAACTAGTTTACCCATTTTTCTGGATGCCAAATATTTATATAAACATGAGTAATTTGTTTTGCCTTCAGCATTTTTCAGAAGGTTATCATTTCTATACTGCTTAAAAGTATTTATTATACTAATTTCTATACTATAGAAATACTGCAATACTTAGTATTTCAAATTAAGGATTTTGAAGTCAAATTACATGAATGATAAACCGGTATTTTATTTGCAGTGACTACTATAAAGTTTCACCTTATATTAAGGTCTTCAGTGCTTTTACAAAACTCCCTGAGGACACTGCAGAACTTAGAGGTGTAAATGTGCTACCCATCTTCCTCTGCTTTCTTGTTTTGGTGGCAAGAATGCAGAATGTCATCTTCTCTTGGCTCAGAAGCTCTTAATTTTGTCTCTGAACCAAATACTAAATGGACATTTAGTTAATTCTTTAATCAATTTAATTAATATCAGATTTTATAGACTTCTCACAATCTGGGCTAAAACAGTAACCAAATATTATCCACACACTGACTCACAATTAAAGTTTTAGTAACATTGTTCTGAAAAACTTGGACAGTTTCATAGCGTTGAAAGATTATCTTTGGAATTCAAAAACTTGCATGGCTACAAGATCACAGGCATGTAATGTCTCTTCTAATACTTTGTCCCTACGCCACATTATAATTTGTCACTCTACATTTAGTAGCAACAGCAGAAACAAAGATCCTCAGCAAATGGCTACAGCTGAAAGAATAAAATAACAAGTACTTTACAAGAACATTTTTATGCAATATTACCGCTTGCAGCTGTGCATTTTCAGACAATTCAGTTGATTGTCATGGAGTCACTTAATGCTTTTTTTAATTATTTTTTCAAGTAATCTCTCATATGCCTCAGTCAACTATACTCAAAAGAACATGAAGCAAGCAAATTACATCCTGAACAACATGGGGCTGTGTCTTCCTATCATTTACTATAGTACTCTAAAGATGACTGAGCACTACAATCAATGTAGAAGCAAACAAATCAATCACACATGGCCAGGAGAGGAGGCCAAGATTCACATGGAAGGCCATGGAAACTAAAAACAACATGGTATTATATAGAATACAACTGTAAAACTCAACTCTCTGCCATCTCAAACTTCTACAGCATTACTCTGCAATCTCTCTAGCATGTTGTCATGACTTTCCATATTCAGTGGATGATCCTCAGCTTCTGATCTGCCACTGAGACTCACAAATAGCAGCTTCTCATTTAAACCTATCCTAAACTTTGCATCAAAAATGAGACACCCTATACAGCTGGTGGGTCTAATGGAATATTTGCATCTAAGTTGTAGAGGAACTGTATTGCAACTGATGGAGCTTTTTACCTCAGTTCTTCTAGACATTAAGGCTGAAGGATGCTACTACTGGCAGGACACTGGTGAAAAGAGCAACAGAGCCTCAGATGCTGTCCTACCACTACTTTGTAAAACTGCTTGTTGTAACCCAGAATGGTACAGAATGGTCTGGCCTTCTTCACTCTGCCCCACCTCCCATGACATGCAGTCCCTTACCCGAATGTGTTTGCTCCAGCCCCAGCTGTGTGCCCCATTTAAGGGTGACCCTGATTAGCCACCTTCAGCTCTGAACAGAAAGATTTGTGGGCGTATGTGCTGCTTGCAACTGCAGAGCATGGACCAGGCTATAGCTGCTGCCACCAGTGGAAGTCTACACAAGCTATAGCTATGGAGCATGTACCTTCAGCCCCGAGGCGGATGGCATGAGCCAGTGGGATGAGGAGAAGGCAGGCCAAGCACTGCCAGCTGACTGGGAAGGGGACCTCATCTCATTCCTTGTACTGGAGCCTATGCCAATTGTGCTAGGCTGTTAACACAGGGGGAATGTGGGATGAGTCACCGAGTTAGAACAAGAGGAACCTAGCAACTCTAAAGGGCAATACATTTACAGTTGATAATAGAAAGCCATTTTTATTTTTGTACTCAGCAGGCACAACTAACAGTTACACTCAGTATGTGTCTCCCAGGAAGGAGATTTAAGTTCAGTTTCTCAGCAATATGTGGCTATCCCTCTCCTGGAACTCAGGGTGGCTTAAGGTTTTCAATGCAGCTTCAAGGCTTCCACACATTTCATTCAATCCTGCCTACCTCAGTTCACTTCTTTCCCTGTGATAGGACCTACATTCCTTCTAGTGACATTAATACGATCCAAGGGGAGAGATCTTTGCCCTCATGGGTCTTTCCTTCCTCTCTCCCAACTTACATAGCACAGCACTAAACAGTGCCATCAAGGAGGTTTAGATATTTTCCCACCAGGTGTATTTTAACAGCCAAAAAACAAAACACACCAATAGTACTCACTAAATAAATGTGAGGCTTAAGCATTTATAGTGTGCTTGAGAGAAATAGAGGGTGACCAGGGTGAAGATGTTAGAGAGGGAAAGAAACATTAGCAGATGGAAATGGGAAGTCTTTTCAGTATTAGTAGCTCCCCACCAGTTGGCCTACCAAATTTGTCAGGACTGTGCCATTAGTAAAAGTATCATGAATGAATTCAGATATTTGTGGGAACTGTGAGCACAAAAGTTTGGGGATTGGCTTCAGAAAACACTAGTGAGAAACTGTTTCCAAGAAACTTGCAGTAAATTAAGCAAGTGGAATCATTATTATAGCAAGGTGCCAGAAACATGTGAAATGAACTCTCCTGAGGTCAGAAAGATATTCAAGGAAGAAAGAGCAAGATGGGGAGTGTGACAGAAGCAGCAGGAAGGAAGCAGGCTGACAGAAAAAATTAGTCAGGGTTGAGAAGCCCCTGCTGTTCTATACTCTAAATTTCTTTTCTTTTTCAGTACCTCAGTCCTTGTGGTCACCCTGCAGCTGTAACCCACTCTTGTAGCTCCTGCCAGTGTGCAAGGACAGGCAAGGATCTCAGCCTCAGTAGGGCAGTTCTTGCCGCCAGACTCTTGCTTTAATTGTTGCTGCACTTTATCCCACCTGTACTACCCTTGCCACCGTCCTCACTTTAACCAGTGTCCCCTGACAGCCCTTCTCACACCCAGGGCCACATACACCCTGGCATCTGCAGCAACTCCCTGTGTGAATGGCTATTTTGCACAAGGAAGCCACCATGTAACATAAACAGTCTCTCTGAAATCCCCAGTATCACTAAGCATCAGCTCAATGCTATCAGCGTGTTGAGAACATGCTTTAGGAATAATTTTAAAATACTCATTATTTATATCAGACTGGGTAGTCTATATAGCTTGTATGTGACAACAAATCAGCAGGAAAAAATTTGGACACATACAGAGATTCATTTCAAAGTTGAAAGAATGAGCTTTTGAAAAAAATTAAATTCCCTACCAAAAGATCTATAAAACCATATCACTCCTTTTGCTAAATCTAGAGGATCAATTTAGCCACCATAACAAGAGATAGTAGCTTCAGTTCTGCTTTGAAGTGGGAACTTAAAGCCTACATTATCTGGTATTTCCAGCTGTCTGTACATATATATCCACAAACGAATGTGCATGTATCTAACAAAAGACAACAGTCTTCTACTCAAGTTCTTTCCTATTTTCAAAACTGTAGAAGAGAAATCTGTACCCCATGTGGCCACAAAGGCTTCTGCGACTGCAGTTTTCTTACATTTTGTAATTTGTTTGCAAGTGCACAACAGAAAAGAATGATTATTTTCTTAAGATGCAGCCAAAATGCTGAACTCCTCTTCCCTCAATAGTACCATTTTCCTTGAATATTTCTAAAATATCCTGAGCAGCAAATACATTTCTGATACCTTTGTTTCCCACGCGCATATTTTTAAGTCTTGCTACATTTTCTCCTTCAGAGTGAACCCTATGTTTCAACTGCCATTCCTTCCTCATTCTAAAATAAAGCGAAACAGCACGGCACAGCTGGCAGTCTCCTGAGGGTGCCACCATCCCCCCCGTCAAACCCCGACGGAGCCACCACCCATGCCAAAGCCCAGCAGAAGGGACACACGAGCCGGCACGGGCTGGCTCGGGCACCTGACGGGTAGAGCGCCGAAACAGCCGGACGCGAAGTTCCTCCTGGTTTTATTTGTATATTGAGCGCTGTCCGGGTGACGACACTGGAAGCTTCTCCCCATGCTCAGGGGCTGCCCCGCGCCTCCCGCTGCCGGGACCGCTGGTGCGGGCACAGCGCAGGTCCCGCTGCAGGGAGGGGGCGAAGGGGAGGGCGAGGGGGCCGCTTACCCCGTTGGCCGCGGCCATCTGAACGACGATCTCGATGGCCGTCTTGCTGAAGTACCTGCCGTCGCTGCCCACCACCATGGTGCAGCCCTGCCGGTCGCGAAGGTCGACGGAGGAGAGCAGGCTCTGCACGAAGTTGGGCAGGTAGTTGCGCTGGCTCTCGAAGAGCGCCGTGGGCCGCCGCAGCCCCCCGCCGCCCGTCGGCCGCTGGTCCTCGTAGGGCGCTGTCTGCACGGTCAGCACCGGGATGGGGGTCCGCTCCATGGCGGCCGCCGCCCGCCCGGCTGCGGCTCCGCTGGGGAGCGGCAGCCCTCGCGCAGGGTGCCGACCAGGCGGAGGGGAGCCCACAGGCGTCTCCCCGGCGGGGGCGGGCCAGCTCAGCCCTCGGCGGCCCGTGGCGGGAGCCCGGCGCCGCGGGGGAGCCGGGGCGGGCGCGGGGTGCGCACCGCCCCTTCCCCGCCCGCCCCGCCGGGGCCCCCGCCGGCGCCTGGCCGTCAGCGAGGGTGCTCGCGGCTCGACAGCCCGCTGCCATCACCGTGCGGCGGCCCCGGCCAAAAATAACCTTGGAAAGCGAAGCCGAGAGCTGCGTCTCCTGCCAGGGATGTAATTGGAGGCAGCGAGGAGCGGGCGAGCCAGCGCCACACACTTGCTCGGGGGGATCACGGTCTGTCAGCGCTGGGGCCGTCCCCCCGACCCCCGCCGGCCGCCGCCGGGCCGCAGCAGCCGCCTACCTCCGGGCATGGAGAGCAGCCGGCGGCAAAGCTTAGTTCAGTGACATATGTGTTCATTCTGCTTTAATTAAATGCAGAGGTGGTGGCCCTAGTGATTGTGAAGATGCCTGGCGTTTCCCTGTATAAAGGCCGTAACTGTTACAGATGCCCCTAACTGTCAAACATCAGCAGAATTTTGCCATCCAAAGGCTGGTTTCACACTGCACCCACGCAGGACAACCCTGTTGGCTGGAGAGCTGGAAATAATAGTCGTGTAACCTCGATGTCATTCTTGTGTTAAAGAAATCCCTGGTGTACACCTGCACCTGAGCAGGCAAAAGCAATTTTGTAAGGCATTTTTCTGCTCTCTACAAAAGAGACTGCTCGTAAACTTCTTATAAGTCCAACAGAGTGTCATGGCTCAATAAGACAACACGTTAGCTCTGTGACAGGAGGTGGCTGGGCAAACATGGGGTAAACTGCTTTTATCTCTTACACAGACTAAGAGCTCATTAGGAATCAGTGAGCGTCACCTGATGAATGGTAACGAGAGGAATTCAGTCATGGTTTTGACCTCTATTTCTACAGACTCTTTGGTGGTTCATAGCAGACAGAGTGTGACAGTTTCAGATACAATTGTCTGCTACACATCCATCCCTTTGCCAGGACCACTGCTGTTGCAGTAGAACACTATGCATGCTACGGTAGGCAAGGCCCAACACTTTAAATAAAAATTTAAATAAAGTTTAAAGTTTAAATAAATTAATCCACTGAAGCAGATACAGGAATTCTAGCTCCATTGACAGAACGCTCTTATATGAGACCATATACTCTCGCAGAGAACCAGAGCACATACAGGGAAGAAGTAATCTCTTCTCTTTGTTAGACCTCCTAGCCTGTAGTCATGATTGTGGCTTCATAGCATGTACTGATTCAGAATGAATTTTAAAAAGCAGAAGGAAACAAATTGGCCCTGTGGAAATGCCAGATCTCATATTCATACTGTAAACAAGGCACAGCTATAGATGAGATTGCTATATCTCAAATAATTTTGGGCACTGCCACCAGTGAAACCATGACATATAGTCTGCATTAGTGAAAGTTGAAATAGAATCAGGTAACTGCTATCTACCACAGCAAGTACCCAACAAGGAAACAGCAACAAAGATCAGAAACATTAGAAAGAACAAATTATAAGATCCAAATGCGAAATAAAGGAAAACATATGACCAAGGTAAGAAGAAATGCAATAGTCTTTGAATAAAGAGTAGACTGTATTTTTCATATGTATTGGGAAAATGTGTTCAGCATTTGGAAGAAAATATATCAGTTTGAATCAATGTTAAAAATTCTGAAAACATTCCCAGAATATACATTTAAAAGGGACAATCAGTGACAATTTTCCAGAACTGCTTGTCTCAACTCATATCATTTATGTAAACATTGCTGAAGAATAATGGAAAAGTGTGTTTTACAGTCTTTTCAAGCATTCTCTTGACAAGGGCTCTACCAGAAGTGTAATGGGTTATTGAAATGAGCACTGTAAATTTTTTAGTTCAATCTCAAGCTCTGCTTGAGATAAGCCCAAGCAAAAGTATACATCACCCCCCTTTCATTGTGATTTCTGTAATACTTTGCAAAATTCAGTTTCATAAAGTCATGCTATTTCAGGAGGAGCTCAGATTTTGTTTTTAAAATAAAAATTACCAGCCTTCACAGTAACAGTACAAAGCATGAAAAAGTTAGTGTAGAGAGCCTGAACATTTTAGTACAAAAGCTGAAGAAGAAAAAAATTCTTACTTTTTAAAATAAATTCTTCAATTTCCCAGTACCCAGAGTAGCATTATGTTGATCCATGTAAAAGTGCTTCAATTTGTCTTTTATATCAACTCAAGTCCCACAAGCAGTTCTACTCTCAGCAGATTTCACTGAAAAGTGAAGGTCTCTGTAAATGGCCAGTATTGCAGTGCATTAAGTGATTACTGCTGTGTTTCTCTAACAAATGACTAATTATCAATGTGGGATGATATTGAAAGTCTGGAATGTCTTGTTGGAAAACAACAGCTAAATTTATTCTTCATATTACCATAGTGTGTTGTGAGTTAGTTTTTGAGAGGTTATTAAAATAAAAATAACTTAATGTAGTGATAAGATACATATTAAATTTGTTCCATTTCCAAGTAAAAAATTACCTTTCTGACTGCCAGTTTTAGAAACTTGGTTTGACATATGCTGTCTGGTTCAGGAATATTTTCACCCCTTTTAATTCTTGAGCCTTAAAATGTTTACCATAACTCATTTGTCTTGTGATAACAAGACAATGTTAATTACTTTAAGAGCTACAATTTTTATGTTTGCTTATCTTTTTTTTTTTTTTTACCAGCACTGTACTGGTGTCTTTCTTTGTTCTGTTAGGTCCAATTTTTTCATGCACTGAACTGGGAAATGGGTTGTTGCCTGTGTTGACTGGAAGGAAAGAAGTCTGTCCCCTAGCAACAAAAACCCTTTATAGCCACACAATTCTGATTCAGTTGATCTGGCGACCTGAGGTGTCCCCTCTGCAAAATGGCAGAAGTTACTGATGGATCTTCTTAAAGCTAGATTATGGAAGCCCAGCCCAGCTCTGATTTGATGCCAATATAACAGAACTTGCTGTGGACCTGAAGCTTACTTTCTGCTAAGGAAAAATATTTTGTATCAGCTTGCAAATGTTGCAGCAGAACTGAACCAGCGCCATTAACTGAGCAAGTTAACTAAGCAAGCTCTTTCAGTTTAACCATTCAGCTCATAATGCATCACTAGTATAGTACACCTGAGTTTTAGATGAAAACATATTTCTACAGTTGTTTCATGTAAAATGTCTTTCAGATAGAAATATGGATACTCAAAATTAATTCAGCCATTCCCCATGGTGCTGTATTTTGAAGTTCAAATTCTCATTCTGCCACTGAACAGGATATTCCAGTTCCTCTTATAATGCAGTTATCATTTGAAGAATGGCATACATTTACTATAAGATGATTGTTAACCTGAGCTATTGAAAAAAGCATCTTGCAAAAAATTTCTAAAAGTAAATTGACTTATCTAAACCACTCCAAGAATTACAATACAATTAATGTATTGTTTTGCTAATAAAAGCAAAACCAGTTTTAAAACCCAGTACTTCTAAATGAGGCATTTCCTACATGTGAATACTTTGTTTGCAATGACCTTTGTTTCAAAATGTAAATTACTTAGACTTTAAAAAAATGTAGAAGAGAAAAAATTGAAAAATTTGTAGGTATTTTGACTGACTTGATCCGTCTTGTCTTTCAGCTCTCCAATGCAAGCCTTTCTATTATTGTTAGAAAAGGCAGAGAAATTGTATTTTACATTTTTATAGGAAAGTTAGTTCCCTAGTAGTGGACCTTTATTGAGAAATATGATCTCATGGATACCACAATTCAGGTTGTTTTCTGGAAATTTTACTTAGTCACCACTACAGTTGTAAGTCTCTAATTACTGTGAAATTGTTCTAAGGAACATTTTCACAGAAACCTGCATGCAAATTGATTTACAAAACCCAAACAAGAAAAATTCCCTGAAAACATATTTCTGATAACTGATAATTGATTTAATGCTATGTCAACATCACTGCTCTGTGATGTTGTATAAGTCAGGTCCGACTTACAAAATTGCCTGTTACTATTCATCTAATCAGGAGAAACAAGGAAGGAAGGAAGGAAGGGACTGAGGAAGGGAGACAGGATAATCACCAATCATTAACCTAACAGAAAAAGCAACTGTTGTAAAAAGAACATCCTCCAAAATGTTCAAATACTGCGGGAAGTTTATTCAGATAAATTTGTGCATAGCAGAGAAAATCAAGACCAATGTCCATTTCAAAACTACAACAATATGCTCACTCAAATTATATATCTTAGAATCACTGACTAATTTTTTCTTTTCCAGTGTTACTGACAGACCAGTCCCATCACTCTTGTTTTCAACAAGTAATTCCACAGAAATACTCATGCAAGGGTATTGAATGCTAGGCCAATGTGGGGAAGAAGCAGAATCTGAACATGGACCCAAGCCATGGTCTCTGTCCTCACTCTAGTCCTGCCATGAGTGGAGCAAGCAACTGACTCTTTAATTTGCCTTAACAGCAGCTTGGAATGTGACTCACCAGCATGGGAGAGAAAACAAAATGTAATTCATGGAAGTCGAAGTAAGCTCATTCTCCAATCATGCAAGGGGGTATGCAATGCTTCTCCTCTGAATATGTCACCTTATTAGCAAGAGCACCATTCTGCTTATTTACACAGCTTGCTTAGATCCACTACCTGTTATGCATTCTTTGTAGGTTAAGGAAAATAAAAACTGATAAGTTGAAGTCTTACTCCATGTGCTAGATTTGCTAGATGGCTATGTGGACCAAACCAGGCACTGCTGTGCAATGACTTTTGCTGAATATCTGAACTCCAGGACATAGTGGATATGCTTCTGGACAGCTTCTCATTAGGCAGACCATCTGGACTGGCACAAGGGGATCAAGGGTGGAATAAATGCTTAATTGATAAAAATACTGTAAGTAATATATGGTTCAAGTTTTTCTTGGTATTGTTCAGTAACATTTGTTTAAGATCTGCTAGATTCAATCAGTCAAATGAGCTGTAAAATTTGTATAATTGTTTGGACTCACACTAGCCACTTAGGACATTTTCAAAGTGCATCTTCTGGGAAGAAAGTCTGATTTTTCACTTGAGTTTATGTTGTGAATTATACACAGACATGAGTTGGTTTTTTTTTAATCTTTTTTTAGTGGGGATTAAAAATAAATTAATACCAGAAAGTTCAGAATAGAATGATGACCCATCAGCACATGCAATGTTTGTTGCTGTCATTTAATTAAATACCGATTGGGAAGTAACATGATTCAAGGGTGGAAAGAGTTATAATGGGGAGTTATAATGAGTAAGGAAAAGGCTAGGGACAGAAAGGTAGTATACAGCCTCATGATCTCCTTTCTTGGAAAGCCTGACAGAGTTCAAGAAGTGTTTGGACAACTCTCTCAGACACATGGTGTGATTCTTGGGGTGTCCTGTGCAGGGCCAGGAGTTGGACTTTGATGATACTTGTGGGTCCCTTCCAGCTTGGAATATTCTATTATTCTGGGGTTCTGACTGGAGGAGAAGGCTGTTTGTACTGCCAAGTAAGCACCATGTTGTCAAGGCCTGATTTAGGAGGAACTTACTTCATTATACACTGTGGAAGACTTACACTTCCATTTGTGGTTATTTACCAGTTATGTCATGAGTTAAGAGTAGAAACTTTATCTATATGATTGGCATTCCAGCACATAATGTGGAAAGAACAAAGCACAGCCTACAGACTGTTCCTACTGCTGCAGACGTAAAGATTTTGGATCTGATTTTCAGAGGTGCAAGAAATAGGTACTACCAACACCTCACCACTGCATCCAAAAAGAGTGACATATGATTTGGCCTTCCAGGCTGTAATGCTCAGATGGCATCATGTTCTATAACCATGACAAAATATGTCTTACAGATGCTGCCAACTGAATGGCCTCTTGTTATAGGTTATAAATCTGAGAGAGAAATTTTTCTTTCCCTGCTTCCCTGTAAGAGAAACAGAGTTCAAATAGGGAAGGGGAAAGGGAATCAATTAGCCTTACAAAAGAAATGGCTGGCCAGGCTGCATTCCATGCTAATGGCCCATTGAATGCTGGAGTGAGGGGAGGAAGGTTTTGGAGATTTGGGGAGCTGGCTGCCCGGACAGAGGACAGGTCAGACCACAGGTCAGACCGCGGAGTTCTCTCGACGAGACGGAGACAGGGACTGTGTCCGGGCATTTCTGGAGGAAAAGCCTGGGAGCCAGTCTTTCTGGTTCTTTCGTCCTGGGGAGGCCTGACCACTGGCCTTGCGCCGCCACTGCCTCGTGACTCCGGCCGGGACCTACTGTTTGTTTTGTTTCATCAGAGAGGTCTGTGCTTGCTGGGAGAGAAGGGGAGAGCCTTGGAACACCATCATCTGGGAACAGTGAGTCCCGTAGGGGTGAACTGCTTTCCCTTCTGCCTTTCTCCCATTAGGGGAAGGGTCTCCGTTTTCCTTTCGGCTTCTCCCGCGACCCGAGACCACCCCCAGACCCCCTTCCCGCGCGGTGACCGCCAGAGCCCGACAGCGCCCCCTGCAGGCCAACACCGAGCACGGCAGCTCTGCTCCTCCGGCGATCCAACAGCGCCCCCTGCCGGCCGTGATTAGAACTGCGCTAGAGACAGAGAAGTATTCGTTCAGGCTTTTTTTGGTGTTTTGTTTTTTTTTTCTAGGATTACTGTCTAGTTTTTTTGTGTTCTGTTACTGTTTTTGCCAACATACATATATCTTTTAATAAAGGGTTGTTATTTCTTCTGTTTTTTTTCCACACTTCCTCGATTAAAGCCCCTTAATTTTGAATTTACAATTGCTGAGAGAGGGAAGTTTGGTCTATCTCATAACTCATCCTCTTTAGTAAACATTCCAGTCTCATCAGACTGTGACACCTCTTCCACATCGTAACCCACTTGTGCACTGCAAATTCCCGGCAAACAAATAACTTCAAGGTCTAAACTCCACTCCTTACAAGTGAGCACATTCTCTGTGTATGTCTGTCTTTCTCAGTGGTGGAATTACTGAGTGAAAATTACTGAATGAAAATCTCAGCTGAGACACAATGATTTGTTTGATCCTGGGAGCCTGGGCAGTGATAATACAGAAATGAGACGCTCGTTCTCATATTCATGCTGTCTATCTACCTACTAGCCCAGGGATGCTAAGTAGTAAAGGTAGCAGGAAAACTGTTAGGTTTCTTGCTGTACTGACAGATTAGTACATGAAACAGAGACTGAATTTATAGTAGAGATCTATTGTCCATCCATTTTAGAAGCCCATGATTTTAACATTAAGTCAAAGCCTATAAGAAGTTTAAAAACGCAGAGGAAGAAATGTTTCCACAACACCCCTTCACAAACATATCTGAAGGAAGATACACACTCAACATAACGATTGGTTCAGGGATTCCTTGTCTTATACCAGTTTCTACAACAACATAGCAAGGTAAGTAAAGCAAAATGCCATTGCCCTGCTCTGAGTCTAAGTGTCTCTGACAAGAACTCAAAGCAGTATGTAAAAACAGCTCCTTTGAATGGGGGAGGATTTTAAAAGTAGCTTTATTTGGGAGTTTTTGGGGAAGACACAATATGTTTAAGTCCCTCAATTTACCAATCAAGTAAACTGGCATTTTAGAAAGCACTTTGAGACCTAGGGATTAAAATGCCCTATTTTAAACAAGGCTCCCAAACAGAATTCCAGTGATCCTTAAAAAGTGTCAATTTTATGGTTTTGATCACTTTGCATAGTTGCTTAACTGTTTGCTTTGGGTGTTTTTGTACCCACTGAAAAACGAATAGTTAACTTCACTATATGGGCTGTGTCTGACCCGGACAAAGCACGTGAGATTTTTCTCTTTTTAAGATTTCTCCTCCGCCTCATGTCAAAGGTCAAGTAATTTTTCAGCATACATAATCTAAATTCTACATGAGAAATTGATTTTGCCAGGGAACTTGTTGTATCCTCTGACAATAGCTGATGAAAAGAAGAAAAATTTCTCACAGCAACACACCATATCTGCTAATAACCTTTCCACATCCAAGTGAGTCTGTTTCTGGCCACCAATGAGGTTAGACAGACATAAAAGCACTGCTTCAAAATTATACAAATAATCCAAAAGGAACTACTAACTAAGGTCCAAACAAAAATCAGACAAAATGAGTCAAAGATGTAATTTCCAGATACCTCAGGAGATTTGGGTCTGAGCCCTGGTTTGCAGCTAAAAACCCCACGTGGCTGCAGGTGCCACCATGACCTGTGGAAAGTGATCGAGCAGCGCCTCCTTCTGTGGGGATATCTTCTCCGTCAGCCTCTGTTGAGGCTCTGCCCACAGGAAAAGACTGATTTCATTTTCCCTTATGTACCATATCCTCTGGCTCATCTCTGAGAAGTTTGCTCTCACTTCTCACTACCTGCAAGCCAGGAAATGTGCTTGGTTAGGTACGGCAGTGTCATGGTTTGAGATAGCCCCAACATCCAATTCCCTAGCTCCATTCCCCCTCCCACATCTCAACCTAATGTGAGATGGGTTTTTCCAGACAAAACACACCAGACTCAAAGTGGGGAAAGGGAATATATTACAATGACTGTACAAATAAATACCATATCACATTATACACATGATCACAAACTATCTCTACCATGACATATGTATTTACAATGGATCAAATCTCTTCTCCCCTCCAAATAAAAGTCCAGGAGGGAAAGAAGGACAGATCCCTTCCAGTCTCTGAACAGCAGCATCTTCTGAGGCAGCAGGTTTCTTCTTCTCATGCATGCAGCAGCTGATAGCTGGATTTCTGCCAGCATCCACAAGGGAGGTATCCAAGCCTCTCTCTTGGCCCCATCGCCTCACAACCGAGGGGTCTTCCGTGGACTTCGTAACCCCAGACAAGGTCGTTTCACCACGTCATATCACGAAGACACAGGGGAGTCTTCGTGACGGTCTGGTATCTCTTGCAGATTCAAGCCTTGTCTCTCAGGCTGCCCCGTCTCAGCTGCGACCGTGGCAAGTGCGGGGGGGGAAAGCCAAGGTCAACTCCCCCTGCATTCCTCTCGGAGCTCTCTAGCTCCTTTCTACAGTGCATGTCGCACTTCAAGGCTCTTTCAAGTAAGAGTCCATCATCTTCCTCCTTCCAGGAGGTCTCAAAGGAGTTTTGGGGATCTGGTATCAGTCTTACCCCCAAGAACTCTGTAGCTCTCAGCTGCTGGCTCTCCTTTCCTCGACTCTCCTTCCAGGAGTCTCCTCTGCAGTGCTGCATGTTGCTTCTGCTGCTTCTTCAGTTCAGGTTCTTATCTCTGGCTCTCTGCCACTGTTTCTCTGGTCAGCGTCGGCTGCTGCTCTGTGCCCATGGAGAAAACATCTCCCGGCATACTACAGGCACCTAGCCCAGCTTTATGCTGTTCCAGGTCCCTGCAGCCCCCAGCCAGGGGCTGGGAAGGGGGCCAGAGGCCCCAAGGGGCTCAGAGCACCTTCCTCGTGGCTCTACAACATGGCCACCTCTCCTACAACAACCAAACTACAACTCTTCTTTTCCGGTCTGGTTGTGATATGTTTACATTTCTGCAGGAGCGCCCATTGGGCAGAACTTCAAAACTTCCAGGGGTTTCCACCCCTTGGGGTCTACCACTTCTCTTAGTCTCTGGGGAAAACAAGGTTCAAACCACTACAACACTAAAAAGCAGGAAAAGACGCCGCTGGCAGCAGTGGGATTCGAACCCACGCCCCCAAAGAGACTGGAGCCTTAATCCAGCGCCTTAGACCGCTCGGCCACGCTACCCCTCTTCCCTTCGACTTCGGGAAGCTATTTGGGGTCATAGATTTATATACATATAATTCTCATCGTATATCTCTGTTTTATACATAATATATATATATTTTTGCTAGAACTTTGGCTGCCTGGTTTTTCGGGTTTTTTTCCTTCCCTCTCTGGGAAGGAGACCCTGTTGTCGAGTTTCGGAGACTTGGCAGGAAGCCAACTCCAAACTTGCACAACAATTTTGGTGTCAGAAGTGGGACGGTGAACCCACTTCCAAGCTTGACGCTAGAGTGAGAGAGCTGAAGCAAAGGGACACGGACAAGAAAGTTGTCTACGTAGTAGATGCGGACTTCTTGGAGAAGAAACTGCGATCACCAAGGCACAAAAAGATGGAGGTCCACTTTGACGATGGCAAAAAGGCCTCTAAGAAGTCAAAGTCCGACGATGAATGCTCTGACCAAGACCAATAGAGGGGCCCTACCTTCTGCCAGGAGAAGGAAGGGGACCAAGAAGATAATCGAGTTTACTGGGCTGTGTGGGTTCGATGGCCTGGCACATCGGATCCTCAGAGATACCGGGCCTTGATAGATACTGGAGCCCAGTGTACTTTAATGCCTTCGGAGCATAAGAGTACCGAGACTGTGTCAATTTCTGGAGTGACAGGAGGGTCTCAAGAGTTGTCAGTGGTGGAGGCTGACATGAGCTTGACAGGAGACCAATGGGAAAAGCATTCCATTGTGACGGGGCCAGAAGCCCCTTGCATTCTCGGCATGGACTACCTGAGAAGAGGATACTTCAAGGACCCAAAAGGGTACCGGTGGGCTTTTGGAGTAGCCACAGTGGTTGAAGAGGAGTCCAAGCAATTGTCTGCCCTTCCTGGCCTCTCAGAAGACCCTTCCATTGTAGGACTACTGCAAGTTAAAGATCAAGAAGTGCCAATAGCCACGACAACGGTACACAGACGACAGTATCGGACGAATCGAGACGCTGTGATCCCTATCCATAAGATGATCCGGAAGTTGGAGAGCCAAGGGGTGGTCAGTAGAACCCATTCACCCTTCAACAGCCCCATTTGGCCTGTACGTAAGTCTGATGGTGAATGGAGATTAACCGTGGACTATCGTGGCTTGAATGAAGTCACGCCGCCATTGAGCGCTGCTGTACCAGACATGTTGGAGCTCCAGTACGAGCTGGAGTCCAAGACAGCAAAGTGGTACGCCACCATTGACATCGCAAATGCATTTTTCTCCATTCCCTTAGCAGCAGAGTGCAGGCCACAGTTTGCTTTCACCTGGAGGGGCATTCAATACACCTGGAATCGACTGCCCCAGGGGTGGAAGCACAGTCCAACCATCTGCCATGGACTGATTCAGGCCACGCTAGAGAAGGGTAAGGCTCCAGAACATATCCAATACATTGATGACATCATTGTATGGGGGGACACAGCAGAAGAAGTGTTCAAGAAAGGACAGAAGATCATTCAGATTCTCCTCGATGCTGGTTTCGCCATCAAGAAGAGCAAGGTCAAGGGACCTGCCCGAGAGATCCAATTCCTAGGGGTGAAATGGCAAGATGGACGACGTCAGATACCAACAGACGTAATCAACAAGATTGTAGCAATGGCTCCGCCCACAAACAAGAAAGAGACCCAAGCTTTTCTGGGAGCAATAGGCTTTTGGAGGATGCACATCCCAGAGTACAGTCAGATTGTGAGCCCTCTTTACTTTGTGACCCGTAAAAAGAACAATTTCCAATGGGGTCCTGAACAACAACAAGCTTTCAGGCAAATCAAGCAAGAAATTGCACATGCCGTGGCTCTTGGACCAGTCAGAACGGGACCAGATGTAAAGAATGTGCTCTACACTGCAGCTGGAGATAAAGGTCCCTCCTGGAGCCTCTGGCAAAAGGTGCCTGGCGAGACAAGAGGGCGACCACTGGGTTTCTGGAGCCGAAGCTACAGAGGTTCTGAGGCCAATTACACCCCTGTGGAGAAGGAAATCTTAGCAGCCTATGAAGGCATACGAGCAGCTTCAGAGGTAATTGGTACCGAAGCACAGCTCTTCCTGGCACCCCGATTACCAGTGTTGAGCTGGATGTTCAAAGGGAAGGTGCCCTCTACGCATCATGCCACCGACGCCACGTGGAGCAAGTGGATTGCTTTGATTACACAACGTGTCCGAATCGGGAACTCAAATCGCCCTGGCATTTTGGAAATCATAACCAATTGGCCTGAATGTGGGAACTTCAGTCTGGTAGAAGAAGAAGAAGAGCCAGTGAGTCGAGCTGAAGAAGCTCTGCCATATGATAAGCTGCCAGATGAAGAAAGACGCTATGCCCTTTTCACCGATGGTTCCTGCCGTATTGTAGGGAGGAGCCGGAAGTGGAAAGCAGCTGTTTGGAGTCCCACCCGACAAGTGTCGGAAGCCACTGAAGGTAAAGGCGAATCGAGTCAGTTTGCAGAACTCAAAGCGGTCCAATTGGCCCTAGATATCGCAGAGAGAGAAGGATGGCCAAGGCTCTACCTGTACACCGATTCGTGGATGATAGCCAATGCCCTATGGGGATGGCTAGACCGGTGGAAAAAGATGAATTGGAGGCGTAGAGGGAAACCCATCTGGGCTGCTGATCTGTGGCAAGACATCGCTGCCAGAGTGAAGAAACTAAATGTAAGAGTCCGCCATGTGGATGCCCATGTGTCTAAGAAGTGAGCTAATGAGGAACATACTAATAACGAACAGGCAGACCGAGCTGCACAGGTCAAGGTCTCGCAAGCAGACCTAGACTGGCAGCAGAAGGGAGAGTTGTTCCTAGCTCGATGGGCTCATGATGCTTCAGGTCATCAGGGCCGAGACGGCACTCATAGATGGGCACGAGACCGAGGGGTGGATTTAGCGAAAGATATTATCTCTCAGGTTATCCGTGACTGTGAAACCTGTGCTGCTATCAAGCAGGCAAAAAGGTTTAAGCCCCTGTGGTATGGTGGACATTGGGAGAAGTATAAGTATGGAGAGGCCTGGCAGGTTGATTACATCACATTGCCACAGACCCACCAAGGTAAACGCTATGTGCTTACCATGGTGGAAGCAACCACCGGATGGTTGGAGACATATTCGGTACCGCATGCAACAGCCCGAAACACCATCCTAGGCCTTGAGAAGCAGGTCCTGTGGAGACATGGCACTCCAGAGCGAATTGAGTCAGACAACGGGACTCATTTCAAAAACAGTCTAGTGGCCACTTGGGCACAGGAGCATGGTATTGAATGGGTATATCACATTCCATATCATGCACCTGCTGCAGGAAAAGTAGAAAGGTGTAATGGACTGTTGAAGACGACTCTAAAGGCACTAGGTGGGGGAACTTACAAAAATTGGGACAAGAATTTAGCCAAGGCCACCTGGCTAGTCAACACCCGAGGCTCTGTCAACCGAGCTGGTCCTGCCCAAGCAGAGTCCCTTCACACTGTAGATGGAGACAAAGTTCCAGCGATCCAGCTAAAAGGTATGTTAGGTAAGGCCGTTTGGATCACTCCTCCCTCAGGCCAAGACAAACCCATTCGTGGGATTGTCTTTGCTCAAGGGCCTGGATATACCTGGTGGGTCATGAGGAAGGATGGAGAGATCCAATGTGTGCCTCAAGGAAACCTAAGCCTGGGGAAAAACTAATTCTGTGCCTTGAGTTGTATTTTACAGGAGACCAGACACCAGTAGGGAAAAAGGACCCGAATAAAGCTGACACGAGAATCCAAGGATGGCCGATGATGACACAGCCCAAACCAATGAGCCAGCCCTAAACCGGAACTGTGATTATGACGAAAGGGCCAAGAACACAAATAGAGTTGCTGGTGGTGCTGATCTTCAATGACAGATGACAGCCTTCGAGAAAAAATAAACATGGACTATATATGTATATATGTATATGTGCGGGATAGAGACGAACACAATATACAGGGGTTACGTAAAAAATAGTATGGAATAAGGGGTGGAGAATGTGATGGTTTCAGTCTAGGCCTTCCTGGAAACCAGCTTGTAACCAGGAAGGAACTAGGAAGGTGACCAAGGAAGTATTCCATGCTATTCCTTTACGTAACCTAGGGTATAAATAAGGCATTGATAAGATAGTTCGCTCTCTTCTCTTCCGGCGAGGTTGGAGAACGGTGGTCCCTGTCTGGGCCTGGCTTATCTGGAGCTGAGGCCTACAGTAACTGCTGTTATCGGCCACGCGTGAGGGGGGAGTGCTGGGCGGTGTCCAGACATACTGCTTCCTTTCAAGGGAAGTGGTGAGCTCTTGTCAATTCTTCAGCTTTACTGGGTTTTTAGATTGTGTAGATCTGTTTTATTATTTGTCCCTTTTCACCCTATTTTATCCTTTTCCCTTCTCCCTTCCCCCCTCTTCCCTTCGACTTCGGGAAGCTATTTGGGGTCATAGATTTATATACATATAATTCTCATTGTATATCTCTGTTTTATACATAATATATATATTTTTTTGCTAGAACTTTGGCTGCCTGGTTTTTCGGGTTTTTTTCCTTCCCTCTCTGGGAAGGAGACCCTGTTGTCGAGTTTCGGAGACTTGGCAGGAAGCCAACTCCAAACTTGCACAGGCAGATTAGTTGGAGGGGGAACCTTCAGGCCGTGGGTGCCAGCCCATCACCTGGAGGTGAATGTTCTTCCCCCCTGCTGCCACCACGCGGTCCGGCGACCCCGTAAGGAGCTCACACAGACCACCAGGGAGGGACGGACGAAAGAGGAAGTTTATTGTGGGGATAGGGGTTTATACGGCTTTTAGGAGGGTTAAAAGGGGACCAATTACAGGTTCAGGGTCTTACAGAAAAACCAATCAGGTACAGAGTTAACAGCCAATAGGAAGGGGTTAACAAAGGCCAATGAGAAACATCTCAGGACATCTTCCCAGGGCACTCCTGCATGGGAGATAAGAGTCCTTCCCAGAGGGTGTCGAGAAGAAGGAGCAGTGACTTTGCAGAAATACAAAAAGCCATTTTGAAACATGTTTAAACCACAGTTTCTCATATAATGCAGATTTACTGCCACAGTTAGGGATAACCATTTGAATGTTCACCTTTGGAAACTTTTGTCAGACAAACTAACTTTTTGTTTTGATGTGTCTTCCATTCCTGGTCTTGCCTAACCTTTCATCTAGTCTCAGATAAACCCAGGGTAACTTCAGATTTTCTTATTTATATTCTTATAGTCCATTAAAGTGTAAGTGGAAAAAAAATTTGATGTGCTGTGGAAAATAAGTGTGGCTGTACTTGGCTGTTGCAATAAAAAGATAGCTAAAGTAAAATAATAAATTGCAGGTGTGAAGTAGGGCATTTCCTTTAGATTGCCAGAGACACTGAGTTAATGTATATATTTATACCTATAGTCCACACCTGTGTCGAAGTCTTCAGCACCTACTGCTGCAAAAATGAATGTGTCATGGAACTGGCTTGAACAAGTCTGTCATGTTTAGACCACAATGCATTTAGGGAATTAACATGCTCTAGAACTACCAGTTCTTTTTCCCAGGATGCTTCTCTTGCCCAGAAGTGGAGGGTTATTTCTACCTACCTCTTTTACCAAGAGTGCTGGTTTGACTTGCTCTTGTTGACCTATTGTGGTGGCACATCCCCCACCCCCACCCTACCCCTGTTGCCTGTCAGGTTTTACTTTGAATCAGATTATGTCAATAATGCCAATTCCCGTCTAGTCTCTTCCATGGCCACATGATTAATGAGCAAACACCTACTAGACTGGCAATGTACTGGGGCTTCTGGACCTTTATTTTTAGTTTTTCTCTAGTGTTGAAGCTATCCCTGCCTCAAGACAAAATAATTTTTCTGGCATGATTTGGGCCAAAGTTTACAAGCTTGTCTTTCAGTATTCCTAAGATCACATTCAAGTGGAAGGTGCTGGAAGCATACTTAACAACATAACGACAATTTCTTCCTTACAATAGCCATTGTTAGAAATAGTTGGAAAGAGGCTCACATAAATTTGGAATTGGGTCTTTGAGGACCCAATACACATTTTCTTAGTGTAATCTCTAAATCAAGGGTGTATTATGGCAGAGCATAATTTCTCATCCATCCTACCCTTTCCCAGCAGCACTGTATGCATCCTTTCCTGCATGCCAAACCTTGGGTAGAATGCAGCATCCCAGGTTTAACATTTGTGATTTTCCTGATTCTGTCAGTGTAATTGCCTTTAACTGGTGCAAAGCAGGGGTGCTTTATTTGGCAGTTCTTCAAAGAGCATAAGCTGATGCAGCTTTATTGATATATGCAAAGCTAAACCAAGCAACAGGAGCTGTAAACCACTACACCATGAGTAGTATATTACAGATGAGAGTACAGACAATTACAGATGATATGCCACTGTACATCCTGTAGCATCAGGAATAACTGGGGAGAGTGGGGAGAACAATAAACTAAAAAGATGCTATAGAGAAGCATCTGTCCAGTTTTTAAAGAACATGGTTAAAGTTATCCCTCTTCCTACAGTGGGGGGTGTGGAAAGCTAAAGCTTACTTTCTCAGGCACCTTTGACATCAAAATTCAATCTTGTAATTATGTCAGTGAAGTCCTTCAAAAAATGTAAAGTCAGTATTCTCTCTGTTTTAGAAGAAAGGGGAAAGAATTCGCAGGGAAAAAAAATCTCACTGTGATTTTAGACTGAACCATCAGTTAAGGGATACAGGTTTTTTTAGTCTTCATAAATCCTTTATTATATAGAAAGGGCATAACATTAAAATCAGACATAGAATTTCCTAGAAGACTAAATCCACATCATTGCAAAGCTAACAAACAGTTGCTGAAATAAATGTTACCACTAGATGACAGCAAATATCTGTTTACTGTGACATTTTCCTACCTGTGAGCAGATCGATTACTAGAAGGTAAAAACAGGCAAAGAAATGGAGGAGCTGGGATAAATCCCCATTTGGAAACAAATTCTGTTTCTCATGGAGACAACAGTTCTTCATTGAGTAAAATTTACTGACTGGGTAGTAAATTCTTCTTTAGCCCAGGTAACATGTGGCTTTACAGTCTTAACTTTCAAGGAGTTGTCCTCTGAGATATTAGGCTTTCTGATAGTCTTGTTTGCAAACCGGAACTCCAGAAACTGCGTCAGTTTGGATTTTTACTCACCTTCCTCCAATTCCTTCTGAGGCAAATGCTGATCCCACAGGCGTGTTTTTGGGAACAAGTAGCAGAATTTTTACAAAGAGGCAAATAAAAATATTATGACTTAAGCAGCTTTATTTATCCAGGCTATTATTTCTAAGCAACCTGACCTAGTCGAAGATGTCCCTGCTCAGTGCAGGGGGTTGGACTAGATGACTTTTAAAAACTATTTTATAATTCTGTGATTCTATGGTTATAACTGAGTCCTCCTGGAAAATACAGTTTAAATGTCACATGAATGTCCAGCCTTGGTTCAGGTAGCCCCCAATACATTGATGACAGCAATATCAGTCTACAACAATCAGGCCCCTTCATCTTGTTATAACATTAGAATGGCATTAAGTTGTTATACAAACCACATTTTAGACCAATATTTATAAGTAAATGCAAGCAACAAGTGGTTTTTTTCCATTTCTTAACAGGCAGTACTCGTCCTAGACTGCTTGATGCTTGATCTGTTACAGTTGCATTCTTTTCCCAAAATTTCTATGGATGTTGGTGGATGCAGGACTGAGATCATGGTGCACTGGAGCCTTGCTGCCTCGAGCAGGCTGTCTTTGTGAAGCTGCTGGCCACAGCCAGACTTGGACTTCCTCTTTGTTCCCCTTGCCTGCATGTTCACAGCTGGAAGAACAAAGGACCACATGTAAGGCATTGGGGTATAACTTTGTCATCATGTAGTATACCACTGCCACTGTCAGTAACAGGCCATAAGCTTTGAACTGAGTGTGCAGCACATCAGGGCTGAGGTTTGTCACATCTGGTCTGGCAAATCTTTTCTTGACATGCCTAAAGTTTTGTGTGACAAAGAGAAACTGTGACAGCAGTTTCTCTAACTGGCCGTTGATAAATTGCTAATGTGTTTTACTTTTTTATTCTTATGTTACAACCGTAGTTTTTTACAGCTAGCAGTAATAAGCTGCCATTGTGTGTAGGATGAGGTATTTATGGCTGTAATGCAATGAAGCAGGATAGAGAAACACGACTGATACAGTATCAGTGGCCTTCAGAAGTAGAGACAAGGACCTGGTGTAGTGGAGTACAGGCATGAGGCGAGTAAGAAAGGGGCACAGGCACTGGAATGCCACTGTTATAAACAATTCACCTACAAACAGTGCAGACTGGGACCTGTATATAGTGTATATAATGTATATATAATTTATACAGTAAATTTGGATGCAGTGTGAAGCTGCAGAGCAGTGCAGGATCAGCAAAGCATGGTAGCAAACATACAAAAAATGATGCCCAAGTGGATTTTAGGGAGGAAGAAGAAACAATGGACACTGCTTGGCCCACACTCCTGGTAGCAGGAGTGTCCCATGAGAGGAGGCAGGTGCTGCTGCTGTGGGCTCGGCAGGGCACCTGGGCTGATCACAGCAGCAGAGAAACAGGATGGCTCATGGGGACAGCAGGAGGCTGGGACCCCAATGCCAATTTTCCTGTCTCCTCTAGCCACATCCTGCCTACAGCGATTGGGATGGGACACGCACAACAACCTGCTCCAGTGCAATGAGCGGTTATAAGTAAGGATTAAAAAGTAAGAATCTAGTGCCAAATCTACCAAATTCAGAACTGCTTAAATTTTAAAGGGCATAATAAAAGAGAAAAATTAAACCTCATCCATCTCCTTGGGCAATTCCTGAAGATTAAAACCAACAGGTGATATAAACAAATGGTACAAGAGTTAGTGCAAGGGCAACATTTCTGTTAGTTTCACGTTTAATAGAGCTTACAAAAACATGTGGAAAGTAGAATACTGTGGAGAAAAACACTGTTATGGAAAGTTGATTTCTGTAGACATTTGATATTCTTGAAAGCACAGTGGTGATCAAATCATTGCAATTTGCCTCTAGGACAGAAACGCCTCTGCTAAGCAACAAAATGTGTGTGATTTGTTGACAAGATCATTTTGTACCTATTACTTCATGTGTTTTGGTAGAGGGGCACAAACCACTATTATCCTGGGAGTTATTTGGCTGGGAGGTAAACCCAGGTGTGAGTGGCCACCACTTCTTTAGGAGAAGGTTCAGCTTGCTCCCTGCTACGACCCTCTTAGGACCTGCAAGGGGAGAAATGCTAACGCATTTCCTCACCAGACTCCTTCTCATCCCATCCCGAGCATCCCTGAGCTGCCCCACCATCCATGCCACCACAACCTCAGGACAGGACTGAGTGGTGCCAGCCTCTCCCCTCCAGCCTCCTGCACACTCTCACCTTAAACCAATTCCAGTTCCTTGGAGAAGGGCATCCTTGACATAACTCCCAGTAACACAAATATTGCAACCAGTTCACCGCAGGCAGCTTTTACTGCTGTCATTTACCTTTCCTCCTCTTTCCGTTTTGGCATGATGCAAAACAAGACTTAGGACCCCAGGCTGGACATGAAGAACAGACCGGAAAACACTGGTAAACAAATATCCCAGAAAAGAAAACAGTGGTCTTCTTGAGAGAAGAGGATAAAGATGAGGCCTTTGGCTGTGACACCAGTATTATTATGTGTGAAGAGAATGGAAGACAAAGCACTGGGCCTCCTGTCAGCTAGCAAGTACAAGAGGCGTACATACTCCCACCCTGCCTGGGAGCTGCTTGCTCTCCATCCCAAGGGATCCCTGGAAATATGAAGGCAGTTTACAAGAGACAAGCAGAGACAAAGCTGTGCACATTGACTAAAGATTCTCTGACACTACCACTTGCAAGCAAGGCAGGTAAAGTCCTAGTGAGAAAGAGTAGCATCAAGATGAGCTATACAGATTTCCGGCTGCAGAGATGCCCCACTACAGCAACAACAACAAAAAAATAACCCAGTGTACTGACAGTCATTGTGGGAATTTTAGAGTGTGTTGGAGTGTTGGGCTGGTAAGTAAATATTAAAATATAAGCATCTAAAATATGACAGTGGCTTTTGCCCTTATGACTCATGGTTGAAGCTCTTCTTATTAAATCTCTGAACTTTTTTTCAAACAGAAAGTTAATGATAGCTGGGCATTTCAGAGGCTAATCTTTCTAAAGAGAACAGAGTTCTTCAATTACATGAGGCATTGCTAAAGATAGAAGGTATTTGATTACTTTCCCTATGACAAATGGGAGAATTAAAAAGAGCAGCAAAAAATACAAATGCATTATCCATAATTTTACGCATACACAATCTTATTATTCAGTCAATAACACTGATGGTAATCATTTGACAAATTTTCATGCAGGATTGTCATTTATGCAGTCCAAAACATATATCAGTGTGAGAACACGTATTAGTTTTCAAAATTAAGAGATGCAATTGCTAAGGTAAACTGTTGCAGTATCACTCAGAAATATACCCACTTCACTGAAATGCCACCAAGCTCTGCTAAATAGAAAGGAACGTTGTAAGTAGGTTGTTCTTTCTTTTTACCTCGCTTTAGTTTAGAGAAAATAGTTTCTGGAAATTACTTCAAGCTATCTAAAATTACTTTCAATGTGAGGAATGAAGTGATGCCTGCTAACATATCCACAGGGAGACTGAAGAGCTCTATCTTAGTTAAGAACATGACAAATATTTTAATCAAATGAAACACCAACTCCTGACAGCAAAAGATTGTCTCCTTCCGCAGCTCTTTAAAAAACAAACTCCGAAGTCATATATTTTAATAAAAGCAAAATGAAAAATTTTAAGACTGCTGATAAGGCAATGGTCCCCTTTCTTTTTTTTTCATGTTGGGTATGGTACAAGTAACAGATCTCTAGTACTTAAAACAAATTTCTACTTACTTAGACATCAGCAAGCATTCATGTAGAACCATGTAGTAAGACTTCATTCTTCAGAATTGCATCTCCTAGTGTTTTGCTTAGAAACATTTTTAATTCCACATTATTTTTTGGAATTCACTCATTTTGCTTTCACCCAGCTGTAGTCAAAATATCTCTAAAGCTAATGAGAAAGGAAGAATACTGCAGATGGTACAGGGCAGGAAGTTCAATTCTAAATTGTAACAAGTACAGAGATAAAAAACATCAAACTAAGTTTTCAAAGCAGTGTCACAGAACCCCATAACAAATCACACAGGGCAGCCTGGACAACACAGTGAAAATGTGCTGTTGTTGGTCCCCCAAATCCTGGACTGGGAGGGTCGTGGCCTAGAAGATCTAAGAGTTCAGCTACATCCTTCAGCCCATTGACTATGTGATCAAACACTGCATTCACAGCTTTTATGCAGATAGCATATATTCCATGTGGTCTTGAGCCTCTGTTATCTATGTATTTTTAGTTTCATATACACAACAGGTTTAGTGGTACCTGGGATGAATATTCATTCAAAAATCACAATACAAGTGGAAAGAGATGGAAGACAGTTTAATAGTAAACACTAAATAATTTTTACTGTGATTACATCACTGGCAATAATCACTATTGCTTTATTTCAAGTAGTAGAAGACAGTTAGCTAGGGAAAGCACTAGGCTTCAAACACATTTACCATATCCCTATTACAATATTTCATGTATAGCATAAGCAACAGTCTTTTGCCTATCTGCACTTCTGCACAGGTGCATGATGTTACTGACATAACTTAAGCCAAATCCAAAATGGTAGAACTGTGTTTGATTCTAGACCATAGGAGCTAATGTTTAAGTAGTCAGTCAGCTTGGATTCTTAGGAAGACTTCAGGGTTTAACTGTTGTATAAACTGAAAAAGGACAGAGAAACTGCTATATCTCATGTCATTCAGTTTTCTCTGTCATAAACAGATTGTAGGATTAAGAATAGACATTTAATCTTTTCTGTAGTTTGATGTCAACTGTTTCGTTGTTTTTCTCTTACAGTGGCTATGAATACTTCTTTAATGGTCTCTTTGTCCAAGTTCCTGCCTGTAAAGAGAAATAAAATAGCTAACTGTATTTTAAAGTGCATTAGAAAAAAATGCATGTAAGTAGCAACCTGCCAGTCTTCTCAGCAAACAAAATATTTATTATACAAATCAATGAGAACAGCAGTAATAAAATTAAGCTGCAGATAACAAGGTAACTTTAGATTTTATGGGCAACAGCAGACTTCAAGCTGTACAAGGGAAAGGAGGAAAAACTGGGTTATTTTTGATTATACGACACTTTGCAAAGCAGAGACTAGTAAGTAGAAAACTGAAACACAGCACATTGCTATGAAGCTTTTGAGAAACAAAACTGATTTTACACATTTTAATAGCTATAATCACTTTCCTTACAGTTGCTGAATATTTGATTCATTCAAACCATCCCAATCACCTAATTTATAATTACGGATTTTAAAAATAACATTAAAGATGCCAAAATAATTTAAAACTACATGGAATTTTATTTTATTTTAGTGTCACTAAAACAGATCATGTAGATCTGGAATATTAAAACTGCAGGAAGTTTTGATGAATAAACCTTTGACTGGAGGTTATGCTGAACATACTGCAATTATTCTGGTGAGTTTAATCTGGTTGCTTTTCATTGGACAAGTCACAGGACTGCCTGTGAAAAAACAGCTTCTTAAAGTCAAACAAGGAGATGTGTAATTTCCTCTTACCAATTAGAACTAGTCTATTTGTTCTCTTTTCATCTTCTTTCCAGGCTACTTTAGTCTCTTCCAGATCATAGAGCTCATGGACACCTTGGACAATCACCTGATGAGATTTGCCTTGAATAGATACCAGTCCCTTATCAGAAAAATAACTGTTAGGATATATAAACAAACCTTCAAAAATAAAGTGTGTAAGAGCTGGGAAAAAACCTTTGAAACTAGTCCCAGGAGAGAATAATATTTCTAGCAATATCACCTGTTAGTCAAAATAACCATGTATTATCATCACTTCTACTCATAACATACATTCTCACACCTCCTTATTTTGTTAGAGACTAATAACTACACTTAACCATACTGTGCCTTCTATCCCTCGTTTGGTCAGTACCTAGCATGCTTGGGCAAAAATAAAATGTCATTAGCTACTATGCCACCTTGAGTATATATATGGTGTATGACACGGGAGCCCATGAAAGCCCGACTGACAGCAATGACGTAAAATGAGCAAAATACGTGATTTCAGATTATTCTGATTAAGCTCTCATGCTCAACTTTTCTGAAATACAGTCTTTGAATACTGAAGAAAGAAGTGAAGTAAAACAACTAGTAAAAGAATTAGAAGAGATTACTGTCAGAGTGAGTCCATTAACCCCCATATCAACTGTTCTATTTAAGCAGTTTTCATCGCTTCATAGTAAAACTTTCTGAAATATTCTAGTGGAACACATTCTGTAAAACATGTCTTATACTTCCCCTAAAAAAAAAAGGTTAAAAATATTTAATATATAAAGGTCTGCATTTGACCTATCAGTTTGAATTCTATGTCTATTACTGTCAAAAGGATTCTGACTGCAGATAAAATATAAATATAAAAGCAACAAACTTTGGAACCCATTCTGTAATGAATTACTTGAGGGTCATTTGCTTTGCCATATGGGACAGCTGGCTCTGTGACAGAGCCAGCACACAGCTTATCAGAGGTCTCAGATTTCCTAAAGAATTACTTTGATTCCAATGCTCAGCACAACGAAAACGTACTTTGCACATGGCATTACTGTTTTCAGATAGCTTAAGGTGCATCAGTGGCTATTTTCTTCTATTTATCAGGAAGGGGAAGGCAAGGATATTCTAATTTTGTTGCTGAAAGAGCAAGAAAACAACCTGCCTTCCAATGAAATGAAAATAATTATGTTGCTATCTACAATGCACAAGTCTTCTCAGGAAACAAATCAGAGCATACTTTCTTTTATTTCTTACAGCCTACCAAATGACTGACTTGATTCTCATTTTTTAATTATTCACTTGGCTGCTTGGTATAAGGAAAATGATAATAAATCCTTAATTGTCATCTCTACTCCTCTCAAAACCATGCAGCTGAGAAACTTATGAAGTGCCCACAAAGATGAATCCTTACGAGATGCATCTTTAAAACTATAGTCTGACAATATTGTAAGAAGTTAAGTGTAGATCAAAACTAGTATTGCACTCCTACGTTATGCCAAATTCAGCTTCTGCATGTTATTGCAACAACCATAATTACGCCTAGCAATCTATAGGACCAATCTATGGTATCCAAACCCTAGATATATGAGATGGATGGAATCTTTCAAAGCAATTGAGATGAAAAATGAAAAGTAATATAACCATGTCTTGATTATTAACTCTGCCACTGATGTTTGGGACTGTATATCTGTTCTCTCTCTCCAAAGCAAATAGGATCAATATTTGCTTTTATGCCAGCTATTTCCTTCTGAGTTGTCCCTGGAACAATGACAATTAGCTATTCCCTACTTCATATGCTCTGCTAAAGTGATCCAGTAACACCTTCGAAAGGTCTGGTACTGACAAAACACTGCAGCTTTAGTTTTTTAGTAAAGAGAAAAAGCAGCTGATAATTTCTAACTAACCTTCAGTCTTATGACATCCATGGTGCGTCCAGTCTTATCTTTCACATTCTTTTCCCACAGAAGATTCTATGAAAAGAAATGTTGTTTTCATAAACAAAACAGCATTGGATGATATCTACAAAATGATTTTTGAGTTGACAGTGATGTATTACTTACCTGAATAAAGAGATTTAAGTTTTCTTCTTTTATATTTCCTGGAACTTCAAATGTTACTGTAGTTATAGCCTGCAAATTGAAAGATCCACTTATTATTACCTATTAAACTGAATAAACATCTCATTACAGTCATTTCAAAAGGTGTTCTTTGTAACTTGGCCTCATGAAAAATAGCAACTATATACCCATGTCAAATTAAAAAAAGAAATCTCTATCTCTGTTCTGCTCTTATTTTCTAAATTATGCTCTATCTTTTGTTACTTGTTTGGGTGTGCACTTAATATACGCAATACTTTGAACAGTTTAATGCCATTAGTTTCTAAGATGCAATGTTTTGCTGTAGCTGATGTTTGTTCTCAAAGAAAGCCTACGAATTTTAATAATTGGAGGCTAGTAAGCTCTATCTTTCAAATATGGATAAGTGCTATATTCTTGGCATACTGATCTTCACGACAATTCTGTCAGACAAAAAATAATCAAGATAGTTTTCATCCATCTGCACTTCCCTCTTATGAAAAGCTTTTTACAAACAGACTCTGTGGGGATAGATTCGGAAAATAAACATGTCTGAAGTTATGTTTTGTTCCAAAGCAACCACTGGCTTACTGCTCAGGACTAATTATTATCAAAAGAGAATATGAAAATAAAACATGTAATATAAAATTAACAATTTATTTAAAAAAGAAATAATGTGTTTAATTTTTGTCACTATTACCTCTCAATGGCATGGAAGAATAAAGAATAACTTTCGGTACAACTTAAAATTCTTTCAAACAATTACTTTCAGTTGACTCATCTAACTTAAGGAAAAAAAATAAAAGCAACAAGCAGCAAATGTCTATCTAATGACCAAGTAAAGTAATCTAAACCACCAAAACCAACACAAGAGCAGCTTTAAAACACAACAGAAGTTCACTGGCTCCACACATAATGCAGTTTGCTTCTGTTGACCTTCCACATAAAGATAATAAGCACACACTATCAGCCAACAAGGACTTGCAGCCTACCATGAGAGCTGTTTTGCTCTCATTTATGCCTCGTCTGTCTCAATAATCATCTTAAATATGTGGCTGTTAAACTAAATAGAGATAGTAACAATAAACTCTCACTGTTTCCTACTGGTTGAATGGATCCACACTACAAAACTAACAATAATCTCCTTAATAATACGAGGACGCTATAACTTGTAACATTCAGGAAGGCTTCTACCTAACTTGTTAAACTACTTTAAGGATTTATTAAGACTCTATAACTGAGCATGTTTAAGACTTTTAATGAAACAAAAACTATGAACTTAAGACTGTCATAGCAATTATAGTTAAGCATGAAACTGATTTTATATTTAATCTTTAGTTCCAAAAGGAGATTTGCCTTTTCCTGTTTTCAAGACTAGTAACTTCACAGTCAAGATCTGCAGTTCAAAAAGAAAAATGAAGGCATTGTATGCATCATATTTTAACCTTAAAATTAAATTTAATCATAGCAAGTTTCTAGAAGGAAAGCACACTTTTCTAAGATAATTTACAAAAATAAAAGTTTTTATTTTTTTGCAGCCCTTGAAGGAACTGTTACCTATGGGTGAATCCCACCCACCTGGGGATACCCCAGGGAGGACTGTGACCCACAGTTGAACCACAAAGATTTTGTTTTGGACAGAAAACCTACAAGATAAAGACTGGCTACAAATTTAGGATTTGTTTCTACAAATATTAAAAGGAGTAGTGCTATTTATTTCAGTAATACCCTCTATGTGAATCAGTGAATGATGTGACTGTCTGGAGAAGTGGAAGCCTCTAAGCTATTTTTGAAAGTAAGACAATATAGCCATTTAGAATCTTGTCTAAAACAAAGCACATTCTTTTATGTATCCTAAGTAATCTTCCAAATATCTTAGAACACATTACTTCCTAACTGAAGCCTTCTGAAAAGGTACCATAATCAGCATGCAAAGCTTGCAATTACCTTGAACAACCCTGTTGTTACAAAAACATGGAAGAAGTATTTTTGGTAATTACCTTATCCAGATGCGCATGCGTTGTCTTCACATGCTCAAGCTTTTTCTGCAAACTGAAAATAAGTAAAGTTAAATGTCACATTTGAGTAAAGGTGGGCAAAGTGTCATTTCAAAATTTTAAAAACTCCAGTATTGCAGAGCAAAACTAAAGTATCAAAAATATACTCAGAAAAAGCTTCAACTGTTAATTCCATTTTAATCTCAAAATAGAAATGTTTGATTGTATTTGTTTGATATAGTTAACTATTTGTGTTAGAAAACTATGTTCTTTTAAAATATAAACAGAATCAGAGTCCTGATTAGTGCAGTGTCTTTGGTATTAAAAATATGTATACTTCAATGAGTATAGGACCCTGGACGTTCCTTTGTGTAAGAATATTGCCCATAAAAATGCCTCCTCCTAATTTGATGACTGTAAAATTTAAGAAGCCTTTAATGGTGGGGAAAAGAGGCATTCTAGGCTACTGAAGTAACATTTCACATTCCTACTTCTCCCATCTTCCTTGCTTTGCTGTCTTCTTCTCATACTGCCCTCCACCGAACCCAGAATTCTTGATCCGTTTCTGTGACTTCAGGGGATGTACAGACTGCAAGGTTCTACCAGTACAAATACACTGATCAGATGTTATACCTCTCTGCTATGCTGGTAGAAATCCTTACTGCAGTATGCAGTTAAAAGAACAATTTTATTAGTGTACTGGTTCTGTATTTATGAACTGATACGAGGATAAGCAATTTTCCTGTACAGAGTTCAACCATAAAGTAAATTGAACTTCATTTAAGCAGTCTACAACCTTCTTGGTGCTTTTAGAATGTGTCTTTAAATGTTGACATTTTAGAGTGTTTCCTTCGGTTTAATATCAAATATCAAGAACCTCTAAAGGAACTATGAGTGAGATATGAGAGAAGACTAGACTGAGGAAAGCAAGAAAGGTTTGGTTTTGGGGTTTTTTGTGAGCTACTTAAGGACTTTCTCAGATTTGTAGAATGCAGCATTTCCTAGTAAACCTTGCAGACCACCACCTAATATTACATGTAATCAGATCCAGCTATCAACTGACATTATCAAGAACAATTCTTTTCTGGTTCACATCTTCTTACTGCTTTATCCCTGTCGTGTGGCTCCAGGATGAGTCAATTTAGTTAGCTGACTCATTATAAGAACTCAGGACATGGGTTTATGATCTGGCTTATGAACTATTGCCCTTAAAGGATATATTGGCCTTCCTTTCTCTTGGATGCCTAGTCTGTAACTTCCCTGATGTTGCCATTGGTACCAATCTCAGTGGGCCATTTAAGGAGCACAAAAGAAACAAACAATACTTTTCACTGATCAGACAAAAGCCGACGGCAGTAAAAAAAAAAAAAAAAAAAAAAAAAAAAAAGTAGCACTTGGGATAGTACTGCACCAGTTCACAGTGCACCAGTTCACAGGGAAATCTCATAAGCACCTTATCTACTAGAGGTTACTAACTTGCATGTCCTGCAGTTTCTCCCTTCTGTGAGTAAGGAAGTGGCTACATTTCCTTTCCTGAAGTGAACAGTCTGCATCTAGGAAGAAAAATGAAGTTGATACTGCCCTCAGCTGCATATTCCTTCCTTTCCTTTATGATTACTCCTGTACTTCTCATTCTCTTTGCTGAACAACTTAACTACGCAAAATGAACAGAAAGCCCTTTACCCTTTCTTCCAGTTTTACTTTTGCATCCATCCAACATGCTGAAGCACGCAGCTGGCATTAAAAAAACCCAGGACCATGGAACACAGTAACCAGAATTTGCAGTGCCTTTGTTTGCTGTGGAACCTCAGTTCTTCATTCTTTTCTGTGAAATCTAAAGAGGCCTCCAGGTCATCAAGATGTCACTTTAAAAAGTGACCAAATTAGAATTTTTAACAAAAGCTCAAATGTGAATTTGAGCCAGGATTTGAGGGTGTCTATTTCATATATGTATTTATACAATGGTTATTATTTCTAATAGAAGACAGCAAAATTATCACCCTACCTTATTCCAGATAAACTGTCAAAAGCATGTAGGTCCAAGACATTGGAGAGATCAACTCTAAACAGAATGAAAAACAAAAGCTTTGTATTTTAGATGCATTTAAATATCATGTATACTTAAATAATAATTTTTAAAGGGGTTATATTTGTTTTCCTGTCGATCAGACTAATGCCATACATACTTAGCCTTATTGTTGGATGTTGGTGGTTGGAACTGTTTCCTACAAGGAAATGCTGTGTTTATTTACATAGTAAGTACAGAAACAAAATTTTTAAAAATACAGCAAAATACAAAATATTTCCAAGAAATATGATAAAATCCCCTATAATGGATGCCTGAAAAAAACCCTGATTTTCCCTAAATGTGAAAAGGAATCCTGACTCTCTCAAGACAGACACAAACCCCTGGAATATATGTAGCTTATAATGACATGCTGTTAGCAAAGAAAACTGAAATAACTATATGAGGCAAGTGCTACTAAGTGGAATTTCAACTCTAAAATCTGAAGCAAACAAATGAAAAATGTAATACAGAACAGAAAACTCTGATCATATTTGCTTGTAAGAACAGCTATGTATAAACTTGCATAAGAAACTTTTTTTTTATAAAGAAATACAGACTATAGGTTTCACTGCAAAAAGGAATTGATAGCTTATCAAATGCAATTAGTGGCATGTGGCTAAATAAAAAGAGGATGAGAGGTTTAAAAAAGCCACCTCCAGAGCATAGCCAGAATTATTAAACTTTTACATTCAACAGCAGTTTTACAAAGCAGTTTCTAAGATAAAAGATTTATAATGTAGTACACTTAAACAATTCCTGTGTAAAATTCATGACCAGCTCAGTGCCAGTTGTTTGTTCTCAGTAGCTTTCTGAAAAATCATACCAAAACTCTCAAGGAAGTGCTATGTTAGTCCCTTTTAAATGTGGGCTTTTGAGGGACAAACTCTCCTAATTAAAAAAGATATGTTCTCAAATAACATTCCAATAAGTTAATTTTGTGCTTATTTCACTTTTGGAATGTTTAATCGTGAAAGAGACATTATGTGTCATTTACGAAAGAATATTTACAAGTAACAAAGGGTCGTCAACGAGGACTGAATCTGAGGCCCACTTAATCTCATATCCAAAATTTAGTGCTGGCTGGCATCAGACACCAGAGAATATGTTAAGACATCTCATACCGGATGTCTTCCAAATGGACATTTAAGACACAAAGCACGATATTTAATACCTTCTTCAAAATTGGTCATTCCTGATCACTCAACAACTGCAAGTTCTTTTGTCTACATTTTCCAACTACATTTGACAATAACTTTAAAAATTGAAGTATATTTTATTATGCCTACGATTTTCCCTTTAAAAATTGCTTGAATCAAGAACCTGTATTATGGAAACATTTATCACAATGTAGTCAAATAACTGATGTAAAAGTACACAAATCAGTCCTAGCAGACTGGAAGATACACTGCTCTCGTAACATTCCTGAAAGTACAATATCAATTTAACTCCTTATTAAAGAAGAAATCTGAGTCAGAATTTCAATTTTAAAAAAACAAAACTGGTGCAATGATTTTCCTCATTCTTATAAACTTCTTCCATTGTTTTCAAAGTAATTTTGCAGTAACAACTTATTTGCAGCAGCAATCATGAGAAAAATATTTAAGCTGACACAACAGAAAGAAAACACTATATTGTGTATGACCCATTATTAGCTCATAGACACTGTGGCCTTGCAAGCTGCTCTTCAGTTATAAGACCTGGTTAACAGTGTGCCCTTGTGGCCAAGAAGGCCAATGGCATTCTGGGGTGCATCAGGAAGAGTGTTGCCAGCAGGTTGAAGGAAGTGACTCCAGCCCTAGCGAGGCCACATCTGGAGTGCTGTGTCCAGTTCTGGGCTGCTCAGGACAAGAGAGACATGGAGTTCCCGCAGCAGGTCCAACAGAGACTACGAAGATGATGAGGGGATTGGAGCATCTCTCTTACAAGGAAAGGCTGAGGGAGCTGGACCTGTTCAGCCTCAAAAACAGATGGCTGAGAGGGGCCTCATCAATGTATAAGAGTATCTGAAGGGGAGGTACCAAGAGGATGGAGCCGGGCTCTTCTTGGTGGTGCAAACAATAGGACAAGAGGCAACGGGCAGAAAAACTGATGCACAGGAAGTTCACCTGAACATGAGGAAGAACTTCATTACTGATTCTTTACCAAGCACTGGAATAGGTTGCCCAGAGAGACTCAAGAACCCTCTGGATACAATCCTGTGCCATGTGCTCTACAATGACCCTGTTTGATCAGGGAAGTGGGACCAGATGACCCACTGTGGTCCCTTCCAACCTGACCCATTCCATGAGTCTGCAATATGAAAACTAACAAAAAAAAATAAAAGAAAAATACATTTTTACTTATTTAAAAGAAGTCTTTTATCTGGATGTTTATTCATAAAATGAATATTGAATTAAATATTTCTAATTCAATAGTTTTTCTTTAAGCAAGCTGATCTAACAGAACACTTAAAACTGTCACAAAAGAAGCAGGATCTAGTACCTAGTAATACTGGCCATTTAATACCTTGATCTTTGTGTCTCTAGAATTTTAACAAGTCCATTTATTGACCTAAAATAAAACAGAAAAATCATTAGTTAGATGAAAATACAACTGTGATATATTGCTTGAATATGTTAACCACACACAGCACCATGCAAAATAGCACCCAACTCTGTTATCAACTTGTAGGTCAAACCAAGACAATTGGTTTGAGATAACTGGTTTCCCCTCAGAGTTGGGAAACTACAAGTTCTGACAAGATACTACCAGTGAGAACAGCATTTTCTTATCCAAGGTTCCTCAGGATACGCTGTACTGGGTCTAAGCATTTTTACTTTCAGATTTCAAACAACTATACAGCTGTAAAGTATTTAAAAATTTAAATATTTTATTTGGGTTGTCATGGTATTGGTAGAAAAGGGTCATGTCTTTGATCACTAATTTGATTCAGACTGGTTCAGACTGGTTCCTCTGCTCCCATGACAATTGTTTGTGACTTCCTTGATATATCTTTGCACTTGCTAGTGAATTCTCATTTACCATCAGGTTTTTTTTCCCTGATGTTAATTCTGAAAAATGGCAACAGATGCCCAGAAATGTAAAAGTATGGACACTTAAGACAAAGGCCTGTACTTAGTAAATAACATCAAATCTTACCCAAAGAGGCAAACTGCTAAGGCTGTATAAGCACACAGAAGTATTGAAATTCTATTAGAAAGAGGCAGTCTCTTTTCCCTTACAAGCTAACCATTTGTGTCAATGTAATCATGAGATCTAATTTCCGTACCAACAGCAAGAAGTAACTAACTATGTTTAAATTAAAATAATGTTACGGTTATACCAAAAGCTTCGTACCTCACAGATGTTCTGACTTTATTCAATTCTTCCTCTGAAACCAAATCTGTTTTATTGATAATTATAAGATCAGCTAATGCAACCTGCCTGTGTATTAAGAAAAAAAAAGACAATGTGAACAAACACTCTATATCTGTAAGGCAGAAACATCATCTCTTCCATGGCCCCAAAAAATAATATGAACTTTGTTAGTACAGAAGGGCAAGCATTAATCAAACTAGAACGTCACGGAGCATGATTAAAGTACTACTGGCTTCTCCTTGAGGTGTTATTCTATGTCCTAAGAGACCAAATCAAAGTTTGCTAGATTTTTTGTTTCAGGGTGTTTTTTTCAAGGTTTTTTTTTTGTTTGTTTGCTTAGAGGGGTTTTTTACGTCATCTAAGCCAAAGTGCTTACTGATCTAACAACTTTAGAAGTTCCTATCTCTCTTGCATGCAGTCTTTGTAAAGTGATACTTTAAGCCTCTTTGCTTTATGAAAACTTCAGTTGTTACAATTATACTTAATTATTGTGGTTCCACATCTATCAAAAAATATTCCTCTACCTCCAGTTCTACTTTGAGCATCAGATAGATCCTAACATGAAATTTTTTCTTCCCCCCCCCACACAGGTGTTTTCCCCTCACTTACGCAAAATCCCATCACTTTTAAAGTAGAAGAGTCAGATCTTGGCAGAAAGATCAAATGGAGCATGAAGTCACTTTTCTATATTCTGCCTCATTACACCATAAACCAACTTTGGTTTAAAGCAAAGGAGGAGAAAAAAACCTTATAAAAGAAAAAGAAACCAGTTCCGATGAACTTCTATACAGTGCAATTCCTAACTGTGATATATATAATTAATTTCTACATCCATACCGAGATGCTTCATTGACAAGGCCTTCTGGCTTCTCCTCTGTCAAGTGCTAGATAAAAAGTAAAACAATTGGATTAATCATATTCTAATTACATTTAAATTTATTTGAAACTAAGGGAGATCAAACCCAATTCAGCTGAGGTTTTTCGACAAGGTATTGAGGAAGATGGCACCTATAATTTTTCTGAAAATTATGGTGAAAAAGTATATTTATACATTCACCAATACAGAAGCTTATAATTACTTTTATGAAAACTATTCTAATTAATTTTATTATTATAATGCAAAAGAGTTGAAAAACTGTATTATATTTTAATTACTTTTCAGCTTTATAATGCAGTAAAAAAGTCACCATAACATACAGTAACCATGAAAAAAATGAAAGTTCAGTAGTTTCACAAATTAGTGCGACCTCAATTATCTGTTAAAAATGTGTTAGGCTTGCAGTACAGTATTTCATATGCATAACTTGAATCACACTCCTTTTCTCTGAAAGAGCTGACAAACTTTACTTTGACAGCAAACACTGGTAACTCTTTTTCCAGGTTTGTATGAATAAACCACTACTCCTTGGCAAGTCTGCCTAATATCAGAAACCTCTGGTCATGCCGCACGAGTTAAGTATCATCTGCAGTTTTGTGCTCACTTGTCTGCCCAAGCTAATGTCCTCACAGAAGAATCAATGAAAGGGAGAAAAATTCCGGCATCTCAAGCAGTAGCCTGAAGTTTAGCAATATAAAGCCTTATTTAATTTAGCTACAGCAACAGACTATGCTGAAGCAGCAAAGGTTTAGCTTCAAGTTATTCTCTGCCCCTTAACATGGAGGCAGCAATCTACAGGAGAGAAATGTTACAGACATCTGGAGGAAGTAAAACTTTAAACCAACACTGTACCATTAGTAAGAACTCGCCACTTACACCTCTGGGAAGACTAGACTCCTTGTGTTCCTTCATCAGCTATAAATACACTAGGAATATTACTTTAAAATTTGACTTTCAAGATACAGAAATACCAAATTAAAGTGGAATTAATTGTCATGGAAGATATATAGATTAAAAGAAGAAACCCAGAAAATTGTTTTTTTCTTCGAGTGGAATTATCAGGCATCTAACAATATTTGACTTGAAAAACAAAAATAGATTACTGAGTGAGTCTGTCACCTTAAAACAAATTAAAGTGTTTTCTGATTGTGCACAGCCTAAGCAGAGTGTAACTACAAGATGTCTGTCAGGAAACCTCTCCTCTGACCTTTTCTTTGTATTCCTCTGTGTATTGATTCTATTGAATTAAATGTTGTCAGATTTGTTGTCCTGAAAAGAACAACGTCCATAGTCGAGATGTCAAGTCGGGGAAGTAGACAAATGTGACTTCAAGTTGTCCAGCTGTTCGCCCTCGATTAAAAAACTGAGTATTTCAGATTGCTGGGTGACAAATTCATTACAGTGATAACCCATGATATCAATTACCACTTCAGTTTCAATTTAGCTGACTGGTCACAGGGCTATTTGTCAGCTTTTCCTTTGATGGGTTAGTTCTTCAAAGCATGACAACTTAAATTGCAGCCTATTATCTCAATATCATTACCTGTACAGCTTTCAAAATTCTTTGAATCACAAGCAGCTGTTGAGGTCAAGCTTTGCAATCAGAGGAATTGCTCAAGTTAGCACATCCTTTATACAAGGTAAAAGTTGTTTACTTGGTATATAACTGAGAAAATCTGGAATTCCTACTATTCTGAGTAAATGTCAGTGTTTTACAGGCTTCCTGACTAGATAATGTAAGAGCTTTCAATGAGCTGTCAAAGATAACAGTACATTGAAAAACTGAATGTTTCTAAACATTTTTGTGTTGTTTCTGATATATTATTTGAAAGTTTAAATATTTTTAAAATTATTTTTCAAACAGTAACAATGTAGTGCTGCTACGTGCAACACAATTACATTTGATTCAAGACAAGAAGTCAGCATTGCATGAAAAGAAAGACAAACAGAACAACATTTCTGCAAGTAATAAAACACATCCGAATTAGTATGCGGGCACTCAGCTGAAAAGGGGCTGACCTAAGACACGATATGATTTCTTGTGATGGTTGAGCTAATTTAGAAGATGGTTCTTGCTTAAAAGGGCCAACCCTTTCCCCCATGTAAAATGCAGAAATATTAAAAACACTTCCATAGCATGACGAACTTTTCAAACCGTGGAGGCATCTTTTCTTGTGGTCACTTTTATTTTGAATCCTGCAAAATTAATACCCAATTGAGGTAGTAATTTCCAAACTTATTGTGTTGCTGATAACTATATTAACATGTACCTATTATAAAAAAAAGTTGAACTATTTGATTTAATCAATTTTTGTTGTTAATCAAGTTCACTGTTCTGTATGTCTGTTTTTACACTATACTTTATATAAATTACTCTAATGCCTGCCCTTTTTGTCTGCTTCCATAAAATGAAATAATAATTTCATACAATGCAGTACCAGGACACTGGCGCTCTCATCACCACAACTGCCATTACATCAGCACCCTTCCCAGTCTAAGCCCTAACTCAATTGTTATCACATTGGTATGCCTGTTCTCAGTCCTCTCCTTTCAACTAACATGGACCAAAGACACTCTGCAAGACCAATTTCTTCACTGTTTTTACAGTAAGCCAAATGCCTATTTGGAATAAAAGTAAGATTCCTGAGTGAAGTGACAGAACTAGAAAGAACCAAGTACTCAGCAACCTGACAACTCTTAACAAACATTAGTTGTGTCAGTAAGAATCTAAAGTCCTACGAATATCAGTAACCCCTTGTTCCCATTCAAAACACAGTACTAATGAAACATCCTCATTCACAGTAAGAATTACAGCTACTGTAAAAATTAATTCATCCACAGAAACATTATCGCAATAGGTGTTCTAATGCTGCAGTTTTAAAACGTGTAATAAATCCAGTAACTTACCTGCAATCCATGCTTTGCGTCAACAACACACAAAATTCCTAAAAGAAAACATTAAAATGGAATAGAAATTTGCTGAAAGCAGGTGACAGTTTTAACAACTTGTAAACAATACCAGCACATTTACAATTGGTTATAATAAAACGGAAGCATTGAAAGTATCTGAACATTAGATTTGTCACCCAAACATTTTTTTATTTGTCACTCATATCTGTGGTAACAAAATGTCTTCAAAACCAGGTGAGAGAAATTCTCACAAAGTGGATGCCTCTTTTTCCACAAAAGCAAATTGGCAAAGGTATGCTTTTACAGGATATTGAAACAAATTAAGAGAACTGTCTGAGGTATGCAGATATTCTGATTCTAAGTGACCAGGAATTTGCAAGTCTCTGGCAGAATTTTAGGAAGCTCTTTCTTATTCAACTCAGTGTTTCCTTCCTTGGGCAAATGGGTATTTTCACAGACTGACCAAAGCATTGGTAGGACATTTGTTTAAGCCAAAAATTAAATATTTTTTCCTACATTAAAAAAATGCCCTTTAACTACATATAGTGATGATTTATATTTCAGTAAATGCAGATTTTTATTGGAACACAGCAAATACTAGAGCTAACAAGAGTCCAGTAGGCAGAGAAAGCGAAAAACAAAAGGCAGAATCATCCAGATGTTGACAAGTCACGAGTTCAGAAAAAAGGAAACCACTTAGGAAACATTGCATGGGGGGGGGGAGAAAGAAAAAGGAAAAAAGCATTCTCTAATATTACTCATAAATAATACTTTATAACATCTAGCTAATGAGGATCAAGAGACAATCAAGATCTCTCCATATCTGATCCCCTGGCAAAGCACTACAAAACTTCTATTGGATTTAGCAAACTGAAACATTTTGTCAAGGAGACAAACAAGCATCAGAATAAGCAAGGGTATCTCTGTGGCCAGAATAGATGTGAGAACCAAGTTCATGCATTTCAAACATTGTCTGAAACCCTGCCTTAAATGCTAAGACTATATTACACCAAATGCAGATATGGAATGCAAATACATAGGAAAACAAGCTTGCACTTCTTACCATCAAGGTAGATGTCACTTCCCAGTTCAGAATCAACCCAGAACATGGAGGCCACAGCTCCTAAGAAGTGCAGTATACATACAGTTGCAAAATTGAGATTTTCCAGTAAACTACCACCATGCAGACATTTCATAGAAAAACTGCATTTGTAGTGCTGTACTTGAAATTGCTCTCTTCAAACTCAGAAATCACAGATGTCAAGTACCCTGTGTCAAGCCACACATCTGACCTAACAAAAGCTACCAAAGCATTGCACTGGTGTGCACGTCCACAGCTATGACTACAAAAAGCTTTAAAAATCTTTAAAATCTTCCTCATTTCTAAATAGCCTGTACTTCCCCTCTTCATCTTTCAGCCACTGTTTATAGGTCATGGCACAGAGATACACACGTCCACTCCCACCCCACCAGCCAAAAAGGAGATATCCACTGAAGTTCCATGAAGATGAGGTGCTTCTGAATAATGAAACACACAGTACTCTGTCTTTTTTTGTACAGTAAAATGTAAAATGGCAAATGTTAAATTGACAAGACGGAAGAGAAAAAGAATTAGCAAGTATTTGGACAAGTGGGACCACATCCTATCAAAGACCTGGAATCTGTGACCTGACACCTGTACTACACATGGCCTAGGAGCAGGCTACTCCTTTTTTTCTGCTAAAATAGCCCTGTAAAGCAGATTCTAGTTCCAACTCCTCTGCCATGGGCAGGGACACCTTCCACTAGACCAGGTTGCTCAATGTCCTATCAGGCTAAGATTGTTGAACATGTCAGAAGAAAAAAAAATAAAATCAGTAACTAAAGTCATTCCAACACCTAAAATTGCCCACCTGAAGTGATAAGATGCAGTCCTTCAAACATCACTCTGTATCAACACCAAATACCTGTCAGTTGTTCACAGTGCTTACTCATGCAAGATACAGCAAGGGCGACAACATGTAATGGTTTTCTGATATCTATTGATTTTTTTCCAAAATGCTTAATAGTTTTCCAATTTGATTCAAACAGAATTTGTGTGTAACAGAGGCCAAATCAATATCCTGTCTTTTGAAGAAAATTACTTTACCATGACAACTATTTAGCTTTGAGCTGAAAGGCATCAGTCTCCTAAAGGGGAAACAATTGGATTTCTGATAAGAATTTCCTTCACTCTCCATCAACAACACATTTTTAATTGGGATGGTTTGGATAAAATTGTTTTAGATAGTTATTATTAACATGAGCTTAAGTTTAAACACCTTTTTATAATAAATATCACTAAAGAGTACACAAAGACTGTAAAATGTATTACTGCTCTGTAAGAAGAATGTATTGGTCTGTTTCACACTATATTTTAGGACTTCACAAAATATAAGGCCTATCACAATCAGTGTAACAATACAATAGATGATAACAATTTACATTTTAAAAGAAGCAATGTAGAACATTAAAAGTCTACTGAAAACTAGTTTCAGAGAGTGCTCCTCTTCTCTAAGACCAGTGTCTTTTTTTGATAGAAATGTATTTTAACTGGATTTCTGTTAATCTTTAGAGTCAATTAGGAGCAACTTCAACAAAACAAAACACAACTAAACAACCCATACACAATACCACATCTGCCCTTATCCAATTCATTGGAGTCTACACAGCAATCAAAGCATATATGCCTGACAACTCACCATTTTATATTACATTTTGCAAAGTGAACTGACTGGTGAGCAAATAAACATTCCATAAAAACAGAATAATTATCATGGTTATTAAAGTCAGAATGTGAACTACCTGGATCTGCCAAACCAGTTGTTTCTAACAATATATAGTCAAATTTTCCTCTCCTTTGCATCAAGTTCTCAATAGCCTTCACACCATTGTCCCTGTAAGAAGAAACAAACCTCAGAACAGAGAAAACAAGCTAAAAGGTGCATTAACATGTATCTTCTGATGCAGAACACAGTGTTAGTATCATCAAAGCCAAAGTCCTGAGTCAGGACTTACAGTCTACAATGAAAATTTAGCCATCATACTGCTGCTCTAATATTAGGCAAATTTTAGTTTTCTATTTTATTTTAGTCTGAAAATAGTATTTGCCTACTCTCACCAGGCATAATAAAGGTGACTCAAATGAAGATTTATTTTCAAACACTGAATACTCTGTAAAGGACAGTAGGGACCTGTGTATATATGTAACATATTTGGGTTGGCAGCTGAGATTACAGAAAAAAGGGATGGGGTAGAACTGAACCATGATCCTCTTCCCACCTTTCCATCTCACCTATAGCAAAACTAAGATGTGCCATTCACTTAAATCGCAGCTGATGAAGTCAGCCTGAAGCAGAAATGTATAGCATAAGAAACAATGTATATAGAACATAGAAGCAATGGTACCCTTCCTTACACTCCAGCAGAACACAATGCAATAGGGTCTTCTGTTTTCCACTTATTACCTATTATTAGTTTAGGCACAGGACCAATTCTTCCAAATTTTTAGGACAAACACGCCATGACTTTTATTATAAGGTTAGCACAAACAATCTAGCATTCAAACAAATAGGGTAAAAAACATGCCAAAGAAACAAATACTCTCCTGCTTTTTAACATGACCATCAGCTTACAATTTTGAATATTGTGTTTCATTAGGTTGCAAAAGGTTCTCCATTCACCCCTTCTGATGTATACAATATGCAAGTATTAACCACCATACAGAGAAAGAAACATAGAGTAAGTATTTAACGTGAAAACTGGAAAACCTGAGTCCTAATTCCAGCCTCCTTGAATCTTTAGCTCTCTATATGCAAGCACATAATACTAATAGAAGAGGGATAGCTCTCTACTCTCCAATACCCCAAGAGTGTATGCATCAGTATTTAGATTAGTTTTCTAGAAGACACTAACTCCACATCAGTAAGGCAACAAAAGGAAATAAATTTCTATCTCCCTAATTCCAATTCTTGTTTCATCTGACAAACGTCTCAATCAGTACTACCATCAGTTTTAGGAACTAAATCCTGGATATCTTTTCCTTTCCTCAATTCCCCCCAAGACTAACTGTAAGAACTTGTACAACAGTCATTTCTTACTTTACTGAACAGCACAGGCAGCCATTTCTGAGTTCCAGCCATTCTTCATAGAGTTCTCCCCCTTGACTGATAGCCAGAGATTTCTCCAAGGCACTTCCTGAAAATACAAGTAGTACTATATTTTTAATCTACAATCTTGCATGCCAATGCCTGTAAGAGAAAGAAAAAGATTCAAGTTGGTACACATTACTACTCCTGAATTATATTCTTTTCTTCTGAGACCATGTTTCTGACATGTGCTTCAGAAATTAGCATTTTCCATTTTATGACAAATTTAAAAGCCAAGGTAAAGTTGGTTCTACAACTCACAGGATGATGGTACATCACAAGTGCCACAAACTTTGCTAAAAGAAAGGGAATTTAACCAGTGCCTCTGTATCAAATAAAGGATCTGCCTCTACATTTTATTTTAGGCTCCAGGACCAGAAAAACAGCATGCATCTTTGCTGATGAAAACAAAGAAACAAAGAGCCTAGCACCAACACAGAGTAAACTGTAAGCAACTCTGACTACGGCACAGATAGGAAATTACAGCCATAGCAATTAAAAATCCTGAAAGCAAAGAGTTCAAAGAACCATAGATACCAAGCACACATTTCCCCCCATTTCTTGGTCTAAGATAATTTGTGATCTGTAAATGGCTCAGGGGAAAGTAAATAAAAGAAAATATTATCTACCACCACATTATTTTAATTTCCATTTGCTTGAAACTGGGTTGGACAAATGGAGGTACAGCACTTCCAACAGGGTAATATATTCATTTACTTTACTCTGAGAGCCTGAATTTAAGTGCAAAACAGATTAATGCATAGCACTGTTTTAGGAACACCAGCAAAAGGATTTTCTGCACTTCTGAAGACTATGGGGTATATCAATAATTTCATTAATGGATTTCAAATTACAATGGTCTTGATTACAGCAATTTTATATACTTATCATTTTGTGGTAAAAAAAAAGGCATGTTTACATACCTTCTCCAAATTCATTCAGGATAACTGCTATTCTTTTATTATGCTGTTCTGTCAGTATGTAATTTAGAAGAGTGGTTTTCCCAGCTCCTAGAACACAGACCATATTTCTATTAAAATGTAAAAAAAAAAAAAAAAGGCTTAAATTTTCAAATAAAAAACAAATACTGTTATGCACATGCACACTTCGGGCAAATCTCTTCTGAAATATTAGTTCTCATTCTAGTATCCTACATTCTATTGTAACGATGTAGAAATTAATTTGTAGAGATATTTGACCTCATGGACCCCATTAAATCTCAGTCTTAAATCATGCATTGTTTTCCACTCACTAAGTGTCAGCGCTTGATAAACTTAAAAGTCCCCTATGAGCTTGGCAGTCTTTTCATAGAAAACTAACTTTTGTGTTTTTTCTTAACAAAAGGCACACTTTATCTTCTCCCTCCTATTGCCTTTTCTGACCAATTCTTCTGTCGTCAGCAACCACAGATGTGCCACTAGCTGCCTTTAAACAGAACACTGTTAAACACACAGCCCATAACCTCTGCAATACCACCTTACCAACAGTTCCATCCCATGCACAAAATCACAGAATTGTTACATCTGGAAGGGACCTAGACTAGATCATCTAGTTCAAATTGGATGATCATCACATGTTGGGGAACTTGGTAAGGCAATCTTCTTTCCCTCCCCTTAGGGTTTTCCTGAAGGAGCGCGATGCAGCATCAGAAAAGTGCTGGCGATCCTACATTGAACCAGATCCTTACCGTCCACAACTGTGACTGTGTCGCACACAGTAACCGTGTTGGTCTGAGGGAGGGACGCCGAACCTCACTTTTTCAGACTACAAATCAGTCTGCATTTAACTGAGCCAGACACGTTACACCATCCTGACGTTAAGTGCTCAAAAGCCATTTGTCAATCGTGACCCGAACGAGGCGAACCGCGAACACAAAGTGCTAAAAGCAGCGCTCAAAATCGTCCTGCAAACACACCTGTGGCGGTGGGAGGGCCCCGCGCTGCTCCCCCAGCCCGCGGAGGGGCGGAGGCGGCCGTGGGTCCCTCTCCCTCGCCGCCGCCGCGCCGGCCGCGCTGCAGCCCCGGCCCCGCTCGGGGCTCGGCACGCGGTCCCTGCCATGCGCCCCTCACGCTGCTCACCCAGGTACCCCGTGATGATCGTCACCGGGATCCTCCTGCCGGGGCCCGGCTCAGTCTCCCCTGCGCCGCCGATCGGCACCAGGTCGGGGCACTCCTCGTCCTCCATGCGAGCGGAGCGGCCCGGCCTGGCCAGGCCAGAACGGCCGCGCCAACGATGCCACCCGAGTGACGTCACGCCCCCTGCGGTGGCCCCGCCCCCGCCGGGCTCTGCCGCGCAGGCGCGGTAGGGGAGCGGGGCGGTGCCGGGAAGAGACATGTCGGTTTAGAGCCCCGGAGCGCGCCGCAGTGGGACATCCAGTCCTGCCTCCTTGCTCGAGCACACGGCATGGGATTGCATCCAGACGGTTCTTGGAGATCTCCAGTGAAGGAGAGTCCACAGTCTCTCTGGGCAATCTGTTCAGTGCTCGGTCACCCGCACAGCAAAGTTGTTCTTCCTCATGTTTAGGTGGAACTTCCTGTGCATCAGTTTTTGCCCCGTGACTGCTCACCTATTGTTTGCACCAGTAAGAGCCGGGCTCCATCCTCTTGGCGCTGTCCCTTCAGTTTCTTGCATACATTACCGTGGTCAGCTCTGAGTCACTTTTTCTCCAGGCTGAACACACCCGGCTCTCTCAGCCTTTCCCCATAACTGAGGTGATCCAGTTGCTTAATTATCTTAGTAGGCCTCCACTGGACTTGCTCCAGGAACTCTATGTCTCTCCTGTCCAGAGGAGCCTAGAACTGGACCCAGCACTCCAGATGAGGCCTCACCAGGGCTGAGTAGAGGGGCAGAATCAGCTCCCTCGACCTCATGGCAATGCTCTTCCTAATGCATCCCAGGATACCATTGGCCTTCCAGGCCACAGGGGCACACTGCTGGCTCATGGACAGCTAGTTGACCCCCAGGACACCCAGGTCCTTCTCTGCAGAGCTGCCTTCCGGTAGATCAGCCCCAAGCTTGGTTCAGACACACCAGGAGCACTGAAGGCACCAACCCCCGTTTGATTAACAATCCTGGTGCAGGTGCATGCGCTGTCTTTTATCTGTAATCAAATAAAGATAACCAACACGTTTGCTGGCTTTCCCTGTTCTCCATTAGGGACCGTGAGGGGGCACATCCATGTATAAGACATAGCTATTGCTAATTTTAACAGTGTTAAAATTAGCAGTGTTAAAAACCTGCATTCCTCAGGTTTTTGTGGGCCATAGGCTTAGCAAATAGGTCACGCATCTTCCCTTTCTCCGTGTCAGAAGGTGTAAATTTAACAGCATTGTGGGAGACACAGAGGACAGATTGGCCTGATGCATGCTGATACGTGCATATGCCCCAAAACCCAGGTGGGGTTCTCTGCTCTCAAAATAAGGTCCAATAGCCCTGGTTTGAGTATTGTTATGGTAATGTATGCTGGGCTTCATCATGTTTGTATGTTTATTGGCTAGTATGGCAGTAAATATACTTAGTATTTATCCTTGACTCTTCATCTACTTGTGTAGGTTAAAATAGTTAATACTGATAATATTTTATGACATTCCACTCTAAATAGTTGGCTTCTACCTTAGTCATTCTAATAACAAGCGTGTGAAAGTCTGCTTTAAAAAACTGTAAAAATAACTTTTAAAAATTATAAAATAACTTATTTAATCTATTGATTCAGCTTTTCTTTGGAGATACAACTGCATTTATTCCAACAGAAATACCTATAGCTACATGACTGTGCACATAATAAGTTCAAAAGCAAAGTATTAAAATCTCTATTTGGGGGAGAAATGGGATTTTTTTTTTTTTTTACATGGGTTGTGGTTGAAATAACTCATGTTGTCCTGCACTATAAAATCTTCTGCCAGCTCTATGTCAGCAGTGGCACCAAGGTGAAACTTTTGAGTTTAGCAAGCCAGCAAGGTTAGGTATCTTTTAGTAAATAACGGTGACTGACAAGAATCAGCTGTGGAGCTCCTGTTCCCTTAACTGGAAGACGGTAAATCTCAATCATTCATTATAGGGTCTAAGTGTATAGTCTGTTGATTTCTAGACTTTTAGGTCCAATACATGGTTAAATTTCTCTTTTTACATTCTTGTTTCAGCCACTCAGGTTATCCTCTTGTATGATACATCCTATTTTAAAGGAAAAATCTGATCAGCTTCTCAAAGCTGTATCTGTTAGAACCTTGCCTGATGGTAGTTTTTCCTGTCTTGGGACTGCACAGCTTTACATAGTTCTGTTATTAAGGAATTGATTATGGAAAATCAGAAGATTTTCACTGCAAGAAGGCTATGGGGTAAAAGAGGAAAAACTCAGGCATTGAGAATGTGCAGTTTGGCATTGCAGAGCATATAAAAAGAAGGGTGTAAGTTGTTTTAAAATTGAGACAAGAAATACTGAAATTTCAGTTACATGTTAGTGAGATGTTGGGTATTGGAAAAGAAAAAGGTGATGAAACCTTTGTCATGGTTCTTTCAGCAGTTCTGCTTTTCATCAGCTCACATAGCACTGTTCAGTATTTTTTCTTTTGAACAAAATTACCTAAAATAAATACTGGGGTTTTGGGCTTCATTTGGTTTTTCTTTAAAGTTTATATTCAAATACTAGAACTTTGCTATAAGTATTAACTGTCATTTTATTTCTGCTGAACTGTGCAATGAAATCTACTTTGTAAATATAACTGTAAAACCTGCATATTTTATTGTGGTGGCAGCTAAAATGAGCATAGCAAACTAAAATCTGGATGGTACAGTTGAAGTGTTTTATGCCAAGATATTTGAAGACAAGACATGCAATATCAAAAAAGAGTAAAGTGTTGATGGGTACCAGGAAGTTGTATTTAATTATTACCTTAGATGGCTGCAATTGAAATAATCTAGTCTCTTCCCAAATACTGGAGGTCTCAGTGCAAGCAAAACCATTTGCTTCAGACTAATTTGGATGACGGACAAAAGAATTTAAGACTTTAGAGGAGAATTGGGGAAAATGGCTTTCACGAGAAAATAAGGAAGAGGATGCATTGAACAGCACTGCAACTTGCTCATTCCTGATATGGTAGCAAGGAGAGCACAATCACATCAAAACAGCAGGAGAAGAAAATCATTGGCATTTCAATATTACGTGGAATATGAGTTTTAAAGCATAATGGCTACGTGAGAAGGAGGTTCCTATATAGTACAATGTACAAAATTCAGAGAAATTTTCCTCAGAGAAAGGAATTGCAAATTCATACAATTATACCAGTTAACCTGCAAAACAATGAAGTTAAGTTTTGTGATCTCAAAATATAAGCTGATAAAGAGAGGCATAACTTCAGTATGATTTGCATACTCCTTAGAGTAAATTTACTTCCTCCTTTTCTGTTATCTGTATTAACTATTCCTATATTAAACTATTTCTATTTTCTTATCTGTACTTGCATTGACAGTTTCTCCTGACAACTAGACTTTATTTTTCTTTGAAGAATGCAGACAATTCACATGCCATTTAAGAGAAGAAAGATCTTACTTCAGCCAGTGCACCTGCTTTTTAACACTGCTGCTTTTTAGGACTTATGTGCTCAATATGCTGTTACAATGTGAAACTCAGTAAAACTGACAATATTAGAATAAGGGTATGACTTACTGTATATGCTGTTACAATGTGAAACTTAGTAAAACTGACAATATTAGAATAAGGGTATGGCTTACTGTAAAGATTTAAATATCATACATTATTTAGCAAGTTGCCTTGTATTTGAGAAGATGGTGACCGTAAGGGAAAATTTTGTTCTGCTTGAGTTTTGTTCACTGTGAAGGTGAACAAAGAAACATTTCTGTTTGAGAAACTGTCTAATGTGAATCTGGCCAGTAACCTTTTTACTCCTCCAGAATAATTTGCACAGACAAATGGACAGTCACATGGACTGTTTTTCCTCTTTTAGAGTTAAGTGTTTCATAAAAAAATCTCAGAAGCCTGAAAAATGATCTAAGTTCCTTTTCTTCTGTTTCGCCAACACAAAAATGAAACTTAAACCTAGGAGGTTTTAAGTCTATTTTTTTAAGGGAAGTTCTGTATTTCATTGTCAATCTATTTAAAACATTAATAGGAATAATGGAAAATTACAGTTATTTTTCTGAGATTTAGCCTACTAAATTTCTTATGATATTTTTTATTTAAAACAGTCTTGAATAAATCACTTAGATTTTACTAGCTACATTATAAAAACTATTGAGAAAACTCCCATGGACCTAACTCAGTTGCTGGTCGAGCATCAGAGGTACATCCTCTGCAAATAAGCAGGTGACTTTTAAAACTTAAGCAGGGCTTTGTTGGGATACAATCCATGAGTATGCTGAGACAGAATGTTGTGTTTAATGATGTGCATGGTGCTATGATAAACTACCATGCAGTAGCATTCTTTGCAGGGATACCACCGCTAATTTTCTCTTTTAAGAAAAAAGATGTTTGGAAATGTGTGCCTTAACTGAAAAAAAAAATAAAAATCCCCTGGTAGGTGGCATGTAGACATGCAAGTTATTGTCTCTTCCAGTGTTTCCTCTACCCCAGCCTGCAAAGTCCTTCAAAACAATACGCAGCAGTAATCTTTCTGCCCAGGCACTCATACCCAACCTGTGCTGTCCTTACCACCACTCAGCTGCTCTTTGTGGCTGGGCCTGCAACTCCTCAGCCTGCCCAGGTACAGCAGCCAACTGGCCATGGAACCACCACCTCCAGGTCAGGTGGCAGAAGGAAGACCAAAGCATGGTGAAAGCAATTGAAACCCAAGAGGAATTACAGAGAAGTGTAGCTTTATGACCGATTCTAGGGCTGAAGTGATGCAGTAAGTTTGGGACCATCATTTGGGACACATGTGTGTGTGATAGAAGGATGGGGATGAGGAAAAGGGAAATGTAAGCATGGTTTCCACTGTATTGCATACAAAACCTACCAACAGCTATTGACACATCAAAGCACGCTAATTTGGAAAACCATGGCCTGTTCTGAATTGCACTGTTTTCTTTACTTTTGATTTTTTGCTGCCCTCACTGGAACCTGGTTTGATATAATTTTTAAATCTCCTGACTGGAAAGATCTTGTTCTACTTTTTGTTCTAAACGAGTGTTTAGACTTCATTGCCTTGTATTTAGTAGGTTGGTTTGTTGCAGAAATTCAAACAATAGTGTTTGTTGAACAATAAACTGCAGCACTAGTATTGATGATATTTAATTGAATAAGATAGCTTAAAAAAATCATTTCACCAACTTCTCATCTGATAGCATTCCAATAAATTAAAACCATGTAAACTTTCTTGATAAAATTCTTTCCTTTTTCTTCTTTTTTTTTTCTCTCCGAAAAAGGCAATGTAATTGCTGACATAATCAATGAAAAGGAGTATTTGATGAGTTTTGCTGCTCATATGTTGAAATAGGCTTCTGATAATTCGGTTCATCCAAAAAGATGAAAACATAAAATAATCTAAGTGTTTGTTCTGTATTTGCTGAATATATGTGCTGGTTTTGGCTATTTGGGGGGGAGGGTGTTTTGTTTTTGTTTGTTTGTTTGTAGAATTAATTTTCTTCATAGTAGCTAGTATGGGGCTGTGTACTGGATTTATGCTGGAAAAAGTGTTGATAACAAGGTCATGTTTTGTTATTGCTGAGCAGCACTTTTCTACTTCTCACCTCACCCCACCAGTGAGGAGGCTGGGGCTGCACAAGGGGTTGGGAGGGGACACAGCAGGGATAGCTGACCCCAACTGACCACAGGGATATCCCAGACCATAAGGCATCATGCTCAGCATACAAAGCTGGGGGAAGAAGAAGGAAGGTGGGAGTTGTTCAGAATGATGGCATTTGTCTTCCCAAGTCACCATTACATGTGATGGAGCCCAGCTTTCCTGGGGATGGCTGAACACCCACCTACCCATGGGAAGCAGAGAATTAAGTCCTTGTTTTGTTTTGCTTGCATGCACACCTTTTGCTTTTCCTATTAAACTGTCTTTATCTCAACCCACAGGTTTTCTCACTTCCGATTCTCTCCTCCCCACCCCACCAGGGCAGAGTGCGCTGGAAGCTGTGTCAGACTTATTTGCTGGCTGGGGTTAAACCACAGCAGTACACTGGCTACATACTAGCCAAAACTATAAAGTTTTGGAAACTACTTTTGTGTGTCTCCTCAGGCATGTTTTCCTGCATGTGGCAAAACATTTTTGAGCAATCTTTTTGTCCATGCTTACCAAGAATGCATGAAACTGCAAAATAACAATTTGATCACTCCTAAATGGATGTATTTGTGCACACTGGTATATTATCTGCATTGCTGCTAGCTCTATTTCTGAGGCAAGATTTAACAATCAAGGAAAGTCCTATTTCATGCCATATGAGCTGCTGAAATGAAGCCCAAACTCTTTTTTATAGCTTCAGTAAAAAATGAGGTAGTATCTTGCCACAGCCAACAATTATGACATCCAAAAGTTTTCTTGTCACCAATACACATGTCAAATCACAGCTACTGATTTAGCTACAAATCAGTGATTTGTAACTAAGTGATATTTAAGTTCAAATTACATGTAGGTAAGTGGCTTTAGTTTTATCTTGGTGACGTAAAGAAAGGATGGGTGTGGTAGATAAACTCCATGAAATAAAGTGTCCAATTTATTCTTCCCAAAGCAAATATTTGTTAGTTAACGACATTCTATTAATGGTAGGTTTTAATATTTTCTTTCTGAAGTTTCTCTGAAGTATTTTAGGTCTTGTTCTGCTGTAGATCCTTGTGGGGGTTTTCTACAAAAGATACCCATATTTATTTTCATTTTCAACTATTTTTATTTAATTCTGGGTTTTTGTTAAGTCTTTTACCTCTTATGCCTCTCTACACTTCTCTAAGGGCTGTTAGCTACTGCTCTTCCAAGACTCTAGAGGTCAACATTCATATTTGAGACCACACATACTTAATAGTGCTCTAAAGAATAGTGAATCCTACACAGTAAAAGGTAATTGTTAGTTGCACGATTTTAGGCCTTCACTCTTTGATAAGCTTCTGTTCCTTGCCTCATATATTGCTGTTTTCCTCTAGATACTCTTCAGTTTCCAATGGAGATGTCTGCCTTCCAATAGGTGAATCCTAATGCTGTTGCTACCAAAGCCCAGATGTAAAACATGACAACCTAGAACTGAATTGCTTCTACTACCTCAGAATTCATCTGTAGAAACCATGTTTGGCTTCTGTTTCCCCTTTCAAATGAAGTCTGAGTTCTGCTTATCTGCGGCAGCAGTTAAATCTGCACCGTGGCAGAAAGAAAAATACCAGTTAGGAAATGTCACTTGGTAATCCAACCTCAAGATACTCAATAAAAATGGCCTTTTTAAAAATCTGAGCAGAAAGTGCTAGTGAAGGGAGCAGCAGTGAGGCCAGCTTTGTGCCAAGCTGAGCTGGTATCTGATGTTAGTACTGTGAGTTCTTCTTACAGACTCAGTTGATGTGTAAGAGAAACATACAGTCTGGGTGCACCCGTGTATTGGCAAAATATCGTCCCAGGTAAAGAGCTGACATATATTTACTTCTTACACCTTGCTGTCTCTATCTGCCCGAACAATTCCATCCCTGGGCCAGCGCGGCCGAAGGAAGGACCGTAACTATCTCTCCTGCCTGAAGGGCGGTAGACGCGGTTCTGCCCTGCTCCGAGCAGCCCTACTCAGGCCTACCCTGCCCGATCCTGCTTGGCCCTGCCCGGCGGCCACGCCTGCTCCGCCTGGCAGTACGGGCTGGATCGGCGGCGCCCGGGGCCGGCGCGGGGCCGGTCTGGGGCCCGGCGGTGTCCGCTGCTTCCCCACCTGCCGCAGCAGAGCAGCGGTCGACCTCCGGAGGGGTGTATGTGTGGGGGGTGTGGTGGGGTGGAGGCCGAGGTGTCTGACACCCGCACTGCGTTTTCCAAAAGAAAAAGGGCTGATGGGATGCGTAGGGATTCCCGCAGCTGTGCGCGTCCAGAAGTACACGGCCCCTTCCCTTCCTGACCGTGCCTAAGCACTCGCCTTCCTCGCTGCTTCCCTCCAAAATGCCCACGGGCGGTTCGAAGTTCGCCTGTGTTAAAGAGGGAGGGGACGTTCCTGCTCCCTCCCAGTGCCCGTGGGCAGCCGGCAGGAGCCCCCGGGGCACAGGGTGCGCGGGATGCCGGGTGGGCGCTGCCGGCGGCGGGGCAGACGCGCTGGGGCAGAGCCCTCCCACTCCAGCCGATTTCGGTGAGGAAGGTGAAATGCGGAAGTTGACACCCATAACTGTCAGCAGATCGTCCGGTTTTTAGCCCGGAGCATGCAGTTAAGAAAAATAAATAAATGAAATAAAGCCGTCCTTCGTGCGTACAGCTGGTCTCGGTCCTCGTCGGCAGGCGACACGCGCGGCTACTCGCCCGTATGGCGACGTTACCCGCCGCGGACAGGAGGGCGTTCGCCCTGAAAATCAACAGGTAAGGGGCTTTCACGATTCCTCACCACTCTTAGCCCCGCCAAGGCAGGTGATCAGGTGGCGGGAGTAGGGGCGGAACGGCTCCTTCCCTGGAGACCCCCGGGGCGGGAAGCCACCTGCCAGCTCCAGACAGCTGGGCTGGCCAGCCCTCGGGCGGCATCGCTCCGCTGCTGGGCTGCTCCTGCGGGGAGTTGCACCCTCGGGGTGCGCTTCTGCACCAAGGTTTGCTCTGACGAAGCCGGTTGAGGGTCCGTGTCCTCCGACAGGGACATGACTTGCAGTCTCACCCAGGAGTTTGTTCCCCATCTGTTCTGTCTGAGCAAGTCCCTGGAGGGGCTGCTCGCTGGCTATGATGTGGGGCGTTGGCGTTCCCCCTCCGCAAGAAGTGGCAAAATGATGTGGTCTCTAAATTAGCACTCCTGAGAAAATGAGGACTTTATGTAGGGCATCAATACTGCAATGACATACATCCCCGGGTTGTTTTTTTTCTTTTTTTTTCTTTTTTTTCTTTTCATCCTTTCATCTCCGCAAAGAAAAAAATTCCCCGATGACTGAAAATATATCTACCTCCTCCCTTCCCTCCCTAAATCAAATAAATTAGAGCTCAGCTGTTGGAACACCATACTCTTGAAACTAAACTTGCTGTCTCATAGACTTTGGTGTCTTTTCCCAGGGAAGTGTTGACTCTCAGTTGATCTGTGCTCCGTGGTGGCACTATGAAATCAAGACCATTATTTTGATAGGTTAAAGGGAAAAACAGGCCTCCTTTTCAAGAGTCTTGTTATTTTGAGACAAAAACTGTGTTTCCAGGGTGTTGATGTAAGTACCAGGTATCTTGAGTTTGCTGACACATAAAAGAACAAATAGCATAATGGTAATATAAACTGAAGATTTGTGAACTGTGCCAGAGAGAAAAGCATGCAGAGAAACTCCACCTCCTCAGCAATTTGTTGGAAGACATGAGGTTGGCAGTCAGAGAGGATAAAATTAGCTCCTCTGTGATGTGCCTTTCCCATGGCAGAATATGCATCAGTGTACCTTTCTGTATCCTTTGGGAGTTATTTTTAAACTTATGGTGGAATATTCACAAGAGTGAGACCTCATATTTGGGAGCTGTCAGATGAACAGTTCACTACAGTATCCTGCCACAATTCCTGATCATTTGGAGACTTGCTTGAACAAAAAGCATAACTAGCTGATATTTAAAGGGTTTGAGTTATTTTCTTTCTTCCTATTTTTAGGGTCAGCTTTCTGGCAGCTTTCCTGAGCTGTGGTGAGGGTCACAAAGCCTTACAAAGTAGTGGAATCATAACAATTAATCCAGCTTCGTTTCACAAAGGCTTACAAAAGTTTTGGTAGTAAGAACTGTTGTGAAATTAAACTACTGTTATAATTTTTTAAATTTCTTTTTCTTTTGAGTTGATAGTGAAATACTCAGTATTTTTCATGGCAAGTTAAATATTGAAATATATTATCAGTGTGTTCTGAATATTATTCCAATTTAACCATATGCCTGTTTATTTTGCAAGTATGAATATTCTCTTTGACACAGTATAGTAGAAAGTAAATATATTTGCTAGCAGAACATGTTTCCCTTTCTTCAAAAGGAGCAGGACATTTTTACGTGACTCTAGTGCAGTTTGTTCCGTAGAGTGATAGATCTTCGCAAGACGCATTTTTAATGTGGTGTTTTAGATTTTTTTTTAAGTAATCTTCAGAATCAGGGGAATAATAGGTCAATGTGTTAGCTTTCTTCCTATACACAAAAGACTATTTTACAGCTGTAAAATTTTGTTCCTTTCTCTTCAGAGTTCCTGAATCTACTTCTTCAAAATGCAACTCTAAGTGAAAATTGAATGTTACTGGCAAGGCATCATTTACAGGAGTTAGTATATTGCCCGTATAATTACTCTGCATTCATTACAGATTCGCATGCAGACTCTCCTGTTTTTTCCTCACCTTTTCTCTTGCCAGTGACTTAACTAAGCTATATACTGTTTTTATGAGGAACAACAGAATTTTAGGCTCTGTCCTGGTTCCTCAGTACATCATCAGCCTGCTAGTTACATAAGTTGTACCCTGTATCTTGGTGAGCCGCGATACATATCTGACCAACCTATGAACTATGCATAACACTGTTCTGTAAAAAATTAGCAGTGATGTAATCCATAATGTGTTAATGGTATCATCATACTTTAAATTTAGTGTGTGTTATCGATCATGAGCACCAGCATTGCAGATGCTTCAAGAACAGCTGTTGTATGACAAGCAAGACGTTTGTCTAAAGCTAGGTCAAACTTTAAAAACAGGCCTTCAAATGCCTTCAAACTTGTGTATGCAGCCTGCCCACGTAACCATGTCTTCCTATCACTTTATTCTTCCTTCCACCCATCTGATGTCTGTTGCCCCAACCTGTTGCTTCCTGCCTTTTTTAATCCTGCAAAGACTTGCACATATGTTTTTAATGCATGTATGTGAGTAGTTCCTTCTAATAGCATAGCTTTTATGAATAATGATGTTCATCTCATATGTAGAAGTGACGGAACAAACCTTTAGTGTCTCTCAAGTTAGGCAGCTAGAAGTCAGCATGGGGCGTGAAAAAACAGATCTTCCTTGCTGAGTTGAATCCGAGATAGTAATTAGGTATCTGCATTGTGTAATGTAAATGTATCTACTTTCCAATCACAGTATTTGTGCCCAGCAATCAGGAAAGTTGAAAAATAATTTTATAAACTGCTGAGAAAAAAAACAAATCGCCATTGCTAGAAGTGTGGGCTCTAACATGTACCAGCTGAGCAGTTTGAAAGACCAGAAAAGATGAGTTTTAATCAGTTTGCCTCAGCTATGTGTTGGGATAAACACAATATTCACAGAAGAGATTTTATATTTATTATTATTTTTATTATTACACTTTAGCTAGTGTAATTTACTGTGTTACTTTTTACATAGATTTTGCAGTAGTAGTTATTTATTTTGACTTCAAGTGAAGAAAACTGTGCTTTAGGCACCTACCTGGGGCACTGGTCACCAATGCTGTACATTCAAAACATTTCAACATGCAAATTCCAAAACAGAAAATTATCAAGAACAGCAGTACAGCTCCCTAACATATTTAACTTCCAGACATGTGACTTCTGCAATTAAAAACTCTCCCAACAGACATGCTCCTCAACTGTCTCTATGGACAACCATTGCCTGCATTTCACAAGTGTTATAAAACAAATTTTCAACATTTACTTCTATAATTTCATTTCCTTGTTCCTGAAACGGTCCAGTTGCCAAGCAAAATTTTCTTTTCCTGTTCTAGTTTTAAGACATGTACTTAAGGATGAGTTTATATGCATAGATTTATATTAAAAAGAACAATGATCCCACACTACCAATATTAAAGAAAACATTTAGCTAAAGATTTCAAATTTTAAAAAGCTTACATTAAAAGTCAAACTCATACCAAATTCTCAAATTGTGCCATGAATCCTTCTTTCCATTAATGATGAACATACATTTAAATTATTTCTACCTGAAATGAAAAGGTGAGCTTAAATATTATATTATACAAAGTTTCAGGTCTGAAGATTCACAAGAAATTACCCTAAATGATAAAGGCTGTTGCAAAGGAGTTAAGTACAGTGCAAGAATTGTCTCGGTGGTAGAACAGGCCATTTCCTATGTACTCTGATAGCAGATTTCTGTTCAGTGCAACCCCTTTACAGGGCTAAGGCCAGCATATTTTGCTTGAATTTCAGTAAAACCCTGGTTATATGGATATAATAAAATGTGAATTACTTATAAGCATTGTCCAGACTCCATTGTATACACCAAGCTATTTCTGTTAATTATTTTTTCTGTTCAAACTTTACATATATTAAATAAGCTGCAGAGAGAACCTCAGTCTTTTGTACATGTAATAAATTTATGTAGCAAGTATAAAAATCTAGTACACACACATACATGTGTGGAATAGTAGTGGATTTGTATTTGGTACAAATATTAAATGTAACAGATTAAAGAGAAAAAAGTAAGATGTACGTTTCATATGTTAGGTATAGCAATCTGTTAGTAATAGTTTATAGTAAATGGGCATTTTTCTTAGACTTCCACAAAAATAAATGAGATTAGTTTTTTAAATCTTTTGGAGAATTACATGAAGTTCATGTGCATGGGATATAAAGATCAGGTTTACATCTCAGAACCCTAAAAAGGCTTGGGTTGGAAGGGACCTTCAATGATCACGTAGTTCCAAACCCTTTGCTATTGTAAGGGACATCTTTCATTAATCTGATTGTTCAAAGCCCCAACAAGCCTAGGGCATCACAACTTCTCTGGGCCACTTGTTCAAGTGCCTACTCACCCTCACAGTAAAGCATTTCTTCTTAGTATCTAACCTAAACCTACCCGCTTTCACTTTAAAGCCTTTCCTCCTTGTGCTATCACTACAGGCCCATGTAAAAAGCCCCTCCCCGTATTTCCTGTAGGTTCCCTTTAGATTCTGGAAGGCTGCTATTGGGTCTTCCCAGAGCCTTCACTTTTCCAGGCTGAACAACCCCAGGTCTCTCAGCCCCTCTTCACAGGAGGGGTGCTCCAGCTCTCCTCTGGACTCACTTTACCAGGTCAATTTCCTTTGCTGTTCTGGGGACCCCAAAGCTGGATGCAGCACTCCAGGTGGGATCTTACAAGAACAAAGTAGAGGGGCAGAATCCCCTCCCTCTGCCTGCTGCCCACACTGCTTTTGATGCAACCCAGGATGCTGTTGGCTTTACAGGCTGTGAGTGCACAGGGCCAGGTCATGTCCAGCTTTTCGTTCACCAGTACCCTCACTTTCTTCTCTGGATAACTGCTCTCAATCCATTCGTTGCCTGTCTGTACATGTCTTGGGGGTTGACCTGACCCTGTTCGGTGCCTTGCAATTGGCATTGTTGAACTTCACTAGGTTCACATGAACCCGCTTCTCAAGTCTGTCAGGGTCCCTCTCTCTGGGCAGTATCTCTTCCATCATGTGAGTCAGCTGCTGCACTCAGCTTGATGTGCCGGTTGAAAAGTAAACCAGTAGGAGTAATTAACACAACTCAAGAGAGATTACAAGTCAGAGTTACAATTTACTAAAAAGATTACAAAAAATACAGTGATACAGAATAAAACTGGTATTAACCCACAAAGACAGAGGTATAACCCCGCACTGTGGGATAAGAACAGAACGGTGTTTGTCAACCCCTGTGCTCAGCACCACGTGGCCTCCCTGGGTGTGAAGTAAAAGGAAGAGAAACCTCTTGGTCCAGATGATGGTCACAGTTCTGTTGAAGTAATGATCACAATCTTGTTGAGAGTGGCAGTCGCAGTCCTGTTGGAGTTCTGATCCTCCTCTGGATCTGACGAGTGGTACTAGAAGTCCCAAACCCCCAAGATTATATCTGCTCAGGTTCAGGTGGGAATACCCAGTTCCTCCCCCAGAGGGGGGAGTTTCACAATGGGTGATTTAACTCTGTGAGTCATGGGATATTTTTGGAGTCTGATGGTCTAGGTCGTTACAGCTGCCTATTATGCCAGTCCAGTAGTGCCCATTAGCAGAGATGACCCCTCAGGCTGAGTGTGAAGGTGCTAACGCCTCTCCAGAGGGAGTTATCGCAGTTGAGTCATTAGTGTGAAACAAAGAAACACTCCTTGCAGAGTTCTTTAATACCCAGCTTGTAGCTTGAGCTGTCAGGTGTGCCCTGGGCAGCTGCTGCAAATGATCCATTATTAACAGTCCATCAGAAATGACATAGAGGGTGTAGAATACGCAGTTTTGGTTATACCCACATAGTGATAAACTGGTCCAGGCCCCTGTAACCAGAACATCTGCAGGCAAGTCGATGGTGCAGTCCCAGTATCTGTCATTAATGAAGATATTAATTAATATTGCTCCCTGTACTTACCCTTGAGGAACACCACTCATTACTGGTTTCCGTTTGGACATTGAACCATTCACTGCAGATGAAGCTGTCAAGCGAGTTCTTTCTACTGCTAAGACTCCATCGATCAAATACATGTCTCTTCAATTTAGAGATAAGAAAGTTATGGGGGATCATACAGAAATTCAGGTGGGTACATCAGTTGCTCTTCCCATGTCAATCCACTGTAGAAGGTCACTAGGGGAATCCAGTACTATTTGTCCCATTTGTTTGAGAATCTTTTAATTTGGCTATAGAAATATTGGAGTATACAGGAATATCACTATAATTTTCTTCACCTTTCATTAGCTTTTATATTCAATTTTATCCAGTTTTTCAGCTGAGTTTAGCATGTGTTTCTTTCCAATTGCCAGAGTGCGTATTTTCCATTTCTGGTTTATAGGGATAGATTATAAACTGACCAAAGTATCTGCTTATTTCTTGCACAGATTCATATAATAGTTGAGGTTGGAAGGGATCTCTGGAGGTTATCTTCTTGTCCAGCCCTCTGCTCAAGCAGGGTCACTTAGAGCTGGCTGCCTATGACCACATCCAGTTGGCTTAGAAGACCTCCAAGGAGTCAGACTCCACAGTTTCTATGGACAACTTTTGCCAGGGCTCAGTCACCCTCATGGGAAAAAATGTTTCAGATGGAACCTCCCACGTCTCAGGTTGTGCCCATTGCCTCTGGTGCTGTCACTGGGAGCCACTGAGAAGAGCCTGGCTCTGTCTTCTTTACTCTGCCCCCTCAGATATTTGTATATATTGATAAGATCCCCCCTGAGCTGAGCCTTCTCTAGGCTGAACAGTCCCAGCTCTCTCAGCCATTCCCCGCTGGAGAGATGCTGTGGTCCCTTCATCACCTTCATCACCCTTGACCAGCCTCTGTCCAGCACATCCATGTCTCTCTTGTACTAAGGAGTCCAGACTTGGACACAGAACCTAGGCATGTCTCAGCAGCACTGAGCAGAGGGCGGGGATCATCTCCTTGAACCTGCTGTCAGTACTCTGCCTGCTGCACCCCAGGATAACATTTGGCTTCTTTGCCACCATGGCACTTTGCTGGCTCATGCTCAACTTCGATGAAGTTGTGGTCTCCTAGGACCAATGTGGTCATGGTCCTCTAGGACCTCTGGGTCCTTTCCTGCAAAGTGGCTTTCCAGCTGGGTGCCCTCCATCATATATTGGTGCATGGGGATGGTCCTGGTGCAGGGCTTTGCACTTGTTGAACTTTGCAAAGTTTCCATCAGTCCATTTCTCTAGCCCTTTGAGGTCCCTCTGAATGGCAGCATGACCCCGTGGTGCATCAACCTCTCCTCCCATTTCTGTGTCATCAGCAAACTTTTTGAGGGTACACTCTGCCCCATCATCCAGATCATTAATGAAGATGTTAATCACGATTGGACCCACTATTGACCCCTGAGGTTTACTGCTATTTAATGGCCTCCAGCTACACTTCATGCCACTGATCATCACTAATGATCACCAGCTCTTCGTGAAGTTTTCAGTCCAACTCATTGTCTGCTCATGCAGCTCATACTTCACCAGCTTTAAATATGATTCCTTTAGACAAATGAAGGACCCAATGTCCTTTGCAGAAAAAGTTACTCCTGTCTTCCTGGCTTACTTCAAGCTGTTTTGTCCTAGCTTGTTACGGCATCACTGTTTTGGTGTCTTCTGGATTTGTATTGAGCAAAGGAATAGATTGTACCTGGCTCTAAAGCAGGTGTAGAGAAGGGAGAGAAGACAGGGAGCCCTGCTCCTTCGTATGCTACTCATAAAGGCCAATCCCCACTGATGCCTCTGCAAATGGATGCTTTACTGTCCCTCCCACCTCTGTTTGGAATCAAGACAATTTGAGTGAGCAGAAGACATAAGGAGGACTTCATACCATGTTTTCATCCCTGCTGTATCAGTTTATAAGTGCTCACTACATGTGAATGACTAAATAGCCATTAAAAGTCTCAAATGGCTCTTATTAACCTGTCTCTCATCTTTTTGGACATTTTTACAGGTACTCCTCCACTTCAAGGGAGGGATGTAAACTGCAAAAATAACAACTTTCTAAATCTACCACAAAGTCAAGAATATTAAAGCACGCTAGGGATGGATCCAATCTATTCTAAATAGCTCTAATGTTAATAGAGGAGACTTCTTAATGCCTCTGAGATTATCTTTTTGTTAGCCCTAGAGATAGTTCATTTGTCTTTGCTAGAGTGTTTCCAGTGAGCAGTCAAATTAGATTAAATCTATGTCAGTGCAACACTTCTAAATATGTTTTCCATGTTTTGAGCAAACGACAAATTTATGCAATATACATTCGCTGGTCACTGTGTATAATTGAAACCAGTATCAGCTGATTTGCATCTCACATTCTGGCATTGGTAATTATTGCAGTTCAGATCAGCTATATCAAAGCCTGTCTGCATCCTCACAGCCTGTTGAATGGTACCTGAGAGCAAGCTATGCTGTAGGCCATATGAGCTTTGAATGTGTCTAGAAACCACAAGAGAGACAATTACATGAAAGGAGGAACACTGCTGCAATATTTCTTGCGGCCTAGGCTCGGGTTGCAAGCTGTCATGTTTTACACAAGCACAAAAATAATAAGAAGAAAAGCAGATAATGTGCAAAGCCATGTTAGTCTGTGCAAGACTGTCCTTACTTCTAATTCTGACTGGAAACTCTGTGAACATTGCTTCCTTCTCTAGCAGAGTGGATTGTAAATCAGTTACAGGAGTAAGCTGAAGAAGAAAGCAATATCATATATCAAGATTATGCCATAGATTATTACTTCATACTGTTGTTAGAGATTCCTGTATCTCCTCATTTTTCAAAGATAAGGTTATCCAAGATGCTCCTACTACATTTGACACTGTAGTGTCCATCATGAAGATTTAATGCACAGACCTTTCCTTTGGCACACTCTGCAAAAGATTGTAACACTTCCTGCCTAAAATACGACTAACTTTTAGGAAGTAGAAAAGAAACAGCAAGAAAATGCCCTCTTAATTACTTTTCAGAGGATACTAGTGCCTTTGGTTATTCACAGTGACTTACTTTTGGTTTGTATTGCTTACCCCAAATTTATGATTACCCTTTCTGGAGTCTGCCTGCCACACAATCAAGGTGATAGTAGTCACATTTTTAAATAACGAGTTGAAGACAAACAGAGGCCCACCCAGCCATATCTGTGAAAAATTACAAGTGCAGGAAAGATAGGCTCCATAATACAAGTGTACACTTTATCGGCTGGTAGGCAGCTGTAGAAACAGTCTTTAGAGAACAGTTGGTCATGCAAGCAGAATACTGCTGTTACAAGTGAGACAGATGTCACTGACATCTAGGAAGCTCTCTGACTGCATACTGAGTACTTACATAGTGTTCAAAATATAACCATCTATTTTCTATTACAGTTGTTAAAGATTGGTGTTCTGTAGTACTTGCATATCTGTGCAATCACTGGAATCAGACCTGATACATGATTAGAGTAATAAGATTTTTACTTTTGCTAAGGAAGATGGTTGGTGAGCAGGAAAAAGACTTTAGGCTCTGAGCAGAAAAGCTGCATTCTAAAATCATTTTATAAGACATTATGTTCCTCCTAGACTTCAGATATCTATGTACATGGTAAAGGTTACTTCACAATTTAAGATTGTGAAGTTCTTTTTTTTTTTTTTTTTGGCATATGAAACCTGTACCAAAGGAAAATGTAGATGCAAATGAGAACCATTTTTATGTCCACCAGGTTCTGTGGACATATTTCTTATTTGTCGTTCCAAACAGTTTCCATTTTTGACTATGAAGGGAGAACTAGCAAGAAAGAAATATTTAATGTTGTATTTTATACCTTCTACCATTTTCAGGTTTTAGGGTCATTAAAAATTACAGTTCATGAGCATAGGTCAGTATAGTTGTCCTTTTTTTCTGTTCTGACTTGATTTTTTTAAAATTTGATTTGAAAAACACACACCAGACTATACAGTGGTCTGTAGCAGTAAAAAAAAGGATAGCCTGTGAAAGTGCTTACTGATAACATAATTACACTAAATGCTTGCCATCATGAATTCAGTTACAGAAAAATAATTTTTGTAATTTCTGGACTGATCCAGGCCTAGATCAGCTTTTGGGCCAAGTTCATGCAAAAAGTCCACAATACTTTTCCCTCATGACTTTTGTAGAATAATACTTGCATATGATGAATCACAGTTTTCTGAGCTTCAGTAATAATGGCCTGGAGACTTCTTATAAGGGAGTAAGCACACCTGGACTTAATATTAGTATTTTTCCCCAAAGTCAAGCAAACTGGATTAGGTAAGAGCACATATTATTTCAGTTGTCACATGATCTGAGCTTTACAATCAGTATAGAACCAAAACCTCATGTTTATAAGATTTAGTAAAATGTAGCTTTTCTCCATGCTTGAAATTTTCCAGATAAATCATTAAGTGAAATTCAGTTTATAACTTAAGATGTAAAATGTTTTACATCATTCAAATATGTTTTTGAGGGTATGTAATATAATTTCTATGAAATATTTGTCATTGTAGTGATAGCCAGCAGATACAAAAATACATTCTTTTTAACAACATAATTGTTAGCATATGCCAGATTCTTTAGACATTCTTATTTTTAAAAGTGTGAGCAAAAGATCCAGCTTTCAAACGTGTCTTAGTTATTGCTCAGGCTCTCACTGAAGTTGAATCAAAATTCCCTGTTCTAGAATCATAAAATCATAGAATCAGTTGGGTTGGAAAAGACCTCCAAAATCATCAAATCCAACCCTTGACCCAACAGACTGTGGTTACTAGAAAATAGCAGTATATCTTCACATACTAGCAATTGGGCTAATTTTTCTTCAGGTATAATGCCTTAGTAAATGATTCTACTTTTGCTAGTTAAACTTACATCTCTTAATAAAAAAAAAAATGTTATTCTAAGAAGTAACTGGAAAAAAAAAAGAAAACAACCCTCATGGATTTCCCTTCACAGAAAGGTCACACTGAAGCTCCGCAAATTTGTGTTCTTAGGAAATGAGGGGCCAAATATTAACAGAAATTAGTTTTCTACTTCTGTCCCATTTGCATTATCTCCTCCTCTGGCTCTTCAAGTACTCAGTATTAAAGACCCATTTGTAAATTTATTGTGAATATCTTTGAAGTTGACAGCCATGAAAGAGACAAAATAGACTTTTTTTTGATTGATAAAAATACCAACCTTAACCTTGATAAAAAAAAATAAAAACAGTCTTATAGGAACAAAAAGAAAAATTTCCTTAGAATAACAGTTACATGGTCTTTATTTTGGTATTTTTTATTGTTGTTATTAATGAAGGCTTTTTTCACTTATTAATAGTTGTTTCTTATGGAAATAAGGCACAAGAACTATTAAACTTTTTATGGGTTTTACAAAATTATCAGCATTACAGTAGCATTTTCTTAGTGAAGCCCTTTGAAGCTCAGATAATACATGTGAGCTGGAAGATAAGTCCTTACACTTATTTAGTAATCACCATGTTGTGAATTGGTGGCATAATGCAGACAAAACAAAAATCTAAAAGAGCAAACTGTTTTTTTAAACTATTACTTTCAAAGCACAGTATAAAAGGAGGATGGCACATGTATTCAGTGATGGTTTTGAAATTGCCATTATCGTTGTTGCAGAGAATCTAAGCTTTTGGAAGACTTTTAAACAGTTTAGCAAGGAACAAGGGGAAGAGGAAAAAAAAGGAGGGGGGAAAGAAAGCAAAGTTTTGCAATGGAATATAAACATGGAGAATCATCTAGAGACTTTAGTGGCACATTTGTTAGAAAGCCTTTCTTCAGACATCTTGGTTGAAAGAAAATAATGAGGCACTAATATGAGCTTTAGTACTTCAAGCAGAGAGTGTTCTGACCAACCACAGAAAATGATTCTCAGATAAACTGAGGTTAATCCCTTCAGAATGAAAAATTTGCGTACATATTGCTGTATGCTGATAGATATTAAGGCAGTGGGGACAACAAAAGAATTCTGATGTTTTCACACATTTATCTTCTATTAGGACGGTTAATTAGCACATGTGAGATATTAATTAGAAAGTTTGTATTGCATATCAGTTTAAGTCTGTAATAGGATGACAAATAAGATTGATTTATACTCTCTGATTTCCAGAGGTACCACTAAACTATCATATGAAACATTACACCTAAAACCACTTTCATTGCAACAGCCAACCAGTCACCTATGCATACACAGTGTCTTCTCAAATAGCTTTTCCATAGTTTCCATATAGTGAATAAAAAGTGCATAAAAGCATTGTTCATCAGTACCAAATCATAAGTCTTCAGTTTCTCTGTGTAGCTAGGATTTAAAAATTATTTTTATGTGTGCTTATGTCTCTTCCTGAGGGAGAAACAGCAAAACTGAAAGGCATAGAAAACCAGTCACTTAATAAATGTCGTACATGACCTGGGACAAAAATAAAAATTGACCTCTTGCCCATTTTACTTTATAGCAAGTTGTTGACAGCATGATGAACTCAACGATTTCTTCTTCTAGATTTCTTTCTTTGTTCCCGCACCATTTCTTGTAGGAAGATTGTTGTTAAATTTCAGCCATCTCAAATAGGATCTTTATTGCTTTAGCTGATACAGTCTTAATGTGGTAGACCCCGAAGTAGGTGTGTGCCTGAGGTCGTACAGCCTACTGGAGCCATCAAGGAAACAGCAGCGAGTTCAGATCGACCACTGCTATAAACAGTGACTAACAAAGCAGAGCTCTGGTGCTTTAAGGACTAATTAGCAACTTACAAGAAAAACAGGCAGTTCCACTAGCGGTAAGAAAAGGACTTCTAAACAACATTCCCATATTTGCTAGTTAAAGATCTGGATCATTGCCCAAAACTTTGTGTGTGTTTGCATGTGGGAGTGAAGGAGAGCAGTAGGTAATTGTTGTATTTTTCTCTTCCAGAGCTTTTTTAGTTGCTTGTTTTCAGCTGTAACTGGAGCAGTTTCATCCTAGGGTCAGAAAAAAACCAAAAGTTAGTTATGAATTTTGTGTGTCAGTGTCAGATGAAAGGGATTGTTCCTCAGGGTAGCCAAGACTGAATATTTTACCTGCTAAGTAAAAGTTTTCACTATTTTGCTTTATGATTCCACCATCTGTGTACATTTAAATGTGAATGTTTCTCCATCTTTGGGGATAGTTCTTGTACTCTCTTTTTATTCGTTTTTTTTCCATCTTTTCTTGCTGTCTAATTGTGTATGCAGCTTTTGCAGAAGACAACTCACTGTTCCTCAGTCTGCTGGAAGGGATTGTAAGGTTGTTAAGGATTACACTTCCTGCTTCTCTTCTAATAGTAAGTAACTTTGGAGAATTTCATCCAATAGGCATGTTTTTTTTCTTATGAAGTTTGTGATTTGCAGTTAATAGGTGATCTTTAAAGCTGTTCTTTTTCTCTTTTATTTCTAAATTGCTGCTCTCTGTTTAAATTTTCATATTATATATATATATTAACAAAATACCCATTGTGCCTGCTTTTAAACTACATATTTCAAAGACCTATATCATTGAGCAGAATTTCAATGAAACTGCAGAACCGGCTTTTGCATTATAAGCATTTATATAATTTTAATTATAGAACCAGCAATATTCAGCCACAGATCTAACATGTGTTAAAGGGAGAAAATAAATGGTTGTTTTATTTTCCTTTCCTGATACCTCATCTAGGCCCAACTAATAACCCAAATCTCCAAATTCCCAATCCTTCAATGAGCTCTACCCTGAGAAACATCCCAGAATTTGACCTACAAGATGAATTTAATTTTAAGTACCTCCAGGTGTAGTCTGTTATTTTGGTTATACTGTTGTTTTAATATATTATGCAAACTCTACACTTTGCATTGGAGAGTATTTGTGAAATACAGACTCTGTTTCAACTTTTTGTTAGCAGTTACTGAAGTTTTACATCTACCTGTGGGACAGACACTGGTGAAATTTGGATTAAGCAGCACCAGTTTTGGTTTTGGGTTTTGTTTTGGCTGATTGAGTTTTTTTGGGTGGATCAGGAAGTCTGGTGAGTTCCAACTTTTTCAATATTTGCATCAGAGAAGTATGTCATCATCATTCAGGTAGGGTCATGACACCATAGAGTGGAACAATGAATTCCAGTTGATGTTATTTTGCTCCAACACCATGGTTCAGCCAAGGACCTAAAACCTCCAGAAGATCCATAGGTTGCTATCATCTCCCATCTTTCTACAGGCTTACACTATTTTTCAACATGCCATGTGAATGGTGATGAACTGTGAATTCAGCAATGACCTTTGTGAAAAAATCTTCACCAAATCTACACCTTTTTAGTTTCAGCTAGTGAAAAGGGACAGCTGTCAGTATAGGTGGTCTGTAGAGCTATTGACACTGCTGAGTCCCGTTGCTGGTCTTAGAAAGGGTTGCAGTTGCTCCAGGTAGTTCAGAGACGTGATTTACGCCACTGTGCTCTTGTCACTGTGCATTCTTACTTAGCTACTTACTTGGTTACTTAGTATCACAGAATTGTTTGGGCTGGAAAGTACCATAAAGATCATCTAGATCCAACCCTCCCCTTCATTGCAGGGATACCACCAACTAGATCAGGTTGCTCAGAGCCCCATCCAATCTGGCCTTGAACACTTCCAGGGATGGGGGCATCCACAACTTCTCTGGGCAGCCTGTCCAGTGCATCCCCATCTTCACAGTAAAGAATTTCTTCCTAACATCTAATCTATATGTCTCCTCTGTCGGTTTCAAACTGTTCCCCCTTTGTCCTATCACTATTTGCCTGTGTTGCAATCGGATATGTCTATCTCATATTGGCCTCATAAGCCACCAGCGTGCCTGTAACAAATGTGGATAGAGCCTTCCTAAATCTTCGTTCACAAAGCCTAGCCATGATTTGCCTGTGTGAAAAGTTGCTCTCCCTTCTTTAAACGTGCTTCCTTTAGGTACTGAAAGGCCACAATGAGGTCTCCCCAGAGATTTCTTCAGGCTGAACAATGCCAGCTTTCTCAATCTGTCTTTGGCTGGAGAGGTGCTCCAGCCCTCTGATCACCTCCATTGCCCTCCTTTGGACCTGCTTCAACAGATCCATGTCTTTATTGTACTAAGGACCCCAGACCTGGATGCAGTAGTATAGGCAGGTCTCACAAGGGCATAGTAGAGACAAAATCCCCTCCCTCAACTTGCTGACCATTTACCTTTTGATGCAGCCCAGGATGTGGTTGGCATTCTGGGCCGTGAACACACATTGCCAGCTCATGTCCAGGTTTTCATCCATGAGAATCCCCAATTCTTTCTCTATAGGACTGCTCTCAGTGAGTTCTTCTATCAGTTTGTACTTGTGACTGGAATTGTCCTGACCCAAGGGCAGCACTTTGCACTTGGATTTGTTGAACTTCATGGGGTTCTTGTGGGCCCACTTCTCAAGCTTGTCTGGGTCCATCTGGATGGCATCCCTTCCTTTTGTTGTGTAAACTTCACCACAAAGCTTCATGTTATCTGCAAACCTCCTGTTGATGTCTTGATGAATATATTGAAGAGAACCAGTCTGAGCCCTGAAAGACACCACTCCTCACTCGCCTCCACCTGGAGGCTTCACAACAGCTGTCGACTGCAACTCTTTGGCAATGTCCCTCCAACCAATTTCTTATCCACTGGATAGTGTATCTGTCATAGCCATGTCTCTCCAATTTGGAGATAAGATGTCATGTGGGACCACATCGAAGGCCTTACACAAACAAAGGTATATGCCATCCATAGCTCTTTAGTTGTGGACCATTGCAGACACTCCATCATAGAAGGCTGCCAGATTGGCTAGGTACAGTTTGCCCTTAGTAAAGCTATGTTGGCAGCCCTGGATCACCTCCTTGTCTTGTATGTGCCTTAACATTGCTTTCATGAGGATCTACTCCATGATCTTCCTGGGCACAGAGATGAGGCTTGCCAGTGTGCAGTTCCCCAGATCTTCCTTTCTCCCCTTTTTAAAAAAAGAGAGCAATGTTTCCCTTTTTCCAGATAGCTGGGACTTCACCGGACCACCATGACTTTTCAAATATGATGGAAAATGGCTTGGCATCAACATCAGCCAGTTCCTTCCTGTTGCAGTAGGAACTTTTTTCCTAGTAACTTATTAGCACTTTCTTGCTTCAATTTAAGCACATTACTTTTTCTCTCCATGGATATGAATTACTCACTGTTTTCTTTACACCTTGCTACCTTTCACATAGTCAAGGGCAACTGCTGTCTCCCATCATCTGTTTTATGACACATCTGGTTTTTCAGTCTCCTCGTGGGTCATCCTTCCCAAAGTTTTAGCATTCTGACTGCGGTCTTTTGAAGCCTTTTAGATTTTATTGTACCTCACTCTGCGGTGTTATAGGAGTGTAAATCAGCCTAAGCACTGTCTCATTGGCTTAAATTAACAGAAATAAGATCACTTTTTCATCCTTGTGGTACTTTGTTAGTAAGTATCCCCATATACTTCCCAGTAAATGGCATGCTATTTTTTTAGACAGTTAATTCTCCTTTCTATATTTCTGCATTTGATTTTTTTTCCTTCTTAAGTTTAGGGCTTTACATTTATTGTTATTGAATTAGCTGTGCTGATTTCAGACTGTTTCTACAATACTTTAGAGAGTATTTTAGTGTGATGTGATGCCCAGCTTTTAGTCCTGTGTTATCTAAATCATCATCCATGTTGTAAAATAAAGTATGTACTGGAACTAGACTGAGGAAAAATTCACTTGCTTCTCACAGTAAAATTTCCTCGTAATCTTCTTTCGAACTGTTGATGGCTATGCCTTGAATATGTTTTATTAACCAGTTCTGGAACCAGCTGTGATGATTCCATCTAGCCACTATCTCTTTACTTTGCTTATAGGAATGTCATGAGGGACAGTATCAAGAGCCTTACTGAACCAGTCAAACTATCACAGAAAAGCATTAGATTGGCTTTATGTGACTGCCCTTTGATAAATCCATATTGGCTGTTCATCATCTCCTAATAATTGCCAACAATACACCAATAATTGCCAAACTTTTTGGACCATAGTTTTCTACAGTCCACATTTTCTAGTTGCACACCATGCACTTCATCATCAGACTATTGATAAACAGGCATGTCTAAGGTGATGTACATTTTAATGTTTAGTGCAATTTCATGCTCCCCTTGCTGTGGATGGAAACCACAGGGTTTTTCTCAGATTTTTCAATGACTTGCCTTCATTTCTTATTGCCTTCTTTTCTTATGGCTTTTTAGCACATAAATAGACCTTGTTGCAGCTAAGGGTGACTGTAAAGCTCTCCTCAGAATCAGACAGGGCTGCTGTACAGACAAGGAGGGTAAAAGTATAGCCATGGCATAGATGGACTGCAGCCTCCACAAAAGCTAGGGCATGACATGCACTAGGTTAATATGAACCACCATTTTCCTGAAGGTACAAGGGACAGTGTCTAAGGTAGTTGCTTGGTCAGAAAACAGGCATGTCACAGACAACAACCACTCTGGCATTATCAAAGAACCATCCAGAAGGGCCTCTGTTTACACCTCACTTCTCAAGTTTTTCAGTTTCTATGCTTGTCTCTGGCTGTTACACCCACCTTTTCTCCATGTCAGTGTACCTAACTTGTGCTTGTGGTTTAGTGTCTTTTAGCAGCTGTGTCTTTCAGTTGTATAATCCTAGCAGATCTAGCCAATCATTTCTGAATTGGTTCAAACAAATTTTACTGTCTTCTTAGTGTATTTTGCTGTTATTCTTACTGTATTTCTTCTCCCTTTCTTCCTTCAGTCACAGGAAAACTATGAAATCAATCAACTGAACTATTCTTATCTGAAAGTCACCATTATAGATTACAAAATTTGTTGTCCATTGGACTGATTTAGTTTGCAGGTTATTTCTACTGGTGAGACAGTGGAACTGATGTCAGTGCTTCTGAGAAATTGCTCTCAATTAGCTGGCCTTGCACAAGCTTTTACCAGACAGCAAATTTGGCACTTCATCCATATTTGTGCTTCCTCTTGTGTAGTTGAAAATTCATACAGTTTTCTCTTCAAAGGGTCTGATGACCCCATATCTGGTGTAATTCAGGGATGACTTATATAATTGTTTACAGCAGCAACTTCTGCAATAGACTTTTTTACATACATTAAACCAACATCTGCTAGTACATCTGTTATTTTCATCAGTAACAGATACTTCTACACAAGGTAGAAACTGACTCTGTTTGCAGTAAATTAATAATTTTGAATAATTTGAGTTTTGTACATACATTCATTATCAGAGATTATTTGCAGTGGAAAAATGAGTAACAGTACCCCTAATATACAAGCAGGTTGGTTTGGTTTGGTTTGGGTTTTTTTTAATAGGTCAAAGATAATATAAGGAGTGCACAGAATTTGTTACTTTCCCTACATGGCTTGTTGCTTATATAATTATTGAATATCCTTTAAAAAAATCCCATTTTTATTTTTGGTATGTCAGTGATGAGTAGAAAATTCTCTTCCAAATGGACCTCTTCTCTTTGTAACTCTGGCTTTATTCTGTCTGCAATTACTTCTGCCTTCAGGTTGGAGCGATGTCCCACTCACACCTGGCATGGTCTTTTGGCCTACAGGGAACTACTCTCATTTATGCAACTTTTGTTTTCTCAGTCAGGCCTAATACCTCTAATACCTTTAATACAATACCTTCTGTAAAGTGCCTGTCTCTTAACATGAGCAGAAATGCATTGGGCCAAGTTTAGATTTTTGTCATGCTTGCTAAGAAAAGCAGTAGTAAGTGTCACAGAATAGGTACATGAGTCATAGGAATCAGGAGGCCACAGAGGAGAGAAAGTGCAGACCAAGCAGGCAGACTGTCCAGTGGTATCTGGTGCTTCTAAGATGTCTGTTAATGCTTCCTAGAGTTGGAAGAGTCTCATATGATGACAGGGAATGTCTTTTTACCTCTCTATGTTCCTGTCTCACATTTGACTGCCCTGGTGGGCTGCAGCCTATTATTTTTAATTGAAATCTGCTTAACTGCATTTTGTGTTAAAAGTCTTATCCTGAACACTCATGGTGAAATTGTAGATGTTTTACCATTTCATATCTGATTATTCTTAAACTGATTATTCTAAACTAAATAAATATTAATTTTTTAGTTTTCATGAAAACTGACCAAGCTACTCTGATTACTGAATTTTCAGACTGGGTACATTTTCATCAACCTGGGATTACTGAAGAATTCTGTACTGGCCTCTTTCTGCTTCCAATGAGATTGGTTAATTAACACTTAAGAAGACTTTCCCTCAAGTGTTCAGCTGATACAGTGTAGGCTGATTTTTAAATTCATACTTTGGTTTGTCTTGGGCTTTTCACAGCAAGCTGCATTATTAGCGTTAAGTCTGGGCTTACACTGTTCAGTGAGTGGTCTTGTCTTGTTTTTATCCCTTGATCAATTAAAATATTTGCCTCTGTGATGTTCATTTTCCTTCCTCTGCTTTATTATCCTGTATTTCTGCTTTGCAGAAGTGAATCTTGCAAGTATTGCTATCCGGGTTGCAGTCGCACTTCACTTAAGGGCAAGGTTGTTCTTTCTTGCATAGCTTTTCCCAGTTGTGAGGGTTGCAATATAGTGATAGAAATCTGTTGGAACAGTGACAGAATCTTAATTATATAGAACTGCAAATGTTTTTTTAAAGTTTGCATCAACTACAAGACAAGAGGAGTCTAGACCATCACCAAAATACACTTCTAAACACTGGGACAGGAGACCTAATTGACTCAACTCTGGCATTTGGTATTTGTATGGGAATAATTGTAATTACAAGGATTTTTCTCTGCTTAATTAAAGGCACTCTTCTGCAGAAATAAGAAAGCAATTTACTCTCCAACCAGGCTTTACACAGTTCTGTCAACGAAGTTTAAGCACCCCTGGCTTTTCTGCACTTCATCTGGTAAGTTTTGCGTTTATCTTCTTTATGCTGATTTGGCATCTACATTGCTTGATGGTTTTAGGATAAATAAAGTGATTTTCTGAAGTTGTCTTGCTTTCCACTATCTTCTGTCTGAAACTGGTAAAAAGTACTCTCCGATGAGCTGAGGAAATTATGCATTTGAAAAAACTGAGAATGCTCCTTGGAGCCTGAAATAGATAGTCTTTTTGTATATTACTATAAATCAAAGTTAATTAGTTGGAGTATATTACATTCTTTCCTTGTTGGAAACATTCAGGTTCATCAAATAAATGCTTTGTGTGGTGATCACAGGTCATTTGCAAAGGGAGGTTGTGTTGCCAGGCAGCAGGTAAGCTCCAATACAGCCTCTCACTCACACCACCGCTCTCCTCCTGGTGCGACTGGGGAGAGAATAGGAAGAGTAAAAGTGAGAAAACTCATGGATTGAGGAAAAGACAGTTTAATAGGTAAAGCAAAAGCCTTGTGCACAAGCAAAACAAAACAAGGAATTCAGTCACCACTTCCCACAGGCAGGCAGGTGTTTAGCCATCTCCAGGAGAGCAGGGCTCCAGCATGCATAATGGTGACTTGGGAAGACAAATGCTATCGTTCTGAACATTCCCCCCTTCCTCTTTCTTTCCCCGGTTTTATATACTGAGCACAATTCCATATGGTCTGAAATATCCCTGTGGTCAGTTGGGGTCAACTGTCCCGGCTGTGTCCCCTACCAGCTTCTTGTACATCTCTGCACTGATAGAGTGGTGTGAGGAGCAGAAGTCTTGGCTCTTTGTAAGCACTGTTCAGCAGTAATGAAAACATCACTGTGTTATCAAACTGTTTTCAGCATAAATCCAAAACACAGCCCCATAATATTTACTGTGAAGAAAATTATCTGTACCCTTGCCAAAACCCACACAGAGAGAAAAAAGAAAGGTGGAGGCTCAATTATCTTGACTTAATACACCGTTTGCAGGGCTAGCAGCAGGGACAGCACGCTGGCTGTTCTTCAGTGCTGTAGAGGAATCATGTTAAGTGAGAAATGCCCTGATTGGCATAGATATAATTGAGTCAACTGTTACATGTCTCCAAATCATCTCCAGCCCTATGACACTGCCCTTATGACAAAGGGGAAAAATCCCAGATCTTTTTATTACCTTTCAGTAGTATAAGTGTTCTACAAACATACTATGGCGTAAATGAAACTAACTACAATTTTGGTACTCTTCCTCTCCCTACCCTTTTAATTTTTATTTCTTTTTGTGAGACCTGGTAAGTAGAAGCAGGAAAAGTCTTTGTGCACCAGTGAATGTGAAAGATGTAGAACACTAGATGTAAGCAGTTGCTTCCTGTGTGTTGGGGCCTCCCGCCACTACTCACTTCCTTAATCTGAAATGCTGTGGTGTCTAACTTGTTCCTTGCGGTTAGAGGCTGGGTTCCTTCTTCTGCATGCAGACAACTGCTTTTGCTCCTGAGAAACTTGGTAACGTTGCGTTTACCAAGTATTACACCGTAGCCGCCATTTTGTGTGCTGTCACAATCTACATGCCTCTAATTCATCATCCTTAAAAAGGTATGTTTGCAGTAATGATTTATGGCATTTTCTGTATAAAATTGTTTTGCACACTTCTATAATGTGTGAACGGAGTGTTGGCTTCTTAGTTAAACCATTATCTCTGTTTCCTTTGAAAATTTGCACCAATTGTTAGGGAGACCATTACCCTCCACCTGCATTTACTTTTTACACTATCTTTTTTACATTTGTGTCTAATTTACAATAGTCAAAAGCACATATTACTAATGGTTAAAGATTATTGTTAACAGTTGAACTAGAAAAAGGAGACAATGAAATGCGATGGATTTGACTCATCAGAATGGAAAAGTGTGATTTCTGAAAGGGAGTGCAATGCTTAATTGAAAATTAGATTGAATTAAGCAAAAGTATTTTGCATATAAAACATTACATCTTCAGCAACTGAAAAGATGTAGTATATGTACATTTTAAGCAGTTTTGCTTTAACCTTTTGGGATTTACTTTTTTAGTTGATCTAAATATATAAAATATATTTATTTTTAATATACTTTATTTATATATTTTTAAATATATTTAGATCTATAAATCTCTACATCTCTAATCTGTACATGTATATACACTAACATGTAATGTTTTACCCACTGGCAGTACAGCAGGAGAGCTTCAGGGATATTATGCTGATAATTAATAAAAAAATAGCAGTAGCCACAGTATCGTTGAATATAAAGGCAATTTTGATATCAGGGACTTCTTTTTCTCACTCCACATCAACAGCACCACAAAGGTATTTTTTGCTACCAGCTTCAGAAGACAGCCTTGTGAAAGGTATTTGGGCTAATCAAAGTGCAAGTGCAATGCAACCCTTGCTCTTTACAGGCGAGGATGATTTGATAGCTAGTGTTTGCTAGAATTCTTCCTTCTAGTATAAAAGTTATACCAGTGCTATTATTCAAATGCTGTAACTAATTTTCCGCGCTCTTACTATGCTGAGGTTTCATCAGCCTTTCTGGAACTCACAGAACATTAGCTATAAGTTTTCTAAAGCTGTAGTTTTTAGATCTGTTTTTGACTTGTCAAGAAAATCAACTATAAGAGATTTTAGTCTCTGTACTCAACTGGACAGATGTTTTATTTCCTAAAGAGATACACAGTATTTTTATTGACTATACAGCAAGTAAAATAATTTTCAGTTTTATCTGAACACAGAATAACATACACTAATATGAAGTCACATTTATGTGTATATGAAACAACTCTAGGTACCAAATCAAACAAGATTTTCTGCCTCTGTTTTTGACATTAAACAGATGAAAAGAACCAGACAGCTTAATAGCGTGTGTGAGTGGTAGAGCTTGTACTTGTTGAGCTTTGTTCTGATCAGGCATTCTGTGTAAAAATGGCTAATTAAATGTAATGAGATACAACAATGCCATGTGGTGTAGAAATGGTGAATATCTCAGGTTTGCAGTAACAACTTTAGTAGTTCCATGTAATATTTTGCACATGTACTCCACAAACCCTTGACAAATATGATAAAATTAGAACTCCAATAATATACAAATCAGTAGCATTCTTACTGAAATAGTTAGAAAAATAATTTTTTCTTATTTTGAGTATAGTCCCCAACTTTGTTGGCAGTTGAAAGCACACAGTCTTTAGTTGGTCCTTAACTCTGAAGAGTTAACTTCCTTGTTATTCACAGTGTGTTTTGTCTCCTCTCTCCTGTCCATCGGCAGCTCCCTGCCAGCTAGTGCTGTCTGCCACTGTCATTTTGGTCACCTTCCCTTATCCTTTTTTATTCCTAGGTGAGAAGGTTAGACGTTTGTTTCTGATGTTTAATACATAATGGGACAATCACAATAATTAAATAAATAAGCCTAAATTACACTATCAGGAAAAGCCATCTGTTGCTAAAATGTGCCTCTTTATTTCTCATTAGCCTTCCTTTTATGACGCAGTAGACCCAGTAGATTTTGAAGGCTTCCTAATGACACAGCTGAACAACTTGGACTCAGAACTAGCACAAGAACTTGGGGATTTTCCTGAAGATGACTTGGATGTTCTCTTTACACCCAAAGAGTGCAGGACTTTGCAACCTTCTGTGCCAGAAGATGGGTAAGGAGAGTTTTTCTCCCTCTGAGATGCAGCAGGTGTAAAAATAGTTTTGAAGATGTTGATCCAAACACCTCATTCTACCATCCATCCATCCACTACACAGTTGATGAATGTTTGAACTTTGCCATTGATTCTGTTAGGCCTCTTTGCACGCTTAAAATTATGCAAGTGTTTACACAACTTCCTAAGCTTGCTGGTAGCGGCAGAAATGAGATAGATGTAAACCAGAAATAAGAGTAAAGAAGGGCAGGAGAATAGTATGAAAAGTAATTTTTGCAGCTGTGATGCCAGAGATGGAAGTTGATTCTGATCGTGTAGTAAGCACAGGATTGAAGGGGTTTACTTTTTTTTTTTCTTTTTTCAGCTTTGTGTTACATGACATTGATCAGATCACTAAGACTCTTTCTCAGTAACTGTCTTGCTTAAATGGGGCGAAATAGTTCATACTTCTCAAGGTTTGGAGAGAAAAAAAAAGTGTTAATTTCTAGTGTGGAAGTAGTTTTTGGTTTCAGACTGACACTGATAAAATAATTCCACTGCTTTCAACAGCTTCAGTTAAATAGGTAGCATGTGCTGACAGTAGCGCTCAACAGTCCTGCAAATATTTAAACAGGCACAGCATCAGCAACAGAATTTTTCAGAATAAGAAAATCCATAGGAGAGTTTTCTGATGTGGTTTAAGTGAGTCTATCGTTTGTATACAAAATACTCTTCAAGGACTGTTTCACTGTAAATGGTACCTTTAAGTAGAACCTCAAAGGCCTATTGAATTTTGCAAGCAGTAACCATGAGATAAACTTGAAGTCAGCACCAGTTTAGCCCCAAACTGTTATGTCTATAAAGATGGCTAAGTGTGCAATGTGTTTGGGATGGGGGGTGCACTCCTACCAGTTTATTCAGGAAACGAACAGCACAGTCTATATTCTCTGCTGTGTTGAGCCTGAACAATGAAGGGACAAACAGACTTAGTTTATGGTGTCTTGGCTCACAGGGCAGACCTGCATTCCCCTCTGTTCCTGCAAATGCTACAGGCTGCTCTAATTCACCAGCCAGCTGTATAAATTAGAGACCTATACAACAGCAGTATTTGTTCAGTGTTTTCTGCCCAACACACTAAATGCAATGAGGCTAAGCAGGAAACAAAGTTTGTATGATTTTTGCCAGCTGTATGTAAACTAGCTGAGAATCCCTCTCTAAACAAGGTCTTGGTCTGCAAGTCTCTTCTTGGCCCAGTGCATCTCTCAGGAAGTTCAGGAGAGCAAAGGCAGTAGAGATGAGGTGTCACACTAGGTCACCTGAGAATCATACAGTTTCTAGGGGATTGTCTAACCTTTGCAGAAAAGGTGATTTTCACCTGAATTTACTCACAGAAAAAGTTCATATCTTTATAATGAATTCTTGTTTTCCTGTGCATTGGAGAGAGAGAATTGATGTGGGAGACAGTGAATATTTTGCTGCTTGAAGTTCCCCTTTATTTAAATGATGAACAAAAATATTTTAAAAAGTATCCAGCTTTTGAAATTAGATCTGAAATATTTTTCCCGTTTCCAAGGTTACTTCCCAACATGCCTGATGTTTGAAAATTATCTGTTTGTTTTTCCAGTAGGAGAACGTGTAGACTCATGCTGTACAATCAGTTTTAAGCCTGATTTACACCACAGAGACATTAAGAGGTTTTTTTACACAGCAGCTTGCCATTTAGCTGTTCACATTGCTATCACTGATATTAGTGTTTTCACAGAAAATCCTGATCAAGGATGCGAAGATATGTTAGGGAAGATGAGAACACAGAAGGAGCATGCACCAAAGATTGGCCTGCAGGCAGTGCAGTCTTTGATGTCTTTGTGCACCGAGAGCAGGAAGCAGATACCACTGACCGAACTGGGTTAACATGCTGCCTGCTTGCAGACATACCTCCCACCCAAACCAGATACAGAAACCACGGTGGCAGGGGCACAGAGCAGCCTGGCATCAGCCAAGCCTCTGTCCTGCACACATGAACCCACATCAGCTGTTACCCGGTCTTGGTAATCAGTTGCAAATCTATTACATGTTCTGTATGGAAAGTGTATTTTGCAGCAACATCAATATTATATTTATGAAATAAATAGTGTGGCCCATGGTTACCTCTATTAATGTATGTTTGTAAATTTATAAACACAGTAACAAAAACATGCATCAGGGAATTCATGCAGTACACAGAATTTTTTGAACGTCAAACGATAGTTTAGCAGTAAAATAAATACACAGAAGAGGACTAATAGAGAGTCCTTTTTCTGAACAGCATGTTTATATAAATTTCTTTGTCCTGAAAGTATGACTTAGGTGCTAAAATATTTACAATATGTTGCTTTTTCCACAGGGTTGAACTGGACTCACATGTCAAAGACTGTGTTCAGACATATATCCGTGAGTGGCTGATTGTGAATCGAAAGTAAGCTACATATAATTAAATAAAATCAAAAATACATTCCATCTTATTTATCAGAGAGGAGATCTTGCTGTTATAAGTAATCCTAAAGACTGATGATTTTAATCAGTGGTTGAAGACAAGAACTGACTTTTCATTGAGCTATTGCGTCTGCTTCTTAATTATCAGACACTCTGGGAATTAAGTAGGAAGAAATTCACATCAACTTATATAATGCTGATTTATCTAAATCAGGAATACTAGTACAATGTGATCCCACTAAAAGGAAAGATAACAGGGATAAAGATTACATTTGCATGCTTTTCTCCTATCCATGCCCTGAAAATTCAACACAATCTGATTTCTAATGGTGTCTGAAAACTCAAGGACTACGGGCTTTCCCAGCAGTGACTGAGTGTATTCATGGGATTATTAGTGTTATAGCCTACTTTACTATTTTACGTAAGTAAAAAAAAATTATTTCTGCATTTGAGGCCAGTGTAATTCAACACACAGAACTGCATCTGTAGTCTAAGTGACTTAATTTCCTTTCATTTACCATATTATATTATATTATATTTTCCATTACATATGTTAAATGTGAAAGGCACTCTCAGTCAGTGTTTTCTATGCAAGGTTACCTGTCCCCAGACTCTTAGGGGAGTCTGGGGAATGGGGATATCTTGCCTTCTTCCCCGTCACCCCATTTTGTTCTTCAGAAAGAGGGTTTTGGAGCTCTATTTTTCTGTAACACTTCCATTCATCCCCTCATGCACTCATAGCCTGTTCTCAAGAAGCAGTAGGAGCAGGTGATAGTGGAGTGCTGGCACATTTGCTACCACTGTGTTGTGCCCCTTCACCCGCCCTTGCTGCTCTCTGCTTTTCTAACATAACGTACATCAGCAGTCAGTGCTGTATGGGTTGACTCCTGGTTATTGTAAAGGAATTGCATTGTTAAACTGCGCAGCTTGTGCTCCTCAGCGGAGTAGCTGCTGAGGGTTATCAAGATACTTCCTCCAGGGGTGCTGATGAAATTGATTGAATTCTCAGAACTGTTTCACAGTGAGTCACCAAAAATAGGCTCATAGGTTTTGCGGGCTCTCCATCTGTGCTGCTCTTTCCCACAGCATTGTTCTGAGCACACTGTAAAGAGCGAGTGTGCAGCTTTGTTCGTGCACTTTGTTGAGTGAACAGTAAAGTAAGTAAGGTGAAAAATAGAACATAGCTGTTTCTGCATTTAGGAGTACTGGTAGAACTGTGAATGGAACCATAGAAATACACATATGTGGAAAGTTTTGTTGCATGTTTTAGTATTTCATTCATTCAGATAAGGTAAATTTGCATTCAGAAACTTTTTTTGCAGTGGACTCTGTGGTAAACATGATGATGGACTATGCCAGAGAGCTGAGCTTTGTTGGCTGTGGCTAACAATGCAAGCAAGTTATTAAAAATTGGAAAGAACAAGGCAGTGTCAAATATGCTGCAGTGGCACATAAAAAAATTATAGATTGTTATTGGTAATCTCATGTTAGTGCTTGGACACTATTCTCAGAACAGGAAGGAGAAGAAAAGATATCAAGAGAGGAGTGAGAAAAAAAGTAATTATAGAAGGCTTTCCATTGTCTTGAGAAAGGCTGGAAAAACTGGAGTTGCCTACATAGGAAGCAGATTCATAGGATAGGTTGCTGATTGGTGAGCTATGGATGAGAGGAATGCCTAAGTGATTTTCATGCATTCATGAATGAGAAGGTTCAGAACAGGAGACTGAGGAATCTTCAGTGAGTGGCGTGAGCAGAGGTGGTCCTTGTGCTCGAGAGCAGAGAGATATGTGGCAGAGAAGCTGGACACAGATGGAGTTCAGTTTTTGCCAGAGGCTGCATGGGGGGCTTGTTCCTCTGCCTGTCTGTTTCTCCTTTCAGTTGTCCTTTGTTCCTTTTCCTCATTCCATTTACTTAATTCAGTGTGTGGCCATTAAATTGACATGTGTGGTAAAAGCATGGTTTGCCACTTGGTGAGTTTTAATTGCTACCATGCTTTTCAAAATAAATAAACAATATAAATAAATTTTCCAGGAGTACTTTAGGGGAAAGGCATCTCTATTGTACCTTGTAAACCAGAGGCAAAGTGTGAACTCAGGTACATAAATTTCTTGATTAATCGTTTGCCACTGGAGGTAGTGAGAAAATTATCTACACAACCTCTTTTGAATGCTTAAAGTCATGCAGAATTCCTGTCTTCCATTCTGGAGTATTATGGTGGCTCCAAAACAAGGTCACATCCAAGGAGAGCTGGGATTGTCTCTTTTATGACTTCAGTTTTCATTGCAGTGAACTGGTAAATGATTAAAATGCAAACAATTAAAACTAAAACACATCAGAGCATATAATTCAGTTACTCCCAAAATGTAATAAAAAAGGTGTCTCCATGATCAATAATTGCTTATTGTGGCTTCTTTATGAAAGTACTCAAATGTTTTGCCATCGCCTTGGGAGGGCAAATGAACAAAGCAGGATCATGTAACTAAGGTGGCTGATTGTAAAAAGGCCATCAAAGGATTTAGCAAATTGTATACTAAAGTGAAAGAAGCAGAGCTCTGGGTGCATCTGGTATCTTTTTTTTCAGGATTTTCCATCTGCCTCAAAAATGGAACTTGAAATTGGTACCTTGCTGCAAATTTTGCAAAGTTGCCAGCAGAGAGCGTTACATTGTGCCATAGCAATAGCCCTCTTCAAAAATGGGCATTGTTTGAAAGGTGTAGATTGTTGCTTGTGTTTAACTTGGGATGCTAGCTAGGTCCAGGATAAGAGCACTAAGCTTTTGGATGTATAATTGCAGAAGCAGATCCAGCCAAAAGATAAGTGATCCAAATCCATGTTCTTAAGGTCACTGAAATAATAACTGTGTCTAATGAGGAGATCAGGGCTGAATTTGTACCTAGGACTGGTTTTGGTGCTGTCTCAGGTTCGTAGTCTTTGCAAAAGTGATCTGAATGAATTTTCTTCCTTTTAAAACTGTTCTTAATATAGATGATAGAGTTGCAGTGGTGTGTTAAAAGAAATTAAAGTTGTGAAATGTCACATTTTTGCATAAAAGGTGTGCCGTGCTGCTCTTTTGCAGAACAATGTTTACAGTTCTTTAATATGTTTTTATTTGTCTTTTCTGTTTTATTTTCCCTTAACTCCTCCTCATGATATCCTGACTTTCTTGGGCTTGTCTGAGAAAGGAACCAAGGGAATTCAGATACATGTAGCCTGAAAAATAGGGGATCCCGAAAAGATTTTCACAAGACGCTTCAAAAACAAACCTTTGAATCAGAAACAGTGGATTCTGGCGATGCAAGTTTCCAGGTACATTTTCTTAACTTTGGGAGAAGTAACCAAATACTGCAGCTTCCCTCAAAAGAATCATCCATCCCAGGATCTCTGTAATGGCATCAAGCGGAGCACCATGCTCGCCATGAGGCCTCATGGCAGAGGCGGCGTTAAGATCCCCTCTGCCAGACCACCAAGAGTCGTTCCCTGGCACCCTGGTGCTCAAGCCACAGCTTGCCATTTTGCTGCTTTCCAACAGGTGGGACCCCAACACGTCCATGCTCTCCCTGAGGAGGCCTCCAGGACGACCCTTGCCTCCTCTTACTTCGAGCTCCGCAGCCTGCAGCCAGACCCCCGCTTGGAGAATCTGCTGCGGCACGTCAGCGCTGAGGAGTTTGAGAGGCAGAATGAGGAGGCACGGCGCACCAACAGGCACCCTGAGCTCCTCGCCCTCTACCCCTCTGTGGATGAGGTGAGCTGGGAGGCTGGCTGTCCTATTGGTTTTCCCCAGCTGGCTGTCCTGGCATTAGTCAGGTTAAAGCTGCACCACAGTTCAAACACAGGGTTTATGGCCTGGATAGTTGTCTCCCTTGAATAATAACAGGGTGAAGGCATGTCATCATGGGCTCCTGTCAGCTGTCTTCAGTTTTCATGGGGGGGTTTGAACTTGGACTCGCAGTGTTGCCTGAGGCCCCGTTATACCCCTCTCAGTGTTGGTCAAGCCACATGCTGGTGATAGGGCTATGTGAGGGTGTTACCCTTCCCTGTAATTCTCACTGGGGGTCCAGAAGTGTAAATATTTGGTGTAAATGCCAGATGGGGGTCAGGAATGTAAATATTTAGAAATAGTAAATCAATTATTTTTCATCTCTGGAGAGATTAAGTGCCCACTGAGTGGGGGAAGGTGCTAGTCTGTAGCAGCAGCCCCGCTACCATTACATAAAGGTTTTATCCAAGTACGTAAATTTACAGTTGTTTTGGTTGAGTATTACTATAATTACTGTGTAATTATAGGAAGATGCAGTGGAAATACGGCCAGTGCCGGATCGCCCGAAGGAACATCTGGGCAACAGGATTTTGGTGAAGCTGCAGACTCTGAAGTAAGTATCCTTCACAAACTTCGGTCACCATTTCTCAGAAATTCTCTGCCCACTGTGACACCACTGCAGGTGTCCTGTACAGCAATTCACATGATCACGTGTTCTTCCTTAGGGTAGCAGAGGACTATTTCTGTCCCTCTTTACAGAACTCTTTAACTTGTCAGGGTGAAAAGGAGTTGGGAGTGAGCCCAAATTATATATTTCAAACAAACCAGATTGGTTCCTACACACTACTGGACTTTTGTCATGGTTTCACCCCTGCTGGCAACCAAGCCCTACGTGGCCACTCACTCACTCCCCCACCAGTGATACTGGGGAGAGAATCAAAAAGCTATAAAACTCATCGGTTAAGGCACAGACAGCTTAGTGGGAAAAGCAAAAGCTGCATATGCAAGCAGAGCAAAAAGAAAGGAATTAACTCACTGCTTCCTGCGTGGGCAGGCATATCCAGGAGAGCAGGGACCCATCACATGTAACAGTTATGTGGGAAGACAAACACCATCACTCTAAACATCCCCTCCTTTCCTCCTTCTTCTCCCCACTTTTTATACTGAGCATGATGTCATACCTGGAATATGGTGTGGAATATCCTTTTCATCAGTTGGGGTCATCCGTCCAGGCTGCGTCTCCTCCCAACCTCCCATGCACCCTAGTCTCCTCACCATCATGGCAGTATGAAAAGCTGAAAAAACCTTGGCTCTGTGCAAGCACTGCTCGGCAATAACAAAAACTTTTTGGTTTTGTTATTATATATTATATATATATAATATGTATAACATCCCTATATTATCAACGCTGCATTCAGCACAAATCCAAAACACAGCCCCACACCAAGCACTGTGAAGAAAATTAATTCTACCCCAGCCAAAACCAGCACAACTTCATACACAGAAAAAAAAAAAAGGCAAGAAAGATACAATAATTTTAACTGATATCTGAGATCAGTTTCTGTCAAATTTAGAAAATACATAGAATGCAGTTTACTTCCATTATTTCCTCTTGAAATCTTATAATATAATGCACAAATAAAAAAATCCTCCACACTTGGAGAGAGCTGAGGTCTGGAGCTAAGTATTTCTCCTTATTTTCTAACAAAAGTGCCAGTCAAAATAAAGCCCTTTTATTTTTTTTTATTATACATAGCCGCAGGAGTGCAGTATCAATCAGTGTCTTGTGTGTCTGTCCCTAACAGGTTTGATATAGAGATCGAACCTTTATTTGCATGCATAGCTCTCTATGACATAAAGGAAAGAAAAAAGGTAAGTGTGCATACAATATTTTTGTGGAGTTGGCTTGGGTTTTTAGCTCTGGAGTAGTAATTTAGGAAACCTTACAAAAATATCTGCAACTGTTTCACACATGTAGTCTGATCCACGATTCCTTTTATTTAGTCAAGGTCACATGCTTGCAGTTGTTCGTAGTTCTAGATACTGCTTTTGACTTGTTTTAAAATAAAATTTGAAGCACTTTTTCTCTGCAATGTATTTTAATCCTTTTTCTTTTCAAGATCTCAGAAAATTTTCATTGTGACCTCAACTCTGACTCATTAAGAGGATTCTTGCGTTCTCATACACCCTCCATTGACTTGTCTACTCAGGCAAGATCGGCAGTATTTTCTGTCACATATCCTTCATCAGATATATATCTGGTAATAAAGGTATGTTACAGCGCTGCTTCAACAGTGTCCTTCCAGTTTTCAGCTGTGCCTGTTGTCTGAGTTCATGAAGCCGGCAAACACGGGTCTCCTCTAGATGAGATGAATTCTAGTAGTTTTTATTAGTATCTGTGCAGATATACTGTGAGATATACTTGGTATATCTCACTTTAAAGCTTAGAAGTTATATCGATACCTTGTCTTCTAGTTATACAAAATACTTAGAATTTCCTATCTTTGCCAAAAGGAAATTAAAAGTATAGTGAAATAAGGCACTTTTAAAAATTTTATTTACATTCTGTGGAAGTTTTTTGGCTCTGATTTATTTCTCTTTGCATCATTTTGTGTGTTTAATTCTGAAACTGATTTAACCTGAACCACTTAATTTAGAATGTGTTAATTTTCCTGATTTCAGTGAAAATGCAGTAGTAACTGATTGACAGTGTTGTCACATATATGTTTTCTGCCCTCCAACAGATGGAAGACTAAGAGGTCTAGTATCAGTCACTCCGTAAACATTTTGTGTTGTACATTTAGGCAGGCTATTTCATATTACTAGAGAAACAGTATGTTACTATTTGGGTAATATTTTTTATTTGTGAGTGTCTTATTTTCCTGGTTTTTGTAGATAGAAAAAGTGCTTCAGCAAGGAGAAATTGGAGACTGTGCAGAACCCTATATGGTTCTTAAAGAAAGTGAGGCTGGCAAGGTAAGTAAATAACTATAAAGAATGTTTGGATGAAAAAATGCATGATCAAGGTGAAAAAAAAAACCAAACAGATAAAGATCAGACCCTTTGGAATAGGGCAGAATATCAGAAACACTGGAGGGGAAGCCAGTTAGTGTATCCACGGTTTGGTGTCTGTGACCAACAGAAGTCAGGAGAAGGGAAGGTGCATTTTCATTACTGACCCCTCTGGAAATTAATGCTGACAAAGTCTTGAGTTATGAAGCAGGTAGGGGTGAGCAGAGGAGATGACTAGAATGTAGAATTCACAGAAATATTTGTACTTCAGAGACATGTTACTGGTTTGGTTGGGCAGACAATCTGTTGTGGTGTGTAGTGGCTAGTTCAGTACTGTCATTCATAGATAACATGAGCTCTATTCAAGGAATTCATGGTCACTTACTTCCATGGAACAGGCTGAAACTGTTTGTTGGACTTCCATACGTCTCACCTTTAGAATATTGCTTTCAATAGCAGTAGAATATTTTTTCAATATCTGATGAAAGACATAGAACCTGCTAATGTTTCGTGGTGATGGTTCATACTGGACTTGTGGGTCACTCCATAAAGATCAGATGCAAATGAACTCATTGAAAAGAAATCTAATTGAATGTACAAATCAAAACAGCTACAATTCTGACAGTGATGTAGCAAGAAAACATGAGAGATAGCTGCAAATTATTTACTGAACTGTAAATATGTAATTTACATTTTTATCTATGATAGCATTACAGTAATTGATAGCTTTTTTTTTAACAGTCATTATTTTATTTGTCTTAGACAAAAGAAAAGATTGAAAAACTGAAAGCACAAGCTGAATCCTTTTGTCAGCGGTTGGGGAAATACAGAATGCCATTCGCCTGGATTCCCATAAGCCTAACTAATTTCTTCAACCTTTCAACACTTGAACGAGAAATACCTGACACTGAAGGTTTAAATGGTAATTGTCCAACTTTTCTAAGTAATGCAAAATTACTCTTCAGTGGGACTGAATATAGGAAACAATGTCATTCACTCTAGCATCGAGAGTGAATAACAGATTCAAAGTCACGTCTTCTCAATCTTCCTTGTCAGTGCTACAACCACTTACAAGTCAACGTCCTCACTGTTTCATCTCTGCATATTAATTTTTATGTCTGCTAAATATTCTTTATTGGTTTAGACCTGATTTTCACTGAACGCTGGCTTTGTAGTAGTAAAACTCCCTTTACCACATGGAGTTCGTTAGCTATACTGTGCAATCAAAATACCTATCATCTTAGTTTCTAGGGCATTCAGGACCATTGTTTGACACCGTTGACTAATGTGCTTCATCACCCATGAACTAAAAATTTGAGTAAACTTGTGCTCTGCAGCAGAAATAATGTCACTTCTCTAGGTGTGTCCACTATTTCACATAGTCTGAAATAAAAGTGCAATGTTTTAGGTACTCTGTCCTCTGATGTTGCTGGGAAGTTGTGGTTTTCTAGGTATTCTTGTAATCTTTGTAGTGCAGCAAAAGCAAAAAGCAAGATGACGTTTCATTTAATTTCCATTTGAAGGGAAGGGGTCCACTAGTGACAAGAGGGCAACACTGCTGCAGGCAAGAAGGCCTTCTGAGAGAAGTCTCGGCTCAGAGGACAGCTATCCAGCATCCAATTTCAAAACAATCTCTCTGACCCTTGGCACCTTCTTTAAACAGGTACTGGATTCTCTTTCTGTTTTCCTTAGAAATTTTTCATCTATGTAATGTGAATTGTGTTGGGAAAAATTACCAATTGTATTTGTGTGGGGACAGAGGATAACATGTCAAGTACACAGTAATGCACTTGCTTTGCGTGCCTCAGGATCATCGTTCACTTACAAACCTTTTTTCAGTGTTATGGAGTGTTGTTATAAAGGTACTGATTTTTGTCTTTCTCCTGGTAGGAGGGAGACAGGCTCAGTGATGAAGATCTGTTCAAATTTTTAGCTGATTTCAAAAGATCGTCTTCCTTGCAAAGACGAATTAAGACTTTACCAGGTATGTAGTTAATTGTGGATGGAAAGGGTTATGTGTATTTTTCTCCCCTAAATTGTTCTGTAAATTCCAACCCCAAAATATAATTAACTCGGGTTTAAAGCCTATAATGGGTGCCATTTAGGAACTTCCTGGGTTCCCAGTGTCAACCTGAACACAGATGATTTTGAATTTTTTTTTCTGTGTGAATTAGTATGCAGAGTTATATTTAGTTTGATATTCTAAAATTATTTGCTTTCCTTTCTAATTTACGGTGTATCTACTGGATGTCTTTTCTTATTGTTCAAACTGTTTGAAGACAGTACTTTAAAGCAAATTTCTAAGATCCTTGTCATTTCCCTTCAATACTTTGAAATGGCTCATATTTTGTAGAGAGAGATTAAAATGTATACACTGTTCATCTTAGTTTGGTATTTGAGTCAGTGTTAGTTAGCAAAGTAGAGAGGCAGAGACAGTGTTTGGCTTCTGTCAAACCCCTGACGAGCTTAATTTTTCATTTTATATAAATTACAGCTCAGGCACTTCTGGGTCACAGAGGAACCTTAAAAAATATGAACTGAGGGCAAAGCTGCTTTTCCTTTCTAACTGATTGCCAGAAATGGCAAGTCTGAGCTCCACAAAGGGTTTTCAGTTATCACAGCACAGAATTTAAACAGACAGTCTGTTGATACTTGGGTGAATGTTACCAGTATTAACTGTTTAACTGCTGACCACTACAAGCCTGGCTGTCCTGGTGGGTGGTGTCTAATTTGGCAGAGAATAATCAGAGCAGAATCTGAGGGGAGCGAGTAGAGTGAGAGAGAACTGTATTAGACAGCAGCCCTTTTATCTTTATTTGTCTCCCAGACAAATATTGTATTATTTGTGTGTAAAAGATACTAGAATATCAACCCAGCATATAGTATTCCTTCCTTTTTTCTATTTACTTGAAATAGTACAGGGTAGGCATAAAAAGCCATATTTTGTCCTGATGTAAAGGGATGTGTGTAGGCTACTTCCTCTGTAGTCTTTCTACACTTATGCTTTCCTTCTCATGCAGCCCAAGATCCAGTTCTTATTCCTGCACTGTTGCTATGTAACCTCATATATTGTTTTCATCTTTCTTTTATTATACATTGATTATTTTTTATATTTTTACTGAGATTTTGTGATTTAATTTTAAAGGAACACTTAAACTGGAGATTTCCCCAGCTCCAGAAAACCTTAGTTATTGTCTGACACCAGAACTTCTGCCAGTGAAGCCATTTCCAGAAAACCGTAATCGTCCCCACAAAGAGATTTTGGAATTCCCAGTTAGAGAAGTGTATGTTCCCCATACCATTTATAGGTAAGAAAGAATGTATATTTTTTAAATTTTTAAAGATCTATTTTAAAAAATAATTGTGACTTAGATTTTTTTTCAGAAATAGAAACTAAATATATATATAAAAAAGAAAGACTATGCATTAGGCTGACAGTTTAATCGTATTAGCTATTTCAAGATAAAATACCTGCAGGATATTCCATAATGTATTTATTAATCTAATTGTGTTGTCCCTTGAAAATTTTATTCTTTCTCTTTTTCTCTCTTTCTCTTTTTCTCTCTTTCTCTCTTGGAGTCTGAGATTAAACTAAACTATGCAAAGTAACTCTGAATTTAAATAGAGCCACATATGAAGTGTTTTTGTTATTTTATTTCCTTTCCTCTAATCTGAAAAGTAGAATCATCCTGTCTTATTTAAGCAATTTAGTCATAACTGATTCTCATGGCCTCGTAGTGTGATACAGCTGATTTAATGTTTCCTAATTTTTTGATTGTAAGTTCTGCAAACCATTGCTATGCATGCAGACATTAAAAAGAATGAAAAATGAATAAAATAATTACCTGTTTTCTATCAACATTACCATGAATATAGAAATGTACTTGAATACCAAATAAATGAAAACCTATAAAAACACAAACTGGCATAACTATACCTGTGCAAATGTCCAGACAAATACTAGTGAAACACCTATCTTCAGTTTTTCTCCTGAATCTTTAGAAGAAATGCAAAGGTTGTGTTTACTTCTTTGGTTTTTTTGGGGGTTTTTTTTGCCAAAGTAAGGTATTTCAGAGGAAAAAAGTCTCCTTTTTTTCTAATAATAGCTTTTTCCTTTGTGATAGGAGAAGTGGAGTCTTCTGTTATAGTCTTTGAACTCAGCTCTTGCTAGCTTTTTTTACTGGTGTAATGCCATTATTTTAAATGATGCTATTTCTGATTTATGCCGGAGAGATCAGCCAGCCCACTGTCTTTGTGCTCTGTGAAATTGAGCACTTCTTTTTGTTGTGTACTTATATTTCTTTAATAAAAATACTTCCCTGAAAATGTCAAAACATTCCAAGATTTATTTCTTTCATACCCTTCTATTTTTAATAGGAAAAATCATATAATTTAAAGGTTGTTTGTCATTTTATTTTCTCATTAAGTATAAATGAAAATTATGCTGTTTACTGCCACTATGAAATGTTGGTGCTGAGGAAGAGGGATTTGTCACATCACTTCAGCAGTAACTCAGCTTAATCAGCACAGAAGTCCTCTCTTTAATGGGGAAGTGGCTAACACTTTGGGGATTTTTAGAGGAAGGGGGAAAAAACCCTTTCCTTTGCTGTTTTGTTTCATTTAATTGCAAACCACTCAGTGCTGTGCTCAGACTTGCTGTAGTCTACAATGTGAGCTGGAGGCCTTCTACTTTGGTGGTAGTCATTCTACCCCATTCTTGACTAGTTTGGGATGAGGAAAGACTATTGGTGTATAATGGTCTCTCATTCGTGTTACTGCTGTCACAGCATTATCTACTCTTTTCTGCCTCTCTGCCCGTGGAATCCAGAGATAGCATAGTAGCCCTATGAGTCTTCTGCAGGCCCATTGGTCATCTCTTCAGGTGATTCAAAATTTTAGCAGCGTGAGAAAAATCATTTAGATGCTTATCCAAATTATCTATAGTAAGATACAGAATATATGACACATACCCACCCTCTTGAATGTGACAAGTTGAAGTTCTGTCATTGTGCTGACTAGAGCAGGTTTCCATATTTAGTTAACTATTTATGATGTGCATTTTAACTTTCAATTTTTTTTTTCCCTGAAGATTCCTCACCAAAACTGTAGAGGAATCAGTGAATAATGAAAATTGTAACTAATGGATGTATCAGTTTTTGTTTCTAGTACCATAAGTTTTACATGTCAATGTTAACCCATCCATCATTGTTCACCTGCAGGACATTTCTGGTTTGTTTCGATAGGGACTACTTGCACATATGCTGTATTTTGCTATGTATGGAATTCTTGTCACAGTCATCAATGAACATGCCTACTATTCATTGGAAGTTTGAGATGCGCTTGTTGATACCTCACACAAGGTGTAATCTAGCAAGGGGAAGGATTTTGTTATGTCACACATATGAACAAGCAATATTTACAAATAGGAATATTCAATGAGAAGGGTCACAGACTTGAAACTCTGAATAGATTTTATTTTGGCAGAAGATAGGTCTGCATTGCTTTACCCATAGGAAGTGATCAAATCACTGCTAAGTCCCATGAAAGTGTAGGAAGGTCAGCAAATTTGAGTGAGAATTGCTGCATGGTGTCCTGTATGAGGCTGGGTGGGCCCTTAGCTTTCTCCGCAAGTAACTGATTCTGAAATAACCTCTTCTCTGTCATACATCTGCTGGGTCAGTCTCCAACCCGGAGTAGCTGTCTGGATCTGTGTCTCACCCAGGACTCTGCTGGCCTTTGGGACTCTGTTCTCAGTGATGTTGGGTACTCTGCCATGGCTTTTGTAAACTCATGCTGACCCCTGAATGGCTCTTTTGCCTTTTAAGCACATCTAACTATATCTGGAGGTAGAGCTCTGCACTTTCTGTATGGGGAATGAGGGGAGAAATTTAATCACACTGAACAAAAGTAATTTCTGTGGCATGTTGTTTGAATATTTTTGCTCAGTGAAGAACCTCAAGGGAAACACAATGCCTCCTGGAGCTCACTACATCCTTATGGGTATCCTAGCTGTCCTGTTATTTAAAAGACAGCAGCATTTGCTGCCCCAATGCCCCTGCTAACTGCCATGTGAAATGCTCCTTGTCTTTGCTTCCTCTCAGGCTTTTGGAGTTTATGGATGCTGGCAGGCAGTAGGACTTAGGCAGTGGTCAGCAGTAGGTCTACAATTCATGCCTGTGTCAGGGAACCTCTTTTGATCATCTCCTCACCTTTCTGCTTTAGAAGTCAGCCATCACTTTCATCTCTTCAGGATATCCAGTCAGCATTTATCTCTATTCCTCTTCAGTGCTGATGTGTTTAATACACATGTAAGCAAAATCTTTAAAACTGCTTGAGCATAAATGGCACCAGCTTTAGCTTTTCAGTAGAGTACTTACTGGAATAATGCTTCCTTGGTTGTGTAGTCAGCAGAGAGCTCTCTATGTTTTTACATATCTTTAATCTCAAGCCACGTCTAAAGGTAAAATCCAGTGCTCAGGTACATTATATGGATTTGTGACATCTTGTCCCAGGCTGCAGATTAATGAAGCAATGCCTGGATTATTCAGCCTCCCCTACATGTATTTCTTCACCTCTGGCAGATGTAATATTGACAATATCCTTCATTTAATATGTCATTCCCCCGAGTATAATTCAGTGGAGGTTACCGATATATTTCTCTCTTTCACTTAGCTTTCCTTAACATCATATTGGAGAGAGTTTGGCAAAGCAGAAATTGCACTTGAGATGGTAAGGAAGAAAGTGCATTAGGTGACAGGCAAGAGTACCATTCTGAAGGAAGGGAAAGGCAAGTTACATGCTATTTTTTTTTGCTAAGGCATGCCATGGCCCATATAGGGTATGTTGGTTAAAAGAAGTAGCTTGGACTGTGTAGTATCTGTTGTGACACATTGCAATAAGGAGAATCAACAAGAGTTTTCCAGGTCTTGGAATAATGGAAAATGGACTGTCTGACTTAAAGGCAATATTCTCCAAAGCTGCCACCCTTGTCAGCTGACAATGGTGTTGAGGAGATGTCTGGGATAAGAACAGAGCAATTCTGTGTGCAGCTTCTGACTATCACAAACAAAGAGAAAGCATGAAAACCCATGAGAAGTCCTCATTGTCTCACTGAAAGCCAGCATGCTCCCACCAACACTAGTCTTAGTCCTTACACTTGGAGGATGAACAGTGAAAACCCTATACCAGACTGGGAAAACAAGACACTAAATAGACATAATCATGATTCCAGAATGTATGTGTAATCCAGGCTTACCTGAAATCCCATATTTGCCATAAACTTTACTGGAGAAAAATCTTTCTATTAGCATTTTGACTCTTCTACTAGAATTGTTGGGTTTTGAACTTGGGAGGCTATCTACGGTGCCAAATTCCTCACAGAAATTTGAAGTGTAGTGATGTATTCACGTACAGAAGCTAGTAAACAGCAAAGTATGCTGTGTTTCAAAACATTATTCATATACATTACTTAAAAAAGGAAGTTTATAGAGCTACAGTTCAAAATTTCTTATTTGTATTTACTCAGGTTCATTGATACTGCTTTTTGATTCGTATAATCTAGAAATATATGCCTTTTTTTTTTTTGCTGTAAGCTACAAATGTATGAACTTCGGTTGTTGTTTTCCTTGTTTTTATCACCTCTGAGTGATTCCTTCCCCCTTCCAAAATCTGATTATTCACATCACAGAAAGGAGCTGCTTTCTCGAGAGGTTCCTACCTTTCATTACACGAAGCAAAGACAATAGTTCATTTGCAACAGGGAATTACATATTAAAAAAATAAAAAAAAGAGGCAGAGGGGAAGACTGCCTTCTCAAAGACATAGCTTACTGTATGAGAAATCTTAAACATAGAATGTTCTATGTGTCACAGCAAGAACTTAGCTCTTCCTTGTGAACTTTTGAAATGAAATTCTGGCAAATCTCTCACTATGTAGGTGGAATTGAAGGACAGGGAGAGAAGTCAGCAAGATGCTAGTTTGTGCACTTAATTTTCAAACAGAAATGCCTGCCATTTACCCATTCTATTCTTTCTTATCTTCTTTCAGAAATCTCCTGTATGTTTACCCTCAGAGGCTGAATTTTGCTAACCGCCTGGCTTCTGCAAGAAACATTACCATCAAGATACAGTTTATGTGTGGTGAAGAGCCTTCCTGTGCAATGCCGGTAATAAGTGCTGACATTTCTTAGCAGACTTTTGTTTACATGCATTCCTGAGGAACCTCTGAAGAGAGGAATCATCATTCACCACAGTTTCTAGTGGGACCCTAGGAAACCTAACATCAGAGAGTTTGTGAAGCTTTCCATTCTCATCAGAAAGCAGGGCTGTACTTCTTACCCACAACAAGAAAAACTTGTCATTCTAGTGGAACCAGAGGCCTCTCTTTCTTAGATAAGTCTTCTTACCTTTTGACATCATATTGCATCAATATTCTGTTGGAAACTCCAATGGTAAAATTCACAGAGCTTCGGAGACCTTTTAAGAATAGGTGCACAATCATGCAGTGTAGGTAGAGTTTTCCATGTTTGAAACACACTGTGTTTGAAGGCGTATGTGTACACTACCAGCAGAGCAGGCAGTACTGTCTGTGTTTAGGTTATGCAACATCTCTTATTGTAACATCCTCCATTCAAATTTACCAAGCTGGGGATCTTCAGTTTGAAGTGTTTAAACCCAGATGTCTCTTCAGCCTGAATTTTTGGGGACATTTTCTGACACTGTTGTTGGCTATTTGAGAATGACATTGAGAAAAAAGTCTTCTGTGATTTTATGTGTTAGAGAAGGAAAAAATGAGTGGAAATATTACTTTGAGGAGACTTTAGTCCAACAATTTGTTGGACCAAGGACTATCACCCAACCAGCCTTTATCAGTGTGCTGATGTTGCTTCACAGCCTTACTCCACATAACCTGTGGAACTGAAATCAGTGTTTTCCCAAGCCACACTTCTTCCAGAGCTGGAGCTGTGCCTTTTGAATGTCACACCTTTTACACAATACTGCATTATTAGTTTTCTTAGACTCTGCCCATGCTATGATTAGGTTTTTAGCAAATGCTTGGGACAGACACAGTTCATCTGGCTTCCCTCTCCACTGTGAGCTGCATCTCAATACATATGGGTTTGCACTGTACAGAGATTCTTGTATGAGCTCATGTCTCAGGGCTACCTTTAAAGTTACTGGATTCCAGGACCTTACCATGGGCCTGAGTCTGAAATGAGGGAAGCAAATCTAGCACCAGAAATGCCTATTTCTCCTCACTGATTGCAAAGGAACTTTAGACCTCTAAGGTAAGATGACATGTATCTCACCCTAAATAAACAGACTACAGCTGAAAAACAAAACTTTAAAAAATACTTTAAATTTTAGCACTTAGTTAAAGGCAGTGTGACAATGTATAAGTGGCTTACCATAACTTTTTTCCTGCAATTTCTAACTTTTTAGTGCATGGCTGGAGAATGATGTGAGGGAGTCAATGACTCTGAAGATAACTCTGCTCCATTTTCCTGGTGTTTTACCCTGAATGGTGTGTGGGGAAGGTGCTTGGTAATAAGACATTTGTACTAGTGAGCTAAGATAAAATTGAGGAGTCATTTTAAGTCTTCAGATACCGTCTTAAAATTTATAGAAGATGATGGTGATTAAATGCTTTAGTTCTGATTGCTGTTACTTTCTTTTCTTCATAATGTAGGTAATTTTTGGGAAATCTTCAGGTCCAGAATTTGTCCAAGAAATATACACGGCTATCACATATCATAATAAGTAAGTGTTGTTACTATTCCTAGGACTTGAGAAGTATTAATCTTTTATCTCTTTACATAATTGGTAGCCTGCATAGTTCGTCAAGGAATGCTGTTACTAATCCATTTTAAACAGTTACATTTTATGTGATTTATCATATCTAATTAGGTTTGCTACATGTATTTGCATAAGCAACCATTGCTTTTTTTGTTTGAAGCTTTTCAGTAGTTGAGAATATTCTTAATAAGAAGATTAATGAGCAGGAGCAGAAAGCAGTACAACTTTTAACATAATTCACTTCAATGAATTCACAGATCTAAAAGAGCTGATGGGACATTGTTGTTCTCATTCTCATTAATGTGAATTTGGGATTTAGGATTTGCACAGCAGTAATTCTGGAATCCAAAATTAAGATTGAATGTTTTTGAAAGTATAGAGATGGGGGTGAAGCTAAAACAGTCCAGATGATACTATCTATTCTTTTCCTGATTCAAAGCTGTACATAGTTCACAGCTGCTGGCAAATTTGCCTCTTGTTCCGTCTCATGCTTGCATAGGAAACACGCTTGGCATTTTTTTTAAACAGGTCCCCTGACTTTTACGAAGAAGTGAAAATTAAACTGCCAGCAAAACTCACAGAGAAACACCATCTATTGTTCACATTTTATCACATCAGCTGCCAACCAAAGCAAGGAGCATCTGTGGAAACCCTCCTAGGGTACTCAGTAAGTTCCATGTGATGCATAAGTGTGTGTATGTGTGTGTGCATATCTACATCCCATGCAAACAGACTCTTTGCTTGTGAGGAATTTTGTCATTTATTCTCTTTCTGGTTATGGCAATACATCAAAGCAAATGGAAGGTCTTAATGTGAATTCATAGAAACTAGATGCAACCTGCGCTAGATAATATCCTCATCCTGTAATTTTACAATGTTAAATGTCTTTGAACTTAATGAATTCACCTGATTCAACTGAAGCATGTACCGAAACATTTGCGACAACAATGCTTTATAGCATATAATCTAATTCTGTTAGATTCCATTTACTGAAAAAAAAATACCTTAAAACATATGCAATTACATTTATTACTGTTATGTTCATACATGAGGCAATAGCTAATAGAATACTCTAATGAGGTTTTATACGGTGTATAACTTCTGTTCTAAATTGTCTTTTATCCACATAAAAATTAAAAACCCAGAAAGAATCTAAAAACTAAAATGTAATTCCTTTGCATTCTTTATCTTCATGTTGAGACTAGCATGTTTTAGGTTTAGAAGTACATATTATAGCATAGTCTCTTCGACCTTTTTCTTTATCAATCAATATTTCTAACTGGAGAGAATATAAAAGGAAAGCATAGAAGATGATAATACTTTCAGATTTGAAAATGTGGTCAGCAATTGAGCTGTGGGGCCAGAGAAGCACTTTCCATGTGTTCCCACAACGAAGTTTGGGTGTTTTTTGTGTTTGTGGATTTTGTTTGGTTGTTGTTGGCTTTTGGGTTTTTTTAATCCCAGTACTGAAAATCCTTTCAAATTGGCTTTATTTTATGGACAGTTATAGTCCCACCAGTGTCAGTGGAATTGTTAAGAAATAAATTAGTTTGTCGTTCAGGAGCAAAACTTGACATAGGCGAGGAGTTAATTTTCAAGTTTCTGTTAACCTAAATACAAAATGTTTCTTCTCTGTGATATTCAAATACACAGCCTCTTTCAGACCTGACTAAGACAAAAATTAAATGCATCCAAATATGAATGCAGGGTCATATGAATATGAATGATAAGTCAGTCTGGCTTTAATCCTCATAGTGACCACACTGAAGATGTTCGATTCATGATAAGCAAAACTTCAAATCTGTTTCTTTGCTTCAAAACCAAGGATCAGTGTATTCAAGATACACAACTTTTTATATAAAAACATGAACTCTGCTAAATCCTTCTGGTAGGATTTATTAGAAAAATATATGTCACACATGAGAAGCTCTGTGTTTGTTTTCTTCAAAAGAGATGGTTTGTAAAGCAGCTTTTAACATTTTTGCGCAGTAGCTATCAGTGAATTTAAAATACAAAGAAATTACTGTGGAATATGTTAGAGCAGTGAAACTTGGGTCAATATCTCATTTGTTGTTTTGTTGACTGTACCTAACAAATTAGATAAATAGCTCTTATCATATATCATGCTGAATATTGCTGTGTTTTCTCTTCATTTGTTTCAGTGGCTGCCGATTCTATTAAATGATCGTCTTCAAACTGGACATTATAGTCTTCCTGTTGCATTGGATAAGCTGCCTTTACACTATTCAATTCACTCTCCTGAGGTAACAAACAAAATTATTAAAAGATAATATTTTCCTAATGTAAGTGTTTTACAAACTAACATTGCTGTCTGCTTGTAGGCAATGCCTGCTGTTTGTCCTTTAAAAGGAGGAAGGTCTGGAGAAAAATGTTGTTGTTATTATTGTCACTGGTGTTATTATTTTATGTTGTTATTTTTTTTTTTTAAAGTTAGTTATTCAAGCAAATTCTCGTAAATTGTCTAATCAGGGATACATTTGTTTAGAGAGTGTCAAGTCAATAATTTGATTTCTTCCACATAAGCATGATTTGCTCGTGTTTCTTTGTGGCTGTGTGGGAGAGGGAATCAGGTGCTGCTACTGGAGGAGAAAACTGTGCCCTCTGAGTAAACATAGCTAGTAGGAAACTGTCCAGAGGGTTTAAACTGCACCACAACACCATGGAGTGCCTTTGGCGGTGCGTTAACTGGGTAATTTTAGCCTTAAAAATATCCTATCAGAAGATGTATATTCACACAGTCTGTGCTAGGCATCCCACTAAAATTCTCAAAATTTCCCTGATCAGTGCATCAACTTCTCTCCAACTACTGTATCAGAACAAGGTGATGCCTAGCTGTGGACCTCTATGTGGCACTGAATTTGGACATCTAAAGTGAAGTGAATAGTGTGAATAGACTATAGAACCCCATGTAAACAGATTTTCTGTTTTGTTAAAAGGAAGATGACTCCCATATTTCTTTTCCATCACAGAAAATGCCATCTCAGACACCACCTATTAAGTGGGTTGAAGGACACAAAGGTGTTTTCATTGTTGAAGTGCAAGCTGTTTCGTCTGTTCATACTCAGGTAATCCATCAGAAGCAACACATAGCTGTAGTTTCATTTCACAGAAAATTCAAATATCCTAGGCCAACTTTGTAGGTTTATGAAATGAAGATGTTTAAGCTCACGCAGGTTTAAAAAAAACTTAAGAGCTTTGGAAATAACCGGATATCCTCGGTGAATGAAATCCTTTGGTGAAATGAAAGAGATACTAAGCAAGTTTAGAGATGACACAAAACTGGGAGGAGCTGTTGACTCCCTCGAAGGCAGGGAGGCCCTGCAGAGAGACCAAGACAAATTAGAGGACTGGGCAATCACCAACCATATGAAGTTAAACAGGGGAAAGTGCTGGATTCTGCACCTGGGATGAGGCAACCTTGGATATACATACCAACTGGGGAATGAGATGCTGGAAAGCAGTGCCATGGAAAGGGACCTGGGAGTCCTGGTCAATGGCAAGTTCAATATGAGTCAGCAGTGCCCTGGCAGCCAGGAGGGCCAGCAGTGTCCTGGGAGGCATCAGGCAAAGCGTCGCCAGCTGGTCAAAGGAGGGGATTGTCCCGCTCTGCTCTGCACTGGGGCGGCCTCACCTTGAATATTGTGTGCAGTTTTGGGCACCATAATGTAAGAAAGATACTGAGCTATTAGAGAATGTCCAAAGGAGGACAACAGAGATGGTGAAGGGCCTTGAGGGGAAGGCTGAGGTCACTTGGTCTGTTCAGCCTGGAGAAGAGGAGACTGAGGGGAGACCTCATTGCAGTCTCCAACTTCCTCATGAGGGGAAGAGGAGAGGCAGGCACTGATCTCTTCTCTGACCAGAGACAGGACACCAAGGAATGGCCTGAAGTTGTGTCAGGGAAGCTATAGATTGGATATCAGGAAGAGGTTCTTCACCCAGAGGGAGGTTGGGCACTGGAACAGGCTCCTCAGAGACGTGGTCACAGCACCAAGCCTGACAGAGTTTGAGGAGTGTTTGGATGATACTCTCAGGCATATGGTGTGATTCTTGGGGGATGGTCCAATGCAGGGCTAAAGGTTGGACTTAATAATCCTTAGGGGTCCCTTCCAACTCAGCATATTCTGTGATTCTGTGAAATCTATTGATAGAAGTGAACAAATGAGCACTCTCAGCAGCAAGTCACATCAAACAATAGGGGATCCTGGTGTCCTCTCAGCTCAGCAGGAGTCTGCTTAAGCTGTGTTTGAAAGACATTGGCAGGGCACAGTGCCAGTTTCTTCAGTCTGCGTCTTCTATTCTGCAAGGCTAGTTCAGATACTGTGTCCACATCTCCAGAGACAGAGCACCTCCCTGCCTCCATGGACAGGTTCTACACTGCCAGCATGCATTAGGCAGCTCACTTGTGAAAGCCACGTCATGTGGTAACACAAGCTTAGTTCTGGATGAGAACTCAATGATTCTGATCATTCAGGACATTGGATCTTTGCCCATCTCATTGAAATACTGGTTTGAGGCAGAGCAGCCTTATTTTATTTCTGCTGCTTTTCAGTGTCTCTTACCCATCATGACATTCTAGTTAATCCCGATAGCTAGTCCTGTCAGCTAGAGCCTTGTGTCTGATGCAGGTCCATCACCTCTTTGCAGCATGCTTTTTAAATAAATACAAGTAGGGCATACTCATAGGGCACATAAATTATATGCAGCTGGAACTTAGATGTGAGTTGCAGGGGGACTATAGACGTATGATGACAGAGTTTTATCTGATAGAAGGAACAGTCTTTTTGATAAATGAAGCAATCACTTTAGTAAGGGCTTTAACTTTTCTACCTTTAAGTTGATCTAACCACAGTCTGCAGTTGAGCCAGATGAAAAGGAGCAAACAAAAGGCTGTGACGGTTGCTTTACAAATTGATCACAAAGAGCAGCCACCACTGAAAGCCAGGTTGAAAATCTTTTCTTTCACCATCAGATGGTACAATAAGGCTTTGCTTAGCTACCAGTAGCCTGAACTGTATCAACTTTGTTAACTGTGAGTGCACTGTATTTGCAGGACAACCACCTGGAGAAGTTCTTCACTTTGTGCCATTCTCTGGAAAGTCAAGTGACGTTCCCCATTCGACTGATGGATCAGAAGATTACAGAGGCTTCACTGGAACATGAATTGAAACTCAGCATTATTTGTTTGAATTCTTCACGCCTTGAACCTCTTGTCTTGTTTTTGCATTTGGTACTAGATAAACTTTTCCAGCTGGCTGTGCAGCCCATGGTTATAGCTGGCCAGACAGGTATTTACTGGTTCATGGCCTTCAAGTGGCAGTGCAAGCAACCTAGAAATGTGGGGGAAATGATTGCTAAATATCCAGGCTCAGATTTAATATTTGGGGTGGTCCACTGCAGAAAGAGTTGTGCTTCTCAAGACACAGTTTTGCTGCACAATTTAATCAGGTTTAGCTGAGTTCCTGCCTTCTCTCCTTTCCCCCTACATATAAGACTCTCAGACTCTGATTGGGAGATACATTAAACTGTAGTAGTTTACTTACCTGAAAATACAGATCAGAAAGTGGTTGCAGTTGAACTTTGAATGGAATTCAGTTTTTTGCAAGTAAAACAGTAGCAAAATCATTATCGTACAGCTGACACTTGCTGTCTGCACCATATCTTCTGTCCAAATATCTTCAGAGAGTGTTGAATGAGTGCAAAAACAGAGGCTATAGTAGTGCACACTGATTTTCTGTTACTGAGGGTGCTAGTTACCTATCACATATGTTAACTCTGGAGGGAAGGCATACTTGGAGACAGTGGTGCAGTTCGTTTCCTATCTTATTTTGGTAATCAATGCTTGTCATCTACTACAATATTTGTGCAAAAGCTTGTATTTGTCGGCTGGAGAACAATGAGTCTTAGTGTTCTTCAGGTAGGTAGTTTTTAGGAAATGTGTGAAGGCTGCTAGAAATTTTAATTTACAGTTAGAATCTGCTTTTATGTAGCACAGAGTGACAGAATAGCAGTGATTGTGTTGAAAGTCAGTGGATCTGCTGAAGAGTATTTATTGGCCTATGTAGACTTTGGGTCTGGTCAGGTAGAGCACTTACTGTCTAGAGCTCTGAATTTTTAAAGGATTGAATTGAAGCTTATAGGATTAGTTGTTGCTGCAAAGAATGCCCTCACCTAATTACATTATACCCTTCAGTATTATACCCTGACACTAATTCTTGTCTTTGTTTCACAGCCAACTTCTCACAGTTTGCTTTTGAATCTGTGGTTGCAATAGTGAACAGTCTTCACAACAGCAAAGAGCTGAGCAAAGATCAGCATGGGAGGAATTGCCTCCTGGCATCTTATGTGTACTACATATTTCGTCTGCCAGAACCTCAAAGGGAAGTGGTCAAACCAGGTATTATTGGTGCAAGGGTTGCAAAAGTATTCTTTTTTCTTGATACACGCTATTCAGCATGATACCTGTATGAGGAGGACCTAAGGAACTGATCTATAAGATAGCAAACAACTTCTCAGACCCCAACTGCATACTGTTTAAGCACCGTACTGTTCTGATGTATCATTTTTCTCAGAGGTAGCTCAGGAATATCAGCGCTGCAAAGAGCAACATGGACTTGCCACTCATAATCTCCATCTCTCAGTTGTTCATTTAAGATGCAGGGTTGAGGTGAGAAAACTCCACAGCTTCAGGCAATGTTGTAGCTTAATGAAGATGAAAGCAAGAGATGTTGCCTAAACTGAAGCTTTCTCTAGAGGAATTTCCTTCATAAATTGAAATGACCTTAAGATGCCAATTTCTTACTGGCCTGTACATCGGTAAATTACTTTCTGTGCAAACTAACTTACTGCCAAATGGTATAGGGCCAAGCTCAACCAATTTCTCCATTGTATTAAGGATGTCATGAGAGGATAAAATGCTGTATGCTGGCCAGCTGGTTGAGACAGATGATCCTTCTTCTCTTCTCAGCCCTGCTGAGGCCGTACCTAGGGTGCTGTGTACAGTTTTGGACTCCCCAGTACAAGAGACACATGAACATGTTGGACAGAGACCAGCCAAGGGCAACAAAGGTGACAAAGGGACTGGAGTGTCTCTTCAATGAAGAAAGGCTAAGAGAGCTGGGACTGTTCAGCCTGGAGAAGAGAATGGTCAGGAAGGATCTTCAGCGTACACAAGATGCTGAAGGGAGAGTGCAAAAAAGACAGAACGTGGCTGTTTCCAGTGACACCTAGTGACAAGATCAGAGGCAATGGGCACGCACTGAAACACAGTGAACATGAGGAAGCACTTCTTTCCTGTGAGGATGTCTGAGCACTGGCACAGGTTTCCCAGAGAGGTTGCCCAAGTCTCTCATCTTGGAGATAGCAGAAAGCAGTTTAGACATGGTCCTGGGCAGCTGACTGAAGGTGATCTTGCTAGAGCAGAGGGTTTGGACCAGATGGCCTTCAGAAGGCCCTTCCAACCTCAACCACTCTGTTATTCTGCTGCAGTCATTGTCCTAAAGCCTACAGGATTAATTTAATCAATTGGTATATATTAAATGACTTACCACCAAGCAGCTGTGCCGTGGGAGCTAAAGATATGTATGCCTTTTTCTCTTGCAAGTATTCATTTAAATCCCCCTTGAGGGACATTTAGGCTGATGTTACGATGTGCTAAAATCTCTGAGTTTGCATACACTTGGAAATTCTTTATCCTTGGAAAATAAGGTCCATAGTGAAACTGAAAACTAGATAATCATTCAGTGAAATTCCTGATGGCAGTGCTCCCTGCCTCCTTGGACACTTTGCACGTGGTATTAAATGTTATATGTTGAAGGTGGTATTTTGTGTTTAGGCCTGTGAATATTGTCTTCATCTACAGCAAATTAAAAGGATCTGAAGGGAAGAAAGAGCTATTGTAATAGTGCTGCTGCTCAGGTAGCCATATTAATCTTTTGTTACTACTTGTGCAATCACCCTGTGAGCTGTCAACTGCGATAATATCTGCACCTTGTCATTCAATGCCTGTGTAATTTGTTAATGAAGCAGTTGGTGGTGGGATTTTCAGAAGCTTTTATCTTTTCAAAATGCTATAACAGCACTGAGCAAAACTGGCTTGAATCTCATGTTTGTCTCATATATATGTCCTTTAGTCTTAATTCAAACATCTCCCTATGGACAGGTGCAGGCAGCAGTACCATTTCAACCGAGTCTCGTTATTACACATTTGGACGCACTTCCGCAATGTCTGTTGGAAGTAAACTCCTGCAGAGCCGAGTGATCAGCTGCAGCAATCCTGACATCACTGTTACACAAACTGCTACTGATGAGGAGGTCAAAAGCATCATGTCATCCAAGGTAAGAGAACAAAGTCAAATATCAGGAGAGTGGTACAGTCCAAAACTTAATAATCTAGATTTTGTCTTTGAGGGTTGGATTTGCGTCTTGTAAGTGCTTCTGGTATGTATCACCAGAAGCATTTGCTGTTTATCTGATGTGTCATAGACCCATGTTAAATCCCAATGCTAAATTCTGATGTTTCTTATCAGTGAAGAGCAAGAGGTAGGAACTCTGTCTCTTGTTTGTGGCTCAGACCTCCCACTGAAGGATTTGTTTTTTTGACATGCCTCACTCTCCTGTTATTCCAGACATTTAGGTTCTGTTCATATCTGCTGACCTGGTCTGCTTCAAGTTGCACAGAGTCAGTGCAGCCACAGACCTTCTTTCTTTTTTTTTTTCTTTTTTTCCTTCTTCTATTTTTTTATTTACATATTTATTTTTATGTTTGGTGTTAAATAGTTTCCTATTAATTTCCTATTTTTTGTTTTAAAAAAAAAAGTAGGCAATTATATGACACTGGCCCTATAATTTTATATTGGCTATAGTATAGGTGCCATGTGCATAGTTTGTAACTGGTCTTTTCAAACTACTTCACTCAACCACAGAATGAAACACAAGCTTCTTCTGGCTTTCTCATCCGCAACTACATATGCCACCAACAGCTTGCAGGACGGAAAGGTTGATGACATCTGAGAAACGGGATTTTGCTTCCCTGTTTGGTACCTGGTGCTTCCTGGTCTGCAGCATCCCAGGCTCATCTCAGAGCTTTATGAAGATGGTTATGCTCAGCTCTCTGGGGAACCAAAATCTAGAGGTTCCCATTCAGCTGGAGCTGGGAAGCTGTGCCTCTGACAAAAGCAGGATTTTTTTGACCTGTACAGGGAGCCTGCTGCTAGCTGCAGCCCTGGCAGTGCTCTACAGCAGCAGGTCTGATGAGCTCTGAACCCTACCCCACCTCGCTTTTCTTTGTGTTACATTTGTAAAATACTGCTTCTCAAGTAGGTTATTTTCAGAAACATTTTGAAGTCTTTTCTCCATTGAATGACCGTGTGTCTTTCTGGTTAAAGTGAATGGGTGCCTGTCTTTGGCGAATGAAACCAGAACTAGTATGATGCACAGGCTTTGACAGTTTATTTGGTTTGTTCCTGTGGGCATATGTATTCACCCATAGCAACTTTTAATAACATAGACTTGAATTTAATAGCCTTATGACTTTTACTCTAATGTACTCTGTCCTGGGGGGGGGGAGGGGGGGTGAACACAAACCCCAGAGCTCAAGGCATGCTTCCAAATTAACACAGAATTAAAATGTTTCATGTTACAGCTCCATCCCATTGATAAATGTGGCAATTTACAATTGGCTACTGCTGTTTCACTGCCTTTTTAATTTGCGTTGCTTTTAATGGAAGGAAGACTAATTAATTTCAGATGTAGCACCAGAGGATAAATTTACACCCTTTTCAAGGGTGAATCGTATCTTCGTAAGTACAGCTGCAGTGCTGCCATTGGGCACGCGATGGCAGTGCTGGCATTTGCACCCTCCTGTGGCTCGTGCTTTCAGGGGTCTTCAGCCTCCAGTGGGAAGAGGGACGGGGAGAAGGAAAGAAAAGAACTGTTTAGGTGAACATCTGTGCATACCTTAAAAAAAATCCAACAAACTACAAACAAAGAAACCAAAAACAAACAAAAACCCTCAAAAAACAAAAACCAAAACCCAAAACAAAACAAACAACAACAAAAAAACCCAAAAACAAAAACAAAGAAAAAACCCAACCAACAAACAACCCACTGCTGCTGATTTCTTCTCTGTTAATGAGTTTAAGTCATTTATTAACTTACTATTATGGTTTTCTTCTGACTGTGTCCCCCAGCCTGTGGATCACAGCTCCAGTCGGATGTCTTATTATGTTGAAGGGACAAATGACATGTCAAGTATTTGTGGAAACCCAAGACCGTCCAATAAAAAGGTAGGCTAAAAAGGTACCACTATGTGTGAGGGAACTCATCAACAGGACATGGAGCATCCTGTGGCAATGCTGGCAATTGGCATTTCTAAATGAGGAGAGGGGAGAAACAGAACAGAATGACAAATAGTTTTATCAAACAAGGCATTTGTGGTGGAATATTGAATCATTGGGTAAATATTACTCAAACTTTTCTGCTTCTGCTCCAGAGTCTTTAGACTGTTTTTCCAGGACAGATTTAGACAAGTAGCAGCCTGTTTGGATCCTACTTTGCTCTCTTTCTCAAGATCTTAGAGCTTTTCAACTGCTGTTTACCCTTGGATACTTGCCTTTACATGTTACAGTAAACTCCATTCAGAAGTATTTGCCACCTCTTTCTTCTGTAGAGTGTTCTTCTTTGTCCCTTTTTGTAGCTTTTAGAACCAAGAAATTCCACCCTGACCTCTATACAAGGTCTGCTGTGGTTATTGCTGTATCCTTCCCTCTCACCACAGACTCAATCTTACTTCTACCTCCTCTCAAAAATACATGGATGTGCTAAATGAAAATGCTTAGTGGGTAGTGGGAAACATGACTGCTCTCTGTCATACAAGCAGCTAGTGGCCTGAGGATAGACCAAAGGCATTTCCCTGTTCAGTTATTTGGAGTTCTGGATCAACAGAAAAATGGGTCCCAAAGTCTGTGTGTCACTAACATTCTTTAAATGTAATTTTGGTCAAATCTGCCTTCTTATCCTACATCCACACATCCCCATCCAGCTGCAGACTCCCCAGTATGGAGGAGTTTCCCACAGGGAAGATGGGGAAATGTTGAAAATGGAAGACGAGCTGATTGAGAAGCCATTTTCCAACAGTCTGTGTTTATTATCTAGCATTTCCACGAGGAGCTGGCACTGCAGATGGTGGTCAGCACAGGCATGGTGAGAGAATCTGTCTTCAAGTATGCCTGGTTCTTCTTTGAGCTCCTGGTAAGATTTGACAGTGATATTTCACGGTTAGTTAATGGTGAAATGCAGTAGGTACTTCAGGCACAGATTTAGTTGGGTGGTGACCTCTTTAGTTATTCAGCCCCACTGCATAAAGGAAGGTCTCAAATAATGGAAATACAACTAAAGAACTCTTCATATTCACCCCCATTCCACACTGATGTCTGTGGTCCCAAAGTTCTGCATGAACTGCATGAGCAGTGGTCCACAGCTTGCAAAAGACTGAGACACTCATCAAACCAAGCCCTTCCTTTTCTGTGAATACCTATTCCTGTCTTTTCCATTTTGTAAATAACATGGGAGCAGTGACAAAGCTCCACAAACGCACAGTTTTACAGAGCCCTGAGGTGACGTATGTCGGTGGAAATTGCATACTGATTTCCACTGGCAGCATATATGTAACCCAACATCAGGTCAAAAAATAAGAATTCCACACATGTCACTCCCTGTCCATCATGGAGGGAAAAAGATGCAAACAGCAGCATTTCAGAACTGCAGATGTAAGGGTCTGGGGGAGGGTGATTCTGATTTCAGGTGCCGAGAGTAGCCAACTGCATGAATATGGACAGAAATCAATGTCTGTCTGTGAGTCTTAAGCTCTCTGTTGTCATTGCCACTACAAGTAGGATTTATCACAACAGCTCTGAGAAGACGAGTGATTACATTGAGGGAAAAAGAAGTAGGAAATCTTACTTCCATGAACAAACTTAAAGCAGTATTTTACCCCCAGTTTGGGCATTTTTTTAGTATTTTTTTCTGCTTTACAGATAAAAAGTATGGCTCAGTATGTTCATAATATAGAGAAGCAAGACAACCCACGAAGAACTCGGTTTTCGGATCGCTTCAAAGATGATATTACCACTATAGTTAGTGTGATTACTTCAGAGATTGCTGCACTTTTAGTCAAACCACCAAAAGTAAGTACATGGAATAATCAGCATGGATCCTTGCTGCTGACCTTGTGTAACCCTGAGCTATATTTAATCCCATTTAAACTTAAGGAGTCTTGCTAGAATTAGGCCAATACTGAGGCAATATTTTCACATGGATCTTAAGTTAGAGTTGTGGCAAGGCAAAGGTCAACCTTGCACTCCTTTGGCAGATCGTTTTTCTTCAGCTCAGTTCCCCAGCTTGCTTCTCAGTGTGGCTGCAACATACAGGGAGAGAACTCCCTTTCCCATTGACAGGAAAGGCTGAGCATCCATTTTCAGTGGCAGTGATGCTTTATGCCAGGTTAGCCAGAGCATCAGACTGCAGCCCAAGCAGGGCTTCTTGCTCTTATCCCCCTTTACAGTCACCCTCATTCCTACTGCATTGTGTTTTATTCCTTGTTTGAGTTCTCTGTAGCAGTGGACTCTGCAATATTAAGGCAGAGTTCCTCATGAGGGTTGCAAAAGCAAGTGATCTAACCCCTGATCTCTGTAAAGAGGCACTGCTACTTGAAAATTAAAGACGAAAAATAAGCCCTAAGTCCCATGAAATTCTTTCTCTTTTTAACGAGTTGCACTGATATAACAGATTATAAAGTGGAAGGGATGACAAATTGCAATTTATATTTTAACATTGCTACTGTCAGCTTATACCACTGATACCACTCCACACTGGCCTGTAGACAAAATTTAGGCTACAGATAGGCATTGAGTCACTGTTTGCTTAGTTGTTGCAACCAACTTGTTTTCATGTCCCAGAGCTGCCAAATGCACTGTGCTAGCCCAGCAGAGTGCTCTGCCACAGAGCAGAGCAGGCTGGAGAGCTGGCCTGCCATATCACTTATCAGCCAGGCTCAGTTTCCTGATCCACTTTCTCCAAGTGTGCGCTGCCATGCTGTTGAGGAGCAGAAACTGGGAAAAGGCAAGACCAGACAAATGGAAGCAGAGAATGGCAGAAGGGGTTGTCACTGTCCACCAAAAAGTTGTTCCTAAAGCTTTAGCCTTTGCTCAGTCATTTGATGTGCTTCCGTGATAGCCACGTGCAGAGAAATCATTTCCACATAAATGTTTACTTAAGGCACCAGTGACTTTTTTTTTAAATACGTTATGAAATAAAAATTTGTTACATTAAAAATATTTTAACAGAACTGTAGTCTCTGCTAACACACTAGTATTTATTGCTTCCTTACAAGAAATACACAAGGTTTTGTGGCCTGTTAGTTCAATTCGATTTTGATAGAGTGAGTGTGATAGAACCTGCTTATGTGTGAAAATTCCACTGCAGTGTCTTCAGAATTAGGGCCGTTGGTTAGTTGTACAAGCAGTAGGTAATGGGTGTTTGATTTTTAAATCCAAGCAGTAATAATCAATGTTATGATACGTGGTTGAGCATGTCAGATTGCCCTGGATTTCTACAGTTATATGTCTGGCATATGCTAGCCTGTCCAATAAGGTTGTGGAAACTAGTTTTTTCTTCACACAGAGAAATATTTTGCTGTGTAAATTCCGTACTGTGTATTCCTGAAGAGCAACAAAAAGGTTGAAAAATGAAGAATTAAATTGTGGCCACCCTGAGGTGAGGCACACCTGTTCTCACTAGTCAGAGGTGCCAGGAGGGGCAATATTTTTCTCAGTCATCTCCTCTGTCAGTTTTGAGTGAGTTCACCTGAAGGCTCTGAACATTAAATGAGTGCAGATCCCTCAGGCATCTCCATTAATTCCTCTTGGGAAACTACATATGCTACTGAGATTTTATGATTTAAATTGGTATGTTTGAAGTAACTGTAGCCTCATTTTAGAAACCACATTAAGTTCTGTGTGATTGTTAGAGGCTGTGTATCTCTGGTAATCAGGCCAATTCTAAGCATGCAACAGCTTAGCTGCTGAATAATAAACCTCTCAAGATTTATCTTAGCAGTGTTTTGTTACTGTAAGTTTTACACTTAGAATTTCTAAACAAAATACTTGGCATTCCATCAGCAAAGACAGCACAGGTTTTTATTAATATTTTAGAGCAATATTTTATGTTTTAAGTACCTGAACCGGCATTCTCTGAGACTCAATATGCAAAAAAAAAAAAAAAAAAAAAGTCATATGCAGGATTGCAGCCAATAGGGAATTCAGAACGGTCTCACATTCCATTTCATTGTTGTCACCCCAAAGGTTTGCATAGATGAACTTGTTCATTCATCCCATGATATTGCTCTATGAAAGCTACAAGACTTGAAATAATTTACAGAAGTGATTTTGTGCAATTTTAATAAGATTATGTGAACTGGAGAGCCGAAACAATCTTGTTCTTTATGTCCCATGAGATGAAGGGAGCTGGCCCCTATGCTACTTTTTCATGACTCTAAATAAAGTCTTCCACCTTTATGTAAGTTTTATACATCAAACCTGATTTTTTTTCTTTTTTTTTTTTCAAGGAAAGTGAACAAGCAGAAAAAATTAATATCAGCTTGGCATTTTTCTTGTATGATCTTCTTTCTTTAATGGACCGGGGATTTGTGTTCAATCTCATCAAACATTACTGCAATCAGGTAGGCACCATGCATGATTGGGATTGCATTTGGCTTATGACCAGTCCTGTATTCTGTTCTGTTTGATTAGTTTATCCATCAAGATCCTTTGAGTTGTGTTAAAGGTCCAGGTAAATTTCCTATTTCCTATTGCATATGCAGTGAGTTTAAACCTCTTTTGATTTGTAGTCTGCAGGAAAAACAATTGAGTGGAGGTGAAGACTCTTTTAGAAATGTCATACTTTGCACTGCTGCAGAGCATCCATGGAACCACTTTTCTTCCCTTTCTTTTTTACATCCCTTAGCAGTAGGGTCTGCAGGCCATACAGATCAACTTTTAGTCTTTGAGTCCTCTATTGCAGTGAGGACAGTATTTAGATTTGGGGTAGTCAACCAAAATGATACACCTCTGTCTTCTCCAAAAAATTAGAAATAGATGATGATGCAGGATGTTGTGACAAGATTATTTGTTGTATTTAAAGGGGAACGTTTCCTTCTATTTTGTGAACCCTTACACATGCTGTAGTTTTCTGCCAACGGAAGGCCCTCTGTCAGCTGATGGTAGGAGAATGCAAGGTGGCTACCATCCCATTTTCTGTAGTATGTACAATACTTCACTGATGTCACTGCTGATATGAAGAGACATGACAAGAGCACTGATGCCCTGTGTTGCTTAGCAGGACTTTTTATGAGTTTGACACAGACTCAGAAAAGTTTAGTTTGTTTTTCATTTTTGTGTTAGGCAAAAGAGAAAAATATTGTCTGTTTTTCTTTTGGGACAAAAAAGGAAAGAAACAAGTTATTATCTCTTGGGAACTTGGGAAGTCAGCTGGGGAGCGGGGGGAGAGACACCATCACTGTGAAACGAAGAGCAGATAATGTATGGAAGCTAGTTAGGTACAGTGAACGTTTTAATGTATGCTGGGCTATATATCTATTTCCTTTTCAGAGAGCAGGATATTTCACTGCATGGTAATTGCATGTAAATGCCCATCACTTTATACTTTTTTGTTTGATTTTCTAGCTTTCAAACAAGCTGAATTCACTCTCCACCCTGATTTCCATGAGACTTGAGTTCCTGAGAATTCTCTGCAGCCATGAGCATTACCTCAATCTGAACTTCTTCTTCATGACATCTGCATCTGCTCCAGCATCTCCTTCTCCCTCCTTATCCTCCCAGGTAGTCATCCATTTGATCATATTGTATGAATGTCACATGAAGCACACATGTAGAGAAAGCCTTCTGTTGCTCTGCATTCAAATATTTAGTTTCAAATTAGGCGCTGTTGGATCAGGGAGAAAAACTTCCCTCTTGAAAAAAGAAGAAGGAATAGGAGTACTACTGCAAAACTGCATCTACACAAGTTAAAACTTAACATGACCCAGATATGTACTTTTCTAGAAACATGCACACAGAAAATGACTGTTAAGGTAGACATAGCAGGTCAAAAAGGAACATAGCTCTGAAGGCTAATTTACAGGCACACCTTTATCCCATCCATACACAACCACAAGTTTGGTTACAGTGTGGTGCTAATAACACCAAGATTGGGGGTTTGATCTCTGTATGGGCCATTTAGTTGAGAATTGGACTTGATGATCCTTGTTGGTCCCTTCCAACTTTGAATATTCTCTGAATTCTGTGAATTTCATTATCTGTTTTGGAGAATTATGGCATGCAGCAGTGCACAGAAAACTTTGTGTATTTGCCTTCCAACTGATCTTCTAATTCTCCAAGTGGATGTGGATGTTACCACTATTAAGTTAGTGACTAATACACTGCATTTTTCAATATCCTGGAATAGTGAATTTCTGTTGCACCTTCCTGTTGCTTAGAGCAGGATTATCATACTTTCTTTTTCCAGTAGCAGCATTCTTTGTTCTGGGTTCCTCCCCCCTGCAGTAGTACACATGATGCTATGACTTTGTCCATGATTTCTCTGTGTTTGGACAGTGTTTTCCTTTTTATTTTTAACTTTATGATTTTCTGTGTGGAAACACTCAGGTATCCTGAGTAGATCTCTCCAAGCAGTATCCATCATTTCTCATTTCTCCCAGGATGTCATCCCCAGTACATACAGATTTTTCCAGACTTGGCCTGATACTGACACAACTCTAGATTTCCTGAATATCAGGACCTTCCTGACCATGGAGTTCATGAACACATTCAAAAGAGAAATGTTGACTGGCATGCCACACACTATTTTGCCAGTCTTGCACTCTTCTCTACATTTTACTTAGATGCTATCTTGCTTTTTTACTATGGGGCAAACCCTCTATCGAAGGGTGCTAGCCTGTCTGTTTTCCACAGTAGCAGTTTTGCAGGGGTCAGGACTGGGATGAAGCAATTCAGTGCAGTGCTCCATAACTGCCGTAACCCTTGGAGACAGGGGAATAGAATTGAAACTAAAAACAATGGGAAGTACAAAAACACTCAGAGTAATGGAGCAGTTAAAATTCATGGTTTCTTTTTCAAGTATCATTGCCAAAGAATTGGTTGAATGCTACATCTCTTACCTTAAGGGTTCTCACAGGTCAATAATAGTATACAGTATTTTCTTGAAGTTTTTCCTGGTCTTAAAAGTAAAGCTTGAAGGTCTTAGAGTTGAGGTTTCCCAATACATTTGGTTAATGCTAATCCCAGATGCCAAAGAACAAGAAATGTGACTCTTCTGCTTATGAGGCAAAAAAAGGTCAGCATAGCTTTTATAACTAGTTCTAGCAAGTCAGAGCTGGGAAGACACCAGTTTAATTAATCTTTCCTTCAAGCAACATCCTCAACTTTTTTTCTCCTTTAGGAGTAACCTATTTTTTTGGCCCTTGGATGATTTAATATGTTAGCTGACCACCCTTGCAGTAATTTTGATCTGTCAGCAGGAGTGCTGCCTACCTAGAGTGAGATTTTAGGTAGAAATATGGCCTTGTGAATAAATCTCTTTAAATTCTTGGAGAGAAGCCAAATGCACTTAATGGGTGCTCTACACTTTAGTGTTATTCCACACAAACATAGTGCAGCCATAGTACAGTCTGCTTGAGGTTGAATTTGAGTGGGTTGAAGCACAAATATGGGGCTGCTCAGAGACATGTGTCTTATTTGACCCCATATGCTGGAAGACAGCTGCCGCTGTGCGGTATACTGATACTTTATGTGTTTGTGTTTTGGGACTATTCTTAGGTGACTGGCAGAAATATTGGGGAAGAATATTGAAGAGTATAAATTAAAAGCTAAATCTGGACTCTTACAACCAAGAAGTTGCAGTGGGAAATAGAGTTTAAGACTTCTACTCACCTGATCAGGGTGACAAAAACATTCCAGGTGACCTGTGGCACACACCGGTGATTGGAGAAGCTAAGAAGTTCACAATACATATATAGCAGCAACTTTCTGTTCCTGGGCTGGCTGTATATCAGTCAAAGCTCTAAGTTACAGCAGTTTGAAGGCTGTTCTAAATTGTGCCAGCTGCCAGCAAGCTCAGCCAAGGATTTCCAGGCTGAAAGGAAACACTGTTCACATCTTTCTCGGCCTTACTTCTGTGCTAGGCATCATGGATGCTGAAGACACCAAAGTCCCACTTAATGTACAGGCAGCCTCTTGCTGTATGATACACAATGGCTGCTCTGCAATAGTAAGAGCAATATTAAGAATTGTAAACATGGAGAAAATTTTCACTTCACATCCTTTTGAAATGAGTGAATACAGGGTAGGAATTTTACATCTCAAAAAATGTCAAGTACTTGAGTTGCTGGTACAGAATGAAAAGGATGAGATTGCATCCTAGCAAGAGACTCATTTGAAATTAGATAGTTTTTTATTTCACACCCAGTTGTTTTCCTCCAAAATGTCCAAACTTTCTTCAAGTCTGTGGTTTTCCTCTAGTAGAGATTTTCTGTTAGCTACATGGACTGTGACTATAACCTCTTTAAGAAGCCTTGATTTTGGTGATCATACTTTAACACTTCTAATATACTTCTGCAGAACTCCAGCTCCTGCTCTAGTTTCCAGGACCAGAAAATCACTGGTATGTTTGACCTCTCAGCCGAATATCGCCAGCAACACTTTCTGACTGGCTTACTTTTCACTGAATTGGCAGCAGCACTGGACGCAGACAGCGAGGGGTGTGTATCTCAATTTGCAGATTTTAGAATGGAATTGAGTCACATTGTTACTCTTGGCAAGGTCATACTTTGATTCCAGTGCAGTCCTGTTTCCCCCACTCTTTTCAATGAGTCACTCTGTAACACAGCAATGACCCAGTCATTGTTTTATCTGCTTGCAGTGAATAAAAATATGCTATTTGTTGTGATAGTATTGGCTAAGTACGTGAATTGAGAACACAAAATTTCGGTTGCTCTTCTCTCTGAGACACTTATGCCTTTGTCTGAGCTTAAGAGTTTAACCAAACCTTCACCAGAGTTTGATGGTTTTCTTTAAGCACCTCTCTTCACCATACTGAATTTTTATGGGAAGTTTGAAAGACTTAGGTACTCCTTGATTGTAGTAAAGAAGCTTGGAGATTTAAGATACCTGTCTTTTGAAGGAAACATGAATCTCTGATCAGAATGGAAGGGATTATCCAATGAATATTGGTGTATTAATTTGTTTCTTTAATCTCCACTCTGTTTATTACATCTTTGATTTATAAGTGATTTGTGCATAATCCATAAATGGAGCTCATGGATGGTTTCTGTGTTAACAGGATTAACAAAGTGCAAAGAAAAGCTGTCAGTGCTATCCTTAGCCTGCTGAGTTCCCATGACCTAGATCCACGTTGCTCCAAAAAAGAGGTGAAGATTAAAATTGCAGCTCTTTACCTCCCTTTGGTTGGTATAATTTTGGATTCACTACCACAACTCCATGATTTTACAAGTAAGACCTTTTTCCCTTTGGATTTTTTAGCTTTTTAGTGCGACTTGTTTAAGCAGTTTATCAAACACAAAAGAGATCATGCTAAGTGCAGAAATTCCCTATGGTCTAGTAAAGCTGAATATTTATTTACTTAGAAGTAAACTGGATTTTTACAAACAGGAAAAGCTTTGGTGTCCTCACTTCATGAGTAAATGATAGACCAGAGATGAATCTGTAAGTACTCCTACATATCTCTTAGTGTAAATTTTATGATCTTGCAAATAAAGCCTAGAGGGTCTGCATAAAATATTGAGATCTAGGTAGGCTTAGCAGACAGTAGGGAAGAAAACAAGAGTGATACTGACATCCTGTTAGATCACAATTAAAGAAATTGGATTGTATTCTTTCTGTCTTTTTCTATTGCTCCTTAGTGCTATTAACATGATACAAAAATTAATTAATTAAAGGTATAAACTCTGAAGAATATATTTTTGTCACTGTCCTGAAAATATTTTGTGTTTAGACATCTGAACAAAAAACTTACTAATGTGAGAGTATTATTTAGCACTTTCAGTTTGATAAGGTCGAAGTATTTAGTCTACACTATCTAATCGGATCTCACATCATTCATCTAATCTAAATATTATCCTTATACCATAGACAAAAAGAGATATTATGAGGAAGCCCAGGTGTACCCATATGGCTAAGTTTTAGAGTGTCCTTTTTAAGTATCTGTTACAAGAGGCTGCTGATCTCATTCTGAACACGCAGGGTCCAGCTGGTCACTCAGTTTCACTGAAAGACAGGACTTGCAAAACACAAAATGGATGCTTAGAATCAGAGGAGATTTTTACAAAACTTAGGTATGAGTAACTTTATTTGCTGATAGTGATGTCAAGACTAGTAGGGAATAGAAGCAGCTAGACGCTTGAAATTAAACTTTTTCTTTAGTCATCAGGCAATACTGGCTCTGTCACCTGTTAGTACTGACTTACGTACTTTGTTGAGTATCACCAAATCCACGTATGGCTTCTATGTTTATTCTTTTCTTGGAACTGGGTGGTTCCAAGTCTTACGAAGCACTGGCTTAGCTTTGAATTTCGGAGACAACCTCACATTTGCTACCACTTTTTATTTATTTGAATAATTTGGCAGTCTTTGCAGATAGCTGCAATCTGTCTTGCTAATACTGTGCTTTTATGGCTTGGTACATCAGCCAAACACTCTCAGGGATGGAGGTACTAATTGTTTTGTTAGGTTACAGACCAATGGAAAACTGTGATGTGAGCAGCACATTGCTCCTGGAGTTGCTCCTGAAGTTCCAATGGGATATTTGAAATCTAGTTTCAGATATCCGCAGTGGAAAGGGACGCACAGGAAGCCCAGAAGAGGAACAAGAGTCCGCAGGTGCAATCAACCAAAATGTGGCCCTTGCCATTGCAGGGAATCAGTTCAACATCAGGAACTCTGGAATACCTCTGGTGTCCCTGGTATGTCCACTTCTCTACCAGTCTCCTTTCTTGTATCTGTTTTCCTCTTTCTTTTTTTCTCCTTTTATCCTTTCTTGTCACTAATAACTACAGTCATGAGAAACTGCATTTTTGTTTCCTCCAGCCCCAAAGAATCCCTCATATTCCGCCTGTCATCTTCTCCTCTTCTCTTCTAGTCATTTAATTACTGCTTTACCACACAAAGTTCTCTTTTTCTCCCACATTTGTTTCGATTTCCACACCCAGCCTAGACTCACTTCCAGATCAGCAAATGAGTGCCACACTGCTTCCCAGTTCCAGCCTCAGCTGAATACATGGATCTAGGACTCAGATCTTTCTTTTTCTCTCTCTATCTCTTTCCTCATTGTTTTTTTAATCTACTGTGCAATTTGACACAACTAGATGGCAGGAGGAAACCAAACAGTTAAAGAATCTTCTTCTACATTATTCCAGGGAAATTAAAATACAAATGTCTAGCAAACAATGCTCTTGTGCCTCTCTCAGTCTTTCAAATGCATTCAACTGCGCCTTTCACTAATGATACATACATTCAAAAAATACAATAATTATAACCTGGAAGAGGTCAAACTTACTGAAGTCCAGTTCTGAGATTTGATTTGACTATCATTTAAATAACATTATTTCACCTGAATGACCTTCTTCTCCTTTTTCTTCTTTCAACTGACATTTATCTGCTTCTAGCCCTACAGACAGAGTGCCACATTAGGTCCTGAAACTACTCGCAATCTTTTGATCTGTTTCCTCTGGATCATGAAGAATGCTGATCAGAATCTAATACAGAAATGGATTGCAGACCTTCCACCCATGCAGTTGAACAGAATTTTAGACCTTCTCTTCATTTGTGTCTCATGCTTTGAGTACAAGGTAAGTGAAACATGGCGTAGTTTTGTGGTCCTGCTTTGGTTCAGGTTTTTTTCCATAAATTCCAGCTGTCTGGGGTAAATTTGTTATCAGCAGTGGTTAGATTAGCACTTTTCTAATCTATACTGCAAATGGACAAATTAATTGAGATAAAATAACTGACACTAGCCTTCAAGCAAAATACAGCCAAAACCTTCAAGGAAGTCCTATGACTTTGGCTTAAGCTGTTTTATTATTTTCCTTTACCTGGGTATTTGAGGGCTATTTTTGGTGGGAAGTATATTGACAGCTCCTGTAAGTAGTGGACAGGACACTAAGGATGACTCTTTAATTAAGAGCTGGGACTTGATTTCAGGACTCTCTGAGAGGATCTGTCTGAAACTGATCAAATAACCTTCACTCTGATTTCTGTCTCTGTAGTACTGAGCTACATCTTTGTGTCTCTTAGCAGTACATATGCTACCTCTTTCCTTATTTGCAACATTTATTAGCCTTTGTATGTTAGTCAGTCATATTCATTGCTTTCTGCCCTTTCTACAGATCTCACCTCTTGTGTCTCATTCTGGAGATGTAGTTTGGACTCAGGTCCAAAGATGGAGGCATTGGTAGCAACTGGTTTGACTTTACTTTCAGGGCAAGCAAACCTCAGATAAAGTTAGCACCCAAGCACTCCAGAAGTCCCGAGATGTTAAAGCCCGACTAGAAGAGGCTTTACTGAGAGGTGAAGGAGCCAGAGGAGAAATGATGAAGCGCTGCAGAATACCGGCTGGTACTTCATACCCCTCTTTCCCCATGTCTTTTGGAGGAACTCAAATGGTTGTAGACGTAAATGAGTTTGTTGGGTTTTATGCACACTACCTGTTTTCATCCTTATATTTTTTACCCACAGTCCTTTCTCTTGCAAACCATTGTTGGTTTTGTGTGGATAAAAATATCTTTAACTTTCAACTCTCCAAGGTGTAGCTAGGACTGAACTCTTTTCATGTGAAGAATATGATTCAAGAAAGAAGTTTTAAGATGTTCTGAAAAATGTGGTGGTGTCTAATCAAGAGCCAAGAAATGGTGTCAAAATTATCAGTAAGAACAAATTGTTCATAGCAAAAAAGGTTGTTTCATTTAATAAATGGAATAATCTGTGGTTTGATTTTTGAAGACATTAAGCAAGCTAATGTTCTAAAAATCCTCGATGAAGTAAGTGATGGGGTCCTGTCTTTTTACTAGAGCCTTGAAGCTGTAAAGTTGAATGGTTTTAATTCTGACAGAGTGCTACAGAAATATATCTCCTTCTCATGCTGAGTTATCAGACTTTAGGTGTTGCTTTTTGCTTTAATCTCACTGACATATGTTGCACTCTTAGGGAATGACAGATCAGCGGGGCTAAATGAAAACCTGCGCTGGAGAAAGGAGCAGACTCAGTGGCGGCAGGCAAATGAGAGGCAAGATAAGTAAGTAATTTAATAAAGACATATTGCTTTTATTAGAGCCAAGCTGTTTGGGGATTTTATGTTTTATTCTTTCTCTTAGGATATTTTATTACAAAATCAGCGGTTTCAATCCTTTCCCTCTTCTGTCAAAGAGGACAAAATAGAAAATGTTAATGTAGCTGTTGCTGTGACACAACAAAGAGGTCACAAATACATGAATGAGAAGTTTAAATAGCTATCTATGCATTTTTTCCTTCTTCTTAACAGTGTGGAAAACACTAGTTAGTGATACAGGTTGTATCAAGTACTCCACAGAGGCTTGGTATGACATTTATTTTGGTGTTGCTGTGGGTTCTTCACTATATACAGTACTGTAGTATATGCTTTGCCACATGAAATCAGCTAAGCTGGGTTTGACATGCTGTGTTAATATCAAGAAGCACTGTTAGCAGGAGTCAGGGAGGATAATGTTTTGGGATTGTAGTAGCGGCTGTAAACTATGTGTAATGTCAGGGAAGATCTAGTCAGCATGGTCAATGTGAAAGGCTCCGTGGTTGCTGGAAGTGGTTCAAACAGCTACACTGTTCGCTCAATTTGTTCAGTTCTTGCTCATGTTTAGTGATCTCTGGCTTGATTAGAGCACCATCCTTTTGGCAGATCCTTCTGTTCTTTGTTGCTTTGAGTCAGTCATTGTAAATAGTAACCATATTACTACCCTGATTTCCTTTCCTAGCCATCAGCAGAATTATCTGTTTGTGCCCTAAAGGATGGCTCTACTTTTCTGGTTTTATTTTTGGGTAAATGAACGTAGCAGAGCTGCTACAGATTTTGAAGTCGCTCAGAAGTGTGATTGTAAGAGTGTTGCTCCAACCACAGAAATGCACCTTAGGAAATTTGTCCCAAGTCAGAGGATCTCTGTTCTCAAGCTCTAGGTATCCTCTGGCCAGGCAACATTTTTTGAGCAGTTTTGGGAAAAGTACAAAGCCTCCCCTTTGTGTTTCTGGCATAAAAGAGATGTCTGAAAATGCACTTTTGTTAGGAGCTTCACCTATGCTTAGAATATTCAGCTGCACAGGAGCTATGTTGCAGACATTGTCCTTAAGTCTCAGTGAAGAAGGTATTATGCATTGCCTTAACCACCATTTTCTATATATTTTATACATATTTCAGTTCTCTTTTAAATGGCCTGAGGTACTGCTGTATTGACCCCAGTGGACCTGCTGTCTCAAGAATCAACATTTTAAATTGCCTACATTAAACACTGCTTCTGTGGCACTGAAGCAATTTCCACTTTGTCCTAGTCTGCCTTTTTTACTTTTTTTCTTCTGAAATTGTCAGAACAGTTACCCTTATTCCATTTCAGGTTTTTGTGTCCTGCTACAGGCAATGTATTCAGAAATTACAGCGCAGTGTATTGAACAATTAAACATGATATTGAGTAGCCACTACCCAGAGGACAATTAAGGAAGCAAAAGGATCTGTTTGAGCTATCTAGAGGCCTAGATTTGGATGTCCCCTTTGAGACTTCCCTTCTACAATATCAGCTTTCCTCAACTGACTCTATAGTTTTGAAGAAACACTGTTGAACACTATTGTCATTGTTTGCTCTTACAGGATCATTCAGAATGGTATCATTTCTATTTTGGCTTTGTTTAAACAGCTGTCTGTCTGCAGGGTACTGTCTGCATGCTTAAATTAGGACATCTTTTTGCAGGACCAAAGCTGAGCTAGATCAAGAAGCCCTGATCAGTGGAAACTTGGCAACTGAAGCTAACCTGATCATTCTCGATATGCAAGAGAACATCATCCAGGTGAGAAACGGCAGAGCTGGCTTGGTACCAGTCCCTGCTCCCTCAGAAGACAGTGGAAGCAAGATTCATTTCTTCTTTTGTTTCTTAGACAATGCAAAATATTTTAATTCAAGATCTTCTGTAAACTTGTATAGTCTTGAAGAGAAAAAAAAAGAAGATAAGAAAAATATGAATAAGAATGAATCCAAAGATTAAATTGCTGCCTGTCTTATGCTGTCGCTACAAGGCCTTTCTGCTATAGGTGTTGCACTACTGTGAATAAAAGGGAAATCTACCACCTTGTCTTCAGGAGATGTTTTTGAAAGCCTTTTCCACTGTCTTACGATGATCCTGGAGTTTGGAGAGGATGAGAGAAGAAAAACCTTCATTTATGCCAGGAATGTAGCTGAAGATATTAGAAATCTAGAACTGTAGTGCTGGATGGCCTTTGGGCCATCATACATCATACTCACATGTATGATCCTAGACATAAGGATTTAAGAGACAAAAAGATTTAACCTTGAATGCTCTGTGCAGGAAAGTATCTCCCACCTGCCTGGAGTCCTGAAAAGAGATGTACCCTCCTAAAGCAATGTAATGTGCAGAACGTATTTAACAGCTAGGAGTCAGATGCAGTAAAATTTCACAGGTCCTTTGACCCCTGTGAAAAGTGATAGTTGACTCTGCTTAGCCATAACCTCCCAGTTTAGGAGAGACAATCCAAATTCATGGATATGGGAATACTACTGTGGGACCCACACACAATAGATAGCAAGGAGAAAACTCGGTGCTTGAAAACATATTAGTAGAAGAGCATTTAGCTACTAGACTGTTGTTCTACTGGGCATTGTTTTCACATGACACCACTCACAGCACCTAGTCTACCCAGTATTTGGGTTGTGGGTTGGATCAGAACATACCAGTGTGCCTATTAGCCTAGATGCCCAGGAAATCAGAGCATGAGGAGGCAAGGGAAAGGATGATGCTTGCCTGTCACAGGATCAGTTCCTGATACAAGGTACATGAAGGATTGGACAAAATGTGAACAGAGCTTCAAGAATCACTGCAGAAACTGGCTGAGCTTAAAAATACATTGGAGGGGCTGCAGAAATTGGGAAATGTTTGGGACATTTTCTGCTCTGTCTTCCTGATCACTACAGAATTGTTTTGAAATTCCTCTGAAGCAGATGTTAACAAGTGAAAAAACTGCAAATTCTAAACTCCTGGATGTCTCATGGACTGGAAAGCAGAACTTCAGCTCCTATGTTCTAGTTCCTTGCTGAACTATCTCACAGTTATTGTTTTTCTCCTCCATATGTAGGCAAGCTTTGCGGTAGAGTGCAGAGATAATCTTTTGGGAGGAGTTTTGAAGGTCCTGGTAAATTCTCTTGGCTTCGATCAGAGCACCACTTACCTGACTCATTGCTTTGCTACACTCAGAGCACTCATTGCCAAGGTATGCTCCTGACATATTTTTGTTTTCTTGCTTCCAATCAAATTATTAGAGCAGCATTTCTAGAGCAGAGCTGTGTGCACTTACTACTTTTTTTTAGCATTCCTTAAATATATTTTGCATATGTAAATACAAATTACTGTCTATAGGGTTGTTACAGGATTTCTGCAGCTATTGTAAGGTTATTTCACTGAGCACACATGATGGAATAACTGAGTCGGAATAATCTTGTGAGTTTAGCAGTCTGCTCTCAAATATAGAAGATTTACTAATAGAAAGATAAAAGACTCCACACATTTTATTTCAAATGCATTCTGATTTTAATTAGGAATCTTAATGCCAGGGTTTGCACAATTTCCATAAAGTCAAATTTAAGTTATTATATCATCAGGACTTGTTTCCAACCAGTTGAGCAGCAGAGAAATCAAAGATCATGAGAGATCTGGGGCATCATGCTAGGTTTCTGCTTCTAAGATATGTTCCAAAATTCTAAGTAGATTCTAAGATGTTGACAGATTTCATCTTTGTTCTACCTGAAAACTAGGCCAAATCCTAGTCTCCCTTTTATTTCTCTATCACCAATTTACAAAACCTCCAAAACACAACAACCACCAAAACCAAAAGATCAAAAGAGAAAAAAAGAACAAAACAAAAACAAAACAAAGCAAAATAAAAAAACCACATGAACTTCGAAATGTATATGGGGATAGAAATTGACCCAATGTTTCATAATGTAGGTCAAAATGGGTTGGGTGCTTCATGAAGATTCTAAAATCTTTTTAAGATTCATTCTCCAACAAAGAAAAGCAATTCCACAAAGGAAGAATCCATGAAACGTTGATTTTCCTCTAAACTATTCTGAAATGCAAATAAGAAACAGGATACTCCTGTCCAATTAATGTCTGTCTGCTCTCAAGTGCAGATTGGGTGACAAAGTCTAATTGGTAGATTGGGTAGATATCTGAGTAGTTATGAAACTAATAATTATGTTTTCATTGTACTTTATCTTTAAAAGCTAACTTCCAATTACAATAATGAATTTTGTGAAGCAATCATTATTCTCATTGAAATAGATCTTCTAGTTAAGCTGACTCAGTTCTGTGTTTTCTGAAGCAATCATTGTAATTATTTCTATTACTTCTATTACACTGTAGGCATGTAGATGTTATTTTACAAATAAAAATGGTAAAACCCTGTGCCACTGGGCTTGTAATATAAATTAGACATAAAACAGTGAGATAATGGACTGAAAAAAGTTGAGAACTGGAAAATGGGTCTGCAAATTAGACCCATATAATAATATCTTGTGTTCACTCACCCACCTTTATCAGTCCTATGTGTGTGTGTTATGGTACTGGTGCATCTGTGCTTCTATGGTGAGAGTTTCTTAGGACAGACATCTTGCCCCCTGAGCTTATTGTCTGCTGTGTGCATTGTGAAGACGCTGTAAAGGAGGGTCTTGTGTGAAAGCTGGGCAGTGGAAGTTTTGTGGCACACTGTAGGTGGAAGAACATGCTGGAGGCCTGGGGAAGGGTAGGGCGTTGGTGTAAAAAGCTAGTAATTGCTCCATATGCTTAAGGAAGTATTTGCATGTTTCATCAACCATTATGTATTCTGAGAATAGCAACTCTACACACTTCTAAGAATTTTACAATATTTGATGTTTTTGAAAGTGCCTTGGGCCATCCCACTCTGAGAAATGTTGTCATTCTCTCTGTTTCTCTCTTTTTCAAAACACAAAGGCTATTTCCAAACCCTTCTTTTCTGTAGAAAAGCTTGAAAATCAAACCTATAGCATCACAGGAATCAGAAGTCCAAATTTAAAACAAAATATAAAATGTTGATTTTGAAAAATTTAGTCTTTTGCTGAATCCCGTGATTTTTGTGCACTAAGCTAATGATGTTTTAATGCTAGAAATGAGAGTAATGAATGTTTTCTGTCTCCCTTAGTTTGGAGATTTGCTGTTTGAAGAGGAGGTTGAACAGTGTGCTGACCTGTGTCAAAGAGTTCTCCATCACTGCAGCAGCAGCATAGATATTACACGGACTCAAGCCTGTGCCACTCTCTATCTCCTCATGAGATACAGTTTCAGCTCTACCAGTGTAAGATTTTTAGAAAGCAGTATGTTTTGTGACACCTTTTTGTGATCAATTGAAACAGAGACTGCAGTTGCCATAGCAAATAGAATGCATCTGCAGACAATCACATGGTCTGCTGTTTCATACATTTGAGCCAGGAGAGGTGCTAGAAGTGTAGGGGAAAAGTAGTTTTAATTATTTTTCATTGCCTTGTTTAGGAAAATGTGACTTTTCCTGCAACATCTGTAAATGCAACTTCAAACGGAACGGCATTAGGCCTCTGACAGCAAAGCCTATACAATGTTTAAGCAATACTCTTCATTCTCTCACTTTTTTTTTCACTTCTGTGTCACAACTACTCAGTCTAGTTCTATTCTAATGCAATTACAATCTCAGTAGTACTGCATACTTGAATTAATGGGAATTCTTCGCCAAGTCCTTGGTCTTTGGACGGGACTCTGATTTTTGCCACACATATGAAATAAAAATGTGTACATTATGCATGTAGGTTCATAGTGTTCTAGCATGAAAGTACATGCATTAGCATTTTGGACAGCATCTGATCTCACACAGTCTAAACTGTTAACAATCTTTAACAATTGTTAAAGTAACAACTCTACTAGTTGTTACTTTAAAGGCCTTGGATATGTAGGCCTTGGATATTTCTTCTTTGCAGAAGAAAAATGTACTGTGGAGACACTGTGATTAGCAAGGTGTAATGCATCACCAATTGAAGCCCTCAGAGGCCTTTTGCTTCCCAGACCTGTTTCCAGAATGTTTTCCCAGTCATGCTTCCTCTTCTCCTTTGTGGGTGATCTGATCATCACACCCACTGGCCTGTGCAGAGAGGGGAAGGGGTGCTTCTGACTTCCCTTTGTCTCATGTGTATTCGAAAGAACACTCTAGTCCCAAAGTACAGACATGTCAGAATTAGGAAGCTTTGGCTTAAATGGGTAAAGCAGGACTGGATTTGAAGTACCACAGGCCACTTGTATGAGTGGCAAGTTTAATGCACTCAATGTGGGCAGGAGAAAGTGTGTTTGTTTTAAACAGGAGACAGAGACATGCATGATGCAGTGCAGCCATCATTCTTTCATGTTGTTGTTTTGTCTTCTGAAAGAATTTTGCAAGAGTGAAGATGCAGGTGACCATGTCACTAGCTTCTCTGGTTGGAAAATCACCTGAGTTTAATGAGGAATTCCTTCGACGGTCCTTACGAACCATCTTAGCCTATGCAGAGGAAGATACGGATATGCAGGCAACTCCATTTCCCATCCAGGTAAAATCTTCTTTAACACGTATGTCTTCTATCAGGAGCTTTCACATAGGAGTGTGCTTGAAGCGAGTTCTAGATTTTGGTCTTTCAAAGCAACAAAAATAAGGATGCACTGGTTATTGCATGAGTTTACACAACAATAAGCAGGGAAGAAGTGGATGACTTAATTCCTTAGTATAAACTCTTGAGAATGTCCTCTGAAATCACATTACAGGAGAATCATCTCTTAGTTTTGAGTACAGCTTTCTTCTGGACCCCAGTAGGAACTGTAAGAATATCCCAAGGTGGAATTTGATTCATTATGTTTTCAGACAAGTACCATGGAAACTTCTCTCTCTTTGCCAACTCATAAGGTGTCGGCAGCAATAATGAAAAACATTTCAAGCAATTGTCAGATGATTTGCTAAAATTCTTACAGTAACTCAGCTTGTGCTGAAGACTTACAAAAACATCTGGTTTATTATCAGGTCAAAGATCAACTAAAGCTGAACTCTATTAGCACATAGGTTTGATTTTTTTTCATTCAGAAATAAATAGATCAAAGGATTTCAACTCATTTTGATTAATAAAAATATGTGTGTAAGATTTTCTATGTCAGCAGTCTTTGCTGCATTGAATATAGCTGAAAAAAAAACATATCTTGCAGCAATTCAGCATCCTGACATTCCCTTGGGTAAAAGAGACTTAAAGAGAGTAACATCAGCTGGTGCATATGCTGTTATTTTTCCAGAAGGAAAAAATAAACCCCTGAGAAATGCACATTGATCTTTATATTCCTGCAGGTAGAGGAGCTACTGTGTAATCTGAACAGCATCCTATCAGATACAGTGAAAATGAGGGAATTTCAGGAAGACCCGGAGATGCTGATGGACCTCATGTACAGGTGAATCTGTTTAGAATTGCAACTGAGGGAATTCTGCAGTGAGGTGAGCACAAGACCTGTGCATTTTAGGGATGTGGTGTGGACAAACCCTCTAGCTGTTCTGGATTTGTACATTCCCTCTTCAGCACAGCTGATCTGTCACAGGGAGCCCAGGCTGCAGCAGTGAGCACACTGCAGTGGAACCACTGGGAGGTCGGCATATATTTGAGCAAGGATGGAGTCAGGGACTGGTAAACACTGAAGAATGTTAGGTGCAGCAGTTTTACTATCCTCATGGGCCCTGGGTATCCTGCCTACCACTGCCTAACCATTTCTTTTGTATCGTGTTTAGTGAATTATACAGAATAAAGACAGAGATGGCTTCCTCCATTTCACCCAGGTGAAGAATTATGAAGGTATTTCTGTTATTTGAGGAGTGATTGTTCACAGCTCCTTTCTGCCCTCTGTTGTTAGAATTGCAAAAGGATACCAGACATCACCAGACTTGAGGCTGACTTGGCTGCAGAACATGGCAGAGAAGCACACCAAGAGGAAGTGCTACACAGAAGCAGCCATGTGCTTGGTCCATGCTGCAGCACTGGTGGCAGAGTACCTGAGCATGCTTGAGGATCGAAACTATCTCCCAGTGGGCAGTGTCAGCTTTCAGGTAAAAAGCTTTGACCACATAAGACTGGGATGATGTGTTCTGATGTGTGTATTCCTTCTTGTGTTAAGTAAAGTAGAAATGCATGTATGAGGGGGAAAAGTTACAATGGCAGTGTAGCAACACTACTCTTGGTAGGTTATTCCAATGATTTATGCTGATAAAGCCCAGTCCTTTAGTATCCAGCTGCTTCTAACTTCTATTTCCAGCATTTCAGTACTGTAATCTCTGACTTGCTAAGTAGAGCCCCTCTGTTTTCACATGCCTTTTCTTAGGGCTGTTGCTTGTCAACTGTGACAGATGCATCTTTCAAACTCCTTTCTTATAATCTGGGTAATTGGAGATACTCAGTTCTTTTAGGCATATTCTCCAATCCTTTGATGGTCCTTGAATTACTAACCAGCCCTTTTTGATTGATGAATAACACAATCACTGTAGTCTATACACAGTACATCCAAGTCCAATAAAAATGTCCCATGAATTCTTTCAGTGTGAGAAGTAGCTCTCAGATTATCTCTCCAAAGACTCTACTGGTTCTTTCGGGGTTGTTGAGCTCTTTACTAAGTAATACATTGATCTTTTCCAGACAGTTTTCTTGTGTTTTGTTTTTCACCTTACTCTTCTACATCACATAGATGAAAGCATAACTCTTGATTGTTAAAGTTAGACATTTTGAAATGCAGATATATATACTTTTTTATCAAGTTATGCATTTTTTGTCACTCTTAACTGAACTGTCTTCATATGCAAATTCAATGATTTTACTACTTTTTTTTCACATACTATTAAAAATAGAAATAGTCAAACCCTTAATACATTCCCATGTGTTAATAATTCCTCCTTTATCATTATTTGCTAAGACCAGTGGAGACCGTTGTTAATTTACAGAGTGTTGGCTGCAATGGTTATAAATCATGTCAACTAATTAGTGGAAATATTTTGCAGAATCAGCTTAGATGTTGTATGGATATCTATTATTACCTTTATAAGGTTGTAATCTCTTTTTTTAGAAAGTATCAGGTTTCTGCAGTCTAGTGTTGATTCAGACTAACTACAATCCCTTTAATGTTTTCTTTAGTAATTTTGTATCAGGATTTCCACCATTTTGTCCTGGTGCAGTCTGGTAAACCTACCACTATCTGCTGCATCTTGTACACTTTTAACAAAATGTGACCCCAAAGGGTATTTCCTCTTCTGGAACTTCTCCAGTTTTCTAAAACATGGCAAGTCTGTATTCATTGCTTGATTACCCTTTTGCTGAGCTCTTTTGAACAGTTAAAGAGCACATTTTATTGTCAAGGTGATTTTGAAATGGCTAATTCTAAGGTTGGTGCATTCATCATCCCTTGATATAACTATACCACTTAGGGTTTTTTCCCTTCAAAATAGTAAATGTGAACATGATTGAACCACTTTGCATTTTGCATTTAATTTAGTTTGTTGGGCATTAGTATTTGCAATTCCTCCTTAGCAATCAGGTGATGGACTAGTGTTATTCTTGATTTTCTTCAATATCAGAATATCTGTTTGTACTCTTTTTATTGGCTAAACTTCCGGCCATAGATTTATACTTCTACCATTTTGCATCCCTTATCAGTTTTGTATATCTTCTAACTTCCATTCATTACTTCTATTTACTTCTTTTCTCTCTGCTTGTTACATACTATCATTATGTAGATATAAGTAAACTCTGCATTCCCTTCCCAATGTCATTCTGCTCCCAGGCTGCCTTGAGTACTTGTAAACTCAACACATTTGACCAGAATGCAAGTCCTCCCTCCATTGCTCCTAAACTATGCAGATTGCCATGAATGGATATGTTTTCATTTATTTTAGCAATCCGAAGTCTATTCTACAAGGCACTAGGAAAGCAAAAATGTAGGAGTTTAAAAGCAGCAAATCAATCTCTCTCATCAAAATCCTTGTGTAAATATGTGTTTGCCAATGGAACAGTTGCCTCATAGGAGAGAGGTAGTAAAATGCCTCAATGACCAGAACCTGATTGCACAAGTCTTCATCTGACAGCATAATTTTGAATTTCAGTTTGCTCAATAACAATAATTAACTATAATAACACTTTGCATTTCTACATAGGCTTTCAAGAAAAGAGCTCTCCCATTCTTTACAAACAGGTTTGTGTTTTGTAGCACCTGTGAAGTTCTTACTTAGTTGACCTTGTTAAAAGAGAGAAAGACTACGCAGATTGCCTTTGCTTTACCCAGAGTTACAGATCTCTGCCCTAGACTCTTTCTGTGATCATTTCTTCATTTGGCTCAGATATGAAATTAATTAATATCAGTGATATATATTTAGTTGTGGAATTGAGGATGATAATAATGTGTACAAAAATATTATTCTGGATGAGCAGAAGTGTTATCTCCTTTTTACAGATGAGTAAAATAAGGCAGCAAAGGATCAAATCAGTTGACTTAGGTCTTCTGCAGTGAGTCTGTTAGCATTCAGAAAACTGATTATCACTAGACTAACACTTTTCCTTTTGTGCCAGACAAAACTATCCCTCAAAATCAGAATGGAGTCACTTTCAGTGAAATTCCCTTTGAGCTTAATTCATGTTTACACTAAATCCCCTTTGCAAGTGATAAAGCAAAATTAGTGAGAATATGAATTGCATATGGAATGATTTTAAAGTCATTTTATATTACCACAGATAAGTACTTAGTGTGTGTGTGTCTACCTGCTGAGGCAGAGCTAATTAGTCGTGGCTCAGCAGTAGCTTAATTGGACTTTGCTGTTTTGGGGATCTAGGTTGCAGGTTACCATGGCCACATTTAAGATGGTGATATGGGCTGGGGATCACGGGGTTTTTTGAGTTTACATAAGTGGTTCTTTTTCTTAAAGAAAACTAGGCCTTGTGAAGTCCAAAATAATTGCTGATGAAGTACATGGCAATTTATATATTGCCTTTATTATATATGGGACATATAAAATTCTTCAATATGAAAGGTAGATCAAGGCTAAAGTTGGTGAGCCATGCCCACTTTGCAAAAGATCACACAAGCACTAGGAGTACATCATGAAGGCTCTCTCCTGCTAGAGTGCCTGGACTGTAAAATGCCTGACATTAGTTAAAGGTGAATAAAGGATAATTGGTGTCTGTGACTTTCTTGTTACTTTCATGAATAAATCATTTCTCTGGACTCTTTTCCATTTGCTACAAAAGGGGCGGGGGGAAAGGCCACCAGAGATCACATGAAAATAGTCCTTAATGGCCACTGTTAAAGAAAGGAAAACCAGAAATTGATCTGCAGCATGGTTTGAGAGTTGCCATAGGTATGTGAGGCTAAGTCTGGTTGAAGCCACTATCTTCAATGAGACTGGTAGGGAAAAAGTGGCATGGGTGTGCTACATGTGCTGCAGTTTTCCCTCTGGCCAAAATTCAGACATATTCTTAACTCCCGTGAATATTGTCCTGAGGTTTATGCTCACCCTTCCAGTGGAGCTGACAGGATGTGCAGATTAGGCACTGTGATGGCAGCATGGTTGGAGTAAATTTCACCCATGGAGAAATAAATATATCCACAAAACCCAAGGGGGAAGTCCAATGTTGCTAGTGATGTGTGGTGCCAATTCTTTATCTGAATCTGATCAATAGTAACAGCTCTCAGTGTCTCTGCCATTTTATAAAGATGTCTTTAAGGACTTAGCTAGCTAGCCAGCTGGCATCCATCTTGCACTCAGACAGATCGTCATTGCCAGTTTCTGCTGAAGTGAGACACTATGACACTAATATAACTCCTTTTAATTAATAGCAAATCGAAGCTTAGCATTTCTGCTGCTGTTGAAAGTTACATATGCCAGTCCCATACTGTATGCACACATATTTTGGTGTTAATGTACATGTACTTCTATGTATTATAAAATTTTTAATGTGGATGCTACCCAGTGTCATTTATTCAAAGGAATCCTGAAGAACAATAGACGTGTTATTTCATGGTTTAGAATCCTGAAACAGTGACTGACACTGTGTACTTCATTTAGTTCTATTTAAATGCATGATAACTTTAACAAGAAACCAAGTAAATTCTGCAGGATCAAAGTGTAATATGGCAGAGGATGAAAAAAGAAGCAGCATTCAGTTATTGGAGATTTTAGAGCAATATTGTCTGTGTCCTACTTCTCCTCTGCTTGCAGAATTCTAATCAAAACTTGAAAGCTCAAGTCAAGCAGTAAAGTTAAGTTCAAGCAGGTGGCAGGAGGTCCAGAGTGCAGCTTGGAATTTCCCACCCCCAGGTGCCAGCAGCAGGAAGGGCACATTGGTTGTGACCGCAGAGGCATTGGAGATTGAGCTCACTGTAGCTCCATGGAAATCCAGCCACCAGAGGAGAGCCAGTTTGAGACCCATGGGAGCCTGCCTTTTAAACCTTAGACAAGAAAGAAAATTCATGATTCTTGTAGCAAAACTCATGATCTGCCATTTATGGAGATTTATGATGTTATATTCACTTCTAAAAGGAATTTAACTGTGTGTCCCCTGACTGCACTTGTATAACCTCATTCTTCTTCCTATCATGTAAATATGTTGAAACTGTTTCTGCCTCGATCTTTATAATATACTGTTGATCTAGGTTTCTGATTTCTGTGCTCTGTTGTATTTTAGAACATTTCAACCAATGTGCTGGAGGAATCTGCTGTTTCAGATGATGTTTTGTCTCCAGATGAGGATGGCATATGTTCTGGAAGGTATTTCTCAGAAAGTGGACTGGTAGGGCTGCTGGAACAAGCTGCAGAGCTCTTCAGCACGGTGAGTGAGGGCCAAAATCACCAGGAGGGGATAGTGGACTACTTGGGCCACATCCATATTTTCTTGTGCATGAGGAAACAAAGTCTTACTGCTAAACCAAGTGCTACAGATCTGCCGCACTCCAAATAACAAGAGGCCACATCTTATAGCCATCCCAGTCCTGCTTCAGTCAGATCAATGAAGCTAGGCTTTTCAGGTAGCCTAGTTTAGCCATATATCTACCTCTGCTGTGCATACTACAGGCAGCATCAAGAGAAAGTGATTGTCTCAGGCATGAACGAAGCTTTTTGGTTAATATTTTCATGGGATAGTATATTTAAGAAAAAATCTTGCTTAAACTATAATTTTTACAAAGCATGTGAGAGTTACTCCTATGTTTTTGCACAGCATACAACCACCAGTCTTATAGTTTCCACTTACCATGTAAAGAGTCATGATATTAATTAATTAATACTGAAGTATTAATTAATACTGAAGTAGCTTATCATTTTAACATAACAAAGAAAATGTGTGATTTAGCACCTCTAAAGATATCAGTTGGGCTCCTTTCGTCCAGACACAGCTCTGGTTGTCCTGCATTTCTAACTCTTCTAATCCTGAAGTAGAAACCATGTGCCCTACACAGGAGTTTAGGCTTGAGAGCCCAACAGATCAGAAATCCCAAATACATCCATATTGTTGTTTGCTATTCAAAACTACCCATTTTACTAGTTTTTAGAAAGCTAAAACAAGCAACATAGCAGATTAACAGATAAGTCCCATAAATTCTCTTTTCAGACAAGGCATTAATGGAGATGTAATTTCTTTTCAGAGTGCATGGGGACTAATTTCTTTTCTTCTTTTCTTTTTTTCCTTTTTTATTTTCTCCCAAGGGAGGATTGTATGAAACTGTGAATGAGGTGTACAAAATCGTCATTCCCATACTGGAGGCACATCGAGACTTCAGGAAGCTTACCTTGACTCACAGCAAGCTACAGAAGGCCTTTGACAGCATAATTAATAAGGTACCTGTGAGGCAAAGCACTGCTAGCAAGACACATTGCTGGGTCACGCTGTTTGTTTAAGACTGGTGTTAATAAAACTGTGAACCCATGTGTATTGGGTTTGTGTGGCCAGCTTTTGGTAGTGGAGGGGGAGGGTTACAGGGATGGCTTTTATTAGAAGCTGCTAGAAGCTTTCCCCGTGTCCAGCAAAGCCAATGCCAGCCGGCTCCATGATGAACCTGCTGCTGGCCAAGGCCGAGCCCATCAGAGAAGGTAGTAGCACCTCTGTGACAATATAATTAAGAAGGGAAAAGAAGTTATTGAAGAGATGTAATTGCATTCAGAGCAGAAAGCAATGAAAATATGTGAGAGGAGCAACTGTGCAGACACCAAGGTCAGAGGAGATGGAAAAGGGAGGAGATGCTCCAGGCACTGGAGCTGAGATTCCCCTGCAGCCCATGGTGAAGACCATGGTGAGGCAGCTGTCCCCCTTCAGTCCATGAAGGTCAGTGGGAGAGCAGAGATCCACCTGCTGCCCATGCAGGACCCCACGTGGGAGCAGGTGGATGCCTGAAAGAGGATGTGATGCTGTGGGAAACCCACACTGGAGCAGGCTCCTGGCAGGGACCTGCAGGCCCATGGAGAGAGGAGCCCATGCTGGAGCAAGTTTCCTTGTAGGACTTGTGACCGTGTCGAGGACTCACTCAGGAGCTGGCTGTGCCTGAAGGACTGCACCCCTTGGAAAGGGACCCATGTTGGAGCAGTCATGTAGAGAACCATGGGAAGTCATGTAGCCCGTTGGAAGGACTAGCGCTGGGGAAGTTTGTGGAGAATTGTCTCCCATGGGAGAGACAGCACAGTGCCGTGATGTAATGGTTTGTGATCTCTGTGCTTCTAATCCATCTGCACTGTTGATATATAGAAGTGGCTTTGAAATGGGGAAAATGTAGGACTAGTGAGTTTTTTTATACATCAACTGGGAAAAAAATGGCATCTAAATACTACAACGTTCACATAAAAAAAAAATCAGTTGTAAATTTCCTCTTTCTTTTTAATAATTAGGGTCAAAAACGAATGTTTGGAACTTACTTCCGTGTTGGTTTCTATGGATCCAAATTTGGGGACTTGGATGAACAGGAATTTGTTTATAAGGAGCCTGCAATTACCAAGCTTCCTGAGATTTCTCACAGATTAGAGGTAAAGATAAAAACATTGTTAAGATGGTCTCAAATGTTATGTTATACTTTCCAATGAACCCACACACTCCTAATAGTATTATTGCTATATAAAAAATCAGTAACTAACTGATTTGTATCATAAGGTACAATAAAAACATTCTAAATAAAAACATTTTGGGATAATTCTGTTCCCTTTCCAGGGATTTTATGGCCAGTGTTTTGGGGAGGATGCTGTGGAAGTGATTAAGGACTCTGCTCCTGTTGACAGAAGAAAGCTGGATCCCAATAAGGTAGAGAAAGTACTACCAAGAGTGTTGAGTGCTTTGTCAGAGAAGAGAAAGGAAGAGAGGGGGCCCCCCTTGCAACTTTTATGCTTAAACATTAAGGCACCAAAAAACAAAACAAAACAAAACAAAGCAAAAAAACCACCTGACTATATCTCTGTGCCCAGGAGTGTTAAAGCTTATGTGACAGGCTTTGTTTGGTAGCTTATCACAGAGTATGAAAATTAGAAGATCTGATCTCTGGTCTCTGCTCTGGTCCTGATCCAGGTTAAGCTGTACCCTCCTAGATGCAAGTTTCATCAACTCTGAATAAGAGAAGGATCCCTGAAGGATTTGCAGCTCTGTGGTCTTCCAGACCATCCTTAGCCAATGCGAACTACAGGATATTTCACGTGCCGTTCCTTTTACACTCCTTGAGCTGTAAAGTAGTGTAATGGTTCTTCCCTCTTTTCATAGGCATACATACAAATTACTTTTGTGGAGCCATATTTTGATGAGTACGAGATGAAGGACAGAGTTACCTATTTTGAGAAGAACTTCAACATCTGTCGGTTCATGTACACTACGCCTTTCACCAAGGATGGGCGTCCCCGAGGAGAGCTTAGTGAGCAATACAAGAGGAACACCATCCTAACCACAACGCATGCTTTCCCCTACATCAAAACTAGAATTAATGTCCTTGAAAGAGAAGAGGTAATTGGGTTTTGAAGACAAGATCTAATTTCTCAGGGGCTGAATGAGTCTCTGGGTAGGAAGACTTTCAAATTCTATGCTTGGCAGAAAAAAAAAGAATGCTGAATTTCTCAGATGTTGCTCTCATAAACAGAAGTGTTACAGAAAGGTAGAAAAATGCAAAATAGATACTTACTATGGAGAAGAAAGGATAGTAATTGTACATTCTTCTTCTGGCCTCCTAGTTGTAATGCTACGTAGGAGGACGAGTGGAGTTCTGTTTATAGCTGATAAAGTAGAATTAGCTAGAAGTACAGTCAGAGAACTAGACTGGGATCAGAGCTGGTTTAGAGATGGGAAGCTTTATGCTGTAGAAAGGGCAATTTCAGACATGAAGTCAGCAGAATAATAATGGATTTATGCAAACAGGGAGTCTGATTCACACCCTGTTATTGCAAATGATAAGATGGGAAAGAGCTTTGGATCAGATGCAGATATCTTCCAAGAAGACATTTAGATCGAACAGTCTTCCTGGGTTTTGCAACTATTGCTTTTGACATGGAAGAATGATAGTGATATTGTCAGATTTAGAACAAGTCAACTGCATGCGTGATTAATGTAATGAAGCATCTTTTCTTCCATTTCCATTAGTTTGTTTTAACCCCAATTGAAGTTGCCATTGAAGATATGCGTAAAAAAACACAGGAACTAACTGCAGCCACCAACCAAGAACCACCAGATGCCAAAATGCTCCAGATGGTTTTGCAGGGCTCAGTTGGAGCCACTGTAAACCAGGTAAGGGATCCAAATAAGCCAGATGAAGAGCTTCTGCGTACTTCTCTCATTGTTTCTTTTCTGCTGTTATCTCTTGCACTGGAAGAAGTACATCTAGTCAGATACGTTTAGTCACAATGTGCATTTAAACTTCAGCCCTTGATATTTAGTCGTTGTATATTGTTCATTAGGTATGCTTTTGGTGAAACTGCTCGTGGAAACGCCACCTTGACTGTAGGTGCAGACGCTCACAGAAGCCTTGTGAATGCAACCAAGTATTTTCCATTTCTAACACGCTAGCCATCTCAGCCCTTTTGTTCACTCCAGATATATCCTTGGGCAATGGGAATAATAGTAACAGTTCTGCTGTGGGACCACTGCAAACTCAGTTTTACAGAAGTTAAGTCAATAAATGAAGTCAAGACCTGAATGCCCAAAAAGAAAGCTGAGATGCAATAACTATAACATAAATATACATGCTAACAAAAAACCCCAGGCAATTAAAATTTTTTTAATGAAAGCATGGAGACATAACTGAGCAAAAACTTGGTATTATGCGCAATTTCACAAAGCTTGGTTTCTTTGCTAAAATCCTAAATACTCTCAATTTCTCCAGATTCTTCATCAACCAAAGTGTCTAGTCTGAAATAACATGTTCCTATAAGCTTTGGAAAGAGTGGTCCTTTTCTGTGCTGGGCTTATTTAACTCCCTTGAGATCTTGTCATACCACACATAGGAGCTGTGTTTCTCTAACCTAACCGGGTTTGTCAGTATCCCAGCTCTTCTCTGTTGAGCAGGATTTGTCTGTTCCCTTTGTTGTGGGGCTGGAGGAGAAATAAAAACAGGAGAGGATAAGATGTGATGGGCAAAAACTCTGCTTGCAAAAGGAAATATCGGGGGTAAGGGAGCAAATACCTGTTATGGTAACTATGCATGGTTTTTTTTCTTTCATAATCCCACTCATGAAATAACAAACAGCTTGAACAACGTGTGGTCTGTTTTCAGTCTAAGTGTTTTTAACATTTTCCTGTGTTATTCCTATAAGGGACCGCTAGAGGTAGCACAAGTGTTCCTGGCCGAAATTCCAGCAGACCCCAAACTTTATCGACATCACAACAAGCTGAGGTTGTGTTTCAAAGAGTTTATAATGAGGTCAGTAAAACAAAATTGAAATGCTGAATTGCATCAATAAAGTCAATAATAGCAATAATTCAACGATAATATAACTAGTTATTAATTATACAAGTTAGCATCATGAATCGTGGCATCTCACACTTTAGACACTTGGGCCAGACTTGTTATCTCTGCTTCGTGTCAAATGCTTAGGTAGGTATTGCGTCCCAAATGGGAGAAAATTTTAACACTCTGAACAAATAATGTATAAATTAAGATGTTCCATTTGTTTTATCTTTTGACATTTTTACAGAAATCAAGCATTTCAGACTACACCCTTGATTTTACTTTCAATGAAGTGACATTTAGAAGATATAAAGAAAGGTGTTCATAAGAAAACATTTGACCCTATCTGTCAAACCTACACAGTGGTAGTGGCAGACATATATGTCCTTTGCTTCAGATATGCTGGTAAATCTTAACAAGCATACTCTCATACCACAGTACTCCTCCCCTTAGTCCAAACAAAGCATAATTGCTGAAGCATAAGCTTGAGTTAAATAATGAGTCTTATGCAACAGATACAGCTTCTGCTTTCTGCTGTTGTCACTGCATCTGTTTATGCTAAGTAGGCAGCTAGCTCAGTATTCTGCAGTCATTATATTTGTTTTTACTAGGTCTGTCATGCTTTTCTGATGTTTAAAAAATATAATCTCAATTTGTGTACTTGGAAAAGACAGAGGTTTCTTATTAATTCATTATCACTTTGGTCTTGACAAGTTACCAGAGGAGTGCCTAGATCAAAAGACCTGTATCCTTGTCCGTTCAAAATACCTAATACAAAGTGAATGAGTTTAACAGAAGTAGAGATGATACGTGACATTCCTTTTTGATTTTTCTTTTGCCTAGGTGTGGTGAAGCAGTGGAGAAAAATAAGCAACTTATTACTGCTGACCAGCGGGAATATCATCAAGAGCTCAAAAGGAACTACATGAAGCTGAAGGAGAATCTTAGGCCCATGATTGAGAGGAAGATTCCAGAGCTGTACAAACCTGTAGTGAAAGTCCATAGCACAAGGTACAATTAGGGCAGGGTTATCTGTTGTGGGTATACAAAAATATGCTATTTTTTGCAAGGAAGAAAGGGAGTTTCACTATCTGCTGAAACCAGGCCATAATATACACTGCCAACTCCATTCCTGATTAAAGAAATCTGCTGACTTCCATTGGAGCTGATTGTAGTGTTAACTGTGTTTCTCAAGCTGCTCATTCCTGGTGTAGAGGATTTATGTAATTTTAATGCATCATTAGATAAGACTTCCTCCTTACCCTAAAGAAAAGATATTGGAAACATTTTGTGATTTCTTCTACATTTGAAGCTAGAAGTAGATAGAACAGGTATGGCACCATGTGGTATTAGTTAGCATGAACTAAGAATGATCCTTTCATTCCAAGAAAACATAGATCTTTTTAGTCACATGACTGAGACAGAATAGTCTTATGTTCTTATGAATATATGCTTCTTCACAAAGCCACTGTGCCCAGTGTGGGGTGAGAGGAGAAGAAGGAATGACAACTCTGACCTGCCAGCACATAACATGTTTCAGCTGAAGATTTGTCAGCTGCTCCTTTTCACAAGGCAGGTATTTCTTGGACTGTTTTTCATCTGCCAACTTTATTTCATTGCAGGGAATCTTTTCGTAACCACAGTTTTAGGAAATACGATGCCCAGACTTCTTCACAAAGCACCTAAGAACCAGCTGTTTTGGCCAAGGAAGAGCTTCATGCTGCAAGCCAGAAGTGATGGAGTATTTTATTCCACATCTATGAAATCAGAAAACTCTCACAGGACAGCATGTGCGCTTTCTGGGCAACATGCAGAAAAGCATTTACACAAGATCACTGAATGAAAACTAGGGGATAATTCCTAATCAAGCACAAAGCATGAGGGCTTGGAACGAAGGGGATGCTTTTTAGATACTTTTGTATATATTGTAAAATAATCACTTACTGCAGAAGGGGTGGACAAGTCATCACTAACTAACAGACATAGAACTTGGCATGGTTTGGTTCAGGTGAATCCAAATAACATGTCTAAAGAATGACAAGTTGTATGTGTTTGTGGTCCTTTTCCAAGGCAGCATTTATCTATGTGCTTTTGGCAATGCTGCACATGCTGCAAGTTAATCACATGCCTAAATGTTGTCTTAATGAGGATAAACATGGTCCCCTGCTCTGTGTTTGCTGAGTTGACACTTCAGGAAAGAATAATTTCCTCAGTCAGTTTCTGTCACCAGTTTCTATCATGATCCTTAACTGCAGGGAGTTCTGCACAAGTTTTCTCAACCAAAGCTTGAAAAGCAAGAAGTAGTAATAAATAATTCTTACAGATCTTCTAAATTTTTTTCTAAGTATACAGACTATACAGTTGGGTTTCCTAATAATCTGTGACATATTTAGCAGAGAGGCTAACATATAATAGTTTAAAAAGAAGATGCTAAGCTATGAGTGATTGTTTTATTATACAATGCTTTTATGTAGATAGCCTTATCCAAAATTAGCCACAGGAGCTCACAGTGGGGATTTCCTGCAAAGCACTTAGCTCAGGCTTTACTGCAGCCTAAGAGAAATTAGCACATAATTTATAATACCTAATAGTTAGTATTTTCTGAGCCATAAGCAAACATTTTGCTAAATAACCTTTAGAGCGCTTCTCTGAAGTATGAAAATGTTGTTACAATTTTGCAGATGAGGATGCTGAGAGAGATTAGAACTCATTTAGTGAGGCCATGACAGAGCCACAATTTGTATTGTGACTATGCTTACCACATAATATTTGTATTTTGAAACCAAATTCCATAAAAGCATCCCTCAATATTACTTCCTCCCATCCATGTTTTCAGTGTTTTGGAAATTATAATTTAATGCTGATTAGAGAAACCAATTCCATTTGCCCAAACACAGAATTTAATGTTAAATTTAATGGTGGAATTTTTTCCTTTATATTTCATTTTAAAAAATGACAGTGAATTTTCTGTGAGCTGATGCCATGTGTTTCTAAAGGCAAGGCCTATTTGCTTTGAAAGTGTAGGGGAGATTGAGGCTGTTGAATTTAGGGGAAACATTTTGACTTTTTACAGTCACCTGCAGCCTTGGCATTTGGTAATAGGAATATTCCAAGCACTTCATTGACATTTGTGTCAGATTTTGAATGTGCTATGTAGAAGATTCACAAGGATGATCAAAAAATAGGAGACATGGAAATAGGCAAAATAAACCGTACTTACACGGCACTTGGAGTGTAAGAAAAGAATTTCCCTCCTTATTAACAAGCACTAATGCTTGTTAATGCATTAATGCACTAATCAGGAATAAGTACTTTCTGATTTTGAAGTGAACACATCCAAAGTACATAAGCAAATGGTATAAAAAGCTCAGAGCAAAAGACGCCTCCATGGCAGAGTGGCTTCTCTATACTCAAGTTGGTTTGAAACAGCTTTAAATTAAAAAGTTTACTAATTTCCCAAAGTTTTGAAGCTATGAGATGTCTGCCTATCAGAACCTAGCCCTTTATCTATCACTTTTAACAGCCAGTTGAGGAGAAAGGTCAGAATACTGTAATCTATCAACCCCATAGTGCAACCTCATTGTTTACAAGATGCTTATACTTTACAGCCTAATTAACAGAAACCTCAAGTAAACAAAATCCCTTGCTGGTGTACAATATACTAGGTAAAAGTAATGAAGTGTTTCCACAAAGTGAAATAACACTCAAGATAGTATGAATACTGAAGCACTCTTCACTCACATTTTACAAGCTGAGCACCCCTCAGTCAGTTGGCCAGTCTTGCTCTCAGTTTGTATTTCATGTTGTCCCTTCTACAAATGGAATATGGCTTGTACATTTCTTTCAAAAGCTGAATTATCTCAAATGTAAATTTTCTACCTTATGATACTCATTTTGCAATAAAGTGACTGTTACACAGGATATTCAGAAGTTCCTTTGTGTTGCACCTTATACCTCAACAGAACACAGCTAGAAAGAAAATTTCAGTAGGAACAATCTTTTCTTGTAGAAGCACCATTTTGCAAAACATACAAAAATCTGGGCAGAGAACAGATGTGTTGGGCAGTCTTTAGGATAAATTGTGTCTGTTGCAGCAATGACAGGTAACAAGTTGCTTCCTAACTGTTTTTTCATTCAGTGTTCATGAAAAATGTCAGTGGGACACTCAGTGATAGGAGAGCCCTCCTTTCTTTTTCTGTTCTGTAGCTGTAGAGCAGAAACCCTCCTGATTCCTGAATTCAGTGTCTGGGTGATTCAAGACTAGGTAGAGTTTTGTCCACACTAGGTCCAGGGCTAAACTGCTGAGGCTGTCTTAGGGAACCAGCAGGTGAGGCACAGAATTACACCATCCTGACCTAGACATGCCCAGAGCTCGCCACAGCTCTTACTTCTTGCATTTAGCATCAGCAAGCACCAGTTTTAGGGAGCATGGTGCTGGTTATGGGGCAGGAATCCTCTGGCTTAGCATGGGTGCCTCTCTGTTGACCACACCAGCCATGCCCCATCCTCCTGCAGTGCACAGGGGCAAGCAGTGACCAGCAGTGAAAACCGGTGTTATTATCACTCAAAACTGGTAGGTCTGGGTTACATGTCCACTTCCTGGAAGCTGAATGCTTTCTTATTTGGTTTCTCACCAGCTGTGAAGGTTTGGAAAAGTGAAAGCAGACATTTAAACTTTTTTTTGTTTTTCTTTTACTTTTTGTCTGTTTGAAGTATCGTCTCAAATATTTCATCTAAGGGAATTAAAGCTTAGCAGAGAGCCTGCCACAGAGCCAGCTAGGGATTTTTTAGGTGCTACAATCTCTCAAAGCAATGCTTGTTATGAAAAGGAAGCACACAATAATAGTGTTTTACTGGAGTTTACTGCACTACAGTGCTGATGCCTTCTGGTAGAGAGATACACATACAAAGAGTGTTCATAGGGTGTTGCCCCTAGGACTGAATTTGGGAGTGGGGCAACTCAGGGAGTAGCTTGGCTGACTATGTTTTAACTGTCTTTTAAACCGATTAAACAGAGTGATTAAAAAATAATCAACAGGTCTTGAATAAGTCATCTCAGGTTGGGTAATGCTCCAGTCTAATCAGTGCACTGAAAGGAGAAGGGCCCCTGTGAAAAAAGTTGTTTATGATTACATGAATAAAGGTAATACACTCTCACAGTAGAACCCAGTTAGTGTTTGGGAGGGTTACAGTGAATTCTGGCATTTATTGAGCACTTGACATAGTGAATTGAATATGTTTCTGTGACTCGTCATGTTCTTAGTGAGGTTTAAATGACTCATTTTTCATTCAAAACCAGACTGTTTTCCAAGTGTTCAAGAATCAAAAAAGTAACCTCGAAGAAGTTTTTTACAAAGTCATCACTCAGTAATGCTCAGTAAAAAATCCCGAAAACCTCAAACTAAGTGTTTAGCTGATCAAAACAAGCAAACTAAACCTCCAAAGATCCCCAATAGTAATTTTTCTAGGAAAGCTTTGAAAGTTGTAACATTTTGTTCTGCTTCTCTGTTCTAAGCAATCTGCTGCTTTGCACCCTTTAAAACAAAATCATCCCTTTAGAAAAAAAAAAGGAAAGTTGAATTCTACTTTTATTTTTCTTTAAATTTCCCTTTACAAACTTAGAAGATACCTAAATCATTATACAGCATTTTTTTTATGCTATAAAATTGATTTAATATTTCTGTCTATCTCTGGATCTAATACTTCTTTTAGAACTATGTCTTTTTACAGGAATAAGGTTTTTCCGTATCAACTTCTATTAATGGAATATTTCTAAATGTGCACTGGATGCCTACTACTCATGAAATCCAAATTACAAAGAAAGTTAAGCCCTAATAATCAGACGGACAAGGTATTTCAGCTGGATGAAAGGAGGACTATGTCTTTTGTATTTAACAGACACTTGCAAAACAACTGGAAGGGAAGATTTTCTATCACACATTTCCAGCTTTCCCAAATGTGAACATCTGTGGAAATTTCTGTTTGCCTATGAGAGCTCAGTGGGAAAAAAAAAAAAAAAAAAAAAAAAAAAAAAAAAAGAAAAAGCAAGCTTAGCATTGCTGATAAATCTAGAATTTGAAAGTGACACAAAGCTATCTTAAAACCTCAAGCAAACAAGTTCTTCTGGACTTAATGACAAAAGGAAGTAGGCACAAAACCATATCCTTTCCTTTGTTTGCAGCTCAACTTTTAGGGAGAAGAACCCCTTCTCAGGTATCAAAGTAAGGTTGGAAATGCTCCCAAAGGAGTGTGTTCCTTCTTGAGTTAAGGCATAAAATCCTGGACTTAAACCTAAATCCTTGGGATGGCATTTTTCCAAGTGGGGGAAGGGGAAGGGGAAGGGAAAGGGAAGAGGCTGCCAGCAAGAACAGCTTTACAAAAATTAAGTCCACAGTGCTCCAGTCAGAGGCTGGAGATTTCTTGGCAGCCTAGAAAGATGGCATTTTCACTGTACTTCATCCTGCCAGCTTTTAACGTTGTGAGAATAACATTAAATCAATAGTGTCTAAAAGATTTCAAAGAGGTTGGTTTAGGTAAGAGGCTTCAACAACTTAAATTAGGAAGAACAAAACTCTTGTAATCTGTGGCAGGTTAAACACTAATAAAGTCAGTCCTCCATGACCATGTAGAAAGGATTGCCCAGCTCAGGTTGTAGGGAAACCCAGTTGCCTCCAAGGCCTGCTGCAGCCTAGGGCAAAGGCTGCAGCTGAGTGAAAGAAATCCATCCATAAAGAAATTAATAAGCAATTAGAGAGCAAAATATCAAAAACCCAACACACTGATGGGAACAAAAGAAGTAGTACTTTAATTCTATGGAAATGGAATTAAAGGCAGGATAAGTGCTGAATGCATCTTACTTTCTAGACCATGTGGGGCACTTAGCACCAAACCAAGGACTGTTGTGCTTTAATGAAAGCTATCAGGCAAAAAGTAATCACAAAAGAGCTAAATAAAGAAATAAATACAATAGAGAAAACTCTATGTTTTCCTAATAAAAATATTTTTGGCTTTTGTGGATTTGGTGGGTTTGGGGGTTTTTCTGGTCTTATGTTTTTAATGCTGACTGCCCGGATTTTGCGAGTTTCCACCAAGAACTGGCAAAGTGCAAAAGCAACAAATAAAAGGCACACTGTGCCTTCCCTTTGCTCCTTTGAAGGAAGCAGACTAAGCATTGGGATTGATGCTTCCAGTGCAAGATCCAGGCTGTCTAGGAGCAGTGGCATGGCCCTGCAAGTCTCCTGCCACTGCAGGAGATGCCAAGAGTGACTACTTGTTCCATGTCCTATGTTCAAAAGGGATGCTATGGATGGAAATATAGTCATAGACAGTCATAGTTTGAGGAAACAGAGGGCAAAGGCAGCATGTCCTGTTATTCCCACTAGTTTTGGTTCACTGATAATTTTATGTATTACTAATTAGTGGTGGATGCACCCAAATGTACCCACCAGTGGTTTTGCAGTTACTGAGATCCTGCTCACAAGCCAGGTACAATCACTGGGGCACTGGCCCTGCAGCACCAGCTGTGTTTCACTGATAGATCCAGGTTCATCTTCCTAGAAAGGCCATCTGAGCCTTCCTACAATGCTGATCATTCCTGCAGCCTGGTAAGGAAAAGCATTTAACATAAGGAAAAGCATTTAACATCAGGTACTCATGGCTGCAAAACTGGAGCTTGTTTAATCCTCTGTTTAACTTCAGCAGTTCACTTTCAAACAGTTCCCATTCCTGCTCTCCATGACACTGCTGTAACTCACCCCCTGCCCAAGATCCCTTTACTGGACTTCTGTGAGCGTACCTGTGGTTGGGTAGGACAGTCCAGTGTAGGAGGGAGCATCCACGGGAATGGTGGTGTGGCTCACAAGTCTGCGGGCTTGGCTGCAGGAGAGCGCTGTGGGGACTGCGCAGAAGAGCCAGGACATGCCACTACATGCTACTGAGGGGGCTGCTCCATGCCGCTGCTGGAAGGAGGGTGGAGAACTTCCCAAACTCAAAAAATGCTTTGGGGATTAACTCATTTTTTTGAATCCTCAGCAGTGCTCTGCATTAGTAAAGTACCAAAGTGCGCTTCCTGCATCCAGAGAGGAGAATTGCACACCATTGTGTTTGAAACGGGGACTCTTCATGTGTTCCAGGGTTGTCTGAAACAGTGAGGGAATGCCTGAAACAGTGAGAAAACCTGTATCCATACAACTGCCAGGTCCCAGATAAGCCATCTGGCTACCAAAAATAAAGTGATGAGTTAGCTTAATGGAGGAATCTGCACATTGTCAGAAGGTACATTTGAAGACTGAAGGCTTACACTGATAGTCATGAGTTTGCTGAAACACAAATGTATTGTTACTAGACCAGGCATGTTGTACTCCTACTGGTGCAGAGCCAGTATTGGATGCTTCAGGATGAAGAATCTCTGTGAGTTATGAGAGCAGATCTAAATTCACATCCAGCGCTATAAATCACAGATTAATCAGTATGGCATACATTTTAAGAACATCTCAACTGTCACCAGTCTCTGCAAAGCAGCTTCGCACTGATGTCTGCGAAACACGAACAAAGGACCTGTTCTCTTCTTCAGCTTGATCTCTAGTCAAGGCAAGACCTTTAGTGTTCAGAGTCGTCCCCAAAGGACCACCAGATGGGCCCTTAGTTGTTAAGTCAGTCATCAGGTAAGAAAAACAGAAGATATCTCCACCACCCTTCTAAAAAAATGCCCAAATACATCAAGGTTTTCTCACTTTTACAGGCCCTCGATATCCCAATCACATTTTTTTAAAACTAATACCATGCCTTTAAGTTTAAATCCTCTAGTGAATTTGGAACTAGAATGAAGGTTGAGAAACCCCATTCGAAGACCAGAATTGGCTAATGAATTTGATGAAATCAAAATACCATTACAGGAATCAAGTCATCATTTGTACAAAGTAAATAAATCTGTCTGTGCATAAGAGCAGTCCTTGCTCACCCAGTTCTGGCACAGAGCACATTTTAATTTGAGAATTTGCAGTGTACGAAGATAGAAAACTCCAAATATCTCATATGTAAAATGCAAGGGTCCTCCAAAATGTCCTTCAGGGCCTGCCTATCTCCTGATGTGGAGCCAGCATGAGGGAGGAACTCCTCAAACGACCCATGCATCAGGGAAAAAAATGCTGGGGTCATTAGTTTCCCAATTCTGCCATTCCTTGGTGTGAACATGCACAAATTTATGATCGTGCTAACTCAGTCTAACTTTGGGAGTTAATTTTACAAATTCCTTGCTCCAACAAGAAATTGCCAAGGCTTTTTCATTCCTACTTTCTTCCTGTAGTTGTTGCTTTTGCCTTTTACTATGGGTCTCAAGTTTGCTGTCAGGGTGCTGTGAAGTATTTTCTGCTTGCCCTGGCATGTAAGACAGGTGTCCTGTGAACTCAGTCAAGCCAACTCTGCCTCTCATGAGGCACATGTGGACCTGCTCAACTCTCCTAGCACAGGCATCCAAATAGACTTTTAATGAGAACTTTAGCATGATTTCCCAATGTACTTCAAGACCCCAGTTGCTGTACGCACATACCCATTAAGGAAATTAATCTCTCAGACAACTCATGATAGACATTAAGTCCCAGTAAAGCTTTTTGCAGAGACTAAGCTTGGTAATACAACTTCATTACAGGCTGATACAACTACATTAAACTGCAGTGGCCTCTTCACCCTGCTCAAAAATAAAGGTCTGGAAGCTCTGGAGAATCGACCATACTTTAAAATATTTCAGGGACAAAAAGTTGATAAAATCTAGAAAGAAAAGTTGTGGCAACTTTTCCTCTATCTTATTAGAGGTGGTCATACCTTGAGGAATGTATTTTGACACTGCTCCTTTGAAGATAAGGGGAAAGGCAAGTGCTACATTGCACCTAGTAAATAATTTCTGGAGTTACATTCCTGTGCATTCATGCACAAATCAAGAACACTGTTGTGCCTCAAATATCCATAGGCCTAATGGGGAAATCCAAGACAATGTGTGGCAAACAGCAACGCGTACCCTCTAGCACTGAAAACTCCAATGATGGAAATTCAGGAGCACTGCTGTATTCTTTCATTTCACTGTGGACTTTCAGGCAAGCATATGGTACTGTTTCCCTGCTGCCACCGATGTGAGCCCTGAACCAGGGCAGAAAAAATGCCTTGCCTTCTTTTGTGTTTGTGTAGCATCCCTCCTTTGCAGATGGGGCTCAGAAACCAGCCATGCAGTGTGAATTGCCACTAGTGTGCTGTGCTGAGACAGGAGAATCAGTGTACACCTACTGAAACTGCTCCATCCCTAAAAGCAAGTCAGAACAGCAGGTGTAGAGAGAAAGAAAAAGCTGGGCTTTTACAGACTTGCCAGAGGAGAAGATTACTGTGCTTTCTCAGCTGCCATGCCCACTGTGTGGGGTCATTCACACCAGTGCAATGTATTACTCCTGCTTTTCACTATGGTGTGCAGAATATTCAGGTCCAGTACTTTTAAAATTGAGTTTTACTTAATTCCTAAGGTTCCTACTCAGCTTTGGCATTGGCAGCTGCTTGGCAAAGATCAGCACTTCAAAATGTCCTTCAGAGGCCGAGGTGCAAAGCCCCTGATAGGGAACACTCCCAGCAGCACAGCCTTGCCCTGCTCAGCCCCTCTCTGTGTGAGACACCACAAAGGCAGGGAGGATTTGTGGAGGCAAGGACAAGGGTCACAAGGACTTTATTAAAGTCTTGTCAGGCTTAGGCAGGTGCTGTGAACACCACTTCCTACATGCCAAAGCTTCTTTTTGTGTAAAAAAATACTGATTTTTTTTCAGGTAAGTGGTTTTTTTTCTAGAATGGACAAAATAAGGCACAGGAAAGCATTATCATTTCCTATGGAATGAACATTTCAAATTTTGTTTTGTTTGGCAAAACCAGAACGGTTCTTTTTATAACATTTTAATAGGATTGATTTGGTTACAGGCAGGGCTGTTTCCACTACCTCAACAAATCAAGTGAAGTTTGCTGCAGCTTCAAGGGCTTCCCTGGAACTGTGGGCCTTGTAGGACTGACAGCATCTCAGATTTTCTGAGTGTTGTGGACGGGTGGGAGAAGGGAACATTATACAACATGTGAGTTAGCCTGCTGAGTAGCTGCTTGGTGTGGAGCCACAGACATACATCCCAGTTCATGGAAGACCTAAGGCAACTCATCTAAGATAACTGTGGCCACTCATGCTCCTGTATGGTGGCAGCAATGCAAAAAATTGCTGTCAAATACAGCAGCAGAGGGAATATCTAATTCCTCTCCTTCCCACTCTTCCAAAAAGGCCATGGGCCACAGCTGGGAGCAGAGTTGGTGCAACCTGCCTCTAAATTTATCCCCCAGGTCACATGCACTCAGGTGCACTTCCAGAATGCGGATGTGATTGACCTTCATGTTCCACCAGCCCAGTGGCTCCTGAGTAAGCTGTGTGGGATGTCCAGCACAAAACAGGTTTCAGGCATGGTAAGTGTTAAAACCCAGAGGGATGGGGCCTGAGAGTCCATGGGAACTCCGTTCTGCCTAAGCCTCTGCTCAATGCACAGCAGAAGGGTGGGATGACTTCTCTTAAGTCTTGTATTTAATATATGTGCTATATGTGCAGAGGGTTTATCTGTATTGTGGCAACCTGAAATCTCACTGAAAACTCTGCCAAAGCATACACGATATTTATCTGGACCAGATCCAGATCATAGAAAAATGCAACACGTTCTCTCTCTTCAAAGTATTACCTTTACTTACTTCTAGACGTGCCACTTATCATTTCCTACTCACAGAGACAGGGCATCTGGCTTTTTGAAGGAAATACATGGGTTTGGGTTTTTTGGGGGTGGTAAGAGCTGTTTTTTTCTGAATGGTTAATAGTCCAGACTTCCTACCTGCCAGAGAAGGTCCCAAATAAAAAACACTCCAGGGAGCTAGAAAAACCCTGCAAAAGCACCCATTCCTGCTCAGTGTCTCTTGCTGGTGCCTAGGCTGAACAAAGCAAACTCAATCACTCCCACAGCCCCGGGTAGATGGTGGGGGCATCTCCGAGGGTCACAAGGCCAGTGCCAGTGTCCCAGCCAGGGCAAGCCCAGCTGCAAAGGAGCACCCTGCTCCTCACGGCTCACACCTGTGAAAGAGTAGCAACACACTGACATCATCCTCCTCCACTCTTCTTGAGGCTTTGCCTGGGTTAATTTAGACTGAAGCCAGTTTCTTTCTTGGTGCTCTACGGGGTGGGGTCTATGTCTCCTCTCCCAACTTTCCCTATGTGCATGTGCTTGGGAGACCAGGGCAGATGGAGCAGATTGGCAGGTGCTTACTGGCCCTCCTCACTTTGCGCTCTGCCCCACGTGGCAGATCCCCAGGCTCCCAGTTCTGCACTCTGCAAGATCTCTGCAATGCCAGATGAGCCCCAAGTAGCTGAAGGGTGAACAAAGACCTGCTGGTTTTAATTGCACCATCAAAGGAAAAAGTCCCATCCACTGCATGACCACACTGAAAGTCTTTCCCTGTCACTGTTACATAGGTAATGCAACAATTGACTTCTTCATTTAATTTCAGTTGTTTTAACTGTCAAGAGCTGGCAGCTCCTGAAAGAAAGGATTAAGTGGGAGAAGTGGAAAGAGTCCTATCTGCTTGCTCTGATCATTGCCACAGTTTGGAGTGCTTTCATTCTGTGTTTGTACAGTTTCTGGTATGACATGGTCCTGACCCGACTGTTTGGATCAATAAGCTGATGGTAAGGAGATGTTTGCTGGTCCGAGTACACTTTCTTTTTGGTTGTTAATATAAATAATGGTAAGTGGTGCTCACTGTTGTTTCAACTACTTCCTTCATCAGTACCACATTTTTTCTAGAGCTGGTAACTCAGCCATAAAAAATAGTCTCTGGATGGAAAGTTAGCAGTCGGGATTAATAATTATTAGCATCTTAAGGAGCTGCAGGGCAGGGTCTGTTTGCAGATTTAGACTGCAAATATTTCTAAAAATATATGGGTTTGAATTAAAATGTATAAAAGCTTATGTTTTTAATAAAAGCTCAGTTTTTAATAAAAGCTCATCTCTCAGGTTTGAGATATGGTTTATATCAATGTCACAGAGCTTTACTTACAAAAATACTTGATGTGATTTAATCTCTAAAATGTTCTAGCGGCTTCAGAGATTTCAGAAGAAATACTGGAAACTATTTAGATGGAAATGTCACTGAGCCTATTAGCTTTTTATAGAACCATTACTCACATGAGGTCCACTGGAAAAAACAGAAAGATTTTCAAATTTCCTTAATATACTCCTTACTCTATTCTGGAATCAATATTCTTTAAGAGAAACTTTGCTGGTCTCCATTCATGAGCTTCAAGTATCACATCTGAAAAAAAATAAATCTGGAAATATGCATAGCTTCTGGAAAATTAACCAGGGAAAGGAAGAAGAAAAGCAGAGGAATAACAGAAAGAAGGAGATGAGAAGGGAGGATCAGGAGGTGCCAGCATTTCACAGCACACTACAGGGAAAATCAGAAGAAGTGAGGAAAGAGACACGACAGCTCTGTCCTTTTGCACTGCAAAGTAACAATAATCACCTTGCAGGGTCTCATATCCAGAGCTGGAAAACAAGACCAGATGTTGTCACATTCCTGACTTTGATGAGTCTCCTGCATCTTGCTTACTCCTAACCTGTGGATTCACTTTCTGACCTGTAATTGGGACAGACTGTCCTACTCTGTGCTATGAAACCCTTCCTGGCATCACCACAAAGCTTCTGAGTCATTTGCTCCTGGAGACCTTGGAGCCCTGGAGCAATGAAGATAGCACCTGAGATAAGAGAGGGAGGGGTGAAACAAACCATTCTGAATATTCAAGCCCTTAAGCAAAAAAATTCAAGGCACACAGAACCAGGGACTTCTACCATTTCGCAGCCAAAAAGGCTTTAGAAATGGTCTCTTTTGGCCAGTAAAGATCAAGGTACAAGTTTAAAAACTTTGCTTCTAAGCTGAGGTTCACAAAGCAGTGCAGAGGGAGCTGATGGTAAGTGGTGCTCTTTTTGAAAGCCTTGGCTGAGGACCCCGTCCAGCCCTGCACAGAATAGCTGGCACTCGGAGGGCACATTCTCCCGAGGCTCTGACACCGATAAAAGCACTTCACATGACAGCCTTCAGTGGGGAATCCCAGTCCCTTGGCACTGGGCCATACCAGCCTTGGCCAGCTAGTGAATTCGACCCCAATCCTGCTGAGGCCAACGCTCCCTTCGTGGGCTTCGAACGACTCCCTCCAACAGAGCAGACTTCAGCTGCGTTAGCTCCAGGCAGTTTTCCCAAGGATGCTGCGCTTCCAGGCGCAGCCCCGACGGCAACCCTGCTTTCCTTGGCAGGGAGCTCCTGCATCCCGGCGAGCCGCTGGCCCAGGCTCTCAGACAGGAGGCAAGAACGCTTCTCTCTGACACCGCCGGCGGCCCCCGCACTCCACCACATCTCCGGGGCTTCAGGGGGGTACACGCCGCGGCCACCCACGCCGTGCCGTGCGCCCACCTAACCTATCCAAAACCCTCCCCACACCCGCGGCGGGGCAGAAGGGATGGGGGAATGGACGAAGGCGTGGAGAGACCGCACTACCCGAGCACTGGGGGTTGCACTGCTAGGATGTGGGAGGGTTTGCGCGGTCGGGGGTGGCCCCAGGCGAACACACGTCCCTGCCGGGGCGGGCGGGTCGCGGGTCCCTGGAGGCGCCGTGTTGATTTTGGGCAGCGCGCAGTCGCAGTGCGGCCGCCGGCGGGTACAAAGCGGCGGCCGGAGGAGTTTGCGGAGTCCCAGCGGTGCGGGCTGCCGGGAGGTGGGGGCTGAAGTTTTGCGGAGGTCCCGAGCGTCCCCACCACTACCATCCCGCCACCACCTCCTCTCTGGGGCGAGGAGCCCGGAGGTGAGCGGCGGGCGGGGTTTGGGGTGGGATGCGGCGGGAGAGAGGCACTCGGTCGAGGCGGGGGGGCAGCGGCAAGGGCGCTGCTGCCGCCCCTCTCGTCGGACGGAGCAGCATCGTCGCGGGGAGCGGACGGTCTGCTGCGGCGCTGCCCCGCTGCCAGGGAGGCGGCGGTCCCGGCGGACCGGTATGTGAGCGTGTCGCGGAGAACTGTTGATATCCATCCCCGTTTTGAGTAAAAACGCTTGATTTTGCCGAGCGGGGCACGGCCGCGCGTGTTCGGTGCATCGCTGCATCCTGGCGGCGCTCGGAGCAGTGGAGGCGCGTCCCGGCCCCGCGCGGGCCCCCGCCGGCCCCCAGCGCTGGCTGCCCGTGGAAGTGCTGCCATGGAAGCACCTGGGCGGGGGAGAGGAGGAAGACCGGGTACCGCGGTGGGCGGAATGGATCACGTGTGGGAGCTGTGTTCACCGGTGCTTTGTTCAAATGGACCGTCGCTAACTTGTGAGCTGGCACTTCAGAAAGAGTAGAGACTTTTTTTTTTGGGGGGGGGGGGGGGGGGATGGAGGGAGGGGGCAAGGCTTTGATGCTCAGCCTTAACTTTGGCTTCTCTTCACAGATCTCAAAAAAACGCCAACCCCCCCCCCCCCCCCGACATCCTGAAGCGTTTGAAAACTGCTTTATTCTTTTTGAAACAACATTGTGAGACCCTATAGCTTGATACACGCTTATGTGTAAAATCTAATTCAGGCAATTACAAGCTTCAGTAATGACAGTGGTTTTCTTGTGACTGCTTTGTCCCTGAGTTACACATAAGACCAATTTTTCTTGTACTGCTGTTATGGTCAGGTGTAGTGTGCTTTTTGTTAAATCGAAACTCTCAAACATTTAAATAACGGCAGAGTCCATCTGGCAGTTCTGTAGCATAATTGACAACACTGCATCTTGGCAAGCCATAAAAGGTACCATGACAAGTTGCTGATTAAAAATATTGTGTGTATCTTACCCTTTTATTTCACTCTTTCTGGCAAGATGACCGGGTCTAACTAAAGGTTGTGCAGGTGCGGGTTGTGAAGAAAGGAGAATATGAGAAAAGTGAGAGGAGGCTGATTGGGTTAATGTGAGTTTTAGAAAGGTCAAACTAATTTAATAAGTGTTCAAGGTGTGCAAAGAAGGACGTGACATTTTTGTTGGGGTGGGGTTTCAAGCCCTTAGAAATACTGCTTGGGTCTTCAGGTCTGGAGTTAGTTTTTCAAAGCGAGCGGGTGCCAGCAGGGCACAGTGGGCTGTTTGGTTGGGAGTCAGGCTGCACCCAATCCATGCTGCAAGCAGCATCTTTGAAGTCTTGTCTCTCTCCTGGCTGGGAACATCTGCTAGACGTTAGTGATTAAGTGAAATGGGATCCTACCCAAAAACTGCATCCTCAGCAGGAGATGGGGTGGTGTTGTATGGCAGGGAAGCCTGGGTCCTTCCTCCACTGGTTTTGAGTGAGAGAGGTTGCAGTTCTGGTGCGTGAAGGTGTGGGGGAGATTGGGTGTGGAAACTTGTTGTGTGAGCATTCCACAGAGTGCTGGGTGTAGGTCATACCAGCGCTGGGGGCAGCAGCCCCGAGCAGCAGCACAACCCCAGCTGCTGGAGTGCAGCTTGGGCTGAAGTGTGGGTGGATATAGGCTCTTGTGCGCCTCAAAATCTGTGACTTCGATGACAGTTTGCTTGGTGGGATTTGATACTATGTTGAACTCTGTTTCATTTATCTGACATCACAGCACAATTTATCATCCCTTTTTATTGCTAGATATCTAACTAGATGGAATTTCATACTAAGGTGGATGTTCCTTCTAGTGTCAAACAGGATACTGCCATTAAATAGATTATTGGTGACCACTCTGTGTAATTTAGTGACAACTTCTGTAGCATTCCAGCCCATATGGGAGTCCCTAGTGTCTTAGTTTTTAAATTTGTATGCATCTGCTTTCATTTAAGATTAGGCTTTACTTTGAAATGCACTGGTTAAACTGTGAATAAAACTGGGTCCTTAGATTGAAAACTGAATATGGACTGGTTTTATGTGGCAGTTTAGTGTGTCTCTAAAAATCCCACCTCCTTTGGAGAAGCAGCAGTGAAGGTATTTCTCATACAACAAATGACTTCTGTGTGAGATGAGTTGGTTCATTTGCTCCCTCTCAGTATCTGTTTGCCTTTTTCCACTCTGGAAGTTTTCTCAGGTTTGTAAGCTTCTGGTACAGCTTGTGGTCTCAATTTCTGCAGTGCCCTGCATGTCTAAATAATAGATGCTGAAAGTGAAATGAAAACGTCTAAATGAAGAGTCTATTTTGCAAATGATGCAGAGCCACTGTGAAGAGCTGTCAGGAATGGGCATCTGATCATGCTTTTAGTTGCTAAAACATTAGTTGTTAATTGAGGACAGTTGCAGATTTTCTTGTGGTGTCAGCACCTGTTGTAGCCATAGGTCAGGGAGAAAGAGGGCTTTTTTCCTAGTCATTTAGCTAATGGAATTGACTAATGGGCCAGAGGAGGTGTTTGAGGCGTCACTGCTCATGCTGTCCAATTCTAAAGCCTGTATGCTTTAGAAAAGGAAGTGGCTTGAAAGCCTGTGTGACTGTAGGTGCAGGGGTATGAATTTTATCTAAAATTTTTGTGGGTCGTGGCGAGATGACAAGTACTAAGCTAATAACTAGCTTTTCATGTCATAATGATGTGGAGAAGTTCAGGTGGAATTGGAACACAAAATAGCAGTGAACAACTTGCAAAGTTTTGATTTCACCTAACTTCCTAAAGTTGCAATACATGTAGTTTACCAATGACTTGAAATGACAGCTGTAATTTTTTTAAAGGATTTACTTGAAAAGTTTTCTGTTTGAGCTATATGAAAATATATCTAAAAATCATAGTATCTTTTTATGAACCATATGCATATAACCTTATTTCATAAGTCTTTCTGAAATAAAAAAATTAATGAGCATTATGAAATAAGTTTATCTTGACTACAGATTGAGGTCTATGATGAGTTTTATAATGTGCTTGGTTCTAGTGGAAAATGATTAATTTTAAGTATCTTTTAAGTATCTTAATAGTATCAGCTTGCATGATACTATTGAATAATTGGCGGCGTTGTAAAAGGCATTTAGGCCTCTCATGGAGAAATAGGGGAAACAACTTAGGCTTGTCAACTCTGATGTGTCACAGTTGTGTCTTGCTCCCATTATGGAAGCTATACATCGAGGGGAAATAACATGCAAATTATGTGACTGTTCCCAGCTGTCAAAAGACTAGTACCTGAAGAGAAATAAATATGTGTTAGGAATGAACAGTCAGCTAATTGATTTTTTCCCAAGCTTATATATTTTATGCAGACTACTTACATATACAGCAGTGTTATATTATGAATTATACTCTAATGTCTATCTAACTCTGAATGCTACCTGTGTATTTTACCTTGGGAAGCTGTGTCTGCAATCATGACAATAGTGTTGAGGCTTATGGTCAAATCTGAATACTGATTTCGGGCATTTTTACATTTTTACTTTGCCAAAGGCTCCCTGTCAAATTCCGCATAGCAGAAAGATGTATGTGGTGATAGTCACTTTTTCACCATTAAAGATGTACTTATCTGTGATAAGGAAAAGGGGAAATTACATACAAGGTGCTGTGGGGAGTACTGGAAATGTTTTCTGAGCTTTGCCAGTAGTGAAAAAATTCTGTCATTTCAGAAGGGGTGGCAAAGGCATCTGATCTTTCTTCCAGGCTGCCATAGGCTCTGGGCTCTTAACCTTGTATTAAGCCCAATAACTATTTTGGCTAAAGCACAGCTTAGAAGGCGGCATCCTGTTAGACTTAAAATGCACCCACAGGCTTCCCTTGTCAGTAAATGCCATTTTTTTGGTGTCCTTTTGAGCTCAAAAATTTGTTTCTGATTTCTAATTAGAGCTGTACTGAGGAAGGATAGCTGACAATTAAACATGAGTCATGAAAGCATGTTTTCAATGTCCCTTTAATTCTTTTTTTTATAAGACAAACTGCTGTTCACATACTTTTCTGGTGTATGGGCTCCCTATTGCACCCAGGAGCCAAAACTAGACCTGGATATCTGCCCTGACAGGTTTGGTTGGTCTTTCCCTGAAAAAGGCATCTCCACAAAATGTTCCGGTGAGGGTGATGGTAGGAGGGAGGATATTGGCCAGTGGGAGTGTCCCAGCCTGTATTTTAGGACTCGGGGACGGTGCCTCTGTTCCGTTCCATACACATATGGAGATGTCTGTGCTGTCCTGGAGCACTGGGGTGTTGCTGCATGACACACAGAGCTCAGGAGGAAGAAATGTCAGTGAGAGAAGTCTCCTACATGCAAAACATGGACTGTTTCTCCATCTCCTCTACAGCTGTGCATGCCATGAGCTACAGGCATCTTTGGTGGTGTTTGGAGGTGGCTGGTGTCCAGGAGGGCAGTGGGGACACCTTGTTGGGTTTCTTGGGCAAATGTTTATAGTACTACACTTTCTGAGATGGATCGCTAGTCTGCTCTGGGTTAGTGCTACCTTGAACCTGCTTTATCCTGTGCTAGTGCTCTGAAGTAGAGAATGTCCTTCCTGTCTGTAGATGCCCTGCTGTTGGTTGCGGAAATCCAAAAGGATTTACTGTTGAGTTCTTCACTGCACAGATGTACCCACTCCTCATCCCAAGGACCTGAGGTTTTCTTACTGGTCCCTTACTGGTCTTCTATGCCCAAAGGGTCTGATATATTTACATGAAGCAGTATTGCCCTGGCAGGAGTGGACTGTGCCGTGCTGCTGAGTTTTCCAAGGAGATGCAAGCAGTCAAAATGTTGGTTACTGGACAAGGTGCTCCGTCTAGTAAAGTTGCTTTGTGTTGAGAGGTTTTTTACCAGAGACCTTTAACAAATTTGAGGTAGCCATACATGTAAGACTAATGAGGCATAATCTACTCCTTATGTCTTGTACGTGTTTGTGATTAGTAAACATCGACTTTTAAACCCTAAGTCCCTGGACTCTTCTTTTTTTTTTTTTTTCCCCTGAATACTTCAGGTAGTGTTCCTAAGTTTAGCTCCAGACAGGGCTGTTACCCACACAAGTGACCAGTCCTTCTCATGGTCTCACTGAGCTGGTAGCCTTCATGGCTGCTATGCACTGATAATGACTTCTGTAATGTGTGCATGCACACATTTCAACCTCCTAATTGCATAGCTTGATCATCCCTTCTTGACATAAGGACAAACACTGATTTAGCTTTTATGCACCATTTGTTATTTTGCATAATCCACCACCCACTTCCAAATTATGTCTGTTCTGTGAAAAACTGAAGTGTTTTTTGAAGCCTCTTTCATGATTTATATGTATTTCTGATCCCTTCCCAATTCTGCAGTGTCATTAAGGGGGAGGATATTGCCCAGATTGACTCAGATAATTTTGCAGCAGGAATTCTTAAGTGGCGCCAGAACTATTTGTTTTATTTGGTATCCATACAGATCTCCACATCTCCTAGTTCTTTCCCGTTGACTGCAGCTACCTATGCCACAGGGGCCATACAGGGACTACAGGTAGGCAGCAAACCTGTGCCTGGCTGAAAGCAGTGAGCTCTCCTCTTGCACTTCTGCTGCCAGCTTCTTTGTGTTGTTGCTAATATTTATGTGGCTCCGTGACAAAACAGATTGGAGCACTGATCTGGCTGGAAACAAACGTGCTAAAATATGCACCCCCCACCCCGGCTTTTTGCTGTCCCATGTGCTGTGCCAGCATAGCATGAGAGGGTGGGAAGCCTCAGCAGTAGTACAGGGTTGTGTCAGAAATTAATAGGCATGAAATCATGGTGCTATGATTGCCTCCCGAGCCTGCAAGCTGTTGGAAACCCATGTGATGTGTTCTAAAGTTTGGTCCATTGGAATCTTCTTGGCAGGCGCTGATCAGAAGCACCCTGCTCCATGGGTGGGACTGGAAATGCTTTGCATTTCCTACTCAGCATGCCACCAGCCTGCAACTTGTTATTCTCAAAGGTAGAAGAGTTTAGTTTTAAACAGTTATTTCCCCCGAGTTATTCTGATTCTTTTTTTTTTTTAACTGCAAATCTTTTCCCAGTTAACAGCTGGAAGTCTTCCCTGACTTGAGAATGTCAGAGGTTGAATGTGTTTGTTTAGGTGCATAAACATGGCTGTGCATGGTGGGGCTTCCATCAGTGTTTTCATTCACTTTGTGAGCTGTTAAATGAGAAAAGGATGGTGCTCATTCCTGAGCTGTTTTGGAACAGCTGTGTCAAAAAGCCCCAAGGACCTCAGACAATAGTGAACTCTGCAAATGATGCTCTTTTCATCCCTGTCTCAGCGTATGGTGATGCAGAGGATCTCTAAGAGTTATGCCAAACTAATCTATTTTGGACAGTGACAGAAAGATACATGAGTGTTTTATGTGGCTCTTCTTCTCCAGAGAGAATTTGCCAAGTAGTGCACTGATTGGGGAACATAATATTTGGATTCAAACTAGAGAGCCTTTCTATTTGTGGCTTTTGAGTGTTTTAAAATTGCTGATACCATCCAAGGAGTCTTTCTGCTGTGCCTTTTGCAACCAGACTTGTCTATCTCGCATTGACCTCTTTAGCCACCAGCGTAGTTGTAGCAAATGTGGGTAGAGTCCTTCCCAAATCTTTGTTCACAAAGCCCAGCCATGATGATGATAAAAAGCAGCAAAGGAGAGTCAAGATGTTGATTGTGAGACAAAAGTGTGGGCACTTGACCCATGCATAGTTATGAAATGAAACAATATTGCAGAATTTTTCTCCCAATTTCCTGACTTCCAACAGAAGAGAAATTGGAATGAAAGAGTTTCTGTTTTGCAGCTTGGCAAATGCAATTTAAGCCTTTGGGTGTTTTCTCACCAGTGCTTTGTTATTAACCCTACTGCTAGTAGACAGGTATTGTTTAAACTCCTCCTCTTCAGGATCCTTGCAATGTTAATAGATTGATACATTAAGACATAATCTTCTCCACTTCAATCCAGCTTTTGCAGGGCTGCATTAGAGCACAGCTTTGCTTTTTTCCTTTTTTTCTTTTCCAGCGTGTATTTACCTCAATAGACACAGCAAAATACCTGCTGAGAGAAGATGCTTAATTTAGCTGAGTCTTTCTTCAGAGTAGAAACTGATGCGGGGGTCAACCCTACTGTGGTGGGTTTTTTTGCTTGGTTGGTTTGTTTGTTTGTTTGTTTGTTTTAGCAGAGTGCTTCAATGGATGATGACTCATATATTGGAATTTGACTTTTCACTCCAATTAGCCACAGATACACCAAGATGCATCTGCCATTCTGCAATAGATAACTTCAGTGTGCATTGTTTACATTCAGATACCAAACCAGGGTGAAAATCAGGCTGTTCATTCATTGGGACATGTCATGTAGCTGAGTGTGAGTGCACATCCCTTCAGGCTCCATTAGCATGAGTTAACTTTGTAATTGGGTTTCTGGGGCAAACAGGGACAGGAAGCAGAAGTAATTTGGCAGGCAAGGCTTAGCTTTTTTTTCTGGGTGGTGTAGGTGCACAAGAGAGCAGAAGTAAAAGATGGGTGCAGAATGGCTGGAGAAACCCTAACAAAGTGGAAGACAGTTGTGTAAACTTCATGTGGATATTGTGGAATATCATGCAGCTATACCAAGGTGGGATTTTACAGCTATATTAAAGCACAATTTCTGTAGCTCCCATGCTTCTCTTGCTGCTCTGTTTTTCAGCTTGCTGTCTGGCAGTAGCACCGTGTTTTGTAGAGTCTAGCAACCAAAAATGAATTTGCTGAATGAAAAGCAGTTGTCACTGAAACTGCTTAACTGTGAAAGTTGAAGAACTGTAAGTTTTGAAGTTGTTCTTAAACTCTGTTCATAATCTCTAGTTTTCATAATCTCTAGTTTTCCACGACCAAAGGGGGGGAAAAATCCAGCCCAAACTATAAATTGTTAGCGTCTTGGGCAGGGGAGTCAGGTTTTTTGGGGGGTTTTTTGGTTTTTTTGGGGTTTTTTTGGGTTTTTTTTTGGTTTTTTTAGGGCATTGAGAGTCATATGGCTCTTTTCGGGTGTTCAGTCTGGATTTCATGGCTAGGCTTCGGGAATGAAGATTTGGGAGTCTGGATTTACATGAGAGTGATTAGAATTAAGCTGCTTTATGGTATTTTTTTTAAAACCACACTTAACATTTTTCAATAAATAACTTCACTTTTAAAACAATAGCCTTTATCTCAGACTAATCTTAAGATTTAAGCTAAAAATCTCTTCTTGTATTGCTTTTTCCAAGTCTTAAGATTCCATAAAGGTCCATTCCTTCCTGACATGTGGGGCTGAACTTGTTCTTAAACTTTTAACTTTCTAGTTGGTTTTTTATTTTCCCCTCATGATAAACTCCTGAAGGGTTTTCTTTCCTCGGATGAATGTCAGCCTTACTCTGGCATCCTGGCCACTTTCTCAATGTGTATTCTACCAGCAGTCTGCTGAGACTGCTTTCTGTGCACGGCAAGTCGGTAACATTCACAGATGATATAAAATCACCTTCGGGAAAACCAAGATCGAATCTCTCTGAAACCTGGAGATGCTGGAAACGATGTAGGCATGATTAGCTGCAGTTTATGTATCGTCAGCATCGTTTAACTGGGCTGAGAAACTTGATGCATACTTATCACTTTTTTCTTGTGGTGCTGCTTTACTCATGATTTTTTTTTACCAGTAGACAAGTGCTCTGCTGCGTGCTCGTGAGTGGAGTGTGAGTTGCCGTAGTCTTGATCCTGATCCCATCTGTGATTTATCACTGTCTTTGTCTCCTTTGTGTTTTTCTTGCAGTTTCTCACCCTATCACTGTTGGTGCTTGTGCCCGCTGTCATGTTTTTAGGAAATGTTGCGAGATCACATCAACGAAAATACTAGTGGCTGCCGGGAGCCTTCTCACTGGGGAAATTTAAGGAAAACAATCCCTTCTTTGTGTCGGTGCACACATCATGACTGTCACGAGTTATGCGGTAGGCGTGCTAAGGAGATGCAGTCCGTGCTCACTCCGGCCAGATCCGACGGTGGGAGGTGCCCACTGGCTGCTGGCATGAGCCCCTTCTGGGTAGCTGCTTCTCCAGCCAGATAGGCAGTGCTCAGTGGTTGGACGAGGACCGAGGGATCAAGAAAATGTGGTGGAAATAAATGGAAAATAAATAGAAATAAAATGGAGTTCTTCAAGAACCTTAAAAATAAGCAGGTGACTGAATGTTTTGCATGTTGTAAGGGATTGCTGGTTTTGGCTAAAGCAGAGTCGAGAGGGTTTCAGGTCTCTTATTTGTAGCAACTCCATTTTTTGTTAGCCTGGGGGAGGAAAAGGTTTGTTCTTGTGCAGCTGAATATTAAATCTCTGGCTCAGAAAGTGTTAAGTGTATGTGTTTATTACTCTTAATGCTGGTATGTTTTTCATGTCAGCAACTAGCCAAAAACTGGAGAGATTTATGCAGGTTTTTTTCAGCTAGTAGAAATTAATGACACACAGATTTATTGCAAAGCTACATGTGAAATTTTGTTTCCGCAAGCATAGGGTGAGTGGGACAAAAAGGGACCCTTGCTGGTTTGCAGCCTGTAGTTGAGCCTTGTGACCCCTCCACAGGGAGTCCTATAATTCTGCAGCAACCCCAGCTGCCTCTTGGTCTTTTTGTGTTGTTTCCCTAGTACCCACTCCCATCCCTCTCTCCCGGGCAGCAAAGCCCCCTGGCCCTCAGTCCACATTGCTCACATTCCCAAGCTCTTCGTGCACACCCATGGGGCAGCTTAGCTGGTCCTCTGCTCTGGCTAGGAAACGGCTGTTGTGAAGCAGCCTGCCTGCTCCTGTCCTCCCTTCATACCCATCAGAGCCCCTGCTGCCCACATACCTCACATTCCTGAGCCGTGTTTTATTTGGGGTGGTGTTTTGCTTTGGAGGCTGTTACTGCTTGGTAAAGAGATTTCCTTGTAGCTACATCTTCATGGAAGGGCAGTGATTTATATGCCCTGGTTTAACACATTTGGTGCCTGTTCTGGGTGGTTCAAGGTCTGTTCGGTGACTGCAGGTGAGCGAGATGGCAGATGCATGCAGCAGTGAGGAGAGTGCAGTCAGCGGCCAGAGGTTTGGCTGTGCACGGACTGAAGGAAAGCAGTGGAGTCCTGGAGGAGGCTCCATAGGAGCTGGTGTCTGTGACTGTTGTGTAGGGAGGAAGTTTCATTGTAATTTTGCTTAAAAGACTTTTCCCCCCTCACCTCTTCCTCCAAGCAACTTGCTAATTTGCATCACAAAAGTGAGCTGGGGTCTCTCCTTACTATGTAGCAGAAAATATCATCTCTTCAGCTCTTTGGGGGATAATGAGACAATTTATGGGTTGCTTTATGCATACTGCTGCATTCAAGTGCAACTATAAATATTGTTTTACCATAATGTCCAGTTATGGCCATTCTTGCATCAGTGCTGAGAGAGTCTCATTGCAAGGAGGAGACCTGGTTGGCTTGCGATACTGTTGTTGCTGTGTAGAAGAACCAGCTGGGTATGTAAGGCACATCCAGTCTTTAGAAACAGTGGGCTGATACTCTCCATTTCTTACTAAAGCTCTGCCAGAGATTCTTTGAGCAGATAAAAAATAGCAATAATGTATTTATACACAGCTAGGAGTACAGTACTGCTGCTACTAACAATTTTCTGTCATCTAACAGCCATTTTGTATCTGTATTAAAGCTTAGTCAAATTGACTTTGGTGGAGCTGGAGCATCTCATCACTTTGATTTCAGTGCAGAAGTTGTCAAGCCACAAAGCTGTTCTGATATTCCTGCCTGAAGTTTCTGTAAATAAGTGTGTGACCAGTGTATATATACCGTAGGTCAGAGGCAGTAGTTACTCTGTTATGTGCCTTTTCTCTCTCCTTTGTATAAATCTCTGGACCTTTACCTAAAACCCAGAATAGTACAGAGACTACAAAAGGGACCAGAGCTAAGGGATGGAGTCTGTGTTCTTCTGCGTTGCCTCAAGATTCATGTTTCTGTACTGTGTTGCAAAATTGTCATGTTTAATGCTCTTGCTCTGAACAGAAAGCCTCTTGTGGCTGGCTAAACTTTGGAAAAGTAGTAGGTTCAAGGAGGAACATTTTCCTTCCTTCTCCAGGTAAAATGTTCTCCTACACTGATGCTTGAATGCTTACGTTTGGCTGTCTTTGCCCTCTCAAAATCCAACTGTTTTTCTTTGCCAAAAATTAGGTAAGCTCCAGATAAAACTTCACATGTAATGAGTTATCTAATTCCTTTAAGAACTGTGTACTCTCTCAGTGAATTACTCACATAAAAGCACTTGCTAAACCATGTCTAGACTGCAAAGACCTGGATTTGACTGAATCTAATTAAAGCAATGGTGGCTTTCAGGTGCGGATTTAACTGCAGTATGTTATCCTGGCTTTTGCTAGAAAGAGATTGACCTTAGCTGAGGTGGGTTTGACTTGCATGCAGAGGTAAATTGAAGTCACATACCTGAAATGGTACTTCTTCCCACCTGCTTAGCCTGCCCCATGTAGAGCATCATCTGCCCACAGAAGGATGGCTGAGCAGCTCATGGAGATGTAGGTTTCAGCATAGTCTGAGAAAAATTGAAATCAACTTCCTGCTGGTTTTGGAGAGTTAGTTGAATAATTTTGAGAGTTACCAGGAAGTTTCTGACTCCACTGGAGAGATAGGAGGAGGCTTAAAATATCGCTTCTAGAAAGACTGGTTTTGATACTGGAGGTTAAACATGCTCAGTGCACACAGCTCTAACTGGTCCATGCTGGCCAGCCACCCTCATGACTAGGCTTATGAGTTCATTGTCCCATCTGTGCCTATTGCCTCATCTTGACTACTTAAGCCAGAGTGATGACCAGCTGCCTATTGATTAAGAGGGATTAGAGGAGGCCTGGATGTCTAACACAGCTGGTTTCTCCATCTCTGAATAAGTTGCTGGATTGGAAGTTGCAGGGTTGTCCGTGGATCCCTCCTGGGAGATATTCAGGGTAGGTTTTACTGCAGTATGAAGAAGCACAATGTAACTCCAGGCTTCTGGTAGTTTTACCTCGCGGCCTTGAACATTTGCCCAGACACGTCTGTGAAGCATCTTGGCTGTTCTCATGCTTTTGCTATTCCTCCGTCTCGGCTCTCTGGACTCCTTTTATTTCCTGTAACTTTTCTATCTAGTGCACACTTTGTTCACTGTCCATCAAGTTGTGCCTGTTCCTCTTCTTTCACCCTGGCTCTGAATGCTTGCTCTGTTTATTCAAAGTCTCTAAGACAATACAGAAAAGGGAGGGCAACAGGAAGAAAATGGAAGAAATAAAAGGGAGAAGTGAAAGAGCTGTCTCTGACAGAATTCAGGCTCCTCTGTCTAATCTGACAAGTAAAACTTTTTCTTGAGAAACCGTCCTTTGCTTTACATTTTCAGCCTGTCATCAAATTTCTGCCAGTTTCAAACTGCAGGAGCAGAAGTAATGAGCCAGTAGTGCAATTCCTTTTCTCCTCACTGCAAGTGTGTGTGTGTGTAAACACACAGCTGCCTCTCACTGTTACAGCAGTAGTGTGTGACTACCATGACTTTTCAGACTGCTGCAGTCTTACAAGATGTTCTAGTTTGGAAATGGAAAAAGAATACATACTGGACTATTCTTGGTACAAAGTTCAAGGCTCAGCATTGCAAAGAAAATTTATGTGTGGCTAATAAAAGATACACATACTACTTCATGGCAGTGCGCAGAGAGGAAATTTTTCCTGGCAAGTAATGTTGGCCTGACCTTGTCTTGTCCGTGGGTGTCTTGAGAACTTGCATTTTTGTCATCTTCTCAGCAAGAGAACAGAATCCAAGGTGGGATAAACCACATAAGGGCCAGGGATCATAACACAAATACTCAGAGGTACCACAGTTGCTTTAATGAGTACTCCCTAGCCTCAATTGTTTGCAGCTGGGTAGTGGGGGCTGTGGACTACCCCCTTGCTGCCCTCTCCTCTGGCCATGGGCTGTGACCAGCTGTGCCTGTGGCACAAAACATGTGCTTGCTCTGCCAGCTGCTCTCTTAAGCTCTTCCTGCTTTCTGCAGGAATCTGGTGTTTTCTTAGCTGTGAACACTCCTCCAGCCTGAGTTATGCATGATTTTTTGAACTGACCTTTTGATATCCTTTCACTATTAACGTGCTAATTGAGAGCTTGTTGTTGCAGGGCATATGTTCCGGGTGAAAAATAGCCCCAAATTGTGTTGTACATTCCTGTATTATGTTTTGTTACTGTGGAAAGAAGGCTGTTGTGCTGCATGACTGGTTTATAATTCCTCTTAGATGGCCCAATCAGGACTGAAGTTGGATGAAGTGAATGGTGGCTGGTGCTGATGTTGAAGATGGAGTTACAGGCAAAGAGGCTCTAAGTTATCTTTCTTACCATGAAAAAAGGGATAGTCTTCATTTGCTAGACTGAGATGCTGAGCTTCTCTCTGATCTAGAAAGCTCATCCATTTCCTCAATAGTTTCTTGAAAATTTAATTTTAAATCATGGCTGTTTGTGGGTTTTTTGAGTGTGGTTTTTTGTTTGTTTGATTGTTTTCCATAAGGGAGAAAACCTTGCTTACTTTTGTCTTGCTGTCTATCAGAAGTGACAGAAATTGCATCAGAGCCTGGATGGGGTTTTTTTGTAGATGAGTTTGTCTTCCTTGTGGCTCTGGCATTCATCAGTTCTGTTCCTGATAGAAGTTGCAGGTCATTGAGATATTTTAACTCCTGACCTAATACCATGTGAGTGTTTTCTCTGCTCTTGCCCAGTTTGCTCAATTCCCTGTTTGGTCAGCAGCTGGGGAGCTGCTGGGAGCTTGGCTGGAGATGGGCTGGTCTTGGCTCCAGGTCACACACAGAGCTGGCTTGTTGCTTGTTGCTGGTATTAGCCTGTCTGCGGGCCGGTGTGACTGGCGGGCTGAGCAGAAGGCTGCAAAGTTAAAATGCTGTCAATGCTCTCAGCCCACGCGCAGGGCTGGGTGACAGGGGGAAAGGGTGACGTGAGTGCACACCTCATACTGGGGAAGCAAAGCCGGCTGAGCCTGCAGTCGTCATACCTGTGTTTCCTTACGTTTGCTGAAGTGTAATTGTAAACAGCTGTTTCCTATTTTCTTTGTAGATCTTTCTTTGATGTTCTTTTTAACCCGGATTTTTCCTTCAGCTTGCCAGTTACTTATAACTCCTAATTCCAGTTTAATGACTTTTTCGTGTCTGAGGATTGTACATTATTTGCATCACAACAGAGCCCCGTGAAAGGCTTGGAGTAATGTCAGCTCTGGATCTGGTGTTAGGCAGTTCAAAGTGCCGAGCATGAGATTTGTCAAGTTGGTCCCTTTGTGCTGCTAAGTGTAAAGGCACTGATCTCGTTGGAAGTAGGCAGGTGGCAGGTCAAGCAGCACATCTGAGAGTTGCCTGAAAAGTAATAGGTTTGTCATAAGGAGAACTTTCAGGAGTTCTATTTTACGACATCTCTAGTAAAAATAAGCTAATAAACATCAAGAGATCAAGAGCATCTCAAGGGTTAGTCAGTCCCCTCTTTTTCATTTTGTGTATTATGGCCTATCGATTTAATGGGATTGTAGAATCAATTTCTCAAAGGCTGGTGATAAAACACATCAGTTAAAAAGAGAGTGAGATTGAAGCTTGGAAGGAACCACATAGTTCTGTGGACTGTTTCTTTCAACACTTTGAATTAATATTTTCTTTAATTAAGAGGTCATCATACTAGAACTATGTAGCAAAATATGTTTCTAATCTGCTTCCCCCCAAGCTGCATTTCTTTTTAATTGCCAAGTGCTCTATTTGCCAGTAGAAGTACAGGAAAATATTAATATATCTGTACTGAGAATATTTGAAGAATAATGTTGAAGTCTGCTAGCATCAGGATTTTTTTTAAGGTACGAGTGTGTGAATGCTTCATTTTAAGCAGGAGGAAAGGAGGTCTGCTTTCACTTTTCCAAACTACTGTCTGAGATCTCTGTTAAACTCACTTCTTGTTTTCCTCACTCAGCTCGGGCTCAAAGGTTGCAAATGGGTCACCGCATTTTGAAATCTTTCTATTCAATTTCTAAGCATCCTTTAGAGATCAAAGCAAAAAACCCCCATCTCTAGCTCACAACATCCCCAGCTGTAGTACATCCAGCAAGTTTTGCAATACTTCAGTACTGTCAAAGTAGTGCAGCTACTTGCTTTCTGTTGGTGAGTTTTGATGGATCCCCGTTCTTTCAGCTTGCTTCAGATAGGTAGCAAGAGCAGGAATCACCTCTCCAGAAGGAATTTCTCACATGCTGTGAATGCAAAGGGACCATTTGGTCTCCTCCCACCATCTAAATCTTTCCTCTTGGCTCTATGGGATTTAGTGCCAGCTCACAACACAAGTGTGACAGCTGGTTGGTGTCCAAAGTCCTTTGTATTGTTCCATCTTTAACTAGGAAATGTTTTATCAGAGGATCAAAATGCTCTTGGGTGAATTAACTTTTTTTTTTGCCAAACTGTTGTTTGACATGTGTAAATATTGTCTAATATTTATAGGAAGTACCAGTACTCCTGGCACAGGAGTGATTTTTGGCTATCACCCAAATAATACTGGGGTTTACACTGCTAATTTCACAGAGTAACCTGCATGGACTGTTAGAGATCACATCTGGAAATAAGATCAGGTGTGCCAGGTAAGTTGCATGCAGATAGACAAGTGAAGGTCTCCTAGCTTGTCTCATGATACAACTCTGAAAGCAGCAAACGAGCTTCCATTGTCAACTGTGACTTGTCTCTTTGCCTTCTCTTCTGCTTCTCTTTCTGAAAGACAGTCACATGTCACTTGGCACTGCTCTGGCCTTTGGAGACTTTGTGAAGCTATGGAGGTGTGACATCACTCCTGCTCCTCTGCGAATTGCAGGGTTTATGAGTGTGCAGGGTTTATGAGTGTGCAAAAATGCAGTAAAAGAAGAACCCTTGAGCAGGACTTTGCAAACACAGAATCTGTGAACACTGCAGTATTTTATTGGAAATGCCACACTGTGGAAGTAGAATGAGAGAAGGAGTGAGATCCTGTGCCTGGAATTCCCTTGTTCCCCAGGACACAGGTAGGGTGCTTCTCTTGGGACAGGTTGTGTACATGCCAGTGGAGGTGTCAGTGCTGGTGGGAGAAGCATGAGCTGCAAGCACAGATGGAGGTGGTCTTCAGCTCAAGGTTGTGTGCTGAGAGGAAATGAAGCTGAATAAGGTTGTGTTAGTGCCTGGGGAAAAGGTGGGAGTGGGGAGGTCAGGTTGCAAGGCAGTGAGGTACTGCCTGGGTAACACCACTTTTCAGACTTTTCAGCGGCTGTTACTGGAAAACTTCTTGGGGGGGTGATGCATTTTGTCCATACCAGCACATAGCTTTGGATGACTGTTCAAGAGAGCAGTCCCATTATGAAAGATAGACACCTTCTCTTCAATATTTAGGAACAGGTTGATTTTTTTTTTTCTATAGAAATTGAATTTGGGTGAAATAGACCCAAAACTGAAGTATGCTGTTTTTCCCTGTCTCTGATTTGAAATATCATGTTTGTCAGTCACCTTGAAGTAACTCCCCTCCACATACAAGCACACACACACTCTCTGGGCAGGAGGCCCCAGCCCCACTCTCCAGAAACAAATGGATGATACACTGCATGGTGGTTCAGCTGCCGGTATCTATGAGGTATCTGCACGTACCGTCCCCCGACACCTCTTCTTCCCATCTTATGCATGGAAATCTGGGATGGCAGCACTGTTCTGCTGCCTGCAGTGCCTTTGGGGATGTGAAAGGCTTGTGCTGCAGGACTGTGTAGCTGCAAGAAGTGGGGTTTGTCCTCTGGAGAGGGGGGGAGAAAATTGCTGGTACATGGTGAACTCTGGGCTATTGAGTTAGTATTTGTCTGATACACCTGAGGGCAAAATCATAAGAAATGCATGGTGTCAGGATGCCTGACTGATGTGAGAAGAGTTGGACTGGGGCACGCAGAAAAGACTTTAAGTGAGATGTTAATCAGTAACAAACTGAGTCATCCTGCAACAGCTTGCAATGCCAAGTAGACCCGTACACAGTATAAAAAGAAGGAATGTGCATATGTGTGTTTATTCCAAGTAGGAGAGGACTCTCCCTCACTCTTACACTCAAAACCAGGGCATTTGATTGCTTTTGAAAAGAAATAATAGAGTTCAGTAGGAAACGTGTCCCTACACCTTTTGTTCTCTGTCATGTTCTCCAGATCTGACAGCCTTGGTGTGAAATGCCTGGTAATCACCCAGAGGGTAGCTGTGTTATTCCTCCTTACCCAGTCTGGGTCCTGGCCACCAGCATTCCTGATCCAGCCTGCTGCACCTTCAGGGTCCTTTAGCTGACCTCTTACTGGTTACCTGTCCAAAGAAGGGCTCGAAGCTGGTCAGTTTGTCAGAGAGAGGAGCTGGTACAGGGGAATTCATTAACCTACAATGGTGTAGCCTGCCGTGGAGCATTTCTGCATTAAAAGGAAAGAACCCAGAATAAATAGTATTCCTGTTGTTTGCCTGGCACAAAATCTGGTTTGTTTTAAGAAAATATCTCGTCCTTGACATTTTCATTCCCCTGCTGTTGGCTCTGAATTACACACCTGAGACTGAACTGCAGGTGTCTTCAGGTTCAAATGAAGTAAAACATGCTTGCTTCTCAGATTTCAGTGAAATTTGTGTGCTGTGGTAAGGCCAGAAACTATAACCCTTTTTTTTTCAGGGGAAGATAGGTGGCTGAGATTGCTGTGTGAGTGAGTAGAAAGAAAAGGATGGGGACAAAGGGATGAAAAATTGCTGTGAGAAAACACAGCTGGCTAGGCTGCACATCTCCTGTGCTTTGAGCAAGCACTCTGTGTACCCATAGGGTGATAACACAGAAAAAAAAATCCTTTCCGTTGCCTGTGTTTATCCACTTGGCCTGTTGCCCACTTGCACTTATGCAGTTGTGAAGAGGTGGTCTTGATGCTCCTGCTTCACCCCGGGTAGTAGCAGTAGTGAAGAGAAATAGTGCTAGGAGCTTTTAAATGTAACTGGAAAGGGGTGGTGAGATTAGAGCTACTTTGGGTATGGCACGAGGTTATAGCCTGTCCTGCCTCAAAAAAAAAAACCACAATCAAAATATTAATTTAAATAACTCCATGGTTTTTGTCCCAGCTAAAATGAGGGACATCTCAGTCTTAAATAAAGTGAGAAGAAGGAAAATATTTTGGATTATTGAGTCTTTGCTCATGTAGGAGGATTGTTCTTCAAATTTTTAATGACTGTGGTGTCTCTTTGACACTCCAAAAGGCTACAGCTGAGTTGCAGATGTTTCAGATGATATTTAACTTTGGGGCTATATCTACCTAATGACAGCTGGGAGTTTTGACTCTTGCTATTGAGTGTTCTATTGTTTCTACTGTGATAGTACTAACAGTGCGGCCTTGGTATGCAAACAAACTGCTGCTAGTTGCAGAATGCTGGAGGTCCTCAGTGCTAAAAGTGTGCTGAACTCTCTTTTTGTTGGGTCCATTGGTGTTTTTCCATTATTGTTCTATCTGACTCATCTCTTGTTTTAGTGCTATATCCAAGGAGCTTTTTATAGCCTTTGATCCAAGATAACTGAGCACCTAAGACAACAGTCTTGCTTCCTTTAGCTGCCCATGTCTTCAATTGACATGTCACTTGCAATTGCACTCTGGTTCTGCCCTTATGGCAAGGCATCTTTATGCTGTTCCAACTTGTTCAGAAATAGTTTATTTCAAGGAGGCTTGTTCAACTAAGAGATGATATGAAAACTCTTCCTTGTGTAAAGTTACACTTATGAAAGCATCTATGTCTGTGGTGTGCTGACCTCCCATCAAAATCACTGTGCATGGTAAGTTGGTGCTCTGAAAACTAATCAAGCAAGAGTGATGTTGCTTTTCATTCACCTTTTCTCACTGCTCATAGGGAAAATCATCTTGTGAGATGATTTAGTCTCTAAATGGCATTTTTCAGAACAACTGAAGCTTCTCTTTTAATGCTGTCAAGTGCTATTCCTACATGAGCAGATACTTTGCAGCTAGAAGCTTTGCCTGGGTGAGGAGGAATTAATTAGCAGCCCTCTTGCTAGATGGTGTCCTCTTTCAGTCTTCTCGGATTGCAAAGGTTAAGAATGAGGAGGAAAAAAACCCTTCTGATTATCTCTTTTCATGACTTGATGCTGACCAACCTGAGACAGTTTATACCAAGCATGCTGAGTAGGGTTCAGTTAAATTTTCCACCAGCCAGAGCCTTTGCAAAGCTAAGCTGTTGCCATTCTCACCTCGAACACCTCTCCTGCCTATGCTGCCCTTCCCCTGGAGCAGTCCTTGTTACTCACTGCTGAGAAGTGCTGGGGAAGGAGAGCATGGCTGCTGTGGTATGAAGGGCAAGTAGCAGCATTGTCACTGCAGGCTGCAGCTTTGCTTGTGCTCATGAGTTTTCACCAGGGATTTACTGTGATGTGGCCCAAGGGCTAAAAAACCCAACACTTTTTCTCCAAACTCTCCCTCTCTCTGCTTAGCATTTCACTGTCAGAGCAAGAAGTAGCCTTTCCCTTGCCTTCATTTTGTTCACTAATAATTGCCTTAAGAAAACAAGTCTTTAATTCATTACTGCTTTGATAGGGTCTGGATATTTGAGAATAAAACATGAAAGTGAATCTAAATTTTTTTCCACCTGCAGAGTAAAAATGAAATACCCGCAACTGCCTTCAGAAAAACAACTTTTAGTTTATGGTTATGTATAAGCTGTTGCATGGCAGTCTTTGAGTGTATCTGCATGTCCCCCCTTACCTCCCTAAAACTTGTTGGCCCTATTGTTAGAGAAGGGTTTTGCTGATAGTACAGATATATTAGCTTTGTAGCAGGACATGCACAAGCTGCTACTCTTGACCCCTAAGGTTTTTGTGGAAGGTCACAATGAAGGGGCTGGAATTCCTGCCTTAATTACATTGAAGCAGAATATCCATGCTGGTTTTCCCAAAAGATTAAAAGAATGATACTGCATTGCTTTGAAATGTGATCTCAGAGCATCCAGCTCTCAGGACAGCTTCTCTCATGTTTAACACATGCATGGATTTTGTGTATTTTTAAATGTAATTACTACTCATTGGAATAAAATGTGAAGGGTAGTTTATCACACTGGTTGTCTGCTATTGTCTTTGTCTTTCTTGCCAGAAGCTTTAGGTGCTCTCCTCTGGTGCAGCAGTGAAGCAGAAGACTTTGTTTCCCTGGTTTTATGGAGGAAATATTTTAAGGTAGCTAAGCTACATCTATTATGCAGTTACTGTAATATGCAGGAAGGTACAGCTCTACAGGTTTGAAAAATAAACACGCAAAGAATTGCTCAGTGGTTAGGCTTGATAGACTGCAAAGATGCCTGGAGGACTACAGCTAAACAGAAGGCCCTGGTGTTGCTGTTGTAGGACTTTGTGGAAAGCATGCTAGAGAGAACTGTGTGCCTTTCCCTCCTTATATATAGATTGGCTCACACAGCAAATAGATTCTTGCCTCCAATCCAGCTATGCTGTGAAATGTGGTATCAAAGTATCTCCTGCATGGTGAGCAACTGTTTTATTAATTGTGGGCCTTTGCATGGTCAACACAGCTTTTGTGTCTTCTTCTTAACTTCTGGATGTCAAGAGCACTTCCATACTGGACTGCATCTCCAGGGCAAAGCTGAACATACCTATTTTCTCTGCTGTTTCCCCCCCCAGAGCAGTCTAGTCTCCAACCACTCTGGAAATAGTCTCTTTTTAATAATTATACAAGGCTCACTCTTTCTCAGAAGTTAAGAACTGATAAGGAAGATTGGAAAACTTGTTTGTGCACCTGAATTACCCCTCCTCCCTTTCACCCCAAACCCCTGTGTACGTATAGACAAGCTACAGATGACAACAGTTTTTGGATGGAAGCCCACAATAATACCGTTTTCTTTTTGTCACTGTTGATGAAACAGTGTCATGAAGATGCTGCAGGGCAGAAGGGGGGAGGTATTCGAGGTTCTCCTGGGTATTCCAGATGTTTATGTAATATGCCTAAGCTTGCAGTGGAATACAAACTATTTGTGAAAGGCCCCCAGGTCTATCCGTGGATAAGCTATTTGTCTAGGTTTTCTGAGCAGAACAGAAAAAAGAGCTTTACTGACAAGCCCTAATTAGCTCTGTGCTCTAGCAACTCTTACCCAGGAAAATGACTTGAGGAAGGCTGTTACCGAACCACTAAACTGAAATTTAAAACTCTAGCATTGACTTTTCCCTTCTTTCGTGTTTATTGGAATAGCAAATACTGAAATGGACTGGAGAAATTCCTGCTTTTACACAGTGGCAATTAAATTATTCCAACCAGGATTTGATGCAGACTTGGATCTTTACTCTGTTTCCTCTCTTTTCACCACAAGCCACTTTTGTTTGACTTAAAGCATTTTCATCACATTGCTCAGACATTCTGAATAGATATTTTAAGTAGGGCTTAAGATGGTTGCTCTGTCACCTTTTAATTCTTTTTTAGGTTATGTGGAAGAAGGAAAGAACATTCAAAATAAAGCTATCTGCAGTTTTCACAAGTACGTATGAAAGAATGCAGGGTTTAAACTCTGCATAAACCATTATTTGCAAAAACAGATTTAAAACTCACAAAAAAATTCTTCAGCAAGTTCTGTTTATATGGTCATAATAATTTGACAATGACCAATTTTCATATCTTGAGATCTCAAATACATGTGGAAAATAGTCCCTGAAGTATTACCTTCTTTCTACGTGGTCACTGTGGCAACTTGTGTTCCCTGAGATACATAGTTATCCTGCTTAAAGGGAAAACACAGGTCATTGAAACTACAAAATCTGACTTAGGGAAGTACCTCTCAATAATCTGTGTGCATTGTTATGAATTCCAAAGTTTTTGAAGTATATAAAGAAGGGCAAGAAATACAGGCAGCTGGGCTGCTTGAAAAACAGCAGAAGAATGATTCTAGAATTGTTCATGTGTCTCTGCTGGAGCAGTGTTCCAGATGCATGCATTGTCCCTAGTGCATGAGGAATCAGCTGAAATAAATACCTTGTATTACATATGTGTTTGTACAAAGCACCAAGAATGAAATGAGCTGAATCAAGAATGCTGGAATTTCCATCATAGAAAGGGGATACTTGGGTTAGTTGCCCAGAACAGCAACATACGGATGCTGGTATCAAAATAGGTTCAGGGGCAACTGGGATCTCAACAGCCATAGATGCTATTGCATCTCACTTGTCAGGAGTGCAACTAGGTCTTGGTTTTGAGGAATATGAAAACTTAATATTACAGAAGACTGTAGTTTGACATGTGTATGCAGTTCTCTTGTTTGAACTGCATTTTCTCTCTCTGAAGAAAAAAGCTGCATTTTTATATTGTCTTCTAGCCTTAAAAGTTCTGAAAGTTTTGTGTATTTCACTAGGTTGCACCTGTGAATACTGGATTGTGGTATTTCGCTTATCGTCTGCTGCCCAAAACTTGAAAGGTGTTTTCCTTTAAGTGAAGAGAAGGCTACGTGGAGAGGGCACCCTGTATGCTTGGTGAGAAGGGGGTACTGCCATAGGCATAAGCAGCTGTGAAGTGAGTTGTGGATGCTGGTGGAGTTAGGAGCCATGGTCTCTTCTCTTCATGCATCTGCCCAGTTTGCCCTCCCAGACAGTCCTACGGATGGTCTGATTCTGCCAGAAGTCCTTTGGTTGTGCTGAGGAGCAGGCAGGCACCACACAGGAGTGCGAGAGGCATCACAGCGCAGGAAGAGGTGGATGATGAATGATGGGATGTGGCTGGTGCTGTGGCAGGCATCCTCACAAGTGCTGCATGAATGGTTTGTGGGGTCAGAGGAAAACAAAGTGACACTATGTTATCACTGGTGGGCAGAAAGCTCAACATCCGTGGTTTAGCCCACTTGGCTTTGTGCTTCAGCAGTGACATTTTGTCTTTGTAATGTATGTACAGTTAAGTCCAGAGAAAATTTCTCCTGCCCAAAAAATTTTGTTCTCTCGGGAGCTCACGAAAAACCTTCTTAATTGATGGTTTGGACATAATCTAAGCCTGGAGTGTCAGTGTGACTTTTCCATTCATATTGGTTCACGGTTGAAAGAATGTGTGGCAAATACTCAGCGTAATTATGCATGTTTCTAATGTTTCAGCTTGAATAATACCGCCCACCTTCCCAGAGAGGTCAAGTTACTGTTTCAGGCATTGCAGTTAAATAATGTACGTTTTGGTGTGCCAGAGAAAAACAGTGGACTACCAGACCTGTAAGTTTAGTATTTTATTTCTTGCTCTTTCAAGAAATAGTGAAAGCTGATCTGGTTTTGTGTCACTGAGTAGGTTTTGGTGTTGCAATCTAATGGAATATTTAAATTATATCTAAATGAGAGAATACTTGTAGCTTGAAGTGGTGATTTGTTTTTGAAAGGCAGTACTTAATGTCGAAGGTGTATTAGAGTGTGTGTGTGTGCACGAGCATGCAAAATCCCCTGGTTGGTATCTCTTTCTGGTGGACAAACTGTTTGCAAACTGCTGCAACAAGCCGGATAGTCCTGCACAAATCAAAGTCTGCTCAACAGAAGCTGTGGTGGGACAGCAATTAAACTGGTAATTTTTCATCCACAATGACCCTGAGTACCCGCAAGTGTGCTGAGCCCTCACACCAACGTGATAAAGCAGTGCTGCAAAGCTTGTGCTGGCATTTTCATCTGCTTTTCCACTCTGTCCTCTCCCTCCCCTGCCTTTTGCTGGCTGCCCTCACAAGGGAGAGCCTGCAACTTTTCAGGAAGAATCATTTGAGGTTGCTTTGCTCGGTGACCTTCATGTTTTATGCATTGTATGAGTAGAGGGGACTTTTGCAATTTTATATGGCATATTTTTTAGCTGCTCGGGAGAAATATATGTTGAAAATCACACTGTACATGCATGTTTTCCCCAGTCTAGTTTGAGACATTATGTTGTTAGACTACAACCTTAATGTCTGTGAGCTGGAGCATGAAAATCTAGTGTTTAATATATTTCTTTTTTCCTGTATGAAAAAAGAAGAGAGAGAGAGAGTACTAATATTGTTATGAATCTCACTACTTATTTTTTGGCAGAAAGGATGGGAATATTAGTGGATGAGAGGCTGGACATGAGCCAGCAATGTGTGCTCACAGCCCAGAAAGCCAATTGTATCCTGGGCTGCATCAAAAGCATTGTGGCCAGCAGGTCAAGGGAGGGGATTCTGCCCCTGTACTCTGATGAGACCCCGCCTGGAGTGCTGCATCCAGCTCTGGTGTCCTCAGCACAGGAATGACCTGTAGGAGTGAGTCCGGAGGAGGGACACCAAGATGATTAGAGGGTTGGAGCACCTCTCCTATGAGGAAAAGCTGAGAGAATTGAGTTTGTTCAGCATGGAAAACAGAAGGCTTAGGGGTGATCTAATTGTGATCTTCCAGTACCTGAAGGGAGCCTACAGGAAAGGTGGAGAGGGACTTTTTACAGTGGCATGTAATGACAGGGCAAGGGGGAATAGATTCAAACTGAGAGTAGGTTTAAATTAGATATTAGGAAAAAATTCTTTACTGTGAGGGTGCTGTGCACTGGGACAGGCTGCCCAGAGAAGTTGTGGGTGCCCCATCCCTGGGAGTGTTCTAGGCAAGGCTGGACAACTTCTGAGAAACCTGGTCTAGTGAAAGATGTCCCTACCTAGAGCAGAGGGAATGAGGTGATCTTTAAGGACCCTTCCAACCCAAACCATTCTATGAATATTGCTATTTGTGGAGTTCCCAATCAATGCCATTGCTAAATATGCTATTCATGATAACCATTTCAGCAGAGAAGAACATCCTGACCAGCACTGCCTGTGTCCTGTGTGTCCTCCCCTTGCTAATCCTTCTTGCTTATGCTAGGACTCGCTACTGTCCTGCTTTGTTTCTGAGGGACACTGACAAATGTCTTAGAGTGACAGGACTTGAAGTTTAATTGGAGAAAGCTGTTCTCTTAGGAGCTACTAGTGGAACTCTAAGGAATAATATGTCCTTTTCCTTGGAGGCCACATGTTTGGTTATTTAATTTTCCTGGTCATTGAATCCCTGGAAATGCTTGTTTTTGTCTACCACCCCTCATCCAAAATGTCTTTTTTACTGTTTTGTCTAGAACATGGTGCTCTTGAAGGAGTAAGAACATACAGTGTTATCCTGGATTAGTTTGCTTCACAGGAAGTAAATTCAGAATGACCTTATTATTAGTTCTTCTTGTTCAAATAATTGATTTAGAACATCAGATGAGACAGCTGTCATGTTTGGTTGTTATTAGCTTTTGCACAAGGGAAACAGTATTACCATAAGAGTGGCCCTCAGTGATATATGACTTTTGAAGATCCTTCTTCTTGCAGCCTCCTGTAGCAAGGAGCATACCACCCAATAGCACTGTGCAGTGTGGGGTTAATCAGTTCATTGCGTTTTCAAAGCTGTCTGCCAGCTGAAGATCTGTTTTGCAGTGGTGGTCGTGTCATGGCACTGTTTGTCCTACCAAGCAAAGATCTCCTTTCACAAAGCCCACGGTGAACTCCACAGTTTGTATAGGGAAGGCACTGGAGGAGGAAGTGGGACATCTATCTGACCTGAGTGTACAATGAATGGTGCTTCAGCTTCACCTGACTTGGCAGCTAAAGGCGTTAAGATTCAGCACATCTGTTTGTATGGCTTGCTGGGTTTTACTGTATTGTCACAATCTTGACCAGTTTTTATTGTTTGGAGACTGAAGTGTTTACCTATCTTGTTACTTTTACTGTGTACAATTCACAGTCAGCCTTTGGGTAAAAAAAATCTGAAGGAAACAGCCCTTTATTAGGTAGTTGTAAACTACCTAATTTTTGATGCCTTAATGTTTTTGAAAGTGATTGGACAGCAAACGTGTCTTATGCCATCTTCCTATTTTTCATGAACTGAAGTATTTGGGTCTAAGTGTGAGAAGTACTTCTTTAACACCTACTTATCAAATGCAATTTAATATCTCATAAGTGAACGATGATGCTTTTTACAGGGGTGTAGGATTTGTATTCATCCATGCTGGATCTGGCAGACTTACTTGAGTATTTGTCTGCTCTGCTGAGACTGTAAAAGTCTCAAGAAGTCTTTTGATACTGCTTAATTGACATGACTTCTCCTTGTCTCAGTGCAGCACACTTTGTGCTAGATAGTTGTCCCTGTGCTTTTGCCACAAGAAACAGCCTACGTGTTGAAACTTCTGAACACTGTAGTACAAGCCCTGAGCCAAAGCAAAACTGCCCTTTCTGGTGCTGTGACCTCTGCCTGTGCAAAACTGACTGACACGTGAGAAGCCAGCCTTGCCTGCCAGGTTCTAGCTGAGCTGGTGTATCGCATTTACCAGCAACATGAGTCACCTTGCTCAGGTAACTCCTGCTAAATTCATGGGGCTGTGCTTTGCAGAAGGTCTGTGTTTACTGAGAGAGGCTGTAAGAACAGGATTGTCTCAGAAATACCTTAGTTTTAGATATGTATTTGTGGGGAGGAGGAAGAGGGGACCAGACAGGGACACTTCAGAATCTGAAATTGTCTGTTCTGCTTGGCAGTAAAACAATTCCCTGGCTTTGGCTTGTTTGTGCCCCAGGGAATGACCTTCTATCCTTGCGCCTTTCTATCCTGTAGTATGGGCAGGCTGTGAGGCTTTGTTCTGCTGCAGGTTGTAATGTGTGTGTTCCTCTCCTCTTGCTCTCTGGTTGCTCAAAACCAGTTCCTATCGGGATGAGCACTTCAAGCTACTGCGGAGTACCTTATTCCTTAATGTATGTGTTTTAACAAGTCATAAGAAGCTCAAAGTCCATTTGCAGTACTGGAGGAGCAGGCCTCTCTACCAAGAGGTGGCATCAAGTACAGCAGATAAAATGTTCTGGCTTTAGCCCAGGGCTTGTTTTATCACAAGAATGTTGAAAGGAAAGTCGCTTTGGCAACACTTTAACTTTTTCTACCATGCTAACAACCATACTATTATCTGCTACTTGGAGCTGACTAGGTGGAGAAAAATTGTACTAGTGCTAGAAGGTCTCTCCTTGCTTTATTTTGAGACTAGGTGAGAAATTTAAATGTGGTGTGAATTGCCTCACGTGATTGTCAGACAATCACCATTATCATTATACATAGCTCCTCTGAGGTACTGTCCTGGACCTTTCCTCCTGGCCCCAGGAGAGTGCCCATAGGTATACCCTGTCACATTCGTCCTCTAGCAGCCAAGGATCCTCAGTAATACCTGTCAATTATTTTACTGTTTGTCAAGAATTGGTGCAATGTACAGTATTGACTGCTGAAGGTCATAGACTTCAATAAAAATGAGCAGTGCCACAGCTTCCGAGAGGAAACACCCCTCCATGGAGGGTTCATCCTAGGTGGAAGACCCATCTTTCATGTGAAAGAGACTGCTTGGGGTGGGAGGTGGGGTATCCAAATGGCAGGAAGGATGCATCACCATGGGGAGATTCCCTGTGCAGAGTAGTCATGTTACTGTGGGCCCTGCCGAGATTAATTAGTGTCTCTGCAGGGTTAATTAGTATGGTGCTTTGTGTCGCACAGACATAGCCTTAGTTATTTCCTGTAGCAATTATGAGAACTTACGCCAGTGAAGTGTACAAAGGCTGAATAGTGCTTTTGACTACTTAAAAGCTTTCTGTCCAAAAACGTAGAATATATTCACCAAGAAATAGTGTTTTTACCATTGGAAGTGTTATCTTCAAACTTATTTTAAAATAATGTCTTCTTCACACCAAAAATTTAAATACCTTCTGGTGCTACGCAGGGTGTCTTTAACTGACTTAGAAGTGTTTGTTGGACACAACATCTGAGGCATATCTCAATAAGTTATCCAGCCATATCCTTTCAGTTGAGGGGGCTGGTGTTTTTTTCAGGCCAGCATAAATTCCTCTTTAGATAAGTGAATCAGGCTGCAGGAGAGAGGTGGGTGTGTTGGAGGAACATGTGGGAGGAAGTGTTAAACAATGTTAAAATGGAAAAGGAGAGAGGATGGAATACGTGTGTTAGCTGCCTATAGTGAACTTGTCAAGCTAGTGAAGTATGCTGTGAAATATGTGGACTTTCCGTTAAAGATTGGTGACAGCATGTCCTTGAGAGTTTAAGGAATATCTGTTGCATAGTAAGCTTTGTTTAAATCTAAAATTTTATGAAGGTTATGACTTTCTGTAAAAATTACAACTTTATCAGCAAATAGACTCCTTTTGTATATGCAATATCTCTGCTTAACTGTTTGCCCATGTTTGTTTTCATTTCTGCTTTTCTTTCCTTCTACTTAGGACTTGGTAATACTAATCACTGAGTAAGTTTTCTGCTTGGAAATGAAATCAGATTGCCATTTGTGAAGCAGTTTACAAGAACAATTACTTTTTTATGTGAGAAACATACATCCATTTTATACAGATTAAAATTTTGATTACAGTGTTACATATATTTTTTTAAATCCCTATTGTAACAGAGTGTTTTCTAATGTTTAGTGTTTTTGTTAATACCTGTTAGGTGTGGTTTGTTCTCCCCTTAAGGGAAAAAATGGGTGTGCATTGTAATGTTTTTTGTTTTGGTTGTACTTGGATGCGTAGGAGTCAGATGATTGTGTATACATGTATGCTGTGATTTGTTTGGGATAAAAAGCAAAAGTGAAGCATTCTTTCCATCTGGCATGGAAAATATTAAGGTATGTGATAAATCTTAGCTCCCAAAGGATTTCTGACTTTTGATCACTCCTCTTTGATAAAGATGTGCAATTTGCACAAAGTTCTCACTAGTTCATCTTGTGGCTCAAGCCGTGTCCTAGTTCTGGCTTTTGGTGTTGCACAGTTACTGTGTTTTCAAGCTTATCTGGACCAGGTCGGGGCACAAGGTCTCTTCAGCTGAATTACAGAGAGTGCCTGGTACAGAGTTTTGGTAGCTGTGGGGAAATGTGCAAAATGTGAAATCTGCCGGAGAAAAATTAACCTATGCAGAATACCTGAATGATCATGACATCATGGTATGGGGACACATGGCACCAGGGGTTTGAAAGTCAGGTTTTTATGTCCTTGAACAGCAACTGAGGATGTGTGACCATTGATTGAATATCTGGAAACTTCTGTACCGCTTTATACAGAAGTGTAGTGCAGAGGTTATACAGAAATGCAATGATTGTGGTACTTCCTATTATCTGTGAATATATAGCTCCAAGGATATAATTTGCTTTCTGTAATCTCAAGTTCCCTAATGCATTACAGTTTTTTAATATTATGTATATGGAGATACTTTTAATCAGTTTAGAATGTACCCCTATTCTAAGAAAAGTATTTTGGAGGTATCATGGATAGGTAACATGCTGCATAAAACGTTTATATTTTACATGAGTAGCTAAAAGTATAACTAAATGTATTGAGAAAGTGTTAGAGAGGAGAAGAAATTGAAGAAATTGACTGCCATTCCTTGGGGTAACTTTAGAACACTGTTTAAAGCTCATCTAAGCTTGGGGCTTTTGGATTTCTGGGTTTGTAACAGATGTTACCTTTCTAGACCCTAAGGTGTCCCAACTTATTTTCCCCTCCCAACCTCACAAAAACAGACCCTTGTAATTTCCCTTCAAATGCTACTTGTTATTTTAGTTTATGAAGACAACCTTTAGGAGGCTGTTTTAGGGATTTGTAAGCAGTGTATGACCAGAACAATGCATGTATATCTATGTAGGGACAGGGGTCTGTAACATGCTTTTGGTGCTGTTTTTTTAATTAATTTATAATAAAAATTCTTTAATTCTTAACTGGTATGATTCTCTTGCACTCCATGAAGGTCCCATTTCTGTAGTTTTACAAACTGGGACAGCAATCACCCTGTATGTTCCTACCAAAGCTTTAGCAAAGTATTTAGTAACCTGGATGATAAGTGTCTTTTACCTGAAAATGATCTTTAAAAATTCTCCTGAGTAACCATGCTAGATATAGAGGAGTTGTTCTGCTGGCCCATCCCTCCATTGCTGTCAGATGTCAAAGCAGAGTCATTGTGTAACTGTTCAACATCAGCGTTGCCTCAGGGTGCAGCTGACTCCCACCGTACTTGTGAGTGGTTGTGTGCTGGGATATCTCAAAGCAAGGAACCGTGTCTGTGTGTATGTGCACACACCCTGTGTGTGTATGTGCACACGCTTGCACTTTTGGAAATTTGCTCGTTTGAGGATTAAACACGGCAAATGAGTTGGAGCTGAAAAAAAAATTACTAACTCTTTGTGATGGAACATCTTCGTTGAATTGCTGTGGGGGAAGAAAGCTGCCTTATGTGCTATAGTGGTGCAGGCATGAACTCTGCTGCCATTGGAGTGTCTTTATGCATTATGAGTCGAGATTCATAAGTACGAGTCCTTACAAGATGAGAATTTTGAAAAAAGCCTGTTCAGGAAAATGAGACGTGTCTGTAGATGGCCTTCCTTTTCCTGTAGTCTATAAAGTACTTCCATGTGTCTTCCATGTACACCAACATCCTGGCTTATGTAGCGCTAATACTTAGCTCACATGGGCTTCTGATGCATTTCCCAGTTCAAACTAGTACTGGGTTACACACATTTACTCTTGTGTTTCTGTGATTGGCATGGCTGGTGTATCCTGACATGCCTGGAGCTTTGTTTCTGTTCATTCACATGGACTGTTGTTTGAACAAAGAAGATTTAAATTGGGAAGGCAGTGCATGGTGACCTAGCTATTGCAAGATACATGCTTTCTTTCCAGGGTGCTGTAGCCAAAATGTGGCTTGTGCATTTCACCTTGGAAACAAAAAATGCCTCAGTTTTTCATATTTGTGATTGTTGGTACCTTTTTATTGTTTAGCAGCATGGCTCTACCAAGCATCAGAGGTTTTAAGCATGAGATATAATGCCCAGCATGTGCAATGATTAATTGGTGCTTTTCATTTCTCTTCTTGTAGGATGACTCTCAGATTCCTGAATGTGCTGTCAACTACCGACACATTGCATTAGCTGAATCTGCTGCATTATGTTTGATGCCTAAAAACCCCTAAAGGAGAGACTGGCACTTCTGTTACAATCTTTTAAGGTAAGATATGATTTCTTTTGCTGGGGGCAGAGGGAAGAAGATAGACATGGTCGCACAGACTGTCCTAGCCCCACCTCTTGCTCTGTAATCAACCTGTCATGGTTTAACCCCACAGAGCTGCTCGCTCACTCCCTCACCAGCAGGATGGAGGAGAGAACTGGAAGGATAAAAGTGAGAAAACTTGTGCATTGAGACAAAACCAGTTTAATAGGAAAGCAAAAGCCATGCACACAAGCAAAGTAAAACAGGGAATTAATTTACTCCTTCCTGTGAGCAGGCAGGTGTTCAGCCCTCCCCAGAAAAGCAGGATCCCATCTCACGTAACAGTGTGACTTGGAAAGACAAATACCATCACTCCAAATGTTCCCTCGTCCTTCTTTTCCTGGCTTTATATGCTGAGCATGATGCCATATGGTTTGGAATATCTCTGGGATCAGCTATCCTGGCTGTATCCCCTCCCAACTCCTTGTGCACCCCCACCCTCCTCTGATGGGGTGTTATGAGGAGCATAAAAGGCCATAGCTGTGCATGCATTGCTCAGCAGTAACTAAAAGGTCCCTGTGTTATCAGTGGTGCTACCAGCACATATCTAAACCACAGCTCTTTATCAACTACTGTAAAGAAAATTAACTCTACCCTAGCCAAATTTGGCACAGAACTATATGAACCTCAAGCCATGTACTGAACCAACTATCAGTATTTGTTAGTTATAAGTAAATTCACTGACTTCAGTAAGGCAAAATTGATGCAGTGAAGAAACAATTTATTTTCTTTTTCTAAATCACAAATTCTACACTCTTAAGTGCTTGTATACCTTTCCATTAGAATGCCTTAGTCTTTTGATCCGTGTATTAATAATATTTTAGTAGTAAAAAGATGTAGCCTTCATTCTCTGAGATGCCAGACTGAGATTCTCCACCAGGAAAAATATGGATAAGAAGTTATACATAACTGCAGCTAGAAAAGTGACCATTCTGCTTTGACTAGAGCTGCTGCTGCAATCTTTCATTAATTACCCATGTTTGTACCCATGTACTGGATTCAGAGCTGGATCGTCGGCTGCACTGCAGTGCTGCTACATTTTCTCAGCAGCACAGCAGACTAGCCAAAGACTAGGCTAACAGAGTATGTTTGTGCAGTGCCCAGTGCAGAGCATGGCCTCTTACCACTGCAGAATTGTTTCAGTGACCAGAGACTGGGGGTGTAAGTTTCTCAGCAGGACAGAGCTGTATAGATTTATTTTTTTTTTAAATAATGTGCAAAGATCAGGTTAAGAGCAACACAAAAAGGAGGGCCTAAGTTTAAATCAGTAGTAAATAAAACCCAGATGGGTAAAGACTGTGTAAAGGCTCTTTGCTACAGACTCCTGGATTCCCTCAGGTTTGACAGCTGCTGTTTGAGGTGGCAGCTGAATCCTGTTTATTCTTTCTTTTGGTGAATATCACTGTCTGCCCACCTTGTTACATGCACTGCAGTGTGCTGCAGGTTCGGATGAGAGGTAAGATGCCTAAAACATCTCTTGAAGAGCAAACATTTCATCTCTGGACAGTTCTGACTATTTAGGATAGCTAATTGCAGGTTAACTCTTAGAATCATAGAATCATAGAATAGGTTGGGTTGGAAAAGACCTCCAAGATCATCAAGTCCAACCCCTGATCCAACTCCAATTACTATATCATGGCACTAAGGGCCACGTCCAATCTCTTTTTAAAAACCTCCAGGGATGGTGAATCCACCACCTCTCTGGGTAGGCCGTTCCAATGCCTGATAACCCTCTCTGTAAAGAATTTCTTCCTAACATCTAACCTAAACCTCCCCTGGCAGAGCTTGAGCCCATGTCCCCTTGTCCTATTGTTGGTTGCCTGGGAGAAGAGACCAACCCCCGCCTGGCTATAACCTCCCTTCAGGTAGTTGAAGAGAGTGATGAGGTCGCCTCTAAGCCTTCTCTTCTCCAGACTAAACAACCCCAGCTCCCTCAGCCTCTCCTCATGGGACTTGTGCTCAAGTCCCTTCACCAGCCTCGTTGCTCTTCTTGTCTAGTGCTGCTTTTGCTGCTTTAATCAGTGTGCAACCAAGCAGTGGGGACAGTCTGTTTGGTTTTTGGGCGTAAAGTAAATCTTGTGCTCACAGATGTGGCCTTGAATTGCTGACAGCTTTTGGGGCAGGTAGAGGGCTCCTGAGTCTAGTGATTCCAAAAATGCAGGGGCACCAGTTTTTCCCCAAACTGTGAAACTCATTAAGTGTGGAAAAGCCCATCTCCTACCTTTCTTCTCTACTCTCTGAACTTGCCATTTAGATGGGGGGGACGCATGGGGGGTTGTGTATGTGCACACAGGCAGACTCCACTGACTCTCCCTTTGGCTATCTTGTTCAAAACTCAGTTCAGAGAGGGGGCAGAGGGTATTGCAATGCACCTGGAGCAAGCTTCTGTGACTGGGAAGCTTGTGTGCATTTCTACTGCAGACCTCACACCAGCATGTTTTGGATTGGGCCTGGGTTCTTGCTTATAGAGCAGTGTCTATTCTTCCTTGCAGGGTGCTGTTATTTACTTGGGTGTACCAGGGCTCTCGCTCTTCTGGGGATGATTCTTTTCACCAGGAAAAGCATCTGTAGGTGAATTTTTCTTTTCTGGTGGCAAAGAAATGCTTTGTTATAGGAGTTGGGGGAAAAGCATGACTGCTTCTAGGCCTCGAGGCAGGGCTGTAGCTGGCAGGGAAGATAAATGCTCAGAAAAGGCTAAATAAGGAAACTTATTATCACTGTGACTAGGCTTGTCCCAATTCCTGTGTGGCTGTGTGCCACAGCCATGTCCTGGCTGTAGAAGTGAATAGCCTCAGCCAAGCGTGGGCTTCCAAAATGAAGGAAATGTGTGTATGTGCCTAGAGGGGCTGCTCAGGTTGCCCTTGAGGGTCCCCAGATCTGGCTGCCCAATGCACTGCAGCAGGTGCCAGTAATGTAGGGCGGTCACAGCCTGGATTTCGAGTGGGGTGCAGTGGGTGCCCTGCAAGGTACAGGGTTAGGGTTAGGGTTGGGTGAGGGGGCTGTAAGGAAACATAAGCAGACAGAGAGGAAGAGTATGATTGCAGAAAGGCTGGAAAACCCAGAGCAGACTTGTGTCTGCTGTGGGGGAGTTGACATCAGGGATGATTGCTGATTTGCCTGGTGGCCCGTCAGAAAGCACAGGACCACTGTGTACAGTTGCTAAGAAATGGACAGTAAGGGCAACTCTTGTCACAAGACTTGATATGGAGAGGAGCAGGGGGAAAAGATTTGCTTCTCAGGTGCTCTGAATTTAAGTACTCTTCAAGTTATATAGATACATATGTATCTTTGCTTGTCCTTAATCGAGTGGCATAGTGAGCTCTCCCGTTCTATATTTCAGTAGTGCTGGATTGTAATTTGGTGTTAGAGAGAGCAGGAAAAGTGCAGGCACTAATGGCAACAGCCATCAGTGCAGAGAGGTACTCCAAATTAATGTCAGTACACTAGGGGTACTAATTTAGCAAGTCTTTGGAGAAGTGGGCTTAATTTCTTTCCATAAAATACTGATTTCAAGACAGTGTGTGCCATTATTGCACGTAACACAGTAACATTTCATTGTACCCAAGGCATTTTGCATATATACAGTTAACTGATAACTTGAAATACTAATGTTACCACCTCAGTGGTTTTTGCCTATGAGTTCTAGAGCCAGAATCCCACTAGTGTGACACTCCATGGAGAGGGCCCAAGAGTATTTTGTCTGTCTTTGAACTTCACTGAATGTGACCCCTGTGTAGGTCATTAAAGCACTGCACTTCTAATTGGATCACAGACTTTGGCAATGTGAGATGAGCAACGGACTTATTAAAATTAATTTCCACTTATAAAGCCATGGTTGCTTCGCTGGCATTGCCTAGGGTTTCTCAAAGCTGTGTCCTGCAGCCTTGATTTAGCCAAAGATTTTACTGCAATATCATCAGACTATAAAACAGCAGTTTCACTTTTCATAGCAGAAACTCAACGTATTTAACAGAAAAAAACCAACCAAAGAAACAAAAAATGATAACCAGCCTTCTGAAGAAAAGCTAGCACTTCTGACAGATTAAAATACAAATGCTCAGCAGTTGCTTTGCTTAGCTAATTCTTAATCCGTAGGTTTCTTAAACTTCTGCTTACCTTGTAATCTGACTCTTCACTTTCTGAATTTTCTAGGCTTGATGGAGCAGTTAAATAGGAGTTTTACACATTGATTAGTTGGCTTTAGAGGTCCATGAGATACTTTCATGTGCAAAGGAGATCTGATTTTTGAGAAAGCGCGTGTATTGTAAGTGAAGTTAAACTTTGCTCAAATCCAAATACCACTGAACAGAGTTGATTTTCTTCTCTCAACACCTGCACAATAAATGCAGTAATGTTTTTTTATTTGGCCAAATATTTCCGCTTGACCAACTTAAAACAGATGTGGCTCAAGCTCTGGCTCTTGCATCCTTCCTGCTCTTATTTGTGGTTGTGCTTAGTTATGCCACAAAACCATTGAGTGCGCAGCCATGCTGCACTATATCTTCCATGTTCCCATGTTGTACAAAAGCGTTTTTTCCAGGCACGGATGTCATCTTGTCATGCTAGTTGCCAGAGACACCTGCTGCCACCTGGAGTGGTGCTTTGGGTATAAAAAGGTTGTCACAAACCTCATGCTCGCCAGTACTTTTTATAGGGAAACTGCACCGTGACTGTAAAAGACATAGGAGTAGAAGTCTGCAAGTGATCCAAACCCACCTCCTGGTGGTGCTGCCATCCATGTTCTCTCTGCTTACACCTGACTGCACATCAGAAGCCAGGCTAGCGAGGGCTCAGGTGGCATGTTGGTCACTCCCAGAGCAGAGCTCGAGTGAAACTGTTGGATTGTGCAGGCCTGGCACCTGCCTCCTTTTGCTGCTGGTGGCCAGCATGTGCACTCCAAGTTCCTTGATGCTTTCTTGCATTTCAGGCATTCAAGTGCTGGGACTGCTATTGTAGGAAGCAGTGGCACTGACCAAAAGCATCCACCTTGTACCATACTGTATTTTGGTTAATTTGACCTCTGGAAGACACTTCTCACTTGTTTACTGGTGCCATAAATGTTGCTGAGACTATTTTGGTACAATAACTAGTTTTTTATCTTGATGAAAGCTTTGTACGCCTTTCTGATTTATATGACCTGTAAAGGATTAAGAAAAGAAGTCTTTGGAGCTACCTAAATGTAAAAAAAATCCTGTCAAACCATCTTTGGTTTTAGCTGTTTTGCTGTCAGAACCTGACTGGTTCAGCATCTCTCAGGATTTTCTGAGACTGACAATCATTTTCTAGTATAGAAAATAAATTCTCTTGCTTCATGTTTTAATCTTAACAAGGTCAGGGTTTTGAACTGTTGTCTATATATTTTTTATTTTCCCCTTTGCTTTTTCTCTACATGTAAGGCACAAGAGTAACTCTTCTCTCTTTCTGCTTAAATGTACTTTTACTTCTTCAAAGGAGGTGCTTTGTCCACTAGGAACTGTGTCTCGGCATGCTAATAAAACTCACTTTATGCCTTTAAAATGTTTATTCAAGTGGCCTGGCTGGCTTACAGTAGCTGTGTGGGTGGACTGTCCTTGAATTTTGTAGACTTAATTTAGTACTGCACAATACCCAGTGATGGAAAACAGCTATAAATTGTCTGTGCGCAGCCATGCATTATTGATAAAGGGTAGAATAAGCTCTACAATTTCTTTATTTGATGTTGTTAGTGCAACAGCTGGCTGATTTGTAAAGACATTTTTCCCCCTATTGGCAGTAAAATATCTCTTCATTTTGAACTCTGAATTTTCTCCTGAATTTTGATTTGTATGGGAGTGAAAACCGCTTTTTCTCCAGTGCTACTAGATGTAACGGAAATGTTTTCACAGACTAGAAACAAACTGAAGTTCAGGGAGAGCTATTGACACTTATGATGAATCTCTGTTGAATATAATTTGCATATAAAACTGTGCTGTAAATTAAACAGTTCTTTCCCTGTAGTTGAACAAAGGTACAATGAACTGCTGAAAACACTGGAATTAATAAATATGTAGAAAAAATAAACTGCCAGCAAAATTACAAAATGCTTAGTATTCCCAACAAGTTTCCAGCACTGAAACTTCTTTTAAGCTATAATTTTTGGAATCATAGCTTCCCACAGGTTCTGTTACAGCCAAGGGATGTACAATTTGTGGCAAGCAAAGATTGTATTGAAGTATGGAATTCTTTCTTTCCCTCCTTTATGTATGTACATACATACTGTTCGGTAGAAGCATTCTAGACCTCTATAGATTTTTACTTTTTTTTTTTTTTGTCTTTGTAAAAGTGTTAGGGTAGTAAATTCACAAGCTATATTGATGTTCGTAATGGATTCCTCTATTCTATGGAGAATTGTTATGTATTGGTTTAACTTTCTGTATTTACAGTCTTTTAAGGTTAGAAGTCATTAGGTAATAGAGCAATTAAACTGGTTGGGTAGTTTCAATCAGGAGGCAGAAAAAACTACCAGGAAAAAGACTGACAGAGGCTTGCTAGAGATTTACATTGAGAATAACTCATTCTTCAAAACTTTTTCATTTTCTGATGGAAATTGTGGAGTAAATCAAATACAGTGGCTATGAGTGATTAAAATGCGAAACTTATGACTTCTTACTGACTTTGTAAATCTGACTCCTTCCTTCACTGTTAATATAAAATCATTTATCTTAAAGGGGTCTTGAGGCTGGGAAGATTTAAATGAAAACTTCAACTCCTGAAGAAGGTTATTTTGATATTCAAGATCATTAATTTTGTGGCTTGCAGAGAAAGCTGTTTTAGAAGGGGAAACGGTAGATTATCCATAGGTCATCTGGTAGGTCTGTGGTAATTCACTTGATAAATCCAAGTGGCAAATTTTACAGCAGTTTAAAATTTATTCAGTTCAGATGTTACATCTAAAAAGTCTGTGCTGGTTGAAGAGGATACTTGTGGTTTGATCCTACAACAAATACAAACAAGTGGACATTGACTTGCCTGTGATTTTGTTTTTGAAGCTAGCGTGCAGCTGTTTGTGGGTTTTTTACAGAAGGGCAGACTTCAGCCATGTTACTTCAATTCTGTCTTTGTTACAAGCTTATTCTGTTCAGACAAGTTTGGGAGTATGAGTGTGTGTGTGTGTGTGTGTGTGTGTGTAATTTTTGTCTGAAACAAGTCTGGTTTGGTGGTGGAATACAATTTTGAAAATCCTTTGTTCCTGGTGTTTCTTTGAAAGAGCATCTTTGACTGGCAATGTTTACAGCTACTGTAATGAAAAAACTGTAAGATAAGGATAAGATAAGGAAATATGTGGAGTTGGATTCTCCTCTGTATCTGTGCACTCTCTTCAGGCAGTGCATGGATGAAGTTACTCAGACCTCTTCATTTACCTGCCTGGAAGTCAATCAGAAGTAGTATGAAAAACATGAAAGAGCTTTAATGCAATTTGACATTTTTTATTTTCTTCATGCTGACAAAATATGGCTTAGTCCAGAAAGGCTGAGTGACTTTCAGAAAGTTACCTAGATTAAAAATGTATTGTGCAAATGACCTGAGTGTTGCTTGCTACCACGCAAAATTCTTTACCCTTGGGAAAGCCATTGAGGAGGAGAGTGGGATGGATGAGGTGGTAAGAGATCAGCTTCGCATGACTGATCTCTGCAGCTCATGTTCAAACACAAGGAGAGCTGCAGCAAAATCTTGATTGTAATCCCATACAACCAGTGTAGATGTTGCAGGAATGACATGATGCAAAAGGAACTGAAAGTAGTTGATTTAAAAACAAGTAAATAAAATATAAAAATATTAGTTTTCCCAAGGGGGATCATAGAGACTTTCCTAGCAGTCAATATGTGAAAAAGTCGTAGGGGATCAGTGAGAGGCAGGTGGGCTTGGCTTGTGAACAGAAGTTCTCTGGAAACCTTCCATTATTTTTAAGGCAGTATTTCCAGTTCCTTTTCAACTGCATCAAAATAGAATGTTAAATTTTTTTCTTTCCACTATAGGAATTAAGGTGTGTATAGACATCCTCCAGTTATTTCTGAAAGGTACTGCCTAAAATATTGTCTTTGAGAGCATAGGGCACGAGGGTAAACCGTGTGTGGTTGCATCCATCCACACCCAGGTGTAACACCAAGTGCTTTGTCTCTGACAAGCTGTGGCATGCCCTACTCTAAGGGAGAGAAAACTGCTCTCCCTTGTCTTGGTACAAAAAAAATGTATAAAACTTGTTTGGGTGGAACAAACTTCAGAAGCTTCTTCCATGTTTGATTAGTACTACAAAACTTGGTTATAACACAGATTACCTCACATTATCCTGTGAATCACAGGGACATCATCATGGACAAGATCTCTTTTCTTCCTTTTGTTGTTACACTATATTGTCCTCCACTAATTTGAAAGAGGTGGGAAGCATAATGAATTATCCACTGATTTTGGCAAATTACTATTTCAACAATGCCGTGATCTGCTCTGAGAGGTTCTTCTGTCCCAGCAACTGATTCTTAATGAGACTATCTAGAACTTTCAGCTGTAGAAGTAATGAATTTTCTGCAAAACTTGCTTTAAGTAGAGGTATGTCCTTGCCTAATGTCTGTAACCTGATAACTCATCATGTTTTGTCCTTCTAGAGGACTCTATTGATTATCTTTCCACAATGAAGTTGGTGAGTCCTTTGTCTCTGCAGAGTGCAGAGCACTTTTTAACCCTTTTTCTCCCAACCGTTTCACTGTTTTGGCTGCACTTCTGCACAGTTTCCATGAAATGTGGTGGTCAAGGCATGTTACCCATCTGCTATGCATAACGCACATATAGCCGCAAGTTGCTTTGCTGTTTTCCTTCTGTTCCTCTTTTCCTCCTCCCTTCTGTGCTGCTCTTAATGAGGTACTAAGTGATAGCTGCGCAGATTTTCCCAGTATGCATCAATACAGACGCATCTAAGCTGTATGCAGTATAATCATACAATGTTAGATATGGCAGAAGAAGTGCTGGGTAGGTAAAAACTGAGTTATGTTGTTTGGGAAAATTATTGGGCCTCTGACTAATTACAAAATAATTGAATAAGTGTTTATGTGTTGCCTCACTGCAAACTTTTAAGTATCTGAAACATGATCTGTTTTTTAGTGTTGAAGTTTGATTTGCAATGTAAAATTGAGTAAATAAGTTTTGGATCCAGCATAATCCTCTGCTGTTCTTCAAGATTTCTCACCTTCCTCCTTCTGGTTTAACCCAGGATATTCTCGTGCACCTGGAAAACTGCTATAAAAATATGTAGTTTTGTTTGTAAAGTTTTAGTTATTTTGTGCTAGAGAAATTACATTCCTGAAAGCTTTCTGCAGTGTGCCTATAGGAAAGGTAGGTGAGGCTTAAAAATCCAGAATAGGCTGAAGAATTCCATTTTAAAGGGACATCATGAATGACAGGGCTTAATGTGTCTTACACCCAAGGAATTTCCTCCCCCAACAGTTTTAGGGTAAGTACTACTTTAAGGAGCCTCTGGTTACTTTGGAGTGAAATCACAAGTGACTTCAGGTTTTGTTCCAGCTTTCTCTGTTTTCTTTGCCTTGGCCTCAAATGTTTTGACACCTTCTGCTGCCTTGCTTCCAAATAGGGACCACAGCTGCCTCAGTCAAGGTGCAACAGCAATGATAAGTTATCTTCCACAACAAAGAAGGATGCAAGGGAAAGACTGCACACTGTTCCTTCCCAAAGATCAGAGTGACATTTCAGATGCTAACAATGTCATGAGCATGCGAGACAGATCTGGGCAGAAGCACTAAGGAGTTATTAAGCTGAATGTAGCTGTTACTCTGAGAGTGTAAAAGAAAAATTTGTCCTTGACTTTTTTGAAAGACTAGTTCCTACCATGCTTGAAAGATTCATCAAAAGCTTTAAAGTTAATTCCCTGAGAGGTAAACCTGTAATGTTGCATTGTTGATTTTCTGAATCAATTTGTAAACTTCAGAATAACTTAAAGGATTGATGAAAAATAAATTTTTCATTCCACTGCTGGAATGTGTCCGTGAATCCCAAAGGGTGTAAAAAAGTTCCTGTGCCAAATTCAAAAGAGTAGCAAGAGATCTCATTTTAAGTCTGTCCTCCGTCAAGGATGAATTATGGCTTGTTCTGACCAAATTAAAAATCGTAGGAAAGAAGAAAGTGTTTTCTGACAGGTTATCTCTCATTTGTGAGAAATGCTACTATCCTAAGCTTGTTTCTTTATTATATTCAGGTTAACGACTCACTTCAAATTAATTAAGTACCAACTTCCCTCTGCTTAACAAGGAAAAAAAAAGGGCATATTTCAGAAGATGCATGTTTTAAAGAGAGATGGAGAATCCAGGTGACTGTCTTTCAAAGACAGTAATTGATGGGATTTCTATTCAGGGAGGAGTTTGGCTTGTTTAAGTAACTTTGCAGCAGAAGCATGCATCTCATTATCTTATGTGTCTTTTATTTAACTTTTGGCTGTGTATTTTAAGGTACTTGTAAAGTTTCTTTTACTTACGACTGAGAGCAGACTAAGCAGGTGAGCATATGTTTAAATGCATAATATTGAGCCTTGGCTGAGGTTGGTTAACTTGTCTTCTATTTGAAAATCATAGACATAAGAATCAGTAATGTATTTAAAATAGAAATCTCCTTTTGGATAGCACAAGCAAGTTTTCTTTATGATAAAAAGAAAGGGAGCTACTAGGCATTGCTAGGTATCTGAAACAATTTATGATCTATCAGTGATCAATTAGTAATTATTTGAACTTTATTGGAGATAGTTTTTAGACATTTAAAAAGAAAAAGGCTCAGAAGTTCAAGGAATTCTGAAGGCAAAGATATCTTACAAAATCAAGAGAACTTAAAAGAAATACATTGGCAATTAACTGTGGTCTGAAGGAGTTGAGAGAGAAAAAGCAGTTTTCTTCTGCTGGTTCACTCTACAGCCATGACCACCTCTTCTTTCCTAAGAAGAAAACTGATCGGCTTAACTCATTCTAGCCCAGCACTAGCTACGGTGCTAACCTGCCTTTACAGCATTTTTTGAATATGTAAAGTAACTTAGTTATGTAAGGATTTGTGCATGTGCTTTAGAGATGGGTAATTGTTTTGGTTTTCTTTCTTTTTTTTTTTTAATTTCAAAATTGCTAATCCATTGAACAACAAAAGCTTTAAACCGAGATTTTGAAAGGAATATTATAAACATTATTTCAGCTCTAAAGAGCTTCAGAGGTTGACTTTCATGCTTTTCTTGTGTAGGTGATTAAGGTTTGCCTAATAGCGTACTATGAAATCATCTGTTCTTGGCTAGGGCACTCTGAAAAGGCTCTCTGAGAGTGATGATACAGATGATTCATTTAAGTCAGATATGAGCTGATGACAGCAGTTGTTATCCAGGGAATTCTGCACTCTGAGCCTTGCTCTCCAAGTGCATGTGCCCTTTATATAAGAAAATGAATATACAGGCAGAACCTCAACACAGGACAAGGTGAGAGCCTGTGAAAGCATATGTAAAAGACAGTAGGACTTAACATACAGAATATCTCAGCGGCAACTAGTCTGTAAGGAGACCAAGAAGAAAGAGATAAGGATCTGAAAGTTAAAATTCTTCATAGCATTTTAATCCAAATAAACATGAAATAGGTCATAATCCATTAATTTCCCATTCCAGTGTTTGGGGTTTTTTTACATTTTGAAAAAAGAAAGTCAAAAGTAGTTTTCAGTACAGTATCACTCTGTGTCTAAGGAGTGACTTTCCCCCCTTCCCCTTACATTTCTGGTAATGGTTTGTTTAATGGGCTTTTTCCCTGCCTCTTGCTCTGTGGAACAATTTTCAGACAAAACTGGAGAAATAGATTTATATTCTAGTGCGGTAGATGCAGTACATCATAAGTTTTTGACATTTTTTAAAACGTAAAGTATATCAAAACAGAAATGATGTTGTCTTTTCTGTTAGTTATTAGCAGTGGGTAAGACTCCTCAGACAGGGAACTGCTGTCTCTGATCAGGCCAGGGAGGAATAAAAAAAAAATAAATAAAAAAAAAAAGAAGGTGTTTAAAATTATGAAAAATTGTTCAATTTGTCACTAGTTGGTAAATCCCAAATGTAAGTTGTGAGTTTCTTTTTAGTAATTATGTGGTTAAAACTAGTTTATAGTAGGGAATGTGTTGATATTCACTTAATCTGTACAGCCTACAGCTGTTCTTTTTTGTAAACTGTAAAAGATACCACGGTGGTACTAGAGGAATGAATAACTGGGAAAGCAAAAATAGCTTCAGTAAGAACACAAGAACTTTACGGTAGATTTTACTGGTTGTTTTGCTGCAGATGAGTTCTGCTTTATGAGAAAGTAAAAGATTTTTTTTTTTCTATGTCCTGTAATTTTTTCTTCTGTTTTCCCTGTACATACTATAATCTCAGTCTTCCTTGTATTTCTTCTACTGAGTACTTTGGAAAGGCATTCTGATTCAATAATTGTATTTTATCATTAATATTGCTGCACCATGGTATTTTGCAGGTGTTCCCTATAGAGCATTGAGAAGTAGTAGCCGCTAAGTGGATTAAATAAATTAAAGGAGCTGTCATTCCAAGAGCTGTTCTTTCTCTGTTAGTACCCTGTATCACAAAAGAGATGCAGGAAAGCAAGAGATGCAGATTTTAAGCAATCTCCTGGCATTTAGTAGAATTTTTCCTAAATTGGTCATCCCTTTGCAGGATCGTGCTGAGGTTTACGGAGCTTCTTCAGCCATGTGTGCTGCAGAGACAGGGCAGCTCTCATCTCAGAAGTCAGCCTTGGTTGTGAGCTCTTCAGTGAATAGGGGGGTGAGTGACCTCAGGTGGCAGTACCTCAGCAGATGGCCAGTGATCACAACTCTTGCAAGGCTCTTTTGTGTTCTTGAGCTTATCAATGAGACCTAACAGTTGTATATCCTACCCTGACAACCTCATAGTTACTGAGGTTATAAAACATACACCTTTCTTTAGCACTGAATTTTAAAACTGGCCCTGTAAATATTTAGTGTTTGTTTTAAAGTTGTGTTTTTGGACAGAGTAGGTATTGGTGTTATTCAGTGAAGGACTCTAGTGCAGGAAGTGCATGTTTGTCTTGCACTGTGTTTTTGAAAGGCATAGATTGGGTTGGGGGGATATCACAGAAAGACAGGAGTACTAGGAAAAAGCTCTTTTTTAGGGAAAACAGGAAAAGGAGGTGCATGTGTGAATTCTGCATACAGCAGGCTGTCCTCCAGCAGGTTGTTCAGCTGGAAAGGTTTTCTAGTCTGAGTCAAGGCTGGACAATTGTGCCCTAGAAAGACAGGGAGGGCAAGATAAATGCACAGTTGGGAAAGTGGGCAACGCTAATTCAGCATGCTGCTCAGAAAACTAACCTGACAAAAGAAAGATTTCTACCACGTTAGTGAAATGAATCAGTTGAGTACGATTTAGATGGAGAACCTGGCTAATGAATAGAACTGTGTGACAGTGGTAATTTATCTGAATTGTTTTCTGTTTTGGTGTTCACTCGTTTGGTTGTTTTTTTTTCCTTCACACAGAAGAAATCAGGGAAATACTGAGTGCTGGGTTTCAGTGTGCAGTTGCAAAAGTCTGATTCTTAAGCAATGGAGAGTGAAATGTAAAATTACTCAGTTTCATTTTGGGAGGCAGTAGTTGTTAATGCTTCAGTCCATAAAAATAGTCTCTTAGAAATGACCTTCAGGTGTGTCAAAGATCATGGGTGCATTTTCAGATCATTTATTATAGCCAGTAAAAGCTGTTTCTATCTGACTACTGTTAATCTTGGACATCTGTGTGATCAGGAAAAGTTAAATCCCTACAGAGGTTTTCCAAGCAAGATATACCCATAGTCTGATTGCTTTCCTTCTTTTTTTGGGAAGCGAGGGATCATTTTGTTCTTGAATCTAAGCCACTGCGTATAAAAATGTGCATGTTTAGAAAGAAAATCAACTTTTTCCCAGGAGACTACTGGTATGCTTTTGTTGCTTAGTCTGTGTGAGTCTGTTTCCCAAAATGGTATATATTGTTGTGGAATTCAGGAGATTTTGACGTGTCACAGTTCCCAGTCATGAACCCAGTGACAGCTTTGCAGGAGCAGGGTGCTATTCTGTGTGTGTTGTAAAAAGATGATTTCAAGGCTTGGACTTGTGCTTGGGGCAGATGTGGCAATGTCCATTAGGTGGCTCTCAGTTATGGTACATACCTTTTAAACTACATGCAGGCTAATGTTAAAAGGTATTAGGTGTGTTTGTGTCCTGTCAGGCAGTTGGAACGTATCAAGAAGCCACAAATTCAGACTTTCAAGAAAGTTGGTATCCTGAATAGCTCTGCAAATACTGTCTTTGCCTGCTTCTGTTGTTTGTAAACTGTTCTCTGTTGCAGATTCCACAAGTGAGATAAGATGGAGATAGCATTACTGCCTGTTACAAGACACTGGAAAATATTATGCTGCTTAATTACGAAAAATGCCCTTTTCATTAGAAACTGAAAAGGGAACAAAAGCACTAAGGGGATTATGATTCCTCTCTAAGTGGAGCAAGGCTGCTACAAAATTCAAGCTGCTTTCTTGTTTGTTCTTTGAATTAAAATCTGATACAAAAATGAGGAAGCACAGGTGATACTCATCCCTTAGAATGTCAGGCATGCTGGAGCAACCACTGAGTGGACTAATCTGTCCCTTTCCATTCCTTGGGCAATTAACATTGGAAAATAAGAATTGCAATTTAAATACTGGTAATTAGTGCATGGACAGTTACATGTTTTGTCCGTGATGGTTAGACTGATCTTTAGATGCTGTTCTCCATGCAAAGCAGACACTGCTGAAAGTGCCTCTCACAGCACTGTGAGTACTGCCACAGGTGCTGCTCTGAAGAGTAGTGGGAGAAAGCAGTAAAATAATGGCTGTATATGACAGTTCCCTTATTCTTCAGACTGCAGCAATATGGCAAAGTCATAAGCTTTATTTCTCATCATCATCATGGCTGGGCTTTGTGAACGAAGATTTGGGAAGGGCTCTACCCACGTTTGTTACAAGTGCTCTGGTGGCTAAAAAGGCCAATATGAGACAGGCATGTTCAGTTGCAAAAGGCACAGCAGAAAGACTCCTTAGAAAGACTTATATTCTGCAAGGCACGATTCTTTCTGTGTTGTCTTTTCTCCTCAAGAGTGATCTCCTGTGTGTGTTCTCAAAAACATCAGCAGCGTTATAGATGGTGTGTCTCCAGACCTCCCAATTGGAGGCCAGAGTAAACTAGTTATGTTGATCAATCTGGCCAAGGCTGAGATGTTGTTTTAGGGAGTCCTTGTATCTCCTCTTCGGGGCTCCTCTCATGCGGCAGCCGGTGGCAAGTTCACCATAAAGCAGGATCTTAGGGAGGCGGTGGTCCTTCATCCTGGAGACGTGCCCTGCCCAGTGCAGCTGTGTTCTCAGCAACATGGCTTCAATACTTGTGACTGCTGCTTGTTCTAGAACAGACATGTTAGTCACATAATCTGACCCAGTGTATGTTTAGGATTGTGTGGAGACAGTGTTGATGGAAGCGTTCTAGGAGTCACAGGTGGTGGCGGTAGATGACCCATGATTCAGATCCATATAAGAGAGTAGACAACACTATGGCTCTGTAAACACTGATCTTTGTACTTTTCTTCAAGTGTTTATTTCACCAGACTCTTTTATGAAGCTTTCCAAAAGCTCTATATGCCTTTGCTAACCTGTTGTCTATCTCTCCATCAATCTTACCATCCGAGGAGATGAGGCTACCTCGGTAATTAAACTGCTGGACTGATTTGAACTCTGATTCACCAATGGTGATGTGGGGATGATGGAAGACTTCCTGAGGTGCCGGTTGATAGAGAACTTCTGTCTTCTTTAAGCTGACTTCCAGCCCAAAGAGCTCACCAGTGTCTGCAAAGCAGGATGTTAAACGCTGCAGAGCTGCTTCTGTGTGGGCAACAAGGGCGGCGTCATCAGCATAAAGCAGCTTTATTTCTACATCTTAAAGATCCCTCCACATTTTGTATATCTCTGCAATCTCAGGGAGAAACCTTGGAAGCATTGACTTGCCTTGACTGTGCTTTGCAAGAAGGACAAACAAACTCTTTTGGGGAACATTGGAGGGTGAAAGAGTACAAGTTTCTTGCTGCGTCCTCACTGTCATCCTGAGAGTAGGCACAAGGCAGAGTAGATGGGAGATCTAGCTGTCTGTCTGCCTGGTGAGCTTGCAGTGAGGCACCCAGGGAGCCACCGGATCCAGACAGAATGGTGGGGCTGGAAAGACTTCTCCTTTCCATAGCAGGCTAGGTCAGCTGAGGTGTCTGTAGGACTTTGGGGTTAAGGACTGCTGCTGGCTGTCTTCACAGGGATGCCTTGCTGTCTGTTCTGTTCTCTGCCTTGTCCAGGGAGCAGAGGTGGTGGTTTTCCTAGCAACTCATATGCCTCATGCACACAGAGCTGCATTTTTTTGAAGGAGGAGGTTGTGGAGGAAATGGGGACTTCTTTTTCCTTTTGGTCTATTTGTATCAAATAGCTTTCTGGGGGAAAGTAGGGCTGCTGGCTTGGGTTTCTATAAGGGAGGAGATAAGCTTTAGAGAAACTGAGTTCCTGAGAATTGTGTATCAGTAGCAAAGCAGAGAAAAACTACAAGGAATAATGTTACTTAATGTGGAGTTTGGGGCCTTTACCAAGAGACAATATGGAGATAAATTTAACTTTTTTTTTATTTCATCAAGTATACACAGTTTATATTACATCTGTTATGCATGATTATTCCTTATGTATCTTCTGTGATAGTACACACACAAGGACTAGGCAGCACTGTCAAAATGGTTTAATTACTGAAAGACAGCTTGTATACTCTGTTCTTATTTGATACTCTACATAGGATATATGGAAGTATAGTAAGAATTCACTGTACAGCTTCAATCATTGCAGGTTAGTAATCAACAACTGTTCCACTGGTGGAATGTTCTTTTGTTATGAGAATTTAGTGTTAATTCCAACAGTGTGGTACTTCATGCTTGAAAGCATTTTTATAAATCTGTGTTACAAGCCTGTCACTAGAGACATGTAATGTATGAAGGAAACAGAAGACTGTTCACATATGGATCATGGGAAAACTAGTCTAAACTCTTGTCTAAACAGGAAAGACAATTTGCCAGCTCTCATGTGCTTGGGTAAAAAAAGAAACTCATGGTTTCTTCTGTGCTTACTACAGACTGTCCTTAATAAAGAGAATTATCTTGGCAGTGTTGTTGTAGGTTTTAGATGACAGCAACAACAGATATCAGAGAAATCTCCTTGTTTAGTTTTTTTTTTTTTTTTAAATTAGGTTTTGCATATATATTTGCCTGTCTAAGTTTTGAGTAATAATAATGTTAAAAGTTGCATCCAAGCACTGTCTCCATGTGTGTATTGGCTTCTTGATTAATTTTGTCAGTCTTTCTGTTTTCTCCTGATATTTATGCATAAAAGCACAACTTCCCTCCAAAATAGTCACAAGTTTTGAAACTTGGCTGTAAGGTTTCAGAAGTGTGGTTCACTTCACACTGAAAGCATTAAAGGCAGTGATATATAGTGGGACAGTTCCCAGGGATTCTAAGGCATCCATATCAACGCTGCCAAAAATGTTCTTGCTAGGGGGAAGAGGAGAGTGGGTGGACTTTAGTATTAATTATGAGACTTACAGCCTGGAACTGAAAGGAAATCAGAGGTATGCAGTATTTGCCCTCAGTCCAGGAGCACCTGAGCAGTCTGGATCCAATCCTTGGAGTTAGACAAAGCTCCTTCTGGCACACATGTACTGTAGCAAAGCTGGTGTCATCATGCTGCTTCAATACCTCTCCTAATTCCTGGTGTTTTCAGTGCTCTGAACAAAGGCATACTTCCAACGAGCACAACAGCCACTCACTGATAGGCAGTTTGAATGATGTGTCATCCTAAAGTCCTCTTCTGGCTTGCCTGTGGAACAAATCTGGACACCTGAGGAGAGGAAGTGTAGCTTTTATCAACTGTGTGGTATTTGCTGTTAAGTGCTGTGTCTCTGTGAACACAGTAGTTCATGGTGTCTTCATGGGTCAGCCGTCCTCCTTTGGCTGCAATGGGGCATTGCATATGCTGTTACACTCAGCAGCAGCATCTCTACATGGTGTTACCCACCCAGCATGGGGTGCTCCACACATACTCCCTTCTGTCTCCTTAGGGTTTTCCACAACTCACAGCTGTGTCTGTTCTATAGGATGGAGTGTCCTTGGTCAGTCTTCCCAAAATGTTTAGAATGAGTCTTTAGGTCCCAAAGATACTGTACATAAACTGATCTATATTAGCTGTCAGATGCCCTGCAGGACTGACAGTTTTGACCAATGTGAAAATAGGATTGTTCTTAATCTAATCTGCATTGGATTGTTTAAAAAATATTAATATTGCACAGTATTACTACTATACAAATCATTCTGCATCGGCTTCAATATCATATGCAAGAGAATTAGTGTAAGGGTTTGGATGTGACTCATTAATCAGTCTCCTGTTAGCCTCCTTGTCTCCAAGTAGAGAAACCACAAGGGGTGAGTCTGGCAGAAAAGTGTGAGTACAGATGGATTTCATAGGTTTGTACAGTAAGTGCAGTTACTGAAACCCAGAGATTTGTCCATGGCATCTGTGACAGGGACACATCTGATGTCTGGATGAGAACTGTGCACTGTGCATATGAGTGTGCTGCCCCTCTGCCTTTGAATGGAAGATAATGCAGTTTGGGATTCATGTATGCTCATGGTAAACCTGTGTGAACAGTCTTTTTTAAAAATGCGTTGAAAGCTTTGCTTTTTAATTGTTAGCACATTCTGGGCAGAAAACTTCTCCAGAGGCTTGGCTTCCCTTTAGGGCTGTGCCCTTCTCTTGCTGAAAGTCCTGGTGTGTGCAGTAGGCAGCTCAGCAGAGAATAAGGTGCTGCATGAAGTAATCAAGATATACAACTTATAGTGAGGAAGAGCCAAGAATGAACAAAGCAACCTTCAGAGGTTCCAAGGAGACTATGTACCAGTTGTGAGGAGAGTGAGCAGCCTCAGCAGTTTGGCAACAAGTGCCTGTTTTTCTCAAGAGCCAGGTTGCTCTAGGACTAAGCTATCAGGTAATATCTGTGTAAATCTGCATGAGTATGCCCTGAAGGATGTTCTCTCTCTCTGTTCAACAGGATGGCCTCCTTTGCAAACACGGTTTTTCATAACATGCTGTGTATATAAATAAATCATGATAATTAGAAAGGTGAGCAGATTTTCCTCTCCATCTGAGAAGAACAAATTTGTAGCACAGCATGCTGTGGGAGTGAAAAGAACCTTTATTTTCTACTTGGTGATAATCCCTAGATTTGCCAGGCTTCTCTCAAATGTCTAACTTAGGTTAGGCATTCCTTAGCAAATGCCCTATTTGTAGATGAACAACACCCCTACAAACAAGTTTTGTCTGTGGGCACTCGTGCAACCTGATGGAGAGCTAGTAAAATATTTCCATGCCTTTGAAATTTAGTTAGCAATTATGGATAAGTTTTGGCATATGTCTGTGGAGATGCGATACAGAGCTTATGCCCCCTTTGAAATGTTGTTCCAAATTGCTTGGAAATGCTAAGCATTGATTTAAAAAGAAAAAAAAAACACACACACCCCCCCCCAAAGAAAAAAAAACACACCAAAACCAACCAAACCAACCAAACAACCCAAAAACACAAAACCACCAAAACAAAACAAAAAAACACCACCAGGAAGCCAGCTGTCTGGAAAGCTTTCAGAGAAGTGCAGGTTTGCTACACTATCTTTAGGCTTTTTCTGTAGTTACAGAGTTCAGCATGCATTTGTCCATAAAAAATTAAGGTTCAATACTTCAAAATTATACAGTCACTTCAAACCACTTCTGTTAAGGCTGCCACTAGTGGAAGAAAAGATCTGAAGTGGTGCTTTCCCTTTCTGACTTTATTCTATTTTATTTATACAGGTCTGTCTGTATTGGATCAGGTCAAGGTCCACAGGGTTCACTCTTTTCCCTGGCAGTGACCAGAGAAAAGTGCCCAGAGAGTATAACATAAGAACAGGGCAGGCACATGGTGCATTCCTTCAACATACCACTAATCTCTAACAATCTGTGGTTCAGCACTTTCTCAAGCCACAAGTAGGCCTTTCTTTGTTTCAATAGCTTTTGGTGGGCAAATACATTGTATTTTTCTTTCATCTGGTGTTTTTAAATACAGGTGACTTTTAGCACAGTCAACATCCTGTGGCAAGGAGTTTCATGGACTACTTTGCTTGCATGAATGCACCTCATTTTTATTTTCTCCTTTTATCCTGCCTGACATCCTCTGGTTTTTGCAAACTTGGGAAACATTTCCACCCCATAAATCTGTTCATAAATCTGCTTTTAAGCCACATATTCAATGTCTCTTTATTAATGGAAGTTCATAGAATACCGTGAGCTGGAAGGGACCCACACGGATCACTGAGTCCAGCTCCTGGCCCTGCACAGGACCACCCCAAGAATCACACCTTTTGCCTGAGAGCATTTTCCCAATGTTCCTTGAACTCTGGCAGGCTTGGTGGTGTGACCACTGGCCTGGGAAGCCTGTTCCAGTAACTAACCACCCTGTTGGTGCAGAACCTTCTCCTGATATCTAACCTAAACCTCCCCTTACACAGATTCAGGCCATTCCCTCGACACCACCATCCTGTCACTGGTCACCACAGAGAAGAGATCAGTGCCTGCCCCTCCTCTTCCCCTCACAAGGAAGTTGTAGACTGCAGTGAGGTCTCCCCTCAGTCTCCTCCAGGCTGAACAGACCAAGTGACCTCAGCCACTCCTCCTACAGCTTCCCCTCAAGGCCCTTCACCATCTTCATTGCCCTCCTTTAGACACTCTCTAATAGCTCAATATCTTTCTTATTGCCCAAAACTGCACACAATATTTAAGGTGACAGCGCAGAGCAGAGCGGGACAATCCCCTTCCTCGACAGGCTGGCGATGCTTTCCCTGATGCCCCCCAGGACATGGTTGGCCCTCCTGGCTGCCAGGGCACTGCTGACTCAGATTCAACTTGCCATTGACCAGGACCCCCAGGTCTCTTTCCACAGTGCTGCTCTCCCAACCTTTTGTATCCCAGTCTGTACATACATCCAAGTTTGCCCCATCCCAGGTGCAGGATGTGGCACTTGTCTTCATTAAACTTCATATGGTTGGTGATTGCCCAGTCCTCTAATTTGTCTTGGTCTCTCTGCTGGGCCTCTCTGCCTTCAACAGCTTCTCCAAGTTTAGCACTGTCACCAAACTTGCTTACTATACCTTTGAGTCTAGGTTGACTATGAAGATGTTGGAAGAGCACAGGGCCCAAGATGGAACCCCAGTAGTGAGTAGTCACCAGCCTGATGTTACCTCAGTTACTGTAAACCTTTGTGCCTGGCCCATCAGCCAGTTGCTCACCCATTGCATGATGTGTCCCGCTGTGTGCCGGACATTTTGTCCAGGAGGATCCTGTGAGAGACAGTATCAAAAGCTTTACTGAAATCCAAAAAAATTACATTACCTGGCTTCCTCTCAGTAACTAGATGGGCGGTCATAAAAGGAAGTTAAGTTTGACAAGCAGGACTTTTCTGTCATGAAGCTGTGCTGGTTCTGACCAATGACTGTGTTGTCCTTCAGGTGTTTTTCAATACTTCCCAGAAAAATCTTCTCTGTAATTTTGCCAGTCACTGAAGTAAGACTGATAGACCTGTAGTTTCCAGGATCATCCTTGCCCTTCTTGAAAACTGGGACAATGTTCGACAGCTTCCAGTCAACTGGGACCTCTCCAGATTCTCAGGACTTCAAAAATCGCTGAGAGGCCTCATGCTGACATCAGCCAGTTTTAAGTATTTCTGGATGAATCCCATCAGGCCCCATAGACTTAGAGGGATCCAGCTGGAGCAGCAGATCCCACAGAAGTTCATGTCCCTGTTTGTGAGGTGACCATCCTTATCCTGTAATGGGCTACTGTTATTTCTGCACTGCCTTTTGCTAGTAATGTATTTTAAAAAAACTCTTTTTGTCTTCCACCACAGTACTGGCCAGCTTCAACTGCTGTTGAGCTATGGCCACACAAATTTTCTCCATTAAGTGGCAAACAGCATCTTTGTATCTCAAATAATAATTTTAAAAAATTACTAAAATAAAAAATTTAAAAATAGTTAAAATGGAGGGTGGGAAGGTATATTGATATTGTACACAATTTTTCCTTCCTGCCTAATCTTGTTTTGATAACTGAATACTGGGAAAAATACATGTTTTTCCTTACCGCTGTCGAAGACTTGTTTAACTGTAAAAAGATGATTGCAGAGCTTCCAGATGTATTTCTTTTGTCCTGTATTTTGAACTATTTTGAGTATTTCTAGCATAGTACAAGGAGGAGGGGGGCAGGAATCAAGGAGATCCTATTTTGCTTGTGCATACAAGCACAGAGATGAGGTGTTTTACATATTTAACGAAGACTTGTTTCTTATTTCATAGCATTTGGTAGTCACTGTTTTAGTGTGAGAGGAGGAAACACTCTGTCAGTGTGATTCGTCTCCTTCCTTGCAGCTCAGGTTTGGTCTCTCAATTGCCATATCAGTTGCATCACCACTCCTCAGCTCTGCCTGCAGATGGTGAGACCTGAGTTGCCAATCTGGTGAGCTGGCCAAGGAGTTACCAAATCCTTCTCCCTCCCAGAGACTATTTCCCTTCCTGTCAGCTTTACAGCTGATCAACAGCAGGATAGATAGAAGTGACTTGTCCACACACAACAAGTATTAGTCTGTTACTCACAAAAGTGACAGGTTTTACCAGGCAGCTGTCTGTACCATGGACTAGTTTACTTTTCTCTGCAGTGCCATCCACACTCCTGAAGCAAACACTTTCCTGTTACCAAACAAAAAGCTTTGTAATTCCACTTGAAAGAAAGGTGCCAGACTGGGGCACATCCACTGATAGCTCATCTCACTTCTCTGGGCTGTTCAGCAGTGTAGGTAAGCTAAGTGGCACAGAAAGCAAGCAGTTTCCATGATGTACAAATGCACATGGACTCCATTGGATCCTCTCCAATGGTTTTTAGGGCATAACAGAGAAAAACTCTAATATCTGATTAAAGTGCAGAGTCTCCTTCAGACTATGCCAGTAAGTTAGCAAAGTATTTGTTTTCTTTTAAGAAGCTTTAGACTCCACACCTGTATATTTGTTGTAAGCTAGTGGACCTTATTTCTTTATAACAAAACCAAAAAAACTTGCCATTCTCTTCTGGGATGCTGTTGAGAGAGTAAGTATCACTGGATCACTCCTCTCAAAGTCTCCAGCCCCAAGGTGGGAAGTAAACTCATGCAGAAGACTTGGTCTAGGGAGAGCCATCCTTTCACCTCAGGAAGACCACTCTGATCTCACACGGGTGCTGAGAACCATGCTCTCCTGCCTAAGAACCATGGGTAGGGAGGCTTATTTGGACACCAGATCTCCTGGTATAATTTTTGGTGACCAATTCAACACATAATAAAAATGACAAGTGCTGCTGATTTAAGGAGTTTTTTCACTGTTACAGGTGGTTTATTTTAGATGCCATACTAGAGGAGGGCATTACAGTTTGTGCACAAACATTCCTGCTTTTCATCTAGAAAAACTCTAGAAATGCTAGAACCTAGATGCATTCTGGGCCCTACAGAGGCATCACTTTACCTGAAGTGAAGTGCAAGCATCATGGTTTATAAACATCATGTACCTTGGCCATATAATCAAAGAAATGAGTTTCATCATTTGCGCTTTACAAGTTGATGGAGAAAGCACTGCTCCTGCAGTGGACATCTTAGAGCATTCAGTTAGTTTTGACCTTGGCTCTTGGAAGGGTCTCCATCTTTGCCTTCCCTGGACAGAGGAAGGCCTCCACACTTAACTATGTAAATGGGGAGCTAAATGTTAGAGACATGAAAATGGAAACAGCCAATACTGACAATACTTTTTTGGGATACTAGACAATGATGCTTGTCTCAATACCTCATTGGCAATATGATCTCCTTACTCATCTTGCTGCTCAGAAAGGTGGCTAAATAGCTGGCGTGGACCCCTCAGCATCTCATGATGATCCACTCTGGTAGGGTGTGGAGCATTAAGTGACCAGAGCCATGTCCCACAGCTCTGCCTTGCCCATGGCAGGTAGCTGGGCAGAAATGGGCCCAAGGTGCGGCTTGCTGCCTTAACCTGCTCATTCCTGTCTCTCTATCCCCTTGGCAGCAGTGGCTCACAAACCACTCCAGGAAGGGGCAGATCCCATGTTGAGTTTTTCCACATTGCAGCTGTGTAACCCTCATCCTGTGCAGTTTACTTTTGACAGCAAGGACAGCCAGCAGAGCTTTGGCTTCAGATGTAGTGCAATGATTAGTGTAACACGCAAATAATAATTTTGTTGTAACATCTGCCATCCTCTCAGGGTGAGGCTGTGTGTTTTACCCGTGGGCTGACAGTTGCTGGATGCATTTCATTAGGTTCCCAGACACACCCTGGTTTCTGTATAATTTATGTGCTTATTAAAAAGGGAACAGAAAAACCTCTTCTGTTCCCAATACTTGATTTAATAATAAACTCTCCTTTCTGTCTGTGAACAAGTCTTTTTTCCCAACTCTCATTTCACAGCTTTGGCTGTTGTGATCTGCAGTTACAACAGTAGGAGATAATCTGTGTTGGCCATTGAAAGTATAGGATAAGAGAGTTTTGCAATTTTTATATCTCTTTGCTGTTGTGTATAGGAGAAACACACTGAAAACCTACTCCCTTAACACTAGCAGTTTCATCTTTTTCAAAAAACAAAACAAAGAAAAAAACCCACACAGACACAAAAAAACCCCAAGCAGCTCTTTGCACTAGATGGCAGTTTGGATAGTTCAATGGGAAAGTTGTTTTATTTCAGAAAATCATAAGAATGATGATAAACAATATTCAGTATAAAAGTCACTTTCTGGTGATGACAAAATCACTTTTCACTGCTTATCCACCACACATTTGTGTTGGGGAAGATTGTGTATTCCAAATCTGAAAAGCTCAGGTAGGAGGTGCCAGTTCTCAGAGTTGCAAATAATTCTATTTTTCTCCTTTTCATTTCTTCCTCTAATATCTCAAAAGAGCTAAGGTCCTATATGGCTGAGCATTCATTTGCTCACTTTTAAAGATGTGTTGCTGCTGTCCCACAGACGTAACCCTGAGGAGGATTCTGAGGAATGAAGAGAGACAATTGCTAAATATTGAGAAGTAAGCTAAAATTGCTGGCCATGACTAGACATTACTGGCCAAGGATTAGCAATGGATAAACAGGTGCCTCAAGTGCAGAGATCTTGAAGGAATTATCAACATTAAGCTATAATTAAGAAAAACATCGCATCCTTCTATATATAAAAATATTAAGCCCAATAGATAAACTTAGTTAAATAACAGGATGTTAGCCCCATATCTGAGTGACAATGTGAGAGTAAAACCTGATGAACACTGGCATTCTTTTATTAAAATTCAGTAGTGCTACTTTACATTGAAAAGGCAGACTTTACATTGAAGGGCAGACCTGAACTGTGACATGGTTTCTGAAGTTCTCCTCTGACGAGTTGGCCATGAACCTTTTGGATGCTGGAAAAAGTAAAGGTCCTCATTCTGAGCCACTCATACCAAGGAATGTCTGGCTGTGAGATGGTGGGGTTTGTGGTCCCACTTTTGCTCTTAAGAGCAAGACCTGTCTACCAGAAGAGAGAAGGGATCCACCTGGAAAGGAAGTCTAGATAATCAATGACAAATATACTTGCATTTATTTTGAGTTAGGAAAAAAAGTTGCTATAAGGTGTAGGAAACTTTTTCTGCTCAACCTATCTCTTGTGCATTATTAGAAAAAGTACCATGTAGGTACCTCTGCAAAAAACTTGCATTTGTCTTAGATGTGTAAAAGTGTATTTTCACCAAGTGTTTTGTAGTATGTCCTTAAGCTCTCATGCATAATACAAATAAGAAATTAAGATTAGTGATTTGAGACTGATTATCAAAATGTTTTAGGGTTAAGATAATTATGTTGTTAGGGCACAGAATTATGAAACTTTTAATTGCAAATAGGTATCCAATAAATAAGTATCCACCGTATGCAGTACTCAGATGCTCTTATGCTGAAGTAACAGCGTCTTTTCATGGCTTGTGCTATCTGCATGAGGTAAAAGATAAAATAATTTAAAAAAAAGGCAGGCAATCAACAGTAGGAATAAATCTCCATTTACAGACTATCAAACCTGACATCTATTAAGCAAAAGCTAATTATAACACTTGTAATGTTGTGTGTGTCTATATAACAAAAGCTTTCAAATAAAAATGCTCCTTGTTTCTGTAAAAATACTGAGAAGAAAGCAAGCAGGTTTGGAAAAAATAAAAGTATTTAATTGATGTTCTTGTATTTCATGAAAAAATGTATTCTCTGAATGATTGTAAGGGGCACTGCTGAGAAATGGTCTATATTTCAGCGCTTTGAATGAAAATTTGCAAAATGCTGGTGCTCTGTCACAGCTCTGCCTTCCTAGGCAGTGACTTAAAGTATATCTGTGGGAAGACATGACAGGCAAAGAAGGACCCCAGATGTTATATAGGAACTTCTTGTGTAGTTGCTCTGCTTTGACTGAGTAACAAAGCTAGAGGACTGTGGAAAATGATTAGTGCCTGAATGTGAAACTCCTGCCTTGCTACTCCAGGAAATCTTTGCATTTTAAAAAAGCCCTCTTGTAACTATAAGTTAACTGAAAACACAGACAAAGATTAGGCACTCACTGAAGAAGCATGTCGTATCTAAGCACAGCTTGTGATTGCAGTCTCAGCTAACCTTTTCTGCAGGCTGCTGCGCAGACAGCTGGTACTAGTCTGTGGTTCTGCTGGTACCTGCTAGTTTCCTCATCCTCTGCTTAATTCCCCTCTTAAATATGTCTCTGCCACAATTCACAGCCATGCAGAAAGTTGCCATCCTTCATGCTACTAATAAAATTGGGCTAGAGACACATAGGAAATGTCACTTTTTGCTTAACTGTTAAACTAATTGATGTTGTGGTCTAGTCAAGGGTGCGATTTATTCGGCTGTCATCATGAAAAGATACTGCATTGTTTATTTTAAATGTCTAGGATTTTGCTTAAATACAAAATAAAACAATCTATAACTTTATCACTTTGTTCTGAGATAGATAACGAGGTTAGAGCCACAACATATTATGTGGTCAGATCAGTGTATATTTCTATATGTGTCCAGCTGTCCTTCTGAAGTTAATAAGCAGTGACCGGTTTCATAGAAAAAGTTAGGAAAGATATTCTGAGTAAAGAGAATGCAGTTAGTTTTGTCCATAAACTCTACAACATGTCCAAGTTCAAAAAAAAAAAAAATGAGGAGAAAAGATGCTTCAGTTTTCACTTCATACAAACCTTCTCTTTTCTCTGCCTGTATTGTATTGGAAAAGGATAACAAAACTAGTATGTGTTATTTTTCTTCTCTCCTTTTTTAAATAAAAATCTGTTACAGCAGGCAGGCCCCCTGGGAGTTTCCCAGTGTCCCCTCCCTACCTATGCATCAATTCATGGAATTCCCACATATTTGTACCTTGAATATAGAGAATGAATTAATTTAAGACATTATGAAGAAGAAAAAAATAACTCAGACCCAAGAAAACTTTACTTGTTTTGGAAACTCTAAAAAAACTCTTTTTGAAATAAGACATGATGGATGATATGTCACTTCAGAAATACAGATTACCAAAAGCGTATGAAACCTGTCTTCTGTTTAAAAATCCACACACACCCTCTCTGCTCTGTTTCTCTTTCATGATCTTCTCCACCAATACATAATTTGCACTGTATCCAGTATAGGGGAGTATTTCTGGACAACTGTTTCCCTAGGGGTGCTTATGAAGAGTCATTGCTCTTTATTTTGCTCTGCGGTACTAAACAAACAGAAAACTCAACCCCTCCTTCCAATTTAGAGTTACAGATGACATTAAAAGAGACCTAGCAGTGCCAATGAAAAGATTGTGGTCTACCAAAGATAAATGGAAATGCATACATGCTATAATATAAAAGTTACAGAAAATTGGGTAATAACTGGTTTATGTTATGCTGTAACCACTGGCCTGAGTGTGCTCGAAGTCAAGTATATTTCTGTGAGCAAGAGGGAAAGAATTTGTTGACAGGAACAATTGTTAAATGCCAGTGCTTTGACCTGGGGCAAAAGGAAGCTTGATTTGCACAGCTGTTTCTCACTGATAGGACATCTCCTGCAGAACTGAAGCCTCTGTAGGAAAAGATTGAGTTATTCCAAAGAAAACTCTACCCAGTACTCTCTGCACATTTTTTTAGAAAATTGTCTTGATTTGATACTGATTGAATTAGTTTGAACTGAAAGGAACATAAAATTTTCCTGAAGAAGCAGACACAATGCTGGGAAATGAGATTTGTGGTCCTTTTATCTGTTGATTATTCACCATCGATCACTAAATAAGATTGATATTACCACCAGGTTTTACACTGCCTTAGCTAGTTCTGCCCTCAGTAGTTTAAATTGTGCTGAAAAACTTATATTTTCCAGGTAGAGCAGAGAATAGGTATGTATATATGTGTGTATAGATAGCCTTTTATTTTTGTGTTTGAGTCTTGGACTACTTAGTGGAAAATGGTCACACCTTTCAAAATATTAGAGGCATCTGCAGCTGAAAGGGCTTGTCATCATTTTGAATGCTTTGCCCAGAGCTGTTGACCAAGCTTAGAAAGGTAGTAGCAAAGTGAGGATTTACAACTTAGGGGACTTCTCTGTCTGAGAGAAATTTTGTCTGCAAATTTTTCCTTCACTTAAAGTTAAGTTCAATCATTCGTGAATTATTGGGCAATTAAACCATTTTCAGAGAGGGCAACACACCAAGAAACAGACCCCTGTGAGGTCAGCCACGCTGTTCACATAGGAGCTCTGATCTCAGCGGAGTGTGTTGTGTACACGGCAACTGCTTTGAACCTGGGCTCAACTCCACTGTGAGTTTACTGAAACAGCTGCTTATCAGTTGGCATGGGTCGCTGCTTTCACATTTTTACCACTAATGCCTGGGAAAATTGGGTGTTTGTGCATCATGTACTTGCCTATTGTTAAAATTCCTTATGACATTCTGTGAAATATGTGGGAATAGTAATACCTGAGCACTTGCTGTTAGCTTTTAGTTTATCAGCTCCCAGTATCCCCTGGCTTAAGCTAAAAGAAATGGCTTGGCTGGAGGGCAGGATGGGGGCAGCCCAGGCTTGGGTTTGGGGGCTATGCATATGCACGCTGCCTTCAGCAGTGCTGCCCAGTGCTGCAGGCTGGTATGGGAAATGAATTACGAAATTGGCAGTGTCTCCTTGTGGGTGTTTTTGCTCCTGTTCTCACTCTCTGAATGCACCTGCTGTGGGATCTTAACCATCTTGCAAGAGTGAAGACAACATACTGCAAAACTATTAGCGGTGCAGATCACAGGCAAGTTGTGGGGAGCAGCCACCATGTCCTGTGAAACTTAAAAGCCCCTAAAGCTAGGGAGGCTTACAGGTATTTGGGTCAAAATTCAGAGGTTTTTACGTGTGTTGAAGTGTAGTGTGTACACATAGTGTTTTACTAGCCTAACTATTTTAGTTAATTCCTACTCTTTGAAAATCAGTCTTCATAATTCCATTAAATCTTGCCGTTGTTAGCTGAGGAGTCTCCACATTTGGATAGAAAATGTTCCTGGCAGAAATGTCATGTGTCTCTTTGCTTGCACCACATCTCCCTATCCTGTTTTGCTTTGAATTGTGGTGGTTGGGAATATTAGGTAGTCTACTGCAGCACCTGTGGTATGGGGGCAGGAGCTACAGGCCCTGCCAAATGTAGAGGTATTTTCCTGTTTACACGAATAGAGACACTTAGGAATTTTCTCTTGAAAGTTTGCTAAAACTAGCACAAGGCTGCCGCAAGTTATTGTGATGCACTTTGATTTTGTAATATACATAAACAACTGTCATTTAAGCAGTAGATCTGGCAAGGTCAAGAATAGGACTGACTAGAACATAAAGTATAGACAATAAATAAAATTAATAAACAATCTCATCTAGGATTAGAGGTTGGTGTGAGAGAGTGGGCAGGAAATAATTAAAACACATTCACTGGGAGATTTGCTTATCTGTTATTCCTCCTGCTTTTCACTAAGGCAAATTTCTGCTGGTGCTGTAAGTACAAGCAGGTGGAAAACACGGCTGGACCTGAGGGATAATGAGAAGCCTGATGCCCGTTCCCCCCCATAGTCCCTTTAGTGGTTCCACTGTAGAGGTGGTGGGCACCGCTATGCCCACTGATGATTTTGGAATGAACTGTGTAGGTTCCACCTGATGGAGAGTGGAAACCACCTGCCTTGTCACCAAAGCTGAAAAAAAAAAGTAATTGCTTCATAGTTTTAAGTGTTGTGGTTTGAAGTTAAAAGTGAATTTTTGCTGCCATTAATCACTTTGGATGAGTTTGAATCACTTTCAGCATCAGTTTGGATGCTGAAGAGGGTGACATCGTAAGCATTTTGTGAGGTCACTTTCTTGAACTGTGAAACTTTGTTTAAAAAGAAAAAAGCTAATTTTTGTAGAAAGTGCCATCACCATTGGGTGCTTTGGACGTAACTTTTGTTGTTGTGGAAACAATTGTTTGTTCTGAAATACTCTGCTCTGGTACTCTGAAATCTCACTCTGAGATGCAGTTTTTCTTTGGGGTCAGGTTTTTCCAAGTTCCTTTATACACAGACAAAGCCGTGCAGCTGCCACTTGGTGATATCACGCAGAACTGCAAGTGCATTGTGGAGAGTGTGTCCCATTTGTGGAGAGAAGATGGTGTTAAGTAGCCTGACAGGATTTTTTTAAGATGAGCTCTAATCAGTACTGCATTGTGCAGCAGTTTGTATTAGCAAGACCAGTGCTTCTCAGTGCTGCAAAGAGCTCAAGAATCTGTCATCCTCGTCACAAGTGATAATACAGATGAGTACAGTGGATCACTGAACATGTTTTCCTACAGTACTTTGCTCTGCATGATGAACGGATGAAACTAAAAATGTTTCTGAAGGACTGTTCAAGTATCTTTGTGCTGCTTGTTGTGTCTCTGATTTTATTTTGTCCTCACTTCAGACACAGGCAAACAGATTAATGTCTAATTTCTAAGTAAGTATAAAACTCAGCCTGCAATATTTCCTTTTCGGGAACTAAGGCCTTGAAAGTTGTTCCCAGGGAGAAATTAATTATGTCTTTAGACGGCAGTTGTCTCTTTCCATCATGAGTCAACTCTAACTTTCAGTATTTATCAACACTTTTTAATACAATGGAATTTATACTTACAGATAATATTCATATGCATAGAGTAGCAGTGTTTCCTAGGGATTTTTTATTTTTAAAATGTGTTATCGTCGTTGCAGCTTTGAATGGTATTTTGTTATTGCAGCAAGGTAAATACATACGAATCTCACGTCTTCTGGGAGGGGCTGGGTGGTGTCTTCACAGGTCTAGAGAGTATAGGGAGCAATTTCTGCTGTTCTGTCCCACCTTGCCTCAACAACCTGCGTGCTGCTGAGAATGAACAAAATGTTCTCCCCATGGTCACATTCCTTCTGCCACTGTTCACTGCTGCAAGTCAATAAAACAAAGTGGAATTTCTTAGAACTGCCTTTTTTTTCTTTTTTTTTTTTTTTTGAAAACCTGTAATGCTTTTTGCTTTGCAAGTAAAGAACTGCTGACGCCAAATGTTACATGTCTTCAGGTTGTGCCTTCCCATGTATTTGCTAATTGGCACTTTTGGAGCGGATTGTTTCTTTGTTTCTGCAGCTTCTTTTGAGCATAGCAGCCGCATGTAAAATCTTTCAGGAGCTGCGGTGGTGGAGCCACATTCACATGCACAGCAGTGTTTATTTCGGTATGAGCTAAAAACTGCCCAGCTCCAAAATACACTAGCCATAGGGGAGCACCACCAGAGCAACTGTAGGTCACCTTATATAGGGAGTCAGGGTTTATATGTCTGCCCTGCAGCAAGGCCAGCTGCCTCAAGCTCTCAGCGGAGAGAAGTAAGCACCATGAAGAGCACTGCATTTGTGGGTGTCACTGAGCTGATGGGAGATAATGGTGGGAGGCACCTTGAAAACCTTGATGCATTTCTATAGCTCTTGTGTGAAAGGCCAACTCCTACTTGAGACAAAAATCCCATTAGTTATGCAACAAGAAATCTTGCCGATAACACTGATGCTAAGAAATTTGTTTTGACTGCTTTTTATGCTACTCCTTTCCCTGCACCTGGGAGCAGACTAGATCTCTTGCAGCTTGGGGAGTCCCTGCTGTAATTTGATTATCAGCAGTTCTCTGAGTAAGCTTTGAAAGTTCTTTGCTGCTTCTGCAAGTCCTGGATGAGCTCCGTAAGGAAAATGAAGGACCAAATACCTCTTGAAGATCTGCAGTCTACTTTTTGTATCTACTAAGTTAACATTTTCTGTTTCTATCATACTTTTTCAAGAAGGTATTCTGGTATCTGAGTTATAATACAAGGTGACTTTGTTGTGTTACTCTGAATCTCCCACCTATTTCTAAAAAAAAACCCAACCAAAACAGCCAGCCACTACAAATTTTGGCAGTAATCATAGCTACCTGGTTACTATTCTAAAGCAATTGTTGATGTGTGATTTATGCACCAAAAGATACCATGATTCTCTTAAAACTAGCTGAAAGCTGGTTCTAATTAAGCAAATAGATGTATGCAAAATTTTGGGGCTTTATGCTGCAGCTACATCAGTTAAGGATAAAGTTTGCAATCATCCGTTTCTTTATTCTCTCTCAGCCATGAGCATAGTTCACAGTGTGGTCTGACTTCACATATCATTTTGAGAGATGCATGGTGCCCAGTAAAGCTTGACCAACTGTCCACATTTAACATTTAACATTTGCTTTCCTAATTTTGGTGGGAGTTGAGACAATGTAAACTGAAGAAGCTTTCATAGGAGTTTTGCTTTTTAAGTGCCATTTACCTTTTTTAAAATTGGCCCTTTAAGAGCATGCCTTACTTGACAGTTGATGATTAAAATAGTGCTCATCTATGTGTCCTTAAAGGATCATGTGCCTGAGCTATCATATGATGAATTTTAGCTATATTTACAAGGAAATTAATGCTGTTTTTCACTCTTTAAGAACTTCATTTCAATGTGTGACCTAGCTAGCCTTTTCTTTCTTGGAAAGGTCTTATTTTCATAGCAATCATTGTTCAGTGTGATGGCAGCAGGTAAGAATCATACCAATGTCCTCAGATAACTGAAAATAACTTTCATCTGGTTTTGTATTTTTTCCCAATTATAAATGTACTGTAAAATAATTATTATATTGCAAGAATAAGCACTTGAATTGTAATTGTGACATACATAAATATAATCTGCTTCTTAAATCAGAGTTTTAAAATAATAATAATAACAACAACAATAATTCACGCAGTGTTCAGCACTTCAGTTCTTAAGGTTTGTCTTCTGCAAACTTTGTCTTAGCATTGTTTGCCTGATATTTCTTCTCTCTTCTCCTTACACTTCTCTGGTGAAGCAGATGCCCCTTTTACTATGTTGGAAATATTGTTGACCTGTTTACAAGCAAGTATTTTGTACTGCTAATTCTCTTCTGGTAGAGGTAAGCTGTAGCAGTTCTTGTACCTGTACTTGTGTAGTCTCTGAAAATCAGATCATGTTCTTCTCAACAAGGTGTTTCCTCGGCTTAAACAATTGCAGAAAGCTTCCACCTTAATGGCAGCCTTCCTCCCTGAAAGAGGAACTGCTTCTCTAAGTAGGGAAATGGAGAATATTTCTAAATACTATGCAATCTAATATCTTAAATTTTTTATTTATCGTATTGCTCAATGGCAAAGGGATATGCCATATGTGTAAATATGTAGATACACGACGTGATGGCATTTAGAAATAGGAAATGGAAAATGAAATGCTTACTTAAGGAAAATGTTGCCTGCTTACACCTTTTCAGCTTTTGAAACTTTACTGCAGGCTAACATCAGCACGCTGCCTTCATTTTAATTGTCTTGGCAACATTTTGATACTGGTTGCACATTTTCAGAAAGAAAGGGCAAAACATGGATTAATAATTAGCAATAAATGCCCACAGAAGTTCAGTTGTAACTTTTGTGGTTGCTTTTGTTATTGTCTTGAGAAGAGGGGAAAAAAGTCATTCCAGTGTAGCAGAGAGGAGCAAAAAGTAAATGTTAGTTTATCATGTGGTGATTAAATAGCTTTAGAAACTTAAGAAGTTAAAAGCAGGAGGAGGGTCTTTCTTTAATCCTGTCATGCAGTGCTGCTTTGTTACAGTTTTGATTGTCTATTGTTTTCCCTTGCAGTAAAAAAGTGCAGAAGTGTAACAATTCCCATTGCTTGCTTTTTGGCACTGGGCCTGTTGCTCCCAAGAATGGAAGCAGGTGGAAATTAGGGCTGATTAGCCCAAATGAGTTGCATATACCCTTGGTGACAGAACAGTGAAAATAAAGTAGTTCCTCCAAATAAGTAAGGTGGGGAAAATAGAAAGCACTTCTAAGAACAAAGCTAGGGAGAGAACATCTGTTGTAACACTGCTGTCCCATAAAAACTTTCCTCAAGATTTAAAATCACTAAAAGATTATCTGTATTGCTAAAAAGGGCTATTTTTAAACTTGTTAAGGAAATTACAGTGGCTGCAGAAGGGACCCTTAAGTTTTGCTCTGACCCAGAAAACCAGAATCTAAATCTTAAAAACTTTTCTTTTTTTATCAGACTGTGTCTGACCTTGTTCAAATTCAGCTGCCCTCTTCTAGATTATGCATGGAATGAGGGAAAAGGAGGACAGGTATAAATAAATTGTGTATTTTCTATTTTGCAGTTTTTCCAAGACAGATGGATGTGCTTTTAGCTCTGTATTGTTTTGTTTACTGTGGCCAGGTGTTTATCACATATCTGTAGGCACTGGGGCTGGGGAGAACTCAAAATACAGCTTAGCTTCCCCGGGGAAGTGGGATGTGCATAGGAATCATCTAAACAAAAAAAGTGCTCCTCTGCTACGACCTTTGTAGTACGGTTTGAGGAGGGCATTGATAATTGTGCAGCAGCTTATTCTGCTCTCCAGATAATGTGAATGAATATGAAAGCCATTCTTTTGTTACTAAGAACATCTGAATTAGTTTTATATGCACATAGTTTCCTGCTCAGGAGTTGCTTTCTGTGAAGAAAGCGATCACACTGAAGATGCATTGTTTCATTGACAGTCCTGCCGTGTTGCTCTTCAGAGCAACAAGTTCTTGCGTTGCTTTTTTTCCTGGAATTTGGTTCATTGTGCAAGACACATTGCCATCTATTTGTCTGTTTGCTCACACAGCGACTGATAAAGATACATCTTATTTTGCTATTTCTTTATTAATGTTCTGCTATTTAATAATAGATCAATTGGAAAGACTTTAAAGGTAACTTATTTTTGGCGCACTGTAGAAAGGAATTTTTTTTGCAGTTTGTGCTGGACTCGATCCACAGAGTTATAAGAAGGTGAGTTTCACATCCATACATCATTTGGGGAATTACAAATTAGAATCTAACTCAACATGCTCTGTAAGATATAGATGGCTCCTTCTCTGTAGAGTATCAGCTCGTGAGATGTAGTTTTGGCTGACTGACAATGTGAATGAAAGCTGAGTTTATTGAGATGTGACTGACTGGTGCAGAAATGAGTGTCAGCACTACCAGACTCGACACTGCACACACACATCCCAACAGCTGGATCCCCACTTGCTTATCAGCACCTCTCCTTCCTGGCATTCTGTGGCAGAGCAGTGGTGTGCCTCATGCCAGCAACCAGATGCAGGGCCTTAGAATAGAATTTTCAGGTAACATACCTAATTCACCAAGTTTTAAGTACTGTCTCCCTAAGGTGAAAATTTCTTGTGCAGTAAGTTGATGGGCACACACTGGCACTCTCAGATCTTGCCATCATACATCTATTTTAAAAAGGTGGGAACTGTGAGCATGAGAAGATGCTGTGGATGATTAATACAAGTGTTAGCTCACCTTCTCACTGAGGAGGAAGACAGGTTATGTGAACTCTGTGCTGACTTAAATTACTTGGATTAAGTGACAAAGTCTGTGAGCACTAGAACAGGTTGTTTTAATGTTGGTTTGACTAGGTGGCAGTGAGGAACACCCCCTGTGAGGGACAAGTGTGTTGCCTCAACTTGTGGTCCCCTCCTTTGGGTGGGTAAATTCCTTGCAGGTGGCCACATGCAGTTTTTGGTCTCATGCAATGCAGAGGCTGTGTGACACTTGTCTGACAAGCTGACAAGTCTTTCTCCATGAGCTGATGAGCAGGAAGAGTTTGGAGATACCCGGCTATCCTGGCACCGCCATGCTCTGCTGCAGGTGCTGCCTCATGGTCTCCAGTTGATTCATGCCAGCTCCAAATCAAAGTGCTGGCAAGGTTTGGTGACCCTTTGCATACTCAGTTATGAGAGGCCATGGGTGTGGTAGGGTGGCTGGCAGGTTTTTGCTGCTGTGATACCTGTCTCCCTCTTGCCAGAGTGTGCAGCCTTGCAGTCCATAGGCTGTGGTGGGGAGATATGGAGGCTTTGGAGGCAGGACCAGAGAAACCTGCTCACCCCTGGGATCAATGTGAAAAGCCTCACAAGAGAGGGTTTGTGGCTGAGGGAGGAGGCAAGAAAAATTGTGCACATGTGCTAGCTGTTCTTGAGGGATACAGTGTGATGGAGTAGGAAGGTAGAGCAGTTTGGAGGATGTCTGGAGTGTGTTCCCTGGCCACGCTGAAGCTGTGGGGTTGTGATCCCAGTCCAGTGGGAAGGTTGTGGTAAGTGGTGTTCCCCTGCATATCTGAAGGGCCAAATCAACTTAAAGGGAAGTGTGCCTGTGTTAATATTGAGGCTGTAGGTACAGTCTAGCACTTGGGGATGGATGTTGGCAGTGTGGGCTATACAGTTTAATGGAGAGTAGGCCTTCACAGTCCTCTGTTGTAAACTGTGATAGATGAAAAGTGAGAGCCCCCCCTTGCAATATTGTCTCCTTGCCCCTACATGTCGCTGGGTATCCGTTGAAGGGGTCCCGGTCCAAAGGGGGAAGAAGACACACAACACACACGAGGGTGGTGAGACAAAGGGATGTCTGCCTGCTCAGAGCAGCAGGCAGCCTTTTATTAGGTTTTCCTACCTCTACTTTCTCACACACATGACACAAACATCTTTCTACAAAAATACTAAGGAATGTGCACCTGCACACAGCTCAAGGCTGTGTCCATGGGGATTATCTGGTTGGCTTCACTGCTCCCATGAAAAACGGCCTAACACTCCACAATACTCCAAAGTCCTCAGACTTCAGCTGTGGGGCTGTGACTTTCCCCCACATCGTGCCGTCCAATTCTCAGGGCCGCTTCCATGGGAATGTGCAGCCACCTCCACCTTTCTCAGGGGAATGGTCTTACTCCCCTCAATGCCTCCAGCTCTTCCGCTTCCAGGGGGCCCAGGGGTTCCATGGGCCTGCCATCTCCCCCCACACCTACAATTTTCCACTTTCACTGTGGAAAAAGCCTATAATTTCTCTGTTCGTGTAAAGTTGATACCCAAGTCCATAGTACCCGTATTAGTAGTACAAAAAGCAAAAGAGATACAAGGATTTGGATATTATTGTGGGGAAGGAAGCAGCATTTAGGGCCAGATGAGGACAAAGCTGATCTGGTGAAGCTGTCTCAGGCAAAGATATACCTTCAGATGGGGTCACCACTGAACAGTTATATGGGTAAATGCTGCTAGACAAAAGTCTTTGTCTTTGAACTTGCCAACTGTCCCGTATCATCGCCCTTCTGTCATATCAGATTTATGGTTGCTCTGTATGTATAGCATGTATAGCTAAAATCAGAAAAAGAGATAGACTGAGATTTGGCCGTCTGTCTTTAAATATGTTTCATGCTTATGCTACTATGCTTGAAATGTCACCAAAGACTAAATACTTAGACGCTTTATAGAAGAGTTAAATTTGTCTGTTTACCAGAGTTTGTGCCTTAAAATCCTTGCAGCTTGTCTTAGATGCAAAGTCTAAATGAGATCACAGTGCATTTCATAAACCGTTTATAAATATCCTTGATTGGTTTGGTCATCTCAGCCTTCAACTTTATCTGCCTTTAAATTCACTTTAAATAAGTGAATTAATTTTAAAGTACTGGGATCTGCTATGTGTTTTTACACCTGTTGTTCAGCTTCTAATGTTTAAAGATAGAGTGAAAATGATGCTGTGTTTTGTCCTGCCCCACTGAGTGAACAGATGTGATGGGCAGTTTATGTACATGCCATAGAAGAGAAGGTGGAAATGCTTCTTGTCCCAGGCAGAATAATTCCAGGGTTGTCAGCACTGAGAAGCAGCTGGCACTCATGCATCATCCCCAACATGCATTTGTTTCTCTTCTAACTTTTTGGAAGCCTTTTCATTTTGTTGTTGGTGCTCGACTTCAGTCTTATCTCTCCTGCTTTTCCACAAAAAAAAAAAGTGAATAACCCAGTTGCATCCTTTGGGCTCCCTGTCACAGCAAGCATTACAACCCATAGCAATATCATACTGGCTTGAATTCATGTACTTTCATGTGACTCATTATTCACTGGCATAAACAAAAGGGAGTGTCTTCTACATCACCCATTAGGAATTTCAGGTATAAAAAAAAGCTTGTTTTTTTCCTACCTCGGATTGTGTTTCTTTTTCTAGTTGATTTTTCCTCTCCCTAATATAAACAGGAATTGTTTTCTGAGTTGCAAAACCATGCTGCCTTCTGAAGCTTTTTTTTTTAATTCTGTAATGTAACATGATGACAGTGATGTTGTCAGGAATTATTTCCAAAAGAGATGGGTGGTCTGAAATGCTTGCAGGGTGTGGGGGCTTTGCAGCACTGTTTGGTAGGTGTCATCCAAACATACCTGTCTGTGTTTAGGCTCACAGCCTGTGAGCAAAGATCATGATCTTGCACATTAGACAAGGGCCACCAAGTCATCACACTGGAGAAAGCAAGAAGATTTTAGCCCTACAGTTCTTGTATCACAAGTGACAAGAGCAGGCCAACTATGATGTACAGAATCTGTGCAAAAACTTCCTTTTACCAATGAATGGTGAACCTGACACTGAGAAATAGCAAGAGCTGCTACTCCTGGCTGACAGTGAATCTGCTGCATCTCAGAGAATAGCTATGGTTACTAGAAGTCCATTAGGCTGACCTGATGTCTTTTGGGTGAGCTGTGTCCAATTTCTGGCGTTTACTAAGGAAAGCTGCTTGTGCTACAGGTAAGTTCTGTTTTGGCTTCACTTGCTCAACAAAAATCGCTAGAACTGAGATTTTTCTTTCCATGAAAGCTGGTTGTTAGAGCCAAGCTTGGTTACACTAAGAAAAATATTGAATGTATTTTACCCCATTTTGTAAGATCATTCTTGCAGGCAACTTTTTAGTAAGGTGATGCTCATGACAGTGGTCTTCCACATGGTGAATATACATGGAAGGGTACAAAAAGGGCAAGTAAAATGATTTGGGGAATGGAGTTGCCTACGAGCTGGGAGAGAACATTAAGGTTTATAATATCACAAAGCGTTTGGATAAGCTGAATCTGCACTGATTTTCACTAAGCCCTGCAATGCAAGAATTTGGTTGCAGTAAAATTTGTCTGACATCAGTTTAAAACAAAAAAAAAGTATGCAGTGGATATTAACAGCTTGGGACTTCCTGCCCCAAAAGGCAGGTGGCTTCAGCAGGGTCAGAAAGAGGCTAGTCAAATCCACAGGCAATTTATGTGGATATTAAAATGACATAATAAGGACATACCTTTAAATATTCCCAATCCAATCATTGTTGATGCTGGGAGAACACAGAAGCATGGACACATCATCAGCTACATGTACTCTCCTTAAATGGTATCTCTTGTTGCCAGTATTGAAAACAGTGTAAGTCTAGATGTATCATTTGTCTGGCTCCACAGAATGCTTGTATGTTTGTTTCTGCTGGGTCCTATTTTGAAATCCTTTCCCCATTTCTTGGTACCAACAAGCCAATGAGTGATTTGTGTAGGACACCGATTTCTCCTCTGGATCCGTCAGATACAGATAGGATTAACTTCATGTGGAAGAGAAACTAAAATCCAGCAGCTGATGGGAGAGCACTTCTGCCATTGCTAGCAAATGTGACAAAGCAATATGTGAAGAAATTCAGAAAATTGCTGGGTTATTTAGAGTAGCTAGAAGGATATGGTGCCTTTGAAAGATTTTCATATATGTCCATTTTCTGAGGCATTTTCTGTACTGAAAGTTGCCCAGTAAACCCAGTTCCTGTCCAGTAGATAGGTGGCTTGGGAGAGTGAAGTAGAAGCTTTGTAGAAGCTCAGCTCAGGAGATGAGAAGACTGTTTTCAAGTATGCAGAAGAAAACCCCTCAGACCCCTACATTACTGAATGTTGTACATTTATTCTCTGCTTGCAGAAATAACAAGGTAGGCAGATTAATGCAAGTCTGCTTAAGATGGGGGTGGAGGGACTGGGGGAGAGGACAGTTGAGGACATTCCCGTGAAAGTCACTGATGTTTAAGTCCAACATAACTTGAAAATTGGAGCCTGGCATTACAGTGCTTAGGAGTTTGGGGTTCAAAAGCAACAAAGCTCAGCGTTGGGTCTGACTTTTTTTTGTTGTTTTTTGGCAGAAGGGAAGCATGTGCCCTGGCTGGGAGCATACTGACTGTTCTTTACTTCAGCTTGCTGACTCAGGTCCCAGAGTTTCTGAGCCATCACTCTCTTCTTAACAGAGCTTAGCTCAGCTTTTGCCTGGAGCTCTGCTGTAAAAAAAGACCTTTTACAGGCCAGTGCCATTAAGTGGAGGGAGTGAGGAAGGCAGGCAGGTAAATTAATGCTGACCGTAGCCATATCTTGTTAATTAACTTGCTTGTTGAAAGGATTTACAAGGCTTCTTTTGCTCTCATCATGCAGATTCTGCAGAAAAAAAACCATAGTGAGAGGTGGCTTGTTTTGGTTGATTGCTTAAATACAGTCTGAAATAAATTGCCTGTCATATTGCATATAGTGAGAATCATCTCTGTATCATCTCTGTGATGGTGAGACTGAATCACAAGTGACTGCTGCCTGAGAGACGCTGAAGGAAACACTGTCCCAAGGAGTTTTTACTTCTCTGTTTTAAGGTGGCCTAGACAAACAGCCCATGCTACTGATTTATTTTGTTCAGTTAGTGAGTCTTCAGCAGAAACTTGCATAGTTTTGCGTCTGATTTGGCTGCAACATTAAAAAGACATTTGCTTTAGAAAATATGTGAATGGATTAATTGTTACATAGTTAAATAATTAAGTGAAATTTAAAATCATTCACAGTTTACCCTTATCTCAAAGTTGATTACTCTGTGACTGACCTGAAAAAATCCTCATATGCCTGCATTCTTACTTGATTTTTTACCTTTAATACTAAAAAAAAGGACATATAAAAAAGATATTTCTCCCTTACAAATGTTGTCTCTCAGTTTATTGGCCACTTGTTTTGAGAAGTGTAAAGATAAGAGGAACACAACCACAGGAGGGGTAAGATTGAAAAGAAAGCATCAGTGAGATACAGTCATTATCCCAGGGTAGATATCAACCACAGAGCAACTCCCCACATACTTTCTCTTTTGCTGTTGTTGGCTTCAGCCCTTCTTCATTTAAATTGTAGCTGGTATATTTGATTGACTGTACAAATTAGGTTGCAGACATTCCTGTTTCCTGTAGAGAAGCACAAGTTTGGAAAATGGTTGCCACTCTAGCAGGAGCAGGAGGGAGGGATTCCCAGTACCAGTTTCTTCTTGCAGGTAGAGGAATTACCATCCGTGTGCTTGGATGGATTTTGCGTGTATCTTGGCTCTTGTTTGCAAATGTTATCAGTGTCTTGCAGAATGAAACTGGGCAAGTTCTACTGCCAGGACGACCCACATGTGAGCATGAAGTCTGAGGCAGAAGTCATGTTACACTGATGTATAATAGGAATGGAGCAGTACCAGTTCTTCTTGAGTGTTGCATCTCATGGGTCGACTTGCTCTGTCAAGCCCCTCTGTCCTAGGCCTGCTTAATCACTGCTTTGCACTTGCTGGACAGGATTGCAGAGCTGGTTTCCCTCCTGGGACCATTCCCTGACTGAATCCGTCTGAACAATTAGGAGTCAGTACCTTTGAATCCTTCACAGTTCCACCCCACAATGCTCTCACTTTTAGTCCAGATCTTAAGCAATGGAATCTTAGTGTCTGAGCCACAGTCACCCTGTCAGTGGTTCAAGATATCTTCAGATCTAGAGCTTGTGTTGAGTGGTTGACATGACTGTTTACTCTGAGAAGTCTGCATGCCGTGAGAAAAAAAGAAGTTATATGCATATCTATTTAGCCTAAAGCCTTGTTGCCTGGGAAGCAAAAGCCTGTCTTCTTAAATCCCACAAACAACTCTGTGTCCATCACCATTTCCCACATGTGACTGCAGCTCCTGGACAGAAGGACTTTCATGATTGCTTTTCTGGGTTAAAAGCTGAGTTATATTTCTCTTCTAATTACTGTCTTGCCAACATGCCATTCCAAAACTGCTCTTAGAAAACCTCAACTGTTTTCTATCTTAAGTATCTCTAGGAAACATCACACTAAAGTGTGAGACTGGATTTTCTGCAAGGTCTGTGCCTCTTAAGGCTACATCTCTGCTGTGTGGATGTATTTATACTCAAATACTTCTAGTATTTGCTGAAACACTAGCATAGGTGTCAGTGACCTGACAAGATGAAGCACAAAGGAGGAGTAAGATTCTTGTCTCTTGTGACTTGGACGGGATTAGGACATTGGCTTTATGTTTTGCCTAAAAAATCACCATTCTGGAAAAACCTGTAAAAGCTGGGGTGTCATGAAAGTTTGTAGAAACTGAGGATCATGTGTGTTTAAGGTTTCTGCTATTGAACCTCAGGGCAGAAGAGAGTTTGAATATCTAATTCAAAACACTTTAAACAACTGCTTCATTGAGCAATAACTCGTCATATAGCTAGTCTCTGCTTGTTTTGCATTTGCCCTAGAATCTGTAAATCACAGTATTCTCAGTCAGGCATAGGGTGAATGTAAAAACACCTGGGCAGAAAGTTGAAGAGTTGGGAATGGAATATCACAGAATCACAGAAGATGTTAAGTTGGAAGGGACCCACAAGGATCATCGAGTCCAACTTCTAGCCCTGCACAGGACCATGCCCAAAAGTCACACCTTGTGCCTGAGAGTATCATCAAATGCTTCTTGAACTCTGGCAGGCTTGGTGCTGTGACCACTTCCTTGTTCCAGCATCCACAGCTACCCCTGGGTGAAGAACCCTTTTCTAATATCCAACATAAATCTCCCATGACACAGCTTCAGGCCATTTCCTCTGGTCCTGTCACTGATGACCACAGAGAAAGATCAGTGCCTGCCCCTCCTCTTCCCCTCACAAGGAAGTTGTAGACTGCAGTGAGGTCTCCCCTCAGTCTCCTCCAGGCTGAACAGACCAAGTGACCTCAGCTGCTCCTCATACAACTTCCCCTCAAGGCCCTTCACTGTCTCTGTTGCTCTCCTTTGCACACTCTCTAAGAGCTCAATATCTTTCTTATATTGTGGTGCCCAAAACTGCACACAATATTCAAGGTGAGGCTGCGCCAGTGCAGAGCAGAGCGGGACAATCCCCTCCCTCAACAGGCTGGCAATGCTTTGCCTGATGCCCCCCAGGACAGGGTTGGTCCTCCTGGCTGCCAGGGCACTGCTGACGCATATTCAACTTGCCATCGACCAGGACTCCCAGGTCCCTTTCCATGGCACTGCTTTCCAGCATCTCATTCCCCAGTCTGTAGATATATCCAGGGTTGCCCCTTCCCAGGTGCAGAATCCAGCACCTTTGCTTGTTGAACTTCATATGGTTGGTGATTGCCCAGTCCTCTAATTTGTCTTGGTCTCTCTGCAGGGCCTCCCTGCCTTCGAGGGAGTCAGCAGCTCCTCCCAGTTTTGTGTCACCTGCAAACTTGCTTAGTATCCCTTCCCATCCTGCATCCAAGTCATTTATGAAGATGTTGAAGAGCACAGGGCCTAAGATAGAGCCCTGTGGAACCCCACTAGTGACAGGTCACCAGTCTGATGTCACCCTATTCACTATTACCCTCCATGTCTGACCTGTGAGCCAATTGCTCACCCACCATGGAATGTGTTTTTCTAGCTGTGTGCAGGACATTTTGTCTAGAAGGATACTGTAAGAGACAGTATCGACAGCTTTACTGAAATCCAAAAGCCATCAAGGCTTCCCTTGATCAACAAGGGAACAAGGGTTATCTTGTCATAGAAGGAAATCAGGTTTCATAAACATTACTTTCCTCTCATGAAGCTGTGCTGGCTGTGACCAATAACTGCATTATCTTTCAGGTGTTTTTAATACTTCCCAGAATAATCTTCGCTATAACTTTCCCAGGTACTGAAGTGAGACTGACAGGCCTGCAGTTTCCAGGGCCCTCCTTCTTGAAAACCAGGACACTGTTCACCAGGTTCCAGTCATCTGGGACCTCTCCAGATTCCCAAGACTGCTCAGAAAGTTTTGCAGTGACATCAGCCAGCTCTTTGTGGCTTCTTGGATGAATCCCATCAGGCCCCATAGATTTTTAGGGATCCAGCTGGAGCAGCAGGTCCTGGACAATTTCAGGGTCAACCGAGAGTTGATCATTCTCACAGTCATGGTCCTCCAGCTCAGGGCATGAGACCCCCTTGGTCTGTCATCCGTGTTGAAGACAGACATAAAAAAAGCACTAAACACCTCTGCCTTGTCTCTGACCCTCTTCGGGAGATACCATCTTCATCCTGGAACGGGCCAATGATATTTCTATACTGCCTATGGTCATTAATGTATTTGAAAAAACTCTTTTCATTGTCCCCCACATTTCTGACCAGCTGCAACTCCTGTTGGGCTTTGGCCACACAAATTTTCTCCCCACAACAGCAAGTAGCATCTCTGAATTCTTCCCATATAAGCTACATATAAGCTTATATATATATAAATACATAATATATAAGAGTATATAAGCTCCTTTACTAATCTTCTTTTCTAAGATGTCTCTACTGGAGAATATGGTTTGCTGTAGAGCGGGCTAAGTCTTTCTTCTCTGTGTATTCTAGCTGGCCTCTGGTATTGTCCTGCATTTCACCTACATGAAAGACTTCTGTCCAAGTGCAGCTACTGGGGTGTGTGTTGCTAGGGAATTACATATGACACCTTTCTAAAAATGATCATGTATGTGTTAGTGCAATGTAGGTCTTGGGCCCTCTTTTGGCTTTCAGCAGTGTCTTGATTAACTTTATGTCAATTCTCACCTCAATTATATTTGCTTCTTGCTATTAGGAAGCTCTCCTCATGCGTGCCCATGAATGCTGACTAGTGTTTTTAACAGATTTTACTTTTAAACCCATGAGGAGTTTCCAGGCACACGATAGTCGGGGCTCATTTTTGTCATTGACACACTCATAATTTGGGATTGCACTGCACCTGAAAGAGGTGGGTCCCCCCCAGGGTCCCCTCCCACTCAACTGTCTGTACACATCCCTGGGTCCATGCTCTCAGGTCTCCCCTTGTACAATGCATATAAGAGAAGCACACCTTTTACAGTGCTACTGAGAAAGCACAGAGCTGCGATGAACAAATTAGAAGTGGGTAAATTAATTCAGTCCTCTTTACCCTTGGGTGCACTGCTGGTAAAGTCTGATACAGTGGCTGTTCTGAGAAACTTGACATGGTGATGGACGATAATTTTTCAGTAAGCGTGTATTGTGACTCAGTAAAAATTGCCTTCACTTAAAGCATAACTTTATATCTTGATGGCAGCGGCTGAGGTGGGAGTGATGCTTTAAAATGTCTCCCTTTGAAAGGAAGTAGTTAATATTTTCCTAAAAGCTCACAAATTTAAAACTTCTGTCCTGGCTGCAAACTCTGCCAGCAACATGTTTTTCTATTTTTTTCTTGCCTTGCTTCATTGTTTCAGAAATCTGATAATTATTGTTATGCCTGGACTCTTGTGATGGGCGTCTGCATCATGGCCTCTGGTGGATGTCTGCCTTATTTTGCTGTTTGTAGCTTTTGCTTGTACAGTCTTTCTGGCAGCTTCATGTCCTGCCCTCCACTGAACAAGAGATCATAAACTTAAGGGTATATGGCAGAGCTAGTGGAAGAGGAGTTGCAGCGAAGCTCTTTCTGCATTCTTGGAAAACTGATGTCAGGATTGTACTAAAATTAAAGGGATTTGTGCCTGTGTTCCTTGAAGGGGGAAACAAAGCTATATTAGCTTGTGTGATGGAGCTCTATCAGTTTTAATAGACAGCTAGTTTCTCTATCACTCAGTCTAGCTTTGACTCAGATCCACATGGTCCTTGCACTCATTAATTTCTCAATTTTTCTTTTCCTTTGCTAATCTGCTTAGCTTTTAAATACTTCCATGCACATACTGTCAGACCCAAGTCCAATATGATTGGAAAAATGTGACTGGTTTGTTGAGGAGCTGTCAGCCCACGTCAGACAGGGGTCAGCAAAGCAGGGCGTTTTTCACACACCTAAGCTCAACTTATCTGAGTCAACAAAATGAAATGCTGTTTGAACTTCAGAAAACTTAAAGAGAAAGAATCTCTGCAGCCCCAGATGAGTCAGATCTGTTGCTCTGAGGATGAGGATTGTGATCAGGCTGCCCCTGTGGTGGGCGGGGAAGGAGGAACAGGAGCCCTGTTGCAGAGCAAACGAGGCTTGCTTTGCAGAGCCAGCCAGCAGGCAACTAGCCACAAAACTGCTGTTTTAGCTTCTGCCTCTCACTTGACTTCTGCTCGGCAGCCACCCGCCCAAGGCGACAGCGTCCTTTTTCTGTACCCACAGCCCGAGCTTCAGGCTTCTGAACCTGCTTCTTGTTCAGTCTGCCACGTGTGGGTTGGAAGAAAACCTCACACCCAGAAAACCTGTTGCTGCTGGGACTTGCTTTGGAGAGGTCTTGAAGTCAGACATGCACCATCCCTGACAGTGTCCGGGCCATCTCTGGCCCCCCACCCTGCCAACTCCCACACAGTAGCTGTCAGTGTCTGGGTTTGTCAGGCAGTGGGATACATGTGCGTGCTCTGGCTGCATCTGTGATGGGGCTCTTCTGCCCTCGCCTCCCCTGAGGGACAGCTGAGCTCAGAAATTACAACTAGTCCCCCACTCGTGGGTACAGCTCTTCTGGAGGTGCTGCTCACCTAAAAATCCTCTAACCCTGCCTAAGTAAGCTGCTGGGTAATCTAAAACTTTATATATGTGCCAGCAAATGTGAGGAAGCTGTGGTGGTACAGGAGGAGTTAGAGACATGGTGCAAAAAGCTAAGGGCAGGTGAGAAAAAAAAATAAGGCCAATTGCAAATTCAGCTAGTTATATCCTCACTGAAGGCAGCTCTGGAGGCTGTCAGAGAACACAGCTGAGCTTCAGTCATTAGGACAGCTGGAGGTTTGTGATAGCTAGGATGCTGATTAAGGGGAGCATGTTACTGCTTTGGTGAAGTTTGCACAGAAGATGAGACTTTAAACACTCAGAAATGCCTATTGCTTAATGTACCCAACTTGTTAAAATTGTATCTTTTTAACTGCTTTTTACTTGTCTATTCCAGGTTGCATGTCTGGTTGGACTTGATGCATGGCATTTGCATGACACCAAGCAGCCTAGCTCTGGATGTATCACTGAGCAAACATGGCCTACCCAGCAAATACTAACGGCAGTGCTACAGGTAACTAAGTGGGAACACTTTCCCCCTTTGAATTATTAATTAAAAAAAAATTCTAAAATCGTGAGAGCAGGAAAAGGAAGTAGTGGAAGTTTAAATACTGAAAACTAGTTTCCTGGTAGATCAGAGCCTTTCTGTTTCCCCCATCCCCCACCCCAATAATCTTTTAAATATTTAAAGCATGGAAAGTTGTTTGGGGAGGCTTAAGGGCTGGCACGCAGTTATTCAGCATGCAGTGCTCTGCTCTCAAGGGCCTACATGGGCTTACTGCAGACTCTGGGAGGCCTAGGGCTTTGCTGCAGAGTCATGTGGTTGTTATCCTGTGTCTGTAATTAACTTGTGAGATTAACCACCTCTTACACATCAAATCTGCAGCCCTTCCTGGTCACCCTTACTGGCCAGTCTGATTTTTGTTGCTTGCCTGTCAACAAAGCATAAAAGTATTTTTCAAGCAGTATCAAGAGGAGATGTTCATTTCACTTTTTCGTTATTTTTAAGAAGCTCCCAAAGTGGCTGTTTTGGTTGTGTGATACTCTGTGAAATAGATCGCTTGGCATGTTCAAAGGTTGCTGAGGACGACTGGCAGGTCAGGAGGGGGCAGAGATTGCAGAAAGACTGATAACAGCACAGCAGCAGTGTTACTCCTGTGCTTGTGTCAATATTTTCCTCTTCTGATTACTGCACAAACATAGTTTTAACCCACTAAATCTGAGGCTGCTACAGTGGGATTACATGGAAAATTTTGAGTGCATGGCAGGAACTTGTGTATGCTCTTTTGAGACCTCCTAATGTAGGTATGATGGAAACCGGATTAATCAGTCAAGGCTGGGGTGGCTTCAAGAGCTTTGAATATCTTGGGAAGGGACATGAAATATCTCTTTTATTGTCCATGTAGACAGAAATGTCATCTATTTCCCCCCCCAAGGCTCATGTACTTGTGTTCAAATGCTACCTGCTAGATCGTGACATACACATATTGAGGTTTGGTTTATATGGTGGATTTTAGCACCAACCTCCTTTGCAAGTATGCTTTAGTATGGAGAGAAATATTAAGTTGCTCACTGTGCTTCCTGTAGAATTATTCTAATTAGAGCGTGGGATTAAAACATTTTGTGTGCAGGAAATTTGAAATACAGAGTGTCATTATCTACAATTTATGCAAAACAAGAAGTCTTTTTTAAAGACTAGTGAAAGTTATATTAAGTCATTGGAATTACTATTATCTGTTGATAATTTAAATTTAACCATCTGTTGATGGTTAAATTTACCACTCTTGTTAAATCTTGAGACGGCTGAAATAGGATATTTTCTATTTCCCTCCTCCACCCCCTTTTTATATAATTAGGCGTATATAAGATAGAAACCATATCCTTTTGTAACCTTGTGTAATCCTTTTGAGAAGGCGGACTGCAAAACCTCTGCTGTGTGACTTAAGTGTAGCTGTTTGCTGCCTAAACTCCCCATGTAACTTGATTTTTCTTAGTAATACGCCTTTAACTGAAGTCATGCAGAACAATTTTCTCTGCTTACAAGGAAAGAAAAATTGTGCATAGAGTGTTACTGATTGGTTTACTGAATTTTTTTCTCCCTGCAGTAGAACTGTCTACTGGAAAAGTTGGCTAGTTGACCTGTAAGCCTAAAAGAAGCTAAGTGCTTGTGCTGGGGGATGTGTTAATGCAAGATGAAGTTTTAGTTTCAGGATTGTTATGCAAACAAGGCTTCTTGCAGGGTAAAGCTGTTTGTTCATAGAAAGACGCTATAATAAATTGCAATTATTTAATTCAAAACTAAATTGGACAACATTTTGCAGAGACTGTCTGGACTTGTTGGCTTTGCAAACCCTTGAGGCCGGCGTTCTAACATGCAGCTATGTACGCCTGTGTCTCCAAATCCTCAGCAGTTCATAACAGACAGAATACTGGGCTGCAAATACCTGTGATTTGTTGTGCTGCTGTGCTGCCTGGGAGAGAATCCTTTTGGATGAGCAGGAACTGATTTGGGCGTTGAAGGTATTGAAGCAAGTTTTTTAATTGCATGGAGCTCCAGGAGTGAAAAGACAAACTTGAGGGGTGGTGTTTTTCTGCACCCTCTGCATCAATCGGCAACAGGAAAAAGAACTAGAAAGACTTGTTAGGGACTACTAAGCTGCGTTTACGTTACTTGAATATTTTGGCAAGTCTCACCACATGTTCAGCTTCATTCAAGTATGAAGTGACTAAGAAGCAGTGGTTTGCCTTGGTTAACTCGAGAATGTGAGTACTTGCACTATTAAATGATTATGTCTATGTGCCATTTCGGTAATTTTTTCAGAATACAAGCCTATATGTACTACTATTGCTGCAGATAAAATCTGTAGAGGAATGCTTGAATTTGGAACTTGTTTCCAGGAAAGGATCTAGCTATTTTGCATTTGTATAGTGTTGGGGGTTTTTTTTAAAGGATATTTATGGGAAGAACAGTTGCTGTAAATATTTTCAGTGAGTGTGTATTCAAGATAACCTACAAAGCAAGTAAGGACTTTATCATGAAAGCACCTATCATAAATTTCTCTGTTTCTTGCCTATCTCAGTAAAGACATGAACTTTAAAATGCGGTGAAGAATTAACAGAGGCTGTGATTTATGCTTCAGTACTGTTTGTCAATAGTTTTGTTTGCTGCTGACTTAAAAGTTTTATCACTCTGTTCATGTTTTTATTGCACAGAGGTCTTGTCATGAACTGTACTTCTGTGAGCTGCAAGCTTATTCGTTCATTTTTACATATTTTAGAAGTTGGTTTGGCAACTTGGTACTGATTTTGGACTAGACTTCAAAGTTGTGCTATCTGCTCAGAAACAGCTGAAGTCTCTCTAGCCCTAACAATAGATAAATTGGTGCTTGCAGAAAAATTTGCTTTATTTTATCAGTCGAGTGCTGGGTAGTCACAACTGTTTGCTGTTTAGAGTGTGCCCTGGTGGCATGTGAGCTTACTGCTCAGTCCAGTAAACTCACCAGGATTAAGGAGTGCAGTGCAAGTCCAGACTGTGCTCTGCAGCCATCTATGCTGTGAGAAGTCTGCCTCTGGAGCTAGGAAATATCCTACATCTGTGGGGAGCTACTGGGAGGCTGAAGTTGATTTGGTACATGGTACAAATTAATTTCTTTTTGCATAGTACAAGAGAAAAAATAATAATAAATGAGGTGATTGTTTCTCTAAATAGTATTAGTGTCTCCATTAACTGCTGGGTGAAACTTCCAGCAATTGTTAGCTTCTGTGCTTGCCAGGACTGATGCATAATTCATCTATTTATTGAGGCTCTGCTAATATTTCTGTAGTGATATCTGTAGAAACATCTTCCAGTCAGCAAAAAAAATGCATTGCACACCAGTGGAAAACTTACAGGGCAGTTTGGAAATTGTTTTGGACGGATTTTCATTCTTTTCACTAGTAACTGATTTGCAGAAACTTTCTTTTCAAAATATGTGTTCTGAAAAGCATGAGATGGAGTAAAATTCCAGTCCAATTCCATTTATTCTGATGTGGAAAACAAGGAAGCATCAAAACAAACATAGGAGACTGATTTAAGAAGATAAAGGATTTAAAGCTGTATTTGTTACTAACCATAATAAAACCATCTGTTTTATTTGACTTCCCTAAGCACCTCATGCTCTGTATCCAGAAACCACAGAATTGTCAGTCATCTCTTTAATAGACATAAGAAAGTGTTTCAACAGAAAAGCTTTTCCAATTTTCCTGAGTAGGATGGGCTGCAGGGGTCAGTATAGCAAGGCTGTTGCACAAACCCATTCTTTGCTTTGCTGTAAAGCAAATGCATATTGTTCTCTGTACATAGTATCTGAGATTTTCCTGATCCTTTCTCTTTCCACCCTTCTGTCTGTGCCTCCTCCTCAGTCTTGTTTACGGATTTACGTTTTCATGTCTTCCCATTCCATTTTTAACATGCTTCTACATACAGGAGCACTACATCTTACACAGATTCATTTGAACTGTTCCCCTGCGTGTTTAACTCCTCTCTGTGCTTTACATCTTTCAGATTCCTGCACAATTCTTAAAGCAGTGGCATCATAGCACCTGAACATCATTTTTAGTCTTAGTCTCCTTCCACTCATAAAACAAGGAACTCTTGTTGTAATAGCCAACCCACAGCTGTCACATGTCTTTGCTCCCCGTTACTCTTTTCACTCCCAGCAGATCTGGGCATCCACGTCCATTCTTCAGACCGTGCCATGGCTGTGGAACCTAAGGTGGTTTGATGACAGATACCAACTGTATCTGGACTGCTGTTTCCTCTGCAGCAGCCTGGCACCCCTCTGGTTACTCTGCAGCACCCTGTGGGCCTCTGGAAAGATTTTTCCTGTATCTGAGCAGTTTTCTTGCCTCCTAAGTGAAGTTATAACCAAATACCAGTCAGTCAGAGAATGAGGCCATTACAAGAGGCTGCTGCCTGAATTAATGTTTTTTAAGATATTAACGTCACCATGACTCAAAGACCAAATGTTTAATAAATGTGTTTTCCATCTGCTGGTATATAAATGCTTAAGCAACTGTTGAAAAGTATTATGAAAACCCCTGTTGACTTATTAACCCTTTTACTGAAGCCAATAAATAGAACACGCATTTACTTAAAGCAAATGTTTTTATCATACACATCCTCAGCATTGCTTTGTAACAACTCTTACTAAACATTTGTAGACATACCTTTCTTTCAATTACTGTATTATTGAAGTTAAGAGTCTCTCCTATGATTCAGTTTTCCTGATTCATATAATCTTAGGCAATATGCACGGAGTTTTGCATGATTTCCAGCCTAATGATGTGAAGTATAGTCTAAGAAGAAATTGTTGTGCACCAGAACATTACTACTATTACTAACTTCAGCAGAATATCCACCATTTTTCATTACAGACTGTCACTCAATAAATGGGAACTTACAGACCTGGAGGAGTTGGCAATAGAAAGTGATTGCTAGGTAGTAATCAATCTGATGGAGCCTTTACTCCTGAGTATTGCAGATGCCTGCCCCGAGAGCCCAGCTGACAGCCACTCTCCACTGCTTTCCTGCAGGGTAGATGTCACTGAGGTATCACTGCAGTGCTACTGACACCCCAAGCTCTGAGCTCGGCAGCCTCTGAGTTTGCTTAGGGTAGCAGATGCAAACGACCAGGAATAAGTGAGTTGTATTTTTAGCAAATCAGCCCTGTGAGCAAGGGTAATTTGTTTGAGACAGGACTGTGTGATGAGCGACTATTTACACCTAGCCTTGCTCCCCTGCTATGCTCCCTGCTCCGAGCCCGCTTCCAGTAACCTTGAGAGTTAAAGCAGATGGGTGTGTGCCCAAGGTGTACTTTGGCAGCTCATGGGAGACTCTTGCCATCAGGAGACCCTGCTGAATTTCCATGTAGTCTTGTGCTTTCTGGATGGGCAGATGGCATGCAGGGCTGTCACTGCGATCCAGCTGCCGCCTCAGCCAAGAGTGATCTTGTGAGTCACTCTGGTGGTGCCCAGTATTTAAAAACAAGCTAGGGTGGGATCCTGAAATCTGTAGGGTGAAGGGTGAGTGAGCCTCCAGTGATTTCACATAATTTCTGTCATAAGGCATATCAAAACTTTCATCAGTATGCTGTAGTACACTCAGCTGATGCCAGATCTGCCTTAAGGACAGGTGGCTGGAGCTGAAGCACACGATCTCACAGCCAATGCCAACTTTTTACTTGAATTAATAATTGTTTCTGCAATTGCTAGTTGATACCTGTAATACAAGGGTGCATTTGCCATAGCAGCAGAAAGCTTGAGAATGCATTGACTTGCATTTGCCCAACCTAGAGGCCTTCACCAGACTGCAGAGGACCAGGGACTATGCATTCTATTTTACACAGGACTTGTTGCCTGAAGAATGCCCTACAGGTCTGATTTTGAAATGTGTTGGAAAGAGAAGGGGCAGGAGGAAGTTAAAAAGGATACAGTAATTACAGTGTCATTGAGAGCTTGAGGACATAGCGGTCTGGCCTGAATAGCCCAGTCCTTAGAAAAGGGAATTGGATGTGATGGAAAGCAGATATAAGCCATATAAGATGCTGATGCTCTGCAGAAGGACAAAGTGCCACAGGAAAAGGAACAGATTTAATTGTTCTGTCTTTTGTTCAGAGATTACTGGAATTGTGTCTTGTTCTGGATTATTTTTTGCAGCTGCCCAGAAGCTTCTTACATCTCACCTGACAGAGGACTGCGTTCATTCTCTCTGACGCAAGGCTGCTCATGGAGCAATGCATGCTTTCCTTCTCTGAGCTGTTGCCATGCACTTGCCTGGGCAGCACCTGGACCTTCTAATGTGGCATGCTGCTGCTTCCTGTGGAAATACATGCCCTCTACACCCTGGGAGGCAGCTAAGGGTGCTCATCTTGTATTTTTAAGCCAGTAGTGTTCTAGGGACTCATCAGGCATGCCTTGCTGTTAATGGTACCCTGCAGCCTTACTGAACTGGTGGAGATTAAAAGTGATAAAACCCCTAAATTCTTAGGATGGAAGTCACTGCTTTACACAGTCTGGTGGCAGCTGGGTGAGGTGCCTCTGTGGAGGACCAGCCTTTGGGGCTGGGTAAGAGGCAAGCACCAGTAGCAGGGCAGGCACATGTCATGGGAAAAATGCAGAGAATAAATTTTTTCTAGACTTGAAAAATTATTCTCTCTGCATTGTCTTCCTTCCCCTCACTTTCAAGATACGCAACTCAGTAAATCTTCCCCAAACCTATTCTACAGTATTCCTCACTTACTTCACAGATTCTTCTGCAGAAAGCAGTTTATGAATAATGCATATGAATCTCCTCCCTGTGGGAAGTGAGGGTATTTTGTTTCCCTTAAAAAAAAGACTACGATCCCTCAGGAAAATTACTTGGACTGAAATTGCCTGATTACAGTTGGTTGTCTTTGTGTGAACACTGAGTGCCTACATTTAAATATGTTCCTTACAGAATGGTTACTACTGGAGCAAAAGTCCTTGGGAGGCTTTTTTTAATGGCCACCTCTCCCCTCCCCCCCCCCTTCAAGCCACTTCTAAGGATTTGGATTAGAGATGACAGAAGGGCAGCCCTTCCCATATCATGTTTTCACAGCACTTTTAGGGGCTGAGGGAGCACTCGGGCTGCCCACGTGTGCATTGCTTCTGTATCTCCCATTTCCTTCCTTTCGAAACATGACTCCCCTTGATGGCAGAGTACAGATTCCTGCCAGGATGTCCCTGTGTGACCAGCTCTGAGCTTAGCAAGAGAAGCATGCTTGTGTCCATCCTTCCCATTTTCTCTGCCATTGCCTCCTCTGATTTCAACCAGAAATCGCACTTATTACATGGGTTGAAAGCAATGGTTGGCCTCTGCTGTGGGATGAGGGTTGCAGTCTCGGGGGTGAATTAGCAGATCAACCAGGTCCAAAATGGGCTCTCCCCCTCCCAGTCTCTAACTCTTTAAAACGCTTCCTGGCATATGCTCAGTCTCTTGAGAATTTTCTTCATCTGACTCTTCAGACAGATTTCGACAAAAATAAGGGCTCAGACACTTGGAGAGGTAGGTGAGTGTCATATTCTTTCATGCTTTCAGTCTATCCTTGTCCACTTTTGCAAAGTGTTCTTACCTGTAGAAGTAGGTAACGTGACCATCACCCCTTCTGACAGCTCATCCCTTTATTTTGCTCAATTTCTCCTCCCTAGTTACCTCATACTGTAATGAATGTTTTATGTAATCGCCTTCTCTTTTTTTTAATTAATATATTCCTGTATGTTTTTTCTTTATAACAATATATTGCTTTCCTTCAACATGCAGGACTTGTCTGTGATATTTTTGTATTGCCCTTTGCTATTTGCTTGAAAGCAGGAGACGGAGGGCTAGAGAGAGGGGGTGGAAACTCTTTTAATATTTGGGTTTGAAGGTTTGGTCAGATTAGGGGGAGAATCAGATTAACTGATAATTGAGAACAGATTGTACTCCCTATGTAAACCAGACATCTCTAGTCTGGAGTAGTCTCTTACTGCTGAGGGGCATGTTTGTTGATGTACTCCTAGACCCTTCCCTACCCTCGTTTCACACAACCAACCCCTCTGCCTGGAGCACTGCCATATGGTTTGCAGAAGGTCAAATAATAGAAAGGAAACACTTGTACCATTTAGCTGCTGTTACTGAAATTTCAGGTCTAATCCTAGCAAATAGGTCAAGTTTTAACACTTCATGTACACTGCTTGGTAAATCTAAAGTGTGTAGCTTAAAAAGAAAAAGTACAGTGCAAGAAAATACAGTAAAATGCATGGCCATGACTGAAAAAGTGGACTAATATTTCTATATGATAGAAGCATAAAGACAAGATCAGGGCAGTCAGGTTTCAAGGGCTTATAAGGATCAACAAGTTTTTTTCACTTCAAGAAGTCCGTGGCTAACTCCTTTCTCCCCCTCCCCTCCCTCCAGCAGAACTGATTCTTAAATTTTACATATCTTTTTCCATATCTTAAGTTAAAAAGTTAAGAAAAAAGGGTGTATTCTACAATCATTCTCTTCTATTCCTGTTCTCTGGTTTTTGTTCATGGAGACAGATGGCTGTTACATAGCTTTTAGAATTGTTATGACTTGAATGTGCTCACAAGACTGTGCATCCACTGCATTGCCCTTTAGACTTTAACGACTCTCCCTTTCTATCATTAGTTACAGTTCTGTTCCCTTCCTCTCTCTCAGACAGTGTGTCTGCCATTCAGGAAGCTCACCCTTCCCTTTTTGTTCCCTGATACTCCTCTCAGCACCTATTTCCAGTGCTTGGTCTCACCGCAGGGACACACACAAGGACTTCTCCACGCCTGTAGTCTCTGAAGAGCCCTTCTCTGTCCTTGCTCTGCCTGTAATAGTCAGATGCTTCCTGGCGACCCATCTGCAGCACTATTGAAAATGCACTGTTGACGATAATGGAAAATTACTTACCTATCCCCTTACAGAGAAAAGTTGTAAGGCTACAACTCTACAAGCACATGCGTGGCTCAGCCAGACCATCTCAGCCCATAGAACAAGACACCCGAAACAGCCTGCTCCACAGCAGCAGGAGAGACAACTTTTTGAGAAACTGAGTGTAGCATCTCTTGCTCCACTCCAACTTTACTGTCCTTCTCCGATCCTGCTACAGTGTGAAGTACTGCATGCACTGGTATCAGTTGCATTAATAGGACGTGTGTAGTCTTGCCCATGGATCCCATTAGGCAGGTCCTGCTTATCTGACCTGATCTCCTTCTATGACAAGGGGACTTGCTTAGTGGATGGGGAAAAGATTGTGGATGTTTCTACCTGGACTTTAGGAAAGCCTTTGACACCATTTCCCATAGCATTCTCTTGGGGAAACTGGCTGCTCTGCACTGTTCACTGGGTAAAAGCTGGTGAATGGTCTGGAGCACACATCTGATGAAGAGCAGCTGAGGGGGCTGGGGTTGTTAAATCTGGAGAAAAGGAGGATGAGGGGGGAACCTTCTCACTCTCTACAACTACCTGAAAGGAGGCTGTAGATGGGGGGGGTGGTTTCTTCTCCCAGGTACCAAGTGACAGGATGAGAGGAAAAGGCCTCAAGTTGTGCTAGGGGAGGTTTAGATTGGATATTAGGGAAAATTTTTTCAACAAAAGGGTTGTCAAGCTTTGGAACAGGCCTCCCAGGGAATTGGTGGAATCACCATCCCTGGAGGGATTTAAAAGACATGTAGACATGGTGCTTGGGGAGAGACATATTTTAGTGGTGAACTTTGCAGTGCTGGATTAACAGTTGATGATCTCAAAAGTCTTCTCCAACCTAAACATTTCTACAGTTCTATGATTATAAGAAAAAAATATTTCACCAGATTTGAAGGCTCGAATGGTTTACTTGCTCCCACAAGAAGACTTCTGACCGTAAGCTTTGCAGCAGTCATGCTCAGAGAACAGTAGGGATCATTACTTGTCTAAGGACACACAAAATACCAACTTGTTGAATTTCCTTCTGTGGGAAGCTAAACTATACAGACACCTAACGATGATACGGGGTGCATTTTCAATGATGATATGGGGTGCATTTTTCAGTTGCATCCTCTCTTTGGTTAGATGCTAACTGGTGAGGGACCCAATTGTAGCATACAAAGTCTATTTTATGAAGGTTTTTAATGTTATGTAGTGATTGGGTCGGATTAATCATCCATAACTGTATATCCAGGCATTGACCAGTAGATCTCCTTACAGTATGAACACATCAGCTGCAGTCTGACATTTTGAACAAATTTATTGAATACCTCCCAGCTACCCTGAAGACATACATTTGACACTGTGACTTAAAATGCATCCTGGCCCATCCCAGCTCAGGAAGTCTTCTGGGTTGCAGGTTCCTGGAAGCTGAGAGGAGAAATGTTGCTGTATGTTTGCTTTCTTCTTATGCCCTTCCAGAGCCATCTGCTAGGGAGGAGAAGATGGGTAGGCCAGATCAGTTTCAGGTCCAGCCTGAATGGCTAGCAGGTTTTAAATCATTCTGTGGAAACCGGCTGCCAGATTCTGGAAGGCTGTAAAGAAAAACAAACAACAAACCCACAGCAATGCCACTCCTCTCTCACAAATTAAAACTGAGAAGAACCCCATATCCAATCTTCATCAAAATGCAGCAGCTGTTTCAAAACATATACCTGACAGTGGTGGGTAAGGCCAAGCTCTGTGCCCCTCTGGACTGGATCATTGTAGTCAGGCAGCTTAGCTAATTCTTTCCAAGCAGAGCCACTGCATTGCTGAGGAAAGCATGTGTTTTAAAAAGCTGTGTTTCATCCATCGCCTTTCACAGATCCATTGTGCCTTTTGTTTTCAAAAGGGGTGTCAACTTGCTCTTTAGATAAGAATTTATCAGCTGGATGGCTGCCATACACCAAACTTTATATTCACCCTGCTTCAGACCAAGTCAGGTTTTTTGGTCACTGGGGAGCTGTGCTCTGACCTCAGTTTTGTTTCTACTGCAAACAGTAGCTGAATGAGTTCATTTGATACTGTAATGGTCTCAAAGGCCAAGAAAATAAATATGCATGTGCTCTATGCCTTTAGGTTTTACTGGTGCCAACCCAGATATGTGCCTCCATATTTGAATTGCTGGACAAGGGATGAAGTGGTGATACCCCTTATGGGTTATTACATGCGCTCGTGGCAGGTCTTTTTCAGCCTGCTGAGCTAACAGAGCTTTGAGGAGAGTCCACTCGAGGTGCAGGACTTGATGCAGTGCTCATTCAAATGTTGAGCCCTTGAAACCACAGAGTAATGATAAACACATGGAGCATGTGGAGACAGCTGCTGAAATCTGTTCCTCTCTAAACTGGATATCATGCTGTCTTTTTTTTAAAAAAATGAAATCATATAATGTTTAGAGAATTTTTTTATTTTTTCTGAGCAGAATCCTAACTCTTGAGAAGAATGTTCTGGCATACCTTTGTCTCCTCATATTCTATTCCAGATGTCATGTTTGTTTTCACAACAGAAAACTAGATGGGTCTTTTCATGTTCTACCCTGCCTGGTGTGATGAACCTGCTGATGGAGCTAGAGATGCTCACCAGTAACACCCAGTGCTGCTGTACTTTGCTTGTCCCCACCTGGCTGGTTGAAAGATGGGGCTTGAAGGCCAGTAAGCACAAAGTGGTGGCTGCAGGCTCCACACAGTGTTTCAAGGGCTGAATTTTTGCCTTTTTCCTGAACTGAAAGCATGGGTTGGGTTTCAGCTGCCCTAGAGTTTTTCTGTCTTCTAGGGGAAACTTCAAAACATGGTTAGAAGCTGTTCCCAAAAAAATTTTTATGGAGAGCTGCTTTTTTTAGTGGATGGTGTGATTAGAGCAGAGACCAAACCAAATTCACTTAAAATTCAGTACCTTTGTGGTCCATACATGCAATAAGTTGGCTACATCAACAGACCTTCTTCGGATTTTTTTGGAAGCTCATGTTTTATACCGTACACATCAATGACTTGTAATTCAAGGAAATAAATTTAAAATTATCTAGAGGGCAGGACCTACTTTATAGTCCAAAAGCTGATGCCTGGAAGTATTATATATTACTTTACTTCGTATTAAATACCACTGAAGCCATTACACATATTCAGGAAACACTTTTATTGGAAGTCTGTGCCAGTTTTGCTGAAGGCACTATGGAGGACTTGGAGTTCTCTCCTGTTATTTCAGCAGAAGATCCTGCTTCTGCTTGAAGCACAGCTCTTCTAATCTGCAGTGATCTTGGAAATTGTTTTGACAATTCACGTCTCTTTTTTTGTTTCTTTTTTAACTGTTCTTGGGAATCTGCATGGAAGGCATCATAATAAAGTTCTTTTCCTTCAGTCCTGTGAAGTCTTAGGAACTTTATCCTTGTTAAATTAGTCTGTCCCCCTGTCTGTTTACTTTTAGAGTCCTTGTTTGGCTGTCCTACAGCAACTGTTACTGTATGCAGAAGTGAAGAGAGATGGAGCTGAGGGCTTTGGGGATCTTTTTATGATGCTGAGAAGTGACTCTTTTTGCATCTGAAATCCCAATTATCCTTACTTCTAACAATTATCCTTACTTCTAAATCCCAATTATCCTAACTTCTATTCTTACTTCTAATTCTAATTCCAATTATCCTAACTTCTAACTTCTAGTAATTATTCTTACTTCTAACTCCTTACTGGTGTTATGTGGAAACAAGAAAACTGAATATGAAAAAATCAGATATGTTTGTCCATTGTTTTGAAAGTGCTTGTACTAGCACCAAGTACATCTTGTGCATTTTGGCTGTTTCAGGCAAAAAAGAAAACATATACTGAAAGTTTTTTATTTTTATCCTTCAAATTATAAGCTGCATTTGAGAACCATAAATAAAACAGACAGAATTGCAAGCAGTGGTAGTTACAACAGAGGTAATTGTTCTCCCCAAATTATATCAATGAACCTTTCTGTGCTCTCAGTCCACATGTGGGAGTGAGAAATACGAGGTGGGGGTGAAGGGCTTGGGGAGGAAGGGAGAACGGGTGGAAGAGAAGTGACCTGAACTTATAATTGCCTTTTGGGAATTAAATCTGTCTTCTTCAGAGAGAAAAAACCAACCAAACTAACTCTTTTTAGTGTGTAATTTGGTATGTTTCCTTTTACCCTGCTGCCCATTTCATGTATTTTAACCCTTGGGGAGCCAGAGGCATTGCACAGCATGTGAAGTGCTGTGAAGGAAATCACTGGCGCTGCGCTGGGCTGGCTGCCAGGCTGGGACTGTCTCAGGAAATTCCAAATGAGTATAAATAAATGCGCTGTAGCAACCACTGGGCTCCCTGCCTGCTGATGTGTCAGGAATACTCAGTCCCTTTAAGGCAAAGGAAAGTGTGCTTCAGACTTAATTTCCTGAAAAACTAAACGTGGCAACGTCGAGGGGTTCGCTTCTCGGTGGATCGGTGAGTGAGACCCTCGAACAGGGTTGGGGGAGTGGCTGGCTCTGCTAGTGCTGCAGGATGGGGAGCACCCTGGGACAGCACAGCTGAAACCAGCCAGCCCTTGATGTTCTTATAGGATATTGAGTTGAGATGGGTAGAGATTTTTTTCCGTATTTAAACAGTGCCAGTTTAGCTGGGTTGTCCCACGAGTGCTACCATCTGAAGGGAGTTTGCAGTTGGGGTTTCACACACCTCTGGTAGCCTCTTTGTTTTTGTCCTTACATACAGAGGAGTTTGTTTCCTTCAACAAGCACAGGTTTTCTAGTGGAAGATTGGTGTTGTGAAAACTCCAGTGAAGGGAGTAGAATGCTGCACCTATTTGCTACAACGCAATGGTTCAAAAGCAGAAAGATAGCTGTTATCCTCAGAGTTACTAATTTTGAATATTTTTCCACAGACTTTCAATTATAAGCCACTGGTTTTAGCTATTTAGAATGTACATAAAGAAAAAATTCTAATAATGATGTTTTCCATATTTTCTCTGCTGATTGCTTTTTAAACTTTTTTGAGAAAATCAGTTTGTTCATCCAAACTATTTTAAATGCAGAAAAAAAGCTTTCAGGTTTTTTTTGCAAATGCAAATAGCTTATGCTTTTGAAGTTTGGAAAGCAGCACATGTCTTATCTCATAGAAGGAATCAGTACTAGATTAATATAAAAAAGAGTAGGAGGGAACAATTCCTGGTATTTGAAATATCGTGCTGATTATGCAGCATAAACCATATTCCTTATGGAGACAAACATGTGACAAAATGATGTCTTTCCAGGACTTATACATACAAATATTTGTTGAACCATTCTTGCAGAAGAAAATTCTCCCATTTTTTCCATTCTGTGCACAGCTGTAAGACCAAACTGAAACTGTAAATCAGTTTTAATATTCCATGGCAGGTTTATATCCCAAGAGTCCAGGTTCTTTCCCGATAGTTACTCCTGTTACAATAGCCCTACGTACCTGTTCTCCACTTCTCACCTCTTCACAGATTTACAGGCACCATAAGAGTAATGACATTATAAATCTAAATATTTTGGTTTTGTGATTCAGTTGTTCTTGGCTAGAAAGCAAATACAACCTTCTTTGCTTGTGCTTCAGCATGTAACACTGATGCACCTTTGTGTCAAAAGACATTTTCAGGCAAACACCCAGCCTGCATCCATGACTCCTTTGTCCCCCACAGGGAGATGATTTGGATGAGTGAGGACGGAAGAGAAAAAATTGGGGATTTGCTCCTCTTTTGCTTTGCCAGACTTCTATCTGAATTTTGTGAAGCCCATGTGCATGCAAGCCCTGGACTTTGTAACTGTTTTTTCCTATGTCACTTGTATTGTGACAATGAAGTGGTGTAAAACAACAAGGGATAATGTACTGTTGGAAGAGCGAGGCAGGTATGCCACATTTTCAAGGGCTGGCAAGGGAGGGAGGGGAGCTTTGGGGTTTCTCCTGTGACACAGAGGATAGCAAGGTCGTTCTTTACTAACACTGGGAGTCAGCCTTGTGTTCATCAGCACCACTGGCTGGCACGGTTAGCCCAGATCTGTTGGGATGTATTTACAGAAAGGAGGACTATGGTGGTCTGAAGCTCAGATCTAATGAGATGCCTTTTTATAAAGGAGGGCCATGGTGGTCTGAAACTGAACTGCTCTCCTACTGTATTCTGTAGATCACTTTGCATCTCTTTCTCTCAGGCTGCAAGGAACTTGAGATTGGTATCTACCGTTCACCATAACTTACATTATTTTGCCAGGCCTGAGTTAGTCTGATTTAGAAAGTGTCTTTAAATTGAATGCACTTCCTTTGTCACAAATGTGAAAAAGCATGCACACAGTAGTAAGTGAATGAAATAAATACAGGGAATGACGAAGGACACTTCTCAAGCAGACAAATACTACAAGATGAAAAAAAGTGCACATGGAATCAGGTGCTTGGAAAGAATAAATTCATACTGGTTTGAACTTGCCATGTTGGCATCTAGTTTCTCAGCATTAGTAAAGAGGATGGAGATGGAAGTAAAGGATGACTATTGACACCTCACTGCTCCTCCCAGTGATAAGTGAGAGAGCAGGAGGATGACTTTACTACAAGGAAATGTACATCTTTCAGGGAAGAGCATTTTCTGTGTCTCAGCCTGTCACCATTTCAGTGGTTTGCTTTCAGTGTAAGGTAAGCTCTTTCTTCCTCGGGTACATTTCTTGATATGGGACATTACTTAAAGTGGCATTGTCGGAGAATGATTTGGGAAGTGCAACAGTAAAATGCAACTGAAGCTGCTTCTGACTTGCTTGATGGTGGACCTGCTGGTCATGCTCAAAGCCACAGGACACTCACAGGCTGATTTGTGACAACAGTTTCCCCAAGTTGCCACTATTTTTAGAGTCGTTTTCTACCAGAGGTGTCAGTGCTGTTGGTAACAGCAGCAGCCCCACCATGGTTTCTGCTCTGCTCTTCCTTGCTGCCTGTGGGGCACTTAACACAGTAAGCTAATGACTATATCCCTTCCCACCCATGCCTTGCTTCCTGCCACCCGTAGTTTGATTTCCCTTGCTACCTGTGAGTCAGAAACTGGGATGGAGGCAAAACAGACTAGCCTCTTAGTTTTCAGTTTCTGTGGTTAACAGCCTTGAGCTGGTGCGCACACAAGACATCCCAGCACAGAACTGCCAGATCTAGAGCTGTTCCCAGAATGTGAGAGCAGTTGAAAAGGAGATTATTATTGGCCCCAAATAAGGGAGTAGTCAAGAATATAAAGCAGATTTTGTGAACTTTGATAAGGGGGCATATTGCAGTCATTCTCAAGACAATTGTGCTTTTTATTTTCCCCCAGAAACATATTTCTCATAAAAAATTAATTCTTTATTCAAGGTTAATTAATTTGCACAATTTTCTTATAGTATGTATTTTCTAGTTTAAATGAACTTCTGTTTGAGCTGCACCTTTTCAGTTCAGACATCCTAGAAGTAAAAGTTTTAGACATCAAAAAGAGGGTTAAGAGGTGTATTTTTTTGAAAGGTAGTTTTTGCTTTCAGCTCACAGAAATAATTTTTAGTTGTGGTTATATGACATTCAGATATAAATTCTGTAGGTAATTCTTTTTGTACCATGTGAAAGAAAACATTTAATGGTGTGACAAAAAAAGGCAATGTGACCTTGAAAGACCCTTTCCTAACATCAAAAAGGCTATTCATTACATATATGCTCCTTTGAGCAGCTGGCTGGTGAGCATTCTGAGCATTTTCTATGTGATACCAGAATGTGCTGGTTGTCACAGCATGTAGCAAAGGGTGAAGAATAAGAAAAGCCAGAGTCTCCTCTGGAAGGTTAAGAAATAGTTCTGTGGTTGAGAAATTGACCCCTGAGGAGGAGGTGAGAGTGGGACATCCAGATTAGTGCATCCATCTGATCACTAGTACCAAGGTGAGAGCTGGGCTCGTTGTTTTTGCTGTAATGCTAAACTCAGGGAACCACAGGCCAGCCAGTCTCACTTTCAAGCCCAGCAAGATCATGGAGCAGACATTCCTGGAAATTATGTACATGGAAAATGAGGAGGCGATTGCTGACAGTCATTCAATATGGCTTCACTAAGGGCAAACCAATTTGCCTGACAAATCTGGGGGCCTTCTACTTTGGGGTTACAGTGGATGGTGGGATGAGGGAAGACTGACTGACATCACCTACCTGGACTTGTGCAAAGTATTTGACACTGTCCCACAGAAAACCCTGGTCTCTAAACTGAAGAGACATGGATTTGATGGATAGAATTGACTGGAAGGTTAGAGTCAAAGAGTTGTGGTCAACAGCTCGATGTCTAAGTGAAGATCAGTGACAACTGGCATTCCTTGGGGGTCAGTATTGGGACTGGTGCTTTTTAATGTCTTTATTAATGACATGGTCAGTGGGACCATCCTCAGCAAGCTGCTGATGACACCAAGCTGTGTGGGCAGGAGGGCAGGAATGCCATCCAGAGGGACCTGGACAGGCTGGAGAGATGGGCCTGTGTGAACCTCATGAAGTTCAGCAAGACCAAATATAAGGTCCTGGGTCAGGGCAATCCCAAGCACAAATACAGGCTGGGCAGAGAATGGATTGAGGGAGGCTTGGGGGAGAAGGACTTGGGGATGTTGTTTGGCAAGAAGCTCAAAATGACCCAGCAATGGGTGTTTGCAGCCCAGAAAGCCAACCACATCCTGGGCTGCATTGATAGAAGTGTGATCAGCAGGTCAAGCGAGGTGATTCTTCCCCTTTTCTCCACTCTTGTGAGACCCCACCCTGGAGTCCTGTGTCCAAGTCTGGAATCCCCAGCATAAGAAGGATGTGGACCTGCTGGAGTGAGCAGAGGATCCTGAAGATGATCAGAGGACTGGAATATCTCTCCTGTGAAGACAGGCTGAGAGAGTTGGCTTGTTGAACCTGGCCTGGAAAAGTGAAGGCTTCAGGGGGACCTTCTGACAGCCTTCCAGTACCTAGAGGGGGGCCTGTAAGAGAGCTCGAGAGACACTTTTTACTAGGGCATGTAGTGATGCTTTTAATGTCATTTGCACTGTGGCTGTGATTGTTTTGAGCTTTTCTCCTCATGCTGTAATCATCCTACTTCCAGAAAGAGCATGGTATTAAGACACCATATTTATTCTTTAAATTCCTCCTTTTACCAGTGTTGCGTGGTAAATGTGCCATCTTAGCGCAGTGCCCTAGTGTTTGCATTTCACAGAGCAAGCAAAACACAGCAGCCACATGAACCATCTCTCTTCAACTTTGATGCTATTTATGTTCATTTACTTAAGGTACTGTCCTTAATTCACATCTCTAAGGCTTACTGCTGCACATATCTGAGCTGGAGCATCTACATCATGAAATAAACCCCTATTTATTATACAGTGATGTAACTTCAGCCCTTCTCTGTTGTTATTATCAGGGAAGTTTCTGTTCCCCATTTTGTGATTACAACTCCCACCCTAAGCACTATTTAGATGTTAGATTTAAAAGTCAGCTCCCCAGTTGGGGTATTGACACATAAATTTTTGAAAGTAATCTAAAAACAATATATAAATTTTTTCCCAGTTTTCTGCTACTCATTTTTCTTTTCAGCTACTCATTTTTTAAATTTACAGAGAACATTTTACACTGGAGATTTATTTCTTCAGTAAAATGTGCAGTAAATGGAATTCCTCTGTAATAGGAGAATTCTCTGCACCTGTAACTGCAGGTTTGGTAGCAGGGTCTGTCATCCCTCTCTGGCTGGGGAGTTCTGAGTTGGATTGTAGTACCTCATACACCACAGCCAGTGCATCAGGAATCAAATCCCATCTGCTCCAGGCATAGCTGTAGCTGGCAATAGCAAAACAGATTATCTTTCTTACCAGGTGGTATTTATTGGTTGTTTTTCCATAGCAGAACAAGAGAGGGAGGTGTTACCAGCCAAATCCAGAGTATAGTGTAGTGTTCTGGGCAATTGTGCCATTGCTTGTACAAGCAGAGCAAGGTCTTCCAGGCATCACAGCCTGGTGCTGCAGGAGGACAGCACCCAGCATCAGGGTATGATCATGGGCAGCTTGGTGGCTTGCCTGCTGTGCTACAGTGGCTTTCCTCCTTTTGGAAGATGAGCACACACTGCAGGCAGTGTGTGCTCCACACCTGTGGTGTGCTTCACAGTGCCACTCTGTGCTTTAACTGCAAGGGGGAAAACAAAACACTCAATGCTCCTACTATGTCTGGCAAAGTACAGAAATTGCTTGCCATTTCTGTAAGTTTTCCTCTCTCTGTTCTTGGAATAAAATAAAACCAAATCTGTTAGGTTGATTGTTTGGGTTTTGGACTTTATTTACCCCTCAACCCCCTTGGAAAACAATGGAGAGCTAGGCTGAATTGTTGGGGAGCTAGAAGCATCTTCTGTATATTGTTATAGAGACCAGAAAGCTGGTCAATTGAATGTGGAAGTCTAAAGTCTACTTTCCAAGAGGTTTTGCTGTTGTTGTTTTGTTTAACTTACATTCAAACATCCCAAAACTTGAAAAGGAGAATGAAAGAAAAGTGGTCAATTGTTCTATTCTGCTTTTTCTTTTTAAAAAAGTGCTTGGCCTCATGAGTTTTGGATGTTTCAAAAGGTGAGGCTGATGCTCATTTATATATGCAGAAGAACAGAAAAAGAAAAGAACAAAAGTAGTATTGGAGATGGGAGGAGGAGAAACCCCATCAATTTATTCTCTAGTAAGGAATCAAAAAGTCAGAAGTGTGGTTTTTTTTTAAATCTCTTCTTTTCCTGCCCCAGATAACCTTTCAAACTGAAGTTAAGCATATAAAAATACTGATCTGACTCCATTTATGCAAACTATTGCCTTTGTATTTTTCCTTTGCAGCATTCCTTATGAATTGTCTTAGACCGTAACTCTGGAAGGAGACTCTGTTATTCATAACAGTATTTCAATGGAAAAGACTTTTTTAATAACAGTCAGATCCAACATAAAAATGCCTTAGAGCAGATACCACAATCAGATGGGGAGAGAAGGCTTTAGATGTGATGTCTCCATTTTTCAAGGCACTCTTGGACTTTTAGCTTTGGAAATATATCTTCATTTGCTTCTCTTTGCTCTTTTTGGACCTTCCAAGGCAGCTCTACAATAAAGTTTTTCTAGCCTCCAGAACCAAAACCCAATGTGCAGCCACATTTTCCCTTCTTTCATCTTCCTCAAAAGTCTTGAAGCACGTCAACTAAATATTCTATTTTTTTTCCAGTTCTCCTGGTCTGAAAGCAGACATGATTAGTGTGGACTCAGGTAGGGCTGACTCAATATTTTAATGTACTGATGTTCTTGTGTAGTGCATTGGATAGGATATAATTTAATAGAAGTTGGTAAGACTGGAATGTTTGGACAGAGCCAGTCCCAGCAGTGCAGAAAGTGAGAATTGAAGAGAGCATTTTTTAAATGCTGCTTGTGTCCTGCCCATGGTTATCCTGTAGCAGGGAGAGGGAAATGAAGTCTTTGCATACTTCTGGAGAAACACATTAATAATGACAGTACCACAATGAAGTCTCTGTGCTTCATAGAGTGTTTTACTTTACACATACTGGCTTAAAAACATGATGTATTTGTGTCCATTGCATTTGAACTTGATGACCTTAAACGTCTTTTCCAACTCAAATTATTCCATGAAAGCTAGAGTGTCTGCAGCATTTTCACAGACAAAAATGTATGTGTTTGTGCATCTGCACATGTGATTAATATTTGCCTGATCTACTACAAAGGCTAGGGAATAGGGTTTTTTTAATTTTAGCAGTGTCCATGATCAGCTGGCCAAGGATGAGACAAGGCGCAAAACAAGAGTGTTTGTACTGCCTGGTATTTTCTGCAATATTTCTCTGTGTGTTGGGATAGAAATCTTTTTCTTACTTGAGGTCTCTGGGCATGAAGGGAAATGGACACAGCTACCTCTGAAGTTAGTCTGGGGTACCTGCTGGTGTAGCACTTGGTACTCACCCATCAAATCTAGGGAGTAAGCGCATCCATGGTTCATCTAGAACCTAAGGGCTGAGAAGAAGGAGAGCTGCACTCTTACCAGGTGCTTATTTTTTCTTTTTGGAACCAGCAAAACCATTTTTGTTGCTTCAAAACAGCCATCCATTTTGCTTTGTTTCACATTTAACAGGCACACCCATTTTGGCCCTTTCTCTGAGACAGCAAAATGCACAAAGGCTTGGCACAGCTCCTGCACGCTGCCATCAGTGTTGTGTTGGTGGTAGTGGATTGCATGCCTGATCCTCGTTTGCCTTCATGTATCAAGAAACAACTCAAGAGATCAGCTCATAATACTGGGATTGTGATGGTGGAATGCTCACTGTGTTGTTTTAAGGAGAAGCAGTAGGCAGTCAGCTCCATGCACCTTCTTGTGCTTGTGCTACAGCAGATACTGTGTCCTGGCAGTGCTGCCAGCTTAAGCTGAGAACCAAAGAGATTTCATTGTCAAGACACTGAACTGCCTGCATGTGTTGTGGAGAGGTTTAGTGAGGGTTTCAGTGTCACTGTAGTTATTTTTTTATTATTTATTTTTTATACATTTCTGTTCAGCAATCTTAATAACATTCCCTGAAGAAAAAAAATACATCTGAGATCCAGTTTGGCTCTCACGACTGAAGATGAGATTAGCATGTCTTTTTAGAGATTTCATGAATATTTTTCCAAAGATGCATTAATTCTTAAGCTCTGTGACTTTCAAAGAGCCTGTTCTTCCCTCCCTCATTCAACACTTATGCATTGTGCCTGAGGACAGTTTAGAGCAGCTGCCTGACTTCAGTGGTGTAGTGATGGGAGAATTGGAGATGTTGCTGGATAGGAAGACAAGGACCAAGACAAACAAAGGAAAGGAGCGAGGGAAATGGGACAACAGGTAGAACTGATGTAGCTTGAATTTACATGGGCTAGGTGAAGTGACTAAAACCAAGTCAGGGATGAGGGGTGAGAGATAACCAGATTTTGGTGTGGATTGGTAGAGCAAGCAAATGGATGTAAGTAGAGAAAATGGTCAAGAAATCCAAAGCATGGGAAGAAGGCAGAAAGAGCCCAGATGAGGGACAGTGAGAAAGTGGGGACAAACCCAGGGTGCAGGAGGGACCAACCTAGGGTATGGAGCTGTGGAATGCGGAAAGAAGAGTTGCTTGGCTTTGGGGAATGGAGCCAGGATGAGAGTCTGGAAACAGTGCACTGAATGTGGGGCGGAAGAGGAGTACTTCAGAGTAGTTCTCTCCTTGTCAGTGGGAGTCCTGGAGACTTTTTCTCTGCCTGACAATGAGACAGTTCTGCTGGAAGGAGCCGAGCAGTGTGTCCTTATGCGTTTGAAGTGTCTCTGTCTGCATGTATTTTTGCTTCCAGTCTGGTATTTAGATGGCTATTTTGGGTGTATCTGTAAGTAAACACCACAGCATACTGAGACTCCAGTCTTTCAGCCGAATCATGTGGTCTGGGGGGGGGGGGGGGGGGGGGGGGTTGTTTGTGTCTGTCGAACCGTCTGTCTTCACTGCAGAACCGAGGTACTAAGGTGCTCCGGTCGGCGCCACCGTTGTGGCTGTCACACGTGCATGTCTGTGTCTGTGCCTCCATCCTATTCTTTTCCCGAACCGATGAAGGTAGGTTCTTCCTGAGCAGAGTCCTCCTCCCATCGCCTTCTCGGGATGTCGTGTGGTAGCCCGAAGTATGACGGATCGCCATGAAAGCAGTTATACTGTCTGTAGGCAAAGCTTTTCTTAAGTATGCCAGGGAAACTGGAAAAACAGGAGTTCCCGCCCCTCCCCCCCCCGTAAACCTTTTTAGTACAACATTAAGTCACTTCCTGTAGTTGCAGTAAGTCCAGATTTTCTTTTTTTTTTTCTATTTTTTTATTTTGTTCTCTCTCCCCCCCTCCGCCTTCCCCGAGGCTTATATTCCTTTAAGAAGACACGGCTTCCAAGCCTCGCCTTTCAAAAACGAAACGCGGAGCTGAGTCCGCGTCCACCACGGTACCATCGCGGTGCTCCCCGCGGAGGGCGGAGGGCGGCACGGGGGCGGGAGCGCGGGGGCGGACGGCGCTTCCTTATGGGGAGAAGCAGGAGCGAGCTGGAGGGAGGCAGGTCTCCGCCGTGTGACACATGAATCTGGGACAGCCATACGTGGCTGGAAAATTTGCAGTGTGGGGGCAGAGGCATGTGGCTAAGTCAGGTAACCGGAAAGCTGGCTTTTATTATTTCTCCAGCGAATAACTTGCAACAGTTGTTTTTGGCTTTTTATTTCTTTTTTTTTTCGTATTTTTCTCCTGCCAAGTGGGCCTGGAGGAACAGGTTGTATAGCAGCGCTGCATATAAATATGCAGCCTGAGAAAACCCAGTGGATCTGTTGAAGTTTTATTTAGATTGCTTCACAGACAGGTGAGTCCTGCATCTGGAGGGCAGGTGGGTGCTCCTCTTGTGCGAGGCTACAGCCTTCCTCAGCAGTGGAATTTGGGACCCTGCTGAAAGGGGGTCCCACCACCTGTTGTGGTGATGGGGGCTTCATGCAGTTTAAAATGAAAGAGGCAGAGGCGCTGGTGGAAGTAATATGAGCTGAGGTGAGAGCAAACTGGTGTTTCTGCTCTTGTGGTAGCACTTCCCACAGCCATAAAGCAGCTGCAGAGCTGTGTAAAGTCTACTGGCATCAGTTGCATAAGGAGCAGGGTCAGAGTTCCCTTCGCCTGCTCTAATGCACCCTCTAGAGAACTTTATCTCCGGATGATTCGTGTACATTGTGATCCTATGGTCTTTACTTAATAACATAGTGTGTGTGACAGCTGGGTTTGAGACAGGAAGGGTGGAAGGACAGCTTTGAGCTACTGGCTGTGCTCCTTCATTAACAGGCGCTGTCTGTGTGTATGCGTGTGTACACATTTATGTGGGTATGCGCTTCTCAGCATTTGAAAACCTACTGATTAACGTCTAAAAAGTTAATCAGGATTTAGTGTTGAGGGTCAGTCAGCGGAAAGTTGGTCTGCTCGATGAGCTGCAGCAGCAATTTCTGCCTCTGGCGTGCTGTGAGGACCCATCTTTATATGCTTGTGTGTTAGCGTGTAGTTTACTGAATGCTGATTTTGTTTCTTCTTTTCCAGAAAAAGAGGAAGTTATTATAAATGGAGAAGATGAAAAAGAACGGAAAGACCCGTATTTTGTGGAAACACCTTACGGCTACCAGCTAGACTTAGATTTTCTAAAGTATGTGGATGATATACAAAAGGGGAATACCATTAAGAAACTAAATATCCGAAAGAGGAGGAAAGCTGTACCAGCTTCTGTGGGCACCAAGAACTCTAGTAGCCAGTGCAGTGGCTGGACCTCTGCAGAGTCTCTCTCTTCATCGAACAGTGATGAGAACAAGCAGTCTTCTTTGGTAGCGAGGAGTCAAGTAACCTTGTCCGTCCCTGCAAGACCCTTGGTTTCCTTTGAAGTATCTCCTACCTACTTAACTGTCCCTGAGAATAAACAGCTTCCTCCTCCCTCCCCCCAGCCTCCTCGGCACAACCTCCTTGTAACCAAAACTCTCATGGAAACACGGAGGCGACTGGAGCAGGAGAGGATGATGCAGGTCACGCCTGGAGATGTCCGCAGGCCGCGGCTTTCCAGCTTTGGAGGCATGGGCTCCACAAGCTCCCTCCCCTCTTTTGTGGGATCCAGTGGATACAGTCACATGTCGCAGCAGCTGCAGAATGGTTATCAGGGTAATGGTGACTACAGTGCCTGTTTCAGCTCCTCCTTGGGCAGTTCTATTCGTCACAGCCCCATGAGCTCAGGAATATCCACGCCAGTCACCAATGTGAGCCCGGTACATCTGCAGCACATCAGGGAGCAAATGGCAGTTGCCCTCAAGCGTCTCAAGGAGCTTGAGGAGCAAGTCAAGACTATTCCTGTGCTACAGGTCAAAATTTCAGTGTTGCAGGAGGAGAAGAGGCACATGATGGCTGAACTCAAAAACCACAGGAAAGCCACTCAAAATGACACATACGGTTTCAGAAAACGGTCCTACAGTGCTGGAAATGCAGAGCAGTGGGAACACATGTCTCAGGTGAGAAGAGGTGGAGAACTGTATATAGATTGTGAGGAAGATATGGAGAGTGTGGAGCAGAGCTCTCAGAGGATAGAGGAGTTCAGGCAGCTGACTGCTGAGATGCAAGCCCTGGAGAAAAAAATCCAGGATAGCAACTATGAAAGTCCAGCAAACCTTCAGGCGAACCGAGAAAGTCTGACAAAAGAAGCCCGATCTGTTGCTGTGGGTGCTGATGAGAACATGAATGATGTGGTTATATACAACAGATGTGCAAGGCAACACAAGGAAGTTTCTGTGGGGACAGAGAAGGAAATGAGGGAGTGTGGGGTTGGGGTGACAGAGGCCATGCTCGGATTGTCTACAGAGGTTGAGAAAGAGATAGAACTTCAGCAGCAGACCATCGAAGCCCTTAAGGAGAAGATTTATAGACTAGAGGTTCAGTTAAAGGAAACCACCCATGACAGGGAAATGACCAAATTAAAACAGGAGTTGCAAGCAGCTGGTTCTAGAAAAAAGGTGGATAAAGCCATGATGGCTCAGCCCCATGTCATCAGTAGGATGGTGGAGGCTGTCATACAAACGAGAGACCAAATGGTAGGAGATCATGTGGATGTTGCTGATTCGTCAGTGGGAGACCACCTGCAGATGAGCAGCATTGGCTCCTCCTGCATACCTGCCATGCGGAGCGCGGCTGTGGGCCCTGAGCTGCTGATGAGCCAGTGGCTGGTGAGGGAGAGGGCAGAGGTGCAAGATCAGGGTACAGGAAGGTCTGTGGAGCTGCATGATAAGGCAGTGGGCACAGAGACAAGCATCTGTGAGACAGGCGTCAACACAGAGGAGGCAGCAGATGTGCCAAGCCCCTGCCAGAGGGCACAGGCGGTTGGAGCAGTGAGATCTGTGGGCTGCGGGGACTGCTTGGTGGATGTGGTGGTTTGCATGCCCAAGGAGTGCGTGTCCCGTGAAATGTCCACAGAAGCTGTGCCCAGGGCAGAGGCGATGGTGATGGCCGTGCCTTCCATGGCTAGCCAGCAAACCAGCACTGCTTTGGAGATGGTGAGCCAGTGCACCAGCACGGAGGCGGCCTGCCTGGCTGACTGTGGGACTAACACTGCTCTGAGCAGCTGTGATAAACAGACTAGCACGGACAGCGTGGAGATGCGGAGTGTGGCAGTGGGGGATGGCCGAGTGAAGGATATACATGCATCTGCTAAAATGCGTTCAGTTGGAGTGGGCACTGTGCTTTCCAGCCACCCTGGCTTTGACAGACCCTCTGCAATAAAAACCAAAGACTGTGGCATTGGACAGATAAGTGTTCATGAGAACTACCTGGTTGGTCTGAAAATGAGGAGCATTGCCTGCGGACCCCCTCCATTGCCAGTTGTGCCAACTAGCACCAGGAGCATCGGTGTTGGTGTAGAGTCTGTGTACGAGCCGGTCAGTGGTCAGTTGGAAAGCCCTCTGCCTCCGCCTGAGCTGAGGACAGGCTTGGACCACTACATTGAACGTGTGCAGAAGCTGCTGCAGGAACAGCAGATGCTGCTTGCTGAAAATTACAGTGAATTGGCAGAAGCCTTTGGGGAGCCCCACTCCCAGATTGGCTCTCTCAATTCACAGCTCATCAGCACCCTCACCTCCATCAACTCTGTCATGAAATACACCAGCACAGAGGAGCTGCGGAGCCTGGACCTTCAGAAGCAGTGCATGGAGAGAAACACCACGTCAGGTAAGCCCAGCGTGTGGGCACACCTTTGGTCTGCTCCTTCCTGGAGCTGCAGGTCAGTTGCTTCCTAGGCTCTCTTAGTCTGAAAGCCACTGTGTAATCCTCCCCAAGGAAACACAGAGCCTAACATTGTTGCTGAATGTGGCCATTGGGTATCTGTCTAGCCCCATTGCTGGTAGCTGAAGAACCAGAGGCGGCTTTATCTTTCCCAGTCCAGCAGACTCTGAAGGTCTTAATGATGGTGCCATGGCTCTGACTATGCAAGGGTGGTGCCTAAAACTATGAAGGGTTTAATCACCCTGCAAGGTGTTGACTTCATTTTATAACTTTAAGAGTATTTGAGGTTAATGCTTGTGGGTTTGGAATTTTAAACTTGGCATGCAATTTTTAAAAACTTCAGTGTCAGATTTGACAGAGTTGAAAGTCATATACAGTGTCTCTGTCAAAATTACTTGCTTCCACAGACGTTTCCGTAGTGTTTCTTTCATTACCTTCGTTCCTTATGCTGCTCAGAGCAAGCTATGGGGTGCTTTCCCCATTCCAGCCAGCAGGGCTGATTGCTTTATAATAGGCAACTCCAGAGCACTTCACAGAAACCACATCTTGCATCTTCTCTATTCCAGTAACTGTTTGTCGTAATCCCTAATTACAGCCTCATGTTTGAAGGGCATAATTACTGCTGAAGGTTTTGGTGATACTGAAGAAAGGCGAGAATTGAGATTTAAATACTCCTTGCTTTTTATTTATTAATTTTAAAATATAGACAATTAGTTTGAGGGATTCTTTATTCCCTGGGGTAAAGTTGATTACTTCTTAAATTATTATTATTATGACTATTATTATTATTAGTGTGTCTGATAGTCTAGTTTAAATATTAGCCAATTTTTTCTAGTATCTTATTGGTGAAGCCAATCACATTACTATTAAATTTATAAACAGTGGCTTGCTGGAAACCACTATGTAATACCTAGCAGTGACTGTTAGATACTACCTTCTTGGTCCTGCCATACAGTGACTGAAACAAGAGGTTAAGGGAATGGGAAAAACTAGTGCAAATTCATTTGTATTGTGGATGCTGAATTGGGAAAAAACCCTGAGTAAATACCATTTAATGTCAGCATAATATTATTGGCTAATCCACAGCTGTATAAAGCTCTTGCAGCTTATTTACTGTCTTAAAAATTACCTATTTTTGTTAAAATGCAGGTTGGTAAATCTGATTCTTTTCAGTACATGTGCTAAATAGAACCATCCATTAAATGAGCTGAAGTAAAAGGTTTGGCTTCCCATAGTAAAGCATTAAGCAACACTAGTGTAGTGGTAAAGAAAATACATTATATTCTGTCTGCACACATGCAGTATGACACCGTATATGTAATATTATCTTTCTGGTATGCACTTTGTATTTTGGTCCTCTTACAAGTAGTGATATAATAGTAAGGGTATCTAGCAGACACCAAAAGTGTCCGTAAAACCATGAACCAGAATTTCACTAGCTGTAACTCCATAATTCCATTCCCAGCTTTTACTGCACAGTATCAGATGTGTAGTCTAGGGACTTGAAAGTATTTAGACACAGGTGGAGCAATGGATCATATTTTACTAAAAATGTTTGTAGTTGGATTCAGATTTCGCATTCTTGATAAAATGATTCCGGAATAATTTTATTTTAACTTGTAATGCCATTATCTTTAGCTGTGGATGCTGAGTGTAAAATTTCTTTATTTTTAGTCTCTGGTGAGAACTATATGCCTGCATTGCATACATAAATCAAGCACTAGGCTCTAACAGTTTAGACCCATGGAGAATTGGAGTGGAAAAGAGGTCTTAAGCCTGAAATGTTACCCCATCTCTTTCTATTAATCTTAAAAATATTGTTTTTACTACATTTATCTGCTGGTCCTGCTGCCTGTTCCTGTGGTTTTACAGATCATGTGTTACATATTTCTGTAGCAGGATTTTTGCTGAATGAAGCACTAACTTAAATGATTTGTAAACACTGGAACTAATAAAGCCTTTTTTTTCCCCCATGCATCAGTATCTCGTGATAGCTTATGAGGTCTTAATAAGTCTTTCCTCACATTTAGGTCTCTTGGCTGTAGCTTTTCAGGTGTCTCATGGGAACTAAGCCAATGCCCTTTCTCCAGGCCTGGCATCTCAGGCTGATTTCTGTAGAGCTTCTATAAACAAAAAATCTTTCAGAGTGCTGAGTCTCTATTCTGGTTTGGCTAAAATAAGCAATCAAGTTTAAGTTATTGAGAGAAGTGTGATCTCACAAGCTTCATTTTCTTAGAAAAACAGGCTCAAAATAGAGGCAGAAGTGTCTAGTTTCCAATTAGCATCAGTAGCATTAATGTTTTATTCAAAGAGCATCCTTAGGAAGCATCTCTTAGATGCCAGTTCCTTTTAGGGCAAAAATACCTGAGCTGGCTTTGAGGCATGTGATTTGGGTACTAGTTTCCTGTGTTAATGGCTTAGTGGTCTGTTCCACTTCTGAGGTGGACCATCAATCAAATTCTCAGCTTTACAGTTTTTTCTTTCTGTTAGTGCTGGGGAGAGGGTGTGCTGCAGGGGCCTCTGCCATCTCACACCCTCTGACACAGCTTGTGGCAGGTGATGGAGATGCAGGCAGGAGAGCTGGAGCCTGCTGAGCAGGACATGGGTTGGCAGTTTTTGTTTCTAGACACCTGTGACCTCTGAGATGATCTCTGAAACAAGTCCATTAGCAATTAGTATTTTGCTTGTTGCAAAATAATCACTTTCACTTCTGTAATTAGACAACTTGTATTTACATATGCACTGTCTTTCAGAAGCCCTAGTGACCTCAGGGAAATCAAACCCACTGGCCAGACGAGATGATTTCCACTCTGCAAAGTCATGTTAGAATGCATTGGCAGCCTGTGTGTCCAGCTGGATGTGGGCCACAAACCTAGGTGCTAACTGATCCCTATTCTTAGACCAGACAGCATACGGGAGGACTAAGAGAGGCGAGTGCATTCAGCTTCTCTGTTTGTTGCATGGATTTTTAAAGAAATTTCAGAATGTTGCATTTGAATGTGCATGTGATGTGTTTTGCAAAATACCAGCCAGAGGCCTACTGTCACTTGTAGGGGTGTTAATTACATGAACTTTTCACAAGTCTTGTAGATGAATGTCTTTCACTGTCTAGGAGTTTTCAAGGATGGTATTTAAAAACAACTTATCTACCATTGCCCTGAAAAATTATTTGAGCATATTTGACCTGAAAATGCATAGTTATTTTGCCTCAGTGCTCTCTGGATATCAGTTTTACGGTTGCTGACTGAGCACCTCAGTGGAAACATTACACTAGTTAATCATCATGAGGAAGGAGGCAGCTTCTTGAGTTAATATTTGAGGGAGTGAAAGGAAGTGGGAAACAAATGGTATCAGAAAGTCTCAAGGGTAAGGAAATCTTGATGTGCCATCTGGTGGAAAGATCTTCCAAAGTTTTTAAGACTTAAGTTTCAGCCAGAGTGGGGGAGGCAGGCTGAGGGACAGTGAAAAGACCGAAGGACTGATGGTGGTCTGAGAAGCCTCTGGTTGTCCAAAAAGTCTCTATGTTGTCATTTGTAATGCAGGAAATTGGACAAAGTTGGGTTTTTTTCTTTACAGCTCTTCTGTTTGGCAGTTCTTTCTCTCAAAGACTGTGTAGCTTGATGGATTGGTAGCTCCTCTCCTGGCAGCATGGACCACACTATTGGAGTTGAAGACCTGGGGCTTGCCTCAGGCTCAGGAGGGCAGGGCTGATATGGTGCAGGCATGTTGGTGGACCCAGTAAAGCTGTGGGCTGCTCCAAATCACACTGGTTGTCTGCATCTATGCAAGTGAAGGAAGCCCTCAGCTTCAGCTCTGCCACAGATGCACGCCTTAAATCACCAGTTGAAGTTTCTGTACAGATGTGTTTTTTCATGTAACAAACAGGATCTATCCATCTGAGCTTTGTTTAGAGTTCAACTCCCATGGTAACAGGCACATCTATGAATATTTAATGAAAGGAGATTCCCGTTTTTCCAAGGAAGCGTTGTCATATTTCAGCAACAATAAAGCATCATCTGAGAAGATCAAATTCTCATGAATGAGAAAGAAAGAAGTACTCTGAGATGACCTTCCTGTTGTGCATCATGAGGTACTTTGATCCACCACTCATCAGGGAAATGAAGGATGGCTTTCACCAAGCTTCACACACAGTTGTCTTGGGAAAGACAGCATTTCATAAATAAGATTATTTGCTGCTTCACCAATGTGTGATTTTTTTTTTTTTTGTGGTCCAGCTAAAGGAATTGGTTTTAACTTATAGTTTCAACAAACTGGATTCACAATATAATTTGGGGATGGAAAGCAGCTTCTCAACACAGAAAAAACAGTTAAAGTCAGAGTGAAAATGAGATTGTTCTTGCAGTCCTCTCAAAGGTGCCCTCATCCTGTTAGAAGGAGTGTTTTCCCTGGAGCCAAATGGTAGTTCAGCATTTGCCTATGCCTGGGCCCTGGGTGACTCTGCCTTCTGCCAGTTTATTGTATAAAAAGCACATCCGTGGCAGGTTTTTGTTCTGAAATTTTAAATTGGCTGACTTTTAACCAGGAATAGCTCAAAAGTGCCTTTTAAAATGAAACTACGTCTTCTGAAGGTAACATATTTATCAGTTGGATGGGTTACTATAAATCATTGTAAATGTTTAAATGTAACATGTTTGTTCATCTCTGCCTTTTTATTTACCTTAGTAGAATGGGCTTTTTCTTAAATAGTTCTGATTTGTATACCAAATGGAAAGTGGATTAAAATTATTTTTATGCAACAATAACTTTTTAAGCATAAAGCAAAATAAGATTTAAAACCACCGGAGGAGACTTTGGGTTCTTCAGTTACAATAATTTCCTAAGTAGCTTATTGCTACCATGGAGAAATCATGCAGTGTGAAAGAGAAGTATTTCCTTGCTGTAAGTGCTCCAGATAATATTTATACACTTCCTTTATTCCCTGCACTCTCTGGGGAATGTATAACTTTTATCATTGATCATTATAAATATATTATGGAAATAAATGCTTGCACTGATCAACAGGTTAAAAATAAAATCTTTGTGCAGTTACTACATAGGCAGTAACCTGTTGCTCTCTTTTAAGCTAGAAGCCTGTGATGCTTCAGCCAGAGAGCTACATTCTCATCCTGAGGCTGTTTAATTCCCTGGCCTTGTTTGCACTTCTCATGATTTCCAGTGGTATGAAAGTATTGTCAAACTAAATTGGTTTTATAATAATATTTAGATTTGCTTCCATCAGTCTAAATGGAAATCTTCAAAAGTAGGTAAAGGCCAGACTTCTGTTACCATGAATTCATCAGAAATTCCAGGGAATCCAAATGAGTTCCCTGAAACAGCTTATGCTATCATAAAGGGGAAGAAAGATCTGCAGTTAGGGAGGGAAATTGCATCTTAATAACAATAAACAGATTTTATATGTACTAGAAATGGCATGGTAATCTGCTCCTGCTCTATAGTAGTTTTGCAGTCACCCTGGTTTAAATCGGTGAGATTTTCAAAAGAAGCACAAGTGATTGATGAGAGGAGGTTCCTTCTAAAAAATGAAAACCAGGTGCTCTTATCCCCTCAAACCACTGAAGATGCTTCAGTCACTTTTTCCCCTCTGAAACTGATGAAACCATCTTTCTGTGTAAGTGTTCATGAGCAGTTGAAGTATATATGTTTTTTGTTTTGTCATACTTCTGCCTCTAAATTACTCCTGAAATTTTCCAAGATCCCCTGCTATGTTGCAAAATATATTCATAAATTCTTGGCAGCTCCATGCTGCAGTTAGCTATGCTATATCAGTACTTAGAAACTTGTGTCAAGTTTGCAGTATTTGCCCACAACAGTAGACTAAGGAAAAGCAGCAGGGCAAGTCTTCCTGATAGGCTCTGTCTGGAGGCAGTGTCTAGCTAAGTATTGAACTTGTTGGCTGATTTGCACCGTGACCTGGAGAAGGATTCTGCTCAAGCATACTTTAGACTTCTGTGAGGTGAGAGGAAGAGTCTGTTTTAAGATCTGTGTAGACTAATGGTAATCTTCAGCCAGGGTTTTGTTTCCCCTCTGGAGAGGTGCCTCCAGCCCCAACAGCAACCCTGCAGTCCTGTTGGAGGAAGAGGGAACTTGGCTCATTCAGCTTTATGGTTTGCATAGCAGTAGATTAGTCTATTAAATCATTGACTGTAAGGTTGAATGGTGCAGCTCCTTCCTTCATCTTTTTTTCTGAGTGATTGGCCTTGGTTGGTGCTCTCCAAGCATCTTTACATTGGCTGTTTTGAAAAGGGGAAGGCCTGGGAGCTAACATTAAATGCTAATTAAAGGCTTGCAGTTTTAGTGCTGAGTTGGGCCCAAAGCTCTCTTTCCCTCATCGCTGGGTACTGTGGATGAAGTAAGTGTAGAGTAACAGCATTGCTGGGACAATGAGAGCACTGACCGGTTTATCTAATGCACACTTGTTGTCTGCTTGCCCTCAAGCCTTGATGTCATCCTCTTTTGTCCAGCTGAGAAGGACCCCTTTTCTTTTTCATTGGAAGGCATAGATGTCATGCCCTAGATCCTGAACTCAGTGTGGTGCCCCTCAGCCACTGATGCACGAACCAGAGGAGGGGACCTACAGGGGTCTTGTTGCATTGGTGGCAGGTTTAGCTAATAGAGAGGCTGTGAGTCTGGGGAGAGAAGGCTGCTACTGTCCCTCTCCTTTCTCTCTGTCCTACCCTGCAGCTCCATCCTCCGTGTGTCCCAGGGCAGGAGGGAGACACTTGGGGAAATTTATGCTTTGGGGGTATGACAGGGAGCTGTTGGTTTACCTCAGGGTGGAGCCCCACTCTGTCCTGCTGGAGTCCTGCCAGCTGCCCTCAGCTCTGGCACACACAAGCCCACCTGACCTGCCACAGTTGTCACAGCTGCTTTTGTAGGAGAACTGTGATGCATGACAGAGGATGCAGAGAGTTCTGCTGAAAGCAAACCTGGGCACCTTTGGAAGCTTTGCATATCCCTGATGCTTCAGAGCAGGTTTCCTCTGCTCCTTTCCACGTTCTCGGAGGCAAGGCTGGAGCAGAAGGGGTGACCTGGTAAAACCACCCTGGGCAGCCCCACCACCAGCTACAGCTGGACATGGTTACTGTGTTTGGTACTCTTTCATTGTAGCTGTCATCATTCCAAGCAAGTGGAGGGAGAGACAGTTCCCTTGTTTTTCAGCTAAGGGAATTTAAAAATCCTTGGGTTTGGCTTGGGGTTCCACCACCTTGACAGCCCTCTTCTCCTTGGCTGTTGGATAAGGGATGATGCTTACTGTTGGGAAGAGACCCAACCAAAGTCAGTTGCAAAATGGGGAGAGGTGGGGGAACAAGGGATTCCCCTCTTGCTTCATATGTGTGTCCATTTTGTCCCAAGTGCACAGACGTGTCCCTAGAAGAGTTGCTCCTCCCCAGGGGGCCCTGGGGCAGCTGTCGCCTTCAACACACACAAACACCACCCCCTATTCCCACTTAAGTAGAAGCTTTTTGACTATACCTGTGGTGATATATGGCTGTTGATACCCTGCTGTGTGCCTTTCCCTGCAGACGGCTTTCCACTGTAGCTTGGAGGAGCTATATGCTATGGTGGAAGTTTGCAATAGGTCTCACTTCTGGAGAAGGTGCCTTGGGAAATGCATGTTCCCAGACTCAGCTGGGAACTCAAAGACTTGGCTGGGAATGGGAGCAGCTGGGAGGAAGCTGCTGGGAAGTGACAATGTTTGGAAAAATCAACTTCAATAGGAAAAAAATTACTGAGGTAAAGTAAGAAGTGGGAAAGGCAGTCTAGCAAGAACAGCTTGCTAGACAAAGATGTAGCTGTGTTTCTAAAAATGAAGGTTTGGAATTTACCTTACTACAGTAGGTTAGCACACTGTACAGTGTCATTCAAGTGGATGCCAATGTGGAGGCTGTGGCTTAATTCTTGATAAATACAAAGGCAGAAAAATATGGAGGCACATGTGATTGAATGCTAACAAGATCACTTAGGGAGGAATATGTGTGTAAAAAAAAAACCCCAGTGTGTTCCACAAACAAAAGCATTTGTGCAGATTTGTAGAGCATTTGTAATAGCACAGCTGGAGGAGCTCCAGGAGAATCTGTAAAAGTCTGTGCGTAATTAGCACTGCCTTTTAAATACACAAAGGGAAAAAATGAGTGAATGCCAGCAAATCAGCGAGGGGAAAAAAATATAACCCAAACATTTGGAATTTGATTTAAATACAACTACTAGCTCAGTACAATCCTGTCAAAAAAAAAGGGAAAAAAAAGGAAAGACAGACATGTAGTAGTTGTGAGTTTATTGCAGTTGTCTCAGTAACTTGGTTAAGCATATAGGTTTCAGAATTAGTCAGAGTGATGGCAAAAAGGAAAATTTCCTGAAAAATGTTGGGTTTCATGGAAAATTATATTCCCTAATAAACAACTGCAATAAAAAGCTTACTGCTCTTGGAGAAAGACCATGCAGAGGAGCTGTGAATGTGCTGTGCTGTTCAGGCATGTCAGTGAGGAGCAGCTCAGTGAGCCCACCCTGAGCAAGGGTGGCAGGAGTTGGGGTCATTGTTGATACTGAAAGAGAAGGAAAAGGAAGCACCATTCCTTTCATGCATTTTAAAGCCCATATCTTTATAGTTTTTCCTTGTATTGTATATTTTCACCAAAAGAAGAACTCACAGCTTTTTTTTTGCATTTTCTGAAAGCAATCGTGGTCTTTTCCATATCAGGTCCTTAGAAAAGAGTGTTTTAAAGCACAAGGGGTGCCCTTTCTTTTCCAGTTTGGGTTTTTTTCTGCCTGTTGATCACAATATTGGCAGAAGTACTTTGGTCTGACTCCTCCATGATGCTTACTGTCTTCTCTGGCAGGTGCTACTTTGGAGTACATCCCACATGGTCAACTTGCAAACACCCACTTAACTTCAAATTTGCGAACACTGAAATTGGAGCAGGACATTGTACCTGCTCAGGAGGAGAGGAAGACTCCCCTGGTGGAAACTGTTCGGGGAAGGAAGTCCTTTTCTTCTCAGGATAAAACTCTTGCTCCAATTAACCTGACAGATGACCAGCTTGCCTCAGGCCTTTATGGTAATAACTGACTCACATTCACCTTTCATCATTCTGGTGGAGTCTGAGTATGAAATACAGTTTAAAAAGCTTTTCAGTATTACCAAAAATGTAAAAGCAGGAAAAGATGCAGCTACAGGGAAAGTCACAATTTGAGACCCTGTGTCTGCAGATAGTGGTTAGGTTTTAAATGGCAGATTGTAGCATCAGTGAAATATCATTTAGTGTCTTCATAAGAAAAATGTACTGAAAGAGAATGGGTTAATAATTATTTTTTTAAATACTTAAATTTGTATGAATGTTTTACCTGTCTTACGCTTAGAGATTGCTTTAAAAGTTGTTTCAATGAATACTAAAATCTAAAAGACCAGCCTTGATTGAACCTCCCTACCCCATTGAATAGTTTATTGTTAAATATGCTTTCTGTATTGTTTAAATGTGCTGTCTGTACTAATGCATTCATTCTGGCAAAGAGCTGCTGCTCTCTGACACCAAGGATTAAGATTTTCTTAATAGAGCAGAGTAACCCATTTCAGCATTAGAAGTTTTTCACAAATAGCGAAGAAAAACAAAAAACTCATGTCTTTTCTTAAAGTTTTCTAAAGCATCATAAAGATTAACAGCATGTTGGAAGATGGGAAATCTAGGCTACACTGGTTTCCAGAGTTGATTTTGGAACTGTTCTTTGATATTTCCAATTTGCATCTCACACCATGTAAAAAATATTGGAAAACTCAGCTTCAGTTGGTAAATTAAACAGAGAGCTGTTTGTTATGAAAAATTGTCTAAAGCTGCTGCAAAGCTGGCTACAGATTTGTACTAATATGTGTGCTTTGTCTCCCTCTTTAACAGTATGTACCAATAATGAAAACACGCTTAAATCTATCATGAAGAAAAGGGATGGGAAGAAGGATTTGAGCAACACCAAGAAGAACCTGCAGTTTGTTGGCATTAATGGCGGGTAAGAGACCTGTCTCCAAAACATCTGTCACTACAGCACTGTACTGCTTTCACAGCGGGTAGGACAGGAAGAACCCAGGAGCACATGCATAGCTTTGGCCTGTCCTTCAGGCTGAGGTGCATCTGCTGAGTGTAGGTATCAGAAGGAAGAACGAGACAGCTGAGCTCCTCTTAATCCTCTTGTGCATTCAAGTGATATATGGCATCAGTCTCAAGTACCTGTGCATGAGATTGCTGCCAAATTTAACTCAGGAAAATGAAATGAGTTCAGCCATGGGGACATTCTTCAGGCAATGCTTTATTAAGGAAAACTTGTAAATATGTTTGGCAGCTGACAAGCACAACACTGTAAAACTAAACAATACAGCAAGAGATGGCATTGCCCAAAAATTAATTTTTCTGGCTTTGTGTTAGATAAATACAGAAACTTTACTACACAAATACAAAAAACAGTATGGAAAATTTTCATCTTTTAAAATACCTTGCCCTTGCAGAATGTTGCAAATGAAAATGGTTTCATCAAATTGTTTTATATAGCTTTTCTAGCCCTTTCCTCAGATTAGTTTTTCTTTAGTACAAACGCTTTGTGCAGTATATAGCCTAAATATCCCAATTACTTAATTTCATACATATTGACTAAAAGTATCATTACTTATAGTGGGGGAGTGTTACCACAGGTTTGTTATCTTCTGCTTATATCTGACTAGTAAGGCAACAACACAATTTACTCTGAACAAAGTAATTTCATTTTGGGGATAAGACAATGTCTGACAGACTGTTAAGACTTTTGTTTAAAAAAGGTTGTTCTTTTTTCATTACACACTGTGTACATACTAATGACAGTTATCAGTTAGCCTTGACACTGAGTTCAGTGAGTAGAAAAGGTCTCTGAGTGGAAAACAGGAGGACTAAGCCTTTGCAAGACATTTTTCCACTTGCACCAGTGCAAGCAGGTACTGTCCACTGCTGAATGGCACTGAGCAAGCACCCCTGCCCCTGCCCATTTTTCCCACAGGTACGAGACCACATCCAGCGATGACTCCAGCTCGGAGGAGAGCTCCTCCTCAGATTCAGAGGAGGAGTGCGAGGGCCACGAGTACCCCTGCGACCGGCACACAGAGGAGAAGCAGCCCACCCCACACACTGCAGAGGTCTGTGCTGTGGGGGCAGAGAAGGACAGTCCTCTCCCAGAGTGTGAGGCCGAGGAGGTGGAAATCAGAGAGAGGTAGGCTGCTCGCCCCCTCCAGAGTGCCTCTGAGGAGGTCACTGCTGCCTCGTGGCATGGGGTAAGCAGTGGGCTCTGCTCATACTGGTGGAGAAAGCATCAGCCCCATCATTGGTTGACTGCTGCCCACTTCCCTCCTGCTCGAGTGGATAGTCAGAGGCGGTTTCATGGCAAAACAGCCATGTGTGAGCAGGGAGAAGGTGTCAGAGGGTGTCCTTTGCAGCAGCTGATCCCATTGACTTTAAATGGTCCATTAACAGTGAGACCCAGGTGGCTCACCCAGCAGAGGCTCTTCCGGGACACAAATGGCACTTGCTTGGGAGCTGGCAATGCCTTGTGAATGGCCTGGTCTGTAAAATGAACAAGCAAATGAGTCTGGAGCCATGCACACCAGGTCAGCAGCCTGCTGGGAGTACATCTTGCATTTGCACCTTCCACGGCATCTCAGCCATGGCTGGTACTGCTCAGTAAGAGGATGGGGTACAGAAGCAAGGACATTGTCCAGCCCTCAGATCATATGCTTCATGTGAGATCGCATACTGTACTATACTTCTAAGGTCACTATCACACACTTCTTCAGCATTTCATGTCTTAAGCTACTTTTCAAATTGCTGGTAATGGGCTGTGTAAGATAGGATTTGACAGACAAGGCTTTTCTGTTTTGGTATACGGAAAGCAAACTATTGTCACGAGTTTTTACTGATTCTTCATTAGTAAATGGTAAAAGGAAGTATAAACATAGGCAGGGAAGGGATATTTTATAGGTAATGGTTTTGCCAGTGGTTTACAAGTGTGCTAGCTTGGAAAATTATGTAGGTGGAATAATAACAGTAAAAGAGCTAAAACAAAATTAATATCATGTTTCACTGAAGGTGTAGCTTAGCATCAAGTTCTCTGTAATTGTCAGCTGCTAAATAAAAGAGATGCAGAAATTAATAATTAAGAGCTTGGAGGCCTTGGAGCTGTGTCTTTTGAAGTGCTCTGAGCTTGCTTTATACAGTACTGTAGGATAGCTTGTTATTTTACAGGTGGCATAGAAAGATGGGCAGTTTCTCAAAAGAGCTCTCTAATTTACATTTATCCTAGCAGGGGGTGGTTGTGAAGAGGAGTAGCAGGACAGCTTAGATAGCCATGTGTACTTGAGGAATATGTTCTCTGCAAGCTGACTGCCCTGGCAATGCCCTTTGAGGGGAAGGAACAGGGCACATGGCTACACATGGACATGGTCCATGCTGCGGTGGAGCATTTCATTGCTCTGGAAGCACTAGCAGCTGGCGTGTAACCCAGGAGGGCTAAAATGCCCACCTTACACACAGAGTGTCCTAGTTGCTCTGCTTTCTGGGAGAATTTTCCTAAAAAATTCTGCCATCATCCTCTCTGCAGGTTATGGGCAGAGATGGTTTGCCACAGTGACATGTGGGACAGGCACAGACCTTATTTTCAGCACTACTATGAGTAGCGAAGAGCTGCCAGAGTGGCTTCTGCATGGCAGATTGCTTGCCTGGAAACATTAATTCCCAGAGAACTTTCAGAAAGATAAATGTTTCTATGCTGAAACGTTAAGAGAAAAATTGAAACACGCAGTATATGTTGCTGTCTCCCTCAGATACGAGCTAAGTGAAAAGATGCTTTCTGCCTGTCACTTGCTGAGAAACAACATTGATGACCCCAAGACATTAACCAACAAAGATGTGGTAAGCAATACAGGACAAAATTCTCTCTCAGATGCAATAGAAAACTTGAGGGAAGGATAACTTGTGGTTTTGCAGGACCAGCATTGCAGTGGGTAAGCAGAAGAGGATTTCATCTTTCCTGCGACGGTCACAAAGCTCTTTCTATCAGGAGACTTTTGTCCAGAGAATGTACTTGTGCTGTGTGCACTTGGGTGTTGTCACGCAAGGCACACACATAAAAATAGTAATGTGAAAGTGAAGTTTCAACACATCTGTGTATTCCTGTGTTATTTTTGTTAGTGTCGCTTTAGCACTGCTGTGGGCAGCTCTTAGGCCTCACATTAGGAGACTATATGCCGTAAGAAGACTGTTACTTCCTATGACAAAAGCTCATAGTCTGTTCTGAAACTGTGGTGATCTGCCTCCTTCTAAGCACAGGGGTCTTGTTTGTCTGACTTACTGCACTGGTGGTTTTATCAGTGCTGCAGAGAGTAAGGAGTATTCATTGTTAATACGCATTCTCAAGAAATAAAATTGTATTTGCCTCATATAGGAATTGCCTATACTGCCTTGTGAGGGCGATCTGAAAGCAAAGGAACACTGCTTAGTGATATGAAACTGAATTTTGCATTTCTTACAGTTGTGTGGTGATGTAAAAGGCAACAACCCACTGATCTCCTCTACTGTAGAGCATCTGCAGCTTCTTAAAGACAGTTATGTTGTGTGCATGACACGGTAGTATTGTCTGTGTCCAGTTCTGACATTTGTGGTCCAAGGAATGTTTTGAAAGGTTGTTCAATACAGTTGTGACAGTTTTTAATCATGTATCTGTCCTTCAGGAGTAGTTTAGGCATTCAAACAACAAATGCTTTAGGCCCTGTTGGAGTTGTAAGTGTCAAAAATGGCATAACCACATGATGGTCTCTGCCTTGGAAGTGTAATTTGAATTTACGTTTTTCTTTCTTGTGCTTAAAGTGTCTTCCAGCACAAGTAGTGCTTTGTAGGTGGAAACTACAGACTCATCAGCTCTTGTTCTCTGTCTGTCTGCTGATAAAGGAGTCTTGTCCAAACAGATTAAATGTCAGTACACTAAGGATCTATATAAGTTGTCCCAACCTCTTCCAGCATACTCAGCTCTTATGGCTTCTGATTACACCAGGAAGAGCAGTGGATTGCTTATTTTGGAATGTGATGGATTACATGAATAAAAAGAAGTGTGCTATTTACTTAATAATGTGTGTGATGCTGTGACTAAAAATAATTTCTTAGTGGTATTTTGCACTCAGTAGCGCTTAAAATTAAAAAAAAAAATTATATTGTGTCGCTTTATGACTACTTTTTTGTTCAATTCTGTGTGTTCACAATACATGTGATCCAACTCAAATAGTTGGACCTTGTCAGTTTTCATTCTGTAAATGTGTTTCTGTAGTACAGTTATGTATGTAGTACTGATGTATGTAGAATATTCTCCCTTTACCGGACATGCGCCACCTCTAGAGCTACTGCAGTGTTTTCCCTAGAGGCTAGATAAGCTTTCTGAGTGTCTTCTCTGTAAAATTGTCCTTGAATTTACTGACCACCTTGCACATGGGGGGTTATGAAGAGGATATGGTGGTCCTTCCAGGTTACAGAAACTGCCTCTCAAAGTCAGAGCTGGTGGTGACTGTGGAAGCCTCCTTGGCTCACAGCAAGATCTGCTCTACCTACATTTTTCCCAACAGATAAGTTACCTGGCCTAAGAGGCTCATACTCCTTCACCCCTAGTCAATGTGAAAGTTTATCCTGAATGTGTAGCCTGCATCTTCTCATTGCAGCTAAAATCTCTTGCTACGACAGCCAGCCATCCTTCAGGTGAAGAACAGGTTCTTTCTTTTCTTACTGCAACAGTTTTTTGCCTGTGAAAATGTTACAGGGTTCCTTTCCCCAGCAGTTCTTTCAGCACAGCATCTCCAGTCCTTCCTGTCTGTCCCATAGGTCAGATTTCCTTGACTTCTTATCATTCTTGCTGTTCACCTTTGAAATTGTTTTAGCCAAATCTTTTGTGTCATTCAGTGATCAGACCAGACAAAGTAGTCCAGCTGTTGCCTTCACAGCAATAGGCAGAGAAGAGACTGCATCAAATGCTGTGCAAGCTATAAATATGTTTATTCACCCCAAAACAGTATTTGCCTTTTTCATTACACTATGATGTTGTTGTCTTCAGTTCAGCTTGTAATACCCAGCTCTTCTCCTGCAGAACTGCTGTCCAGCCAGTTCTCATATACTTGAAGCATTTGATAATTTGTGCCTCAAAACTGGGCCTAATTGACTTAGCATGCTGTTGTTTTAAGTCCAATCAGAAATGTGCATTTTCCCTGTTCTCCATCTTGTGTTTATTAGTGATTCATAAACTTAGTTAAGTATTTGATGGAAATGGTTACTCCAAGTCTTTTTTTCTGTTCACCAGCATTTGATAACCATTAATTCCGAGAGGATGAGATTAATTCTGGGAGTAGTCTCATCCATGTCCTCAGAGGGGAATAGTTCCTGAAAATCAAGTGAAGTGAGAGGAAGTAAACAATTAGTTTTAAAGAAGGCTTTAGTCAGAGGGGAAGCTTCAGTCTGTCATCTTGTTTGTGAGCTGAATGCTTTCTTCCCACATTGGACTAAAAAGGGCTTGACCTGCATTGTTGACTTGTGGGATGGAAAATCCTTTAAACAGATTGCCCATATGTAAATTTTTCTGTTTTGGTTTTGGCAGAGGTTTTGTTTAAATACCATCCAGCATGAGTGGTTTCGTGTCTCAAGTCAGAAGTCTGCTGTCCCTGAAATGGTTGGAGACTACATAACTGCTTTTGAAGAGATTTCTCCTGCTGTCCTCAGACATATCATCAATATGGCAGATGGAAATGGAAACACAGCTCTGCATTACAGTGTCTCACATTCTAACTTTGAAATTGTAAAACTTCTTTTGGATGCAAGTAGGTTAACAGGTTTGCTTATTTTTTTTTTAATTATTATTGGTTTTTGCAATTCTCATAGGTGAAACTGAAAAGTTTTAACTGTTAACAGTTATATGGTGGCTCACTTGAGTAATCTGGAATCTTTGTTTCTAGCACTAGCTTTTGAGATGATGTTTCTTGAAAAAGTTATAAAAACACTCAGGTAAATTATACAGAATTGGCCGGTGTCTGAGACTTACAGTTAGATCCCTGACTTTTGGACTGTAGTTCCAAGCTCAGCAATACCAGCCTCTAGCACTAATTTTCTCTGGAGGCAGTGCAGCTGCTGCTCAGACACGTCTTGCTTGACACGTCTCTGCTGCCTTTCTGAGAAACTGGAGCAGTATGGCATTCTGTCACAGAAGAGCATTTTCCTGATCCATAAGCAATGTGATGATGCTTCATGTAGTTGCTTTTGTTGTTGCTTCCTTTTCTCAATCCCCTTGCAGAGAGGGTAGTGACCAAGGAGAGACTCCAGAGCATCTGCTCCCCACATGCAATGTGGCAGCCAGCAGAAGGTATCACATTGGAAATGGTCCTAGGCAGGATGTGATCTGTTTAAGCTCCCTCTTTGCTCCCTGAGTGAAGTTGGTTTCTCTAAACTAGTTATAAAACCTGTCACAGTTGATTGTGAAAGGTTAACTAGGCAAATAACATGTCTGGAGTGTAAGCCAAGCACTATTCATAAATCCAGAAGGGTAGCACCAGATAAACAAGGATATTAATGATACAAATCCCAGATTTCAAAACCCAGCACATCTGTCACACATGCAGAGATTTCCTCAGCAGCAAAGTGAGCACTTAGAAATCTCTGGTCCTGTTTGAAGGCCCTCTTCCTGTTGGGAAGAATGAGTCATGGCAGGGGAATTCAGGGAATGTCAGGAGCACAGTGAAATGCAGCAGGCTGGCTCTGCAGCACAGCGGTGGTGGGAGGGAACTGCCCCTCCCTTCCCTAGGTATCTCAGGGTAGCAGAAACATGCTCATCTCTTGCTGGAAGTCAGGACCTCCTGTAGGTTCCAGCACCTAGTGTATGCCTGTGGACACCAGGGGTTAACTGTAAAATACAACAACCGTGACTAGTGCCAGGTACTCCTCTGCGGGAGAACTACTTGTGCCAGCACTTGGAAAATGTTTTCAAACAGGCAGATTCCTTCAGGTTTCAGCAGTCTTCCTCTGGACTGTGTCTGAATGGTCACTGTGATCAGCTTTGCAGTGTGGTTATATCACAGGCAGACTGTTGGTCCAAGACTCCATGTCTTTGTGTTTGGTGGGAAGAAAGAACGAGATCAGAGAATCCTCCATATCACCAAGCAGAGTCACCAAGAGGACAAGTAGGAGAACAGTTTTGTTCATTAGCCATATAGAAAAGGAGCTGGAATGTGACCTCAGAAAACACACTCTGCTGAAGTAGTCTAGTCAGGGTAGGAACACATCACTTCTAAAAATTATTCATTATTTATGATATAATGCATGTAGCAAGAGTGTTCTGTGGCTTCATGGAAGTGATGTCTAAAAGTAGTAAGGTAACATCACTGATGTCTATGAAACATTAAAAATGTGCATTTTCTTACATCTGCACTTGTAATGCTTCTGAAATGTTCTTTTCACTGAAAAAGAAAATCCTTTGGCAATAAATCCGTAGAATTTCTTGGAACATTTCTGCAACTGTGGTGCAATTTAACCCCTAATCTAGAGATACTGTTTATGTAAGTCTGAGTCCCTGCTTTTCAATAAGATAAGCACACTGAAAACCCTGCTCCCTGGTAAACCAATAAGCTCTGATGAATTTCTGCAGAATTTTAGGAACAGAGAGAGACTGGAGGTAAGATTTGAACAAAAAGGAGAACTCTTGTCAGTTGCTGTCATGGTCAGAGCTCTTGCCTGTATTTGTTCCCAGAGTAGTTTTGTTCACAGTCAAATACGCTGTAGAACTGGAAGCAGCCTTTAATTTAAAGGGGTTTTTTTGGCAACTCTAAAACATGTTGAAGTACACTTGCAGATTTTCAAAATAACACCAATTACAGGAAAATGTTTGTGCTGAGGAGAAATAACTTTTCAACTGACCGTGTTGCTGAACCATTTTTGTTTTGCAGTGTGGATACCCTCAGGAGAAGAGCTTAAGGACTCTCCTGATGGTATTTCTGGTGGCAGAACCATGACCCTGATGGCCATGTCAGATTTCAGACCACTTGCTTTTACAAAAGAAAAAACAAATGTCCAAAGAAAGCCCTAAATGATAACATATAAAATGGCTTTGTGCTCTCCCTTGTGTTATACATATAGTAGAAAAGAATTATTTTCTTTCTCAGGCTCAAGAGCTCCCCTGTTTATTTTTTATTTTTCCACTTTCCCTTGAATTGCTTCCATTATGAAAGCAGTTGCTGCTTTTTCTTTTTATAGGTTGCTCTACTAACAGTTTATTCAGTTGATTAGCACAATTACTGCTTTTTGGGTTCTTGCTTTCCAAAGAAATTATGTCATCCCTCTGCAGATGTCTGTAACGTAAATCATCAGAACAAGGCTGGTTATACTCCCATCATGCTTGCTGCGCTTGCAGCTGTGGAAGCAGAGAAGGACATGAGGATAGTGGAGGAACTGTTCAGCTGTGGGGACGTGAATGCTAAAGCCAGCCAGGTCAGTCAAATGGTTCACGAGGCACAGTTTGCATTTCTGTGACCTTTTATCTTTCCTTCCACGCTCCCATCCCTGCTCTGTCAGTTCAGCTTTTGCGCACATTCGCTTTCACCATCTGTGGGTTTTGTGTGTATGTTTTTGATTGCTGTGTACAAAACAAAGCCATGGAAGAACAGTTGAGCCTCAGGTCTGGACCTCTTCTAAAAATGAAGGTTGAATATTATATGAAAGAACTATTACTGAATTTTAGGAGGCATTTAGAAATTCTGTGGCATTTAGCTCCTTCCAAAGAACTGTAGATGTCTGGAAATAGTTTGGATATCTTTCACTAATTCAATAAATAGCTAAGTGAATGTGGGATATTTGATGCATAAAAGGTATTTAAATAATGGCAATCCAAGCCTTGAGAGTACTGTTTAAGATAACAATTTCTTTTCCCCAGAAGAAGCATAGTGCCAAAAAAATGTGTTCGTGCTTTGTCAGTGATTGTCTCTGTATTTATTTGGGTTTTCTTCTTCTCTTCATGCAGGCTGGTCAGACTGCACTGATGCTAGCTGTGAGTCATGGTCGGATAGACATGGTTAAAGCTTTGCTGGCCTGTGGTGCAGATGTCAATATCCAAGATGATGAGGGCTCTACAGCTCTGATGTGTGCTAGTGAGCATGGACATGTGGAGATTGTTAAACTTCTGCTGGCTCAGCCTGGGTGTAATGGCACCCTGGAGGACAATGTGAGTTGCCTTTCCAGACTGTACTACTGAAATCTGCTTAGGTGAATCTCTGACTCAGAGAGTGCTAAAGTACCAGCCACATGAATCTTAATTGTAGTAAGTGCTGTGATTATTTGGCTGGTATTTTTATTTTTCTAACAGACCTACCTGGTAGCTATTTCTGTGGTTAGCTATAGGTATTTAGTGGCCAGAACAGAAAAAAGTATTTGTTAGCTCATAGTAAAATATCTTCCTTTCATACATTCCTTCTCCCTTTCACAGGAGTTTTCCCATTTTCAGTTAGGACCTTATCTAGTGACTTTGAGGCCTTTCTGTATTGCTTTTCTGTGCCTGTGGCAAATATCAGTTCTCTTGATATGACGTTCACACTGTATCTACAGAATGACTTTTAGAGTACAGGTTTGGTCTCAGTCACGAAGCTCTGTTGTCCTGACAATAAAGAGATACAGACTGTGACTTCCGTGCCAAGTGAGACACTTGTATATTTTTTGTTTGCAAGGATCATCGCAGCCTACACTGTCAGCAGAATATTTGATCTGTAGAATTCTCAAGCTTGAAAATGTTGACTTAGTTGATCTCTTGCCAGTACTGTATTCCTGTTAACAACATTTCTTGGGTACTTTTCCATTCTTCCTATTGCATTACCCACTGCAATGGTTTGGGATTTTGGAGGGCAGTGGGTGGGTGGTTGTTGACTCTGTTGCAGAGAGGCAGAGACATCATTTCTCTTCATTCACTGACCCGCTGCAGGAGGCAGCTCAGCTGTCTGATAGTACTAGCAGTGTGTAACAGCTGGCCTGAGGAGAAAATGTAAGAAGACTTCAGTGTAACAAACACTTCTGGGGCAATCTAGATAACTGCAGCCAGGATGCTGTTAGCACTCTTAGTTATGAAGTCAGTAATTTAAAAATCTTTATGGGGACACGACACTTAAGTATTCCTGTAGCCAGTTTCACACTCTTTCCCAAGCACAGTTTGACTGCTGCTTATTCATTTTATAATGGGCTTGTCTGTGCTATGAGATTTTGAGAGTTTTAGCATTCTCCTAGCTATTCTGAATGTCACAGCGAGGCTTTTCCAGTCTGCGTGACCAGTAGTAAGCTGAGCATTATCCTACTAATGTGTTCCATTCTGACTGTGATTCAGCATCTCTCTTTAAGCACTTGTGTTGCCTGTGGAGTGTTGTACATTTGTAGTGCATTATATTGCATTGTAGTGGACAGCTATTCTAGCTCCCTGTCTGCTTTATGTATAATTGCCTCCTGTAGTCTCATAAGGAGATTTTCCATGTGGATGCTGTCTGTTGTGTCCTGTGCTGGAGAAAGGGTTTACAGTTTAAAAACTTGAGCCAACCTCTCCAATACCAATACCGGAGCTATGGCCATGGCTGGAATATGTGGTCCATCCCTGTGAGAGCACATTTCAAATATGGGCATTATTGTAGAAACTTCTGTGTGCAAGAGCCAAAAGGCAGGCAGGGAACCAACCAGCAAGCCAGGGGATGCCTGACATCTGCTTCTTCCTGGACCAAACATGGTCTAAAGGAAAAACTGCAGATCAATAAATTATCCTTTCAGCAAACCCAGTTTTTGCTTCTAGTACCCTCAACAACTGTGGTTTCTGAAAGCAATAATATCTTTTGAGAAACTGAGGTGACAGTATTTAACCATGAAATTATATTTAGACTTCCATTAAGGAACATTTGGAATTATGAGTGCAAATTCTCCTAATGTTAATGGGACCTCTAACACAACAGTTATCATTGTAATAGAGCAATTATCATTATATTTGATTAGCATTTATCCCTCCCTTTTCTTCTCTTCCACTTGTTACTGACATTGTAGTTTCTCTCAGACAGCCCAATCTTCTGAAATCACTGGTCTTACACAGCACTACATGTAACGTTATTATGATAATGGTGTGCTTATTCTTCCTCAGCAGTAATCAAGAGTACTCATTGAGAGAAATTATTAGGCCTCTGACAATTGGACTACCTCATAAAACAGCAGTGCAAGGCTAATAATAAAAGAAATGAAACAAGACTCTAAATTAACCTAACTGTCTGTATGAGCACCAGGGCCTCCACTTCATAACTTCCCTTCTCTGTGGGCTGATGGGACTTTTAAGAGATCTGTTAATGCATACAAGCACTAATTCTCCTGTTTCTTCCTTTCTTCTCTCAGGATGGTAGCACAGCACTTTCAATAGCCCTGGAAGCTGGACATAAGGACATAGCAGTTCTCCTTTACGCGCATGTCAACTTTTCCAAAACCCAGTCACCGGTTAGTATACAACCTCCTGTAGTTTATGTTTTAGCTTGCTGCTCCTGAACATAATAGTAAAATGTAAACAAGAAATTAACCCCCTGGTAGCTATACAGCAGTATAGCACATGAAATTTCAAGTTTAATCACAGGATCATTTTTGTGCTGGTAAGTGGACTGTACTTTTTAAAATGCAGATTGACTGCAGAAGGTTGAAGCCTGGCTGAGGGATACTTCCTCCTCCTCTTCTTCCTCCTCCTCCTCCTCCCGTTTATTTAGAGATACAGATAGCTCACTAGCAAGGTTCACTGACACTGCCTTGTGGATAGGATGCTGTTGTATTACTGTAATGCTAATTATTGACCTGGTCACCCAAAGATAGCTGTTTCTGGCATTAGAGCTGTCCTAGGTGTTCTGGCAACTACCTACCCCTTCTCTAGCCCTGACTCGCTCTTCTGATAAACTGCTGCTAAGCATTTCACTGTCTAAAAAACATCCACTCTAGTGCCTGTAGGCTGTATGATAGCTGGCACTGTTCTTCCTAAAATTAAAAAAAAAAAAAAAAGTCAAAAAAAGATTTATCTGTACAATTAAAGGCAAGGGATTGAACAGAGTAATTTTGAGTGTTGTGTTCACTAGCAGCTGGCTGGAATAATTTGTCTTTGATTAATTGTTCTTCTTTTCTAGGGCACTCCTAGGCTTAGCAGAAGGACATCTCCTGGTCCCACCCACAGAGCCACGTTTGAGTAGTAGTGCATGAATATCTGTAAAAAATCTCTATGCCATCTGTAAGCTGCTAAATGTTACTGTTTTACTGAGACAGATACTGAATGTAATTGTCTTGTGCCTGAACTCACCAGCAAAGTGAAAGCAGAGATCTAGTGCTAAAGAGAGAAAACTGTAAACTTGAAGTAAACCTATAGTTAAGTAGTGCTCAGCAGAGAACCTTTCTGTTCTTTTGCTCGCATAGTCATCATTCTGTACACTGGCATAAATCCTGTTTTTCTTTGCTGTAGATTATCCTCTCCTGTGTTATGTGCGCCCTAAGACTTCTAAAGCTATCCATGCAGGGGTGTCCCAGTGGCTTCTTTTTAGTCATTCTAAAATATATTTACTGTGCCTAGACTTTATCACAGTAAACTTTTCATAGATTTCATTCCAACATGATTTTCATGTTTTTAATTATTTGAAATTCAGAAGTTGCAGTTGCTTATATAGTCAGCTCCGTGGATCTTGAGCTGGTGGGTGAGTGGGTAGGTATTGGGGATAGAGCCTTTTGTCAGGTCTGAAGTTCACTAAATAAGTTGTTGCTAATTGGGGATAATGTATAACTTTTTATATAAAAGATACTAGTGTCTATAAAATTAATTCGCACAGTATTTTCAACATTTTATATTCCTTAATAATTAAAATCTAGATGAAGAATTACATGTCCTGTTACCATATTTTTATTAACTGTGTCAGTCTATAAGCTCCATACACATTTATTGGAGAATAAAATTAGAGGTACCAGTTGTATATTCCCCTTGAGTGGAATTGAGCGTAGTTCTCAGTGCGTATTTATGGAATGCTATTACCTTGTCACATTCACCTTAGTCATGAGTATTGAAATGTTTGAAGTGCCTTAGAGTCTTGCCATATTTTCAGAATAAAATTTCATTATGCTGTTTTACTCCTCTCCTGTTTTACTTGTGATTTGTGCTCATCCAGAAATGCTGCACACTTCAATTTCAGCAGGAAAACAAGCTAGATTGGTAAATTAAGGCAGGGAGGACAGGATAGCTCAACCCTTGGGGGCTGCTGATGTGAGCAGCATTGGTGCCCACCCGAGTTTTTTCCTGCTGACTGGAAGAAAGCTTTGCCCAAGGTGATCTGCCTTCGCTGGTATTGCACAGGTTGCGAAGGCTGGACCCTTTGCTGTTGGGTGAGAAGTGGCCTCTCTCTCAGCCATGCAAAGCATCATGGGGAGGCACCAAAGGACCATGTTCAAGCAGTTTACTGGAACTGAAAAATAGTTACCAACTGCAATAAAAGCCTTTGGGCTTTATCTTGCAAACAATCCTGGCAGCATAGTGAAAGGGATGCTTTCTAAATGGTATTAGAACAAGTTCTAAGCTAGTGCCTTCATACCCTTGTCAGTTCAGACCTATCTGACCAGACAGAGAAACACACCTCAATGACTTCCTTCAGGGGATCTAAACAGTTCTGTTACTCTGCGTCCTTTCTCCTTCTCACCTTAAATTCTTATCAACAGCTTTTCCCTTTGAAACAGGGACCCACTGAAGCCATTCTCACTTGGCCTACATTGACTTAGTGACTTGGACTGCCAAGAAGTTTCTGTGAGCTCTCTCAGATCTGGTTTGGTCCAGTGCTGCAGGTACTGTGTGATAACATAGTATCACAGTAACCTAAGGGCAGGTGAAATATCTCTGTTGAGGGGAGACATATCTTAAAACAGTGGTCCTAAACAAGCCACTCCACCCTTTGAGGTCAGTCAGTTTTTACTATTTGATATGGTTTGAAGCTGGCTCCCTGCCAAGTCTCCAAACCTTACCAGAAGAAGTTCACACCCCCTCCCCCCAAAACCTCAGGGAGAAGAGGGAAAAAACAACTAAGAAAACCAAAACGAGAGAGAGACAGCTAAAGCAATATATATAAATATATTTACACTTATATTACAGTTATATACAATTGAAATATATACAATTTCACAAGGGAAAGGGAAGGGGGAAGGGAAAAGGAACAAAACCAAAATAAAATATATATATATCCCAATCAGCAGCCCGAGATCTAGCAACTAAAAGACATTAGCAAAAGACTATCTTACTACTCTCATTGGGACAGCAGAAAGTCACGCTGGAACGATCGCTGGCAACCTCCGTCTCCCAAGGTCGGCAAGGCCTTACCAGGCCTCGCTCCCCAACACCACAGACTCAACAGCAGGGAACCTGCACCTCCAAGCTGCCAGAAGGAAAGAGAGCGAAGGCCTCTCCTCCTTTCTTCTTATAGTCTGGCTTACGTAAAAATCGTAGGGAATACCGGGTAAATCTGGGCACTTCCTTGGTTACAAACTGGTCACCAAGGAAGGCCTAGACCAAACTACCACACTATTGCACCCCTCTGGCCAATGTTTCTTCTCACTCTTCACTTAGCATGTAATGTGTGGATGCTCTCTCACCTGCATCCTACACACTAGTTATAGAGGTATGTCACCCAACGAGCCAAATTACTGTGAAAATAAGGTCTTCCCTCTGACACCAGACTGACAGCAAACAGCAGCAGTAGCTGCAAAAAAAAAAATTAAACAGAAAAATGTCCCTCACTTTGCCATGCATACACTCTCAGAGCCAGTGGGTGCAGGCTGTCCTGTGTAGCAGGGAGCTGAGCTGTGCTGCACACATGCAACCACCCAGTGACCTGAGACTGGGTCACACGCAGTAAAGAACACCAGCGCAAGCTTCCCAATGAATTCCTCATTCACTTAGGACCTGTGTGGATTTCTTGTTCAACAGAATTACTGCAAGTTGGATCTCCCTTTGGCATGGCAAAACTGGCTTTTGGGTCATTTTCAGATCTGTCGATCTGCCATCTCTTGCCCCAGTTCAAACAGTTGTCTGGAAAACAAAGTCAAAATAACGTGTTATTGTCTTCATGATTTTAAAATACACACAGTGCTAGAGATAAACAAATCAATCTGATGAAGTAGAGAAAATGGATGACTGCTTTAAACATTTTCCAGAATTTAATCTAATTTTACAGAAAATCCAGTTCACTTATTTATACATGCTTGCCTGTATCTCGTGGATTAAATTCTTGTCTAGTGGAGAGACAAGACATATTGCCAGGACAGATTTTGGAACAGGAAGAGGTTTCTAATTTCAGTTTTACCAAGAATGTAATTTTTATTTACCACCGAGTTGACCAAAATCAGTCTAATTGTGCTTCCTTCAGGGAGTTAGTGATCATACATGTAACTCTTGCTTACATCTCCTGGCAGTAGTTTTAGGTAGTCCTTTGAGGAGCATGTAGTTGAACTTGGTGCTCCCTTCCAATATGAGATATGCTGAGATTCTGTGATTCTATGATAGCAGTTTTAAAGAATGTAGAGTATGTTCCAAAGTCTGACTTTGATGAAGTGTATGCTGAGCTGTCTGATAATGTGTGTATGCTGAGCTGTCCTCTTCAGTAGTCCCACTGTATTGCTGTATAAAATAGGTTAATTAGTAACATGTCCAATAGATCTTTGCCCCAAAAATAGTTTTTTAAACTATGATCTCCATTGCTGCACTAGTACCTTGCTAATGTGCTTCATATGCAGACACTATTTGTATGTACTGTAGCCTAACCTCCTATTCGTACATAATGGAGCTAAAAAAAATTTGAAATGCCCATGAATATAGCTTTGCAGGGTAGAGGGCCATGACTATTATTTTCCAGGTTGGAACAGAACTCTCTCCCCCGACAAATCAATGAGAGTCCTGGGCATGATGGAAGTCCTGGATGTGCAGCTATCGTACACAGGTTTAAAACAACTGGTCTGGTTGTTTAGGTGACTAATGACACAGGGAGAGTCACCAAATGTGCTCTTTTTTTTTTTTTTTTAACTTGGAAAATCATAAGAAGAGGAATATGAAAATGAACATTCATTCCTTTTTGTTCCTTCCCCTCACCTCCTGCCCCTTTAGAGAACTGGTGTATCAGAAATCAACACATAGGAGTTAACATTTTCTAAGTGATTGCATTTTCTAATGTCATTGATTGACAGAAATCTGGGGAGGAATCTGACCATTCTAACACCATACAAGTGTCAGATTATGCAATTTGGGAGTGCCTAGAGTTAGCTTAGGTGCCATTTTCCTGGTAAACGAGAAACTGACTGCCTAGAGTTTTAGAAAATGTTAGATGAAGCTGTGGACTCTGCACTTCTGTGTAGTGTTCAGTTTCACTCCAAAAACCTCCTTGTCTTGGGCTAAAATGCCTTGTAAAGCAAAGTGCTCCCAGTTTTAGCTGTATCATGAAGTAAGCCATTGTGGTATGCCATGTCAGGAAGACTGCCAAAAGGAATTAAAATTTTGATTGTGTTAGTGGATATAGGTGAAAAGTACAAAATTAACTTGACTGTTTTACTCAAGTCAGGAAATGTAATTTTTGGCCTAAAATTCTATTAGGGTAAACTTAATGAAAAAAAAAAAAAAAAAGAAAAGAAAAAATAATCCCTTAGAATTCTGTTCTCTTGAAGCACCCTCCTGTCTCCAAGACATTGGCACCTGAAGCAGCCCATGGAAGTTGGGCTCTTCCCCAGGAAATAGTTAAGAGGTTCCCAAAAGTGTTTGTATTCACTGATACCCTCTGCAAGTCAAGTTTAATTCCACCTGCTAATGATGAACAGCATTTATCACAAGTGCACGGATTAAGGGGTTTACGTGCATACCAGCTCTGAACTGAGCTCCCTCTACACATTCATCAGCATTTGTTTTTTCAGGTCAGGTCAGATAATGATTGATTCTCACTATATCCAAGCATGATGTTGTCATCACCTTTGAATTCTAACTGTCAGTGAATATATAAAAGCTCTGGCACTTTTTCAAGACTGTAAAATATGTTCTTTTTCCAGTTACACTGTCGTACATTAAGTGAATCTGCCACTTACAATCACCTTAAGAGATAAAAGGTGAGAGTTACTGATATTGAGTTTTAAATTATGGAAATTAGCCAACACAATATTCATCTAAACGCAACAACTAAAAAAAGCATTTTTACAAGATGTACTTTCAGAGGTGTTATCTTCTTGATACTGCTGGAAGAACTCAAGTTATTCTAGAAATAGCTTCTATGTCTGTTTCTCCTGATGGTTCCTACTTTTGGCTGAGAAGTCTGGCTGTTAAAAGTCCAGTTCAGCCATGGGGTGAATTAATGCAAAGCCTTGGCATCAATCCCTGACACACAGGACTGGCTCTGTTTGCTGGGAAGAAAGTGGCCCAAAGGTAACAGGCATCCTCCTGCCTTTGAAAGGCAGCAGTAAAGTTGGCTGAAACAGCATTCACAGTCCCACTGCAGCTGCGAGCAGTTCTCTTCAGTGACTGTGTCTCTCCTTGTAGGTCTGTAAACTTCATCCCTTCCTGCTCTTCTGCCTGTACCCAGGTGCATCAACCAAAAGCTTAACTACAAGCATTTCCTCACTAAAAAGCAGTGCTTTCAGATGTTCAGTTCACATGGTGACGCTTGGACCTGCCTCTGAGGATCTGATGTGAGACAAGAGACAGAGGTAAGGGGCCAAGGAGCTATGCTGGAAGACATACAAGGAGGATTTTGTATTAAATGCTTTTAGGAAGGGCCACAGTGAGATTAGAGGAAAGGGATACCCATGTTTCAGTTTGATTCATGTTTCGGAACTGTGAAAGTATTAGCCTTTACTATTCAGAACCTAATGCAATATCTGTGGAAGTAAATGTAAAAATCCCTGCCCATTTCACTTGTGTTTGGCTGTTGTGTCTCTGTGCGTGTGTACACTGAAGTGCCTGGTTAGAGCTTGAGCCACCTGGTTGCTGTCTTTTTCCATCAGTTGCTGCACTTTTTATTTAGTTCATCTGACATCATCCAATGTATCAGTACCTCCACCACCAGACAGCCAGGGAGCTGCAGAATTGCATGCTACCTGCATGAATAGTTGGGAAGCTCTGTGTAAGATACTATGCAGGAAACACTATAACAGGTTTTTTGGTTGGTTTGGTTTGTTGTTGTTTGTTTTTTTTTTTTGAGGGGATAAGATGTGGGTTTTTTGGTTGGTTGGTTGTTTTGGGGTTTTTTTGTGTGTTTTTCTTTTTTTTTTTTTTGATGTTTTGGGTTTTTTTTCCCAACGAAGACTGTAACAACTTCTTAAAGTTGTTTGTAAGATAGCACACCTGTTTTTCTGCCAGGTTGTTAGGCAATGAAAACAAAGCATGAAGTAGTATTGTCTTATGCTGTATACATATGCGGTGGTTTGACCCAGGCTGGATGCTAGGTGCTCACCAAAATGACTCAGTCACTCCCCTCCTCAGATGGACAGGGATGAGAGAATATAAGGAAAGTCTTGTGGGTTGAGACAAGGACAGGGAGAGATCACTTAGCAATTACAATGGGCAAAAAAGACTCGACTTGGGGAAATACTGCCAATCAAATCAGAGTAGGATAATGAGAAAATAAAAACCAAATCTTAAGACATCTTCTCCCCCAAACCCTCCCTTCTTCCCAGGCCCAACTTTACTACTGAATTCTCTGCCTGCTCCCTACCAGTGGCACAGGAAGACTGGAATGGGGGTTAGTCCATTACACTTTGCTCTTGCAGTTCCTTCCTTCTCTTCCCTTGCTCTAGCACGGGGATCCCTCCCACAGGAGACAGTCCTCCACAAATTCTTGAACAGGAGTCCTTTCAATAGGCTGCAGTTTTTCACAAACTGTTCCAGCATGGCTCCCCCACAGGGTTACAAGTTCTGCCAACAAACCTGTTCCTCTCTCCATGCATGCACAGGTCCTGCCAGGAGACTGCTCCAGAGTCTTCCAACAGAGTCACAGCTTCCTTTGGGCATCCACCTGCTCTGCCATGGGGTTCTCCACAGGCTGCAGGTGGATATCTGCTTCTCCATGGACCTCCATGGGCTGCAGGGGGACAGCCTGCTTTACCATGGTCTGCACCAGGGGCTCCAGTGCCTGGAGCACCTTCTCCTCCTTCACTGACTTTGGTGCCTGCATAGCAGTTTCTCTTAAATACTCTCAAACCTCTATTCCAGCTGCTGTTGCGCAGCAGCTTTTCCCTCTTCTTATACATATTATCCCAGAGGTGCTACCACCATTGCTGATGGGCTCAGCTTTGGCCAGTGGAAGGTCTGTTTTGGAGCCGGCTGGCACAGGCTCTCTTATGTGGTGAAAGCTTTTGGCATCTTCTCACAGAAGACACCTCTGTAGTGCTCCACTAACCAAAACGTGTACAACAACCCAGTACAACAAACCTTTTGCAATATATCAGATGCTTCTTTACTATAGGAGATTAATGAATTCTCAAAATCTCTGTTGTAAATGTTCTATTTCCTTAACAATTTTCAGCTTTTCCTGTTAGAAGAAAAAGCATGTTTCCACACATCAACACCCCCACTCTATGTATGAACCCTGAAGAGATCTCAGGAAAGAGAAAGTCATCAGGAAAAACAGGAGCCTTTAGGTAGATGATACCTGCTGTGAGCACTTCATCTGGGGCCTTAAAGCAAGTTAGGGCGTGGCAGACAAGCTTGATTAACCTTTTTTCTCTCTCATTTTATCCACCTTGTTCCTTTGCCCTGTGCTACTGGATGAGTGGTAGCCATTCCCCTCGAGAACCATAACTGTATATTTTCTGTTTGGTTAGCCAACACAGTCAACACCAGCAAAAATAAATTGCCTTTTTAAAATATTTCTTACAATACAAAACTGCCCTTCAAGGACCTTTATGTAGAGACCTGTAATTAAGGCATCATTATACTCTTAAGCAGAGCATGATTAAATACATTCAGCCATGAATAATAGACCTCAATGTCCATGTGCACCAAACACCACTACACTAATTGCAGGATTATTACTTAGATAACACAAGGGGTAACATTTTTTAAAGCAGTGCATGTGCTTTGGAATCTGTAAGTATTGATCTGAATGTAAGCAGCAAAGAGGTATTTCTAGGAGATATACTGGTAATTTTTTTTTCAGCCTTTCACTTAATGGTTTTAGCCACTCTTGCAGAAGCAGCCCATGATGTGTTCTCCTCAAGAGCTTTGGCTAGCTGAAGAACCAAAAGGGTAGCTCATGCTCCCCCAGTACTACTGTCCTTCCTTAATGAGCCACATTAACTTAACTGAGATGAAGATATGCAGTTGCATTTGCATGCCATGGCAGAAGAGGGAGATTTAATAAAGATCCTTCTCTACTTCCTGGCCATGGTATCATGAAAAGCCACCTGCTGTGTCTGGCAGTCATCCTGCAGTGCTCCTGTATCACTCTTGGGCATTTTCTGGGGCTGGAAGAGCAACTTTTCTCCAGTCCCAAACGTGAGTGACACTTGGAATCAGACAGTTATAATCCACTGGTACTGAGGAAGTGTGAGAAGGCAGGGGCTGGCCCTGGATATGGCTTGCCCCCCACCTCCACCATTATTGCAAATTTATCGTGAGAATTTTCCAGTCCAACCAGTTATATCTGCTCAGATGCTCTTTATTATGCTGGCTTAATCTGCATCACTAGCCTAGCAGGAGGAGCAAGAAGCGTGTTAATGCCTTCTGCAATGGCAGCTGATTTGGGAGAAGTGTGAGCAGAACAGCTGTACAAAGAGAGAGACTAGAAACATGAATGCGATTTGGTTTAGGAAAACCAGACTGAAACAACTGAGGAAAAACAACTGTGGGCATGAAAGAAAGTTAGAAATCTGTGCTGTTGAAAGATAACTTGCCAGAGAGTGAATTAAACAAGAACTGGCAGTGTGATGAGAGCAAGAAGTGGTCTGTGCATTTTTTGTCCATTTCAAATGGAGCAGACACACCTGACACTGGAAGATAAAATGCAACTTGACATCTTTACAGTCACTGCTCCAAAGGCTGCCACCATCAACAGGACAAACAAGAGCTGCTAACAAGTTGGAAGCCGAAAATAAGGAAGAAGTTTAAAAGAGTAGTTTTGGTTTGGTAAGAGACAAATCCTGTAAATAAGGAATTTAGAACATCTCACATTATGTGAGTGCTGAAATCACAAGCTGAAATCATAATTTGCAAAGAGACAGTTAGGCAAAGAGATACAGAAAGTTCTACAGATTAGTTCTGCAAAAACAGGTTTTAAATGAATATGAGTTCATTGCCATCTCTGGCTGTTGTGTCACAAGGTAACATTCTGGCCTTCACACAACAACTCATTTGGTCAGAATACAGTCGAGAACTGGAGATAAAGAAGACATATGTAGTCATATTAAATGTGTGCGAGTTTCTGAAGACGAGCTACAGCTATGACTGTAAATGCCTCCTTTAAGCTGTGTGAACAAAATCATCCAGTGCCTTCCTGCAGTGCCGGTGTATCTGATGGAGAGCCCAGCTGCACCCCAGCAGGATGCTGGCTGTTCTTCCTCTACCCTAGCCTCCCCCATGACTTCTCTGTGGAGTGGGGAGACCTCTGCAGACAGGACAAACCCAACATTGCTGCAAGCATGTCAGAGTCAGACTCTCTGACAGACCAATTAGTTATGGGGGTTTGTTGGGGTTTGGGTTTTTGTTTGGTTGGTTTGGGGTTTGGGTTGGTTTTTTGATTGGTTGGTTGGGGTTTTTATTTGTTTGTTTGTTTGTTTGTTTTAGTATTCTGGTATTGTTTCATTCATTCTTCCTCTTTTAATAACCCCCTTTCAACTGCTGACATGTCAGGGCCTGCATGTATGAGTCTGCACGTATGTCATATGCAGATCTTGGTCTACACTATTTTCTTTAACTAAACATTGAACTGCTTTCCACCCAAATTTTGTGTTTTACAAGGAGACCCAGCAGTGTCCCCCCAAGATCTGGGGTCAGGAGATGGAAAAATGCTGTGCCCTGTACCCCAGCATTGCCTTTGGAAGAAGTGACAAGCATTGTAAAACACCTGCTAACAGAAATGTAAGCTCCATAGACAGAGAAAGGAACCTTGCCATGTAACCCTGTGCTAAACTGCAAAACCTCTACAGCTCTTCTACCAAGTCAGCATGGAAGAAGTTCAGGAGCCTGAAATTACCTTCTGGGGAATCTCTAAGCGTCATATTCTTTTATTTGTAAGGAACCAGTCTACCCAAGACCAAGAGGTATTAGGATGGCTACCCAGGCTCTGAGATCTACCTCTGCTCCAGAAATTAAAATTTCTCTTCGAATAACAGGATGTTTTTCTTGAGGATGCTAACAAAATCACCTGCCATGCAATCTGACGCAGGAGACATGTTTCTGGTGTCCAGGTGCCCTTTTCCAGCTAAAGCATGATAAACACACAAACAGGTCACCCCCCCACCCCAGCCCCTGAGTTACAACCTACCTCAGAAAGTCATGATAGCCCAGGTTCTTGTAAATAAATCTCTTGGGGCAGATTAGAGTAAAACGACACTGAATGATCCATGTTTGTAAATATATATATATACATATATGTAAGTCTTATTTTGGAACAATTTGGTTGCAATGGAAAGCAGGTATGTAGCTGTTTTGGTTATTACTATCTATAATAATATAGCAACAGGAAAGCATAAAAATACCACATAAGAAAATGTATGAAAGAAAGAAAGAGGAAGAAAGAAAAAGGAAAAGAGTAAAAACATATCGCCACCCATATATCTCAGTGACAAGAGTTCTTTGTTGCAATATAGTTGTCTGTTGGTCGAAGTGATAGTCTTGATCCATTGGGGCTGGGGGAAGAAGCCTGTGAAACACAAAGTGCGATGGGTTAATATACCCTTACATTCAGGTCGGAATGGTACCTTCCGTGTGTGCAGGGGGAGCTTTCAGTCCTCTGGTGGAAGGCCTCAGAAACGAGCTTGGGGACGCTTCTCGTGTCTTTGATGGTGTATGACACCTTCTAAAGACACAGCTGCCTCTCACATCAGAGCAGTTTAGCCAGTAAATGCTCCATCAGACCTCCCTCAGGGGAATGAGGAGGGAGTTCTACAACTGAGCAAAGGGCAACTACCATGATAAAGAGAACCGTCTGGTCTCGGAGGGTCTGCTTCTTATGGCATAATGAGGTTGTTCTTCCTCTGCTTTGATTGCATCAAAACACAACTAAGTGTGTGAAAGTCACTCCTGTCCGCTCCAGGAGGAAGGTTGTATCAACATGCATTTTGAGGCCATTCCTGAATTCCAAACTAACATTGCCTCCCTATACCACCATTCCTTTCACCTGTCCACTTCTAAAGTATGACTCACATGACTTGGTCTGGGGCATCAGTTATTTTGACCATCTTTTGAGTAGTTAAGTGGTGCCCCCTTAGAAATTAAAACTGATAATAACAATAATTTTAGATACTTTTTTGAATAGAAATAAAAGTGCAAGTTATTCTTTGTAGCAACACTGCCATGCTTGATAACAGCTCCTATTTTAACAAAAATACCGTGGTGTAACCAGGTGAATACTCTCTTTTCTAAAAAAAAAAAAAAAAAAGAAAAAAATGTGTATATGAGATTAGCTCAGTTGGTTAGAGCTTGGTGTTAAGGACAGCAAGGTCTTAACCTTGTATGGTTAAGGCCATGGTTCTTAACCATGAATAGCCTGTATGGGCCATTCATGTAAGAACTGGACTTTTATGATCCTTGCAGGTCCCTTCCAACTCAGCATATTCTGTGAAACAAAATATGAGTGTATATGTGTGTGTGTAATTTTCACTTTATTCTTAAAAGTTTGTTTTGAAAAAAATGATAAGAGGGATCTCACTGAAACACAAAGAATAAATAGCTACTTGAAGTTGGTTACGGCATGTGTTCTTCACCCAGTGGATCAGAACATCACAGAATCACAGAATATGCTGAGTTGGAAGGGATCCACAAAGATCACCAAGTCCAACCCTTAGCCCTGCACAGAACCAGCCCCAAGAGTCACACATGTGCCTGAGAGTATCAGCCAAATGCCCCTTGAACTCTGTCAGGCTTGGTGGTGTGACCACTGGCCTGGGAAGCCTGTTCCAGTACCCAACTACCCTTTGGGTGAAGAACCTTCTTCTACTATCCAACCTAAACCTCCCCTGACACAACTTCAGGCCATTCCCTTGGTTACTGTCACTGGTCACAATTGGTGCCTGCCCCTCTTCTTCCCCTCACAAGGAAGTTGTAGACTTCAATGAGGTCTCCTCTCAGTCTCCTCCCGGCTGAACACACCAAGTTACCTCAGCCACTCTTCATACGATTTCCCCTCAAGGCCCTTCACCATCTCTGTTACCTTCCTTTGGACACTTTCTAATAGCTCAATATCTTTCTTGTACAGAGGTGCCCAGAACTTCACACAATATTCAAGGTGAGGCCACACCAGCACAGAGCAGAGCGGGACAATGAGCTACAGGGTAAAGTGAATAACCAGGCAGGTATTTAAGGTGTGTATCATTCAGATCATAGAACACAGTGTATCCTACAGAGAGGAACTATGGGCTATTGCGTTTATAGATACTCAGGCAATTTTAGAGGTGTACCCTACTTACCTTAGGTACCTAATGAACAATGTTCTTAGACATCATTATTGTGAAGTCACAGAAGCTGCCTTCCAGTGAAAAGGCAATCTCTGTTCCTTGGTTTCTTAAAAACAGGTGAGAGAAAACAATTACTTAAACGACCACGTAGAGAAGCTACTCTTTGTTCTCAACCTTATCATGTGTTATCTGTTACAATTTCAAACTCTTGAGAATATTTTAAAAATATTTTACTCAGACAAGGTGAATATTTGCATACACTTAGCTGGGATGGCTGAGCTGGGCTCAGAACACTTTTGTTCTGGCTTCTGCAAAAGGCACTATTTGCATTGGAATGACAGAAAATTATGGTGTCTGACTAATTAGTTTCCATACAATGTTCCCATCACCTCTCAAAGCATTTAAGTGTCTAGACAAAGCTAGACTAATTAAAATTAATAGCCTGACAGTTGAAATAATTCATAACAGTGTGTCATCTTCCTTAGCAGCTTCTCACCAATAGAATTAGAGGAACTTGGTTACTCCTAATTAGAAAATGTGCACATATGATGTACAGAGATCCCAACACTGCTGAACGACATGCAAGGGATAGAAGAAAACTGTTGCCTAAGAAAGCCAACTAAGTGTTCTAATTATCTGTATCTTGATAGCACTAAGCAAAGCCTTACCTGAGAGGAGTAGGTTTCCTAAATTTCCCAAATTTCCCAGGTCCTTTCTCTGAACTAGATTTCTGGCGTGGATGTGGGATGAACCCCTGAAGATGGGAAGACCTAATACACTGTCTGTAGCGTTTGGGGACCACCTCTGAACTGTCCGATTGCTCTGGGGGCTCTGGGGCATGGAGGGCAGACAGGAGAGGCTTCTGTGGAAGAGTCAGGCTCCCAGGGACGAAAAAAGTCTCTTTCTCAGTTTAGGAAACGTGAAAGGTCAGCAGCTCACATCAAGTCATTTCACAGCATGGCTGATTAAGTAACAATCATTTGAGTTTCATTAAAATATTTGGAAGGGCTCAGCTGTGTCTGGAGGCAATTCTGACACCCCTGCCTCACTCAGTGGATTCGAAAGACTTCTCACAGGAAGTGGGAAGAAATGGAGGAAGAGCAGCACAACACTTTGCTCTCAGACATGGGTGCTACCCTGACTGATTTTATGGGAAATTCGCACAGAATGCTCCCCTGACTGCAAAATATTACGTGAAGAATATGTTTATTTAGGCTTAAAGAAAAAAGAAGAAAATAAATTCAGGAGATATTGTAACAATACTTTTGTTTCTATTAAGCTTCTGAAATAGCAGAAACAAATAATACTGCATGAATAAATAAATTGGATGGACAACAAATTGACACAGCAAAACCTGCCCCTTCTGCTACCTCAGCTGTAACTGTCCCTCAGAATCATGGAGCTCCAGCAGTTTTAAGTTTCTGAAGATCAAGAATGCAAAATAATAAAAACTTGCATCACTTAAAGAAGGCATAGGTAATAAAGCAAGTGCTTTATAATTTGAAATGATCTATTTCTTCCTTTAAATACCAATTGGCTTGCTCAATGATGTGGAAATTTAACTGTATCCATTAAAACATTAAAGATCATAAATAAAAAAGTAGCAATTAATTGTGTTGCCTATTTTTAAGAGGTTGGAGTTTAGTTTTTCACATTCTAGCAGTCTATCAAACTCAGCTCCATTACAGATGTCTTAGAGCTGAATTGATGATGATACTCAAAACTAAGGGCATTCTCTTCAGTAGTCCTACCCTAATGAAGGAGCTCAAATGTATAGATGGCTTATCTGACTCTATCATTCTTACTGTGTAAATTACAAATGTTTGAAATGTCAGCTTAATGAGTCATGCAAGAGTCTTCAATGTTCTAAGTCACTGGATCCAATTAATTTTTAAGTGTGCCTAAAATGAACAATGAATACTGAGAAGAAGCAATTCAGTGGTTTTCTCCACGCTCACTTTTTAACTCCTGTTTTAAAAGTTGGACCTAATAATGCTTTCAAATAGCTATCCAAGTCAATTATTAACAATGACTGAAATTTTTAAGGAGCTAACAGCATGGTTTTCTCATCCTTTAAGTCTGCAATGAAATTATTCCAATTTGCATGAACAAATTAGGAAATGAAGAATGTAAGCAGTAGTGAAAAAAAGGTAATTTTTTCTCTTCTTTATGCCTGTTATTAGTAAAAGTACTCAGGGTGGAAGCATGATAAACATACCCATTTTTAAAATATCTCCATTCTATTTGCTTCATTGAACTTGAAAACTGCTTTGATTTTTACTGTATTTGGCATAATCTAACAGAGTGAATTTTGTTTTCAGTGAATCCTGTTTTTACTGAGCAGTGTGGGCCAATGTAATTGGCAGGGCTCGCAGTTATGAAAGGGAAGAGCCGTTTGTTGTTACAGGCAGGCATTTCTTGAGTTTTATGTAAACAGGTTTTACCACAGCCCTGGATTTTGGACCATTAAACTCTAGATTCTGATTAGCAGGCATCTTGCAAACAAACATGCGTTTGCTCAGGCAACAATCTCCGGTGCCTTTTCTCAGCTGTAGGTCATCTGAAGTTACTGATGTGAACGCTCTTTTTCCACATGTTGGGAGAACACCAACAAGCAGAGTATGAGTGAACCCATCACTTAAGTGACCATCAAGGCATATCACCTGCTGTGGCAGGCCCGTTCTCCAACTTGGGATACAGATGATGCTGTTCCCTGTCCCCTGCCAACATCCCTTCTTGTACCCTTTGAAGAAGGGTCCCCTGCAGGGGTGTCACCCAAAGGGTATGGATTTGTGCCAAGAGAAAAGAACATGAACTGAGGGTGCTGAAGAAAGTACTCAATTTGTCCCACCCTCCTAACAACCAGTAGTCTTTGTAAGTGAAGCTAAGCACAGCAGCTTTTCAGGCTGATGCAGAAAGACATCCCTGTGCTCACTGGAGAGAAGCTGTGGACCACCATCCCAAGGACTCTCCTAAATCTCACCGAGGAAAAGCAGCAAATAGCCAAGTGGTGGCAGCACTATAAACTGCTTTAGTTGTTCACTCAAGTGAGAGTGGAAGCCTGAACTTCAAAGAAGAGGAAAAAAAAAGGAAAAAGGAGTTTGAGGAGAAGTGAATCAAGCAGTCCAGATATGCCTGTCCTAATAAGAAACCCTTACCTTTTGTTGTGGTGTAGGCAGTCCTAGCTGTATAACTTGAAAACAGAAAACTGTAAAAACATAAATGGGGGGGGGGGGGGGGGAGCTATATGCTGCCAGAAAGTGTAAAAAAATTTCTCAATTTGGAATAAAACCTTTGCCTGTGGGATTGTGTTTTAAGAGCCAAGTGATAAAACTTCAGCTTCCCTGTAAGTTAAATGAGGTTTAAAATAAGGAATAAATGAAAGAAAAAAAATTGTATAATAGAAAGTGGAAAAAAATATACAGCTTATTTATGCCACCTACTGGATTTTTCCTGAAGTATCTTTTCAATCCATTTAGTTGTCACGATGATGCCTGTCACTCCAGCAAATACATTTGCATGGAAGACTACTTGCACAAGTAGACCCACTGATATCAAGCTGATGACTCACATGAGTAAATTACATGTGTGAAATAACACAAATGGAGGAGTGCAGATGGCGGTTACACCCATTTATTCTGCTAAACTGATGGCTATAGGGCAGCCAAGAGACCCAAAGCTGCAGGGAAGCACTGAAGTCCAACATTGAGGAGTTTCCCAGCTCCTATCAGTGTCTCAGGGGAACGTGCTGGCATGGTTTCCCTCCTTCGCTTGACTCCCTCTGGCTGTCTTTGATATATTGTTCTAAATGACCAAAGTGTTTATGAACACACCGATGTTTTCAAACAATGTGGACCGGCAGCATGCATGCTTTATCTTCTATCCTTCACCACTCCTGCAGCTGAGGCTCTGCTGGGAATTCACAACCAGCCCTGGGGATACAGGCTGTAAAATGACCTGGGAGAGTCAAAAATATCTACTGCAAACAGACACGGCAAAACCTCTCTGGTTTGACCCACTGACAGGAAAAAACCAAAACAAACAAAAAACAACAGAATTAGATCTAGCAGACCTCTAAAATGGACTTAGTAAACGCACTCAACCCCACTTACTTCGGTGAAAGGTCCTCACTTTCCAGTCAACAGTGTTAGAATTAAACCCTTTTTAATTTGCGACCCCTCTATTGGGTTGCTTGGTCATGCCAAATGATAATCTTGTTGGCAAATAAAACATTTTTGCAAGGTTCAAGGGATCAACCAAAGGCATGCATCAGCAAAGGACAGATCATCACTAACAGATGACGTTTTGTACTTTAAGGGCTTGTACAAAAAAAGTTAAACCTAAAGGACAACCTTCAGATACCTATTAAAAAAAAAGGCAAAACTGTCTTTTGATTATTTTTTTTTCTTCAGAAGCATTGATTACAGTTATTTCCAAAGGTGCCAGCAAACTGCAGTAATGTTTTGTCATTGCCATCATCACTGGACAGGCTCAAACCAGAGATGCTCAGACGTACATTAAATAAATAACAATGACTACAATTTCCTGAAGACTTGCAGTGAGGTTGCTGTGATTTGTGTTAGGACCAATGGCAGTTTATGACTATCTCCTATTACTTCATGGCTCCACAGATGACAAATCCAGTATCACCAAGCACCCATTAAAAAAATTGAGAAAAACACTGCACTCTAACCCCATATTCAAAGTGTGACTTGAACTAGCAAAACAAAAGCAATTCATTATTAAATGATCAATCGTGTACTTGCATTCATCATGCAAGTAGGCATCTTGCATCTAGGTATTTTGGTGGTATTCATCCAGAACACAAAATACCAGATCATTTTTTTCCCCTCACCAGTAGGTTCTGTAACGTTATGGATAATAAAGATCTGTGCAGCTAGCCTGAAAATCAGGAGTAGAAAATACTAGTTATGTGAAACAGTGATGAATGAATGTTCTTCTTGGAACTGTTGCATTTTTTGCATCTTGTAATTCATCTCTGAGGTTAGCTGTCACACTTGTTTCTAGTGAAAAGGCATATGTAAGCAGCTGATGACTGCTATTTTTCTACTTTGCGTTTGCTTGCTTTATATACTGTGCTTCTTTTATCTCTCCTCTTTTTTGACCCTTTCCAGTTTTTCTCTTTCTCCTCCTGTCGTTTCTGATGTGCTTTTTCTTCTCCTATCTCATCATACCTCATCTTGTTGGAGTTTATTTTATTTTGCCTTTCTTGTTCTTTTGATTTAGCCTCCTTTCATCTACTTTTTAATTTGCATTTTCAGTTGACTCCAAGACAATTTGCATGTGAGCACCTGAAAACATTCCTGTGCATGTGCTCCACCATGCACAGACCCTCACAAACCGGAGATTCACTTTCAGGACTCACTTGCTCCTAGACAACAACTTCAGAGACTGATCAATGCCTCTATGAGTTGAGAAGATCTCAACTGGTTTCATTCAGGGAGGAATTTCATATTTTGATATAGGACGCTAAGTATGCCTGTTTGCATTGTTCATCTCCTTAAATATTAGTAATATGCACCATTAGGTGTAAAGACAAATCCTAATTTTGTTCCACTAAACGTTGTATTCGTCTTCTCCTCTCTTGCAGGAGAATGTGCAGTTATTGACATCAGAAATGTCAATCTCAGCAAGGAAAAAGTTTCAGTTTCTGTGAGTTGAATGATGGCAATACACCCGCACCAAGCCCATAGAACTTCTGCTGGGGTGTTGCTTGAAAACCATGTGGCTGCTCGAGACCAGGGCTTAACAGTGAGGTTTAATGTCGTCTCCCTAGAGGATGGAAAGTGCCATAAATGTCTCCCAATGTTGTACTGTGAAGAAAAAAGTTCTTTAAATGTGATGTATTAAAGGCTAATGCAAAGGATCAAGCAGGAAAGATCTGGGGCTTTCTTCAGGCTGGGATAGGCACTCGCTGTTTCCAGCACAGAGGTTCAGTCTAAGCAGAATTAGCTGGGAGTTTGCTGATCTCAAAGAGGGAGACGCTTTCCTTGGCTTCTTCCAGCAGAAATAAATTTCTACCTACTGTAACTTATTACCATCTGATATGCTGAGTCATGAAGCTGAGGTTATAGAAATCTTTATGCAATCTTTATAAATCAGCCTCACATAATCTCAGGCGCTTTCTGCTTCATCTCTGTTGAGTCACTCATTTGACAGTTGTCATTCATCTTAGATTGAGATGTAATTTAATAGTTTCATTTCAGCATGAAGATAGCGTCATCTAAAGTTGAGCTCAGAAAGATTTAAAGGTGTAACAGAGGAAATATTAATACTGTAAATAATATCTGTAGAGCTGTATGCGTCTATAAATCAGATAGTGCCAAGTTGGAAGGGCGGTCTATGTAAAGAAGAAAAAAGCATCTTCCCTTGTTTTCCCCTGCAGAGTACAGCCGCTCTGCCATCGACACCCACTCCAGAGGCGATGGCTACCAAGTTGTCACCACGCTCTCACTGCCTGTATTTGTTGGGATCACCTGCCCACACAGCTATCGATCCAAGAGTGTTTATACCCATTGAGAGATACGAGTGGGAGGGAACCTGTGAACGAGAGATGTAGTCCAGCAGCCTCACGACAGAGAGCAACTGAGCGGCGGCAACACGGATGTTTTATTTGGGGGTCACAGCTCTCCTCGGGCCAGGCCATGTTGGTCGCCTGCCCAAACCTGACTTGCCCCGGCAGCGCGGCCGCGGAGAGGCCGCAGGGACGCCGCGGGGCCAGGCCATGGTGTCGTGCGGGACCTGTGGGCCCCGCGGCTGAGCCGACCCCCCGGGTATCTCCGGCACCACGCCCGCGCTCGGGGCCGCCCCGGCCCCGCACCCACCGCCCCGCTGCGCATCCGACGGCCACCCGCCTGGGCAGGGACCCGCCTTTCCCGCCGCGGGCCGGCCTGGTGGGGGAGGGAGGAGTGGGAAGGGAGGGGTGGCGCTCCCCCCACCCCAGGGAACTACCCGGCGCCAGCTCCCCGGGATAGCGAGGACTTCGCGGCCGCACGGACCCCCCGGAGCAGGGGTGGGGGGAGGCAAGGCAGGAGGGGAAACAGCAGCCGCCTCTGCCCGCCAAAACGCGTGGGGTGACGGGACGAGGGCGGGCAGAGCCGCGCCGACCCCTGGCTCGGGTGCCGCCAGCCCGCCGCGATGCCCAGTGACACCCCGGCCTTCAGCAAGCCCCCGGACGTCGCGGGGCCAGGGGACAAGGCGGGCGGCTTCGGGAAGGCGGCAGCGCCCATGGCGGCCGTCCCCGCGGACAGGGGTGCCGGCGCGGCGGGAAAGAAGCGGCCGCGTATGCCCAAGTGTGCCCGCTGCCGCAACCACGGCTACTCCTCGCCGCTGAAGGGGCACAAGCGGTTCTGCATGTGGCGGGACTGCCAGTGCAACAAGTGCAGCCTGATCGCCGAGCGGCAGCGGGTGATGGCAGCGCAGGTGAGCTCTTCCCGGAGCGGCGAGGGATGTCTGCCGGCCGCGGGCAGTGCCCTGCGCCCAGCGGGGTTGGTGGCCGTCGGGGCCAGGCGGCCGCGCCGAGGTGCGGTGTGCGACCGCGGGTGGCCTCGCCCCGGGCTCGAGTCAGTAGTTGCATCGGCTCCTTCCTACGTTAATGAGACTTTCAGCTGTATTTCTCTTAAGTTATATATTTTTTTTTACATAACAAATGGGAGATGCCCCAGAGGCGAGCAGGATTGTGGTCGGGGCGAGCCGGCGGCAGCGGGGCGAGGGGCGGCGGTGAGCGCACGGCCGAGCGCCGCTCCCCCAGCCGGCTACAGCCCAGCCCTGTGGACAGCTCCCGGCTGCGCGGGACGGCCGTGGTTGCGTTTGCTGATGCTGGGAGGCATTACTTGAGCTCATTTCTGACTTATTTTTTTCACATAGCGGCTCTGCAAACCGCTACGGCAGTGGGTCACATTTTAAATCTAAACGAGGGCTCAGTAGCCGTTAAGAAAACGGCATCCAATTTAGAGGAAGAATAACTTTGTTTCGTTGGTAGTCCAGCTGAAATCACAACTCTCAGGCAGGGCAAATGTAGGGCTATATTAACCGTGATCTTTATCTTGAAAAACAACATTAAGAGGAGTAGTCGGCATGTAGTGGCTACTGGCATATGAGCTCTGGCGGGGGGGCTTGCGCTCTTTAGTTAGTGTAAACGGTCCCTTACAGACAAATGAGAAGGCAGCTGCTGGTGCAGGTAAAGGCAGTGGTATCAGACCCCCGCATCCTGCAACTGATGTGCGCTCAGAGCTTCGTGATCCCACATAAAATGAATGTCGGCCAGACAGCTTTTAAAAATCTTATCAGCTCTGGATTAAATCTTTCCCCATTTTTTTGTTCAATTATTCAGTACAAGTTTATGAAACGTCTTCAGATCTCACTGGGATTGAGTTTTTGTTCATTTAAACAATTCCTCTTTGTCGGTGGCATGGCAGTCCAGAAATAATTGTTATGCCCAAGTTACATGCATTTTCTCTGCCTGGTGCGAACTGTGAAATAATAAACATGAATCCCTTTGCCATCTGCCTCGGGGAAGGAAGCACAAAGTGCGGTGTTGTCAGAGCAAGTGTCCCCTTCTGCACAGACTCTTCTCTAGCTGCTCAGCTGCTGCTTCTAGGGAGTGGATGCCTCCTGCTAGCAGGCTTTGGTGACGGCCCTCCTGTGGGTTTTGTCTTCCCTGCCTAGTATTTGAAAGTGGCTTTGAAAGCCTCCCTAACTAAACCTTATCTGTGTAGGAGTTGCACACTGAGAGTTTGTCTTTCCCCGTTTCAGTATATTTCTGCAATAAGCCCCTTGAGGCTGGTGGAATTTCACAGGTCAAGGTTACTGGCTTGTGAAGTCAGAGTTACAGTGGTGTTTGCAAGTCTACGCCTCCTGCTTGGGATTTCTTTTATTGGAAGAGCTAATACTAATTAACAGTATTACACATTTGTATTAGTAAAAATGTTGCTGTTGAACATGAAAATGTAGGGAAGTCCTGCCCAAGATATCCAGGAAAATTTCAAGCAAGAAAAGCCCACGATGCCAGTCTGTAATCAGAATTTCCTAGGTTCAAATAAAGATGCAAATCAGTCACCTGACAAGGAGCAGGGATAGGTAGCTGTAGCAGTGTCATATATACCTCCTGGACACATATCACAACTTTGCATGAGTGGACAGATGTGCAGAATTGATCTACCAGTTCACATGAGGCAGAAGGGACCCTCTGTAAGCAACAGATCTGGTTGGTTTGTACCCAGACTGCATAGTACCTATGGGCTTGGCCAGTGCCAGCTAGGCTTTGAAATATTGTCAGTGTTGGGAAAAAAATGGGAAACTCCGGCTTTTCCAGGCCTGGTCAGCTACATGCAATGTGTGTGATGCTGTCTGAGAGGCTCTTTACATCCTACATTTGCCATGCTTCTTTCATAATGGTTCTTTGTGTACAGTGCACTATATACTGAAATTTCCTTGAGGGGCAACATTTCCAGCAAAGAGCCAGCAAGGAAACCTAGCAGGCTTGAACAAAGTAGCAGATTACAAGTATAAGCCTTCATGAAGAGCTGCTTTATACTGATGAAGAGGCACAGTAGAGCCCTGCAAGCAGATTAATTTCCTGTCCCCAGCAGCTGTGTATCAGCAGAGAGGAGGGTAGTAACTACACTTTTTCCAGACTGCCTTTCCCTGGAGCAGCTGTGTTGGGTGAGTGCAGTCAGCTGTAATACGGCGTCTTCTGGCCTCGGTGGAGAAAGATGTATATGTCCCCAGCATTTCATAGGCTTGTTCATATATACTTGGACACAAAAAGGGGTTGGTTTTCGGTAGCTTTATAACCTTCTTTATATTCTCCTCTACCCACTGGCTGGATTGTGAAAAGGTTCTAGAGAGTAAACCATTTGTGGAGTAGCTGAGGAAGCTGGGGTTGTTTAGCCTGGAGAAAAGGAGGGAGGCTCAGGGGAGACCTTATCACTCTCTACAGCTACCTGAAAGGAGGTTATAGCAAGATGGGGGTTGGCCTCTTCTGCCAGGCAGCTAGCAGCAGGACAAGACAAAATGGCTTCAGGCTGCACCAGGGGAGGTTCAAGTTGGACATCAGGAAGAACTTTGTCACAGAAAGGGTTGTCAACCATTGGAACGGGTGCCCAAGGAAGTGCTGGAGTCACCATCCCTGGAGGTGTTCCAGAAATGACTGGACATGGCTGTTAGTGGTATGGTTTAGTTAACATAGTTGTGTTTGGTCAAAGGTTAGACTTCTTAAATAATCTTAGAGGTTTTTTTCAGTCTTAATGATTGTATGATTCTATGATCAATGCCATTCAGAGTGCCAAGAGGGAAAAACCAGCCTGGAATCTGAGTCTTTCATTGTTGCCAGTATAAATTGTGTTCAAGCCACAGAGCATGTGCTTAGGTCTGTCTTTTGTTCCCAGGTTGCACTGAGAAGACAGCAAGCTCAGGAAGAGGAACTGGGAATCAGCCACCCAGTGCCCCTGCCTAGTGTCCCCGAGACATTTCTTAAGAAGAACGGTGGTGGCAGCTCTTGCCTCTCGTTGGAAAGCAGCAGCCCTATGCACTCAATGAGTACAGCCATGACAGCAGCTAGTACACCATCAGGTAAAGTGCTGGGAGGGTGATGCTCATGACCCAGGTCAGTGGCTAATGCTGCTTATACCTGCTCTTGCACCTCTTGCCCTCTCTGTGACGATGGGGTTATGGAGTCCCCTCTCCAAGAGGGGACAGCGTTGCTCTCTTGGTACAGTTAGCAGAAAAGAAGAATCCAGGATGAGTCTTTCATAGTTTAATTGATTATTTTTACTTGAAAATCAAAACGTCTTTTATAGAGATGGGTGTTGTAATTAAATTCAGTAAGGTGTATGCCTGTGAGTAGAGATTTATGGGCAGCTTTTCTCCTTTGTCCCAAAATACGTACTCCTGCCACAGTCCTGGCAGCTGTGTTTTGGCTGGCTGTGTGTCTTCTTCAAAATTTGAGAGTTTCCAGAATTGTATAGAGCCAAGTATGTAGAAAACATTATTGACTTCAGCAGCAGAGATCTGTCAACCTTACATGACTTGAAGGGGTGGTACATTGGTTCTGTGTGGCGTGGTGTGATGAACCACAATAGACTGATAGGGTCCTTACACTTTACTACATCTTACTGCGTTGCATTTAACCCTTGTAAAACAAAGACCCCAAAAAATAACAGTCAGCAATACTTGTCTGTATATTCAGTAAAAGCATAGCCAAGCACAGAAAGCACTGAAGTGAAGACTCTAGGCAAAATGTTTTTTTCCTGTGTAAATTGCTTTTTCCCTTTTCTGACTGTGCCTGACAGATGCAGCAATTGAATTTGTATTAAACAAAAAAGCTGGTGTAATGGACTGGTTGTGTATAGACAGAAAATAAAAAAGCAAACAAGTAAAGAAAAAAGGGAAAAGGAAATTTCATTTTTAGTAGTCTGTGCTGATGTCAATAATGTAGGTGAAAAGATGATTCTAAAGTGGGCAGTGCTTTGCATTAACTAATAAAAGGCCAGTGCATATGTGTCTGTCAAATGACATTATTTGTTTTGCAGGCCATTTAAAGTCTTGTCAGATGGATTTGTTGCACCCAGTGCAGACAGGCAGTTTCAGACCAATGTAGAGGAATTTCTTTGGGAAGCTTTTAGAAGAACTGCTTAATAAAACAGTAAATAGCTTTTTATTAGCTTTTTTGTTTTCATTATGTTAGTGTCACCTTTGAATTGATGCAGTTACTCCTTTCATATTTGCATGCTTTGTCTATGGACATGGAAAAAGCGGGCTAAAGATTAAAGCAGTATATTCAGTAATGTGTAGAGATTGTGTGTAACTCAGGAGAACTAGAAAATCTTTGTCCATACAGAAAGGTGAAAAAATGAAATTGTCTTACTGTTGACAGAATTGGCATTAGCTTTGATCTTAATGTTTTTAAAATGTCAGTGACAGTATTTAATTTATTAATCCCACTATACTAATTACTTATTAATTGAATTAAATTATGGTCTTTTAATGAAAAACATTGACCAAACAAGCTTAAGACAATTCACATGGCTGAATAAAGATTTTAAAACATAAAAATACCTAATTTTAAAGTAATTTGAATTGTTTGAATGTTTCTGATCAGAGCAGTCATCTTTCTTACAGCAGATTTCTCTTTGTGAGCAATTTAAATACATTGTTTCTCAATCATTTTACTAAATAACTAGCATCTACTAAAAAACTGTTTGTGGATGACAACATTTAAAATACATACCTTCATCTCCAGAAAGAAGATGTGATTCCAGGCAAGAATCAAGGCAGGGTCAGCCTTGTTCATCAGAAGTGGAAGAATCTGTGAATGATTCATAGTTTGGTTTTAGGCACCTAAGTAGCAATAGACATTTGTGCTTAGCTCAAAGGTGACTACACTGTACAAATAAAGTTATGTCCCAAATAATTTTAGTGGGTTCATCTGTTGAAAGCAGTATAAGTACTTACGAGTTTTGATTTTATATCAGTGACTGTGGGCTGGCTTTCAAGCTCTAGAACGTGCTCTGCATTTATCCAGTCTTGTAGAGTACCTTTGTCAGGTGTCCAAGTACAGGCTTTGGTGAGGAATACTGCTTAAATATCCTTAATGCTTTTCTTTATAGCATACACCATCTTTTTTTAGATGAAAAATTGCCATGTGACATGAAGTTCTTGCTTCAGGTGTTTGGTTGTTTCAGGACCAGGTACTTGATGGATTCTTGCATAACTGTTTTATGATTCTACTGGTACCCTAAACTACTGGTACCCCAAACTATGATTTTATTGGTACCCTAAACTACAAGCAAAACAAGAGACCCCATCAGAGCGAGTTTCATTGTTTCAGTTTGGTAGGCTGAGGTGTTGATTTTGCAAGAATTTACAGTAATTATTAAAGCAAGTAGGGAAAGTGAAACCCTTCGTGGCAGGAGAAGTCAGCAGCTCCCTGCAAGCCCTAGGGGAACTGGTGGCTCCTGGGAATGCAGGGTGCCCTGTAGGACTCACATTAGACTGGGCAAGAGGTGATTTTGACAGTGGTAATTCTGTTCCTCCTCTAAGGTTTTGGCTTCACAAGAGCAGTTTTTTCTTTTGGACTTCCATCACGCAGAGCGTTGTTTGCCAGCAGAGGAGTAATGTGTGAAGCAGTCACACAAATCAGACATAGTGCCAGAGAGAGAGTTTTTCCTCGCTGTATCTATTTTATCGGCAGATCAGAAATAATATGACACCTGGAGACCAGAGACAGTTTTTCAGATCCCGTTGTGACATGTTGTTTTTGAAAAGGGGTAAAATGAATTATCATAGTCAAAGCAGAGGTGTTTGAGCATTAACCATGTCAAGCGTGCTTACTGTGGATAGAGTGTAAAAATGGGAATTTGAAGGGTTGTGGGAAGGGAGCAGACCATGGTCGCAGGGCATTAGCAGAACATTTTGCAAACAGAATTTGTTGATTCTGTGCATTTTCCCTTAAGAAATTGTAGGTTGCTGACAGAGAGGGCCATTTAATTGTACAGAGCAGCAAAAAGTCATTATCCCAGGGCATTTGGAGTAATTGTCCTTCCTTCTGTGGGATGTCCTGTTGTTATGTTAACGGATCTGCAAAATTTAGGAAAGACTATGGTGAAGCATTTAAAATGTGCCTTTCAGACATGCTCAGTTTATAAAACCTTGTTCTACACCATTCTGTGTCAGTTTGGAGCCCTGCCATTTTAATATTTAGAAGTCACTAGGTGGCAGGGAGGGGAGGCAAGTGTGATCATTAAACACCTTAGAGTGAAAGCAGCTCACACTTTGGGAAGGAGATTGCATTTCACCTTTCCTTCATTATATTTGGTCCTCGTCACAGACTAAGGGTCATGTTTGGCAGTTGGCCAGAGGGGTGACTGCAACATATATCAACAGATGACTGGAAGGTGCTGGAAAGCACCCCTTCTTTCTGCTGCTCTCTACTGTTGTTGGCCCGATTTAGAAGCATCCAATATAGACAGGATTACTGTATGATGCAAAATGCCAGCTCTTGCTCCTGTGCTGTGTCGTGGTCCATTTCCTGTTGTCTTTGTTGTTCAGGTACCTTCTCGGTATCACTGGTTGACAAATATAATTGTCAACAATTGTGAGTAGTAAGCTTGTATTTGTTATTTCCCTTTGCTACATTTATTATGTGTGACAGAAACAATATAGTACTTTTTTTGTACTTCTCTAAGTAGGTGCTACCTTCACTTAGAAACTCTTTGACAAACAGATGTGTTTTTATCTCTCATAGTGGGGTCAGCAGTAGTACAATGTCTAATGAATGATGGTACTGAGATCCCTTTGAACTTGCAGTGCCCTAGCTGCTTGTGAAAACCCTATCTTGCCTTCTTTATTCTTCCTTTACTTTTTGGATCATTTTATTGTGTTTTCAAAAATTTGTGCCATGACCTTGCAGTTGTTGTGCTCCATTAGCAAATTTGCAGATGACACCCACCAAGTTGGGGGGGAGTGTTGATCTGCTGGAGAGATGATCTGATTCCAACGGGATGAGGTTCAACAAGGCCAAGTGCCGGGTCCTGCCCTTTGGCCACAACAACCCCCTGCAGCGCTACAGGCTGGGCACAGAGTGGCTGGAGAGCAGCCAGGCAGGAAGGGACCTGGGAGTTTGGATGGACAGGAAGCTGAACATGAGCCAGCAGTGTGCCCAGGTGGCCAAGAAGGCCAATGGCATCCTGGCCTGGATCAGGAACAGTGTGGCCAGCAGGACCAGGGAAGTGATTCTTCCCTTGTACTCAGCGCTGGTGAGGCCACACCTGGAGTACTGTGTCCAGTTCTGGGCCCCTCAGTTCAGGAAGGATAGTGAGGTGTTGGAGCAGGTCCAGAGAAGAGCAAGGAGGCTGGGGAAGGGACTTGAGCACAAGTCCTGTGAGGAGAGGCTGAGGGAGCTGGGGTTGTTTATCCTGGAGAAGAGGAGGCTCAGGGGAGACCTCATCACTCTCTACAACTCCCTGAAAGGAGGCTGTAGCCAGGTGGGCATTGGTCTCTTCTCCCAGGCAACCAGCAGTAGGACAAGAGGGCCCGGTCTTAAGCTCTGCCAGGGGAAGTTTAGGTTGGATATGAGGAAGAAATTTTTTACAGAGAGAGTAATCAGACACTGGAATGGGCTGCCCAGGGAGGCGGTGGATTCACTGTCCCTGAAGGTTTTTAAGATGAGACTGATGTGGCACTTAGTGCCATGGTCTAGTAACCACGGCTGTAGTGGATCAAGGGTTGGACTTGATGATCTCGGAGATCTTTTCCGATTTCTAAAGGTATTTACAGTATAGTGTCATGTGCTGTCAGAATTTTGCCTTCATCAAAAAGCCTCATTTTAGTCAACCAGTGGATATCATGAGGAAGCTGCCATGGACATTTCACCTTAAGAGTGCTTAAGGACTGCAACAGGTTGTCCCGAGAGGTTGTGGAGCCTCCATCCTCAGGGAGACTCAAAACTTGTCTGGATAATGTCTGTGCAACATGATCTAGTTGGGAAGCCATCCCTGCTTTGAGCAGAATTTGGGCCAGCTGGTCTGTAGAGGTTCTTTCCAAACTAGACTATTCTGTGAATCTCTGAAATGCCTACTTGTTTGCATTGACATTAAGTCAGTGTATTGAAATTTGAAGTTCAGCCAGCCTCAATAGTGATCAGCATCTGCAAGCCTGTGAAGAAATCCTGACTCTTTTGACCCAGTAACACTCAATGGTAGAATTTTTAGCAAAGAATTAGCATTGTGGGGTTTGACAGGTGGTGGAGGGAATTGATAGTTCAGGTAACAGCAGCCTCATCAAGGGTGAGCAGGAGAAGGCGGCATTAGCTTTGGTTGCCCATGCAAGGGCTGACATGATGGCTGCAGGCCCTCAGAGAGCTTGATGAGTCTACAGTGGTTACTGGTCCATCCTCCTGCTCTTCCCTTATGTCTTGGTCTCCTCATTGCTTTCAAAGAATGATTTTCTCCTGCTGGACCTACAGCTGCTTCTTTACTAGTTTTAGTTGCTGGCTGCCTCCTGGCCCTGGCATCTCCCCAAGCTCTCCAAGCATCCCTTCCATTGCTTCTCTCCCCCACAACAAATCTCTGTTCAAAAGTAAAGACTGTAGTTGAATGTGACATGTCTTTACTGGATTGTAACAGCTAACAAAGAAAGAACTTCTGCATCCTTCAAGTTTTTCATCCTTCACTTGTTAATAACTAATACTTTTCCATCCATCATCATCATCTGGTTTTCTCCAGTTTGTTGCAGTTGAGAGAAAAAGAATCACATTTGTATGTGTCTCTTGTAAGAGTTTATGAACTGTTCTACCTTCTTGGATTGTCATGTTTTCCACAGCACAAGTTAGACTTTGTCTTGGAAAGCAGTTCCTGAAGGTGGTCTCCAGTGTTTAAGGTGGTTTTCTTAGCTGCTCTTTCAAGCTGTATTAAGTAAATATTGTGGAAGTGTTTTGCTTTGAAGAATCCTTCCTTGATTTAGGATAAAACTTCCCCTTAGCATGCTTTTTTAATACCTGACTGATACAACTATGCGATGAATGAACCACTCCATAGTGTGGTGGCCATGGCTTTGTAATTTTCAGTTCCTATCAGAATAACATGTTCTGCTCAGAGTTGTTTAAAAAGGCATTGCTTGTGAAGCAAGGAGGGATGAGCATTTCAGCCCCTCTGCTGCTCCGAGTTCACTGTACTTGGGAAAACAGCAAAGGAGTTTTGAGCATCTCATTATAAGAGGACATAGATAAATCTGAAAGGATAGAGGGAAGGGTGACAAAAATGATGTATGGCTTGTAGCAAAGGAGTCTAAGGGTGGATATAACAGTCTATAAATATTTGAGAGGTAATAATATGGAGGAGGGGGAGGGATTATTTACAGTGCTTGAGACAGCATAACAAGGAGCAACGGCTTGAAACTAAAAAAGGCAAAATTAAATTAGACAGTAGACACTTTTTCTCCTAACTAGAAGTGCAATTAGCAACGGAGTGACCTGCATGAGGACAAGGGGGTAAGTGAAGCATAATCAGGAGAGGTGTTTAAGAGTGTGTTAGATTACAATCTCAAGTGATTAATATGGGGGTAAACTCTGATCAATGTGCAGGTTAAACTAGATGACAGAAATCTCCTGCAGCTTTGTCATCTCCTATATGATTCATTGCCTCCGACTGTTGTTTGACTGCATTAAATAAATCATAATGTTACAGGGTTCTGCATCCCTGATTAGATGTTTCCAGTTAATTCTCCAGTTATGGAGCCTGCAGCTTGCAAAGCTTGCACTTTTCCTGCTGCTCCTTTCAAGCAGTGTTTGTTACTGCAGCTTTGCATGCGCATCTGTGTAGGTGCCTGAGTTTTAACTGAGCTAATGTCTGAAGTGCCAGACCTGTTTATTCAGTGAGGCACAGACTCTGCCAAAAGTATTGATGAAACAAGTAGAACTAGTGGCAATTTTCAGAGTTGAGTCTCTGAAGGAAGAATTTTTATTTTTCCTTTGAGGCTTACAATCCTGTCTGAAACTTCAGTGGAAGTGCAGAAACAAATGTAAGTGTAAACAGACTTGGAAAACCCTCAGAGAAGATTGCTTTTCTTTTTCTGTGCAAGTGGTTCTTGGAGACTTGTCCAGGGCTGTTTTCACTGGAGGTGGGGGCTGGGGAGAGCTTTCTGGATCGTGTCAGGGAAGCAAGGGTGCCAGAGACCAATCATGACCTACCCAGATCCGCTTAATATGGGAGAGAAAGGCTGATCAGTCCTGAGATGGAGAATGGAGATGAAGACCACAGGGAGCTCAGCAGGTGTTTCTGTCCTTCTTTCACATTTCAGAAGAGATTTTTTTTCCCCTAAAGAATTTGGAAAATAATTTTTTTTGGTTGGTTGGTTTTTTGTTGTGTTTTTTGTTGTTTGTTTAGGTTTTTTTGTTTTTTAAAATATTTCACTATCGGGCTTTATGTGTTTCCAGCATCTTGCTGTCCAGTTTTCTCATGCCACATGAGGTTTCCTCGTTAGAGCAAGATCCGTGCTGAGCAGCAAATGCTGTGTGCTGCACAGACTTTACTGTGTTCACTGGCCTAGCACCAGTTTCTCTTCCCACATCCTATTGTTCCTTGTGCCTTGGAAGCTCTTCCTCCCTCACACAGACATTTGCATATGAGCATTCAGGTTTAGAGAGTTATCTGTGCCAGCTTGTGCTTTTTCCATTTGTCATTATGAACACTGAGATAAGGAATGGAGCAGGAGCAGAAGATGTACTAGGAATTTCTAAGAATTTACTATCCATGGACACATTACTACACTATCTGCAGCTAACCTCTTGTTCCTTTCTGTGTCCTTGAAACAGTTATTATGACTTATCTGAATGTGTGGGGCTCTTTGTTTTAAGAAAAGATATAAGTGAGGAGTGAAGGAGTACTGCATGCTTCCCTCACTAAGCACTGATTTGATTTCTTGCTTCTCCTTTTTTTCACATGCTTTCTTACACCTTGATGACTGCTCTCATTTGCTTAATTTGTCAGCTAACTTCTTAATTCAGCCTGTTTGCCCATTTTCAGTGGATTTGTCACTGTGGGACTAAAATACAGTTTCTTTTGTAAGACTGTTTTTTCATATGCTTCTTCTAATTCCTCTTTCTTTTTTTTTTTTTTAACTTTGCTAAACTTTGTTCTGAGTTTGACTACGTGCTACTCTTAAGCAGGGTTGTGAATAGCACCTTTACTTAGGTAACAAACATCATTCATGCACATCTGTCCTATGTTTTCTTGAAGAGCTTGTGGAGAATCGTTTAAATACTGAGCTTTACTTCCTTTGCAGTGAGATTGCATATCTGATTATTTTATATTTTCTTAATTTCTGTCTCCAGTCTTTATTTATGCTATTTTATTACTCATAGAATAATCCATTATTTGCTGATCTGAATATCTATAATAATGGGCACAACTGAACCTCAGCAGGTGGAAGCCAGTGTAGTTCCAATCACTGTGGATTTCTCTCAGTTGTGTGTGAACAAAATTCATTAGTGATCAATTTGCATTTGCACTGAAATAGGTTTTGTTGAATGCAAATGTTGTTGCATCCAAGCAACACTGGCAATCATGTACAAAAGCTGTGCACATCCATGTGATTTTTGCTCACTTGCTGAGGCCCAGTGGGTGTCTGCCATGGTTGTTTACCACTCCTGATATTAGTTTTTGCATCACATATTAGGTAGAGTGAAAAAGCCCTCCTGTTATTTCTAGTTGGTCTTTTTTTAGAAATCTTCTGGGTTTCTTGCATCGTATAGCTTATAACCAAGCATGGACTCCAGCTAATTCCAACCATCGTCCTACTCCCTTTATTATTTTTAGTGTGAACCATAATGATTTTATCCTAGTCATATTTCCTCCAAGGTCTCCTATCTCAGACACTTGTAAAGCCTTCCCTCCCTTCTAATGTTCCCTTTGATCTCTTGTTAATGACTTAAATCCTTTTACATTTAATCCACACTGAGTTTCTTTCTCCTCCTCACAATTTGCTTCTTTGGGCCTGCAGGTGTCTGGGCTGTTTCTGTCACTGTCTAGAAATCTGATTTTCTTTCCTAATTTCTTTTCACTTGTATTTTCTTTTAAAATTCTTTAATCTCTGTTTTCTTAACCTTGTGTTGATTTTTGCTTTTGTTCCTGTTACTTACTTTAGTAGCATGCTGGATGTCTGAATGTATGGAGTTAAATATTTGTAAATTTCTTTCTCCAAATTGGGTGTCTCAAGGTGAATAATAACATGTATACATATGTATGCAAACATAGTAGTCATGCTCCCAGCTTTTATACTGAAGATTGAAAATGGCCTTGTTTCACATGCTCCTGATTTTCTAAACCACTTATTTTATTGGTCCTGATCCTGTTAGCTGTCATGAATGCTAATAACTTTAGATATGTAAGTAATCCTGCTGCCTCAGTTCAGTGTGGACAAGCAAATACTGGAGTATTAAAATAGTGCCTAACATCTTCTCGGAATCAAAGCCATATTCAAAGCTTTTGAACGTATTTTCTTTACCAAAGCCATTCTTTTTTTTTTGCCGGTTAAGATTTGAATACGATTGCTATTGCTGTGTTGTAACAACCAAAAGTGCAAGTAAGGAAAGAACGACATTGCCCTCCAGCTTGCATAAAAAAATAGATACTCTGCTGTATTAAGTGACAGAAGATGTTAAAAGTTGAATTTGCTGCTGTAGGGGCTGGAGCCTAAATTAAGTGTGGAAATAAAAAATTATGTTTTGTAGGTTTTATTTCTTCTGCCATATTAGGAGGATTGTTAAATTGCCTGCTAAATATTTGCAGCAGATCATCTTTTTTAAGTGTACACTGAATGTGAACAAAATGTGCCTTCTGCACTTCTGGAATCAGTGGTGGTATTTCAGCTCCTCTTAGCTGGATATGGACTGGGTTTCTATGTAGAACCGAGAAACTTACTATGCCAAGCTGCAGTCTTCTGGTTGAAATTGCTCCCTACTTGCTTTGTTTTCTCTCGAATCACATTTTCTTTTAAAAAATACTGGTTTGTGTGAATATTAAAATTAACTAAAAATCATAAAATTGTGAGGGGTTTGAATTGTATTAGGAACACACAGACACGGTTAACAGTAATTTCAGCCATTATTTGGTAATAACTCTACATGTGGAAGATAGGAAGAAATGCTCAATGATTTTTTTTCTGATCCTTGCTTTGAAAAAAGGCAGATAGTGCTGCTGTATATGGAGATGGTGACATTCTGCTTTCATTTCAAACAGTAACTGAAATCAGCAGGATTGGATAACTTGCATGCAGTACTAAAAAGAAGAAAAAAACAACCTTGGCTGAAGATTTGTGGCTTCTCCCTCACTGGTGATATCCAAGAACTGTCTGGATGCAATCCTGTGCCATGTGCTCTGGGATGTGCTTGAGCAGGGAGGGTGGACCAGATGACCCCCACTGTGGTCCCTTCCAACCTTACCCATTCTGTGATTTCCAGTAAGCTTTTAACACTGGGGAAATTCCTAAGTCTGGAAGAAAGCTGATATCATGCCGGTGTTTAAGAAAAATGAGTGCCATGGGATGGGTGGCTACAAATCCATCAGCCTGACATCAGTTTTTGTGAAAACAGTGGAACAATCCACAGCAAACTGAAATATGCAAGAAGGGGAGAAATGCAGCTGTTAGAGGATGTTCACACATGATTAAACAGAAGTTTATGGGTAAAGATTCTGTCAAGTTAGTAATCTTTTATTGTTACAGAATTGTTTGGCGAAGTGACATATTGATGGAAGCAAATTCTGGAAGGCTTTTGATTTTTGTATCCCCTGACATCTTGACTAGGAAACTGAACTGACAGAAAATCAGTATCGTATGTGTTACATGGTTTTAAGGAGAATGATCCTGTCAGTTTGAAAATGTAGGTCTGAGTGGGGAATCTTAACACAATGGTGTTTCTGGAGGCATCTCACAGGGACCTGCTCTTTGCTGTAAGCTGTGTGGACATCCCATTGGTATCTTGGACACAAATCTGGCATCACCGCAGGTTGTCTTGGTAGGTGATGGAAAGGTACGTAAACTGGCAAGCACTGCAGAAGACAGAAGTGCACTGCAGGAAGACTTGGTTAGATGATCAGTCACATGCAAGCAGAAGCCCTTTTAACCTGTACCAGAAGTGAAAAATGGAGAAATCTGTCCTCAAGAAACATTGTCACTGCAGAACTAGTGGCCCTGGTGGGTACTGTGCTGAATGTTAGTGGTTCCTGGTGGAAAAGGATGACCAAGGACTAGCACAGCTCTTCTTGGCAGAAGAAGATGGTGGTGATTGGGAAGCTAGTGAGATGCTTGTGGAACTAGTGCTAGTGGGACTCCTTCCCTGAGGACATTGTACATACTGGAAAGTGGGATAAAAAGGAACATTGGAAGGGAAATCATCAGTGGTTATTAAGCAGACCACAGGAGACTCAGGAGCATAACTGAGCCAAAACCAGTGGAAGGCTAGGAGAGGGGGCAGGGGAACTGTCACATCTGTTCCACTGTTCATACTGTTCCCTGGGTTTCTCTTCATAGCTAGTGGTGGGGATGTAGCGATGGTCTGGACCTGCACACCTGGACTTGAACCTGGAAGAGTTCGTGCAGGAGACATAGGAATGATTAAAAGACCAGAAAACATATCCCGGAGTGAAAGAAGCAATTTATTTTGCACTTTAGTGATCCCCTTATCTAAGATTTAATCTTCAGTATGATTGTTTGGGATTGCTTATGCCTTTACCAGACTATATCAGCTCAAGCTGAAGTTTTCTGTGTCATTTCATGGTCTTGGTGTTGTGAACAGCAGTGGCATGGGGATGCAGAATCCCATGAGTGTGTCTTGGGTGAATTTACCACAGGAAACAAGCAAGACAATAGGAAATAGCCTTAATTCTGGAGTCTCCCAAATTTTCTTGAAAAGTTGCGTAACACTTATTTCTAGAGTGCCTCTTCCTGGCAAATGTCGCTCTTGGTTAAGATCTGTTATCCCACTCTAGAACTGGTTTAGCCCTTCAGAGGTGGAACTGGAAAAACTTTGCTCAAGGATCACTCGAGTTATTCCTAAAGAGTGAAAAAATAATACTTATTCCTTCAAGATGAAAATGAGTATTGTGCTGGCAGTCAAGTATTCCTTGAGAAGCGCAGATGTTGATGTCTTGGTGGATAAAGCTGTCTCCTGACCCCAGGACACATGCCCTGCACCTGCAGACATTGCTGCCATTATGCTCCTCACCAGTAATGCTGGCTGAAATCACAGTCCATCTGCCTCATCTAGCAAGGGGTTTTTTGGGACACCCAGGCAGCCCTAGTTGTCAGGGACCTGTTAGGTCTGCAATGACTGGTTATTATGTCTTGGATGTGGTGGGAGGAGGTGAAAAGCATGGTAGGAGTTGGCAGGTGATAACACATAACCATGATAAAGCGGTGGGGTAGATGGGAAGGAATTGGTAGATTCCAAGGAAGAGGCCAGGAGACTGCAAGAGGCTCAGAATTGGTAGATCACATGCTTTTTGTTTGGTTGGTTTGTTGGTTACTTTGTTTGGGTAGAGTTTTTGGTTACTTTATTTGATTTTGGTTTGTTTTTCTAATGTCTCTTTCTGCTTTGAGAAGAAAGGTGTACATCTGCTGAGAATCTGTGTTCCCTGTTTAAGGGTTGGAGAGGTACTGTGGTGGCAATAAACTTGTTTTGGCTACGCTTTTTATACTCAACCTGGAGACACAGCTGCTTTTCAGCCCACGTCTGATATAGCTGATACCTGATATTTTACCACAGCTGGGTATCCAGTGCTGTTTGGGAAGGCATTCCAAACAAGAAGGAAAAAGAACCACTGAATTTGGCTTTTGAGCTCAAGATGGGGCCATAACATTGGCGATTGGGGGAGGGAGGAAAAGACATAGTTTTCTCAAAAGCTTTTTGGTCAAAACAATTGAGAGTGTTGCAGATGTGGCTTTCCGTGGGTGAATGAGAGTAGGACAACCCTGTACATCTCAGAAACTAGGTTTCAGGACATGTACAAGCTCGAACTCCCCTCCTGCTCTGTGGGCCCTGCTTTTCACCTGCATTTACTGTCTTATTGTGGTCGCTGAGTGGTCTCCACCTCCCTGCTGCCTGAGAGGCAGCACAGAGTGATGGGCCAGAGCGCTGCAAACTGTGGAGAAATACAGGGAAGGGTTTTATCTTCACAGCAGTGACTCAGGTAGCCATCTCTTAGGATCTGAATTCAGGGTTGCTTTCAGGAATCCAGGGTCTCTATGTTTTCAGTCTTTTAGGCAGAAGTGCTTTTAGTGCTTTTAAGAAGAAGGCTTTCCTTGGCAGATCTGAAAGGCATGATTCTGCATACCTTGTGTTACAGCAATTCTCATACTTCAGTTCGGAGTAAATACTTGATCCTTGACATTTCCTTTCATTTGTCATGATGGCAGAAAAGTATCTCAGATTTTCTGATTCTTGGGAAGTTTATTAACCACAGAGTTCAAAAGCACCAAATTATTTTTTTTACTGTAATTTGTTGAGTTGTGATTTCTTAAGTATCTCTTTGCAAATAGTGATGTGAGCTGAGAGTTTTATGCATATTTTCACCTAAAAGAGAGATTTTAAGATACAACACCCTCTGGAGTATATTGATAAATGGAGGACTAAGGGGGGAAGACAAAAGTCAGGATACAGGGCATTAGCTATCCTGATTTCTTGACAGCCCTTGTTCTCTGAAGCCTTTGATTTCAGTACCCGTAGGAAGAAGAGGGAATAGAAATATGAAGTGGACTTGTAGTGCAATGAAGCTGTTAGCTAAAACAGTACTGGAATGCAGGTCAGTGTCCGGTCCTTTGCTGGGAGCTTTTAGAGCAGTGGAGAGACAAAAACCTGGTGCTTCACACATTCACATCAGTATCCTTAAAGGACAAACCCTGTGAATGGCATCTTGGACCAAATTTGTTTCTTAGGAACCTATACTGCATTGACTGAAGCTGTAAATGGGGGATGGGGTGGTTTGTGCTCTGCTTGCTGAAAGAGGAGTAAGTGGGCTTCTATGTGAAAGACTGGGGATGGGCAGAGTTACAAAGGTGCAAAAAGAAGCCAAAATAGTTCAGTCAGACTTTGTGGAGGGAGAGGAGAAAGAGAAAAGGTGGCATAGGAGAAGAGAGCCTCTGGGATCTTCTCCAGAGCTTGATGCTCAGGCTTAGCTGCTTATTGCTGTCATGTTCCTCAACTCTTATTTAGAGTCCTCAGCCTCTTCCCATTCTCTTTTACTGAAGAGATTTCCTTTCCTCCTCTGATTTTAGCTAAAGCAGGGAGATGGAATAGGGAAGGTGTTCATGTGTGCTGTTCTGTATGGGATCACTCTGCAAGGTACAAATAATAAATTACACACTAGGTGCTTAGACAATTTACTGCCAGCTTTTGTATATGCTGTGACAAGTGCTCAAAAGGTCAAAAAAGCTTACTTAACAAATTTGATAAGATAATGCAGTGAGCCGTAACAGCATAAAATCCTGGGGGCCATAGACGAGAATAGAAGAAATAATTATGCATGGTAATGGGTAATTACAGATAATGGCCTTTTTTGGGGGTGGCAGAAAATACACAACCCCACAGCCTTGCCTGAAATGAACATTGTCTAGCACATTAACTTTATAGCAAGTTAAAAGTTCAGTGCTGGAACCAAAGATAATCCTCAACTTCTGATGGGAAGAGAACAGAAGTATTCCTCTCAGAGGCAGAGCAAGTGTGTGGGTTTTGTTCCTTGGGAGGCAGTGTCTCAGCAGAAAGTAAGTAATGGTGCCAGCTTTTTTTGACATCTGAAATAGCTCTGTCATGATTGTCTGGTGGGAGAAACATACTGTACCAGAGTTTCTGATTATGATGTTAGGGAGTGATTTCATACTGGCCTTGTTCAAGGCTACTGTCCGACCTCAAAGCCAGCTATGAGTTGAACTAAACTAATGCATTGCAAGACTTAATACTACTAAACCAGATAATAGGAGTGCATCAGCGCTTTATGAGCAAGGAGAAATTGTCAGGTATGAATCCAGGATTCTTTTGAGGTATGAAGACAAGTGTTTCCAGACTGAATAATTAGTTTTTGGTGGTTTAGTGGCATAGCTTGCAGGAAAATATCAGAACTGTACTGATGAAAACAGCCACTCTGAACTGAAAACTACAGGAAATGTAAACTTACCAGTAGCTGAACTCTGCTCACTGGGCAATGGATGTGCCTACTTGCTCTGTGAGTAAATGTGTTACTTGAGTAGTCATAGTTCTGCATGTTCAACAGCAGGTCTATGTACACGAGGAATCTCTATAGACATAGAGGAAATAAAAACTGTTAACCATAGGTTTAATACATGGGGGGGCAGTGAAATTATCTTCATTGCCACAAAGCATATACAAATCCCTTTTCTGAAATGCACAAGCAGATGAAGATTAATCAGGTGTAACGGCCACATAACTGAATTGAACCATGCCAGTGCCTGGTCCCAGGCATTGAAATGTGACTGTACTATCCTGATTTATAAAACAGTTCCTGGTGTACTCTGTCCTGAGCTGGCTAATAATCTCCCCTAGATTCCTGTGTGGTACAGTAACCATTCCCAGTTGGCACTTTGGTGCTACCACCTTGTTTTATCATGCTGAGAAAGTTTAGTCATAGGGACCCTGTGTCATTTGACCTCAGTATCGGAGACTTACCCAGACATACTTAAGTTACTGGGTTTGGTGTATAGTAAAACTGGCTCTTAACAGTACCAGTAGGAATAGGAAGTGCTCTGTGCTCAGCCTTCAGATTTCAATGTTGGTATTTCTCACTAAGCATCTTTTAAAACACAATTGCATCTGTGAGAAAGAGGTAATGATAGAAATTCTTGTGAATTCCCTGGAATTTCTCCTTTCTCCTCCCAGATGATCTATATACTGGCTTCTGCGTTGACTTTGCCATGCATATCTGCAATTCGTGTAAATCGCCATAGCTTTATTGAAGTAAATGGTCTGAGACTGGTTTACATTAGCTGAGGACTGGACCACTGTTTTTCACCGTGCTCTGCTAAGTGAAGGCAGAAGCCCATCATAGGTTACTGAATGTAAAAGACCTGTATGTGTAACTGACCCCTAGTACTCACCTTCTTTAAAAGAAAATACCAGCCACCCTGAAATGAATTACTGGTTAACTACTATTAATATGCCATAGAGCTGGAGAGTCATCTACAACACTGCAAGATCAATAACAGTATTTATTGTTCATTATATTGATCTTCTATGAAAGAGTGGGCCATATTTCACACTGTGTACATAGTGCAAAAAAAGTAGCATCGGTTCTCTACAGGAATTAGTAAAGACATAGAGAAGAGCTTAGAGATTCAAGGACACAACTGCCTGAAGGGGTACTGTTGTCTCACTGCAAGAGTGTTGCTTACAGATGGAGAGCCTCTGATGACCTTACACTGTAGATTTGATGTTCCAAAAACTGAGCAATAATTTTAACAACTTTTTTTGATTCTAATTTCTGTACCTTCTTGTACGGGCTCAGTTCCATATTTTTGCTTATTCGCAACTTGCACAATACTCAAATCTGTGTGTAGTAGCAGAGGAAAGGCACAGGAGCCCTTCCCAGTTTTTCCATGTAGAGGGTGAAGGCAGCCAAGGCATGAGCCCAGTACCTGTAGCAGCCCTCATGTTTTAAAGCGCAGGTGGAGGGGCAGAATGAGAGCCTGACAGTGCAGCAGGGATTGTATTCCTGAGAGCTTAATGCCTCCCAAAAGTTGCTCCCTTTGAAGCAATGAACCTCAGGGCTGCCCCTCATGTATGGGTGTTGTGCAGCAAGCTGTATGGCAGGGAGGACCCTCTCCTTGGCAGCAGAACAATTCAGCTGTGTTGAATTACATTTGGAAGAAGAAAAACCCAATCCGCTAAAAGCTGCTTTCTTAACCTTGGTATTCTCATCTGGCTGGCAGAAAACACAGCCACAGGCTGACAGCGTGCCTTGAGGAGGACACTTTGCTCGTTGAGCTGCTGGAATTGAAGCTGTAGGAGGGTTCAGCCCATAGGTGGGAGTCTAGCATTACAGGTACAGGCCAAGGACCAACCAGAGAAACCCCAGCTAGTTAAAGTTTAGTTACAGCCATTGGTTCCTATAGATCTGTCCTATTCTGCAGACAGTGGTTGTGCCTGAAGATGCTGCAGCCCAGAAGCAGCGTGCTGGAGAAGAACTGGCATGGACAGGGAAAAAAATCCCCATGGCATACCATAAACCTGAAATTTTCTCTAGGCACATCTCTTAGTGCTTTGTTTTTTTCCCTAGGACAGTTTAGCAGGATTCTCTGGCCTTTAGTTCTGGTCCCTTTGGCACTAAGCACTGCTTTGAAGGTACCACATGTAGCTACGGGCTGGTCTGAACTGCTTTTCTTCTGAACTTTCATTACTCAAAAAAAGTCAAGGGCTTTCCCCATTAATAGCAAAATTCTTTCCCCTTAATGTCTATACAGTTGTATATGTATTGTATATGTTCTATATGTATTGTATATGTATGATCTATACATTAGTAGTGGGAGATGACTAGTAGTAGGAGGAGAATCTGCCAGGCTGGATGAGGTAAGAGCATAGAGCTGGAATGCAGGCCTGCCCTTGAGCTGTTGCATTCCAGAGTTGTTTAAGACCTGCAAGACCTTGGCTCTCCACAGGCATCCTTCTCTTTGTCTGGATGCTTAAAGTCTGTAAAGAGTTTAGGGTAACCCTTGAAGTGGTTTGACCTTGGCTGACCTGACTTCTGCTCAGGTGAGGATGGCACAAAGTCATGTCTTTCATGAAGTGTCTCCCTTTCATGAAGTGTCTCCTTTCTCCTGGGTGAAGCACCGAATCTGCTCTAGATGCTACTGGAGAAGAAAAAGCAGATACTGGTCCCAAAGCATGACATCAAAGAAAATCTAACCTCCTAAATTTGGGAGGAAAGTGTAAGCTGAAATACTTTACCGTTTTCTCCTGCCCTTTGTCAGATCTTACCAGTCCTTCCATCTTCAGGAACATGATGTGTCTTGGGATTTAGGGAAATGGCTGTCTTTCCTGAGCTGTCACGGGAGCCCCAGTTCATTATGAAGTTAGATGTCTTTGTCCCTTCATTTGAACTTTCCCATGGCTCCTATTTTTATTACTAATCTCCTGGGGCACATCCCTATGGCGTGGCCCTGCAGCTCAGAGATGTTACAAAGACCACAGATTCCATTCTGTGTTTATAAGAGAAAAATGCCCCATACTGCTGATGCTTGTGGATTTATGTGTATGACGGCATGGGTGGCTGAATGAGCCAGCTCTATAGACTGACTCTGTAGAAAGCAGCTGATTGTAGTGTAAAGATTACTGGAGAGTGGAGGAACAGCAGAAGGAAAGTAGAAGATCCTTCTGGTGAGTTTGTAACAGCCCTGAGCACTGACCCACTGGTGGCTGTTGTGCAGCTACATAAGGGGAAAATGGGTCAACCCTTCTGCACCTCTACTGCCAAATGATGGTAGCCCAAAACACAGATAGAAGGGAGAGAGAGAAAAGGAGGCGCAAAAAGCATTTTATTTTGAATCCTTAATGCAGCAGAAAACTGCCACTGCTGCTCTTCAGCAAGGAACTATCAACCACTAGAACATCAAAGGGGCATCAGGAATGCAAACTCACCAATGGATAGTTATGGACAGATCTCTAGTCTAGCCTAGCCCATCTTGTCCCAGGTTAGGAAGTGTAGTGCCTGAGACCCTTCCAAAAGTTGCAGCAAAACTGTCTGCTTCCTCCCCTTCTTCCTTTTAACTGCTGACACCTAGGGTGGCTCACCTTTCCTGTGTATCACAGAATCAGAATCACAGAAACATTTAGGTTGGAAAAGACCTCTAAGATCATCAAGTCCAACCCTTGAGCAATCACCACATTGTCAACTCAACCATAGCACTGAGTGCCACACCAAGAGTGGTGACTCCACTGCCTCTGTGGGCAGCCTATTCCAATGCTTAACAACCCTTTCGGTAAAGAAGTTCTTCTTGATGTCTAACCTGAACCTCCCCTGGAACACCTTGAGGCCATTTCCTTTTGTCCTGCCACTAGTTGCCTGGGAGAAGAGGCTGACTCCCACCTTGCTACAACTTCCTTTCAGGTAGTTGCAGAGAGTGATAAGGTCATTCATGAGCCCCCTTTTGTCCAGGCTAAACAACTCCAGCTCCCTCAGCTGCCCCTCACAGGACTTACTTTCTAGAGCCTTCACCAGCTCCATTGTCCTTTTCTGGACATGCTTCAGCCCCTCAGTGCTTTTCTTGGAGTGAGTGGCCCAGAACTGGACACAGTACTCAAGGTACAGCCTCACCAGTGCTGAGTACGGGGGCACAGTCACTTCCCTGGTCCTGCTGGCCACACTATTCCTGATACAGGCATTGGCCTCCTTGGCCATCTGGGCACACTGCTGGATCATGTTCAGCCACCACTTAATCAGCACCCCCAGGTCCTTTTCCACCAGGCAGCTTTCCAACCACTCTGCTCCCTGCCTGTAGCACTGCCTGGGGTTGTTGTGACCCAAGTGCAGGACCTGCTATTTGGCCTTGTTGAACCTCACACCACTGGCCTTGGCCCATTGATCCAGCCCATCCAGATCCCTCTGCAGAGCGCAGATCAACGCTCCCACCTGACTTAATGTTGTCCGTGAACTTACTGAGGGTAACTTTGATCCAATCATCCAGATCATGTAGGTGTAAAGAGGCCACATCTTCCTGGTGCTAGTATTGTTAATGGAAAGTATTAGCACTTCTAATGATGCACTGCAAATTGAAAAGCACTGCAGAGGTTTTAGACAAAATTGCATATTTGTGCAGCATAGCATAGCCCTGTCAGGAGTTCTGCAGACGGCTACCTTGCGTGTCTCTGTTACATGTGAAATCTGTATCCCAGCAGGGAATGTGTTGGAGGATTTTGCTTTTGGCTTCCGTTCTACAGTGTGAAACACAGAACAAATGGAATATAGCTTTATTTGAGAGCTAAGTTTGAGGAAGGGAGTCAGGCTTGTGCTGTGATTTATCAGAATTGTTGACTTTTCAGTGCCAGTGGTCTAAGTTCTGGTTTTATCAAAGACATGGACAAAAGGACTTGAAGAGCCCTGCCCAGAAGCAGAATGGTAGCAATAAAAAACCCATAAAAATATGAAAGTGTAAAAAGTGTGAAGGGTCTTTTGTGGCATTGCAGACAGCTCTTGTTCTGTATACAAATTTGAGAAGTACTTTAAATAAACAAGGCCAGCTGGCCTGGTTCTGAGAAGCAGAAAAATCAGATGCAGGAGGCATAAAACACTCTCTTTGCTAATAAATGTGTATAGTTCATTCATGTCAATAAAATGTCAGCAAGAACTGAGTGGGGGCACTGTATAATTTAGTGACCTGGAAGGAGATGATCCATAATCGCACAAAGCTTTCATTATAGCTGAAGAAGCAAAACAGAGTTGCATTGTAAATGGCAATAATTGGTAAAACTGATCATTGGATCTAGTATGCAGCTAATAAACCGTGCAGTAAAAGTTGTTACCATGACTGAGAGGCTGGTAAGTGCCACCATATTCATTTCACAGGTAAGTAACCAAAATGCAGATACACCAAGAGAAAGATGCAAAACAAAGTAGGCCTGCCTGAATTGTCTCCTAGGGCTGTTATTTCATTTCAACGTGCCTGTTGTCCATGCTGCTTGTCTCCATACTGATAGCCCTTGAGAGCTCTTCACTATGCTTTAAGCCACATCCTTTCCTCGTCCACAATACAGTTAGACAACATCATGGGAAGAGCAGAGGACCTTATAGAGGACTGGTGCAGGGTAGGGCTGCAGGGATATAAACAAGAATCAGAGCTGCAGGCATGGGGGGATTTATTCGTTTAATTTTTTCCCTTATTTAATATGTAAATATGTATTCACCACACGGTTACTCTTTCTAAGGTTGTGGCAGTTTTTTGCTGTCAGGCTCAGCCATGTAGCTGATGTAACATGTCCGAAAGAGCTTGGCTGCGAAACAGTACCAACAAGCACCTTTTTTATGCTTGCAAATATTGCAAGGCATTGGTTGACAGTGTAGTGAGGAAATCATGGCTTAGAACATCCCCTGAGAAGCGCTCCCATCTTAGGGAATGATGGGAGAGGCAAACCATGCCTGTGGAGAGAGCAGCCAGCTGGACCCTCGTCTGGAGGCGCAGTAGAGTGTGCAGCAAGTCAGAAGCAGTACCCTTCTCCTCCTTCTCTTTTGCTAATGGTGTGCGATTTTGTTTGCAGGTAAACAGGAGCTAAATTTGGGTATGGAGGCCGGGCAAGGATTGAGGGCCTCACTGCTCCCAGGTGGAGTAACTTGGTTGATCATGCAGTGTTTTCCCTACTGCAGCTTCTCTTGGCTTTGTGGCTGTTGGCCCTTCCTTGAGGCATGTTCAGGAAGTGTCCTCTCAGCTTCAGGGCACTAACTGGAGAGGGGTCATTCTGTTGCTAAGGGCTTTCTATTTCCAGGGAGTTAAAAGGGACTTGGCACTCTGTTACAGGTTAAAAATAATAGGAGACTGTAAAGTTAGGTGATGTAAATCATTATCCCATCAACTGGTGCTGATTGAGGATTCAGAGCTTTGTCTTAACTTGCAGTTGGTTTTGTCTGCTGTTTTGCACTCCGTGGTGCGTGTCTTGGGATTTGAGTGGTTGTCAGTCCACTTGAGTTTCCACCAAACATCCAGTCATATTTTGCTTTCAGCTCCCTCCTCTTCCTGTTTACTGTTCTCTGTCCAGCCTTTAGGAGAAGCAGTAGCTCATCAGAAGATGAAAGGTAATTGTCTTCATGGAGCCTCCCGTTTTCATAATGCTTTTTTTTTCTTTTCCAGAGGGGCGGATGCTCATTCAGGACATCCCTTCCATCCCCAGCAGAGGGCACTTGGAGAGCACGTCTGAGTTGGTTGTGGACTCCACCTACTACAGCAGTTTTTACCAGCCATCCCTGTATCCTTGCTATAACAACCTGTACAACTACTCCCAGTACCAAATGGCAGTGGCCAATGAGCCTTCCTCAAGTGAGACAGGGGGTACGATTGTAGGGCCATCCATGAAAAACAGCCTTCGAAGCCTCCCAGCAACATACATGCCAAGCCAGTCAGGAAAACAGTGGCAGGTATGATGTTATAGAGATGTTACATGGAAGAGTGAGGGGGACGGTAAGCTGTTTCTTGGGCATGACTCTGACCTCTGCATTGCTGGTTTCATGTCAGTGCAGAACCAGAACTAGATTCTAGGGTGGGATTAGGACTAATTTTAGGAAAATTAGCCTAAATGGGTAGTTACGACACAGCGCAAGAGAAGCAATGACATAGGTGGGCAGTGACAATAGTATAGGTAGATTGCCACAAGCACAAAGGGCACTCATTTTATCTTTGGAGTTATGTCACAGTAGATTATGGACTGTTTTACAGGAAGAGAGTCCAACTGAATTGTCCAACATAACATCCTGGGAGCTTCAGGTGTCATTTCTGGGAGACTTCGCTCTTCAGAAGCATGTTCTTTTCCATCTTTCACATCCGAGGCGAAGCAGGAGACCATGCTGTTGGTGCAGCAGATTGATGGCTGTCAGTTGAATGTGGCAAGACATTACTGATTATGTGTTCTGGCAGTGACAGCTCTAGAGCTTGTGATTTTTACTTGGGTAGCTCAAGTTACAGGCAGTGCTTGAGAGGTTCAGAGCTCTGTGTACTTCATTAAACTTCTTAAAGCTAACCAGGCCCTTTCACTCTAGGATTTGATAATTGTAGCCTTCAATTCAATACTGGTCAGAAACTGGAAAAAGAGGCAATTTATCAGTGTTGAGGATTCTTGGCAAAGTAAGTGGAGCCATATCAATGACTCTGAGACTGGGTTTGGACTGCAGTGGTGCTTTTCTGACTGAGATTAAATTGGTGAGGCTATACCCTCTGAGTCTGGATATGCCTTGTCCCTTGTTTAAGGACAGGAGAGGGCAGACCTCTTCTGTAGAGCATCGAGAGAGGGCAGGCTGCTTCTGCAAAGGCTGTGTTGTGAAACCACTCAACAATGAAAGATGAAATGTCCACCAAAACCTCCTTTTGTAAAGGAACAAATGGGTCATCCCTTTTGCTGTTCAGAGAGTTTCTCTAGCAATTCTGGCATAGGGACCAACTCTGAAAGGGCATTTTAACTTCTGATACCAAGGAGCTGAAACTAACACCAGGGTGATTATGATTACTATAACATTTGGTACTATTCCGTGTCCCTTTTTTTTTGCCACGAGGACAGCTGTATGGGATAAAGAGCTGTCTCTCTCCCTTCTGCTGGGTGAGCCCACATCAGGAGAGCTTTCTTTTCTCAGGGCATTGATAGACTCACCACAGTCTCCTTCAAATACATGTAGGTATACCTTTTCAGTTCATGGCATCCTCTCTAGCTGATTAATTTGTTCACCAGACCGGGGGGAGAGCAAGCTATAGGATTTTGTACATGGTAATGAGGTGAGGTGCTACTGCTTTTTTAAGTTTTTCATTGTGGTTGATTGGGTTAACCTGGTATATCACAGAGTATTTCAGATAGAAGTTTACTTCTCAAGCTTCTGCAGTACCTAGCTTGCTGATACTTGGAGACACCATCACAACACCAATGAAGGGCAGCAACATTTACCTTATGAAAATAATGTTCTTGCTGGCTGCTAGTCCCACTCTTCACCTAGTGCACAGTGTTAGAGGAAGAGTCACATGAGGGTATGCTAAATCATGTTAAACCTTGAAATGAAGACGTGATGTCCTCATGTTTTTGTCATTTGTGTAAGAAGTCTTGGCTTAGAGAGTCCGTGTCTCACTTGTGAGTTGCCTGTTTCTTGTGGGACCTTTGACACCTCTTAAAGAAATAAAAACAATAGAATGGTTGCCATTAATTTTTCTCTTGGGGCCCTGCAGAATCTCTAACTGATTTCTGCTTAAGTGTCCCTCAAATTAGTGAGATACTGAAGAAGTAAGTAAGGAAAAAAGAGATAGTTGTTGTCAAAAAGGACTGTTTTCTTTCCACCGGCAGGCTCAAAGCTCTGGATGTCCATTACCTCCTTGTGGGATGTATGCCTTGATTCCATTCACCTCCATGTAAATTTAATCTACCTCACCTGAGATTTTAATTTCTCCAGACCAAGCCTTTTGGGATCCCTCAGTGCTGTTTTAGTGAGATGTCTGTGCAGAGACTAAAGGTGGTGATTTCTGCCTGCGGAAGTGATGTCTCCCCAGCTTCTAAACGGCCTAAAACCAGGACCCACCTCTCCTGTGCAGTGGGGCAGAGCACAGTTCAAGGTCATTGTTACATACGTTACAAGCTGTTTCTCAGACACTGGTCTGCAAGTAGGATTGTTATTGCTGGAATAGTTATGAATCTTATGACATACTCTTATGACAGCATAACATTGCACAAACAATCATAAAAAGTTTTAGTGAGAGCTAGGCTAAAAAATGTTTGATGGCAGTGGGTGCAGTGATGCCAAGGTTGTAAAACACTGTGTGGCTCTGAAGATGGTTTGTTGTAAGGGGAACAAGCAGCTGCTGCATGTGGTTCCACATCGATTTTGCATGTGAGGGTTACAAGCAAGAGAAGATCACAGAAATGGAGAAGGATGAATAAGGAATTCTTTTTTCCGTCATGCACAGTAAGGATTTACAGGAGAGTTTCAGTCAAAGCATGATCCTTAAAAAGGAATCAGACCTTGCTTACACTTTCAGGAGGTTTTGTTGGCCTACCTATACATAGCTGTTACCTACACAGGGATTTTTGCTGGACTGCCTGTACTGAGTGGGCTTATTTTTTTACATGCACAGGCTTTCTCAAGCAGTCTCCAGTAAGAGTGAGTCTTCTTACCTGACTGGTATTTTATAACTTTGACCAAAGTTTTTGATTTTTATTTCTTGACCAAAAATCATAGCTGGGCAATGCCTGCTGTAGGGCAGCTTGCTAAGGTGTGAGCTCACAGGAAGGTTTCTTTGTTGGTTAGAAGCCACTGATGTGCTCACTGGCAGGTATCCTAGTTTAAGCTGTGTAGACAAGACACTTGGGTTTTCCAAACTCACTTGGTGAGTTATTCCACTCATCCTGGAATAACTGTAACCACCTAGAGAGAGTAGCATACTTAAAGTAAGATAACTTCTGGATGCAGATAAAGCCTTGAGCAGCCCAGCTGTCTGCTGTTTCAGAATTTAGGGAGCAAGGGAGAATAGCCAGGGAGGAAACGTGTGAGTGTGTGTGGGATGAGATGAGGATTAATGCATCATTGAACCTTGGCAAATAAACTGAATCACTGAATCTTTAATGTAGATTAATGTCAGATTTCATTAGTCTTTGTTCTTTGTAGAGGCTTGTATGCTTGACTGGATTCATAGAGGTGCAAATATTTTATATATTTCTGTGTAGGTTTTGTTCATTTATATACACGGATACCAGAAGCTGTATCCATAAGATTTGATAAGAATAATGAAGATTTTTGTTTTGGTCGAGACCTTTTCCATCATTTATATTCTGCTGCTTCTGCCAGCTCTAAGGCAGATAATCAGATATGTCTGGTGTTGCACCTGAGGAAAAGACAAGCTTAGGTTGGTGAGGAAACGTAGCAGATCTGATGGTTACTGTGCATCTCCTTTGACTTTAGTTCTGCGTGAGCATCTGGACTCTCCCTTGAAAGTCTCACAGTTGTTCATTACAACAGGAATTTGTGTTGATTAAATGCAATTAACAGTAAAAGGAGTTCTCTGACATTAGTACTGCAAGTCAGAATGTGCTGGGGTACTTGAAAGTTGGTGCTTCTGAAACTGGTTTCACTGTAACTGCTTAGGGACAGCAGTTGGAAATGATGAGGTTACTGCAGTCTTTTCTACCACAACAAAAGTAAAACTTGGATGGACACGCCCTAATCTAATCAGATTTGGTTTCCTAAGCTGGCAATGAAACTGCTGGTGTGTGACCCACAGCATAAGGATCATCTGGACTCATTGTAAGTCAGCATCATCCCCAAAACATGTTAAAATGTCTGGTTCTTACAAATAGGCCATTAAAAATCAGCAAGATGCAGAATGTGGTCCCACACTGTTTCTTTGTTACTCTGGTAACTCCAGGGATCCTGCTTCAGAAAAGGGTTAAGGCTGGTGTGAAAATTTTGGACAAATTTCAGAATTTCATGTAATTTCTTCCCCCCCCCCCGCCCCCCCCTTTTTTTATTTTTAATGCAGCTTGGCAAACCAGTATTCTCCTTTCCAGAACCTCAACTTTTTTGTTCTTTCTTTATACTGGTTTAGTGCTAAAATCTAAAATAAATATTGGTGAGAGTCAGACTGAGAAATTTTAACTCATGTTCTGATGTGGGAATTACATTTAAAATTTGGAAGTGAAATATTTAGCATTGCTGAGGTAGGAAACTGTTTGGTAAGGATTTCTTAGAAGTACCAAACTTAACAAACTGTCCTTTAGTAAATCCAGAAAAGTGTTGCTGTGATAGGACAGCCAGCAGTTTGAAAAATAGCTGCTTGCTAATAAAAAAGGATGGATCTTTTCAACTTCTATAGCCTGCTGTTAGTTTATAGCCTAGTTTTTCTTCAAAAAACCTGTCCTTCTGTACAGAAATGTGCAGTCTAACTCTCCAAAAGTCAGTGTAAAATGTGTGCATGTGTGTGTAAATATATACACATTGTGCAAGTCACCCAAGACAATCCAGATTTTATGTGTAAGCAGTGTATTATATACTGTATTCATAACATACCCTTCACACTACAGATTTATGCTAAAAGTATCCTAATGTTTCTGACAGCTCATGTGTGACATGAATGCAATCCGTATTTCTTGGAGGAGCTAATCTAAGCGGTTTATTTTCCGATACCGCTGATAGAGCTATATCTCTAGGTGTCACTGCAGTTGAGATTCTGATGGTAACATATTGTTTATGGGTCACTGCCTTTGTCTAAAAGAATAGGTTGGAACAGAATAGCAAAGGTTAATTAAGTTTGTCTATCAAGGAGAGACAGATATAGATGTCTTTTGTATTTTCTATGCTAGAATCAAAGTAAATCCAGGCGGGGTATCATAGACTCATTTTTCCCTTGTGCTGGACAATATGCTTAGCTGGTTTTAGGAATGAAACAAAGCCACCTTGGGCAGCATGAGTGAAATAGTAGTTGTGAGGGGTTAGCCATGGGCAGCAGCATTGCAAGGTGGGAGAGTAGCAGCAACCCTGGTTTACAGCTGCACAGACTGAGGCAGGGAAGTGTTAAATAACTTGCCACAGTCACACAGCCCACAGGTGACAGAGTGGAGCTTCCTGATGTCTGGATTTCCATTCCATTGCCTAGTGGATGCCATCTTGCCCATGCCAAAATCTGACCCGTGAATCCTGTTCTTTGCAAGAAACAACACATAAATGAAATTTTATGCACCCTAAAGTTGGCTTTAAGATCAAGGCAGAAGGAAGAGGCTGTGTTAAAACTTCTAACAGAGTTTTTCTGTCTTTCCATAATTACTGGTTTTTGTTTAGGGCAGCTGTTGGTGAGTCATGGGTGAGACAGAAGGATGGAAATCCTGTGTAAAGGGATTTGGCCAGGATCATGTGGCACACCAGTGGCAGAGCTGAAGGATTGCACTTTGATCTCCTCTGTTGCTTTGAAATTTTTGCAGCCCTTGTTACCCAAGATAGCATCCACGACCTTCTCTTGCTTGTTGTCCTTCTTGGAAATAGTCAGGATCAACTGAATGTGGAGATGCTGCTAAAATAACTGACTTGCTCTCAAGGAGATTGTGTCTGGCAGCTTCTGCAAATAAAAGAATTACCCATGTTTTGCCTAAATGAATCATCTGGGAAGGGCAGGACCATTTTCTAGTCTCCCAGGAAAACTGAGTCACCACTTGAACCTGCTTTGACTCTTTTCTGTCTCTCATCTGGCCTCCTCCTCTCTTCATCTGTTTCTCCGTAAAGATGATGCGTAGAGGTTATGCAGATGCTGCCAGGAGCTCGGAAAGAGAAGCCAGGCTGTACATGCTTTTCCCCACCAACTGTTGAGAAAGCTTTTTTGCAGGATTGGTCTGATGCGAGAGCATTTTACTTAGATTTCTCTGAGTTTTGCTGTGTATTTTATCACTGTTGGACATAGCTGTAGGGCTGCACTGACTGTTTTGCTCAGTGATGAACAAGTCTTGTTTCCAACTTTTTCTGTCTGTGGGCAAACTGTAGCTGCCTCTCAGTTCCTCATATTGACTTTACAAGGCACAGGGAAAGAAGGCACTGTATGCATGGACTTTTAATCGGGCCATATTTATTTGTTTATGAATTTTAAGCATCCCACTGTTGCTTGCAGTACATCTTTTAAAATGCTACTGAGTGTGTGCTGTATAATGCAATTTAAAGGAACCTGCAAATGTTGAACAGGCCAAATGTGCTGCTCCAGTGATGTGTGTCTCCCACTGAAGTCAGTGAGGTACTTGGTGAATCCTGCAGTTGGGGCAGGGCACAAGCAGTGTGTGGCTGGAAGGGGAGCAACTCAGGAGCTCAGCTTGCTCTCTGCAAAGAGCATTGCATGCCCTTCCCTACCACAGCACTTGCCTACCTAAAATATACCTTGTTCTTACAGCACGTAGCCTGTGGTGATACAAATGAGAGTGATTTGTGGGACTGTCCCAACCCATACTTGGCTTCGCTGTGGGGCTGGAAGGGGCAGGGAAGGCAGAAGGAGACATCAGAAGGCCAGGCATTCTCCCCCTGTGATCCCTGCATGACCCCAGCGTTCCCCCTGGACAGGACCCAGGGCAGGATCCCAAACCTGGTACCTGACTGCAGTGCTTGGAAGGCTGAACTGGCCCTCGTTGGAAATAATCTGAGTATTCCAGGGCCTCCTCAGGGCTGTTTTTATCTCCTTTTTTGGCACCCAAAAACATACAGGGCTGCAGAGCTGCAGGAATTAATGCAGAGCTGCAGGAATTAATACAGAGGAAACGTCCCTTCTCATGAGGTAGTGGTCTCCTACTCCTTTGTAATGCAACGCTAAGGTCAAGAATTTTTACAACTGCTTGTTTTTTTATTGTTACTGTAAAATAGGATTGCTAAGCAGTATAAAAAGGAAACCTTATGGTTCAGTTTTACTGTGGTGTGTATTCTAAACAGTTTAATAGAACAAAGCCAAAAGCTTTTAGATTTTCTTCAGCGATTAATAAACAGCATATTCTTCGCAGAGCCAAACCTGTGGCTGTTGGTTGAACTGTGGTTCATAGACTTGGTGTGGGTAATAAGATTATAAAACATGTCTCTTGCTAGCCAGCTACCACACACTAATAATAATAGTAGTAGTAATTCATTGCATCTAGACGCTTTAGGTGAGTTGTTTCTTAAAGAAATGGAGAAAAACTCTAAAAAGAGCTTTGAAAGGAGGCGAGTCACTGCACCCACTGTACAGGGAAGGGAAACGTGCATGATGGGTTTGGTGTCAGGGAATGATCCTTCCATTTAGTTACAACTGAAATAATTTTGTCTGCTGCAGGCAACCTTTTCTCAGTTGTACGTGTGCAGACATGCCCTTGAACAAGGGAGAGGTGGAGACATAAGGTCTGTGGGTGCTGCGCACAGCCCTGCCCATGAAGGGAAGGAAGACAGTATGTGCAATACAGCAGGCAGAGAGGAGTTTGCTAGCTTTTTTTCTCCAGTACTTCTAGAGCTTTTGAGCTTTGCAGATGTGCAGGTTCAAAATGCCCTTTGGACTGTGCTTTTGGGCAGTTTGTGTTGCTAATTCATAATTTCAGGGCAAAGGCGGCCTGAGTTTTGTTGAGGGTATCTGTTTCTGAAGTTTCTGAAGCGTGCCTTTTGTTGGAAGAGGAGAGGGGATATCAGTGGTTCAAGTTCAGGTTTCCTCAGCATGACATGTTAAATTTTTTAAGAGCAATTTACTGTTTATTATGGATGAAACTTCAGTGCACGTTGAACTTTTTCTGCATGCAGAGGTAGAAAAATAAAAATCTTAAGCATTGCTTTTATTTGTAATAGAAGAACTTTTAACTTTCACAAACTAAAAAAGTCCTGCTGATTTCTCAGTACATGTGTAAGTATGTGCAACTGTGCTGCTGTCAGAAGACAGGCAGAGGTGCACTTTGCTTCTTGTGAACAGCCACTATTCTCTCTCTGTCTTTCTCTCTCTTTCCCTCCCTCTCTCTCTCTCTTTCCCTCCCTCTCTCTCTCTCTGTTTCTCTCTTTCTCTCAGTACTTAAACTCACTGCAAACCTGCCTCCGCACAGAAAGCTGGCTGTTGCCCTCTGCCTCAGAGAGCACTAGCAGCATTTTTGTGACTTGAGCCATTTCCAGCTAGGCATATGAAAATTAATATGGAATTATTAAGGGGATCCCTGGAAAACAAGAGATAACTCCATTCTGGGAGGTGCTGGTGGCTCCTACTGCCAGGATCAGCCCCCAGAGGTCTGCTGGCATGAAGCAGCCATCTGGGACAGCAGGCTCACACCCTGCCTCTGCTGCTCCCTGTCTGAGCTTTGCAGCCTGGGAAGAGCTGAGGAGCAGGGCTCCAGGCGCAGCTGGCTAGGACCCGAAGGAGCCATAGTGAGCAGGCAGAGCTCCTCCAGCCGAGGTGAGAGGTGGCTGAAGAGGCTTGACAAGCATGTCTGCTTGCAAAGACATTGTGTAATGGCGTAGCTGGACGTGCATTATTATTGACACTGATACCTTTACACCTGGTACAAAACTGCGATATTTTGTCTCTGCCAAGAAGCTTTCTATCTTATAATTATTCACTGCCCAGCATACTTACGGAGACCTTTACTGTTGAAAATGTTAACCTTATGAAGTCTTTGGCTGCATTTTTTGGAGTACCAAGGCCATGTTGCATTGTAGGGCTTTGCAACAAATAATACTAGTTGGTAGTTTTTCCATAAAACACAAAAAAGCATTACTGTTCTTGATCAGATTGGATGATTTCAGGGCATTGGAGTAAGATAAACTTTGATTTGTGAGTGTTACCAATTTGCTGCGGTCTACAGGAGGGAGAAGGGGTTGTCTGGTGGACTGGTGCCCATCTGTGGTGCCCATCTGTGGCTCCACTACTGTCTTCCCATGTAGTCTATCCACAGATTGCTTTCTCTGGGTAACTCAGGAAAATATTTTTCCCATCTCCCAGTGTTGTAACAAAAATAGTGTGTTTGTCTGCGTGTGTCACTGCTCAGATGCCATGGAGCATGTCCTGTGTGAGACAGTCAGCAGGACTGTCCTCCTTAGCCACCCTTTGGGTCTCTGGCAGAACAGTTACCACCAGGCTGAGATGGGTTAGTCTCTGGAGAGGTGTAGGACCTGGATGGATACTTCACCTCTGACACTGGCCAGGTGCATGCAGTTGAAGGGGTCTGGAACACTTGTTGTCTGTGCTGTAAGCAGGGGACCTGCTTGTGGTGAAGGGTACATGCTTGTGCAGCTTCATCTGTGGTAATGTTAAACAGTCATGAGTGTGCTGCTGCTGATAGGTCACATCCCATACCATGCCAGCTCCCCTGTAGCTGATCGGTGTGGGCGCACTGTGAACGCACCAAAGCAAAAACCCAAGGCCAGCATGTCAGGATTTTACTTACCATCCACCCGCTGTGACCTCCTTCAAAGCCACGTGCTTGTGTGTCAGTGGGGTGCGCCTGTGCTGCTGGGGCTTGGCTTTCACAGGCTGCTGTTGTATTTCTCTCTCTCAACAGGTGAAGGGCATGGAGAGACACCACACTGTCAGCTCCCAGTACCGCATGTGTTCCTACTACCCACCTGCTTCCTACTTGGGACAGGGGGTTGGCGCTCCCATGTGCCTTCCCCAAATCCTGACCTCTGAGGACATCCCCTCCTCCTCGGAGTCAAAAGCAAGAGGTAAGTGCACCCACAGGGGCACCTGTGAGACCCCAGGTTTGAGGTACAAGCTCATTGTAGGGGTTTTACTTCAAAAATGTACAAGGCTCCAAAAGTCTACTCACTGGATCTATTAGAAGGAGTCTTCAGTTTTAAGGCCCTTAGAGAGCACACGGGAGAAGACACTGCACACGTTTCTCAGGAGGTCAAATGACACACTTTTACGGGCAAACTTTAGAAAATAAGGAAATTTGGCAACCCTTTAAAGGGCAACATTCAACAAAAAGAAGCATTCCACAAAGCATTGACTTAGCACATGCTAACCCATATAACTTAGCAAAATCCAACCCATCCAGCTGTAAGTTGCCCAAATACCAATAAAGGAGATGAAGAGAAGAAGAAGTAAAGAAAGAGAGAGAAAGAAAGGAGAGAATTATAGCTAGCACCCCAGATCCAGTGCAGATCCAACTACCAGGAGTCCAGAAGATGTCAGGGCCATGACCACGCAATGGCCGGATGGTGTTGGTTCTGTCTGCTCTGGCCCACTGTGGCCACCCCCCCCCAGGTGGGACATCCAGTGTACCAGCCAGTCTGGGGCTGGGTTAAGGGCTCTAGGCTGTGGTTTGGGGGAGTGCTCCAGTGTGCCAATGACTGACAGCTGCTCTGAGGCTGCCCAAAAAGGCCCAGTGGGGCTGGGGTGTAGAACAGGGAATCACCTCACCTTCATGAAATTCAACCTGTCCCTTCCCTCACAGAGATACACTTGAACTGGTCCGAGCCAATAATAAATACAATAATCCAATACCTCACAAAGCCTGGAACTGGCTTGCCTTGGGCAGGCACCCAGGAAATGCGAGTTGGTTCTGGGAAGGAAGCTAAACATCAGAAAGTAGGCATTTAAAAGACAGTGACTGTTTCTGGAAGGCCTGTATTGTGGTGGCTAAGTAAGGCTGTTAGTGTACAGTAGTGCAAGCTTGTACTTCAGAAGTCTTGTGGTTCAGGAGTCCAGTTAGTTGCACGTTTGCACCTGTGTATGTCTCTTCAGTTGTACATAGACTCACTTGAGGTGCTGTCTTTGGTGTTTACCACCTTGCTTTCTCACAGGAGCAAATAATTATCTTCTCCCCAGCCACAGAATTACCTTTCTTCTCTTCTTGGAAATACTGTCTGTGATTTTTTGCAGAGATCTTCCATTGAGCCTTTGCTGTCCTTTTCTATCTGAACCACATGTGAGAACTGTTTCTGCATCTCAGCCAGATAACAAAGCCATTTGTAGACTTGCTTCTATTTTTTTTCAAACTTAATCACACTGCATTAGTTAATTTAAAACTACTGCAGATAAATCTTTCTTTCCATATTTTGTTTCAGGCTCTCCTAAGGATTGTTATAATCTGCAGGAATTTCCAGGAAAGTGCTGATGAATTTACCCTGTGGTTTTGACAGTGTTTCTCTCGCTTCCTTGTTCCCTTACTCCAGTAGCAGGCAGAGTGTATACATAGGTGTTAACATGTCTCTGCTGGAGTAAACTAGCTTAGTCAGGCTCACTTCAGCCTCCAGTACAGTCAGCTGTGGAGATTCCCATGTCACCTCAGAAACAGAGATGGATTCTGCCCCTGCATCTTGATGGCATCAGGGTACATTGTGTGCTGATGTCCAACAAAAGCCTTATACTCTTGTGGGTGTGATGTGCCAGGCCATCAGCTCCACACAGTCCAATAGATCCAACTGTCACTTTCCTCTACCTGGCTGGAGGCAAAGCTCTTTTAGTTCTGGTCATAGTACTTGTTGCTCACTTCTTGTAAATATGACTGGGAATTCCCTTCAAGAGGATCAGAAGTAACATCAAGCCCTTTTATTCTGTTAGAGGACTTGTCCACTGGAAACTGGAGCAGCATTTATCCTTGAAGAACTTCCTGCAGTGGTTGTTCTTCCTCTCAACTCACGTACCCATCTCTAGGACAGAGGTGGGTTTTCCATCCCACTTCCTCACATCCTTTCCTTGGTCATGCAGATAAAAACACAGGTTACCTCGTGGTGTGTACCCACTCTCTCAAATGGGTGGGGGGTGCTTGCTCCCAATAGCAGAAACTCTGGTCCATACTGGTGGGGCATGGGACATTTCCTCTCTAGTTTGTACAAATCTTTCAAATCTGTCCACAGTCTTGGACAGTCTTTCCACATCCGAGGTGCAGGTTGGTAGGGAGGAGAAAAGATCTCCATATGGCCAGAGCTGGATAGTCACTGGAGCACTGTTCGTTCTTCTTTCATTAATGTCACTGCCAGTGATGTCAATGAGTTGGCATACGATGATGGCACGCTCTGTACAAACTTCCACCACATGGATTGTGGACAGTGGACCTCATCTGGATTTACAGGGGACTGCTCGTTATTTGAATCCATATAGATTACCTCCAGCACAGCTGATTCTCTCAGGTACTGGATACCTTTCTTCATGGTCTTCCACCTGCTTGGTTGCACTATTAGACCATTCTTGAGAGAATACCTTCCCTCCTGCTTGACAGGAGTCACCTCCAGAGGCTGAGAGACTCTTGTCCTCTTCCCAATCCCCTTGTCAGTGCCAACATGCAAGGACAGGGATCCCAGTTTCTTGGCTTCACTACCATCTAGTGTCATATTGTGGGCTGCAATATCCCAGCATTGGGGCAGCCAGGTCACCAGGGCCTCACCTGACTGGCAACTGAAATCTTTTTGCATATCTTGCAGCTCACCTAGGGATAGGGAGCTGGTGATTATCTTTAGCCCTGCCTCTTCCTCCTGTGTCAAGGGCCCTGCTTCTTACCTTGGACTTCTTATTCTGTATAGGAGCAACTGCTACTGGCATAAGTTGTTCCTCTGGCTCAGCAGCAGTTTGAGTATACACGGTACCTGTTGGTCTGCTTTCCTCCTCCTCCCTCTGTGGGTGCTGTCTAGTGACTACAAATAGTAGCCAGGGCCCAGCAAACTGGAATAAATTACTCCTCTCTGGAGTTGCCCCAGCATTTCCTTGCAAATATTCTGTCACTTTAGGAGTCCTGTTGTTGTTCAGGGGTGAACTTCCAGACCATTGGAACAGAGAATTTCCCCCCAGACTGGCCTATTTTCTCCCACATTCCATGCCGCTCGTGACTTACTGACTCTTGGGGCAGATCTCTGTATGACCTTCGTAGAAATCTCTTTCTTGACTCTAAACATGGTGTAGACTGCACTGAGGAGACCTGGCAGACCGAGCAACAAAACCATGCTTTCCTTAACATCCAAAGGAAATTAAAAATTCTCAAAAGCTGTTATAACAGGACTGAAGGAGGAAAAGGGGTGAAAGGCTGGCGAAAATCATCCTCCCCTCTTCCCCCAGCAGGCTGGGTACCATTGTTAATGAGTTGCCAGAAGTAGCACCCAAGGCCAGGACAGGAGAGCGGCATTGAATACAATCCCAAATAACCCTCATTGCCCTTGGTGTTACCACACCAAAACTGATATCACACAGTACATCAGCAGAGCAATCCTGATTCCTCTCCCTGCTCTGAAAAAGATCCCTACAAGAAACACATAGGAGAATATACACACCCACATGAACAGACAGAACAACATTGTGACCAATGACTCTGTACCTAATACACAAATGCCTAGATGAACTTTGTTTCCACCCGCTCTGGGCAGATCTGTTGTTACCTCAGCCCTTCATGCCCCATGCTGGGTGACAGTTAAGGCTGCCCTGGTATTCTCCACTTCAGTACTCCTGGCAAAACTACAGCTGCTGCTTCCCCTCCTGCACCCCTCCAATTGGAGGCACAAAAGGCAAAGATCACGGGTTGAGATAAGAACAGTGAATAATGAGATAAGAAAATAGTAACAGCAACAATACTAATAACAAAAGTTCTCAAAGAGAGAGTGATTTACATGCAAAATGCTCACCAAGCCTGGGACAATGAAAAACAATGGCAGACAGACCCTACGCCTGCCACACTTTCCCCCTATCACAAAGGAACATCCTTTCTCCTTGGAAGTGAGTGTGTCCCTCTGCTCCGTCCCCCAACAATGATGTCAGAGGGTATTGAATAACATTAGGGTCTTGGCCACACCCACTCCTGCTTACCTGGGCCAGAACCAGGACAATAAGCTTTTCACAGTTTGTTTGTCTGTAGCAATTGGTGGATTTGGCAGTTTAATTTTGTATGGTCTGCAGGAAGTATTTCTTTTCATTTACTTCACACCTGCCAAGTTTTTGGGTTTTTTCACAGTCGCACCGTTGGCAACGTCATCCGTCTTCGTTTGCTTCTCTGCTGCTTTTCTACATTTAAACTAGTTTTCTACTCTTTCTATCTGGGGGAAGGATTTATCTTGTGTAGGTTCCGTAATTGTTTTCAGTCATGGTCTTTCTGGGGCTGAAGTCTTGGTGTCTATTTTGTTTGTGTTGTGAAAAATATGGTGGTTGTGTCATGACAGGACCTTAAGGATTCAAATGAGATTTTGGAAGGTGAAGTGTGTGTGAAGTCAAACCTGTGGCTTGAGTAAGTCAGCACTGAGCCCTTGACTTCAGTAACTCCAGAATTACTTATGCTGAGAAGGTGGCTGTTCTTTCGTAGTGGCTGTTTTCTGAAAGTTTTCCAGCTAACTGTGACATATCAGATAGATGAAGAAACAACACATAGTGTGATGAAACCTTAGGTTTTTCCTCCTTCTCCAGTAGGTTTAAATGGCTTAGAGAAATCAGTGATCCTTGGTTCATTTTCCTTCTCTTTTGTTCAACTTTATTTTATTCCCTCTTCTCTAACCACCATTGAACAGTGACGTCTTCCTTTCTGCCCATTGGTTGGAGTAGCAGCTGGTTTTATGCTCAACTGCAGTTGACACTTTTTCTCTCATCCATCACTACTAACTCACTAAGAAGTCTTACCAGTCAAGTGTTCTTACAAATAGACAAAAGACCTTACACCCTTTGTTCCCAAATGCACTTCAGTAATTTTTCATCACTCTAGAAAAAAGTTGTACGCAATGTGCCACTGATTTTTAAACTGCATAAATACTGTATTTTCAATAATCCCTGACTGCTTCTCCAGACACTATTCCACACACAGATATTGTTCCCTAAGTTACACCATCAATCAGAAACCGACAAGCAGTGAGATGTAATTTACTGAGATCAAACAGCATTTTCCAGACTCTGAAGAAGTGTTTTTCCATAGCAGGGAGCTGGTGGGTGAAAAAGGCACCAGTGTTTTTGGAAGAAACTTGAACCTGTGAGCATGATCATAACCATTTAACAGGCTTCTTAGAAGCGTCTTCCTTTTCCTTATGCGTGTTCCTGGAGGAGATGGCTGTTTTTACTTTTTCCATCTACAGACAAAATAATATACTCAGGCTGTTAGTCTTTGATTTACACTCCCGTGACATTTTTCTTCTGGTGCTTTTCACAGTCCTCAGAGAGTTAGAGGGTTTTTGCCTGTGTATTAATAGTTATCTGTATGAGTGCTGAATCAGCCAGCAGGCTGTGTGAGCAGTGGATCCTATGTATTAAAGAGAGTGGATCATTCTTCCAAAGTACTGATTGCCTGTGCTGCAAGTGCTGTCTCATACAAAAGATACATTCTTAAGTGTCTCTGTTGATTGTTGGGCTGAGCTTTCTGTCTAATGCCTCTTTTGTTATGAATCCTAGTGATGTGTTTCTGCAGGGTTAGAGGAAAATTCTGTTGCATGTTTTAAATAAATAAATAGTATTTTACTTGTTCCTTTTGTATGTTTGAAGTGGTTTCCATGCTCAGAGACTTACTTTCTTTCTAAAAATACATGTTGATGGATTTTAGATCCAGTAGGGAACATTTTAGCATCATCTAGTCTAACTTGCTATATAATGTAGACTGTAAAACTTCACCTAAACTCCTGCTGCAAGCCTATAACTACTTTTTTTAAGATCTCCATGAAGACTTAGGTATCATTAACCCAGAAATTTTGCAGGAGGATAAAGCTGCTCTCAGAGGAGCTGCAGGTCAAAATAAAAAACTGATTTTGCAACCACATTTTCGAAAGGTGGGAATGGTCTTACAACACATACAACCTATTACCCACACTTCAGCTGCGATTGAATGCAACAAAGCAAACTGGCTTTGCCAGTTCATGTCTTAGTATTTCAGTCAGAGCATTTCATTAATTTTTTACTGCTAAGTTAACTGCCTGCTTAGACCAGTTATAATGAAATGGAGGAGAGATGAATTACCAGATCACTCATTTACACTGTCTTTGTTTTTATCAATGATACAAAGATCTCAGGAAACTTCTGACTCTTGTACCAGGGGTCATAGCATGTTACAGTGTCTTGCATGTAGTAATGGGCTGACATTTTCTGAATGGCAAAACGCCATCAGTCAACCTTGCAGTTTGAAGTGTTTCTAAGTAAAATGGTTTTGCTTCCAACTAAGCACAACTGCTGTTCTGTCAGCAGAAACTGGAAAAAATGGGGAGAAAAAGTTGATAAACCAGTGACAAATGGCAAATGGATGTTTCAGAGGACATCGTTAGGTCACCTAGGTATAAGTTTTAAATAGTAATTTCTAGGTTGGAGGGGAATTTTGTACTCAGTAGTGCAAAATATTTCCCTCTCCTTTTTTCTGCAAGAGCAATGGGAGGAAAATATGTATGAGAAGTTGTTGTCAAACCTTGTGCATGCAAAGTATACTATAAAACATGTTTCTTTTGGAAGATAAGTTGAGAAGTGGGGAAATTAAAAGTGGTTCACAACAGGGTATTTCATCTCCAAAAGCTAAGTGCCTTATTCCCATTGATTTCTCTGGGACAGTTGCTTGGTTTCTTTTGTTCGTTCGTTTGTTCATTCGCTCATGGAGCTTTTTAGGATTGGCTCACTGCCCAGAATTGGATAGCACCTTCCACTGATTTTCAGTCATCCTCTCCAGCACTTATATGTGTGAAATAACCTGTCCAAGGCCTTGCTTTGAGAGAGCAAGGAAGTGCATGCTTGGATCAGGAGTGGGTGCCTGGCTCTGGGTCCTGTTTCCACTGTGTAAAAGTTCAGTATTTCCTTATCTGTATGAAAGTGTTTTCCAGGTTAGGGAGAGTGGCAGAAAAATTTAACGTTCAAATAGAAGGATGCAAAGGATAAACATCATTGTATCTGCAGACACTTTAGCTTTTAGAGTAGTTATCTTGTCTTAAAGATAGCATGGAGTAAAGCCTATGTCATCATTATGTGAAATGTTGAGGTAATTACTCCTCATGTCTGTGGCCATGGTGAATGTCTTGCATTTAAAATTTTCCTCTAGCTGGTGGATGGATTTGAATTTTTATTTTCCTGTTCAAGTGTCACAGTAGTTGGAAACGCAAGTAATGAAGTGCTAGAGCAGTGCTGCATTTGCAGCTTGAACATTAAGCTGGAGTCTGAACCTCCTCCCAAACACAAGTAAGAAAAGCTGGTATTTTGATACAGGAAACGTCAGCAGTTTTGCATAAATAAGCAAACACCATTTTATGAAGAACTTTTCTAGTAATAGGTTTTTTTGGTCAGCATAATAGCTTCCAACACTAAAACACTTTTTCATAGTCCTTTCTAGAATTCAAATAGCAGGTATCCCTAGTTTTACAGTTGTGGTAATGAAAGTGACACAGATTTTTCCTGGATTTGCATTTAAAGAGACATCCTTGCCTCTGTGCTTGGATGCTGTATAGACAACAGTACCGAGCCATTGGAGAAACCTCACCAAACTGGAGCAGCTCTGTAAAGAGCTTCTTCCAGTGGTTTCACAAGAAAGGGCATGCTGGAAGCAGTCTCCCTGCTTAAGACAAAAAGTTTCACTTTGGTAAAAGCATTGCTGGAATGGAAGGAATGCCACGTGCCCCAGAAATATGCACAAGAGATCAGATGTTTCTTTCTAGCTAGATTTCTGTGCACCAAAGTTGTGCCCCTTTTTTGAGTTTTCCTATGTATAGTATTTTTACATGAACATGGGCCCTTGAAATGCCATGCCAGACAAGAGTAACACTTCAGAGCGACAGGTGGCACCTTGCTATAGGATTAGAGAGGTCAAGTAGTCCGGGTATGCAAAAAGTATCTTGATACCATGTCCTTGAGCCTGATGAACTGCTTTCTGCAAGCATTCAAGTTACATAGAGGGCTCTTCAGCTAAGCAGGCTGGTTTGATATAGTTAAGAAATTACCCTGAAGAACAGCAAAAAGCCTTGCCTCTGTCTGCTCTTTATTTGCAGACAGCTGAGAAGATGCATAGCAGAGTGTCATGGTTTGAGATTGCCCCCGTGGGAGTCGGGGGCTCAGAGGTGATCGGGTGCCAGGGCAGTGTTCCCTGGAGGGCCAATCACCACTCGTCTTGTTCGCTTCTGCTCAAAATCATATATACACAGCACCGGAAGGTGTGGGCAGTTTTTTCTGTTGGTTTCTGCTATGTGTGGGTGTAGAAGGCCACGGGGTGGCTGGGCTCCTTCCCCCCTCCGGGGGGGAGAGGGGAGCCCTGCAGCCTCTTGGTAAGCGAGAGAGAGAGAGAGAGGCAGGCCTTGTGGCCAGGCCCTCTTCTTCTTTCCCCCTCTTTGCAGCCAGGCTGCAGAAGGGGGCTGCTTTTCCCTCTCGCTGTTTAGTGGGAGTGGATGCAAGACTCAGCATTGGAGCAGAGCCAAAGTGGATGGGCTAAATTTTGAAATAAGACAAGAAAGGAAGGGGTAATCATGTACATCTGCAGATTTTGAGCAGGTATTTAAGTGGGTCACTTGATCTTTTCGTAGCTGTTTGTCTTGTTTTGTGCATTCTCATTGCTGCTACTTACAGTCTCCAGTGGCTGTGCTGCATGTGGCTTCCCTTTGGCACTCATTACAAGGATGGTGAGCAGATTTCATACCACACTTCTGCAGGCCTTGGTTTACATTGCAGGTTGTGCATGTGCACTGTGATGTTTTGTAGATCTCTTCAGGGAAATTACTTTTTAACATGTCATCTTCCATAAAAATTTGAATTTTGGGCTTAGCTGGACAGACAGTTGTTGGGCATAGACATTTTTTTATCTTCTAAACTAAGCAAGTTGCTAACCGTGATTCATGACAGTATTAATCATACTTGATCATTTCATTAGCTGTAACAGCAGCTGTCAAAATCGATTTGAGAATGTGAGGCATATTCAATATAGGCTCTGGTAACTAATTTTTCCTTATATTAAAGCCTTTTCATAAATTACTGATCCATGTTCTAACTGAGGTTGGACTAGTGAAGATTTGAGCAATATTAAAATAACTTTATAAGTTCTGAAGGGAATTCCTGGAAACAAAGTAATTTAAGCGTTTGTTTACATGCTAATTCAGCAGCACGTGGGGGCTTCCGGGTCCCCGGAGCCTGGTGGCACACAGCATGCGATTCTTAGCCCGTGGTGAACTTGCCACCGGCTGCCGCAAGAGAGGAGCCCCGAAGAGAAGATACAAGGACTCCCTGAAACAACATCTCAGCCTTGGCCAGATTGATCACCATAACTGGTCTACTCTGGCCTCCAGTCGGGAGGTCTGGAGACACACCATCTATAACGCTGCTGATGCTTTTGAGAACGCACGCAGGGTCACTCTTGAGGAGAAAAGACAATGCAGAAAGAATCGTGCCTTGCAGAATATACCACCTAAGGAGTCTTTCTGCTGTGCCTTTTGCAACCGGACGTGCCTGTCTCATATTGGCCTTTTTAGCCACCAACGCGCTTGTGACAAACGTGGGTAGAGCCCTTCCCAAATCTTCGTTCTCAAAGCCTAGCTATGACATGCTAATTCAGTTCTTTTCCTGATTAAAAGACTCATTTTAGTAGTTTGTTTTCTAAATGCAGTCTTTATGTTATGCTCACTCAAAAGCACACAGAGCAACTTCGTATTGGACAATTGCAGAATTACAGGTTTGTTTCATGAGTTCTGCTGATTCATGCCAGGATGGCTGAAAAGCCCTTACTGTTTGATCTGGGGGAAAATTCTAGTCCTGCTGCAGGAGCAGTAAAACAAACTGTATTTTTGATGGCTTTTCACCTGGTTTTGTAGGAACGCAGATATTTCTGGACTGAGGCTGTAGCATGGTCTAGGAAGAATTTTAAGCTCACGTGGAAACTGTATGTGAATGCTTTCATTTGTCAGCACCCTGGCAAGAGAGAGTGGGACAGCCTGAACCCTCAGCAGATGCCAGTGGCACCTCATTTACCCTCACCAGCAAATAACATCCACCCAGAGCAGGGTTGGACAGGGCAGTTGATAAGCAATCAAAGAAAGAGGTTTTTTTCATGGGATGTATTTATTAATTTTGTAGTACTTTGTGTGGATGAAAGGATGCAGAATTTTTAAAATTCAAGCCTGCATTTTGTTAAGAGTTCTGGGCTTCAAGTTGGTAAAACAAGGGTTTGAGGAAAATCGGTCTAGTCTGAAGAAACTCAAATCAGCGGTACAGTGAGCCAAGGCAGGTGCAGATCTGAAGCAGTACGTTTATACCTACTACCAGAATCTCTACTTTCTTGAGTTTCCTCCTATGAAAAGAGGTTCGTGGTGTCCCATCAATCCCAGTCTGAAAATGAGCGGTTTTGCCGCACACCCTTCGCCCCTGCTGGCCCTCTTGGAGGGTGCAGCAGTGAGCAGGCACTGGGAGAGCTGATACTGGATAGCACATTGCACAGCACTTATGACAGTGCTGGGTCCCACACTGGGCATCGCTCGCTCTCTAAGCACCTGCCAGGGTGCCATCCTGGAATACATAATGGCTCTGTTAGCTTTTCCTGGACACCTTCCCTCTTTTGCTTTACATTCTCTAATAGAGGGCAGTTTCACCTCAGTCTCTCTTGCAGTTAGAAGCCTTTCAGAGCCACATGTGAGAGACCAGTGGTTTATACCCACTGCACCTCTGGACTTAACCTTCTGCATGTTTGAGTTGCTCTTTGTGCAGTATGGTGGATGTTACCATAGCTGATGAGGCTATGTGGGATTTGTCCGCACACTTTAAAGGATTTTGGGTACTTCACTGAAAAAATACACGCTGTCGGTTGACCTGTGTCCTTTACACCTGATGTGGCTTTGACGCTCTGATTTTATTACCTCTGGATACAGAATTTTTCCCACTGCAAGCAGAAGTTGATAGAAATCATTTATCAGACTTTATCATAAAGTGATAAAAGAATACATCTTGTCAGGATGGTAGTGATAACTGTGCTTACCCAGGCATGATTTGTAATTGTAACAAACAGTGTTATGGCTCGCCTCTTGCTTTAATGTGCAGTTGCATCCTCATAACTTAGCTGGTTCAGAGAAGAGAATACTCACTCCATATTCAGCTATAATTTTTTGCTATGTTGAGCACCTTGCAGTTCATGCTAGCTTTGCAGCTCAGGTGAGAATCTCCAGCTGAGCTAGTTCTTCTGCAGTTTCTGCTGCTTGTAAAGTTTCTGCAGATTGTGAGAAACTCTGGCAAAGGAAGCATTTGCTACTGATCCCTAAAGAAAAGGAAGAAGTCACAGTTACCAGGGCTCTGTACTGGAGAACGATGTAGACTGGCCTTGCCTCCTGCAGGGAGGTGATGAGCCGAATTGTGACTATTGGCAAGAGGTTGTTGCAGTCTGTGATGCTGCTCACACACCAGAATGATCTCAGGGAAAACAAAGAAAGGTATATCTCTTCCCACTGCTGTGCTTACATGCCATGAGTAATTTCCTTTCTTTTCCTTTCCTTTCCCCTGTCTCAAGAGTAAACTTCTTCCGAGAATAGAAAAGAAGTAGCCTTCCTACAAGCAGTGGGCAAAGTTGCTGAGGGATGTTGGAGCGCTGTGTGTAACTGCACAGGATAACAGGGAATCATCATGTGGGAGCAGACAGGCCATCATTCATTCTCCCTGTTTTATAAATATACATATTTATATTGCATGTATAAATAATACCAGATTACATTGCCTGCACATGATGTATGTAACCCTGCAGAGCAGGGTAGGGGACAGACACCAGGGCTACTGTTACGACCCACCCCAGAAAAAGGGGAGGGGAGTAACCCAGGTTCTTATCAATAATTCCCTTGGGGTGGATTAGAATGAAATGACACTGAATTATTGGCGTCTGAAAACGTATATAGGTAGGGTTTATTTTAACAATTTTGTTTTAACAGGTATGCTAGCATTTTGGGTGTTGTCATCTATATTATCTATCATAGGGATAACCCCTGGGGGGAAAATGCATAAGGGAAAGAAAGGAAAGACAGGGTAAAGCTAAGGGACAGTAAGGGAAAGAAAAGCTGAGAGTGGACAGACGTATACAGTCACCGCCCACGGGGTCCAGCGATGACACTTGGTAGTTACCGCTTCCATGTCTGTCAGTTGAAGTGGTGGCCTTGATCTCTTGAGGGTGAAGGAGGGAAGCCCCCACACTCCAAGAAGTTATGAGTTATTATATCCATGGTTAGTGTCACGGGCCATACCTCGAGCCTCCAGCCTCTCCCTGGGCCTGCACAGAGTTTCTGTGTCTAGCCTGGTTCCCGCCTTTCAAGATTGGCAGGGGGAGTTTGGGCTTTGACGGGCCATCAGAGGTGTAATGCAGAAGTCCTGCAGAAGCCGGCAAAAGTCCCTTGGCAATCCTAGAATGCATAAAGCATTAACTGTTTCAGTCTTTGACAGCTACTTGATGGGCTTTCTTAATTTAGCAACCATTAGTGTGCCTGCCCATCAAATGTTTTTAATTCTATGCTTCAGTGTAACCGATGAGTTTATTTCCAGTGCTCCTCGCAGGCATATCTTAGGCCAAGTACAAGTTGAATAACCTTCAGGAAAGCTGTGCTGTCCTTCTGTCGGCCGCTGTCTTTGAAAATTGCCTGCAGAGTTAGTGAGCAGGAACAGTTAAGATTTACAAACAATGATGAAGCTTGTCATGCATCTTTCACCATTCATCATCTGGGTGCCGTGGCTGGGCGGTGAAGTGTTCTTCATAAAAACCAGCTCAGTGTGAAATACACCTCGCAGCAATGTTTACTGCTCTGAAACTCGTCAGCAGCCCTTTATAGTAAATCCAGATTGCGATGTGACATTACAGTATATCATTGCAGAGCGCGCTGGGGTTTACACTAGGAATGAGTGCAGTTCACACCAGATGAGATGTCGAAATTGAGTTATGTAGGAATTTGGCTGTTATATGGGGATAGCTTTTGTTTTCTGAGGACTGAAAGTTAGCTTTATATATATAATATATATAATCTACACATACCTGCACTTGTGTGTGGATGCCTATATTGATATACATGGATATAGGGATACACATATGCTATGGGCACATTGTGCGTATGAAGACTGCATACATTCAAATACAGATTTTTCTGGCTGGACCCTGTCTTATTTTTATGCTGTTTCCTAATAGGTATTTCAGTATTTCGTTGAAGTGCTGCATTTTAGCATTATCTCTTCACCAGAGTAGCCTTTTATTTTAAAAAAATGCTGTTGAAAAATACAGTTCTTTGAATATCATAGTTCTATGGTCCCTGGCTAGAAGTAGAGTGGGAATTTTCCTAATGGATTTTTGCTTTAGGTTAATAGGGGTTTTTTGTAGGGTTGTTGTAGCAGAGGCTAACATTAAATTTCTGAGGTCTGAGGACCTGTGAGGTGAGTGTGTTACATACAGTTGATGTCCTGCCATTGGGAGAATGGGGTTGTACAGGTGCACCCCACGGGGCAGACAATAATGGCAAGGCAAAGCACTGCAGGAGCAGCTATTGTGGAGGAGGTTGCTGCTGAGATGTAGAGGTGATGCAGCTGGCTGGTAAACCACTGAAACAGAGCTAAAACCCATTGCTGGGGTTTGGTTTGGTGGGGTTTTGTGTATGAATGTCTCCTAGAGCTTGGGAGATGAAGCTTTGAGGGAAACTTAGGTAGAAACTTTAAAATACAGAAACTACAAAAGTTACTGTATATCTGGCTGTATGCTGGGATTGCAAATGTTCTCCCTGCTTATGTTAGTCCTTTCAACTGCAGTGTGGACACAAGGTCATTGTGAATAAGATAAAATAATAGGTGCCTTTGTCCAGTTACATAAATAGAAAGTCAAGTGCAAAATATAACCAAGACATTTTGTGTATGAGTAAATGAGACTTGAGTCTTCAGAGATAAATCTGCTGCCTTTGGGATCTGGTAGTCTGAGAAATATCCCTGGAGTTAAACAGTAATAGCTGCGTAAAGTGGAAAGCACACTGTGTTGGTTGGCATACAGACAAGGACAGTAACTTGCTTCAGTGAAAGTTTGGTGCTTCGTTGGTGGTTAACTGATTAAAAAGACAGAAAATATTGAAGATAGACCAGCAAAGTTTTTAAGTGCTTCTTGAGATGTTTTTATTTCAGTGCTGTACTGCAAAACCTGGGAATTAAGTTATATTTCACAGTCTTCACTGTTGTGACTGCTTTATCTTCTGTATTTGAAACAGAGCTGGCATTTTCTGGAATCTTCACTGAAGTATTTTTGTTTTATTATTGCCTGATTTTTAAACCAGAGGGAGAGAGATAATATTTGAAATACTGTTATATTTAATTTTAGACTTCTAAGACCAGTGCTCAGGTGTTAAATATAGTTCAAAAGTGGAAAAAGGAGTGGGACTGCACTTGTTACTACCAGCAAGTATACTTCATTTGTCCTCCTCAGCTGTTTTCAGTTCCTACGCTTGTTTTTACTGGAAGTGCTAATCCTGCAGTGAAATCATACTTTTCTAGTTCAGAACAGTTTTCACAAATGTGTTTATTAGTACTGATTTTATTTAGTTAATTTATTACATTTTTCTAAAAAAAAAATTACACTATAAAATTTACCTTTCAGTCTGCTGCAGCTGGTATGAAGGTAAAGCTTCAGATTCACTGATCATGTAAACACAGAGGCTTCCAGGCCTACCAATAGCATTCTAGTGTTACTTGTGTTCATAATTAGCTTAATGATACAGTAGTAATCTCACTCACTTCTTTACCAGAGGCTTTAAAGGATCCAGTGAGGTTTCTTAGGGAGGATGGAGGGCAGAGGATAAGGTGACAACGATAGTGGTAAAAGTGTTTAGCATTATTTATGAAATTTCTTTTACTTCTTTTATTTTGAGAGGGGAAAGTTTAGGCATATTTTATGTTACTTTTGTGGCTTGAATTAGAGGGGTAGATAGTAAAACTGTCAGGCGGTTTCAGGCACCAGAATGTTGCATATAAAATCAAAGAGTTGTATTTCTGCACAACCTTGACTGCTTTATGTATCTGCTCGATTTCTAGTAACTTTACTAAGCCGCAGTCGTCAGATATTAGTGAACAGTGCCTTGCTAGAGGGACACTGTAACAGCCTTAGGAAGCTTGAGGTCTTTATGAATATGTACTCAGAACACTTTTGTAGAGCTTGTAATTCAATTTCCCATTCTGGCAGCTGACTCTTTTCTTGCAGTGTCTGCTGTACATAGACCGAAAAAGATTTCCATGAGTTACGGCAGGAATTGGGAAAAATACTCCAGATGCCAAATTAACAGTATTTAGTGCAGTGTTGGCATCCAGTTGTTGCTATCCAGACGTCTCCAAATTTTAATTAAATAGGTAAGTGTGGGCTGAAGCTAAGAGGAAAAAATAAAGTGTCTTGTATGCCAAGTTAAGTGACTTAGTTATACGTTGTTTTTGCACACACGTACAAAAGGTGTCGTGGTAGCATTTTATTATAGTGACCCTGCAAAGAGTCAGAGAAAATGTTTTCTATAGAGCACTGTAAAAATAGTCCGTTGGGAAATGGCTCAGAATAGGGGGGAAAAACACCACAAATGAGCTAACTGTTTGTTGTCTGATTTTAATGACTATCTTGCAGCATCCAGGAATTGTCAATCATACCTTAATGTTTATAGAAGTGAAAAGTCAATGTGTAGTTGTTTAATTTGACATGACTCTCAGGTTGAGAAAGTGTAATCGCTGGAGGGGACAGTTAAGTAGCTGTGCTCCGTGTCAGCCTGTCTCGCTCTGACTACTGCACTAAATGCTTTCCTGATGAGCGATAGATTTGTTTAAATACCAGGATAATTGCTAGCTACAGCATCCAACACTCTTTTAATGCCTTGTACTACATCTGTATTAGCTCTTGCCTGAGGCTGTTGGAGGTTTCTTCAGGGAAGAAGGCATGTAGTTTCAATTACATTGTTCTCCTTCGGGTTTTGAAGGGTAATTGTTGCAGAGCTAAATAGGCTCTAATAAATAACATTTCGTTTCTTCCAAACCTGTTGTAGATCAGACATGCAAGTGTTATAGCTGCTTTCTGCTTGTGACATTTTGGTAGCCTGCAGTACTGAGAACACAAAAAGAATTGAAAATTGGAAAAATACCAGACTTGTCATGCTATACCGGTGCAAAGCCAGTGAACTTGCTTTGCATGCTGTAAAAGTATTTACTTCCCCTCACTGCTTCCACATGTGTAAATAAGATTATACTGTGAGTAATCAGAATAGGAGAGCAACTCCACTCTACTCTCTGCAATTAGGAGGGTGTCAGCATTTTCTTTAACTTTTTAGTGCTGTTGGTGTTTTAAGGAGAAGACTTGAGGTGACCTGGTGGTTGCTGCCAGCGTGGTTGCCCGCTGGTTGCCTGGCACTGAGCACATTCCCGTTGTGTCCCAGCCACATGCACGGTGGTCTCTGCAGTGTACCCCACCTCTCCTACAAAAGGTTCTACCCCGCTTGGCACTCACAGATTCGATGTGACAAAAGCTGAAAGCATCTGTGCACAGATTACAGCTCACTTTAAAAATGTATGAAAGGGATGGGGGAAAGCATTTATTTTTGAAATACGCATCTCTTAAAAGTCTGACAAGATCTGAAGATGGGTTTTGAAGTATGTTCAGAATTGAATGCTTAATTTGTTGGGATTCATTTTAATATCAGTAAATAATAGGAGCCAGGTTAAACACAGGACTCCCTGAGGTTCATTTTGAAATAAAAAAAAATGTAATTTAGTTTCTTTAACACTAGCGTTTATATTTTTGCATTTATTTTCTACTTTCTCATAATTTTACAATGCCAATTTTAAAGCTCTATGCCTGATGTTAATCTCACGGTATCTGTTAAATCAGCTATGTTTCACAGTAGACGATTTGCCTAAGGCCTGAATCACACCCTGTATGCTGTGGGTAGCATGTTTATTTACTCCAAGCGTGGCACTAATCATGTATTAGACTACTGAAACTCAAACAATGTTATTAGTCCAGTTGGCCAGTAGTTTTGTTTCCTTTCTGGACATAAAAGAAAAATGAATGAGAGCTCTCTCCTGTTCATTTATAAATCATTTTCCCTTTCAAATTCTGTCTCAGAGCAGTTGCAGACACTGCAAGTAGGGTTTTATTTTGCCGCTCTGGAACAACTGTTTACACTAGATTTTTTAGCAATTTTTTTGTATTGGCTTTTGAGTATTAAAACAAATTTTGATAAATTTCAGTCTAAGTCAGATTTGAGCTAGCTGCATATCCCTAAATGTAGTTTCAAATCTCGTAGATACTCTAAATCAGGACTTAGCTTATGTCAGGTTTTGCTGTTTCCTCCCTTGGATAAATACGGATTTCTAGTTCATGAAGCTATCTCTACCAACATGTCTTGTCCCAGCACTTTCTTGAATCACAAGTGCTTTCACGGTCTTTAATTTTGTGGATTGAATCTCTCATTTTTCCAGGGCATAAACACTGCACGTAGGTTTGGGCAAACAGAGTCTACATTGGAGTGAAATAACACTGGCTTGTTGAGAGGTGTCTGCTGTATGTTGCCTGGATATGTTTGCAGGGACTAACTCAAATGACACTGTAACTTTCTAAAGTGCAGTTAGAAAGGAGTTAGGAGACAGCAATGTGGGTTGGCCCCTACTTTGAAAATAATTGCCCCTCACAGCTGTGGGGCTGACCTCTGTAGCTCTGACTCTTAATTGTCCGGCTCGGATCAATTCATCTGTTTTTCTTTCTGCATTCAACTGCCGTGCCTGTCAGGTACATGTGTGGAGCAAGACTGCTTTCCCCATCCTCCAAGAGAGTGGAAAAACCCTACCTTGACCCTGAACAGCACCAGGTACTCAGTTGCTCTGCATAGTGCAAGCGCCTTGCAGCCCTTGCCCTTGACTCCCTTCTCCACTCCATGTCTGTGGGGGGTTGCAGCAGGGATATATGATGCAGCAAGAATGAGCTCCACTTTTCACTTCCTTTCTCTCCTCCCTTTCACTCCATTAGAGTGTTGAATCACTTTTCTATTGACCAGGGTTGCATTCAGCACTGTTAAAACTAGCTGAGGTGTAGTGTTGGAGTGGTTTCCTTGAAGGCAGGCAGTCTTTGACACAGCCACCAGTGTCTGGATTGGCCCACTAGACCCCAGAAACCTGTGTTAAAATTTTCTCTACAACAGATGACAATAAAGGTCTGATTTTCTGTTAATGTATTTATTTATTTTAGAACTTTTCTGCCACTTAAACATGATTTAAAGTTCACCGTCTGGACTTGAGACCATGTCAAGCAAGGGCAGGGAAAGTGCATGTTGAAACTTTGCCAGCTATGCTTGCACCCGTTCCAATAACCTTAGTAAGGAAAGATGGCACAAGAGCACTGAGGTGACCTACTACCCTTGTAGGAAGCTAAAATCCCCAAGGTTTTTAGGCCCTATTGACCCACAGCTTGTATACTATAACCAGTGTGACCTCAGGGCAGTTTGGCCCTTCTTAGCAAGGCTGCTGTTGTCAGGATCCTGAAGAAAGTGCCAGACACTGCTGGGTTAACTTTCCCACCAGGTCTGCATCTTCAAGGCCGTAGGACATCTGCTGACCTGAGGAGATGCAGCTGGCAATAGCAGCAGCAGCATCATTAGGTGCAGCCTGTGTCCTCCAGATGATGGCACAGGCTCAGCTGGAACCTGGCACTTCACCTTGGAGCAGGACCAGGGTCAGTGCTGCACCAGTGTTTCATAGTCCGCATTTAATAATGCTATTGTGTTCATGGAAATGGATATCAGTATAATGCAATGGGTCTGTCTTAAGCCTAATGTTGTGTGAAACTTCATTTAACTTATTTGACTACCTCAAAAATGTTTTGTGTTCTGCTTTTTTCCTTATTTACTTGAGTACTGTGACTTATTGTGCGAGGTTCCTAAACTTTGGGGGGCATAAATCTCACTTTAAAATAAGTAGCAACATTTTTACTGCATTTGTGCGTATACCCATCGTGTTGTGTATTTCATCAATGCTTGTTGAAGCGTTTTACTGCAAATCTGCTTGATTTGCTTCCAAATTAAAGTTAATATTAAAAATAGTAATGCCATGGTAATGCTAAGGCATTTTAAAGCCTTCTGAGGTTTTAAGTTGCAGATTAATTTACATTGTCAGATGTAAATGATAAGGCTGCTTCTTTCTTCTGGCTTGCTATATTTTGAGCATAGTTGTTTGTGATACGGTGTTGCTTATGCTGAAGTCAGTGACAAAACTCCTGTTCCTTTTCACTGGTATGGTATAAGTTGCGGATCCTTGTTTTCTCCCTTCCCTGCAGAGAAGCTTGCATTATAAAAGAACTTAAAAAGTAAATAAATCTCTTTGCAAGTGAAAAATCTGTTTTGTCTACCATAACAGATCCCTTGCATTAGAGCTAGCATTTTTGCTGATTTTTTAGTAACTTGATTTCCAAAAGCTTGCTGGTTTTGTCTTGCCACAAAGAGCTGCTGCCTGTTCACATGGTTGTGTGGCCTCTTCTGACTCCAGTCTTTGGAATGGTTTGTTTCCTTTTTCACAAGGTGGGGGTGGGGGGGGGAAGAACAAACTTCCGTGAACTCAGTTCATTTAATGGATCTGGCTTCTAAGGTGGCCACACAGGAGAGGTGTGTGGGTGCTGAGATATGCCTTGCTGCTGTGCCCAGTAATGGGACAGTCTTAGGAGTCCTGAGACTCTGATCTCATAGCACAGCAATTCGGTGTAGTCCTGGCAGGATAAAATGCTTGGAATAGACACGTGGGCCTGTACAGCAGCAGCTAGCAAGATAATTATATATTTCTCATGAGAAATGATTGATATATATGTGTTTTAATCTTATTGTTAGACCATGTTTTGATTACTATAAGAATAAGAAAAACAGTCCAAAGAGTGTATTTGAAGTACATTTTTTTCTCAAAGCTGCCTTTTACCAGTCTTCAGGAATAAAGAGATAGAAGGTCCCGGCTTTGTCACAGTCTTGTTACGTGATGAAGCAAATAGCTTCATTCCACTGAGATTCTTTGCTGTTCCTCACTTGGTGGCAGATGTCCAAATACTCTCCATTCCTCACAGCCACTTTTTTATGTGACTTCCCTGGAAATTGATGCCTTCTCCTATGTTTCTGTGGCTACTCTCTAATCTTGAATCTTTAAAAGGTTTTTTGGGGGTTTGGTTTCTTTTTTTCGAAAACATTTTCTCTTTGTTGGATTCTGGTGTAGAGCACAACCATGCAAACCATGGTGGACTATGACTGTCTGAGGGAAGTAAGTGTCATGGTTTGAGAACCCCAAAATCCAATTCCCTAGTCCAAACCCCCTCCCACATCTCAACCCAGTGTGAGATGGTTTTTCCAGACACTACACGAGACTCAGAATGGGGGAAAGGGAATATATTACAATGACTGTACAAATAAATACTACAATACATTATATACAATCTTAGCTATCTCTTCCATGACTTACAATGGATCAAATCTCTTCTCCAAATAAAAGTCCAGGAGGGAAGAAGGAAAAGATCCCTTTTCACTCTCAGAGCAGCAGTGTCTCTAAGGCAGCAGGTTCTCTTCTTATCATGCAGCAGCTGCAGCTGAATCTGTGCCAGTACACACGAGGGGGTATCCAAGCCCCTCGGCCCATCGTCTAAAGCGAGGGTCTTCTCTTCCATGGGCTGCATTTCCCAGGACAAGGGCGCTTCACCACGTCATATCACGAAGCGCAGGGGTCTTCATGACGGTCCTTATCTTCAGGGGATTCAAGTTCCCTACAGAGCTCTGTGCTCTGTCTCAAGCAGCGGGGGGGCCAAGGTCACCCTCTCCGCATTCTTTCTTTGAGCTTTTCAGCTCTTTCTGCAGTGCTGTAGCACTCTAAGACTTTTAGGTAAGATCCCATCTCTTCCTCTTTTTCTAGGAGGGGTCTCCAAGGAGTTTGGGGTTTTAGTTTCGGTTCTTACCCAAACTTTCTCTGTAGAACTCAGTTCTCTCTCTGCTGCCGGCTCTCTCTCGGCTCTCTCAGACAACTCTGTGTCTTCCTTGCTCAGCTGCATGTTTGTTGCTGCTTCTTCAGTTATCTCTTGGCTCAGCCACAATCTCTGGACACTGCTGCTTCTGCCGCTGCTCTGTTTGCCCACTCACGGTGGAGAAAACTCCTTCAGCTTTCAGACACAGGTACTTAGCCCAGCATTACGCTGTTCCAAGTCCCTGCAGCCCCCCCGCTGGGGGCTGGGGGAGCCCAGCTCCCAGTGGGGCTGCTGCTGTTTCTCCTTGTCTCCTACAACATGGCTACTTCTCCTACAACAACTACAACTAACCTTCTCTTCCATTCTGCTTGTGATATGTTTATATTTTGCAGAAGCGCTCATTGGGTAAAACCTCAAAACATCAACGGTCACCACCCCCTGGGGTTTTACCATTTTATAACTTCAGGGGGAAAACTGTTTCCCCCCACCACAGTAAGAATCTCCAGTACTAGGTCTGCTGGTCAGAGTCACAGCCTGAAGGAGAGGCATGTGCATCTCTGCAGTACAGGCAATACAAAACCAAAGTGACTCATGTTTCAGCAGTTCTTCAGTGTAATTCCCTGTGTTGTTGTGCAAAAGTGTGCACAAAACAACACAAGGTTTAAGTAAGTGTCTGGAGGATGCCTAGGGAGGGCAAAGGGAGAATCCTCTTGCATTTTATCATGAGCCTTTTTTGGTAGTGTTACTACCAGGTTAAAAATACCTCAAATCTGTGATTTCATCCCAGTTCTTTTGTGATGATGAGGTTGTCATGCTTTATGTGTAATTATGCAGAATGTTTACTCTTAGAGATGACACAAAAAAACATTTTCAGAAGTGCTTGTTTTACCTTGTTACTCAGCAGTGGAAAATGTCTGCTTTATATTCAGATGTCCCATTCTTGGAGAACATTTTGCATTGTGTCTTCCAAAACAGAAAGTCTATAGGAAACCATTAAAATCACGTTTTCCTTTTTGAGAGAACTAACTATTAGGGTTCCTGGCAGTGAAACATAAACTGGGAAGGCTTCTGCGGAGGTGTACCTTGCTGAGACCTGACTTGGGCAGAGTGAGCACTTGTGGTGAGTGTGTGCACAAGAGGCAGGTAACCATTCACTTCTGCCAAAACAAAAGAAAGCTTCTGTCAGCTGAATTCCACATCTTTCAGTCATTCAAAGCAAGAGTACTCATCTCAGCTCACCTGATCCTCCTGAAGTTTCTCTGAGGTGATTCACCCTCTGCCTTTCCTAGCCTGCAGCAGCGGCTTAGTGACATCAAGTTAGCCACAGAATCTAAAGCTGATGAGAGTGTTGGTCCATCAGTACTGCTCTCCTCCTGGCTGCAAGCATATAGGGCAGTTGCTTTGTAATAGATTGGTAGAGTTTCAAGGTACTTTTTAGAGTCTCGGAAGAAAAAGCCTATGCTACCCAAATATCGTCTTTGCATCCTGCCAGTCTAGCTGGTGGTGTGTGAGAAGTGGAAAGCCTTGTTTGATTGTTTCACACATTACTATAAGAGAATTTAAAACCAGAGGTGAAGGAGTCAACAGGATGATGTTTTTTTCAGCTTCTGGTTTCTAATTACATCAGTAACAGCTGTGCCTTCTTAGTTGCTAAAAGTACAAGCATGAACTGGAAAAGAATGAGATAATCTGTGGTAAAGTATGCTGAATAAGATCTCTATTGAGATCTTTACCTTTTATCCTGAATTCCTAATGCCAAGAATTAAGTCTATTTGAAAATACACAATTAATGCACTGTACTGTGGGCATCCAAGATAATCCTAATTGCCTTAAATGTTAGTGAGAAAGATAGGTGTTTGAGAATGGGAAAAGGGCTGTACTGTGAAATATTATACCTGTGTTAAGAGACACAGATGGGGCATGGTTTTGGTTCCAGATCCTTAGGCTTCTTTTTATTTTTGCATCAAAAAACTACTCTTCTTGTTGCTCTTGTAACTTCTTGTCAGTGGGAAAATATCCACAGATGCACGTTTCTAGAAGTGGACAGGTTTCCATTGTGTTAAAACCAGCATGCAAAGCAGAAAGGGAGCACCACTCCCATTTTTTTTGCAAGTTGGTCTGCATTGTGGTCAGCACAGAATAGTCCATAACATATTGATCAAAGCAAAAGTCACAATGACATTTCAGGTGATGTATGTAATATGTGCAGTTCAGTTTTAAGGCATAACAATAGCTGAGTTTTCATTATCCCCTTGTAACTACTTGGTATCAGCCTCCTTTTCTTAAACTTTGTCATGCATCATGCAACTGCTAAGAAGCCTGCACTCATACTATACCAGCTGCAGCAAGCAGAAACCCTTGGCTTCAGGTAGGCTTCCAGAATTTGTCCTTGTGAGAGCTATCACCTGGTCCAGATCTGTGATGAGGCCTGAGGAATGGGAGGAGAGAAAACATTTGGCTCATTTATGCACTTGTGGATGTTGGCAGGAATTCTCAATCAGTAAGAACCACTTCATCCTGGCATTCATCCTGAGCAAGAGAAATGTCATGAAGGAGATAGCAACACAGGGGTTTTTTTACATTACTTCACACAGAGCAGAAGAAAAAAACTAAAATATATTGGGGAGTCACCAAGTGCGAACATCCTGAAATGTGAGTTACTGCAGTTTTATAAAATTTGAATCTTTGGGTTCAAAGGAAATCTTGAAAACAGCTGATGCAAGTTTGTCTCTTACTTTTCTTGCAGCTTCTCTGTGCTCTTGTAGCAGGAACCCATGGACCCATGGGCTCCTGACTGCTGGTATCTTAGATCTGCACAGAACGGAATACCAGAGTATGAGGCTGAACCCATTGTATGGCTGGTTATGAACAGGCTACCACTAATGCTAGTTTCTTCACCCTTGTGTAAGTCAGTCGTCCTCCATTTTTTCAAATGGAGCATTCACACAGGAGTGAATCTCATGAGAGATTCAGCAGTGGTAGATTTTCTTTTTGACCTTTTAATTAAACTCCACTTAAGGAGCTGAACATTTGGGAACATAGGATTAAGCACTCCCAAAGGAGAGAGGCAGCTGAAAGGAAATTGCTCGGGATAACTTAATTTGGCCTTTCTGCATGTGTTTACATCAAGATTGCATCTTGCCCATCTTACGATCATCTAGTCAGGACAGATCTTGACACTCCTGCTGCCATTCTAATGCTTTCTCCCCAACAGGAAAATCGTGCCTTTCTCCCATTCTCTTTTTTTCATGTGTCTTCTCAGTTGCTGAGACAGCAACTAAGATGAATCTGGTAGTTCTCTGATTCTGAGTACCTGGTTTTGCAGCAGTAACCCTTTGAGGGATTTTGTTTGGCTGATTTAGTTTGGAGTTTTGACCTAATGCTTTGTCAGGCATTTGCCATGTGTGTTAAGGTAGTTGCTGTAGCTTGGCAGGCTGTTTGCTGATGGTGGGTGGTAGAGTCAGCCCTTTTGGGATCAATCTGAGCAGTAGAGAGAGACAGGGTACCATTTACTTGGGTAAAAACTGGGCAGTGTTTTTGGACAGAGTGACCTGTGGTTATTTCCAGGCCACTGAGTCAGCCTGTCTTCAGAATATGGCCAGTCACCCTGCTATGTCCTGTAGTAGTACCAAGAAGACCGGTGCCAGTTTTTGCACGGGTAACCTGAGGAGAATGCCAGTGCCATTTTCTCTCATTCTGCCCTTTGTGAAGGTAGTATGACTTGCTTCCTGGTTCGACTGCCACTGGTTTCCTAGGCCAGTTTGGTTTTCAAGAGCCTTTATGTGGGATTTGCGGAGTATGGAGTGGAAGTTGCTGCTTGCCTAAACAACAGTGGTATTTGCAAAAGGAAAGTGCTTTGGAGGAGGAGGTGCCATGAAGAGCAGTTCCTGTCCACCCTCATGCCAAAAACTGAGGCATGCTTTAAGTGATGCTCCCGTGCTATCAAACTTCTAGTGGCAGTCTGGTTCCAGTCCTCTTCATCCTACACATGGCTGTGCTCACACACGTGTGCACACCACGAAGAAGTGGATGGGCCTTAGCAGCATATGAGCCTGGCATGCTTATTTTCTTTTTCCCTAAGAAAGGTGAAAGAGTTTTTAAAAATGGATTGTACTGCTCAACTTTAAATCTTTATAAATTGCTCCTTATTTAGAGTTTAATAGTTTTGTAAATGTAAACTCGGGAAAATATTTACTTCTCAAGCATGAATATCATTCTGCTTTCTCACATCACTGAAAGTGTATTATTCTTTTCAGTCCATTGAATTTCAAGGATCACTCAAGTTAAAAGTCAGTGCAGTTTCCAGTGTCAGAAGATGTAAGGTTTTGTGCTTATGGCTGGGATCCCTTCCTGCTGCTTTTCCTGTGTGGTACTAGCTGAAAATTTTTCAGATTCATACAGCTCAAAATTATTCGGGTGCTTTCCCAAGGGTAAAAGGTAATTAGATCAAGGAATGGTCTTTAAAAACTGGCACAGACCCAATTCTTGTACTCTTATTTACACAGATAAGGGCTGTGTAAGAACTGTGGGAGGATCAGCCACAAGCCTCAAACAGATGAAACTCATAGACTTAAATCAAAAAGAACATGAATTTTGTTTCTTTGAACTTGGAACTTCTGTGTTTTATTGCTGTGTGATTAAAACACTGGAACAGAATTCTTATTTCCTTTTTGCTGCCTTTTTATAGCTACAGGTCCCAATCTGAGTATCTTGCACTTTTCATCAGCATTGCACATACTCACTGTTCCTTGCTTGACTTTGGTGACTCTGTTGACTGTAATGGAAGTCTGTTCAATTAAGCAGTGCAGGTTTGGATACAGGAGTAGCACTCTCATCTGCTAGAGACAAATCTTAGTAGTGCTGTGTTATTTTTAAAATCTACGTGGTTCTCGTTACATACCCCTGTACACATTCAGAGACCAGCATATATAGGCCCAATTGCATAACCATCAAAATTGTGATAAATTTGGAATGTAGTGGAAAAATTCATGGAACTCCACTGGGCCAGAAGACTTAGGAGCCACTGCTTAATGTGCTGAGAAACAGATGTGGTTGTCTGTCTACCAAAAAGTTGCCCTCTGTCTCATTCCCCAGATTTATACTAATTAACAGAGAGTTGCTAAAAACATAGATCCCAAAAGTAAAGTGGCAGTTTTGCTGTGGTAGGGTTTTAATATCCATACTGTAGCATGTTGAGTGGGTTTTCTGTTGAATTCTTTCCATTTAGGAAAAGAAAGAAAGCTTCCTGAAAGTTTGTCACAGAGATTATAGATCTCAGTATTTGAAAATTTACCTTTCCATCACTCCAGGCACACGCATACTGGAAGTATTAACAAATCCTTTAAAAATAAATAAGCCTCTTGTCCATTTGGCTACTCAGGAATAAACAAAAAATTATCCCCTTTCAACCTCAGTTGCTTCCCTCTTACTTCTGGAGGCTGAGAACACAGAGTGCTTACAGCAACCTTTACATATTGTGCTTTACTAAATCAGAGCAGAATGAGGTTTTAGAGTCAGAGAGCTGATCCCTTGAGACAGCCCTGTTGAAGTGACACTACCTGCATTACTATGTAATTACTATGTATTACATTACTATGTAATGCGGGTACATTATATATGTAATATATGTAATACGTTATATATGTAATATATAATGTATGTAATATATATGTAATACATGTAATACATTACTGTGTAATAACTTTTGGAGAAAGAGGTGATTCCTGATGATAGATGTGGCTTTTGTTAGGCACAAGCTAGGGCCCTGAACTACCACTGAGGAGCTAGTCTGTAAGAAACATCAGGAAGGTGACAATTGCTGCATTTTCTGTAGGTGATTTCCCCTTCGACATTGGCATTTGGACCTACAGAGCATCTCTGTTCTGATATTCTGTATAGTCAAAACATGAACCACTCCCAAGTTACTCATCTGAAATAGTGCATGGTGTCTGCTTCAGGCTGTGGGAGTATGGTGCAACCAGGCCACGCAGTGGGTGTGCTTGTGGTGTGAGCCCATCTCTCAAGTTGATCTTCAGGAGGAGCTTCAGAAATGTTCCTCTGTTGTTCCACCTACTTTCCCCAGTCTACATGTTTGCACTTGGTTCAAGTCCTAGGAGCTCTTAGGCAATGATGAAATCTCAAGCACAGACAGAGATTCTGAGGAAGTGAAGTGGAAAGACAAGTGGCATCCTCATCCAGACACTGAGATGGGACTTCTCTTTGGACTCCACCATCAACCCTACTTACTAAATAGGGAAGGGCAGGAAACACAGCATCAGGAATTGCCTGGTATGCTCTCATGGCAGAAGAGAACTTGGCTCTTGCACACCGCAAGGAGCGTTTCCAGTCCTGTAGCACTCCAGGTTTCTTGGTTGATGGGCTAGAAAAAATCAAAAGCTTTTTCCAACTGCCAGTTATGTAACTGCTGTTCCAGCCTGCTCTGGGTGCAAAGCAGTGCCGCCCTCCAGCAATGCACTGGTTGTTCAGGCCTGGAGATGTTGAAGACCTGTTTGGCTGTTTACTTGTGCCTTTGGCTGTTTACTTGTGCCCTTGTGCCTTTGACCACATAGCAAAGGAGTACATGATGCTGCAGACCAGCAGCATCTAAGTCATTAGGCACTAAGTCATTAGCAGCATTCATGTGATGTGTAAAAATTGTTGGAAGTTGCCTTAATTATCTTGTCACTCACTCATGTCTAAGCACTGCATTCTATATTCTGTATTCTTTGTATTTTAGCTAGGAGAAAATGTAATACAGGGTTAAAATCCCATTCACTAGGGTTAAAAAAAAAATAAAAGAAGTTTTATGTCAGATCTAAAAGACAATAATAGAGTCTGCTTTGTCAGAGTGATATTAGAGCCTTACTTTTCCCTTATATGCATCGAAGGAGCAACTTGTATTAAATCAAGGAGCCAGGTTTGGCAATGTCAAAAATGAAAGAAACAGAAACTGCCGTTTTTTCTAATCACGGGTTAAGTAGGTGAAAATGTTATGGGAGATGTCAACTCATAATGTCTTTTCCATCTCTTAGTAACCAGTCTTTAAAATAAGGACAAATTAGGAAGCTGAGCTGCAAATGGAAGTTACTGCAGAAACACAAGATTCTTATAGAAATGGGATGTTGGTGTTTTCTTGAGAGATAATTTCTCATTTTCTCAGTGATGTGCCAAACCTAGATGGTGCTGGTTTACTTTCCTTGAATCGCATTGGATTTGCCTGGCTGTCGAAATCAAACCTGACCTCTTCTTTTTCATTGGACTTCGGGTGTGCTAGAGGTCCCCAGAGTCTGCAAGCATTCAGGTCTCAAGCATGGAGGAGCTGCTTACTTAGGCACAACAGTGTGGTTTCAGGACACATTTAAGCCTCAATTCCATATTCCTTGTTTTTGTGCAGTAGTACTAG